>NC_090937.1:1587782958-1589062958 GCF_040938575.1 Ambystoma mexicanum | reverse complement strand
CTTTACAGGTGCTGCTGAAGACTGGATTCCAGGATGGTAAGCCTTTGTTCCCTTAGGCCCAGGATCAGAAGCAGAAGACACAATGAGCGTTCTGCTGCAGAGAATGCAGAATAACACAAAGCAAGATTCATCCATCGGGTGTGGTTTAAATAGCCTCCTGTAGTGCTTAGGTGTCTCCTTCCACAGCCACGCCTAGGTAAGAAAAGAGTTCCTGCTTTCCAGAAGAGTTCCAGTGTTCTGAACCTAGGGAGTGGCTCCTGCCCCACCCAACAGGAAAAGTAGTCCCAAACAGAAGAGGATCAGGGGTTCAACTGGCAGGTAAGTAAGCAGCATGGTCTGCTGCAGGTAAGTCCACCCAAGCATTATGAGCCCGGCGCTTCCAGCGCTGGGACTGGGCATCTTTATGAGCCTGGTGCCACTGGCGCCAGGACAGGGTCCAAAAGGTCCCAATTGGGACTGGCTGGCACTCGGAACCGGGGTTATGGGTCTGCTTCCAAGGGAGTCGGGCAAGTCCTGATCTTTTGGAAGCAGAGATCATGACAGCACCCCCCCTCAAGGCCCCTCCCAAACCGGGCTTCTCCGGGGGTTTGGGCTTGTTAGGAAATGTTCGATGAAATCTTTTGATTAGATGAGGCGCGTGGACATATTCTGCAGGTTCCCAGGATCTTTCTTGGGGACCGTAGCCTTTCCAGTCAATCAGGTAAAATAGTTTAGATTTGGAGATCTTAGAATCCAGGATGCTTTTGACTTCAAACTCGAGTTCTCCATCAACTAGAATAGGTTTTGGAGATGTAGTTAGTCGGGTTTGAGGTTGCACGGGTTTTAATAGAGAGACGTGGAAGACCGGATGTATCTTCATGTGAGGGGGCAAGTCCAACTTGACCGCTACTGGATTTACTATGGTAGTGATGGAATAGCGACCAAGGTATCTTGGGTTGAATGTGCGTGGTCCTTTTAGAGGTAGATATTTGGTGGATAACCAGACTTGATCTCCTACTTGATATTGGGGGGCTTCCTTCCGATGTTGGTCTGCTCCTTTCTTGTATTGTTCTTTAGCCCTTTGAAGGTGAGAAACGGCTTCCTTAAAGGCTTGGGTGATTGTAGAATGCAGGTGGTCTACTGCTGGTGTTCCAAGATCTTGGAGTGGATCCAACTCCGAGGTTCGAGGGTGACTACCGTATAAAAGAAAAAACAGGGTCTTCCCAGTTCCCGAGTGGACAGAGTTATTGTAGGCATATTCGGCTATCCAAAGGATATCTTTCCAAGTTTTTTCAGTTTGTTGTAGCATGCAGCGCAAATACTGTTCCAGAGTTTGATTGGTCCTCTCGGTTTGTCCGTCGGTTTGAGGGTGGTGGCTGGTCGAAAGTCTCACATCAATTTGAGCCGACCGACAGCAACTTCGCCAAAAATGAGAAATAAATTGACTACCTCGATCCGAAATTAGAACTGAAGGAAAACCGTGCAGTCGGACGATGTTTTCGAGAAATTCTCGGGCCAGAGTTGCTGCTGTTGGTAAGCCTTTGAGTGGAATGAAATGCGCCATCTTGGAGAATAGGTCCACGATTATTAGGATCGTATTGTATCCGGAGCATGGAGGTAGATCGGTGATGAAGTCCATAGAAAGCATATGCCAAGGGCGAGGCGGGATGTCAATAGGGCGTAAGAGGCCGGCTGGTTTTTCCTTTTGACTCTTGTTTTGGGCGCATACTCCACAGGACATTATAAAGTCTCTGATATCTTTTTTCCAAGACGGCCACCAGAAGTAGCGCTTGATCTTTTCCGAGGTCTTGGTCATACCGGGATGTCCTTCCATTAAAGAATCGTGATAACAAGAGATTACCTTTTTCTGTAAATCTGTGCTGGGCAGGTATAACCGTTCTTGGAAATATGATAGGTTGTCCTTCACCGTAAAGTCCTTTCCCTGCAGATGCCAATTCTGTATGTCTGCTGGAGTTACCAGTAGCCTGGCTTTATCCTTAACTTCCTCTATGGATTGTGTGGCGATTACACCTAGAATTCTTTGTTCGGGAATGATAGGTACAGGTTTAGGATTGATCAAATGTTCTTCCACTCCCATCCGAGAAAGGGCATCAGCTTTACCGTTTTTTGTACCAGGTCGATAGGTAATTATGAAGTCAAACTCGGCAAAGAATAGTGCCCAACGGAGTTGCCTAGAGGATTGAGCTTTTGCGGTTTTCAAATATTGCAGGTTTCGGTGATCTGTAATCACAGTAACGGTGTGTCGGGCCCCCAGAAGATAATGCCGCCAAGCCTTAAAGGCGGACTTGATAGAATGGCGCGCGCTATAAATAATAAACTCAAACTCATAGCTAGAAGTTCCTTATCAGTAATAGTGTAATTGATTTCAGGAGGCGAGAATTTGCGGAACCAAAATGCCACGGGATGCAACTGATTGGTTACTGGGTCCTTTTGTGATAGAACTGCCCCCATGGCAAGGCTCGAAGCATCAGTTTCAACGATGTAGGGGAGTTCTGGGCGAGGATGTTTTAAGATCGGTGCAGAGATAAATCTAGTCTTCAAATTCTGGAAAGCTTGTTCCGCCTCGGTAGACCATTCAAAACGTTTGTTTTTCTTTAACAAGGCGGTGATGGGCTGGACTATTCGAGAGAATTCGGGGATAAACCTGCGGTAAAAGTTAGCGAAGCCTAACATGCTTTGAACACCTTTTACGGAGGATGGCGATGGCCATTTGAGAATTGCATCGACCTTCTTTGAATCCATACGCACTCCGCTAGGTGATAATATGAATCCCAAGAATTCAACTTCAGTCACGTTGAAAACACATTTTTCCAACTTAGCGAAAAGTTTGTGTTGATGCAATCTCTCGAGGACCATTTTCACGTGTTTCAGATGTTCAGTTTCCGATGAAGAATAAACAAGGATGTCGTCAATGTAAACAACAACACACACATCTATGAGCTCTCTGAGGACATCGTTCATAAAATATTGAAAGGCGGCCGGGGCATTGCAAAGTCCGAAGGGCATGACCTGATATTCAAATAGCCCATACTTGGTGCGGAAGGCCGTCTTCCATTCATCGCCCTCTTTTACTCGTACCAAGTGGTAGGCTCCTCTAAGATCCAGCTTTGTATATATGCATGCTTTTCTGACTTGGTCCAGGAGTTCAGGGATCAAAGGTAACGGATATCTATTCTTAACGGTGATCTGGTTCAGGGCGCGATAATCTATACAAGTTCTAAGGTCCCCTTCTTTTTTTGGAACGAAGAACAAAGCTGAGGAAGCAGGGGACTTGGAAGGACGAATAAACCCATTCGCTAGGTATTGATCCAGGTATTGTCGGAGGTGAAGATTCTCAGGCTCGGTGAGGGCATAAATTCTACTACAAGGAGGAGTAGATCCAGGTATCAGGTCTATCTGGCAGTCATAAGACCTATGAGGGGGTAGAGAGTTAGCCTGATCCTTCCGGAAAACATCTTGGAATTCTAGGTATTCAGGAGGTAACTGGGGAGCCTCCGAGGAAATTGCTGCCAGTGCAACACCAGGTCGAGGGTGACAAGTAGAGACACATTCTGGAAACTGAACCGTTCTTGCTCGCCAATCGATCTGAGGATTGTGCTTCTCTAACCAAGGAATTCCTAGAATAATCTGGAACTGAGGGGCCTTGATCACATCGAACACGATCTTCTCATGGTGTCCATCTTGACTTACTAGCGTCACTTCTTGGGTGGTATGCGTTACTGGTCCGGAGGCTATCTCCGTACCATCCACCGTAGTAATGACGTCCTTTACAGCCTTTGGACAAAGAGTCAGATTCATCCTCAAAACCATTTCATGATCCACATAATTGCCGATGGCACCGCTGTCGACGTAAGCTTCAATCGCATGTAATCGATCCGGATGTTCAGGGCTAATGAGGACCATAGGTATCACGAAATGCGAGGTCACTGAACTGGTTTTAACGCTCGGCAAGAGGACCTCTATTCTTGTCGGGCGAGGTCGTTTCCCTGCTCAGAGTTTGTGACCCTGGTAACTGCAGCTCCTACTGCCTTCTTGGCTGGTTTCACCGGACAGTCTCGAAGAAAGTGCCCCGAGTTTCCGCAATAGAGGCATAATTGCAGCTGTTTTCTCCTTTCCCGCTCCTTTTGTGTTAGTGGTCCTTTCAGGCCCCCTATTTGCATGGGTTCCCCGGAGTCTACTCCTTTGGTAGGAGTTGGTGGTTTGGAAAATACTCGAGCATCAAACTTGGAACGATCGGCCTTCCTGTTCTGCAGTCTGTGGTCAATTTGAACGACTAAGTCAATATAGTCCAAACAGTCTTGCGGGGGATTTACTACTTGGGCTAACACATCTTTGCGCTCTCCACGTAGACCTCTATAAAACAGCGTAATCCTTTTGTCCTCAGGCCATCGAGTTTCCACTATCAGTCTGTTGAAAGACGCAATATACGCCAAAAGGTCTTGATTACCCTGTCGCAATGAAAGGAGCTCATTGTCCAAGGCCTGCCCCTGTGAATGTCTTGCAAACAGTTTTTCCATACTGAGCTGAAAAGCTTGAAAATCATGGAGAACCGGATCATCTTGATTAACTAGAGGGACCGACCAGTCTGCCGCATTGCCACTAAGGTACGAAAGCACGAAAGCTACCTTAGCTTGATCAGTTGGAAAGGCTGCTGGCCGGCATAAGAAGTGCAACCGGCACTGATTAATAAATACTGCAAACCTCTTTGGGTCACCAGAAAATCATTCGGGCGGAGCCAGAGGTACATTCCCAGGTAGGTTGATCTGCACTGGGTTCGTAGAGGATGTTGTAGGAAGATTTGCCCCTGATGCGGGTAACGGAGTTTGTCCGGCTTGTGACTGTAGCAATTGTCTAGCGAGATCGTCTGTTCGCTCCTTGGAAATAATCAGTTCCCTTCTTAGAGCATTCGTTTCCTGACGGGCTGCATGCACTTCTGCTCTTAGTTCCCCAAGTAACTGGGCTAGCTGGTCGGTATCCGAGGTTTCCATAGCGCCTGGGTGGGAGTTTTGCGGTAGGCTTTGTGTTCTGTAACGCTCACCTGATTCCCGCAGAGGCGCCGGTCTTGACTGGGTGAATGCCGTATCTTCAAAGGTGATGTGTAACACACGGTTGGCTCTTTGGGCTGGACCTCTGTGCACTGTATGTCTGACTCGAAGAGTAAGATGTCTGCAGATAGAAAATATGGGATTAATGAACTGGGGTTATTGGGTGCCTCTCTCCTCTTCCCTTTCTCTTCTCCTGTAGAACCCCAAAGGTTAACGCCCTCACCTTAGGTAAGTGAACGCCGAGCTCTCCATCTGCCTCGGGGCAGGGTGCCGTAACCAGTTTCTTCACTGGACAAGGGTGCAGGCCTCTTGACCTCAGAGGACTGCTGTCCGTCGTTAACTGCACGAACGGTAAGTTCTGGGCACTTCAAATGTCTTAAAAGTCTTTTGTAATGATATCTCTTGTTTTGCAGGGTTCTGGCGATGGCGGATGGCGGGCTGATGAGAGTTGAGGATCGAACCCGCGTGAGGAATAGAAGCGCCTGGAAGCACGTAAGTAAGCGCTTGTAGCCTGCTTCACGATGCGCACTAACTGTCCCTTTTATCTTGCAGGTACAAGTTCGGAGCTTTAGAGAAGCTGAAGGGTGCTGGAAAACCCACTGGATTCGGCGTGGGAAGGAGTAATGGCACGTGAGTAATAAAGTTGCCCAATGTCTTTAAATGCACCTTCTTTTGTCTTTCAGATGCGGGATGCAGTGCGAAGACCTCCGGAGCATGCGAAGAGTAGGTAAGCCTTTGTCTTTCAGATGCCGGAATGCAGCTCGAGGCGGTGACAGCCGATGGACCAGGTAAGAGATGCGCTGCCACTGAAGACCGTAGTGCCAACCTGTTCTTTCTTTGTCTTTACAGGTGCTGCTGAAGACTGGATTCCAGGATGGTAAGCCTTTGTTCCCTTAGGCCCAGGATCAGAAGCAGAAGACACGATGAGCATTCTGCTGCAGAGAATGCAGAATAACGCAAAGCAAGATTCATCCATCGGGTGTGGTTTAAATAGCCTCCTGTAGTGCTTAGGTGTCTCCTTCCACAGCCACGCCTAGGTAAGAAAAGAGTTCCTGCTTTCCAGAAGAGTTCCAGTGTTCTGAACCTAGGGAGTGGCTCCTGCCCCACCCAACAGGAAAAGTAGTTCCAAACAGAAGAGGATCAGAGGCTCAACTGGCAGGCACGTAAGCAGCATGGTCTGCTGCAGGTAAGTCCACCCAAGCATTATGAGCCCGGCGCTTCCAGCGCTGGGACTGGGCATCTTTATGAGCCTGGTGCCACTGGCGCCAGGACAGGGTCCAAAAGGTCCCAATTGGGACTGGCTGGCACACGGAACCGGGGTTATGGGTCTGCTTCCAAGGGAGTCGGGCAAGTCCTGATCTTTTGGAAGCAGAGATCATGACAGCTATATAGACCAGCCCTAGCCAAGCTAGTTCCACACAGAATGTGCTAGCCTCTTAGATACCTCTTACACGGCTGATTTCCATCTCCACAAGTCTGAGTGTAGCCTGCAGGTCACAGCTTTGAAGCCAATCAGTAACAAGCAAGGACTGGCAAAACCAATAGGTCTGGCTTTGTAAATGTATAGGGTAGGAGCTCTCTAAAGGCACCACATGACCACTTGCGTCACTGGGGCCGCGGAAGCTCCTGCTGTGTGGGGGGCCCTTGGCCTTCCACCTGGGGAGGGAGGAGACCCATGCAATCTCAACACACAAGCCTCACACTGTCAACAAAACATGAAAAGGGCTCTGTAAAGGTCGTATGGGCACCTTTTTTCATGTTTGCTTTTTCTTTTAGACAGCGTAGACGCAAGCCTTTCTTTCCCAGCCTTGTAGCGTACACACTCTCTTCAGGTATGTATATGTATGTATGTATGTATTTATTTTTTGTACAGCGCCGATAGCCCGTGGGCATCAGGGCGCTTAGGCAAACAACGAAAAACAAAACAATACAATAGGAACGTCTGCGCTAAGCCATGAGGTGGTCATAATCCCCTGTATCCCAGTTCATCATCTGAAAAGATGAGTCTTCAACCCTTTCCTAAAAACAGTAAGGTTGGTAACGGTTCTGAGTGTTTCTGGAACACTGTTCCACAAGCTGGGGGCCTGCACCAAAAAGGAACTGCCCAGCCCAGATTTCAATTTAAACTTGGGGACGATCAACAGGCATTTACCCTTTGAACGAAGATTCCTACTGGGGGTATGAAGCACTAAGCCCTTTTTCAGATACTCAGAAGCAGAGCCGTACAGGCATTTATGCACCAGGCAGAGAGCTTTGAATTTAATACGCTCCTCCACTCTGAGCCAATGCAAGGCTATTCTCTCTGCAGTAACATGATCTCTTTTCTTCAGATTTTTTACCAGCCTAACCGCGTTGTTCTGAAGCACCTGACAACTAGAAACATCCTTAGAGGAGGCCCCTAATAACAGGGCATTGCCATAGTCAAGCCTTGATAGTATAATGGCCCTGGCTACGGTGGCCATATTACCCTCATTAAGAAACGGCCTAATGGCTTTCATGAGCCTTAAGTAATATGCCGTATTTTTCTGTAGGTAGCTAGTCTGGGCATGAGAATCCACCTGTGAGTTGACCATTATTCCCAGGGTCTTCACTTTCTGGACCACCTGGATAGTGGCATTCTTGATTTTAAACGATTTATACTCAGCCCCCAAGTTCCCTAGCTGATGACTTGATCCAAACAGCATCAGTTTGGTTTTAGAGTCGTTCAGACACATCCAGTTTGTCTGCATCCAATCGTCGATTATCTTATAAACCCTGGCTATTATTTCACTGTCTGAATCATAGTGGCTGCCACCCAGTTCCAGAATGAGTTGGGTGTCGTCTGCGTAATTAGTAAACGACACCCCCGCATTCACCAGTAGACTGCACAATGTGCGCATGTATATGTTAAACAACATGGGGGACAGACTGGCCCCTTGTGGGACTCCGAATAAGATGTCATACGGATCGGAAAAACTACTGCCCCAATGTACTCTTGCTTGGCGATCCGAGAGGAAAGACAAGAGCCAATCAATGGCTCCTTCTGAGCAACCCACATTCTCTCTAAGCGCCTTGATAAGAAGGCGATGATCCACCAGATCGAATGCGGCACTTAGATCCAAAAGCATAAGTACTCCCAACTTGCTTTTATCCATTAAGCTGAGCATCTGGTTCTGCAGGTCCAGCATGGCAGTTTCCGTACTATGGGATGCTCTAAATCCAGATTGTTGTTGATGCAGGATCTCCTCATTCTCAACAAACTGCTGCAGTTGTTGTGTAGCTACCTTGTCCAATAACTTAAGAACAAAGTTCGAATTAGTTATTGGACGGAGATTCCCAGGGTCTTTGGGATCCAGACCTGCTTTTTTAACTAGAGGGGTAATAGTAACTTTCTTAAGATCTCTAGGCACTATGCCCTCTTGAAAAGATGAGTTCACTATTCTCTGTAGCATAGGAGCGAAGATGTCTTTATGTTGTAGAATGATGTTTGGAGGCAGGATATTTTCTGCACAAGTGGTTGGCTTCATGTTATTCAGTACCTCTAACATCTCTGACTCTGAGATGGAGCTAAATATAAAAGACTGCTCTCTGGCAGAATTATCTGTTACTAAAGGGCAGGTGTCTAGATTAGCAGAGGATCTAGCTTTGATAATATTCTGTCTTGCTTTTTCTGTTTTTGCTTGGAAGGCATTTAAAACCATATTACAATCCTCCTCAGATGGCGTAAATGGAGGGGTGAGAGAGTCAGGCTTTTCAATATTCTTCAGAATATCAAAAAGCTTGCTTGTCTTGTTTTCTGCAAGCTCAATTTCACAATTGAAAAAGTCGGCCTTTGCTGATTTAATCTTATCTCTATATTCCTTGTCCTTTTTTTTCCAGATAATTTTGCTCTCCCCGGCTTTGTCTGAAATCCATTTCCTTTCTAAGGTCCGTTTTTCCCTCTTCAAAGAATGAAGCTCTGGAGTAAACCATTTTTGGCTGTTGTTATTTTTCCTAATTAATTTCGAGGTAAGCGGAGCTTCTGCCTCCACTAATTCAGTGAGATGCTTATTATATTTATCCAGGCGGATAATGCAGGAATCCTGATCCTGAAAAGAACCCGCTATTTTATCCGTGCAGGCTTTAAGGAGTAGCACATTCAAATTTTTAAAATCTCTCTTGGCTACTTTGATGTGGGGGTTTGGTATATATACATAGTGTGGTAGTTTTAAGTTAGCTGATATCATGTGGTGATCACTCCAAATGCAAGGGGATGTTCTGCAGTTTAGTAATGATATGTTGTGACCGCACAACCAGTCTAACTGGTTGCCCTGCGGAGTAGTAGGTTCCTTGTTAAGAATGGTAAAATCCAAGTTATTCAGAGCTTTTTCCAAGGCAATGGCACCCTTATCCTTCTTATTGCCTCGCCAAAAATTCACGTCGCCCATAACAACTGTGGATGCATTAGCAGTACTCAGGGTGTTTAAGTAAGAGCAGAGTTCCGACGAGAACTCTGAAACCAACACAGGTGGTCTGTAAATTGCTGTTAGGTTTAAGCAGTTGTTGGGTGAAAACACTAGTTTAAGATGCAATGTTTCGCACCCACTGAGTCCTAATGTCACTTTGAAAAGTTTGAGACTGTTTTTGGCAATGATTGCCACCCCACCTCCTCTACCCTGCACTCTGTTTTCAAAATAAATAGTGTAGTCGTTAGGGATAGCCTGTTCGCAAGTAGGGCCCACTGGGTCCTTAAGCCAGGTTTCGGTTATACAGAAAATGGCGAAATTATTGGAGATAATCATCTCTTTAATATTAGAGGCATGTTTAGGTAAGGAGCGTGTGTTAAGTAAACCAATCTTGAGTTCAGCAAGCTTCTCCACACACTCTCGTGGTAAATCAGTGTCAGTAATTCCCCCCACCTCCTTACCTGTTGCTCTATTGCATTCATGATGCCCAACTTCGCTTGCTACTTTTAATGCTGCCATTGCGTAGTCTGCCCTTACATAAACACGAAACTCCAAAGTGCTCTAAAAGCCAGAGGGATATTCTATCGGACAGAAAATGAAGGGAGGCCAAACCTGACTCTGCCAACGCCAACACGTCCGGCCACGGACCGGCACAGACCGGCTTGCCCCGATTCGCGCCAGCGCGTTCGCACCAGGTTTGAGCTAATGAAGCAGTCACAAACTACAAGGCTGCTGGGAAGTGTAGTTTCACTGCCCAGACAGCACGAGTAGGAAAGTAATCGAAATTGCAGTCAAACTGCGCATTAAGTAAAATACACTTTCTCACACTATGTCAACAAAGCACACAAGGAAGTTACATGCAATTTAATATATGCTAAGTTTGCTATATGCTTTGGTTGCAATTCGAGTCAAATGAGGATAGCACCAATGAATCTCAAAGCAACTTTAAAATGACTTTTAAATGACTTTTAAAATTACCAAAAACGGCAAGAACACGGCGACATTAAAAAGGTGGTTCCTGAGTAGGAGTTGACTCAAGTGGACTTTGTAGTCCGGCCAGACGGCACAGACCGGCTTGCCCCGATTCGCGCCGGCGCGTTCGCGCCGGGTTTGAGCTAATGAAGCAGTCACAAACTACAAGGCTGCTGGGAAGTGTAGTTTCACTGCCCAGACAGCACGAGTAGGAAAGTAATCGAAATTGCAGTCAAACTGCGTGGTTCAGGTTGCTAGGCAACCAAGTGCCTGGGAGTCCAAGGAAGCAGAGAACTTCTCGCTGTCATGGCCCCGCCGGCGCTCAGGCTCCGCACTGGAGCCCAGAAGTAGCAGCGCTGAAAGAAGTGTTACAATGTGCGTGTATGTGTGAAAGGGTATACAGTCTTTTCATCGAAAAATGTTTCAGTGAAAGATGTTTAATCGGAAACCTTTAATTGAAAACATTTTTCATCGAAAAAAACCTTTCATTGAATGTATGCATGTTTGGGTGGGGTAAAGGGTTAAATATGGAAAACAGGGGTTTGGGGGACCTCAATATATATAAATATATATATATTTGGGAATGTTTGGGGCGTTTTAAAGGGCAGAAAACAAGAGTTTGCGGGGACCCCCTCAATAAAAAAAAAAATCGATGTACACATTTTTGATGAAAAGTGTGATTCATATATATTCAATTAAAACATTTTTCGATGAAACATTTTTCAATGAAAAGACATGTAACCATGTGAAAGCAATGCAAAGAGCAAAGATAGGATTTGGTGCCAGACAAGGCACTCAGGAAGCCAGTGCTTCCCCGCAGCAAGAGCATTAGGGGGCGACTAGCACTGCCAGGGAGGAATGCAACACACATACGTGGGTTCAAACTAACCCAACACAGTACCAGTTTTAAAAAGGCACCCACAAAATGACACCGTTCTTTCTGGCTGCTCGGAATGCTCAGACAGAGGTTGGCTGTCCTTACACCCTTTGCTTTGGAAGCAGGTGCTTTTACCGGCGCTTCTGCAGTGAAATCCCTTACATTGCACTCCCTGTGTTGAAAGAAGCCATTTTCTCCTTGTGTTGGAATTTAAGGCAAGGAACCAAACGATAGTGCTTTGTTTCATCCATTTATGCCGGGGTTAAGACACACACATGGCAACAAGATTCACACCAGCTGATTTCCCAAAGGTTTTGGGCCTCATTACATGGATGGCGGTAAGGATTTACCGGTACCGGTAAAATACCGGTACCGGTAAATCCTTACCGCCTTACTACGAGGTCCCTTTGCGGGTTGGGGAATTTAACGCCTGCTTTTTGCAGGCGTTAAAAACCAACCCGCAAAGGGACTTTGGTGCTAATTACGGTACCGCAATTTGCGGTACCGTAATTAGAACCTTCCCCATTCCCATAGAGCCCTATGGGGCAAAAATGGGAATGGGGAAGGGCAATGGTGGAAGGGGGAATTACCGCCCCGCCAACCTTGGAATAGGGCGGTAATTCCCCTTTCCACCAAGGCAGTGCCGGTATTTTACCGGCATGACCCATGGCGCTAATAGCGCCATGGTTCACCGCCATCCGTGTAATGAGGCCCTTTGTGTTCCAGCTCCATTGTGGCCAGATTTAGATTTGGGGGTCCTTGCAATGGAATCCTGCTGTGGGGGGGTGCTTCTGGGATCCCGGACTCCTCCTCAGCTTTCTGGAGGCAGAGGTCTATGTGGCATTCTTCTTCAACATCCTGGGGTGTGGAGTCCGGGTAGCAGCAGTGCTCCATACTATGGGTCCTGCCCAGCATTCTGAACCACCGTGCCGCCTCCATTGTCACCGGTCTCCAATGCCTGTCAGCAATTATTGGCATCCACTGCTGTTGCCATTGTCCTGCTCTATATTGTGTGAAAACAAAAGATGTAACCACCACCAGTTCTGGTCAATGGGTTGGATTCCTCTGAATCCGAGATCTGTCAAAATATGTATCACCGGATCACCATTTCCACCCCTCAAAGGTTCTATTGTTTTTGTTTTTGTTGCCAAACACAGGATTCGAACACACATCTGCAGGGCAAAAGTTGAAAGACTTACCCAGTAGACCAACTGAATGCTGGGTTACACTAGAAGTGAATTTGCTGGTTAGGATTGCACTCTGTTTGTAGGCTTAAAAGGTGTGCACCTTTTATACTTTGCTTGCAACAGCGTAGGAAACACTCCTCTTCTTTTGGGTCATTTCCCAGGTGTTAACGATTAATCTACTGAAATGGAAATGTTGATTTATGGAGGGGCTTAGAATAATCTCCCGTGAACTCCAGTGACTCCCCCACCCACCGGTCAGATCCGACAGTTAATAATTTCCATTTCCAGTACTAGCCACCACCATAAACTACAAACACCTGCATGCATTGCAGTCACAATGAGCAAGTGCAATCATGTAAGACAACATATGAAATCCTATTGGACCGTCACATACTGCTTGTCCCACTGGGCAGGATCTCAAAGGGAGGGCCCAGCACATAATAAATTAAGTCTCTGTTTATTTTAGTCTTTACTGTGCAATTTCGTGCACTACATGCGGCGAATTCTGATCCGGTATACCCTACCCTGCCAGACTTCTCGATCCTTGGCCAGGTAACAATAGGTAACAATAGAACTGATATACAGAGGGGAGTAGTATACAGAGGGGCACAGATGAGTGGTACAGCTGTACCGGGTGGCCGGGGAGTAGAGGGACGGGCGGCATCTAGCGAATCAGGTGGCGCAAAGGCTGACTTGTCTTGTTGCCCTGACGACTTTGGTTCCACCATGGTCAGTGGTTGGTGTTTGTCAGTCCTTTAGGCACTAAGTGATTACCTGGCTTTTATATCCTCGCCCACAAACACTGCCATGCATCTTCCCATCTTCCTCAAACAGATGCTCTGTGTGTCCTACAGCAAGTCTATGCAGATTCTAGCAACATTCATTTGCATGTTTGTGTTAATATTTATTTATTTCATGTATCGTGTGTTTCGACCAGAAACAGTCACAAAAAGGAAACAGTTGACCACTGGCATAGCAGGGTCCCCAAGCGCTGTCTGGGCATTTACAGATGTTAATGTCACTGCAGTTGGCCCAACTACATTAGCTTCTGGCCAACTTGTTAGGCAATCCTGGCTACGCATCTGTCCACCTCTGGCTCAATCACTGCGCATGTTAGACAGGAAGCAGAGTCCCTGCTTCCTGTCTGTATGCTGCGCCTGAGCCGGAGGCCTGAAAGCCATCGCTCGTGCGGAACAGGTAAGGTAAGAAACCTTTTTTTAAAGTATTTGTTTTTTTTTGTTTTATTTATTTATATACAGGAGAAGCAATGCTCTTCTGATCACAAAAGAACGTATAATAGATAAGAAATCAGATTTGACAGGAAGCAGTGAGCTTCTTACAATGGGGTGAGTTTGAGGGACATTCTGACCAGGTTGCGGAGGGGAGTAAATGGAACAGTCACCAGAGACAATACATAAGTGGACATACATAGAGTAAGAGCAACCTACATAATACATTTTTACGTGCAGGTAGGCGGTACGGCCAGCTGTAATCGGCATGCGACCATGATGGATGAAGTGCTAGAATGGAGGCAGAAGATATTTGAGAGAGAGGCAGGTTAGAGGCAAGGAAATTAGTTTAGTTAGCAGACAGATGAGAGGTAGGTTAAGAGGGTAACTGCGAGGCGAGGAGGTCGACTTTTAGTTTGGTTTTGAACAAATATGTGTGGACTGTTTCTCGGATGTCTGGGGAAAGAGAATTCCATGCAAGTGGAGCAAGAAGAGAGAAAGAGCGGAAGCGGGAGGAAAAACAGGGATGGCGAGGATCCACAAGGGTAGCCGAGGACTCAGAGCCAAGATTACGAGATGCATTATAGAGTTGGATAGAGGTGGATAGATACAGTGGTGGCTTACCATGGATAGATTTGTGCATGTGTGTATGGGTGGTGAGTGTGGTTCACGAGTGTGCTTCACGTGTGATTGAGAATGCACTGTGTGTGGATGAATGTTCTTGGTGCCCAGTGTAAGTGAATCTTAGAGGGGTGTGTGTGTGTGTGTGTGTGTCTGTCTGTGTGTGTGTCTGTGTCTCTCTGGGTGGATGCCTTTGTGTAGAATGCAGTGTGAGTAACCATGGAAGGTAATGGATGAGGAATGGGTTTGAATGTCACTGAATGTTCTGGGTTTGTGGGTCCAATGTGGAGAATGCAGTGTGAATGATTGTGAGAGAAGGTGTATGGGTAAGTGACTGGTTGGTGCATGGGTATAAATGTGATTGTGGGTGCATGTTTGGAGAATGGAGTGTGGACATTCTGGGCACTTGTGTGAGTGAATGTGAATGAAAGTGTATGGGTGAGTGACTGGTGGGTGAATGGACATGAATGTGATTATGTGGGTGTGCCAGTCACTGGGGTTCCCGGGAAGCACTAGAGCAATGTTGACATTCCTTAAGTTGCATGGCATGTTTTACCAGTATTTCTGGACAAAGACAACTTGATGTGTGTTATTACATAGCTAGATTGGCATTTTGGTGCAGCCAGCCTAGCCATTTCCTACTGTGGCATTACATTTTTTAATGAGCATCGATCATAAAGCAAGCACGATAGGTGTACTTACATGTCTAAACTGGCCTTCATTGAAGCCAGTTTGGACATGTTTTCTTATTGTGGTATGCATTTTTAAAGGCAATGTCAACAAGAGTATGTTTTTACGTGGGGATACTAGCAGATCCAGCTTGGACATGTTTTCTTATAATGTCATTACTGGCATTACGCACAAAGCAGACATGACTATGTTCTTATTTGGGAATACTGGCATATAATGGTGCAGCCAGCATGGATAGGTATGGGCAGAGCAAGCAAGACATTTTTTATACTGGTATATATTGTGGAGATATGCATGAAAATGCATTGCAAAATGTTCCTGTGCACTGTTAGTGACTTGCATCTGTTGGATTATTTCATGAGTTACCCACCAAAACCAATTGCACACTGTCTGGTTTTTAACATATTTTCCACAAAAAGGTGTGCTGTATAATTCACAATTTTAACCACTTATTCAAAAAAATTTCTTGGGGTAAGGGGAACCCCCAGAAATACTTTTTATTGCTTCGGGCTCCCTCGCTACACTCGGTCGCTCTTGCATACTTGTGCCAAAAATCTGCGCCTCTCCAATAAAGCAATTCACAAGTTGCCAATGATGGCTTCTATACACACTAGATGAAAGAATTAAGCTCTGATTGAAAAACATACATCTCCCACCTAGCCAAGTGCATGCCTGCCCCTCAGCAGCATGGTTATGTTGGACATTGCACACCCATGGTGGACCAGGCCCACCCAGCCCAGAGTGTGGAGCACCCCATGCTTTGTTGAGGTGCTTGAGGATGGGCTCCCAGGGAGGCACCCAAAGTTTGTGCTACACCACTGCCCGTGACAAAAAGTCTTACCCTCTATATTTGCAGAGCCAGACCTATTGGCTTTCCCAGTATTTATTATTGTAGATGTTCCCTTGAAGGGAATTCCCATGGCTTCAATCCGTGTAGCAGCTTTGTTATATGGCAAGCGCATAATTACACAAAGAGTCCACAAGATGGCTCGCCTCTTTATCCTGTTACATCCCTTGCACCCAGGTCATCAACAAGTCTGTGGTGGGGCATTGGCTCTTCAACGTGTGGGTTTAGAGTATGACTATGAAACTTTGATTTGGGGGGAAGATGTGATTTTGGAAGACACATACTCACTAAAGAGTTGGCTCTTTAGAGTGACATTAATGGCAAAAAAGAAATTGAAGTAATTGGGAATTGAACAAAAAATATCCTACAAGTGCGGTATGGCCGCAGGAAATGTATCAGCTCTCCCAAACAGAAAGCCTGATATTGCAATACGGCCTCAGAAAACGTATCAGCTCTCCCAAACAGAAAGCCTGATATTGAGAAACAGCCTCAGGAAATGTATCAGCTCTCCCAAACAGAAAGCCTGATATTGCGATATGGCCTCAGGAAATGTATCAGATCTAAACAGAAAGCCTGATATTACGATACGGCCACAGGAAATGTATCAGCTCCCCCAAACAGAAACCCTGTTATTGCAATAGTGCCTCAGGAAATGTATCAGTTCCCCCAAACAGAAAGCCTGATATTGCGATACAGCCTCCCAAACAGAAAGCCTGATATTGCGATACGGCCGCAGGAAATGTATCAGCTCCCCCAAACAGAAAACCTGATAATCCGATATGGCCTCAGTAAATGTATCAGCTCTCCCAAACAGAAAGCCTGATATTGCGATACGGCCTCAGGAAATGTATCAGCTCCCCCAAACAGAAAGCCTGATATTGCGATACAGCCTCAGGAAATGTATCAGCTCCCCCAAACAGAAAGCCTGATATTGCGATAGGGCCTCAGGAAATGTATCAGCTCCCCCAAACAGAAAGCCTGATATTGCAATACGGCCTCAGTAAATGTATCAGCTCTCCCAAACAGAAAGCCTGATATTGCGATACTGCCTCAGGAAATGTATCAGCTCCCCCAAACAGAAAGCCTGATATTGCAATACGGCCTCAGTAAATGTATCAGCTCCCCCAAACAGAAAGCCTGATATTGCGATACGGCCGCAGGAAATGTATCAGCTCCCACAAAAAGAAAGCCTGATATTGAAATACGGCCGCAGGAAAGGTATCAGCTCCCCCAAACAGAAAGCCTGATATTGCAATACGGCCTTCCAAACAGAAAGCCTGATATTGCGATACGGCCGCAGGAAATGTATCAGCTCCCCCAAACAGAAAGCCTGATATTGCGATACGGCCTCAGTAAATGTATGAGCTCTCCCAAACAGAAAGCATGATATTGCGATACGGCCTCAGGAAATGTATCAGCTCCCCCAAACAGAAAGCCTGATATTGCGATACGGCCTCAGGAAATGTATCAGCTCCCCCAAACAGAAAGCCTGATATTGCGATACGGCCTCAGGAAATGTATCAGCTCCCCCAAACAGAAAGCCTGATATTGCGATACGGCTGCAGGAAATGTATCAGCTCCCCCAAACAGAAAGCCTGATATTGCGATACGGCCTTCCAAACAGAAAGCCTGATATTGCGATACGGCCGCAGGAAATGCATCAGCTCCCCCAAACAGAAAGACTGATATTGCGATGCGGCCTCAGTAAATGTATGAGCTCTCCCAAACAGAAAGCCTGATATTGCGATACGGCCTCAGGAAATGTATCAGCTCCCCCAAACAGAAAGCCTGATATTGCGATATGGCCTCAGTAAATGTATGAGCTCTCCCAAACAGAAAGCCTGATATTGCAATATGGCCTCAGTAAATGTATGAGCTCTCCCAAACAGAAAGCCTGATATTGCGATGCGGCCTCAGGAAATGTATCAGCTCCCCCAAACAGAAAACCTGATAATCCGATACGGCCTCAGTAAATGTATCAGCTCTCCCAAACAGAAAGCCTGATATTGGAATACGGCCTAAGGAAATGTATCAGCTCCCCCAAACAGAAAGCCTGATATTGCGATACGGCCTCAGGAAATGTATCAGCTCCCCCAAACAGAAAGCCTGATATTGCGATAGGGCCTCAGGAAATGTATCAGCTCCCCCAAACAGAAAGCCTGATATTCCAATACGGCCTCAGTAAATGTATCAGCTCTCCCAAACAGAAAGCCTGATATTGCGATATGGCCTCAGGAAATGTATCAGCTCCCCCAAACAGAAAGCCTGATATTGCAATACGGCCTCAGTAAATGTATCAGCTCCCCCAAACAGAAAGCCTGATATTGCGATACGGCCTCCCAAACAGAAAGCCTGATATTGCGATACGGCCGCAGGAAATGTATCAGCTCCCCCAAACAGAAAGCCTGATATTGCAATACGGCCTCAGTAAATGTATCAGCTCTCCCAAACAGAAAGCCTGATATTGCGATACGGCCTCAGGAAATGTATCAGCTCCCCCAAACAGAAAGCCTGATATTGCGATACAGCCTCAGGAAATGTATCAGCTCCCCCAAACAGAAAGCCTGATATTGCGATACGGCCTCAGGATATGTATCAGCTCCCCCAAACAGAAAGCCTGATATTGCGATACGGCTGCAGGAAATGTATCAGCTCCCCCAAACAGAAAGCCTGATATTGCGATACAGCTGCAGGAAATGTATCAGCTCCCCCAAACAGAAAGCCTGATATTGCGATACGGCCTTCCAAACAGAAAGCCTGATATTGCGATACGGCCTCAGTAAATGTATGAGCTCTCCCAAACAGAAAGCATGATATTGCGATACGGCCTCAGGAAATGTATCAGCTCCCCCAAACAGAAAGCCTGATATTGCGATACGGCCTCAGGAAATGTATCAGCTCCCCCAAACAGAAAGCCTGATATTGCGATACGGCCTCAGGAAATGTATCAGCTCCCCCAAACAGAAAGCCTGATATTGCGATACGGCTGCAGGAAATGTATCAGCTCCCCCAAACAGAAAGCCTGATATTGCGATACGGCCTTCCAAACAGAAAGCCTGATATTGCGATACGGCCGCAGGAAATGCATCAGCTCCCCCAGACAGAAAGCCTGATATTGCGATACGGCCGCAGGAAATGCATCAGCTCCCCCAGACAGAAAGCCTGATATTGCGATACGGCCTCAGGAAATGTATCAGCTCCCCCAAACAGAAAGCCTGATATTGCGATACGGCCTCAGGAAATGTATCAGCTCCCCCAAACAGAAAGCCTGATATTGCGATACGGCTGCAGGAAATGTATCAGCTCCCCCAAACAGAAAGCCTGATATTGCGATACGGCCTTCCAAACAGAAAGCCTGATATTGCGATACGGCCGCAGGAAATGCATCAGCTCCCCCAAACAGAAAGCCTGATATTGCGATGCGGCCTCAGTAAATGTATGAGCTCTCCCAAACAGAAAGCCTGATATTGCGATACGGCCTCAGGAAATGTATCAGCTCCCCCAAACAGAAAGCCTGATATTGCGATATGGCCTCAGTAAATGTATGAGCTCTCCCAAACAGAAAGCCTGATATTGCGATATGGCCTCAGTAAATGTATGAGCTCTCCCAAACAGAAAGCCTGATATTGCGATGCGGCCTCAGGAAATGTATCAGCTCCCCCAAACAGAAAACCTGATAATCCGATACGGCCTCAGTAAATGTATCAGCTCTCCCAAACAGAAAGCCTGATATTGTGATACGGCCTAAGGAAATGTATCAGCTCCCCCAAACAGAAAGCCTGATATTGCGATACGGCCTCAGGAAATGTATCAGCTCCCCCAAACAGAAAGCCTGATATTGCGATAGGGCCTCAGGAAATGTATCAGCTCCCCCAAACAGAAAGCCTGATATTGCAATACGGCCTCAGTAAATGTATCAGCTCTCCCAAACAGAAAGCCTGATATTGCGATACGGCCTCAGGAAATGTATCAGCTCCCCCAAACAGAAAGCCTGATATTGCAATACGGCCTCAGTAAATGTATCAGCTCCCCCAAACAGAAAGCCTGATATTGCGATACGGCCTCCCAAACAGAAAGCCTGATATTGCGATACGGCCGCAGGAAATGTATCAGCTCCCCCAAACAGAAAGCCTCATATTGCAATACGGCCTCTGTAAATGTATCAGCTCTCCCAAACAGAAAGCCTGATATTGCGATACGGCCTCAGGAAATGTATCAGCTCCCCCAAACAGAAAGCCTGATATTGCGATACGGCCTCAGGAAATGTATCAGCTCCCCCAAACAGAAAGCCTGATATTGCGATACGGCCTCAGGATATGTATCAGCTCCCCCAAACAGAAAGCCTGATATTGCGATACGGCTGCAGGAAATGTATCAGCTCCCCCAAACAGAAAGCCTGATATTGCGATACAGCTGCAGGAAATGTATCAGCTCCCCCAAACAGAAAGCCTGATATTGCGATACGGCCTTCCAAACAGAAAGCCTGATATTGCGATACGGCCTCAGTAAATGTATGAGCTCTCCCAAACAGAAAGCATGATATTGCGATACGGCCTCAGGAAATGTATCAGCTCCCCCAAACAGAAAGCCTGATATTGCGATACGGCCTCAGGAAATGTATCAGCTCCCCCAAACAGAAAGCCTGATATTGCGATACGGCCTCAGGAAATGTATCAGCTCCCCCAAACAGAAAGCCTTATATTGCGATACGGCTGCAGGAAATGTATCAGCTCCCCCAAACAGAAAGCCTGATATTGCGATACGGCCTTCCAAACAGAAAGCCTGATATTGCGATACGGCCGCAGGAAATGCATCAGCTCCCCCAGACAGAAAGCCTGATATTGCGATACGGCCGCAGGAAATGCATCAGCTCCCCCAGACAGAAAGCCTGACATTGCGATACGGCCTCAGGAAATGTATCAGCTCCCCCAAACAGAAAGCCTGATATTGCGATATGGCCTCAGTAAATGTATGAGCTCTCCCAAACAGAAAGCCTGATATTGCGATATGGCCTCAGGAAATGTATCAGCTCCCCCAAACAGAAAACCTGATAATCCGATACGGCCTCAGTAAATGTATCAGCTCTCCCAAACAGAAAGCCTGATATTGTGATACGGCCTAAGGAAATGTATCAGCTCCCCCAAACAGAAAGCCTGATATTGCGATACGGCCTCAGGAAATGTATCAGCTCCCCCAAACAGAAAGCCTGATATTGCGATAGGGCCTCAGGAAATGTATCAGCTCCCCCAAACAGAAAGCCTGATATTGCAATACGGCCTCAGTAAATGTATCAGCTCTCCCAAACAGAAAGCCTGATATTGCGATACGGCCTCAGGAAATGTATCAGCTCCCCCAAACAGAAAGCCTGATATTGCAATACGGCCTCAGTAAATGTATCAGCTCCCCCAAACAGAAAGCCTGATATTGCGATACGGCCTCCCAAACAGAAAGCCTGATATTGCGATACGGCCACAGGAAATGTATCAGCTCCCCCAAACAGAAAGCCTCATATTGCAATACGGCCTCTGTAAATGTATCAGCTCTCCCAAACAGAAAGCCTGATATTGCGATACGGCCTCAGGAAATGTATCAGCTCCCCCAAACAGAAAGCCTGATATTGCGATACGGCCTCAGGAAATGTATCAGCTCCCCCAAACAGAAAGCCTGATATTGCGATACGGCCTCAGGATATGTATCAGCTCCCCCAAACAGAAAGCCTGATATTGCGATACGGCTGCAGGAAATGTATCAGCTCCCCCAAACAGAAAGCCTGATATTGCGATACAGCTGCAGGAAATGTATCAGCTCCCCCAAACAGAAAGCCTGATATTGCGATACGGCCTTCCAAACAGAAAGCCTGATATTGCGATACGGCCTCAGTAAATGTATGAGCTCTCCCAAACAGAAAGCATGATATTGCGATACGGCCTCAGGAAATGTATCAGCTCCCCCAAACAGAAAGCCTGATATTGCGATACGGCCTCAGGAAATGTATCAGCTCCCCCAAACAGAAAGCCTGATATTGCGATACGGCCTCAGGAAATGTATCAGCTCCCCCAAACAGAAAGCCTTATATTGCGATACGGCTGCAGGAAATGTATCAGCTCCCCCAAACAGAAAGCCTGATATTGCGATACGGCCTTCCAAACAGAAAGCCTGATATTGCGATACGGCCGCAGGAAATGCATCAGCTCCCCCAGACAGAAAGCCTGATATTGCGATACGGCCGCAGGAAATGCATCAGCTCCCCCAGACAGAAAGCCTGATATTGCGATACGGCCTCAGGAAATGTATCAGCTCCCCCAAACAGAAAGCCTGATATTGCGATATGGCCTCAGTAAATGTATGAGCTCTCCCAAACAGAAAGCCTGATATTGCGATATGGCCTCAGTAAATGTATGAGCTCTCCCAAACAGAAAGCCTGATATTGCGATACGGCCTCAGGAAATGTATCAGCTCACCCAAACAGAAAACCTGATATTGCAATACGGCCTCAGTAAATGTATCAGCTCTCCCAAACAGAAAGCCTGATATTGCGATACGGCCTCAGGAAATGTATCAGCTCCCCCAAACAGAAAGCCTGATATTGCAATACGGCCTCAGTAAATGTATCAGCTCCCCCAAACAGAAAGCCTGATATTGCGATACAGCCTCCCAAACAGAAAGCCTGATATTGCGATACGGCCGCAGGAAATGTATCAGCTCCCCCAAACAGAAAGCCTGATATTGCAATACGGCCTCAGTAAATGTATCAGCTCTCCCAAACAGAAAGCCTGATATTGCGATACGGCCTCAGGAAATGTATCAGCTCCCCCAAACAGAAAGCCTGATATTGCGATACGGCCTCAGGAAATGTATCAGCTCCCCCAAACAGAAAGCCTGATATTGCGATACGGCCTCAGGAAATGTATCAGCTCCCCCAAACAGAAAGCCTGATATTGCGATACGGCTGCAGGAAATGTATCAGCTCCCCCAAACAGAAAGCCTGATATTGCGATACGGCCTTCCAAACAGAAAGCCTGATATTGCGATACGGCCGCAGGAAATGTATCAACTCCCCCAAACAGAAAGCCTGATATTGTGATACGGCCTCAGTAAATGTATGAGCTCCCCCAAACAGAAAGCCTGATATTGCGATACGGCCTCAGGAAATGTATCAGCTCCCCCAAACAGAAAGCCTGATATTGCGATACGGCCTCAGGAAATGTATCAGCTCCCCCAAACAGAAAGCCTGATATTGCGATACGGCTTCAGGAAATGTATCAGCTCCCCCAAACAGAAAGCCTGATATTGCGATACGGCTGCAGGAAATGTATCAGCTCCCCCAAACAGAAAGCCTGATATTGCGATACGGCCTTCCAAACAGAAAGCCTGATATTGCGATACGGCCGCAGGAAATGCATCAGCTTCCCCAAACACAAAGCCTGATATTGCGATGCGGCCTCAGTAAATGTATGAGCTCTCCCAAACAGAAAGCCTGATATTGCGATACGGCCTCGGAAATGTATCAGCTCCCCCAAACAGAAAGCCTGATATTGCGATATGGCCTCAGTAAATGTATGAGCTCTCCCAAACAGAAAGCCTGATATTGCGATATGGCCTCAGTAAATGTATGAGCTCTCCCAAACAGAAAGCCTGATATTGCGATACGGCCTCAGGAAATGTATCAGTTCCCGCAAACAGAAAGCCTGATATTGCAATACAGCCTCAGGAAATGTATTAGCTCCCCCAAACAGAAAGCCTGATATTGCGATACGGCCTCGGGAAATGTATCAGCTCCCCCAAACAGAAAGCCTGATATTGCGATACGGCCTCAGGAAATGTATCAGCTCCCCCAAACAGAAAGCCTGATATTGCGATACGGACTCCCAAACAGAAAGCCTGATATTGCGATACGGCCGCAGGAAATGTATCAGCTCCCCCAAACAGAAAGCCTGATATTGCGATACGGCCTCAGTAAATGTATCAGCTCTCCCAAACAGAAAGCCTGATATTGCGATACGGCCTCAGGAAATGTATCAGCTCCACCAAACAGAAAGCCTGATATTGCGATACGGCCTCAGGAAATGTATCAGCTCCCCTAAAACAGAAAGCCTGATATTGCGATACAGCCACAGGAAATGTATCAGCTCCCCCAAACAGAAAGCCTGATATTGCGATACGGCCTCCCAAGCAGAAAGCCTGATATTGCGATACGGCCACAGGAAATTTATCAGCTCCCCCAAACAGAAAGCCTGATATTACGATACGGCCTCAGGAAATGTATCAGTTCCCCCAAACAGAAAGCTTGATATTGCGATACGGCCTCAGGAAATGTATCAGCTCCCCCAAACAGGAAGCCTGATATTGCGATATGGCCTCAGGAAATGTATCAGCTCCCCCAAACAGAAAGCCTGATATTGCGATACAGTCTCCCAAACAGAAAGCCTGATGAAAGCCTGATATTGCGATACTGCCTCAGGAAATGTATCAGCTCCCCCAAACAGAAAGCCTGAAATTGAGATACGGCCTCAGGAAATGTATCAGCTCCCCCAAACAGAAAGCCTGATATTGCAATACAGCCTCCCAAACAGAAAGCCTGATATTGCGATACGGCCTCAGGAAATGTATCAGCTCCCCCAAACAGAAAGCCTGATATTGCGATACGGCCTCAGGAAATGTATCAGCTCCCCCAAACAGAAAGCCTGATATTGCGATACGGCCTCAGGAAATGTATCAGCTCCCCCAAACAGAAAGCCTGATATTGCGATACGGCCTCAGGAAATGTATCAGCTCCCCCAAACAGAAAGCCTGATATTGCGATACGGCTGCAGGAAATGTATCAGCTCCCCCAAACAGAAAGCCTGATATTGCGATACGGCCTTCCAAACAGAAAGCCTGATATTGCGATACGGCCGCAGGAAATGTATCAACTCCCCCAAACAGAAAGCCTGATATTGTGATACGGCCTCAGTAAATGTATGAGCTCCCCCAAACAGAAAGCCTGATATTGCGATACGGCCTCAGGAAATGTATCAGCTCCCCCAAACAGAAAGCCTGATATTGCGATACGGCCTCAGGAAATGTATCAGCTCCCCCAAACAGAAAGCCTGATATTGCGATACGGCCTCAGGAAATGTATCAGCTCCCCCAAACAGAAAGCCTGATATTGCGATACGGCTGCAGGAAATGTATCAGCTCCCCCAAACAGAAAGCCTGATATTGCGATACGGCCTTCCAAACAGAAAGCCTGATATTGCGATACGGCCGCAGGAAATGCATCAGCTTCCCCAAACACAAAGCCTGATATTGCGATGCGGCCTCAGTAAATGTATGAGCTCTCCCAAACAGAAAGCCTGATATTGCGATACGGCCTCGGAAATGTATCAGCTCCCCCAAACAGAAAGCCTGATATTGCGATATGGCCTCAGTAAATGTATGAGCTCTCCCAAACAGAAAGCCTGATATTGCGATATGGCCTCAGTAAATGTATGAGCTCTCCCAAACAGAAAGCCTGATATTGCGATACGGCCTCAGGAAATGTATCAGTTCCCGCAAACAGAAAGCCTGATATTGCAATACAGCCTCAGGAAATGTATTAGCTCCCCCAAACAGAAAGCCTGATATTGCGATACGGCCTCGGGAAATGTATCAGCTCCCCCAAACAGAAAGCCTGATATTGCGATACGGCCTCAGGAAATGTATCAGCTCCCCCAAACAGAAAGCCTGATATTGCGATACGGACTCCCAAACAGAAAGCCTGATATTGCGATACGGCCGCAGGAAATGTATCAGCTCCCCCAAACAGAAAGCCTGATATTGCGATACGGCCTCAGTAAATGTATCAGCTCTCCCAAACAGAAAGCCTGATATTGCGATACGGCCTCAGGAAATGTATCAGCTCCACCAAACAGAAAGCCTGATATTGCGATACGGCCTCAGGAAATGTATCAGCTCCCCTAAAACAGAAAGCCTGATATTGCGATACAGCCACAGGAAATGTATCAGCTCCCCCAAACAGAAAGCCTGATATTGCGATACGGCCTCCCAAGCAGAAAGCCTGATATTGCGATACGGCCACAGGAAATTTATCAGCTCCCCCAAACAGAAAGCCTGATATTACGATACGGCCTCAGGAAATGTATCAGTTCCCCCAAACAGAAAGCTTGATATTGCGATACGGCCTCAGGAAATGTATCAGCTCCCCCAAACAGGAAGCCTGATATTGCGATATGGCCTCAGGAAATGTATCAGCTCCCCCAAACAGAAAGCCTGATATTGCGATACAGTCTCCCAAACAGAAAGCCTGATGAAAGCCTGATATTGCGATACTGCCTCAGGAAATGTATCAGCTCCCCCAAACAGAAAGCCTGAAATTGAGATACGGCCTCAGGAAATGTATCAGCTCCCCCAAACAGAAAGCCTGATATTGCAATACAGCCTCCCAAACAGAAAGCCTGATATTGCGATACGGCCTCAGGAAATGTATCAGCTCCCCCAAACAGAAAGCCTGATATTGCGATACGGCCTCATGAAATGTATCAGCTCCCCCAAACAGAAAGCCTGATATTGCAATACGGCCTCCCAAACAGGAAGCCTGATATTGCGATACGGCCGCAGGAAATGTATCAACTCCCCCAAACAGAAAGCCTGATATTGCGATGCTGCCTCAGTAAATGTATCAGCTCTCCCAAACAGAAAGCTGATATTGCGAAACGGCCTCAGGAAATGTATCAGCTCGCCCAAACAGAAAGCCTGATATTGCGATACGGCCTCCCAAACAGAAAGCCTGATATTGCGATACGGCCGCCGGAAATGTATCATCTCCCCCAAACAGGAAGCCTGATATTGCAATACAACCTCAGTAAATGTATCAGCTCTCCCAAACAGAAAGCCTGATATTGCGATACCAGCCTCAGGAAATGTATCAGCTCCCCCAAACAGAAAGCCTGATATTGCGATACGGCCTCAGGAAATGTATCAGCTCCCCCAAACAGAAAGCCTGATATTGCGATACGGCCTCAGGAAATGTATCAGCTCCCCCAAACAGAAAGCCTGATATTGCGATACGGCCGCAGGAAATGTATCCGCTCCCCCAAGCAGAACGCCTGATATTGCGATACAGCCTCAGGAAATGTACCAGCTCCCCAAAACAGAAAGCCTGATATTGAGGTACCAGAAGAAAAACAAAGCTTTTGAGGACATCGTCGATTTTTTGAATTTGAAATTGAGTAAACAGACTTCAGAATGTTTTGTGGGGGGGGGCAAAAGAAGGAGAAGTAGAATTCTTTTCTTTTTTTTTCTAATTGCCTAGGTGGGTATGATAATGGTTTTATGTCTTGTATTTAAATGCTATAAATTGTTAATAAAATGAAATGCGTGCTCTTTAGGGCACACATTGCTGTGTGTGAGGGGCACTGCCACAGGTTGTGGTGGTCCATCCACAGCCTCTTAGACCACCATTGTGGCATCTGCATGATTCGTTATTAGCATACTTCGTTGAAAAACATTTGACCATTTTTTAAAATCTTTTTTTGTCCAAATTTCGGTCAGATTTAATTAAATATATATATGGGTTGGGGTAAGGGAATAAGGGGCAGGGATTGCGGGGGTCTCCCCCCGCATTTTCGACCAAAAAAAGAGCAAAATAAATTCTGGCAAATGTGAAAAGGTCAAACATTGTAGCTCAGACTGCACTTTGATCTCCCACGCTATATGCACCGCCTCCTTCGCATCAGATCAAGAGTTGGCATTTCCTCTTATTGATCTTCCATTGTGGTGTGCTGTGTTGCAACATCTGTGTGGGGGAGTGATGGATTGTTGCCTTCATGTGTGCCCGTCTGTGTCGTTCAAACTCAGCAATGCATTGCTGCATTTGTGCACATAACACTATTCCCTTGCTGATAAACCCTTCAGAGGGCCTCATTACAAGCTTGGTGGTATCTCTGTGGGAAATCTGCCCAAATAACACCAAAAAATATTACCGTTACCACCAGTTGGCCCGGTGGAATAACTTCCAGATTACAAGGGATGGTAGGTGATGTTAGTCTCCAGTAATTGGAGTCCATAGGACCCCATGGGGGATTTTAGCGGTATTAGCTCCAGAGGCAATTCTGTAATAAGTTATGGCCACCAGTTTGTCTTAATAATAAAGACATTTAAGACCCACCTATGCGTCCTGTCGTCCTTAGAGGCCACAACATAATTGGCGACGAGGATACCAAAAGACCCACGGGCCCACCATGCAAGGCGCCACACCGCCCCCTGCGTTTCTCCCTTCACCTGGGACCCCGGCAATTTCGTGGATGCAATGGGAGCCCCTTTTCACCACATATCTGGAGGCTGTGGGCGGCACGGGATATGGCCCCGCCAGGAAGAAGGCGATGCTGCTGAATGCAATGGGGGTTGAAGGTCAGCACATTTTTGCCAGCCTAACAGCCATACCAGTAGTCGATGACGACGACGACGTCTACAAGGAGGCGACCCGTCGTGTTGTGAAGAGGTTCACCAATAAGGGGAACGTGGTGCTACACAGGCTGAGGTTCTACACCCGTAAACAGGAAGGAGGCGAACCCGTGGACGACTATATCACCAGGATGAGGGAGCTGGCTTCTCTTTGCGCGTTCGGCAAAAACGCAAAACAAGTTATCTGCGACATGCTGGTCGTTCACACTAACTCCAGGAAAGTGCAGGACAAGTTCATCCAAGAAAAAGAAGTGACCCTCGACAAGGCCATTCAAATTGCCAGGGCAGAGGAAGAAACCTCCAGCAGGTGCAAAGAGGCGGGAAGACACCTGCACGAACCAGAACTTGCGGCGCTGCAATGGAGAGGGCGCAGAGACAAGCAATCCCGCGACAGCCCTAGAGACAAAGGCACCAGACAAAAGGATCTGTCGAAATGTTATAGATGCGCCAGTACCATGCACATGGCGAATGATCCTGACTGCCCCGCCAGGAATAAGGAGTGCTCCAAGTGCGGATGCATTGGTCACATGGCTCTGGCATGTACGAGGCGGGAGAAAACTGTTTCCCTCAAGCGATGATGACGAGCTACAGGACAGACCCATGGTCATCATGGTCAACACCCTCCACGCCAGCAGAGAAAAGCCCCACTGCAACATTAAAGTGGACGGAATGGAAACACGTGTCATGGCAGATTCAGGATCAGACCTCACTATCCTCCCCATCAACACGTATAAGGAAATGATGGGCCAAGCACAAGTGGAAATCAGAACGACCAGGCAAAAACCGACGGTCTTCGGAGGTGCAACTGTCAACCTGCTGGGCTACATCTGAGCCCGGATTGATTTCAAAGGGAGGTCTACCACCACCAAAGTGTACTTCTCGCCCAAAGGTCCAGCCGTGCTTGGATGGGACGATCAACACAGAATCAGCATTAAACTGGATCCCAGCACTCCGGAACAGGTACTCATGGTCTCCTCAGAAGCAGCGCAAAATTTCAAGGGGATGTTTCCTAGCCTGTTTTCTGAGAACCCGGGGAAAGTGAGAGACTTTGTCCACAAGATTCGTTTGAAACCCAACGCGGTCCCGGTGAAACACAAAGTTAGAGCAGTACCTGCCATGGCGAGACCTGCATTAGAGGCCCACCTTCGGAAAATGGTCGAAGAAGGAACCATCTAGACCGTGGAATCCTCCGAATGGTTGAGTCCAGTGGTTCTAGTTAAAAAGAAATCCAGCAACGACCTCAGAATATGCATCGACTTGAGAAGCCTGAATCTAGAGGTGGTCACTGATAGCTTTCCGCTCCCCAACATCAGCAAAATTGTCCTCATGATGAAGAGGCGGCAATCTTTTCGAAGCTGGACATGCGTGACGCCTATCACCAGATTCCTCTACACAAGTCTTCACTCCCCCTGACGGCGTTCATCACTCCGTTCGGCACCTTGCCAATATAGCCGCATGCCTTTTGGGTTGTCTTCGGCAGTGTCCACATTCCAGAGGATGATGAATTCTCTACTTAAAGGACTCACAAATGTTTCATTCTTTCAGGACGACATCCTTGTGTACGCCAAGGAAAACGAAACCCATGACAAAGCGCTCAGGGCAGTCCTGAGCAAGCTTCAAGAGGCAGGTGTCCATCTACGCCACGAGAAATGCGTTTTTGGAGTGAGCAAGGTAGAATGCCTTGGGTACTGCATCTCAAGCGAAGGGGTGAGCCCCAAGAAGAATCTGATGGCGACCATTACAGACGCCCCGGCCCCGAGGTCCAGAGAAGAACTACGCTCGTTCCTGGGCCTAGCCGAGTACTATGCAAAATTCGTCCCAAGGTTCTCCGAAACCACGTCCCCTATTGAGGGAGCTTCTGAAGGGCAGCCTACTCCTGGGGGCCAGAACAAAATGAAGCCTTTGCTGAAATCAAAAGGAGAATTCTGCATGCACCATGCCTGAAACCGTTCAACCCTGAATGGGACACCTGTATCACAACAGATGCCAGCGCCTACGGGCTGGGGGCCTCCCTGACCCAGAAGAAGGGTGACACTGAAAACATTGTGGCGTTTGCATCAAAAGCCCTATCATCTGCGGAGAAGAATTACTCCACCATTGAGAAAGAAATGTTGGCATGTGCCTGGGCCGTCGATTACTTCAGATCTTATGTGTCGGGTACGAAATTTAGACTGGCCACCGACCACAAACCCCTCATCCACATGTTGAGCCCGGGCGGAACCAAGACTGCCAACCCGAGACTGGCCAGGATCACTGCAAAAATGCAAGAGTACACATACGAGATAGCCCACATTGCTGGTTGGAGAAATGCGCAAGCGGACTGCATGTCCAGGCTCCTCAACCAAAACGCCCCTGGGACCACGTTCTTGGAAGATGAATGTGTCGTAGCCTCCACAGGTGACTTGAGGAACGGCGAGTACATGGACATAACGGAGCACCATTGGCAGGAAGAATTCGAGCAGGACGATGCTCTGAGGCGCGTTGCAGCCTGGGCCGGCAAAAGGTGGGCTGACGAAAGAGCAATCCCTGAAGGCCTTCGTCCATACTGGAAGGTGAACGACGAAATGACCACCATGAACGGTCTCATTCTGAGAGGCGACCAAGTGATCCCGCCCAGCGGAATTCGCAAAGTGATCCTGTGCAGAGCACACTCAGGCCATCTGGGATGCAACATGACCCGACACAGGATACGCGACGCCTATTGGTGGCCAGGCATGGATCAGGACATACGACAAATGGTTGAAAGGTGCCATGAGTGCACAAACAGTGACAAGCATCTGGCTGTGAGACAAGCCCCTATGCTGCCCACCGAAGTCCCCAAAGGATTGTGGCGCAAACTAGGGTTGGATTTCATCGGGCCCCCAGACAGCATGCCCCCAGAGCATAAATAAGGGATAGTCAGGGTCGACTATTTCTCCAAATGGGTCGAAGTCGACTTCACCTCGGACATCACCACAAGCACAGTCATCGAAGCACTCACCACCATATTTCAGCGCGAAGGCCTCCACAAGGAAATTGTGACGGACAATGGAGTCCAATTGGTTTCTCGAGAGATGGAGAAATTCCTCAACCTCAACAACATTTGGCAGCGGAGAGCAAGTCTCTACCACCCACAGGCCAAAGGCCTGGTCAAGCGGGCGAACCGCTTCATCAAAGGGGCTCTGCAACTAGCGCATGCTTCGGGCCTAAACCTGTACAAGATGGTCAGAGAGGCTGTCGCAGCCCACTGCATCACACCCAACACCGTCACCGGCGTTTCACCTTTCCATCTGCTAAGGGGGAGAAGGGCAGCATCCACACTGGTACCACCTTGGCTCCATCAAGTGAGGGCTGACGAAGATGTGGACATGGAAGATGTGGTTTTCCGCATGCAGCGTAACAAAGAAGCCATGAAGACCCAAGGGGACATGCGTTGAGCTGCTCGCCAGACAGCAGTCAACAAAGGCGACCTGGTAAAGATACGTCTCCCTCACAAAGACATTTTGACCGGCTCCAGATACAGCAGTCCCATAGAAGTCATCGAGAAAGGGTCAAACCACATCTGCACCAGCGACGGAAAATGGAATCTAGAAAGGGTGGCCATGTACCGCAGAAAAGAATCCATTGAGCAGCCACACTGGGAAACTGGAGAAGACCCAGACCAACAAGAGCCATCCGAAAACCCTCACCAGTCAGGAAGAGATGGTCTGTTTCTAGGTAGCTGAATTGACTCTTTACACGAGCCGGCATCTATTTTCCTAGCATGGCTGTCCTTACCACGTCATATTTTCCTCGATAGCTAGCTTCTATATTTCTCATCTACCTTGTGTTGCTGTGTATTTACATTTATTGGTCACCAAGTTACTTTATCTTCTTTTTGCATACATGATTACTTTATCATTTCGTACATGTTTCTCTTGTTGCTTCAGTTACATCCTCTCCCTTAAGTATTTTAATATCGTTTCAGTTTGGCTTTGTATATTTGATTTATGACATCACTCTGCCCTCATCAGGTTTCACTCAGCGCTCCATGATGTCCAATGGTGCGTACTGACATCCTTCCACACGGCATCCTTCCACACTTTCAGGGTGAGGGTACATTCACTACGGCTGTCTGAATGCATATCATCTCTCGAACACTCAATGTGGAATTTGAGTGAACACATGGATTCCCATACAGAGCTTGTCTCCTACTGTTCCAGTATGAAGGCGGTGAGGGGCGGGAGTTAGGCAAAATGCATCCACCTGCTCCTCTGCAATAATATGTTGAATGATGGCAAGGACCAGAATGAGGTTTATCAGGTTCATCATCAGGTTCATCATGTCTTGGGGGGATAGCTCAGGGGCAACATGCTTGCCTTGGAAATAAGAAAACACGCCGCACCATAGGTTCAATTCCCAGGTCTGTGCTTAGAAACCTTTGGGTATTAAACATGTTATAAATGACCTATCATATCATAGTGTTGCAATGAAAGAACTTTGTTGAAGTGGTTAAGTTTTTAGCTGTAAGAGGGCTTGACCAGAGTTTTTAGCACATCTTGACGAAATTCCTTGAGCGCAGGGTGAGTGATGTTCGGCCTGTGCCTCTGTTCATTTTTATTCATCCATCAGGAGTGCTTAGAAACAAGCAAGCTCCTGGTATTGAGCGCTATACAACAGCTGGATATTTACATTCATAAGTGGGGTGATATCTCACAACCTACCAACCATGACGGCGCCATGCATAAGGGCGGTTTTGACGCTTCCTTTTTAAGACAAGGTGATATAATGTATCTTCTACAAAAAAGAAACTAAGAAAAAAAGTTATCAATGTTATTTTTTTTCAAAGCGGATCAGCTTCTAAATGGAATAATAATGAGGTTCCTTTGTTCAAAAGCTGAATGCTGTAATGAAGCCGTAATGAGAAGGTTCTAATTGTCGAGTAGATTTAATTGTCTATAATACTATCTGTGGGCCGTTCAGATTATAAAAGAATAATGCAGAGCCATCCTGGGTGCAATGATGTTAAAGCTTCCTGCAGGTGAATCACCCATTTTATTACAGCTCCTTTGGTAATCACCCTCAATTGCCTCACTTAAAGAGGATGAACTGCTTCTGCAACACAGCCAGGGTGTGAATCAGCGGGCACGGCTAACAGCCCACGCCTGGGCTGCCAGCATGCCTGATGTTATGGTTTTGGGAGAGGCAAAGTGCAAGTCATTCACGGCACTGATTACGGCACTCATAACAATACGCTGATGACACGCAGCTTTACCTAAAGATCAATTGCATCAACGGCATCCATCGGCTCGAGCGATGTCTCTCTCTCCCTCATCACACCTGGACGTCTTGGAAAATTTGACAGAATCAGCCCCATCCACAAGGAACTGCACTGGCTACTCCTTTTGGGGTTGCTGGAGGTATTGTGCAGAGGAGATGCGACCTAGCAGTTCCAACTGGACTGCCCTCTTTGGGTCAGGACCGAGCCTTTTCTGCATATGACCTTTCCCCTTCTGTAATGGCGTGGTAGGCTGAAGAAGGATGGTCTGGAGGGTTGGCCAGAGCAATGCCAGTGGTGGTTGATTAATTCAGAACGTCCAGTCATCACTCTTTTGTTTTGCATTAATCACTCTGCCTGGGATAGGTATATCCAGACATGGGGTCTCATTACAGGTTTGGTAGTATCCTGTCGGTAAATCCGGTGGGATACCAGCAAACGGTATTACCATTACCAGCACTTGTTCTGCGAGAATTAGTGACAGATTACAAATGCCGGTAAAGAAAGTTACTCCCCATTCCATGGAGTACTATATGTATGCCGGTGCAGAAACATGCCAGTAAACGAAATTACCGGCACTCTAATTCCGCACCGGCATACTCCTAGTGAGGCCTATGGTCCCAAACTTACCGTGCTTATAGACCCACGCTACACTGCACTGATGAGGCCCAATGAGACAGAAACATGCCTTGGGTTGCATGTCGTCTCTTGCAGATGGATGTGGCCTATCACTCTTTGGATGGAACTAAAGCTGATTTGCATATGGTCTTTTTCTTTCTGTAATGTTATGCCAGGCTGCAGAGCTACACCTATGAGTTTTTATTCATCATTTATAACCCTCCCGCTATCACTAGCCTAGGGTGCAATGGCTACCCTTTCATGCTCACTTTATGTACACGACAGTCTGCATTACATACAAAGCAGTCACAACTGAAACACACTCTACCTGGCGAAGACGCTCACCACCTACAGTAGCCGGGGCACCATAAGAAGCCACAACATCGCAAGACTGCAAAGAGGGGAAAAACCCTGTCTCTGGAACAAGTTACCAATGCAGATGAGACCGATACCCTCCGCCCTGTACTTCAGCAAGGGTCTGAATACCCTACTCTTCTAAGAACATCTTAACAATCACTGATCGCTCCACTAACCCCTCATTTTACCCCCCTCCATTGCTCCCTGAAATCGTCTCTGCTACCGCTGCACCCTTACCTATAGCCCAGGGACGCAGCCCTTATGCACAGCGCTCTTTGGCTTCCCAGCCGGACTCACGCTCTATGCATCCCACACAGAGGTGAATAGCTATACACTTGGTTCACATGTGTTCTTCATCCTCTATATTCGTTTTCACGGCTGCCAACTCATTACACAGGGCCAGCGCAGGTGCACCAGCACTCATTGGAAATGGTCATCAGTGAGACCCATCCCCGAGCACACCCAGACCCCTTTCCTAAGGATCCCCTCAGCCTTCAGCACATCAGTTTATCTAGGCCGGAAAGAACGAAACTGTGGATAAGGTAAGGATGCGGCGGGTTCATATGACTCAAGATGCTGAATGAGACAATGGGCCTCATTACAAATTTGGAGGTATTCCGCTGGTAAATCTGCCAGAATACCGATTTACTGTTACCGCCACTTGGTCCGACGGATTTACAGCCGGATTACAAGTGGTGGTGGCAGAGTTAATCCACATTTATTGGAATCCCTCGAACTCCAGGTGGAATTTAGCAGAATTACCGCCAGCAATAATTCTGCGGATTTTGCCGATTTTTGGCAGGAAAGTGGCAGATTCACCTCCAGATTTTTGCCCTGTTACCGCTGAATTTTCCCATACTCGTAATGAGCCCCAATGTGCTGTATTTACTGTGGTAACTTAAATGTTAAAGGCCATTGTCCAAGCCTCAGGCCTTAGGGCTTCAAGTACTTAGGATACCCCGTCTGGGCCCACTCAGGGCCAACATCTTATTCACAGGCACTGGAGCAAGGTTGGGAGCATCGCCCAAACACACAATGCAGGGCCCTGCGTAAGGGCGGAGTGCGGTGCCAAAGCCAGACTCCAGCAGGATGCTAAGGAAGGTAGCTCAGTCCTGCTTCAGCCTGCTCTGTCGAGCTGCCTGCTCAGTGGGTCAAGCGTAGGTGGCGGAGTAAGGCCACAATCAATGGGGAGTGGGCAGTGTCAGACTGTGGAGCACAGTGTCAGAAGAGCCACTGGGCCTCATTACGAGTATGGAGGTAGCCATGTCGTTCTTACCGGCATGGCTACCCCCATACCGGGTACCGGGTCTGGGTTCCAGGAATAGGGACTTACCGGGCCATTCCGACCTTAGAGGGCCTGGTAATTCCCTTTCCTGGGACCCAGACCCGGTACATCCCCATTCCCATTTGAGCCCCCATAGGGCTCAATGGGAATGGGGAGGACGCTAACAACGGGCCCGTTAATAACGGGCCCGTCGTTAGCATCCTGGTCTGCTAGCAGGTCCCGCTAAGGACCCCTGGTCTGACCAGACGTCCTTTGCGGGTCCTGCTGCATACCGCGTAATGGTCCCTTACCGGCACCGTTCATTACGGGTCCGCACTCGTTTTAATGAGGCCCACTGTCTCATGATACACCAGTGGCATGGGTCTAGGTGGTCGGGGCTGGGGGCAGACCCCATCACCTGCTCTATGATGGAGGCTTTGGGTAAGTTTATGGGGGGTGCCGCAGGCCTCCTGCCCATCCCTTTCATTCTGTTTAGGACCAGTTCTGCTTATTCGAAATGTCTGTGTCTGCCTGCAAGTATGGGTGTAGTGGTGAAAACACGTAAAAGGGAAATCAGAAGCGTGCCGCTCGCGGACCCCCTGCTGCGGGCATCCAGAAGCCCCGCCATCAGTGACACTTGTGTGTGAGAGACTTCAGCCCATGATTGCTGCACATGGGAAGATCTGTGAACCCCAACTGCACCTGCTTGTGTCATAGCCCAGAATCTAAGGTGTTGCTAGTGGAGAGGGCTGGGGGGCTATATCCAGGGACGTCATTTCACCAAAATAGATTGGGTAGCGCAAGTGACATCGCACGACCCTTGACCTCTGATGACATCACAGGAAGTGATGTCATTTGAACCCACCTCGAAGTGACAACACAGAAAGCAATTGAACACAACCTTCGACAAAACAGGAATTGGCATCACATAGCATTGTTCCTAAGTACACTACGATAAATATGATATGATATTTATATGGTTACGATATCGCTGTAATGTGATATACATTTCATACAAGAATGGATAACCATATGTATCATTCATATCAGTGTGTATAGGCCCATATTACTAAATTAAGGTGAATGCAAGCAGACGACCAAGGCCAAATGCTAATGATGTATTATTATATAGCACTTACGCTTAAGCGCTTTATATAGAACAAACATACATACAATATCACCCAACCTGTGTTGGTACTCATTAATAGACCTCAGAAGGATGAAAGGCTGAGTTGGCCATGCTAGGATTCAAACCTGAGAATCAAACATACATGCAGCAAGTGAGCGCTCAACCTACTGAGCTATCTTACCAGCTACAGCTATCTCACCGGCTATAGTAAAATGAGCAATTACATGTCTGAATGTTCTCAAAGTCAGAAAGCAAATTGCACTGTGTAGTGGATACCAATAAACTGGTAACTGAGATTTAACAGCAGGCCAGTTCATCTGCAGGTCTGGTGCAAAGTTGGCCACATGTCAAGCCTGCATGGATCTACTTTTCAGGCTTCAGGGGTTGGTAAAATACTTTCCATTGGGAAAGTTCATAACTGTGTATTAAAGAATTCAGAGTAGCGCAGGGAAAGCAGCTCACTCACACAGCATCCCGTACTCTGGGCACTCGTTACCTCATACTTGCAAACATCCTGAACAGCATGTCAGGGAGATGGGAAGATAGACACATTACAACAAAGCATTTATTGGGGCACAATTAAATCAAAGGCCACTTCATGTGCCAATGGTCAAACATTTCTACACTGTACACAAGCTTTTAGGCGCAAGGATTTTGTCAAGCGACTGACGACACCAAGACGAATGTCTTGTGAGGATCGTAACAGAGAAATACATGCTATAACTGCAACTTGCGAAAGGCAAAATACATCTAGTTTTTGTTTGCATTTGAGGTGTTTAAGAACAGACTAAATCAGCCTAAATCAGTGAATCACCACCTAAAGTGTGTCTAAAATATACCTTTAATGAATCTAGCAGTTAATGTATAGAATTCCAGAAAGACTATTTGTTTTTCTTATTTTGGGTCACTGCGCAAAGTGTTACACTTGTGCAACCCAGTGCTTTTTTTTTGCTTTTTTTTAAGAGGCCTGAACAAGAAAGCCAACCATCCCAGAAACAAAGAGCCATATGGTGCTGGTCACAGCCCAGGAAATGTTTTAAACGTTTATTTTTTTTAGGGTTAGCAAGGGAGATCTTAGGGGTCGCAATAGCGACCCCTGGCGACCCCCTCATGATGTCCCTGGCTATAGTCATGGGTCTTTTGGTTGTTTCCACGGATGGAAGCTCTTGGGCGGCAACCAAAAAGCTATAGCTAGCCCCGAGTCCCAACAATTCCGACATTAGCGTAGCCCCGGATCTTTTACAAACCTAGCAACACCCCTGACAGAATTAAGCCAATAGCGTCTTAACAGAGATTTCGCATAGAATGGGTGGATTCACATGCGTCGCCTTGAGTGTCGTATGCAGCGCAATCACCTGAACTACTTTTCACGCAACGTATAGACACTAATCAATGCTCTGGGCACCCGCGTCAAGTCAGATCCTGAGTTTAGGCCAAGCCTTTCCAAAGAACATCTTCCAATATACTGAGTACTGGCTAGCTGCCTCCAACCTATCAAACGTTGTCATGTTGTCATCTCGAAGAGGTCAAGAATTGAACAATCCCACAATAGGGCCCTGGCCAATCTCTGGGGTGTGAAGGCTTCTTCAACTTTGTTGAAAGTTTGGTGCATGGGTCACTGTGCACAGTGAGAAGGGGAGATGGAGGTAGGGAAGATGGAGGAAACCGAGGCAAGAAGCAGTAGCCCTGCCGCACCAAGGCTATCCCTTGCCTAGAGTATAGGCGCCACTGGACTTTTTCACATAGCGCATGAAAGCAGCTCTTCAGGTTGCTATTGGGTGTTTTGTAAAGTGGGAGGGGAGATTAAGCCCTTCTTATTATTATTAATTTATTTATTTAGCCATTTATATAGCGCATCAAACCCGGAGGCATCTGGGTGCTGACTTATGAAAAGCAGTCCGAAATGGCCCATTGATTTACAGAGCGTTGAGGTGAACCGTACAGGTAAGTTAATCCACCATGTCACTATGCATGGGCAAGCCTTCACTCACAGACTTCATGAAGAGCTCCTGGCAGAATTGGCGCGGGCAGTCGCTGAGAGTGGTTTATCTCGAATGTCTATCGCCTTACATTTTGGAAAAGCCTGCATCTGGTGGAGGATTGGCAGCACCTCCCCTTCCGAAGGAAGGTCCACCATGCTGTCCTGATCCTTCTGGGTCAGACATGTGGGTTGCTTTATATGGGTTGCAGCATTAAATGGAGGCATACAACAGAGGCCTGATCCTTTTATGCCTCTGTTTAACTCTCTACCTCACTTTTGTGCCCTTCGAAGACCTAGCTGGGGTGGTTCTATGTCATTTCATCGACAGTCCCTATTTCGATGGAATTTTTATGACTATGTTTTACCCAAAAAGCTCAGCAAAATTGCTTTTTTTATTTTGAGGGGGTTACCCCATCCCTTATTGTTTTTTCACTATTCCCGATCCCCCCCTTTGTACACTACCCCCTATATTTTTCAATGAGTCTTTTCAGCAAATAATATTTGTAAAAAAAAACATGAAAAAATAGATTGTCGATGTAAGTACGTTGTACCAGGAGGTGCACACAGTGGAATTTGCATCTCTGCTTTGCTTTCCTCCTCTGTCCTAGAAGAGCAAATGGTTTTTCGCCTGCATAAGATTTTAGTGCAGGTATAAAACCAGTGGATTCCTATGGAATCTTAGTGGCATTTGCACCTGCTAAATATCAGGTGGATTCCACAGGAATCCATTAGTAAATTCCACCTGCAAGGCATAATTTACAGGCAATGTTTATTTTTTCACTAACCAGGGCATAGCAGTGAAGAGTGCAGGCGATTTGGTCTTGTATACTCTTCAAAATTGCACCCCACCTGTCAAATTATGGCAATTGCATACGGGCAACCCAATAGTATGCAAGTGCTAACGTTGGCAGTTCCCTGCATTTTATTTGCACTTTTATTAAAATGACCCTCAATAAAGATCTTACTCCCACTTATGAGGGTAAGGTTCCTGCTCAGTCTCAGGCATGGGGTCTGAGACTGCGTGTCTGCAGCTTTTTCACTTCTCGCACTGCTCTGAGTGGGAATCACAGTGGACCTTTGGAGAGGCAGGCTCACAGCACGGTTCTGTGGTGAGGGTGTAGATGCCAGCCTATGTCAATGGGGCCCAGTGACTGCAGGCTAGCTGTGGCATCGCGACACCATCAGAGGAGTAGGTGACCTTTTTTTGTTACATGCGCTGATCAAAAGGTAGAAGTGGGATGTCCTGTTGGTACTGTTAAGCGGTTTCACTTCAACACTACAGCTAAGTCAATGCGTAGTCTGGGATGCTGAGGGAAACCCTTATTGATATATTTTTAGATCCAGTTCATGTACTCTGGATGACAACCCTTACATAACACCCCTCTCTTAGAATCCCCCTGACCCCACTGAGCCAAGAAGTAGGTCTATTTTGCAAATTTAAAAGGTTTATTTGAGAAATATAAAATTTATATATCTATCACACTTTTATAATAAATTAATATTGGATATCACACTTAAAATATGACAGTGATCAACAATGGATAATGTTCTACTGGTAAACTGATTTGGTTACTTAGAAGTAGTATAGAGGATGAGGTAGCTGAAATGCTTTATGGTTTCAAGGAAATGCAAGGTGGAATAAATGCAGTACAGAAAATAAACTGATATGGTTTCACAAGAGATAATATGTTCACTTTTCCCCTGGTGGCAATTCACCTCCCCCTTATATGCAATGCAAGGAGATGGAAGTAACACACACAGTCTTCAGGAATACAATCAAATACAATACGGAATTCAGTCCCCCCCCCAGCAAGCTTAGACAACAGGTATGCTTTTTAAAACACGGGCAAGAGTGCTTTGTAATGTGGTGCAAGGAAGTGAAAAATGCTAAAATTGCTTTTAATTCCCTGTAGGAGGTTCAGGGTGAGTGGTAGACACTTTAAATCAGTTCAGGTCAGCCCTAACAATGGTTCAGGGATGGTTATTAGGTTGCAAACGAATTTTAGCAGTTCAGGCAAAAGCGGCTATCTTTTTACAGATGACGAAATCAGGCTAAATCGCAAATCGTGGTAAATTTCGCGAGTGAAGTAAAAGTATAAGGAGTAGATATAAGTCGGTTCTAGGCTTGAGGAAAGTTAAATCTCGTTCCTAGGACAAACGGTGCCAGAGATACGGACAATTTTGTGAAGGTAGTTTTTCGGATTTAAAGTAAACTCAAAATGACAGGTGACAGCTTGCAGCTGCAGAATTGACAGGTGACAGTTGTGCAGCTTTAAAAATGACAGATGACACGATTTCTAGGAGGCTGTTCTAATTAGGTTAAAATAGTTTGGATTAGATTATTTTAACTAAGAGATTGGGTTCTGCACAGTTCTGGTGGATACTCACTCCTAATTGTGAAATTAATGGGCCTCATCACGGATCTGGTCAACACGTCCAGCGGCGGCTCTCTCTGCTCGGCGGGTCAATCAGGCACCGGTTCTGCTCACATCGATCCGGATCTCTGGATCTGCTTACAGCGGTCTGGGTCTGGTCTGCGGTTCCGGAAAAAGTTCTTGGCAAAGAATTCAAACAGCTTGCCCGACTGTTGAATAGTTTGGTTAGGTTTGCTGGATTCTGAAGGCCTGCTGAGAATACTTTTGCTTGCAGTGGGCCTTCTAGGTTCAAAGTTCTGTAGTCTATGGGTCCCTGGTTCTGGTCTCTGTCTGGATGGGATGTCGGCCGTCAAAATGCTCCGCAGAAATGGAAAATGAATGTCTCTACCTGTCCCAGCAGTCCATTTTTATGTGTTTTGGAAGTGGGTGTGTGCGTGGCATAACTGAACCTGCCCCTCTCTACTTGTCATTGGCCCAATTCTCCCCTCTCCCATGATTGGGGGAAGGAAATGGATTGTCATCATGATGAGGTCTGTTTATGGGTCAGAGGATCCTCCCCTGGTCAATTTGCCCACAAATCTATATTTGATTCAAATACATATTTCCCAGATACACAATTTGAAATTACATGTACACATTATATATTCCTTATGGTCCATGCTTGTCCACCTCTGATCTTCCTGGGGGCTTGCATTCAAAAATGACAACATTTTGCGCTTTTTGACTGGTTTACCAATATCGGACATTTACCAAAAATTACACAAATGTGCGCAAGGAGTATGGACATTAATTGATGAAGTGTCAGATTTTTAACATGCAGACATTCGGAGTAAAACCCTATTTTCCGCTAGCAACCCCCCAGAATACACCACAGGGTCGTAACACCTCTTAAAACGTGCACAGAAAAATCACCAGAATAATGATATTACTTATATAATTCTGACAAGTCCGTACTATGAATTATCCATCTTTTTTTTAAATTATGCTCTGGCCCAGATGGGTGTGGTTTAGGTTCCAAAGCACATGGGGGAAGCTTCTGTCTGTCCCCGCCTCCAGCTCAGGAGGCTCCCAGAGGCACTTCTCCTCCCACTTCTCCCAAGAGGAAGCTATTTTACGACCCCCCCCAATATAACATATGCCTGAGCCCAGGACAGTGCATTGTTCTGTGTCTCTGCCCAAAGTTCTGTAGGTGCTCCTCCCCTAATCTAATAGAGGGGTCATCTCCTTTTGGTGGGGAAGCAGGATGCAGCTAGGCCTGGGAAGAGTGGCTTAGCAGGTTTCTCCTGTCGGGGGTAGTTGTCAGGCAGAATTCAGCTAAATATCACTTTAGTTCCCAGTTTAAATTAAAACTTACAATTTTTACATATACTTTAAATAATTACTTCCTTCAAGTTATTTCAGAATATAGTTTTATATTGTATCCACCTCTTAGCAAGTCTTTCCTTGGCCTGGTTTGGGTTCCTCTGTTCAGTTTTACACAAAAGTCTGGTGGTTTTAAAACGCCGGCTTTCTGATAGTGGTGAGTACTCGTATTGCATCCATTTTTGGGATCTGTCTTGAATTACTGCATTTCAATAGAGTGGTCTTTTGCTTGATAGTATAGGACCCTTGCTTAACATTGTTTTGATGGCATCCTTACAGTAGAGTGGTGATGTGGAACCCTCCACAAGAAGGTTGTATCTTTGGAGTGGTCTTGTGCCAACTGCACAGTTCTCCTGGATTCTGGCGTGAATGTGGGTGGCGACAGCTCATCCCCACATCCACCCAGTCTATTCATTTAGTTTGTTCTGGGATAGAATAATGGGCGGCGACAGCTCATCCCCACATCTACCCAGACTAAGGATTCAACATGGGTCAAAACCCTTGACAAAACCCCCCGCCCGACTGTGCTTTGATTCGAGTCGAGGGGAAGTCGGGTGCCAAGGATGTTTTGAGCCCTGTGCTGGTATGTCCGCATTATCTTCTTCCAATTCTGTAGATGGCACAGTTCAGCATCCTTTCCTCCACCCAGTTGGATCGATCGGTCCTCCTCGCCGGTCCTGGTGGGAATATTGGGCGGTACCCCGGGCCCCTCGGATCTTTGCTCCCGGTCCCCGGTCGTCCTCCTTGACCAGTCTCCAGGTTTTCTTTCTCCTAGGATGACAAAGGAAAGCGGCAATACCTATTCATAGACCTTTTTCCACTATTATTAATGGTGTTTGTTTGGTTTTTTTTTATTATTTATAATGCGCGAGTGTACCCGGGGTTATCAGGGCTCAGCCTTTACAAGAATATTCGAAGCTTGGATACAGTACAAAGAATATACATAATACAGGAATAACTACACCAGTGTTATATACAAGACAGTGGTAGGCCTATAGGCCATTATATACAGATAGGCAAGCCACACAAGCAGGTAAGCGGGAAGGCACATGTAGTTACAATTTGTACAGGTGGTGCTGGGCACTTCATGGTCTTAGTGGGTCTCGCTTTTCAACCATGAGATTACCAGTGAGCGGAAATTCTGGTAGGGCATGTCAATTCTAAGGTTTGGAGGCAAGGAGTTCCACAACAAGGCAGCTTTTACCGGGAAGCTATTACCCCCTATGGTGGCCCGCTTGAAGTGGGGAACAGTTTTTGTATGCGGTTCTGGTGGGTCTTGAAGAGGACTGTCGGTGGAATCTGTTGATCAGATAAGTTGGGGCGGCATTGTTCAGAGACTTGTGAGTGAGTGATGCCGTTTTTAATAGAATTTTATTTTTAGTGGTCAGCCAATTATTCTGTAGGCTATAGTTTGTAATGTGTTCCCTTCTGGAAATGCTCAGAGCTGCTCTTAGCGCATTGTTCTGAAGGGTTTGCAGTTTGCTGGTGGTAGCCTTAGTAGATCCCAGGTATAGGGCATTACAGTAGTCAAGGCGGGACAGAATAAGAGCTCTGGCGAGTGTCAGGCAGCTGGAATCCGACAGGAAGGGTTTAGCTGTGCGGATTAATTTGCAGGTGTAAGCCATGGAGGATGCAAGGGAGCTCACTTGTCTTTTAAAGGAGAAATTGGAGTCAAGATAGAATCCCAATGTTTTAACCTCCTGTCCGACTTTGATGTTGTTTCTATCAATCATGAAGGAATTGTAGGCCGGGCCGAGCTTCTTTATATTAAGTGAGGTACCTAGGATGATGAGTTCTGTTTTATCATCATTCAGGCATAGTCCATGAGTGGCCATCCATGCCTGGATGATGATGTACACCCTATTTAACAAGGCCAAATCCTTTCCATAATCTCCAGAAAGCGGAAGGAGGATCTGAGTATCATCTGCATAATTAGTGTAGATGACACCGAGATGATCCAAATCATCGAAAAGGGGCTTGGTAAATATGTTGTATAGTGTGGGAGAGACACAGGAGCCCTGAGGAACACCGCAGGTGATGGGTATGGGGTCTGCTGCAGCCGTGGGGGAGAAGACCCTCATGGTCCTGCCGTTAAGGAAGGATGTGATCCACGTGATGGCCTCCGTTGAGAAGTGAGCTGCAGTGTGGAGGTGTGAACATAGGACAGAGTGATCGACCAGATCGAAAGCTGCAGATAGATCAAGGAGAAGGAGTAAATGTATATGTCGAACATATACATTTTATAACCAAATGACATTTTGCAGTCTAATTTTAAAAAACAAGACATAATCAGGAGACATTGTATCAAGACCCAGAATATTTTGAGACTAGATGTGGGATATTTTAGGATGGGAACTGAATTACTCTGGAGCGGCCCCCTCTGAGATTCCAGTGGATTCCTCCAGTTGTTGCAGAGTATGCCTGGGATGGCAACACTTCAGCTGATTAATATGGACCCACTTATCTTCCCCTTCTGCCAGACTACCTTTGGGGATGTGGATCTTATATGCTACAGGGGAGATCTTGTCTATAATTTCAAACGGTCCCTTCCATGTAGGCAAACATTTTCGCTGTTTGGCCTGGTTCCTTTGGAAATTGTATAGATAGACCCGGTCCCCCACAGTATATTCCTTCCTGGTGATCTTCAGGTCGTAGTGGGTTTTCATGCTATCAGCTGATCTTTCTAGATTCTGCTGAGCATAGGCAAAAGCATGCTGAAGGTGTTTCCTTAAATTCTCCACATACTCATGAGTTGTGGAGGCATTTATCAGTGTCTGCTCTTGGGTCCTGTAGAGCAAATGCTGAGGAAGCACCATCTTGCGTCCAGTCATCAACTCAAATGATGACATTTTAGTTGCAGATGAAGGGGTAGATCTGATGGCCATTAGGACCAGAGGTAATCGGATATCCCAACTTGGCCCAGAATCTGCCACAAACTTTTTTAAGATGCTCACAATGGTTCGGTTGTAGCGTTCTACTTCCCCAGAAGAAGCTGGCCGGTAAGCAATATGTAACTTCCTTTTGACCCCCAGTATCTCCCACATCTTTGTCATTACTTCACTGGTGAAGTGGCTACCCCTGTCTGACTCAATCCTTTGAGGTAGACCAAAACGGGAAAAGATGTGGTTAATCATCACAAGACAACCCTTCAAATATTGGTTGAGGTCCTGGCCCATGTGTGGCCAGTATGCAACGTCTCTTAAGATTTCAAGTGTTGTGTAAAACCCCCTATGACCGGCTGTGGCCGCATCATGGGCGTGACTTAACATCAGTCTTTGGAATGAGGTAGGAACCACCCACTGATCATGGCAAGCTTGGGATTTCCTTACCAACAACCCGTCTTGGATCCGGAACATCTTTGGACATTTCATCAACACTCTTAGGTCCTCTTTCCCAATGTAATCGGTATCCGTCAGGGGAAAGTTCTCAGGGTCCTCAATGTGTTGGTAAAACTTACCAATTATTGGATCCCCCTTTTGAGCCGTGATTAAATCGGCATCAGGGGTCTCCTTACTCTATTGGGCAGTTGAAAGATCATTGTGAGCATTTGTCTGGGACCTAGTGATAGCAGTGACCTGGATTTCCCCCAACAGGGACTCTATCACTATTAGATCCCCTTGGATGGCCCTGGTTTTGGCCAGCTGATCACCTAAGTCATTTCCAATTTTGTCTGGTCCCTCTACTTTGGAATGACCCTTGATCTTTTTCCAGTAGATGGTCATCCCATTCGAGGTGACCAGATCATCAATGTTTTGGATTAACTTTCCATGTTTCAAGGGTTTGTTATTAGCACATAACATGCCTTTGGTTTTCCAATTAACCAGGTGCTCCACAAACCCGTTCCGTACATAATCCGAGTCTGTGACTATGACCAGTTTGTGGAGTTGATGTTGGACAGCGGTGAGGATGGCCTAATGCACAGCCATCAACTCTACCACCTGACTACTTCGGGGACCAATTTTGTACCCAGCGGAGGGTTCAGGAAACTCCTTCACCCATGCATTCCCTACGCCGGCCACCAGTTCTTTCTCCCCGTGGTTGTCAACATGGTAAGAGCATCCATCCACATTGACAGTGGGCATTCCCTCACACTTGTCCTCTTCAAAGACTTTGTGTGGGGAATTGAGGTATGCCTCCATGTTGTCCTTGATTTTTAGACTTTCGTCCTCGAGACAGTTTTCTCTGGCACAATCATGCAAGTCAGCCAGACCTTGCGCGAGGGGACTCTTCTTTTTTTGGCCATATCTAACCTCCACAGGAAAGCCTTGCATTGACAGAATCCAGGAAGTAATTCGGGAATTACTCACATTTCCGGCCTGGATTCTGTCACTTTGGAGATATTGCAGAGGCTGGTGTGGAGTCTCCACTATGATGTGTTCCACCTGGATAAACGGGCGGTAATTCTTCAATGCCCACACCGTTCACAGGAGTGCCTTCTCACAATCGTTGAATTTTTCCTCCACAGAGGATAAAGATTTGCTCGCGTAGGAGATTACTTTATTGACCATGTCATGCTTTTGGTATAATACTGCCGTCAAGCACGTATTAGAAAACCCTGTCTCCAGGAAGAACTCCTTGTTTCTGACAGGGTAAGCTAGGCAAGGAGCTTGTGAGAGGCTTCTTTTGAGTTGTCTTACTGCCTCGGATTGTTCTGGACCCCATTCCCACTTGACCCCCCCCTTCAGGAGATGAATCAGGGGTCTAGTGATCTCTGCGTAGCCCTCAATGAACTTTCTGCTGTAATTAGTCAGTCCAAGGAGGCTCCTTAGTTCCTGCAGAGTTGTGGGGTCTTTCAGTTTCTGAAGTGCTTCCACTTTCTTTTCCTGGGGACAGAGACCCTGAGGAGTAATCTCATGCCCTAAGAAATGAACACGGGTTCTACACCACTGTGCTTTCTGAAAGACTAGTTTTGCTCCGGCGGCCCTCAACTGTGTCAGAACATAACAGATCTCCGCTATGTGTTCCTCCACAGATGAACTTTTGATGAGGACATCATCTACATAAGCCAGGTTACCCCTCGCACCCAGGTCAGGCATGGCCTTATGTAGGAAAATGTTGAATTCATTGCCGGAGTTGAGGTATCCGAAGGGAGTCCGGGTCCATGTGTACTGCTGGCCCCCAAAGGTAAAAGCCAGTTTGTATTGGTCCTCCCTACTGACAGGCATGGTCCAGTATCCATTGGTCAGGTCTATTGCTGTGAATACCTGTGACCCCTGAATCTGGGCCAGCCCTTGGTCAATGTAGGGCAGAGGCCATCGGGAAGTATGGACCCATTTGTTGAGCTCCCTAAGTTCGGTGCAGAGTCTCCACTGGCCGTTTGGCTTCAATATTCCCAGCACCGGATTATTGAAGGTGCTGTGTACTGGACGGATTATTCCCCGGGACTCAAGTTTTTTAATTATGTCAGTAAGGGACTCCATGGATGTGAGAGGCAAACGATATTGCTTCACAAACACTCGAGTCATTCCAGGGTCCGTGGGAATTGTTGTGGTGTGGATGTCGGTGCGACCACAGTCATATGAGTCTACCGCAAAGAGATCTTGGAAATCCAAGAAAACGTGTTTCAACTTTTGCTTCTGTTCCAGAGTCATGCAGGCATCAGCTAGGTTGACCATCTCTTCCAACATCTGCCTGAAGCCTGGAAAGACTTCTGGTTTGGCTATCTCAGCGGCCTCCTCCAGCTGGGTGGAGAAGTCCCTGGTCAGAGTGCTGATTTGGACTGGAGGCTTCAGGTGGGAAAGGCAGCCCTCATGGACCTGGAAAATCACCTCATCCCTCCTGAAGTCACAAGTCACACCTTCCTTACCATAAGGGCAAGAAGTGTACACCAGGAAGTTCCCCCCATGCCGGGTGAAAATCCTGTCTGGTGTTGTGTTGTCATCACTGTCACTGTCGAAACAGTCCTTGGGGATTGGTCCTAACAGTTCATTTCCTAGATCAATGGAAAAATGTTGGTCATCAACCGCCATTCCAATAATGGTGTCTGCGGCTAGAGTAATACTCTTTAAGTCTCTGTTATCCACCTCTATTGGAATGGTGTCATGTTCTATGTTGACTAATGGAGTTGGGTTTACCCCCAACCCTTGCTGTTGGAGAGAAGCATTTAGATGTATGTAAGCATCAGGGTTTTTCAATGTTTGTCCTCTTTTAACTTTCACTTCCAGGGAGAATTGTCGGGTCCTTTCTGGGATGGTGACTTCCTCTTTAATCTGAATTTCAACTGCATAAGGTAGCAATTGAGCTGACCTAAATACTTTTTCTGGATCATCAAAGCCCATGGGATTATCCGCTAATCGGGACCAAGCTTTGAAGTTTATTAGGTCCAAACTAATGGCGAAGCGATTGAGAATGTCACTGCCTAAGTAAAAGGCAGCAGTGACGTCTTGCACGACCCAACAATTATGGACTATGCTCTTGTTGCCAATGGAGATTTTGAGCATACACCTGCTTGGCAGGAGATGTTTGGAATTGGGTGCTTCCAGATCCATTTCCCATTTGTCTATCAGTTTGAATGTGGGAATGGCTGGATCTTTTGGGAGTTGGCGGAACATGGCTTCGCTGATGAAGCTCTTACCGTTGTTCACACACACTCGAGCGAGAACAGAGTCCTTCCCATCATTTAACTGAACCGGGATGAACAACTGCTCTCCAATTTGCTGAATATCAGCCAGGCTCTGAGCTGATTTCACATCTTTCTGGACTATAGAAGTGGGAGTGTCTGATTGTGGATTGGTAAAGAATTTCAGAGTATTTCCTTCCAGTGTGGAATACCACCTTAAACTGGAAGGAAGGTTGATTTTCAGAAATAGAGAGGACCCCCCATCACCAGTCTGTTGTCCTACTGCTATTACTGTCACGTCTGGAATTTGGTTGTTCTGGAAGTGAAATTCTACTTGGTCAGACTTTTGTTCAACCATGTGGCAGGTGCCGTTTAAACTAACATGGTTGACACTCTGTTTTAATTTTATTGGTCGGCTAGTCTGGGTCCAGAGGACCTTGTTTACACAATCTATTAGGGGTGACAACATTCTCAGGAGGTCATTCCCTAGTAAACAAGGGATGCCCTCTGGAGTCACTACTATGACCGGGTGTTTCACCTTGTGGCGCCCAATTTTAATGTCCAAGTCTGCAGTCCCCTCGAAGGGAATTTCCTTCCCGTCAAAGTTCTGCAGTTGTCCAGGAAGAGAGGTGAGAGGAATACGGTAATTCTCCCCCTTCCTGCATTTAGTTCATCAAAGGCCCTTTTGGACAGAAGGGTAGCTTGGGATCCAGTGTCCACCAGTGCCAAAATTGTACCCTGCCCCTGTACTTGTACCGGGGCATAGTATCTTCCCTCCTTCTCCTCAAGGGGGCACAGATAATGCACATTGTTGGACAACTGGTGGGCCAATTTTCTGGTTTTGGACATTGCAAGAGAAGAGATTTGGGCAGAATTCTGTGAAGAGTCTCGGGAATCTGAAAGAAAAAGTTGGCAACTGGAAATCAGAGCCATTGTGGGTTCCCCTGGCTCCGGTTCTGTGCCGCCCCCCCTCTTTTTGGAGGCAGTCACCAGGATGGGTTTGAACCAGGGGATTTCGGTATTGTGGGTTCTGGGATGAGATGATGGGCGGCGGTAGCTCAGTCGCCATATCTCCCCAGTCTGGATTGGAATCCCTTGGGACCCATTTTTCTTTGGTAGGAGTTCCCCCCTCTCTAAAGGAGAAGATCCTTTTCCCAGGATCCTCTGAGGATCCCTCTCCCTCAAATTGGAAGATCTGTACCTCCTCCACAAACTGGGCCTGTTTGGGTCCTTTGTTTCTCCTACCCCCCTCTGCTCCTTGGGTGGCAGACTTTCAGGGGCAAGAGATTTTGTTTCCAGTTCCTGGTTTTCCAGGGGCTGTTTACAAGTTGGGAAGGAAGCTTCCTCCCAGGCTTTACATCCCCCTTCTCCTTGTGCCTCCTCCCTGGGAACCGGTGGGTTATCGGGGTGCTGCCCCCGTCATTGTTCTGGAGCACCAGGCCCAGAGTTTGGGGCATTCTGCGGTGGCATGCTCATCTGAGGGTTCTGTTGAGCCTCAGTATGTGTCCCAGATCTCATGCCATATTTTGGACCTGGCGCTCAAGTTGTGAAACCCGCTCAGGCTGATACGGGGCTCTATTTTCTCCCCTGGGCTGATCCCGGGAAGGGTAGCTATCCCTTCTCTGGTAATACCCCGGATTGGGAAGATTTGGGTACCCCTCCACCCTTGGCCTCCCCTCTCCCGGATTAGGTTGTCTGGGCTCAGGGAATTGGGGAAAGAAGGATGGATGATTTTGGGTCTGGAAATTGGGTGGATACCTGGGGAAAAAGATCTGCCCAGGATTTGGTGAATTTCTGCCCTCCTGGGGGAAGTTAGAAGGGAAGTTCCCCGGGTCAGGTGCTTGGCTGGATCCCCCCCCCTTTGGCTGGAGGAGTCCACACATAACCCAGGATTGGTCGGTTTCCCTTGTAGCAGGGATTTACATAGTCAGGGGAGCGGGGGACCCCATTTGTGGGACTACCTCCTCGACTCCCTATCTGTGACTGGCCCGAGGGCCTTCTGGGCTTGGCATTATTAGGTGCAGGTAGGTTTTTAGGCCCCCCCATCTCCAAATCCAAAACGGGGGTGACCTTTACCTCTGCCACCTTGGCAGCAGCAGGGGTGATGTTGGTTTTGGGGTTTTTCTGCGCATTATTTTTATTTTCGATGGGCTTCTGCACCTCATAGATCCGGGTAGCCCGTTCAATGACCCAGTCTAAAGATCTTTTCTCATGAAAATCTCTCACGAGCTGGGTCATTATGTATTTGGGTAAGGCATGGAAAAAGTATTGATAAATTCTCTGCTATCCGTGCGCACCCTTCTGGTGGTCTGCGCAAAAGCACGCTTTAATTCTTGCACAAACTCTTGTGGGGCCTGATCCTCCCCACATTGCAAATTGTAGGCTGCCTTGCGAGCCTCTTGAGGATTTCTGTGCACAGAAAAATGTTTAGAGATGGCCACCCTGTATGTGGACCACCTTGAATGGTTTTGATCCTCCAGCCCTGCAAAGAAACTGGAGTATTCTGGTGAGAAGGTCCATTTGACGTACTGGATGCAGCTACTGCTGTCCTTCAAATGGAAAGTCTCCATCATTTGCTCATAGAGCTCCAAGTGTTCCCAAACAGAATACTTGGCGTTCTTATGATAAGGCGTGATGACACTCCTTATTGCCTTTATTTGTGTCAATGGGTCCTTAAGCAAGGCCCTTTTTTGCCTTATTGGCCTTTTTGGTTCGGGTAACCCTGGTCCATTCATCCTCTGACTCAGAAGCACTGCTCCCAGAGGTGCCTGTCTGATCTTTGAGGTTTTCCCGGATTCTGCGAGCCTGGGAATGGCTGGCAGAATGTGGGGACCTGGTCTCCTGTGTCCTGTAATGCTCAGAGGAGTCTTCAGATCCCTCCTTGCTGCCAGGATTTGATGGGTACCCCCCCACTGACCTAACTGGGCAGAGGTTTTCAGGATGTCCTTAATGGGCCTACTCTCCTGGGGTTCCCCACTAAATTGCACTGTGCTTGGGTGCCCATACCCGGATGCCCGTCCATACATTCCTGGGAGGTACTGGCCTATGAGCCACATACTTCTAGCTGGATAGTAATCTGCCATCCCCGTGGCCCGGGCTCATGTGCGCGAGGGGACATGGAGGTGACAGAGTCCAGGGACTGGGAGAGATGAAGGCCTCTGGTACTAGGGCTCCTGAGGTTATGCTCCGGTGTTTCTCTTTCCCAGTGAACCTCGTCTCTATCAGCCCCTGCTCCCTGTTGCAATGCAAGAGCCTGCGCTTTCAGTTCCTCAGTTAAGGCCTTACTAGACTCTATCAGTCTCTCCTGCATCGCTACCTGTTGCTGGAGGCTATCATTGTGCTGGCAGAGAGCCTCATTCTCTCTCTGTGCCTCCTGATTGGTCCTGGAGTACTGAGCCAGTCTTTGCTGCAGGAGGGTTATCTCCTGAGCTGTGTCCCTATTGGCCTGCTCCTTTCTTGCCAGAGCATCCTCCACCCTCCTGGTGTGCTCTAACAAGTTCTGGTGTTCTTTTTGGAGGTCCAGGTGATTTTCTTCCATTTTCCTTTTTAAGTGGCAGACTTCCTGGCCTAAGGTATCCCTTTCCTGGCTAAGAGCCAGCATCTGTGCCGCCAGGTCGTCCCTTTGCCTTTGGAAGGCACCAGTTTTCTGGCGCTCCTGGTCAAACTCTGCCTGGGTATCCAGGTCTTTCAAAATCAGTTTATTGCTCTCTGCCTTCTCCCTATCTAGGTGGCTTTGCAGGGTGACTACCTGCTCAGCACATGCCCTATTGAAGTCTAACTGTTGCTCCAGCTTTTTCTGGCTCTGCAGTAGGGAGTCCAAACCTTCTTGGTACTCCTTCTGCAAGGCCAGAAATCTGGTATCCTGGTCAGCCTTTTCCTGTTGCAGCACATCCATATCCTCCCTTATTTTAGTGATGTATTGTCTGCTGTCCTTTTCTGACTCCTGGCTCCTGAGCAGCCTCTGCTCAGAAGAGTCCAGATCAGATCGGGCCTTCTCTAACGCCATCTGTTGCCTATTTGCCAGATCTTGGCCTTCAGCACATTTGTCCTGCATGGCTCCCATATATAGGTACAAATATGCTGCTATCCTGGGAATCTTATTGTGTTCATCTTTGGCTTTAGGGGCCACATGGAGTTCACTCAGGGCCACATGTAGGGGACCCTGATCTCTTCATATATCTGACCCTGTTTCAGTGACCTGTTGCGCGATTGCCTGCAACCAGACCGTTTGGTCTTGATGAGTCCACTCACCGCTCACAAACAGCTTATGTAAGGAGTGCTCTCTGGCTATTTTGATGTCTACCAGTGTCGTCATTCTGGAATTTGAGTTCCTTCCTGACTTACAGAAGTTTGTATTTTATTTTTGAAAAACAGACCGTTTCCTTAGAGCGTTCCTTTGAGGAGTGCTTTACAGCGTAACACAGCGTGGTGATCCGACCGGATGTATGTCCCCTGTCAGTTAGCACACTGTATTAATCTGCACAAGTGATAGATCTAACCCAGAATCTCTGGCTATGCGCCCCCACTTTGTTAAGCGTCTTCACTTCAACACTACAGCTAAGTCAATGCCTAGTCTGGGATGCTGAGGGAAACCCTTATTGATATCTTTTTAGCTCCAGTTCATGTATTCTGGATGACAACCCTTATATAACACCCCTCTCTTAGAATCCCCCTGACCACACTGAGCCAAGAAGTAGGTCTGTTTTGCAAATTTAAAAGGTTTATTTGAGAAATATAACAATATATATCTATCACACTTTTATAATAAATTAATATTGGATATCACACTTAAAATATGACAGTGATCAACAATGGATAATGTTCTACTGGTAAACCGATTTGGTTACTTAGAAGTAGTATAGAGGATGAGGTAGCTGAAATGCTTTATGGTTTCAAGGAAATGCAAGGTGAAATAAATGCAGTACAGAAAATAAACTGATATGGTTTCACAAGAGATTTTGGGGCCGATTCATGGAACAAACGTGCGCCGAAAATCCTAGCGCAAGCAGCCGCAAGGGAGCGCAAGCGTGAGAAATGCAAGGAAGACGCTGCGCGTGTTTCCCGCTGTCTGTGCGCCCAATCCAGCCATGGCACACGCAGGCATACACGCTGTGCGCTACGCGTACAGCAAAAGTGCACATAGCGCGGCGCACACAACCAAAGTGGGCGGAACAGTGGGCGTAACACGCGGAATGGGGAACAACGCGTGAAAAAGAAGTCGTAACTGGGGAAGTACTGCAGGGAACTACACGGAACGCCCACACGGACGCGAACATCCCGTATTCATGGATCCGAATACGGGAAACCTGCGCACGGCAAAAGACGTGCACAGGCGTCAACGCGTCCGCCACACGAAAGCAGGCAGAAGCGTCCCCGCGTACAGCATAAAAGGGCGCGCAAACAACAAACGCGTATATACAGCTACGATGAATGCCCCATTTGTCGCAGCACTGATCGTGGGACACCGCAGGAGGAGGGGAATAGCCAGGGCACGCATTTTCGCACCACGGACAAGCCTTTTTGGGATGCCTGACGACCAGGTCTATGGCAGGTATAGGTTTCCACCCCATATCATCCTAGACCTGGTCAGGGAGTGGGAAGATGACCTTACATCCCCCACCCTTTGCTCCCAAGCATTGAACCCCTTGGAGAAGCTGCTCAATGTCCTGCATTTTTTGGCCACTGGGTCATTTCAGCGGACCACTGCCATAGTGTGGGGGGTCTCACAAGCCACGCAGTCACGCTGCCTACACCAGGTACTGGCAATCATGACAATGTGCCCCTCAGTCCGCAGGCACATATACATGCCCAGAACACCCGCAGAAAGGCAGGCCGTTGTCCTGGATATTTTCAGGGTGGCACACTTCCCCAAAGTGCTCGGTGCCATAGATTGCACCCATGTGGCCCTACGTCCACCTAGGGCCACTGAGCACATCTAACGAAACCGCAAGCACTGGCATTCCATCAATGTACAGGTGGTATGCGATGCAAAGGGAATCATCACCTCTGTCTATGCAAACTACCCTGGCTCCACCCATGACAGTTTCATATACAGAATTTCCGCCCTGAGCCGGGCCCTGGAAGCTGGGCAGCATGGCGACACATGGCTCCTAGGTCAGTACAAATGCCCTTGCACATGCATGCAAGTCACACACAGACAAATATCCAAACCCTAATAATCTGAACTATTATAGCCTCCCCAGGGGGCAGTGCCTACCCTCTGAGCAACCACATGATGACGCCAATCCGGAACCCCACCACACCACCCCAGGTAAGATACAACGCCGCCCATATTGCAACCAAGGGCATAGTGGAGCGCACATTCGGAGTGCTCAAGTCACGTTTCCGCTCCCTTGACCGCTCTGGTGGGCAACTACTCTGTGCACCACCAGTAGTGTGCAGGATCATTGTGGCAGCATGTGTCCTGCACAATGTTGCAACACGGCAGGGCGTCCCGCTGGACATGGTGGTGCCTCCACATCCCCAACCACAGGCACAGGCGCTGCCCATGGGAGGGGACAGGGCACGTGGCGAGGAAGCCCGGACCCAGCTTGTGGCCACATTTTTCACCTAAACTCCCACCCCTGCGGAGTGCACACAGGCCTGGCACATACCAGGTGACAATCGATGATGACAAAGAGACAGTCAACTGTCACAACCCTACCACCCTGAGATAGTTGCCATGGAAGTGCCACATCGTCTGCATCCCTAGCTACTTAAACACAAGCTATCCTGTGTGACCAAAAGGCACACATATGACATATGACATGATATGGCCTATACACAAGTATTTCAAGGTGCGATGAGGCAGGGAGGGGGGAACAAGGGAAGACAGACAACCGTACTACTAGGCCAGGTGTCATTAAGATTGTGCAAGTGCAGGGGTAGGGGGAAGGGAAAAGTGCAAGGGGAAGGGGGGAGTGCAGTACAGGGGAAGTAGCCCAAAAAAAAAAATACATAGGTCGGTTGGTGGCAACTGCAAAGGTAAGTGCAGACAAGTGCTGGGAAGGGTGGGCTGCAGGGATAGAGAGACAGTACCGCAGTGCAGGGGTTGCCAGGGAGGCAGTGCAAGTGGAGAGTGGCTGGGCCAGGGACCGAGGTCGGTGAGAGTGGCCCAGTTGCAGCTCCAGTGCAGTTCCAGTGAAGAATTCCGCAAGGGAAAGGCAGAGAGAAAGCAGAAGCAAAGAGGAAGGTCTTGAGGTGCTTCCAGAACTGGAGATGGTTCCCCTCAAGTTCAAGTGAGGCAGGAAGGCTGTTCCAGATGGAGGGCCCTGCCGCGGAGAGAGATCTACCCCCAGCTAGTTGCTCTGAGAAGCGGATGACCCTGACATGCAAGGTGTGCATCACACACACCTGCAAAACAGGCCATGGCCATCACTGTCATGTCACTCAAACCCTCCCAAACCACAACATGACATGACAAGCAATACCCATACACCAACACAGTAACGATAAGGTACACATTGCCATGTCCTAAATGTACAGTGGCATCAGACAATGATGCCTGACCCTGAATCAGATGAAATGACAGACCAACAAAATCTCCCACCCAAAAAAATTAATTTCCAAATGCATTACAAGAGTCGTAGACGTAACATAACAATGAATGCCTGTCCACATGCACATTGTGCATTGCAAAATCAACACTGCAGCTCATGTGTGCAGTGTCCTACTCCTGCAACACACTGCTCAGCGCACAGCACAGTGAACAGCCATTGTGTGTGATGCACACCCTGAGCATCACATCTAAGTGACAGACCACATCAAACAGCAAATTAGGCATGTACAGGATCCATAATCGGTCACAGAACATGTGCTGCAGGGACACAGTGGGCACCAAAAGGCAAACAGTGTACACGTGGATATGCAAGGGTGAGAGTACATGTAGTGCATCAGAGTGCAAGTGTGTGGTTCTGCAAGGACATGCACTCCACATATGCATGTGCACTCAAGTGACCATTAGTGTTCTCTACACATCACATGTGAACATTCACCATGTGTACACACCAGCATGTCAAACCACAACTATCCCCTCGCACCTAAAAGGTAAACACAACACATGAACAGGCATTGATCAGCAGAACACAACATGTACATAGGATACCACCATTACAATGTCAGAGTTCCCATCACACTGCAGGGCAAGGCAACTATCAACAACAACCCCCCCCTCCCTCACAAATGACCATGACCCACTGAACAACTGCACCTGGGTCATGGAGCCTTCAAACCTCAATTCCACCTGGCCACAGGATCACCTTTAACCTTCGTCACCATCTCCCACCTTGTGTGTAAAAAGGTGCCTGCACCCTCATAATCAATGTCCAAAATCACAAAATCCAAGCCAGAAAAACGAACCAGAACACCCTCCAGTAGATGACTTGACGTAGCAGTACCTCACAAAGGCCAAGTACTACCACAATGATGCAACAACCAAGGTAGCACAGCAGAACAATGTCACGACAGGATGTGAAACATGTGTGGTACATGACATAGGATGATACACCATGAACGGATGTGTACTGTCACAGGTCCCCGGTACAGGCGCGGGAGTGTCACGAAACAACCACCCCCACCATGTCCCGGGTGCCTGCAAGGTCAAACTCACACAGGCCCCTGAGACCCTGGTGGGGAAGGAGGTTCAGGGATATGCAGTCGGGACAGGTGTTGACACACTGGATGACTGGAATGAGTTGCAGGAGAGGGGAGGAGGAATGACACATGAAACTAGGGAATGCACGAAAATGTACTACCTGCATGAACACATACACAATCCAAACAAACTTGGACATCATTGTCATGGCCTTCTGTAGTCCAGGCTCAGGAGTGGTACGAACCAACCACCCCCTCTAGGGTTTTGGCGCCTGCAAGTTCGGGGCTTACACAGGCATCCGCAACCCCAGCGGGGAAAGAGGGTCAGGGAACGTTGCTTGGATAGGTGCGGGAAGCAGGAACACCGGGTAGAGGGTACAGGGTTCAAAATTGCATAGGATCACGGGTGATTAGGGAGAAAAAAACATACCAAATTGAACCACACATACATCCATGCATTAGTACACTCCCCAGCAAGCATATGCATAGCAGTTCGAAAGAAAAACAACAAGACACTTAGCTCTGGTTTTGAGTGCTGGCCTCCTACCTGCGCACTCTTAGGTCCGGTTACAGGAGCACTGCAATGCTGCAAAGAGAGCCACAGTCAACAACCTGTACGTGCCAATTACACAAAAACACAACACCAAACATGCCCCATAGCAACAAACTACTCTACAAACAGACAATCTGGTGTAGATGTTTCGTACCCATATATAACATCACCCCTGTGACGGGTCATACACAGTCAATGCAGTAAGTCAGCCGCTGGTGGGTGCGTGGCAAATGGAACACCAATGTGTCACAATTCACACAACATGCAATGTTCCCTGGGTAGGCAGACAGACCCATATAGCAAGCCATGACTTCAGAGCAAGTTGCGTACCACCATGACCGAAACAAAGTTGTCAGTGCATTTATCATAAAGTACATGGAAAAAACATGCACTGCACCCGAGTATGTCCCTTGCTGTATGTCCCTGTGAGCTGCCCCTTTCCATGTCTTGGAAGGCTACATGGTTGATACAAGTGCCTCAATGGACCTTGGTGTACCGGAGGGTATGTGCCACTGCCCCTGCATGTGTCCAAGACAACCGTACTATCAACAGCCATCAGTCCACCAACACATCTGAGCCGCATTGTGTGCTTCAACACCAATATTCGTCTAAGCTCACCCTCAGTGCTGTGACTAAGCCTGCATGTGCAACTCGCCTGGTGCAAGCTTTGCTGTGTCGTGGCCCCCCTGTGCTGCTCACCTTGCCTGGAGTTCCTTGGAACATGTCAGCAGTTCTAGGATGTGGGTCTGCAATCCCTGTGCCTCTGCTTGTGCACACATGTGCATGTGGGCACCAACAAACGGGTCCAGAATTCCGTCGTCCAATGGGCCATGTCTGCTGGCAAAGGTGCTCTGGAGGCTCATCCCCCTGCAGAAAGGGCATGAAACACATGATTAATGCTTCAAAGTCATCTGTGTGTGTCTCATCAGGCATCTCATTACTTGACCATGTCAGAGAGGCACATCACAAATCACACCATCAGTCCGTCTTTCACATCCAAAGTGTGGAACACTATCTACAGCATGAATTGCAACAAGCACGTGTACAGGAAAGATATGAAACATACTACACAATGTATAGCAATCAATGTACACATTAATCATGACACACCCCATCTAGCAAAAGCTGAACAGTGGACAATAACACCAAAATCATCCCCACTAGGGGTGTCAACACAAGTCACACAGCACCAGACATGCCACAGATATGACAGTCCAAAGCCCTTGTTTAATATTCTGTAACACCGAACCATCCTTGCGAGCCCATGGATAAGGGAGGCAGGAGTGGCATATGTGAGTCAAGGACCCCAAGCAGCAAACACATACACAAGACAAGCCTGAAGGGCCCAGCTGGAACAGACAGTGGATGCCTTCAAAAGCCACAAAGCACTGCACCGTCACATGAAAGCACAATAGACTAGCAATTTTAAACTAAATCAACTATTAACTTTAATTTAATTTAATTTAACGTAATTACACTAACAATGGAAAACCTACATTACCTAATTAAACTAACTATCAAACAGAAACTTAACTACCTAAACTAAAAGAAAAATCAAAAATGGCCACATACGACCCGGGGGGGAGGGGAGGCACCCAGGAGGGGGGAGGTACAGGGCGCTGCTCAACATCCACATGCGATGATGCTGAGCCAAAAAAAAATCCTCCATGGGCTCAACGCCTGCACAGCCCGACCTATGTGGGAGATAGATGGTCGTCCGAGTCTGGCTCATCCTGGAAAGGAGGACGTGGCACAGTAGCCTGGCCACGCCTAGCCGCAGCTTGCCCCTCGTCGGCAGCAAGTCTGCCGGACAGGTGAGCCTGGTTCTGTGTGGCGATGTGACGTAGGTCTGCATGCAGAACCTCACGTGATACACGTGCTTCCTCTTGCAAGGTAGCACGTGTAACACGGAGTTCCTCCTGCAAGGCCTGGCTGGACAACCGCTGCACCTCCCGGAAAGCCTGTAGCTCAGCCGAGATGGTACGCTCAAGCTGTGCAAACCTCTCCTCTGCCTGCTGCCTCTGGGACATCATAAGGACATCCAGAGTGGATCTGAGGGAAGCATACTCCTCCCTCAGGGCATCCATATGCGCCTCTGCGTGAGCAGCAATTGCTTGATGCAGAGACATTTCAGCCTGGCGTGCCCTGTCTGAGGCCACCATGCCCAGTCTGAGCGAGCGGGCCGTGGACCGTGCCGCCTGCTGCTGGAGAAGCACCTGCCTAGCAGGGGGGAGCAGAGATCGGGCCACACACTCCATGCTCTCAGCGATGTTCTCCATTGCTGCCCCCTGCCGTTCTGAATTGGCAGTCATGTCTTGCTCCCACTCAGTATACTGCGGTTGCGCACGGCGACCACGTTGCCGGGCTTGACCCCTGCGGGACCCAAGGACCGGGGGTCCTCGCTGTGTTGGCACCGCCCGCGGCTGCACGACTACATGCCCCCGTCGACGTGATGTCCCAGGCACATCAGTGACTGGTGTGGAGGGTGACCCTGCGTCCCGATCCACCACGGGCGGAGGAACCAAGACTGTCTGATCCCTCAGTGCAGGTGTCGCAGACAGAGGAGTGTCCACATCAGAATCACTCACCCCTGACACATGGACTTGATGCTCATCCAACTCAACATGGACGTCAGAGTCGTCATCAAGGCTGGACTCATAGGCAGCCAGAGACAAGATGGACTGCAGCACTTGGGGGTTTTCGTGGCCTACCACCCCACGACCCCCACTAGTGCCGGGTTGATGTGGTGTTACCAACCCTGTGTCTGGCATGACAACACCATCCTCCGCCTCCATTGCGTCATCACCTGAAAAATAGAGAGAAAAAAGGTCACTACACATGTCAGAAGCACACAACACACACACACACCGACAGCAAACGCATCCGGCAGACATGTGACACACAACATATAACCTGGCATGCATGCTGGGTCTACTTTGAATAGCTTCTGTGATCAGACCTGTTGAAAGGTGGCAGTTTCCATGGAAGTGGGTCTATGCAGTGCAGAAAATGTGTACGCCACTCACTACCTACATGTACAAGCACTCCATGGTGTGTGCCAGGAAATGTGAAGGCAGTGCAATGTCAAATTCACACATCACGTGCATTGTGCATTCAATGTGTACCAAATCTAGAAGCCAAGCACCCCTCCACCCCAGTACCAAAGCAGGGATGCCTAGCATGGTATCAAAAGGCTGACCATACACATGTGTATTGACAGGCAGTGTTGACTGGCATCAACAGCTTAATGTGATTCAAATGACAACACTGCAAATGATGCTGGGACAGTAGGCAGGACACATGATGAAAACTCTGGAGGCCGCCCACGTGTGAAGAAGACACAACAAGAGTTGGACAGAGTCATTGGCCATTGAACAGGCTGAGGCCTGTGAGCCACACAGATTGTCAGAGCCTAAACATGTGTGCAACGCAGTACTGAGCCACAGTTGACATGGGAAGGCTGATGAGATGGCAGGCAATGTATGTAACCAAGGACTTATATTACAGTGATCATCCAGTCAAGGACACATAGGGGCATGCGTGCAATGCACATGGAGCATGAATGGGCACTCATGTCCCTGCGGGACATCTGACCCATGCACAGTACAAGTGAGATACCCTGCATCGAATACTAAGGCTGTACCACACGGCATATGTCTGGCAGATTCTACGCTGGAAGTTAGCATCTACACAGGACACATGAACAAGAAACTACACATTGGCAAGATTGAAGCAGACCAGTGCAAAGCTGGAACTGGGGTGCAGAATGGCGGAGGAGGGGCAAGGGAGCATGCCTACATGGAGTCCTGCATGCAGGCAGAGGAGACATGCATGACGGAAGCATTGCATTACTTACACATCAGAACCATGTACACGTCACATGTAGCAGCAATCATGCACAACACATCCCACAAGTGAAACACACACGTCCTCAACAAACACGCATCAACACTCACTGGACTGCGCATCAAAGTCCAGCATCTCTCCCACTCCTTCGACCAATTCAGGTAGTATGAACTCCGCAACGAGAGCCTCATGCGGAGTGAGCTCTTCCTCCTCTGGTGCAGGCCCACCGCCAGTCACCAGAGTCAAGTTGTAATTAGAGGCACGCTTAGCCTTAGTGCTGCGCTTGATGTCATTCCAACGCTTTTTGCACTCTTGCGCCGTGTGCACCTCATGGCCGAATGAACTGACATGTTCCGCAACATGCTTCCAGTGAGTGTCACGTTGGAGGTCGTGGCTGTGTGTGGGGTCCCAGCCTGTGCTGCAGGTGCAACCTTCCTCCTCTTGGACTGTGGCGCAGACCCTGGCTGGCTAATGCCGCCCTGACCAGTATGGCCAGTGGGTTCGGTGGATTGAGCCAAGGGAGTGGCAGGTGGAGGGATGACCAAAGGCCTGACTTGTGTCAGTGGCAGCTGGGTGCCCACTAATGGACCCTGCGCAGCAACATCAGCTGTGGCAGGGTCATTGACCGCAACGGTCCTGGTTGGCAGACTCACAACCGGGGTGCTGTTGGGTGCATCTGCCCCTGCACTTGCGAACACCTGGCTGTTCGGGGCAGCAGATGACATGACTGCCCCAGGGACACATGTCTTGGTCTGAGCAGCCCGGCCTGCCCCTATGGTTTCCCCCCTGGCCTGTTGGAGATCTACCAAGGGCTCTTCAAGTGCCAACGCAGCCTGCGCTGGCAGACCCTGAGCCTGGGTGGCGGTGTCCACAGCTGCACCTGCAGCTACCACTACCCTTGGGCCCGTGGCAGTTGATGGAACGGACTGCCGGGTCGAACGGGTGCCAGTGCCAGATGCAGGAGCTGCATCCCCCGGAACCACAGGGGGTGGTGGCATGACTGCACAGACACATGGCACAACATTGTGCTCAAGTGGCGCACCCCTGCCTCTTCCCCCTCTGTGGCCGCCCTGGACACCCTGGAGTCCCCCTACTCCCTGGTCACCACGGCCACGTCCCTGACCACGCCCGCCACGAGGAGGACGCCCAGCTGAGGCGCCCCTCACCTTTGGTGGCCTCCCAACCATGGCACTGATGTAGAAGTGCTGGCACAGATGGAGTGGTGCCAATGGGAGGTGTACACCACAATTGACCTGGGCAATTGGGGTGAAGGGGGTGGGAAGCAAGATGTTAACAGCCCCCCTGCACCTGCAAGGCTGTATGTGACCCCGGTGATGTGGTGACGGGTCACGCAACACTCAGGCACCCCAAAACTGCAGTAAAACCGTGCACGCAACCCTGCAGCCTACGTGCGTGGATTCAACCTCCCGCAGTACGCGGTGGCACCCAGTAACACGAATAACGCGTACGCATGGGACACGCAGGCTACTATGACATCGAAAATGGGTGCGATACTCAGGGGCACCCGCAGTGGGAAAAAGAGCGTGTGCGACTCACCGTCTGACTAGCGCGATACAGAAAAACACGCGTAGCCAATACCCCCGCCAAAAGAAGAGATACGTCCTTGATAGCTGTGAAGTTGTGATGGCGCGCGAAACAACAGGAAGCAGCAACACACGTCGGTCTCCACGAAAGACACGTACAGCGAACTGCTGGGCCCACTCACCTTTAACCAGTGCTGAGGGAAACACACGCGCGCGTCACATCACTTACGCGCATGGGCCCTTTCCTCGTATTACACGCGGACATGCAGTTTTTCACGCGTGCTGAAATGCCCTTGCACGCCTGTACGCGTCACGTCACAGGGGCGCTTGCGCTTGAGGGGCCTTCTGTCCAATGAAAATGCGTATGCGTGCAGACGCGCTTACGCGCTAAGGGCCTTTCCTCGAATTACACGCTGACGTGCCGAATGTTCACGTGCCAAATCACTCCGTATCAAGCTGGCCACGCGTAAGCACACGGAAGACCACGCTCCTGCCCAGAAGGCCGAACTACTGCCCCCCAGAGCCCCGAGCACGCTCCCACCTGCCATCTGCTGCTGCCTGACTGCCTGCTGCCCACATGCCCTGCCATTTGCTGCCTGCACATCAGCCAGGGGTGCTGTTGCTGTGACCACCCCTCATGGAACCGAAGACTCCCGACTGGGATTCCATCGCTCCACAGCCCAGCCCCAGGACCCAGTTGCCCACCCACTCCTGCCTCTGGGGTTGTCATGTCGGGGCAAACACCATCTGAGACCACTGACAAACCCCGGCCAGAGAGGCAGGGGGGCACCAGCTTCAATGCCACCGAAGTTGGTGTCCTGGTGGAGCAAGTCCTGGGGCAGTATGATTCCCTCTTCGGAAGTTCCCGCGCCGACAAGGAAGGACGGACTCAGATCTGGACTGACATCGTGACTGCCATCAACGCGGAGGGGGTGGCAGTCCGTGACTTACAACATGTCAAGAAGCACTGGGAGGACTTCAGGTCCAGGACCCTGAACAAGGCCCGGCGCCTCTTGAAGGCAGCAGATGCCAAGGGGCGCCGGGGCCACTTGTCGGAAGAACAGATGAGGGTCCTGGAACGCATATCCCCAGCACTCCACGTCCAGGTCCTTGAGAGGCAGACCCGTCTGGAGTCGAGCGGTAAGTGTACATGCATCCTGATTGTGAGATGTGCATGTGGTGATTTTTCAGTAGTGTGCAGGTTGCACATCTGTTTGTATGGGGTCGAGTATGGGTGGGGGTGTACAGGGCCGTGGGGCTAACACATGCGAGGGCTGGAATGGGTGAGACATGGATGGTGCTTGTGTGTGTAGGCTTGCATGCCAAATGCAGTTGTGTGGGCACACATGTTTGGATGAATGTGTATGTAAGTAGACATGTCCGTGATGTCACGCATGTATGTTGTTTTCAGCTGCATGTATCAGCACTGTGTACATGTGCATCTGTGTGTATTTGACAAGGGTGCAACAGTGATGCAACATGGATGCATGTGACAGCGGTATGTGGAAGCCTGATCGGCAGATGTGACATGGATGCCCATCTGAACACTGCGACACTTGGCAGAGGTGTACACATGCATGCAAGTGTGGTGGTGTGTGTACATGTGTGGTGCACTTCCTGTGTTGCATGTGATGTCTGGCTCAGCTTTGCCTGCTCATGCTGTTGTATGTGTATGGATGGTGCTGGCAGTTGCGATATGGCTGTGGTATGGCTCATGTGTGCGAGTTGAAATGACATGTGTGTTGGGGATTGTGATGACATGTCTGAGGTTTGCCAATGCCACTCATGTACAACTGTCATGTGTGTATGTGTCCATTGTACAGTGCCCTGATGCCTGTGTTTTATTTCTCCCTGTCTGCAGCGTCAACTGATGAAGAGGGCGGAGAAGGTGCTGTGGAGTACAGCGGCGGGATTCCCACCGCCAGCCGGAGACGCAAGGCCCGGCTCCCCTCCCAGGTTGTCATCTCGTCGGGGAGTGAGGAGTCCGGTGCCGTGTCCCATGCCGCAGCTGCCGGGGGGAGGTCCAAGAGGCAGAGGTTGGAGTTGGACTCCTCGGCAGCAGAAGGGGCAGCTGGGACCCCACAGGGCCCAACAGGGGAAGATGGCACGGAGTCATCCAGGTTGGTGGGGGGTTTGGTGGAGGAGGAGACCCTGCAAGCAACAGAGACGGGGTCTGGAGGTGGGGATCCCACTGGTGCTAGTGGTGCAGTGCAGGACCAGGGACAGGAGGCAGCACAGGCCGCCGCTGAGGTGCCTGTGTGCAATCCTGTCCCTGATCCTGTCCCTGCATCATCTTGCACCAGCAGGGATGCCTACGTCCAGACCCGTTTTCAGGCAGGGGATGAGCTCACATCAACTGGCCTTCCTCTGCCTGCGGACGTGGCTATCCGGGTCCGGGTTGAGCCTGTTCTGAGTGGTGTGGCGTTGCGTCAACGGGCCATGCGAGGTGACCTGCAGTCCTTTCATGAGGAGACTGCACGTCATCTCGAATGGCTCGTTGATCACGTCAGCCTGCTGGGACAGGTCACCCAGGCCGGATTCCTCCGTATGGTGGGGCTTGCTACGACCCCCTCCTCAACTGAACCCCCTACGCGCCAGTCGTCCTCCGTGCCATCTTCCCACCCATCAGTCACCTGGGTGCCCTGTGGAGCTGCCTCTGACGGTGCGGCCAGGCTGGTGGAGGAGGCATCCCTGCCACAGTCGGGAGTCGGACGTCCAGCAGGGGTGGCCACATCAACGACTGCACCCCAGCCGGCGAAGGATGTGCAGGCAGCAGGAGGCAGTGCACGGGCAGAGGCACAGCAGCAGCAGCAATGTGGTGGGAGCCATGAAGGCTCGGGGCCTTCAACATCGGAGGGGCAGGCATCGGCCGGAGGGCAGGAGGACCCAGGACAGAGAGTGCCTTCCGTGTGGCAGCGGTTGGACCACGCCATAGATGCGGAGCGGCAGCGGGCGGAAGAGGCACGGCTCACAATGGTCAGGGCGGAGAACTCCATGCGGAGGGCCCTGAGGCGGGCCGAGTGCCTCGAGGCAATCCGCAGGGGTTTGGAGGTGGACACGTCGACGGCCCTGCGGACCCTCAGGGCCATGGAGGAGGACCGCCTCCGGGACATTGAGCAGGAGTTCGATGATGCCCTGGCCCGGGACATCCAAAAGTGAGACGACAAACTAGTCCGCTGCCCTTGTACATAGTTATGTAGGTAGCGTTAGGTTTCATTTTTTTGGGGATTTATTTTGGACCTTTTGGACAATGGCCACATTTTTGTATATAGTTTATTTTATTAGTTAGTGTAGTTAGATAGGTTTCCTTTCTTTTGTTGGGATAATGGACCCTGGCTTGTTTGTATGTACATAGTTCACTGTTGGATTGTATTTTTCTTTCACATTTTAACCATGGAGCAATGGCTTTCAATTATTATTTCCCATTGGATTTTGTTTTGTGGACAGTGACTTTGGACACCATTACTTTGGATTTTGATTTTTGGTTTTGCTTTTTTTCACGGACATGCTTCTTTTCATTTTTGTACATTCACATTTCTGTTTCTTTATTTTTGATTCTATTTATGTTTCCTTTAATACATATTTTTTTATCAAACTTCAATGTGTAGTATCATCTCATTGGTTTCATGCATATCATGATATGAGTTTTGAGATTCACTGACACCCATTGGGTGTATGTGAGGGAAATGTGTTTGTTTCGGAACTTGCAATTGGTGTTCTGTCATGTAATTGCCAATTATGAGTGGGTGGATGCAATACTCGGGTGGGTGTTTTGCATTTGGAGGCTGACCATAGGGACCAGGGATCTAGATTGTGATGACATGTTGGCTGGGGAACATGAGTTGGACATGGGTGGGGGCCTGGTGTGGTGGGTGCCCCTGCACTGCTGGCGGGTGGGGGGGGTGGGAGACATGGGTGGGGGCCTGCTGGCAGGTGCCCCACAGTGCTGGGGGGTGGGGGGGTGGGAGACATGGGTGGGGGCCTGCTGGCAGGTGCCCCACAGTGCTGGGGGGTGGGGGGGTGGGAGACATGGGCGGGGACCTGGTAGAGGGTGCCCCTGCACTGCTGGGGGGTGGGGGGGGGGTGGGGAACATGAGTTGGACATGGGTGGGGGCCTGCTGGCAGGTGCCCCACAGTGCTGGGGGGTGGGGGTGGTGGGGAACATGAGTTGGACATGGGTGGGGGCCTGCTGGCAGGTGCCCCACAGTACTGGGGGGTGGGGGTGGTGGAGAACATGAGTTGGACATGGGTGGGGACAAGCTGGAAGGTGCCCCACAGTGCTGGGGGGTGGGGGTGGTGAAGAACATGAGTTGGACATGGGTGGGGGCCTGCTGGCAGGTGCCCCACAGTGCTGGGGGGTGGGGGTGGTGGGGAACATGAGTTGGACATGGGTGGGGGCCTGCTGGCAGGTGCCCCACAGTTCTGGGGGCTGGGGGTGGTGGGGAACATGAGTTGGACATGGGTGGGGGCCTGCTGGCAGGTGCCCCACAGTGCTGGGGGGTGGGGGTGGTGGGGAACATGAGTAGGACATGGGTGGGGGCCTGCTGGCAGGTGCCCCACAGTGCTGGGGGGCGGGGAGGGGTGGGGAACATGAGTTGGACACGGGTGGGGGTCTGCTGGCAGGTGCCCCACAGTGCTGGGGGGGTGGTGGGGAACATGAGTTGGACATGGGTGGGGGCCTGCTGGCAGGTGCCCCACAGTGCTAGGGGGTTGGGGGGTGGGAGACATGGGTGGGGGCCTGCTGGCAGGTGCCCCACAGTGCTGGGGGGTGGGGGGGTGGGAGACATGGGTGGGGGCCTGGTGGAGGGTGCCCCTGCACTGCTGGGGGGTGGGGGAGTGGGGAACATGAGTTGGACATGGGAGGGTGCCTGCTGGCAGGTGCCCCACAGTGCTGGGGGGTGGGTGTGGTGGGGAACATGAGTTGGACATGGGTGGGGAGCTGGTGGTGGGTGCCCCTGCACTGCTGTGGGGTGGGGGGGGGTGGGAGACATGGGTGGGGGCCTGGTGGTGGGTGCCCCACAGTGCTGGGGGGTGGGGGTGGTGGGGAACATGAGTTGGACATGGGTGGGGGCCTACTGGCAGGTGCCCCACAGTGCTGGGGGGTAGGGGTGGTGGGGAACATGAGTTGGACATGGGTGGGGGCCTGCTGGCAGGTGCCCCACAGTGCTGGGGGGTGGGGGTGGTGGGGAACATGAGTTGGACATGGGTGGGGGCCTGCTGGCAGGTGCCCCACAGTGCTGGGGTTGGGGGGGGTGTTGAACATGAGTTGGACATGGGTGGGGGCCTGCTGGCAGGTGCCCCACAGTGCTGGGGGTGGGGGGGGTGGGAGACATGGGTGGGGGCCTGCTGGCAGGTGCTCCACAGTGCTGGGGGTGGGGGGGGTGGGGAACATGAGTTGGACATGGGTGGGGGCCTGCTGGCAGGTGCCCCTCAGTGCTGGGGGGTGGGGGGGTGGGAGACATGGGTGGGGGCCTGCTGGCAGGTGCCCCACAGTGCTGGGGGGTGGGGGGTGGGAGACATGGGTGGTGTAACGCTCACCTGATTCTCGCAGAGGCGCCGGTCTTGACTGGGCGACTACCGTATCTTCAAAGGTGATGTGTAGCACCCGGTTGGCTCTTTGGGCTGGACCTCTGTGCACTGTATGCCTGACGTGTAGAGTAAGATGTCTTAGGTAAGTGAATGCCGAGCTCTCCATCTGCCTCGGGGCAGGGTGCTGTAACCAGTTTCTTCACTGGATAGGTAGCGCAGGCCTCTTGACTTCAGAGGACTGCTGTCCGTCGTTTACTGCACGAACGGTAAGTTTCGAGTCATTCAAATGTCTTTAAAGTCTTTAGTAATGATGTCTCTTGTTTTGCAGGGTTCCGGCGATGGCGGATGACGGGCTGAAGTGAGTTGAAGATGGAGCCCGTGTGGTGAATAGAAGCGCCTGGAAGCACGTAAGTAAGCGCTTGTTGCCTGCTTCACTATGCGCTCTAACCGTCTTTTTATTTTGCAGGTACGAGTTCGGAGCGGCTGCAGGGTGCCGGAATACCCACTGGATTAGATGTGGAAAGGAGTAATGGCACGTGAGTATTAAAGTTCCCCAATGTCTTTAAACGCACCTTGTTTTGTCTTTCAGATGCGGGATGCAGCGCCGAAGGCCTCCGGAGCGTGCGAAGAGTTGGTAAACTTTTGCCTTTCAGATGCCGGAATGCTAACCTGTTCTTTTTTGTCTTTATAGGTGTTGCTGAAGACTGGATTCAGGATGGTAAGCCTTTGCCTTTCAGATGCCGGAATGCTAACCTGTTCTTTCTTGTCTTTATAGGTGTTGCTGAAGACTGGATTCAGGATGGTAAGCCTTTTTCCTTAGGCCCAGGACCGGATGCAGAAGACACGATGAGCGTTCTGCTGCAGAGGTTGCAGAATAACGCAAAGCAAGATTCATCCACCGGGTGTGGTTTAAATAGCCTCCTGTAGTGCTTAGGTGTCTCCTTCCACAGCCACGCCTAAGTAAGAAAAGAGTTCCTGGTAAGAAAAGAGTTCCTGCCTTCCAGAAGAGTTCCAGTGTTCTGAATCTAGGGAGTGGCTCCAGCCCCACCCAACAGGAAAAGTAGTTCCAAACAGAAGAGGATCAGAGGCTCAACTGGCAGGCAAGTAAGCAGCATGGTCTGCTGGAGGTAAGTCCACCCAAGCATTATGAGCCCGGCGTATCCAGCGCTGGGACTGGGCTTATTTATGAGCCTGGTGCCACTGGCGCCAGGACTGGGTCCAAAAGGTCCCAATTGGGACTGGTTGGCACTCGGAACCTGGGTTATGGATCTGCTTCCAAGGGAGTTGGGAAAACCCTGACCTTTTGGAAGCAGAGATCATGACAGTACCCCCCCTCAAGGCCCCTCCCAAACCGGGCTTCTCCGGGGGTTTTGGCTTGTCAGGAAATGTTCGGTGAAATCTTTTGATTAGGCGAGGAGCGTGGACATATTCAGCAGGTTCCCAGGATCTCTCTTGGGGGCCGTAGCCTTTCCAGTCAATTAGGTAGAATAGTTTAGATTTGGAGATCTTGGAGTCCAGAATGCTTTTGACTTCAAACTCGAGTTCTCCATCCACTAGGATAGGTTTTGGAGATTTGGTTAGTCGGGTTTGAGGTTGCACGGGTTTTAATAGAGAGACGTGGAAGACCGGATGTATCTTCATGCGCGGGGGCAAGTCCAACTTGACCGCTACTGGGTTTACTATGGTAGTGATGGAATAGGGACCAAGGTATCTTGGGTTGAATGTGCGTGGCCCTTTTAGAGATAGATATTTGGTGGATAACCAGACTTGATCCCCTACTTGATAGTGAGGGGCTTCCTTCCGATGTTGATCTGCTCCTTTCTTGTATTGTTCTTTAGCCCTTTGAAGGTGAGAAACAGCTTCCTTAAAGGCTTGGGTGATTGTAGAATGCAGGTAGTCTACTGCTGGTGTTTCAAGATCTTGGAGGGGATCCAACTCCGAGGTTCGAGGGTGACTGCCGTACAAAAGAAAAAACGGGGTTTTCCCAGTTCTCGAATGGACAGAGTTATTGTAGGCATACTCGGCTATCCAAAGGATATCTTTCCAAGTTTTTTCAGTTTGTTGCAGCATGCAGCGTAAATACTGTTCCAGAGTTTGATTGGTCCTCTCGGTTTGTCCGTCGGTCTGAGGGTGGTGACTGGTCGATAGTCTCACATCAATTTGAGCCGACCGACAGCAACTTCGCCAAAAATGAGAAATAAATTGACTACCTCGATCCGAAATTAGAACCGAAGGAAAACCGTGCAGTCGGACGATGTTTTAGAGAAATTCTCGGGCCAGAGTTGCTGCTGTTGGCAAGCCTTTGAGCGGAATGAAATGCGCCATCTTGGAGAATAAGTCCACGATTACTAGAATCGTATTGTATCCGGAGCATGGAGGTAGATCGGTGATGAAGTCCATAGAAAGCGTATGCCAAGGGCGAGGTGGGATGTCAATAGGGCGTAAGAGGCCTGCTGGTCTTTCCTTTTGACTCTTGTTTTGGGCGCATACTCCACAGGACATTATAAAGTCTCTGATATCTTTTTTCCAAGACGGCCACCAGAAGTAGCGCTTGATCTTTTCTGAGGTCTTGGCTATACCGGGATGACCTTCCATTAAAGAGTCGTGATAACAAGAGATTACTTTTTTCTGTAAATCTGTGCTGGGTAGGTATAATCGTTCTTGGAAATATAATAAGTTGTCCTTTACTGCAAAGTCCTTTCCCTGCAGATGCCAATTCTGTATGTCTGCTGGAGTTACAAGTTGCCTGGCTTTATCCTTAACTTCCTCTATGGATTCTGTGGCGATTACACCCAGAATTCTTTGTTCGGGAATGATTGGTACAGGTTTAGGGTTGACCAAGTGTTCTTCCACTCCCATCCGAGAAAGGGCATCGGCTTTACCGTTCTTTGTACCAGGTCGATAGGTAATTATGAAGTCAAACTCGGCAAAGAATAATGCCCAACGGAGTTGTCTAGAGGATTGGGCTTTTGCGGTCTTCAAATATTGCAGGTTTCGGTGATCCGTAATCACAGTAACGGTGTGTCGGGCCCCCAGCAGATAATGCCGCCAAGCCTTAAAGGCAGACTTGATAGCCAGAAGTTCCTTGTCAGTAATCGTGTAATTGATTTCAGGAGGCGAGAATTTGCGGGACCAAAATGCCACGGGATGCAACTGATTGGTTACCGGGTCCTTTTGTGATAGAACTGCCCCCATGGCAAGGCTTGAAGCATCAGTTTCCACGATGTAGGGGAGTTCGGGGCGAGGGTGTTTTAAGATTGGTGCAGAGATAAATTTAGTCTTCAAATCCTGGAAAGCTTGTTCCGCCTCGGTAGACCATTCAAAACGTTTGTTTTTCTTTAACAAGGCAGTGATGGGCTGGACTATTCGAGAGAATTCGGGGATAAACCTGCGGTAAAAGTTAGCGAAGCCTAACATGCTTTGCACACCTTTTACGGAGGATGGTGATGGCCATTTGAGAACTGCATCGACCTTCTTTGAATCCATACGCACTCCGCCAGGTGATAATATGAATCCCAAGAATTCAACTTCAGTCACGTTGAAAACACATTTTTCCAACTTAGCGAAAAGTTTGTGTTGACGCAATCTTTCGAGGACCATTTTCACGTGTTTCCGATGTTCAGATTCCGATGAAGAATAAACGAGGATATCGTCAATGTAAACAACAACACATACATCTATGAGCTCTCTGAGGACATCGTTCATAAAATATTGAAAGGCGGCGGGGCATTGCAAAGTCCGAAGGGCATGACCTGATATTCAAATAGCCCATATTTGGTGCGGAAGGCCGTCTTCCATTCATCGCCCTCTTTTACTCGTACCAAGTGGTAAGCTCCTCTAAGATCCAGCTTTGTATATATGCATGCTTTTCTGACTTGGTCCAGGAGTTCAGGGATCAAAGGTAACGGATATCTATTCTTAACGGTGATCTGGTTCAGGGAGCGATAATCGATACAAGTTCTAAGGTCTCCTTCCTTTTTTGGAACGAAGAACAAAGCTGAAGAAGCAGGGGACTTGGAAGGTCGAATAAACCCATTTGCCAGGTATTGATCCAGGTATTGTCGAAGGTGAAGGTTCTCAGGCTCGGTGAGGGCATAAATTCTACTACAAGGAGGAGTAGATCCAGGTATCAGGTCTATCTGGCAGTCATAAGACCTATGAGGAGGTAGAGAGTTAGCCTGATCCTTCCGGAAAACATCTTGGTATTCTAGGTATTCGGGAGGTAACTGGGGAGTCTCTGAAGAAATTGCGGCCAGTGCAACACCAGGTGGAGGGTGACAAGTAGAGACACATTCTGGAAACTGGACCGTTCTTGCTCGCCAATCGATCAGAGGATTGTGTTTCTCTAACCAAGGTATTCCTAGAATAATCTGAAACTGAGGGGCCTTGATCACATCGAACACGATCTTCTCATGGTGTCCATCTTGACTTACTAGCGTCACCTCTTGAGTGGTATGCGTTACTGGCCCGGAGGCTATCTCCGTACCATCCACCGTAGTAATGACGTCCTTTACAGCCTTGGGACAAAGAGTTAGATTCATCCTCAAAACCATTTCATGATCCACATAATTGCCGATGGCACCGCTGTCGACGTAAGCTTCAATTGCATGTAATCGATCCGGATTATCAGGGCTAATGAGGACCATAGGTATCACGAAATGCGAGGTCACGGAACTGGTTTTCACGCTCGGCAAGAGGACCTCTATTCTTGTCGGGCGAGGTCGTTTCCCTGCTCAGAGTTTGTAACTTTGGTAACTGCAGCTCCTACTGCCTTCTTGGCAGGTTTCACCGGACAGTCTCGAAGAAAGTGCCCTGAGTTTCCGCAATATAGGCATAATTGCAACTGTTTCCTCCTTTCCAGCTCCCTTTGTGTTAGAGGACCTTTCAGACCCCCTATTTGCATGGGTTCCCCGGAGTCTACTCCTTTGGAAGGAGTTGGCGGTTTGGAAAATACTCGAGCATCAAACTTGGAACGATCGGCCTTCCTGTTCTGCAGCCTGTGATCTATTTGAACGACCAAGTCTATATAATCCGAACAGTCTTGTGGGGGATTCACTACTTGGGCTAAAATGTCTTTGAGCTCTCCACGTAGACCTCTATAAAACAGCGTAATCCTTTTGTCCTCAGGCCATTGAGTTTCCACTATTAGTCTATTGAAAGATGCAATATAAGCCAAAAGGTCTTGATTACCCTGTCGCAACGAAAGAAGCTCATTGTCCAAGGCCTGCCCCTGTGAATGTCTTGCGAACAGTTTTTCCATACTAAGCTGAAAGGCTTGAAAATCATGGAGAACCGGATCATCTTGATTAACTAGAGGGATCGACCAGTCTGCCGCATTGCCACTAAGGTAGGAAAGTACAAAAGCTACTTTTGCTTGATCAGTTGGAAAGGCTGCTGGCCGGCATAAGAAGTGCAACCGGCACTGATTGATAAATACTGCAAACCTCTTTGGGTCACCAGAAAATCGTTCGGGCGGAGCCAGAGGTACATTCCCAGGTAGGTTGATCTGCACTGGATTCATAGAGGATGTTGAAGGAAGATTTGCCCCTGATGCGGGTAACGGGGTCTGTCCGGCTTGTGACGGTAGCACTTGTCTAGCAAGATTGTCTGTTCTCTCCTTGGAAATAATTAGTTCCCTTCTTAGAGCATTCGTTTCCTGACGAGCTGCATGCACTTCTGCCCTTAGTTCCCCAAGTAACCGGGCTAGGGGGTCAGTATCCGAGGTTTCCATAGCGCCTGGGCGAGAGTTTTGCAGTAGGCTTTGCGTTCTGTAACGCTCACCTGATTCTCGCAGAGGCGCCGGTCTTGACTGGGCGACTACCGTATCTTCAAAGGTGATGTGTAGCACCCGGTTGGCTCTTTGGGCTGGACCTCTGTGCACTGTATGCCTGACGTGTAGAGTAAGATGTCTTAGGTAAGTGAATGCCGAGCTCTCCATCTGCCTCGGGGCAGGGTGCTGTAACCAGTTTCTTCACTGGATAGGTAGCGCAGGCCTCTTGACTTCAGAGGACTGCTGTCCGTCGTTTACTGCACGAACGGTAAGTTTCGAGTCATTCAAATGTCTTTAAAGTCTTTAGTAATGATGTCTCTTGTTTTGCAGGGTTCCGGCGATGGCGGATGACGGGCTGAAGTGAGTTGAAGATGGAGCCCGTGTGGTGAATAGAAGCGCCTGGAAGCACGTAAGTAAGCGCTTGTTGCCTGCTTCACTATGCGCTCTAACCGTCTTTTTATTTTGCAGGTACGAGTTCGGAGCGGCTGCAGGGTGCCGGAATACCCACTGGATTAGATGTGGAAAGGAGTAATGGCACGTGAGTATTAAAGTTCCCCAATGTCTTTAAACGCACCTTGTTTTGTCTTTCAGATGCGGGATGCAGCGCCGAAGGCCTCCGGAGCGTGCGAAGAGTTGGTAAACTTTTGCCTTTCAGATGCCGGAATGCTAACCTGTTCTTTCTTGTCTTTATAGGTGTTGCTGAAGACTGGATTCAGGATGGTAAGCCTTTGCCTTAAAGATGCCGGAATGCCAACCTGTTCTTTCTTGTCTTTATAGGTGTTGCTGAAGACTGGATTCAGGATGGTAAGCCTTTTTCCTTAGGCCCAGGACCGGATGCAGAAGACACGATGAGCGTTCTGCTGCAGAGGTTGCAGAATAACGCAAAGCAAGATTCATCCACCGGGTGTGGTTTAAATAGCCTCCTGTAGTGCTTAGGTGTCTCCTTCCACAGCCACGCCTAAGTAAGAAAAGAGTTCCTGGTAAGAAAAGAGTTCCTGCCTTCCAGAAGAGTTCCAGTGTTCTGAATCTAGGGAGTGGCTCCAGCCCCACCCAACAGGAAAAGTAGTTCCAAACAGAAGAGGATCAGAGGCTCAACTGGCAGGCAAGTAAGCAGCATGGTCTGCTGGAGGTAAGTCCACCCAAGCATTATGAGCCCGGCGCTTCCAGCGCTGGGACTGGGCATATTTATGAGCCTGGTGCCACTGGCGCCAGGACTGGGTCCAAAAGGTCCCAATTGGGACTGGTTGGCACTCGGAACCTGGGTTATGGATCTGCTTCCAAGGGAGTTGGGAAAACCCTGACCTTTTGGAAGCAGAGATCATGACAGGTGGGGGCCTGGTGGAGGGTGCCCCTGCACTGCTGGGGGGTGGGGGGGTGGGGAACATGAGTTGGACATGGGTGGGGGCCTGCTGGCAGGTGCCCCACAGTGCTGGGGGGTGGGGGGGTGGGGAACATGAGTTGGACATGGGTGGGGGCCTGATGGTGGGTGCCCCTGCACTGCTGGGGGGTGGGGGGGTGGGAGACATGGGTGGGGGCCTGGTGGAGGGTGCCCTGCACTGCTGGGGGGTGGGGGGGTGGGGAACATGAGTTGGACATGGGTGGGGGCCTGGTGGTGGGTGCCCCTGCACTGCTGGGGGTGGGGGGGGGTGGGGAACATGAGTTGGACATGGGTGGGGGCCTGGTGGTGGGTGCCCCTGCACTGCTGGGGGGTGGGGGGGTGGGAGACATGGGTGGGGGCCTGGTGGAGGGTGCCCTGCACTGCTGGGGGGTGGGGGGGTGGGGAACATGAGTTGGACATGGGTGGGGGCCTGCTGGCAGGTGCCCCACAGTGCTGGGGGCTGGGGGTGGTGGGGAACATGAGTTGGACATGGGTGGGGGCCTGGTGGTGGGTGCCCCTGCACTGCCTGGTTGACATGGGTGGGGGCCTGCTGGCAGGTACCCCACAGTGCTGGGGGGTGGGGGTGGTGGGGAACATGAGTTGGACATGGGTGGGGGCCTGCTGGCAGGTGCCCCACAGTGCTGGGGGGTGGGGCGGTAGGGAACATGAGTTGGACATGGGTGGGGGCCTGCTGGCAAGTTCCCCACAGTGCTGGGGGGTGGGGGGTGGAGAACATGGTTTGGACATGGGTGGGGGCCTGCTGGCAGGTGCCCCACAGTTTTGGGGGGTGGGGGGGTGGGAGACATGGGTGGGGGCCTGCTGGCAGGTGCCCCACAGTGCTGGGGGGTGGGGGGGTGGGAGACATGGGTGGGGGCCTGGTGGAGGGTGCCCCTGCACTGCTGGGGGGTGGGGGGGTGGGGAACATGAGTTGGACATGGGTGGGGGCCTGCTGGCAGGTGCCCCATAGTGCTGGGGGGTGGGGGTGGTGGGGAACATGAGTTGGACATGGGTGGGGGCCTGGTGGTGGGTGCACCTGCACTGCTGGGGGTTTGGGGGGTGGGGAACATGAGTTGGACATGGGTGGGGGCCTGCTGGCGGGTGCCCCACAGTGCTGGGGTGTGGGGGGGGGTGGGGAACATGAGTTGGACATGGGTGGGGGCCTGCTGGCAGGTGCCCCATAGTGCTGGGGGGTGGGGGTGGTGGGGAACATGAGTTGGACATGGGCGGGGGCCTGCTGGCAGGTGCCCCACAGTACTGGGGGGTGGGGGTGGTGGGGAACATGAGTTGGACATGGGTGGGGGCCTGCTGGCAGGTGCCCCACAGTGCTGGGGGATGGGGGGTGGAGAACATGAGTTGGACATGGGTGGGGGCCTGCTGGCAGGTGCCCCACAGTGCTGGGGGGTGCGGGGGTGGGTTGACATGGTTGGGGGCCTGCTGGCAGGTTCCCCACAGTGCTGGGGGTGGGGGTGGTGGGGAACATGAGTTGGACATGAGTGGGGGCCTGCTGGCAGGTGCCCCACAGTGCTGGGGGGTGGGGGGGGGATGGGAGACATGGGTGGGGGCCTGCTGGCAGGTACCCCACAGTGCTGGGGGGTGGGGGGGTGGGAGACATGGGTGGGGGCCTGGTGGAGGGTGCCCCTGCACTGCTGGGGGGTGGGGGGTGGGGAACATGAGTTGGACATGGGTGGGGGCCTGCTGGCAGGTGCCCCATAGTGCTGGGGGGTGGGGGTGGTGGGGAACATGAGTTGGACATGGGTGGGGGCCTGGTGGTGGGTGCCCCTGCACTTCTGGGGGGTGGGAGGTGGGGAACATGAGTTGGACATGGGTGGGGGCCTGCTGGCAGGTGCCCCACAGTGCTGGGGGGTGGGGGTGGTGGGGAACATGAGTTGGACATGGGTGGGGGCCTGGTGGAGGGTGCCCCTGGTGGCTGAGGGTGCAGGGGGACATGCGTTGGTGGGCAGTAGTGCAAGTTGACATGTGGGTTGGCTGGGGGGCATGGCCATGGTGGATTAGGTGCCTGCAGGACATGTGCAGGGTAGGCCCCTGTGGTGTGAGCCACCTGCAGGGGCCGTGGAGGGTGTAGAGGGAACACCTGGGAAGACCCACACATGCAATTCACGTTTGGTGCTCCCCGTGCTCCCCTGTAATACACGTACCCTGATGATGTTGCGTGTGATACTTCCCCCGCACCCCGAAGTACACGTACCCTGATGAGATCATGTGTGGAACTTCCCGCGCACCCCTGATATACACGTACCCTGCTGATGTCGCGTGTGAAACTTCCCCCGCACCTCGAAATACACGTACCCTGCTGAAATCACGTGTGGAACTTCCTGCGCACCCCTGCAATACACGTACCCTGCTGGAATCGCGTGTGGAACTTCCCGCGCACCCCTGAAATACGCGTAACCTGCTCACACAGGGCCAATCGCATGTGGAACTTCCCGCGCACCCCTGAAATACACGTACCCTGCTGATGTCGCGTGTGAAACTTCCCCCGCACCCTGAAATACACGTACCCTGCTCGCACGGGGCCAATCGCGTGTGGAACTTCCCGCGCACCCCTGAAATACACGTACCTTGCTGAAATTGCGTGTGGAACTTCCTGCGCACCCCTGAAATACACGTAGCCCGCTTGCCATGCTGGTACAGGGTTAGCGCAGCCCTTTGCGCTGGATTGGGGATTTGATGGCTTTTCCCTGCGCGAGAGGCGTTCTTGGGGGCGTAACTGGCGCTGCTGCAGGGTCGCTGCGCCACTGTGCGCCACGGCTGGTTTTGGTGGCTGGAATCCATGAATACGCTGTGCGCGGAAATGGGTTTTAGCGCACGCGGCTGGCGCAGGGATGATCACGCGCACACTGTGCGCCAGCCGCGTGCGCCACTTGTGCGCTGCATTCTATGAATTACCCCCAATATGTTCACTTTTCCCCTGGTGGCAATTCACCCCCCCCTTATATGCAATGCAAGGAGATGGAAGTAACACACACAGTCTTCAGGAATACAATCAAATACAATACGGAATTCAGTTCCCCCCCCAGCAAGCTTAGACAACTGGTTTGCTTTTTAAAACACGGGCAAGAGTGCTTTGTAATGTGGTGGCAAGGAAGTGAAAAATGCTAAAATTGCTTTTAATTCCCTATAGGAGGTTCAGGGTGCGTGGTAGACACTTTAAATCAGTTCAGGTCAGCCCTAACAATGGTTCAGGGATGGTTATTAGGTTGCAAATGAATTTTAGCAGTTCAGGCAAAAGCGGCTATCTTTTTACAGATGACCAAATCAGGCCAAATCGCAAATCGCAGTAAATTTCGCGAGTGCGGTTCTAGGCTTGTTGGAAAGCTTAGATTCTAAGCTTTCAGAGGAAAGTTAAATCTTGTTCCTAGGACTAACCGTTCCAGAGATGCGGACGATTTTGTGAAGGTAGTTTTTCGGATTTAAAGTAAACTCAAAATGACAGGTGACAGCTTGCAGCTGCAGAATTGACAGGTGACAGTTGTGCAGCTTTAAAAATGACAGATGACACGATTTCTAGGAGGCTGTTCTAATTAGGTTAAAATAGTTTGGATTAGATTATTTTAACTAAGAGATTGGGTTCTGCACAGTTCTGGCGGATACTCACTCCTAATTTTGAAATGAATGGGCCTCGTCACGGATCTGGTCAACACGTCCAGCGGCGGTTCTCTCTGCTCGGCGGGTCAATCAGGCACCGGTTCTGCTCACAGCGATCCGGATCTCTGGTTCTGCTCACAGCGGTCTGGGTCTGGTCTGCGGTTCTGGCAAATGTTCTTGGCAAAGAATTCAAACAGCTCGCCCGACTGTTGAATAGTTTGGTTAGGTTTGCTGGATTCTGAAGGCCTGCTGAGAATACTTTTGCTTGTAGTGGGCCTTCTAGGTTCAAAGTTCTGTAGTCTATGGGTCCCTGGTTCTGGTCTCTGTCTGGATGGGATGTCGGCCGTCAAAATGCTCCGCAGAAATGGAAAATGAATGTCTCTACCTGTCCCAGCAGTCTCTTTTTATGTGTTTTGGAAGTGGGTGTATGTGTGGCATAACTGAGCCTGCCCCTCTCTACTTGTCATTGGCCCAATTCTCCCCTCTCCCATGATTGGGGGAAGGAAATGGATTGTCATCATGATGAGGTCTGTTTATGGGTCAGAGGATCCTCCCCTGGTCAATTTGCCCACAAATCTATATTTGATTCAAATACATATTTCCCAGATACACAATTTGTTGAAATTACATGTACACATTATATATTGCTTATGGTCCATGCTTGTCCGCCTCTGATCTTCCTGGGGGCTTGCATTAAAAAATGACAACATTTTGCACTTTTTGACTGGTTTACCAATATCGGACATTTACCAAAAATTACACAAATGTGCGCAAGGAGTATGGACATTAATTGATGAAGTGTCAGATTTTTAACATGCAGACATTTGGAGTAAAACACTATTTTCCGCTAGCAACCCCCCAGAATACACCACATGGTCCTAACACCTCTTAAAACGTGCATAGAAAAATCACCAGAATAATGATATTACTTATATAATTCTGACAAGTCCGTACTATGAATTATCCATCTTTTTTTTTAAATATGCTCTGGCCCAGATGGGTCTAGTTTAGGTTCCAAAGCACATGGGGGAAGCTTCTGTCTGTCACCGCCTCCAGCTCAGGTGGCTCCCAGAGGCACTTCTCCTCCCACTTCTCCCAAGAGGAAGCTATTTTACGACCCCCCCAATATAACATTTGCCTGAGCCCAGGACAGTACATTGTTCTGTGTCTCTGCCCAAAGTACTGTAGGTGCCCCTCCCCTAATCTAATCAGAGAGGTGTCATCTCATTTTGGTGGGGAAGCAGGATGCAGCTAGGCCTGGGAAGAGTGGCTGAGCAGGTTTCTCCTGTCGGGGGTAGTTGTCAGGCAGAATTCAGCTAAATGTCACTTTAGTTCCTAGTTTAAATTAAAACTTACAATTTTTACATATACATTAAATAATTACTTCCTTCAAGTTATTTGAGAATATAGTTTTACATTGTATCCACCTCTTAGTAAGTCTTTCCTTGGCCTGGTTTGGGTTCCTCTGTTCAGTTTTACGCAAAAGTCTGGTGGTTTTAAAACACCGGCTTTCTGATAGTGGTGAGTACCGGTATTGCATCCATTTTTGGGATCTGTCTTGAATTACTGCATTTCAATAGAGTGGTCTTTTGCTTGATAGTATAGGACCCTTGCTTAACATTGTTTTGATGGCATCCTTACAGTAGAGTGGTGATGTGGAACCCCCCACAAGAAGGTTGTATCTTTGGAGTGGTCTTGTGCCAACTGCGCAGTTCTCCTGGATTCTGGCGTGAATGTGGCCGGCGACAGCTCATCCCCACATCCACCCAGTCTATTGATTTAGTTTGTTCTGGGACAGAATAATGGGCGGCAACAGCTCATCCCCACATCTACCCAGTCTAAGGATTCAACATGGGTCAAAACCCTTGACAGTACGAAGTTGTTACATCGCCAGGCTTTTTTTCATGGAGTTTTTAGTCGAATATTTTCAGCTGAAAAAACTCATAGAAAAATATGGGGAGGGGGGGTTATAAGCGGTGGGGGTATGAGGAATAGGGACTAGATAATAGGGAAGGTGTTGTTCATGGTGGAACCTCCCCAAAAATATATAATCTTTTAAATGTGATAAGTTGTTGCGGCTGAAAATGTTCAGGAAAAACTGCATGAAAAAAACCTGGTGATCTAAGAACATAGAACCGTCAAGTTTTCCACTTTACAACCACCCATTTAGTAAAACATGTGTGATTGTCCTATGGTCTCTTACATGCCCATGTTCTCAATGAGAATGTACGCAGTGGAATGCGTGCGTGTATTGCGGCCTGTGGGCCACTAAAGCGCTTGCAGCAAAACCTACCTAATTCAGATATACCCCACCAACCTGCTTTCAAACTTCCTAATTAGGGAGCAGTATCGGCATGAGTAATGTGTCATTTAGTTTGTTGCGGCCTATCGGATATCTTCTTAGTTTCTGTCCCAATGTGTGCCGAGCGCCATTTTGGAATGGCCAACTACGTCTAATATCTCCCGCAGGCTGCACTGGACTTCCCTGAGTCTTGGATTCCGTGTTTTTGTGTTTTAAATTAAGTGTATTTGTAATTGGCCATAATGCACTTAATACCCAGAGATTTCTAAGCGCGGGCCCAGGGATCGAACCCCTTGTGTTTCTCCACATCGTTTTCCTTCCAAGGCGAGCACGTTGCTCCTGAGCTATCCTCCCGAGACAGCTCCTGGATGTACTCACAGCTAGGTAGTTAGGTGACTGGTTTCCATTTTGCGGCTTATATTGGGAAAGTACTAGTCGGTTTCTAGCGGCGCTGTGAGCTGAGAATGGAGACACGTTAATTATGCTTAAGAGTTTAATGTATCTGTCCTTGAAACTCATTGGCATTCCGCACCTGGTCCCATGTAGAGCCACCCGGCACGTTGCCGCATGACTCATGACAGGAAATAAGATATGTGATCAGTTTCCTCCCATCGTGAAGGAGGGCCACTGGCGTTTCTAGAATATTCTTTAAGACTGCCTGCATTACCTATAAACTGGACATTCTCCGGCAGGAGCCAGGCCAGCACCAGGCTTGAAACAAAACTGGTACACAAGGAAAAAAATAGAAGCAGGCCACTTCTTGCTATGACCCCGCCTTCTGTAATTTGGACAGCGCCTATGCGGTACACCCTCTTTTGGCGCCACCGTTTCACCGCGGCCCGGTTCAGCACGGCCAGTTGGCCGCAGCGGCCGATTTGGCGGACCCATTTTGGCACAGGTGCCTTTCTGGCGCAGCTGATTTGGTGCAAGGGACGTTTGGATGTGGCTGACATTGCAGCCACGTCTAAACTCCCTCACGCCAAATTCAAAAGCATAATTCTTTTCAAATGCAGCGCGTTGACAGGTACTGTGCCTGTTAATGGGCTGCAATAGAAAAGAATTGTGGGTTGCACATTTTTGTTAAAACTGTTGTCGTGACTAACCGGGCTGTCACTGTATGATTAACTGGGAACTCTGCCATTGGCTATAACTGTGTAAAAAATGCATAGCATAAGATGGCACTGTCACTGTGTGATTAACTGGCAAATCTGGCATTGGCTATAACTGTGTAAAAAATGCATAGCATAAGATGGCACTGTCACTGTGTGATTAACTGGCAAATCTGGCATTGGCTATAACTGTGTAAAAAATGCATAGCATAAGATGGCACTGTCACTGTGTGATTAACTGGCAAATCTGGCATTGGCTATAACTGTGTAAAAAATACATAGCATAAGCTTGCACTGTCACTGTATCATGCAGCTACAGTAAGCAATAACTGTATCTAAAATTGCACACATGAAGCATGTACCAATACGGTATTGTACTCTGACATATGTGTCATTCACTATTATTCTGTCACAAACTGTGTAACTAAAGCTTACACAGTTATTGTTATACACCGCCGTACATGCCATTCTAAATCGCTGTGCTACAAGAAGCTTGCACTATCCCTGTGTCAAGGACGGGCACTGTTACTTTTGCACACCCTGACTTACCAAATGTGTTTACTCTCACAGTGTCATATATTAGCATGCTGTCATGCCCTACTACTGTGTCACAAACTGCCTACCAGAAGCGTGTACCATCACTGGCAGACACATGCAAGCCTGAATTCACCATTACTCTGTTACACACTGGCACAGCTGAAGCTTGCGCTGACACTGTCGCTATTTCATATCAGCAGCTTGGACTATCGCTGCCATACACTGGCAACTGTGCCAATCACTGTTGCTATGTGACACACTGGCATACACTCGCATAGCAGAAGCTTGCGCTGTCACTGTGTGATAAACTGGCATACCTGCCCGGCTACTATTGTTATGCCGCCCCCTAGCATTGAATACCGGCTCGAGCCCCAACTAACTGTGTGCCACACCGGTACACTTGAAGCTTGCACGAGCACTGGGTCAGACACAGGGGTTCACTCCACGAATCACCATTACTGTATCCTCGGATGGGTAGGGTCCACGCCATTGGTTGCTTGGAGGCTTGGCAACCCCGAGATGTGCTCGATCAGTGCCAGCGAGCCCGAGGCTCCTGGCGTCCTCTGTGCCGAGCCCTGTCATTGAACCCGACGTTGGTTCAGTGCTTCATTGTAAGGAGACTTTAAGCAGCGTTTTGTGTTGGCAACAGCCCGGTGCACGCCAAACATTGGGCTGATGGGCACGAACTCCTTCTTGCCCCTGCGTCTCCCTCCTCTACTGGCAGCTGCCCAGAATTGCCATATGCCAGGGCAATGGGAAGGGGGAATCGAACAGTAGGTTACAGATGAAGTGCTGCGGTGGGCATGAGAAAGCAGGAGCCTGAAATGTTTGTAATTCCAGGTGCCGCCGGGAAGGGGGCTGCTGTGGAGAAAAGATAGCGTATATTAAAACAATAATTCGGCATTCATGGCGCCAAAAGATCCTGCGGCGAAATGTCCCAGCGCCAAATTGGGCGCGCCAAAATGGGTGCGCCAAAATGGTCGCGCCTAAACGTCTGCTGCGCCAAAGCGGTCGCGCCGACCTGGCCGCGCCAAATCGTCCTGCTCCGGCGCCTATGCCCTTGCAGTTCAAGAAGGAACTTAAGAGCGCACTCTTCTGCCATTACCTAAGTACTGCTTAGGCTCGTTGCGTTCCCTCTTCACATACCACACCATCGCGGAACATGCCACAGACCTGCTCCAGCGCTCGTTGCCTAGCAAGGTCCCCCTATATACAAACCAACAAAATGCAAGTGTTGATACCTGTAATTGGACTAAATGTAAATATTACACAGAGATGATAGGTACATTAGCTTTCCAAGTCTAACAGACTTTCTCATCAGATGGGGATGTATACGAATTGTTCGAACTACAATTGTTCGAATTACAATTGACCTTTGCACAATTGACCGAATTGTGAAGGTCAATTGTTACATATATGCGGGGGAAACCCCCCCAACCCCATTATATATATAAATATATATATATATATATATTACCAAACCAATATATATATATATATATATATGGCAGTCAATTGTCCAAAGGTCAATTCGGACCCTCGACTTTCGGTCAATTCGGTAATTCGAACAATTGTGTTCGAACAATTTGGGTAATACCTCAGCTGGCGGTCACACTCAACTTTATGGGAACACCTGCAGTGCAATACAATACACTGTGCAAACCCCATAAAACATGCTAGCAGCATTACTTCTAGATATTTTATGTAGACAACGTGACGTGATAAGAACAGTTTTACATTTTTTTTATCCAAGTTCATGTTAATTCACTTGGAAGAAATAACTGGGGGGGCGGGGGTTTTCATTTTCTTTTTAAAATGCAGGAGGTTCTGCCCTGTAATCCACCCCCCGCCCCCTTTCACCCTCCCACGCCTACCCAACACCGCTCCCACCTCTAATACTCCTTACCCCTCAAAAAATATATATATATATATATATATATATATATATTTGTTTTACTTTCCCATGAAGTCATTTTAAACAACGGTAACCGAGAAATAACAACTGGGGCTTTTTGCTCTGACCAAACGTACAGTTTGTTCAGAACTATTAAACATGCCTTTTTCCCGTGAACCCTTTGGGCACTCTCTAGAATTGGGACTAAAGGAACACGTACACCCAACAGGACTAGAACCAGTTCATGTTGTGGACTGGTGCCAGTCCGGGAACACCCCAATTTCCCCCCTGGCGGAAACACTAAAAGGTGAAGACATTGGGCCTCAATACGACCCAGGCGGAGGACCATGGTGCTATTAGCTATTAGCACCATGGTCCATGCCCGAGTCCGCCATGGCGGAAAAGGGGAATTACCACCCCATTCCGAGGTTGGCGGGGCGGTAATTCCCCATGCCGCCATGGCCCTTCCCCATTCCCATTTTTGCCCCATAGGGCTCAATGGGAATGGGGAAGGCGATAATAACGGTACCGCAAATTGCGGTACCGTACTTACCTCGAGAGTCCCTTTGCGGAGCCCTACTTTAACGGCTGGAAAAACCAGCCGTTAAGGTCGGGTCCCGCAAAGGGACCTCGTAATCAGGCATTAAAGGTTTAATGGCGCTGACACCTTTTATGGCGCCGTTAAGGTTAGGAGTGTGACAGTCTTCAAGTGCCTTAATGTAACAGGTACATTTGTAGAGCGCACGTTCACCCCCAGAGGGGTAACTTGGCGCTATTGGCAGCCAACTGATGTTTATTGTGAACCAACTTAATGGTACTCATTTTATAGAGCTCCGAAAAATTAAGGGCTGAGTGGACCTGCTGGGATTCGAACCTGTGACCAAGAGGTCAAACACAGGTCCCTGTAGAGAATGCTTTTGTCCACTGAGCCACAGAGAAACATTAAAGCCCTTTTAAGAAGGAAGGCAAGTGTGCAGCCTTGACTATGCCAGAGTGATGGTTTCGAGGAACCCTCTAGCGTCTCTCTATTCTGGACATTGGCCCCCTATTGACTCCCAGTAACCACTTCGTGTTGCCACTGGTCATGGATTGGTCTCTAAGTCTATGGTCAATTTAAAACCTTCTGCCGGACTGCTGAAAGAGGAGCATGGTGGCATCCCCGTGTTTCTTCTTTGAGAGCAAGGTCAGCTGCTTCTAGGTGCTATGCTTCTGAAGCTGCCGATATCCGGTGCACCCTACGGATACTTACCACACTATTCATCCCCTGGCAAGGCCTGTGTGCCAATCTGGAACGCTGACATGTTGGCAGACTGCAGGTGCCTTCTTACCAGCTACATATGTGGGTACCATTCCCTACACCAAGGTCCAAGAGCCTGTACTATTTGACGGAGAGATGCCAAGACCTAATGTGTGCACTGCCTCGGAGTCTCTGATGCTCGCCAGCAGCGCTAGGTGGCCTACCCACAGACCAGCTAGGAGGACCACATAAAAGCACCAGCACAGAGAGACTAAGTTATGTAATGTCATGCAATGTAATGTAATATAATGTACAGACCAGCTAGGAGGACCACATAGAAGCACCAGCACAGGGAGACTAAATTATGTAATGTCATGCAATGTAATGTAATATAATGTACAGACCAGCTAGGAGGACCACATAGAAGCACCCGCACAAGGAGACTAAGTTATGTAATGTCATGCAATGTAATGTAATATAATGTACAGACCAGCTAGGAGGACCACATAGAAGCACCCGCACAGGGAGACTAAGTTATGTAATGTCATGTAATGTAATGTAATATAATGTACAGACCAGCTAGGAAGACCACATAGAAGCCCCAGCACAGGGAGATAAAGGTATGTGATGTAATGTAATGTAATGTCAAGACCAGCTAGGAGGACCACATAGAAGCACAGGGAGACAAAGGTATGCAATGTAATGTAATGTAATGTACAGACCAGGTAGGAGGACCACATAGAAGCACCAGCACAGGGAGACTAAGTTATGTAATGTCATGCAATGTAATGTAATATAATGTACAGACCAGCTAGGAGGACCACATAGAAGCACCAGCACAGAGAGACTAAGTTATGTAATGTCATGTAATGTAATGTAATATAATGTACAGACCAGCTAGGAGGACCACATAGAAGCACCCGCACAGGGAGACTAAGTTATGCAATGTCAAGTAATGTAATGTAATATAATGTACAGACCAGCTAGGAAGACCACATAGAAGCCCCAACACAGGGAGATAAAGGTATGTGATGTAATATAATGTAATGTAAAGACCAGCTAGGAGGACCACATAGAAGCACAGGGAGACAAAGGTATGCAATTTTATTTTATTTATTTATTTATTGCATTTGTTACTCGCCCAAACTCTTAGGTACCACGGCGATGTTACAGACAGCTTAGTTAAAACATTTCTTGGAAATTGCCAGTCGGGCGCAGTGCATGTGAATACAAAATAATCATACATGAAAACTTTAAATGCAGGGCTTAAATACAGTGATATTTCCTGAAGCATGGAAGAGGCTTTTAGTCTTGGTTAAATAGCCACGTTTTCAGAGATTTCTTGAAGCCTGCGAACGTTTGCTCATTTTTGATGGGGAGGGGAAGAGTGTTCCAATATGTGGGTGCGAGATATTGGAAACTACTGCCTCCTGCCTTGGTAGTCTTGTATCGGGGGATGGCTAGGAGTAGTTGACTGTTAGATCTGAGGGTTCTCTTTGATACTTTTTTGGTGATGGCGTGGTTGAGGTAGATGGGGACACATGAGTGGATGCATTTGTATGTGACGCACAGGGCTTTGAATGTGACCCTGGCTTTGATGGGGAGCCAGTGATGGTTTCTTCTAATATTTGAGATATGATCTGACTTCCTTATTCCAAGGGCCGCCCGAAGGGCTTTATTCTGAATAAGCTGTAGTTTGTTTAGATTGGCTTTTGAGGTGCCCAGGTAGAGTACGTTGCAGTAGTCGAGTCTGGATAAGATTAAAGCTCTTGCCAGCGTGATACAGTTAGTGGGTGTCAAGAATTGGCGACTGAGAGCAATAAGTTTAGCGGTGTAGGAAGTAGAGGAGGAAGGGGCGTTAATGTGCTTGGTCATGGTGAGGTTGGCATCAAGGTAGACACCTAGTGTTTTGACTTGTTTGAGTACTGATATGTTTGTGCCATCAATGTTGATGGATGAGTAATCAGGGTGTAAGGCTTCTATTTTGGATTGGGAGCCCACAATGAGAACCTCAGTCTTCTCATCATTGAGGCAGAGGCTGTTTAGTGCCATCCAATTTTGGATTATGGCATATATTTTATTGATAGTGTCGGTGTCTTCAGTGTAATCTCCCGATAAAGGGATGAGGATCTGGGTGTCATCTGCAAAGTTGGTGTAGATGACACCCATGTCGTCTAGCGCTGAGAAGAGGAGTTTAGTGTATGCATTGTATAATGTTGGTGAGAGACAGGACCCTTGGGGGACACCAATGGGTACTATGATTGGGTTGGCGGCTTCTTTACCTATGGCGACCCTGGAGGTGCGGTCAGCAAGAAAAGATTTGATCCAGGTAGTAGCTTCGGTGGAGAAGTTAAAGTCTTTCGCTAGTGTGGCACACAGTTTATTATGGTCTACTAAATCAAACGCTGCGGAGAGATCGAGTAGGAGGAGGATGCAGAGTTTTCCTGAGTCTCTGATGGTATCCATCTGGATTTTTAAGTCCAGGAGCGCCGTTTCTGTGCTATGGTTGGGGCGGAAACCTGATTGCCTCGTGCCAAGGAGGTGGTTTTGTTCGAGGTGAGTTTGGACTTGGTTGTAAGCTAGTTTGTCCAATATTTTGAGGAGAAATGGGACAGTTGTTATTGGCCTGTAATTAGTGGGCACCGTAGGGTCTAGGGTAGGTTTTTTCAGGAGAGGGGTGACCCAGGCTTCTTTGATGCTGGCTGGTACTAGGTTGGCATTGAAGGAAGCGTTCACGAAGTTGGTGATAATAGGGGTGAGGGTGTGGGCACAGGATTTGACTACTGATGCGGGGACAGAATCGCCTCTGCAATTGGAGGCTTTGAGTTTGGCGATGGTGTCAAACACTACGTTTTGGGATACTGGTGTGAACTGGAATGGGGAGCTGGTGAATTCCTGGTGTGGTCGATTTAGATTAAGGAGGGCAGGTTTATCGGCTAGTGATTGTTTTTTAGATGTGATTTTTATTTGGAGTAGTTCAATTTTGGCTGTTAGTGCGTCTTGAATAGTGGTGCACCATTCCTTGCTGGGGATGGTTGGGTTTATGGCTGGGGTGGGGTTTTCCAATTCTTTTAAAATGGCAAATAATTCCTTGGTGTCTGAGGTGGCATTGTTGATCCTATTGTTGTACGCATTAGATTTATGAGTAATAGTAGCTGTTTTATAGGTTTTGTTTATTTCTTGGTAGGCTTTTTCTGCCTCTGCAGTAGGATGCTTTCTGTAGGTATGTTCACGCGCGCGTTTGGTTCTTCTGAGGGCGATAAGATCCTCATTGAACCAGAAGCTAGATCGCTTGTCTGAGCGTTTTGCCTTGGTGGTGAGCGGTGCTATGGCATTAATGGTTTCAGTGAGGCAGTTGTGATATATGTCAGCTAGGAGACAGGGGTTGTCACTAGTGATCGAGGTGGAATCTAGGATTTTTGAAAGAGGAGGCGTGAGGTTTTCTGGCGTGAGTTTGCGGGCGTTTCTAGTTTCATAGGTAATCATGGTTTTAGGTTTCTTTTGTATGGGTTCGGAGGGATTGATAGTAAATACAATATTATGGTGATCGGACCAAGTGAGAGGGGAGATGGCGTCAATGGTTATGGGTGTATTAAGGGAGAGGATCCAGTCAAGGGTCCTGCCTTTGATATGTGTGGGTGCATTAACTAGTTGGCTGAAACCCATGTCCTTCAGGGCGGAATGAAGTGATTCTGCTTTGGCATCTTGGCTATCATTGAAACCTAGGTTGAGGTCACCCAGGATGATGTATTTCGAGCTGGGTTTTATTAGTGGAGCTAATAGCAACGGAATTTCAGTCTCTGGGTGGTTGTTAGGGCTAGGTGCTCTATAAATTACTATTAAATTAATAGTAGTTTTAGCATTTATGGGAAATTTTACGAGTAGTGTTTCATACCCTTCTATACTTTCGATGGGACATGATCTAAGCTGTAATTTAGTCTTGGCTATAATAGCGACACCTCCTCCTTGTGAGTGGGTCCTATCTGTTCTAAATATGGTGTAGTCGGGTGGGATTGCCAGCGTTAGTAGGGGACCTGATGCTTGATGGAGCCAGGACTCTGTGATTACTAGTATGTCGAGCTGTGATTCCATAATGAGGTCGTGCACTTCTATAGCATGTGCCCCTAAGGAGCGGGCATTGATGAGCGCTCCTTTGAAGGTGGATAGTGATTTGTTGGGGGTGTCTGGAGCTGGTTTGGAAGTAGTGTTGGGTTTCTGGCTAGGAGTATGGTTTTGATGAGGGGGAAGAGCTCTGGGCCTAGTTTGTTTGGGAGGTGTGTGTTCATATTTGACTGGGTTGGGGTGGTTGAAGGTACGAGACCTTAATCGGAAGTGTCTTGCTACACCTATCACGGGGTTAGAGAATTTTTCGGTATGGCCGTGGTGAGGTGACTCTGAGATGGGCAATACGTGTGAGCTTGTATTCTGATAGGTCCTGGGGGTGAGACTTGCGTTATTTGGGAATGGGGGAGTAGAGGGAAGGAATGGTGTAGGACAAGGGATAGGGTGATGCCGGGGGCATGCCGGCTTGCTGAGACCGTTATTATGGGGCCGGTAGTAGTGGCCCAAGCAGGGTGTGAGGCTGGGGAGAATGCAAAACGGGAACATGATGAGGGGCAACCAAATTTGCATATTGGATTGGTGTCAGGGCGAGCTGCGACCTTAAGGTGCCGCGCTAGCTCCTCAAAGTGGTCTGTAGGCGACCAAGGGGCACAATACAGCAGTCTAATGGTCTGTAGGCGACCAAAGGGCACAATACAGCAGTCTAAATGGTCTGTAGGCGACCAGAGGGCACAATACAGCAGTCTAATTTGGTCTGTAGACGACCAAAGGGCACAATACAACAGTCTAGATGGTCTGTAGACGACCAAAGGGCACAATACATCAATCTAGAAGGTCTGTAGTCGTCTACAGACAGTCTAGATGGTCTGTAGACGACCAAAGGGCACAATACATCAATCTAGAAGGTCTGTAGGCGACCAAGGGGCACAATACAGCAGTCTAATGGTCTGTAGACGACCAGTGTTAGAGACTGGGAGCACATTTCAATAGAATCGGTTAGGATTATAAGCATACAGTAGTGTCTCCGGTGCTAGCATGTACTTACAGTACGTTTTCATTGTCCGGGTGGTAGTCTATCGGTTGGAGAGTGGAAAAATTGTGCAGGGGGGGTGGCCACGCCGCGCTCCTGTGCGCGTAACAGGCGCAGGAACAGGCCTTAGTGCTGGCCACCGGCGGTTCCGCCTACCGGCGGATGGATGCAGGTTTAAACTGCATCAAGCGAGGATCAGCCTTGCTTTCGTGCCGCGCGGCGCCCGGCATGCGGGAGTCAGGCACCTTTAGAGACAGGGTCAGGCAGGCCCTTCGGCGATGGTGCTGCATGCACTCCGTGTGCGTGGGCAGCTTCAGGGATGGGAGGGGGGGCTCCTGCCCTCTACCCTCGGCGAGGCTTGCAGGAATGGGGCACAGGCGCAGGAACAGGCCTTTGTGTGGCCTTAGTGCTGGCCACCGGCGGTTCCGCCTACCGGCGGATGGATGCAGGTTTAAACTGCATCAAGCGAGGATCAGCCTCGCTTTCGTGCCGCGCGGCGCCCGGCATGCGGGAGTCAGGCACCTTTAGAGACAGGGTCAGGCAGGCCCTTCGGCGATGGTGCTGCATGCACTCCGTGTGCGTGGGCAGCTTCAGGGATGGGAGGGGGGCTCCTGCCCTCTACCCTCGGCGAGGCTTGCAGGAATGGGGCACAGGCGCAGGAACAGGCCTTTGTGTGGCCTTAGTGCTGGCCACCGGCGGTTCCGCCTACCGGCGGATGGATGCAGGTTTAAACTGCATCAAGCGAGGATCAGCCTCGCTTTCGTGCCGCGCGGCGCCCGGCATGCGGGAGTCAGGCACCTTTAGAGACAGGGTCAGGCAGGCCCTTCGGCGATGGTGCTGCATGCACTCCGTGTGCGTGGGCAGCTTCAGGGATGGGAGGGGGGGCTCCTGCCCTCTACCCTCGGCGAGGCTTGCAGGAATGGGGCACAGGCGCAGGAACAGGCCTTTGTGTGGCCTTAGTGCTGGCCACCGGCGGTTCCGCCTACCGGCGGATGGATGCAGGTTTAAACTGCATCAAGCGAGGATCAGCCTCGCTTTCGTGCCGCGCGGCGCCCGGCATGCGGGAGTCAGGCACCTTTAGAGACAGGGTCAGGCAGGCCCTTCGGCGATGGTGCAATGTAATGTAATGTAATGTAATGTACAGACCAGCTAGGAGGACCACATAGAAGCACCAGCACAGGGAGATAAAGGTATGTGATGTAATGTAATGTAATGTAAAGACCAGCTAGGAGGACCACATAGAAGCACAGGGAGACAAAGGTTTGTGATTAATGTAATGTAATGTACAGACCAGCTAGGAGGACCACATAGAAGCACAATCACAGGGAGACAAAGGTATGTGATGTAATTTATTATAATGTGCAGACCAGGTAGGAGGACCACATAGAAGCAGCAGCACAGGGAGACTAAGTTATGTGATGTCATGTAAAGGGGCTATGTCCAGCACTTGCTAGCTTTGTGTTGGACTTGACCCTGTACACAAACCGAGGTGTGTTCTTTAGCTGCTTAGCAAGTGAGGTAGATGTGAAACCTGTGCTATTGATGGGTTAAGGTTGGAAGCACCTGACTCCCGAATGTGGATCAGCTTTCTAAGGTTGTGGCAGAGACATGTGGATGTATTTTATCCAAATGGAGATCCCACGATTAGGCAAACTACAGCACTTTGGGTCTGATTAGCCGCTGATGTGGCAACAAGTATCTTCAAAGTACTGTTTCCCCAGTACGTCAACTGGTCACTCTAGTGCTTTGAAGCCAGCTCTAGGCCCAAAGAGACACTTAGATTCTGACAGGGGCAAACCCCCTTTCTGTGGCACATTCTAAAAACCCAGGCTTGCCCTGTTGGATAGACCAACTTCTGACTATCATTTCTTCATCCAAAGGCTTTTCTATTTGACTGGCATTGACCCCATCATTCCTATCGCCCATTTTATGTCTATGGGCAAATCCTCTTCCATGCCCCTCTTATTTACAGCTGCTGCGTGGTCTTCAGTGTGCTTAACCGGTTGCCAGTCCTTTTTACATTGGTAGGGAAACATTTTGCAGCTGTTGAGTGAAACCCACACCCCCACAGGTACATGTGATCAACCCTGGGAAGGAAGCTTTTATATGGAAACAGTTGAAAGGACTAATCTAGCCTCTAAAAAAAGGTAACAAGCATTGGCAATGCCAACGGTTTGGCTTTTTGTGTAGGCATGGGAAAGGCACTTGCCAGACACTGTCGAAGTGACATTAACTGGCCATTGATGGCAGCAGATACAAAATGGTGTGAGTTCTTGGACAACTAATAGCAGTGCCTGGCAAATGCCTAATACTTATGCACACGCCAAAACTGTTGGCTTTGCCAATGCTTGTTTTTAACAGGACTTCAGTGAAGGAAACGCATGGTGCTTATAAATGGAGTGGCTGAAGGCAGAATTGGTTAAGAAATGTTTTATTACTCCAGTGGCGCATTTACAACACCAATTAAGTCATTCAACCTCATTACGAGGTAGGAGGTAGCCATGGTGCTATTAGCGCCATGGCTACCCCCTTACCGCATTCCGGGTCCGTGTTCCCGAAATAGGGACTTACCGGGTCATTCCAACCTTGGAGGACCCGGTAAATCCCCATTCTGGGAACCATTCCCCATTCCCATTCGAGCCCCCATAGGGCTCAATGGGAATGGGGATGGAGCTAATAACGGTACCGCAATGTGTGGTACCGTTATTAGCTCTGAAGTCCCTTAATGGGTCGCTTCCATAACACCTGGTAAAACCAGGGCCTCATTACAAGTTTGGAGGTAGCCATGCCCTTAATATCGCTGCCTCAAAACTCGGGTCCGGGTCCGTGGTCCGTGGTACCTGAATGGGGAATTACTGGGCCATTTCTGACTTTGGAGGGCCTGGTATTTCCCCATTCAGGGAACCCAGACCCGGACCATCCCCATACGCATTGAGCTCCCATAGGGCCCGTTGTTAGCATGCTGGTCCCCTCGCGGGACCCGCAAACGACGTCTGGTCTGACCAGACGTCCAGAGTGGGTCCCACATGGGGACCTTGTAATAGAGCAGAATGGGTTTAATGGCACCGGCGTCGTTAAACCCATTCCGCCAGGGTCATAATGAGCCCCAGGTGTTTAGGAAGGGACCTGCTAAGGGACCTCGGAATAGGGTGGTAAGGGATTACCGGCACCGGTGTCCTTACCAGTACCGGTAATCCCTTACCACCTACCTCGTAATGAGGCCCATTAACTCTCAGAAGACTGCTTTGAGAAAACACTGGCAGGCACTTTGAGTGTAAAGTTTGATGGTAAGACTTGATTAAAGCAAGCTCAAAGAGTTCCCATGTGGAGGCGTTTTGGGCAGGAAAGGGTAGGAACAGGGTGGGAATGGCCATAGGGATTAGCATGACCATGGACAGACAGTTGATGGGTGTGTTTGTCCTCCCATGCCATTTCCCCCTACCTGTACTCTAATGCAATAGTTTTGGGTTATATGTGATGTGAAAGTGACGCCTAATAGCTCCCACTAAATTGAATGCAGCAGATATTGGAATGCAGGCTCATTGACCCAGGGCACCATGTTACCGGGTAAACTAAACTAAGCCAAATTTGAGAAGGTTTGTATATTCATTTAGAGCCTGAACCTTTGCATTGGACGGTCAGTTTTAGGGGATAGTTGTGGCCAATACTAATTTCTAGCTATCTTTACTCCTAATAAAATATTTAGATCTTCTGTGGGATATTAAAGCTGGGCCTCATTTATAACTGTATTTATCCCACACGGCCATAGCCAACATTTCCACAGCCCAAGCTCCAGGTTCTGAGCCCACACTCTGCCAAGAGAATAGTTTTGGCTTCACTCATTATTAAATGACTTGTCACATGTGCTTCAGTGCTTCTCTGCAAAACCCTGCCACAGTTATTTAGGTATTCCTTATCTGTACACAGAGGTCAAAGTGAGCGGGAACTCTTGGGAGCCGTGTTCCACTACTTTTATTTTTATCCGTTCACAGCCCCAACCATTTTCACGTTCCAGAGCGGTAGTTTGTGAAGTTAAAGCGCCCCTCTTCATGTTACCACCCTAAAGCAGTCGCAGCTGAAATCTGTTCGCACACACATGTCTGACGCCTGGGTGACATCTCAGCCTGGATGGACCAGGGGAAGATGGAGGAGATCCCATCCCACTAACATTAAGAAGGAATGTCTCCTCACTCCACACACCCCACTTGTCAAGTTGTGAGATCAGGTAAATGCGCGGTACGACGTTCATTCATCGCCCGTATTTTTTTTCCACTGCACTTTTTGCCCGAAAAACGTTTGCTGAAGAACATCTTTGAAAAAGATGGGGATGGGGGCATATAAGGGGTAGGGTGGGGTGGTTTATAGAGAATACATAATAGGGGAGTGGAGATTAGAGGGACCCCCATAAATAAAAAACAATTTGAAGATTTTTTTAGGCAAAAAATTGTTGCCTAAAAGTGCATCGGAAAAAACCCAGCTGATGAATGGACATAGAAGCAAATGTACATGCGTGCTGGTTGATCAAGGTCCAGGCCTTTCCCATAGGGTGCTATCTTGATATCAGCTGGTCATGTGGGATGTGTCCCTTTGTGCCACTGGACAAGAGAGAGAGAGAGAAAGAGAGAGAGAGAGAGAGAGAGAGAGAGAGAGAGAGAATTTAGATAGGTGGGTGCCTTTTTTCCCTTCCCACTGCCTAGGGCCTCTGGTGCCACACAAGGGGCGTATGGGGGAAACAGTCATTAAAAAGCGCACAAATAACCCACAGACAAACTGGGTTGCGTCAGTTCATCATTGGACCTGGTTCAGACCCAGAATGCTCATCTGGATGTGATAGGTGGATACTCAACCAATCAGGTAGCAATGGGGCAAGCACAGTCGTCTTTGGAGAGAAGGACTCCTTAAACTTTATGACTACTTAGGAGTCGGTTAAAGGACCTAGCATGCCACAACCACTGGATAGACCTGGCAGGGTGATTTGTTTCCCATAGTCCTTTCTTTGGACATGGCTCATACGTGTAGGAGTCTGTCCGTTGAGGTGTGGTAAGAATACCATTAAGACTGTAATATGCAAAACAGGCGGTTCTTGGAGTCTCTCTACCGGCCTCAGTCGCGGTGGAGTCTCAACCAGAATTTTTAGCTCATTATATCTTTCACAGAAGAGAAATATCCACAACATATCAGCCTTTGTCCTGCGCAAGGACAGTCCAGCACCGAAATGCTAGGCAATTCTCTTCTGAACTAGAGTACCAACTGCAACCCCAGACTCTGGTTATACCATTAAGATTGTGACTGGTTATTGCTGGTGCAAAGGTTTACGTAATGTGTTTTTTTAGAAGTAGAGCCGGTCCTTGATCAAACCTAGTGACAAATAGATGTGTGTATTGTTTCACACGGTGCAAGCAATTTTTCATGCAATCTGGTCACCTGAGTCAAAATCATGGTGCAGCAAGGTCTGTTAAACCAGGAAACACCAGTGCCTCAAAGCCGAAGCACTAGTGCTCCTCCCATTTGTGTAATGTGTTGATTGGTCTGTCGTTCATCATAGCAGGTGAGTAAGCATCAGATTCCCCTTGGGTTATGTGTTTTGGCCTTACTTTCCATCATGTATTGGCTGGTACCAGGTTGTCTACTCCTTGGTCTCACTGCTACCCGCCTTGGCTTCTCCGTAGGGAGGTGGTGCAGATCGATCATTTCCTGAAGGAGACGGCGAGTCGGGAGGCCAACGCCAAGGTGCGTCTACAGCAGTTTATCGAGGAGCTACTGGACCGGGCCGACCGGGCCGAGAAGCAACTCCAGATCATCAGTAGCTGTGGCTCCACCCCCAACGGAAGTCTAGGACGATGCAGCGTGACCGGGTTCAAGGCCGCTCACAGATCGGTATGTAAATATTTATTTTAAAATATTCTAAGAGATATTATGTATCTATATCAAGGAGTTCTGGCATTGAATACGTAAATGGCTTGGTTTTGGGTTGTATGTATGGAAAATTGCCAAATGTTGTCTAGATTGATGTTATCCATCAGAACGATTTAAAGCAACAACCTGTCTGGTATTGCTGCCCACAAACAACTACCTAACTTCTGTGGTGCATCCTGTTCCTTGATGGAATTAAGCAAGATCACACATAGTACTTTATATCTGACTCCATTTATTTTTAGAATGGAACATCTAGAGGATTGTGCTGCATCTGTGCCGTGGTCTACGTCTCAATGGATCACATACTTTGGTACCCCTTAGCTTGGATTTATTCAATATGTTATATTTCGGGAAGTGACCTCTTATAGATCCCAAACCTGGTTGACAGCATTGATGTGGTCCCATAACGGGGTCAACAGCATTGTCGCTTGGCCAGGAAAACCTTACTCGTCAAAAGAACAGATGACATCTGTATCCGCCTACATCAGGTGGTAGTGGAACCTCAATGAATGTTATTTTATTTTCCCATCCTACTCTGTGTAGAGGAAAGTGTAGGTACATATATTCAAAGTCTTGCTCAGATTAATAAAGTTAACAGCAAAGTGGTGTATGTTATGTCATCGTATAGATATTATTGTCTAAGGATGTCATTGCATTTGGGACTGAGCATGCATGAAACTGTGCACCTCTCAAACTTAGAGAGGATATCGTCATATTAGAGAAAAACATTATCTCTGTGAGCACGGCTTTGGACAGCAGTAGAGTGGCAGATCTTGCAGCCATGTCATTCTTTCGTCCAAATACTGGCGTTGTCCGGATGAGTAAATGTTGGTTCATATTACACACATGTTAATGTTAGGATGAGTCTTGTAAAAATTTAAATGAGCACTGGGCCCATTGTGCATTATGTACCTATGCATGTATGAAGCCAGGAACCTTCATTGGTACTATTTGGTACTATTTGTCCTCTTTGCCAGCAAGTCTACAATTATTTATTTCAGTTGATAGGACTAGGAGTGTACCCAACTATCATTTTTGGAATGATAACCTTGTATCAGAAAATAATCGATATCATTGTTCTAGGTTTGAATACAATGCTTGGCTCAGTAAGACAAGTAGAATGGTTTTATTATGACTACTATATATACTGGTTATTTTAAGAAATGAACACTGCAACATTTTAAGAAGAGCCATTGTCTTACACGAATAGCTTCCTTAAACAACAATACGCACCATTGTGTCTCTCAAAATGTATTTCCTTCTTGGACAGTAGTATAGAGGATGGGGTAACCCGTATACAGTTGCGCTGAAGCCCAAAACATGAAAATAATCAGGCCAGCCGCCTGGCTAGTGAACTGTGGAACTCCCCAAATCACAAAACAAATTCAGCATCCAAGTGTTACTAGCACTTCTGGCTTAGCCACAAGATAAGAGCTACAGTAACTATCTCTAATGCAATGTCATTGATTCAATGGACACAAAATTGCACAATTTGATTTAAATTCTATATTAAAATTTAATTATTCTCTAAATTAGATGTGGTCGCAGGCAAAAAGTGTAATAACAGTCAACATGGGTTTCGACTTTCCATCTTTTTCAAGGCTGTTTGTTTCATATGTAAACATTAATTAGAGCAATTTCCATATTGTGATTCACCATAAAGTAATGGATACCAGTGATACATTGCATGTATGTAACAACTGGTGTTAAATCAATAATTCATACCAAATTTGGGAGTAGACGAGAGTAAAATGAAAATACCAAACGTGGAAAATTAAAAATACTTACTGTCACAAAATATCACACAGAATCTTAAGTAACCAATGAATAACAGGTCAATACCACGGTGCATAATATTGTGCTGATACACTCTGATGATAATACTACACTGAAGAATGTTAGTCGAATGAGCGGAGTGGACGGTGCACCTGCAGGCCTTGCTGAATGACAACTCCCCTTGGCATGTTCATGCTTGGTGCCCACACCACCGCCTCAATGAGTGCAAACTATACTCACTCATGTATACATCCTGGAGTGATATTAGTTGAATATTGGGTGATGCCAACGCCCCTGTAATCAATCAATTGTTGTCTGTTGCCAGTGATTAATAGAGCAAGAATAAATTGCTCACCTAAATCTCTTGTATATTCAGACCTGCTGTCTGTTTAGGAAAAGGAAGTAGTAAGATGTATTGAGGAGTGCAAAGGCAATGCTAAAGTTTAGTGGGTCCCAAAAATATAGGGGTCAATAACGTCGGGCTTGTTGCCTTCCTTTACCCGATATGGTCCAACGTCTGTCAAATTGGAGTTGATTTGACGTGGATTTCAAAATATAGATCAGCATTTTCAATATAATTTATTTTCCTCCCCCTCAATTTTTTAAGCGTTGCATATCCGTTGTCACAATCTATTGAAAACATATGTTGTAGCTAAGCGCAAAGTGCTAGTAACACTTGTGTCTATAATTAAGACTGAATAGAAAATAAATACAATTGTAGAGCCTGAGGTCCCTCACAAAGTCTTTCAGAACTGATGCACACTACCTGCAGACCATGGGCCTCATTACAAGGTTGCCAGTCTGGATACAACGGTACCGGTAAGCTTACCGCTACCGTTGTATCCGGACCGGCAAACTCCGGTCTTCCCCGGCGGAATGAAAGGCACCCACGAGCACAGCAAGCCTGTAGCACCGGCACAGTAATGAACCTTGCCAGTGCTACAGGCATTCCCATTCCCATTAAGCCTCAGTGAGATGGATCAAAATATGTGTACATTAGGTGTTCCTGTCCTCCCTAATTCAATACTGCAATCACTTTTAAGCAGTTTAGGATTCAAACCTTCCCAAGCGCCCCATGCATTAGTAAAAAATCCTAATCATGAGGTGAAGAAACAACCACCATCTATGATTGGTTTTGTCGTAGCCTCTTTATTATTTTTGTGGCTAATCTTGTAAGTTGTTCTTAAAAAGAAATTGAATGTTTTGGTTAAAAGAGACAAGACAGAGAAACACCATGATTTTAACATGACATACCTAAGTCAAAAACTGGTCAAAACTGTGTGTATAAAAAAAGGTAAGTGTGAACAGTACAAAGGGTGCAGTTCTTCTCAGGTCTGTACAATCAATATGCAACGACTCCTTGTGATTGTTAAAATTGAACTTGAGGTATACACAGTATTACTTCATAAAGGTCACAACCTCGTAGTTCCAATGCTGTGAAGTATTGTAATCAATTACAGTTTTTTTCAATACATTCAAACAGACCAATAGATTTAAGAAAACATAAAGTCCTTTTGGTGTAGGGCATAAATATTAGCCCTGACCGGGCGACTGTAGACAGTGGCAGTTGTATCTGTCTATGTAGAAATGGTTAGAAAGAATGGTCAGCAAGGGCTGATCCCTGACCAAGAGAGACTGGTCCGACGTCTATTAAACAATAAAGGGAATTCAGTGTGGTCCTCAGGTGTGGTCTTTAGTTAATTTCCCACGAGGATCACTGACGTTTGGATTGTTCTAATTCACAATCTTCTTCTGGGGCCTTATATATGCAGGTCTCCCTAAAGGTAAACAAAGACAAGAGTGTCCACTCAGAAAAGGGTACCAAGTGTTTCTGTGAGATTAAAAAAGCAAGTGGAAGGGTAAAAAACACTGTATTGGTGCTGGTACAAGAAATGAGTGAAGGGATGAGGGCCATTGCAGTCCAGGAACTGACCTTTCCTGGAAGCTGTGTGGAAACTCCTATGCTTCCAGAGATTTGTAGGGTTTATAGGCATGGGCTATGCACTGGTGTTACAGTCTGTGCAAGCTGCAACTAACATCAATGTGGTTGCCAAAGTACTGGGGTCGTTTTTGTATAAGCAACCCTCTGGAAAAGGATACAGAAAAACAAGGGAAAGCTGTGTCAGTATATGAAGTTCCCCTGTATGCGGATAGCGCTACTGATCAAGGCATTAGTAGTGGGGAAACAATTAGTTTCCAGTGTCAGAGACACAGGGGGTCTGGAGTGTGCTCACCTGTGTAGAGCTTATATGAGTAAAGCTGGAACAGGTTGCTGTGAGCTGCGAGTCAGGCGAGGTCCTGTAGTGGAGAGAAATTAAGCTGTTGGTCATGCTCTATAAGCGCATGCGCGTGCGATCAGTGTATTAGTGCGTGCGCATGCACGGAGCGTAGCAGACTAGTGTCTGTGGCTTGCGCACACACGGTGTGAGGCTCTGGAGGAGGGCGTCTTTGAATGACGCGGAGCTGTGGCTACTGCATCTGGGAATGACGCGAAGCTGTGGCTGCTGCCATTCATGTAAATGCACAAGCACAATGTAGCAAAGACAATGTGCATGTACAGTATGTGTCTCCCAATCGGTGCGTGGGGAACTCTGAAGGTGTGCAAGGCTTGGGTAGCAAGCCAGGCGGAGACATTAGAAAACAGGCAACAAATACTGATGATAGGCGTCCCCCTTGGAGGTGGGGGCGGAGTAAATGTGGAGAGGGCCGGGGGTCCAAACTACTAAAAGCTGGGTGCTGACTAGTGAAACTTCACTCCTGGTGGGTGTGAATAAGCACATGTCAAATGGGCCCGGATTATTGTATGCTGGTCCTGGAAGAAGGAGAACAGGATGGACCTGATGAGCCTGGGCTGGATGGTAAGGCACACAGGAAAAGGAAGAGAAGGCGCAGGACAAGGTGTCAGAAAGTCAAGGGCGCTCTCAGATAGTGGCTTGATAGTCCATGGGGGCTGCTTCATTAAGACCGTTAGTCAGGGTTTGCAATTTGAATATCCACCAAGATTCCTTGAAATTCAGGGAGTTGGATATGTTGGTGGTACCTAGAACCCGATCAGTCACCCACCATTTGAAGGAATCATGGGCATGTTGTAGTTCCATGAAATGTGATACTAATGGTGCATTGTGTACTTTGCACCTGATCCTCGATTTATGCTCGCTTATTCTTTTGTGCACAGGTCTGGATGTTTGTCCCACGTATCTAAGTCTGCAGGTGCACTCGATGAGATAGATCACGTTAGTTGTTTTACAATTGGTGAATTGTCTGAGTTCCCATTCCTATCTCCTATAAGGAAAGATTTCATTTTTTGCGTCTGGTTGCCCGCCATGCATGCGCCGCAAGGGTGGTGCCCTCGGATTTCCCGCATGTTCCATAATGTAGATCTTGTGGGTTTCCTACGTGACCTGGCATGTGTGAGGAGGTCTTTCAAGTTCTTGTTCCTTTTCAGGGCCATCCTTGGTAATGCTTTGTCTGGTAGGTTAAGTTGGACGATGGGCCAGTATTTTTTGATCATGCGCCTAAATTGCGAGGTGTTGGCACCGAACGTCGAGATGCAAGCCAGTATGTTGTCTGTGTTAGGGTCATGAGATTTGGCAGTAAGCAGCGTTTCTCTCGGTGTGTAGAGGGCCCTCTTCATAGTGTTTTTAAGCAATTTTTTAGGGTAGCCCCTAGTTTCCAGTTTCCGCTGTAAAAGGTTTGCATCGATCTTAAATTCTCCTGTTTCAGTACGATTCCTATGTATTCTAAGGAATTGTCCGTGCGGCAGGTTGTTGCGTAGGTTCTTAGGATGATGACTATTGTAATGTAGAATGGTGTTCCTGTCTGTTTCTTTTTTGAAGATAGAGCATATCAGCTGGTTATTGTTAACGCTGATTTTGAGATCTAGTAAATTGATATTCCTGTTGCTGTGTTCCATGGTAAATTGTATGTCTTCTGATCTGCCATTGATCCATGTGAAGAAACTCAGTAGTTTGTTATACTCTCCTTCCCAGACAAAGATGATATCATCAATGTACCTGCGCCATGAATGGATGTTGTCCTTAAATGGGTTATTCTCATTAAGTATGAAGCTTTGTTCATATTCAGCCATGTAAATTATTGCCATGCTTGGGGCAAATGCTGCGCCCATGGCGATTGCACAGAATGTCAAGCCCTTAAAAAACTTGCCAATAATGATAATCTGGTTATCAAAGCGGCAGACAAAGGAGGAGGAATAGTGATACGGAGCACGGAGCAATACAATACCATGGTGATGACCCTTCTAGACGATGAAAATAACTACAAAAAATTGAAAAAAGACCCGACCAGTAACATCAAAGCCAAGATACAAGAAATAACCAAATTCGCTCTGGAGAGGGATTGGATATCCGAGAAAGAGGAGGCTTTCCTCAATACCACAGAGGCGAGAACCCCCGCTTTCTACGCATTACCAAAAATTCACAAGAACAGCACCACACCTCCAGGCAGACCAATAGTCTCAGGTTGTGGCTCCATCTTGGAACCCATCTGCCAATTTATTGACTACTTCCTGAAACCGCTCTGCCAACAAACAGCCTCCTATCTCAAAGATACCATGATGACCATCACCACCTTTGAACACCAACCTTTTGTCAATACCAGAAATCAACTTGTCACGATGGACATCAAGATCCTCTATACTAGCATTCCCCAAGACCAAGCAATTGAATGCATCAGGCATCACCTTACAATACATATGGCACAAAGGAGAGTGCCCATCAATTTAATTGTAGAATTGTTAGAACTAGCACTAACTAACAATTTCTTCAGCTTTAACAAGTCAATCTACTGTCAAATCTGTGGAACCGCCATGGGCGCAGCATTTGCCCCAAGCATGGCAATAATTTACATGGCTGAATATGAGCAAAGCTTCATACTTAATGAGAATAACCCATTTAAGGACAACATCCATTCATGGCGCAGGTACATTGATGATATTATCTTTGTCTGGGAAGGAGAGAATAACAAACTACTGAGTTTCTTCACATGGATCAATGGCAGATCAGAAGACATACAATTTACCATGGAACACAGCAACATGAATATCAATTTCCTGGATCTCAAAATCAGCGTTAACAATAACCAGCTGATATGTTCTATCTTCAAAAAAGAAACAGACAGGAATACAATTCTACATTACAATAGTCATCATCCTAAGAACCTACGCAACAACCTGCCATACGGACAATTCCTTAGAATACGTAGGAATTGTACTGAAACAGGGGAATTTAAGATCCATGCAAACCTTTTACAGCAGAAACTGGAAACTAGGGGCTACCCTAAAAAATTGCTTAAAAACACTATGAAGAGGGCCCTCTACACACCAAGAGAAACGCTGCTTACTGCCAAATCTCATGACCCTAACACAGACAACATACTGGCTTGCATCTCGACATTCGGTGCCAACACCTCGCAATTTAGGCGCATGATCAAAAAATACTGGCCCATCGTCCAACGTAACCTACCAGACGAACCATTACCAAGGATGGCCCTGAAAAGGAACAAGAACTTGAAAGACCTCCTCACACATGCCAGGTCACGTAGGAAACCCACAAGATCTACATTATGGAACATGCGGGAAATCCGAGGGCACCACCCTTGCGGCGCATGCATGGCGTGCAACCAGACGCAAAAAATGAAATCTTTCCTTATAGGAGATAGGGAATGGGAACTCAGACAATTCACCAATTGTAAAACAACTAACGTGATCTATCTCATCGAGTGCACCTGCAGACTTAGATACGTGGGACAAACATCCAGACCTGTGCACAAAAGAATAAGCGAGCATAAATCGAGGATCAGGTGCAAAGTACACAGTGCACCATTAGTATCACATTTCATAGAAATACAACATACCCATGATTCCTTCAAATGGTGGGTGATTGACCGGGTTCTAGGTACCAGCAACATATCCAACTCCCTGAATTTCAAGGAATCTTGGTGGATATTCAAATTGCAAACCCTGACTAACGGTCTTAATGAAGCAGCCCCCATGGACTATCAAGCCACTACCTGAGAGTGCCCTTGACTTTCTGACACCTTGTCCTGCGCCCTCTCTTCCTTTTCCTGTGTACCTTACCATCCAGCCCAGGCTCATCAGGTCCATCCTGTTCTCCTTCTTCCAGGACCAGCATACAATTATCCGGGCCCATTTGACATGTGCTTATTCACACCCACCAGGAGTGAAGTTTCACTAGTCAGCACCCAGCTTTCAGTAGTTTGGACCCCCGGCCATCTCCACATTTACTCTGCCCCCACCTCCAAGGGGGACGCCTATCATCCGTATTTGTTGCCTGTTTTCTAATCCCTCCGCCTGGCTTGCTACCCAAGCCTTGCGCACCATCAGAGTTCTCCATACACCGATTGGGAGACACATACTGTACATGCATGTTGTCTTTGCCACATTGTACCTGTGCATTTACATGAATGGCAGCAGCCACAGCTTTGCGTCATTCCCAGACGCAGTAGCCACAGCTCCGCGTCATTCACAGACGCCCCCCTCCTGAGCCTCACACCGCGCGTGCGCAAGCCACAGACACTAGTCTGCTACTCTCCGCGCATGCGCACGCACTAATACACTGATCGCGCGCGCATGCGCTTATAGAGCATGACCAACAGCTTCATTTCGCTCCACTACGGGACCTCGCCTGACTCGCAGCTCACGGCGACCTGTTCCAGCTTTACTCATATCAAGCTCTACACAGGTGAGCACACTCCAGACCCCCTGTGTCTCTGACACTGGAAACTAATTGTTTCCCCACTACTAATGCCTTGATCAGTAGCGCTATCCCCATACAGGGGAACTTCATATACTGACACAGCTTTCCCTTGTTTTTCTTTATCCTTTTCCACAGGGTTGCTTATTCAAAAACGACCCCAGTACTTTGGCAACCACATTAATGTTAGTTGCAGCTTGCACAGACTGTAACACCAGTGCATAGCCCATGCCTATAAACCCTACACATCTCTGGAAGCATAGGAGTTTCCACACAGCTTCCAGGAAAGGTCAGTTCCTGGACTGCAATGGCCCTCATCCCTTCACTCATTTCTTGTACCAGCACCAATAAAGTGTTTTTTACCCTTCCACTTGCTTTTTTAATCTCACAGAAACACTTGGTACCCTTTTCTGAGTGGACACTCTTGTCTTTGTTTACCTTTAGGGAGACCTGCATATATAAGGCCCCAGAAGAAGATTGTGAATTAGAACAATCCAAACGTCAGTGATCCTCGTGGGAAATTAACTAAAGACCACACCTGAGGACCACACTGAATTCCCTTTATTGTTTAATAGACATCGGACCAGTCTCTCTTGGTCAGGGATCAGCCCTTGCTGACCATTCTTTCTAACCATTTCTACATAGACAGATACAACTGCCACTGTCTACAGTAGCCCGGTCAGGGCTAATATTTATGCCCTACACCAAAAGGACTTTATGTTTTCTTAAATCTATTGGTCTGTTTGAATGTATTGAAAAAAACTGTAATTGATTACAATACTTCACAGCATTGGAACTACGAGGTTGTGACCTTTATGAAGTAATACTGTGTATACCTCAAGTTCAATTTTAACAATCACAAGGAGTCGTTGCATATTGATTGTACAGACCTGAGAAGAACTGCACCTTTTGTACTGTTCACACTTACCTTTTTTTAATACACACAGTTTTGACCAGTTTTTGACTTAGGTATGTCATGTTAAAATCATGGTGTTTCTCTGTGTTGTCTCTTTTAACCAAAACATTCGATTTCTTTTTAAGGAAAACTTACAAGATTAGCCACAAAAATAATAAAGAGGCTACCACAAAACCAATCATAGTTGATGGTTGTTTATTCACCTCATGATTAGGATTTTTTACTAATGCATGGGGCCCTTGGGAAGGTTTAAATCCTAAACTGCTTAAAAGTGATTGCAGTATTGAATTAGGGAGGACAGGAACACCTAATGTACACATATTTTGATCCTTCAGCCCACTATATCCTGTCCGACTTCAGGGTTGTCCCTCCAGTTACAAGTATTCAGTGAGATGGAGGCATTCCTGCAGGAGACACGGAATGACAATGCATGTTTCCCAATACCAGACTGCCCCCCACCTCAGGGGATGCCTCTGTCGCTACTAATCGTATTCGACTTTTAACCATAAAAAACAACACCCCATCACCTTCAAGACCACCTTCCAGACCACTATGCTTTCCTGGGAGTCGCTGCGGTCAGCAACGGCTGAGTGGGCTCTAGCAAACATGCACCTGACAACGTGACAGAGAATGAGACAGAACGAAACATAAAGAGAGAAAGAGAGAGAGAGAGTGAGAGGGCCAGAGACAGCGAGAGAAAGAGCGAGAGGGAGCGCGAGAGTGAGACACTGGAAGACAGAGAGAAAGGGAGAGAGGGAGAGCAAGAGAGAAAGAGACAGAGAGAGAGAGAGAGACATAAATAGAGAGATATAGGGCCTCATTACACGGAAGGCGGTAAGGGTTAACGGTCACTGATAATGCTACCGGTGACCGTTAACCCTTACCGCCTTACTACGAGGTCCCTTTGCGGGACCAGACCTTAACGGCTGGTGTAGTCCAGCCATTAAAGTAGGGACCCGCAAAGGGACCTTGGTGCTAATTACGGTACCGCAATTTGCGGTACCGTAATTAGCGCCTTCCCCATTCCCATTATGCCCTATGGGGCAAAAATGGGAATGGGGAAGGGCCATGGCAGCATGGGGAATTACGGCCCCGCCAACCTCAGAATGGGGTGGTAATTTCCCATTCCGCCATGGCGGAATCGGTAAATTACCGGCATGAACCATGGTGCTAATAGCACCATGGTTTAGCACCTACCATGTAATGAGGCCCATAGGCCCAGATTCACACTTCCTAGTATTGCCTATGAGAAGAATCTCACCAGGTTCTGTGGCCTGAGTGGCCCAGATTCACACTTCCTAGTATTGCCTATGAGAAGAATCTCACCAGGTTCTGTGGCCTGAGTGGCCCAGATTCACACTTCCTAGTATTGCCAATGAGAAGAATCACACATTTTATCAGCATTCACTTCATGAAGTTTAAAGCAATTCAAAAATGGATTGCCCTCTTGCATTTGAGCAATGTACAAGGGGTTTGCTAAGGGGGATTATTTCAAACATAGTAGAAATATGGGCATTGTCGGTATAAATATAACCTATCGGCGTGAGACAGAATGAAATACAGAGTGAGAAAGAGAGAGAGAGTGAGAGGGCGAGAGACAGCCAGAGAAAGAGCGAGAGGGAGCACGAGAGTGAGACACTGAGAGACAGAGAGAAAGGGACAGAGGGAGAGCAAGAGAGAAAGAGAAAGAGAGAGAGAGAGAGAGAGAGAGAAAGAACATAGAATGAGACAGAACGAAACATAGAGAGAGAAAGAGAGAGAGAGAGTGAGAGGGAGAGAGACAGCGATAGAAAGAGCGAGAGGGAGCGTGAGAGTGAGACACTGAAAGACAGAGAGAAAGGGAGAGAGGGAGAGCGAGAGAGAAAGAGACAGAGAGAGAGAGAGAGAGAGAGACATACAATGAGACCGAATGAAACACAGAGTGAGAAAGTGAGAGAGAGTGAGAGGGAGAGAGACACTGAGAGACAGATACAGAGAGAGAGAGAGAGAGAGAGAGAGAGAGAGAGAGAGAGAGAGAGAGAGAGAGAGAAGAGAGAGAGAGGGAGAGCGTGAGAGAAAGAGAAACTGAGAGACAGAGAGAGGGAGAGAGACATAGACAAAGAATTAGACAGAACAAAACATAGCGAGAGATTAAGAGAGAGGGAGAATGAGAGAGAGACACCGATAGACAGAGAGAACGAGAGAAGGGGAGATCAAGAGAGAACGAGAGACTGAGAGAGAGACATAGAATGAGACAGAACAAAACATACAGAGCAAGAGAGAGATAGGGAGAGTGAGACACTGAGAGACAGAGAAAAGAGAGGGAGGGTGAGAGGGAGACACACAGAGAGACAGAGAGAGAAAGAGAGATGGCGAGCGAGCGAGAGAGAGAGAGAGAGAGAGAGACACCCAGAGAGAGGGAGAGATGGGGAGAGAGAGACAGAGACAGACAAAGAGGGAGATTTAGCTAGAGTTAGATCCTTTTTCTGAAGTGCAGCTATAGCCAATGCTGAGGTCTTTTGATGTTGGCCTTAGTGTGCGAGTGTTTGGTATATGCAACTTGAAAGTACTTAAAATGATTGTGTATAATATACTTAGTGGAGAATTGTATTAAAGACCAGGACTGGTTGGACTGTGATTTGGCAGCTTCCTGGCCTTCTGCGTTTTAAAGCTTGGTTGCTGGATACCCCTCATGTTGCCAGGGACCTGCACTAAGTGTGTGTTCTGAGTTTCCTCCTAACGATAGTGGTGCATGTGTGGAACAGGGCTTTAATGCTACACTCTTCTCTACTGGCAGCCAATGCATGGAGGCCAGGATTGCTGATATGTGCTCCTGTAAATTGGTTATGGCAAAAATTCTTATAGATCTAGAATATTGAGTACGTTGGCAGTGCCAAATAGAAGTTTTTGCCAACACTAATTAGAGGCTGGCGGGCTAAGGCAAGAACCGCCTGTGCTCAAAGCGGGAATTTAAGGTAGAGAAGCAGCCATTTCAAGGGCTTCAATGTCATCACATTGTTCATATCACAGCACAATGGGAAGCTATAATCAGCCTTGTGCCCAAAGGTTGTGTTTAATGTATTCATAAGAGAAGAAATTGAAGGACCAGGTTATGTGGCCTGAGTGGCCCAGAATCACACTTCCTAGTATTGCCAATGAGAAGACTCTCACCAGGTTCTGTGGCCTGAGTGGCCCAGAATCACACTTCCTAGCATTGCCAATGAGAAGAATCTCACCAGGTTCTGTGGCCTGAGTGGCTTCACACTTCCTAGTATTGCCAATGAGAAGAATCTCACCAGGTTCTGTGGCCTGAGTGGCCCAGAATCACACTTCCTAGTATTGTCAATGAGAATAATCTCACCAGGTTCTGTGGCCCGAGTGGCCCAGATTCACACTTCCTAGTATTGCCAATGAGAAGAATCTCACCAGGTTCTGTGGCATGAGTGGCCCAGAATCACACTTCCTAGTATTGCCAATGAGAAGAATCTGACCAGGTTCTGTGGCCTGAGTGGCCCAGATTCACACTTCCTAGTATTGCCAATGAGAAGACTCTCAGCAGGTTCTGTGGCCTGAGTGTCCCAAGTGGCCCAGAATCACACTTCCTAGCATTGCCAATGAGAAGAATCTCACCAGGTTCTGTGGCCTGAGTGGACCAGATTCACACTTCCTAGTATTGCCAATGAGAAGAATCTCACATTTTATCAGCTTTAACTTCATGAAGTTTAAAGCAATCCAAAGATTGATTACCCTCTTGCATTTGTGCAAAGTATAAGAGGTCTGCCAAGGGGGATTATTTCAAACCTAGTAGAAATGTGAGCATTGTCGGTATAAATATAACCTACCGGCACCAAATATCGTATGAAGCTGGCGGGACCGGGGGATACACATTAAACAGAAATGGTGTTAGGTCCGACCCTTGGGGGACTCCACAGGTTAGATACCTATTCTTGTTAATTGGGGGGATCCCGGCACTGTTCTTTAATCTTAACTGGAGCTGAAGGAACCCTAGGATGAGTTTAGAGGAATGTTTCGAAGCGGTGATGGTTCTAGTTTGACGAGTAAGGCTTTGAATAGGGTGATGGCTGTAGTTTGAGGAGTAAGGCTTTGAAAAGCTTGTCTGAAAGTGAATCCTCTGTTGAGCATGATGCTTTTGCTGGGGCTTATTATGTCTGTAGGCTGTATGCCAGGGGGTAAGTAGAGAGGATGGAACTCAGCCGCTAGGGGCTTAACGTAAATGCCCATCACGTGCTGTTTATGATAATTTTGGCCCAAATCCTGGCATGTATCTTTAGGAACTATTGATTTAAGAAAGAGTTGAGCAGGTTGTAATATGACTGGGACTGAGGGAAGGTGATACACTTGTAGTGTTGTTTTCTTTCATTCTTCTACGCAGCCTCAGACTGGCCTTTAGGGCAATATGGCAATGCCTGAATTCCATGCCCTACATGGTAGTGTGGTTCAATGTTCTGGTCAAAATGGGCCCTGTTTTTTTGGCCAAAGTGGGCCACTTTGATTAGTAAATTCCCTATGTGGCTAGCAGTTTTATACAGGGTTACAGAACACATAAAATACAGAATTTGACCACAAAAATCCCCCTTGGGGTACTGCTCAGTCTGTCACAAAAGAATGAATTGCTATTTGCAGCTGTGGCCCACTTTTCCATTGGTTCCCGGGACAGCTTTATGCCCCGGTCCGACAAGGCTTCTAAGATCTGCCATTGTTCCTTTTGATGAAGTGTGGCTTAAAAATCCTGCAATCGTAGTATTGTTTTTTGACAACTCTAAATGGATTTGTATATCTCTTGGATTGTTGTAGATATTTAATGCTGTCTGCAGCAAGATACCCTCTGTACCATTTCCTGTCCCGGCATCATGTGCGGCATTTAGCTCCCAGAATTTGAAGATATACCGTTTAGCGACAGTTCTAACAATGGTGGCTGGCCGCGGCCTCTGCCATTTTTAGGGGTTTTCTGCGGTTGTGGACATCAGCATGCTGGGTGTGATGTACAGGTGACCACGGTCACGTGCGCATCTTTGAAAATAAAGAATACGCGGAGCCGGCTAAATGGCAGTTCCCGCTCTAGCCTCACACGCAGTGTCTGTGTCTTCTTTTCCTCCTGTGAAGCTACGTGCGTCACAGAAATAGGCCGGGCCGATTTCAATACAACATTGGCGACGAAGGAACGGATTCACTCGCGGGCCCGCCAGGTTACATTTTTTTTCCAAGAAATAACGCTTCCCCGGCAGCCAGGCTCGCAGAGTTACTCGCGCCGGGCTACGCTGGGGTGCGTCTGAAGAAAATAAAAAAACGAAGTCATAAGTCTGCCGTCGCAGACTTAGAGAAGTAAGTGCGTGCTGCACTTCAGCTTCCTGCGTAACGGTTAATTGGACAACCTCATGCCGTTTTGACCCCCAGCATTCTCGAATAACGCCACAAGTGGGGGTGATGCCAGATAAAAAAAAATAAAAAAACTGACAGAAACAACCGTTTTTTTTACACAATCTCATATAGACGCTGTTTGAGGAGGAAATTCACACAGAGAAATTTTATTTACAAAAGTGTTTCTAACAAATAAAATAAAGGCACAAGCTGGAAAAAGAAAGCCAACATAAGCTAAATGCAGTAATCCAATGCATTTTTAGCGATAAGTATACAATCACATGGACAAGGACAGAATTAAAAAGGAAAAACTTGCTATTACAAAAGGGAATTGACATCACAGCATATGTGAAGATTGAACAGTTCATAGTCCCCACAATGAAACCTGTAGTGGTGCAGATTTAAAGTGTACACACAGTAATCATAAGTGTATCCATTTTTTTGGGGGGGGAAAAGCATACTAGAGAAACCATACACGTGGTGATCCCACATATTTTTTTTCTTCCATAATCAAACTGTGTTTGACAAGGAAAAGTTAAAAAAAAAAAACATGGCAGATGACATCACAACACCTCAGAGGGTGCAAAGTCAAAGCCGGAATCCAGACACCAGCACATGGTTGGATGTTGCACAGGGCACATTTATGCAACATTTTCAACCTTTTGGGGCCCGCATTGGCCTTCGGTGGGAACTGTGGTTGCAACAGTTTGAACTTTCCCTTCACACCCGCAAGATTGAAGATGAAGAAATGAATAGAGCTTTTCTCATGCTTAATCTAGGCACAATGGCTCTTCGCATTTTCAATGCCCTACCAAACCGAGGTACAGATGATGACTACGTTACTGCCAGAGATGTCCTTATAAGAAAGTTTAAACCAAAAGCTAGCCATGATTTTGAAAGATTCAAGATGAGACAAGCCAGACAACGTCCACAAGAAAACATAGATGATTTTCATAGCCGGCTGAGAGAGATGGCACTGTCATGTGACTTTCCAGATGAAGAGTTTGCAGTCCGGCAACAGGTCATACACGGATTGTCCTCAGAGAAATTAAGGCGTGCAGTCCTAGCTGAAGAAGATCTCCCTCTTGACACTATTCTGACAATGGGACGATTACGTGAAAGGACGGAGGAACACGCGGCAGAGATGGAGCAGATTATAAGCCATTTACTATTAGATGCGGATACATCAAAGAACAATGTTCAAACTGTCAATGCCTTGAGGCACCAGAGGTCACAAGACAAACCAACAAGAAATCGAAAGACTGCATATGGTGTGGAGGACAACACAGCAGAAATGAACCATGCTCTGCCTATGACACCATGTGCCATAAATGTGGGAAAGAAAATCATTACGCATCAGTATGTTTAAGCTCAAGACCAACTAGAGATACTTCTAGTCGGGGAAAAGCACCACGACACAGAGATGGTGCAGGAAACCGAAAGTTTACCGCACGTCAGGAGAAGCAGCAGCACCGCTGGGAAAGACCAAAAGACAAACCTCGGCAAAGTAAAAGCGGACGTGCACGTGCCATTGGAGGTGAAGAGTCTGACAGTGCTAGTAGCAATGAAGAAAGTCAATCCAGCAGGGAGACATCTCCAAGCAACACCAGATGGAACTATAATCAGAAAAGAGAGAAAGTACATATGATATCAGCTGTAAAACCAGGAAACAATGACAATCACAGTGGTGCCAAGTCACGACAGTGTACAGTACTAGTAGAAAACATTCCAGTTAGCATGATAATAGACACCGGAGCAACTGTGAATGTGATGACAGTCACCAGATTCGACAAGCTAAAACCACAGCCAATGCTCAAATGACGGTCCGTCCTGTTATATGCGTATGGTTGTAAAAAGCCTCTCCCAGTAACTGGATATTTTAAAACAACACTTTCACATTGTGGTGTCAGCTGCAAGACACGGACCCATGTTGTAGATGGCAGCATTGAGACCCTGCTTAGCTGCAGCACGGCTGAACGCCTAAAAGTAATACAATTCAATCTGTCAGTACAACCTGAAAACATTGAGACACTTCTTAAAAAACATAAAAAACTTTTCATTGGTATTGGGTGTCTCAAAGACCGCTCAGTAATGTTACACATCGACCCAACCATTGAACCTAAACCCGTGAGACACAGGAGGGTCCCTTTTCACATGAGAGCTGCAGTAAAAGCTGAACTGAATAAACTGGAAGATCAGAAAATTATTGAAAAAACGACAGGAGCTACCCCATGGGTCTCTCCCATTGTAGTTACGGCAAAACCAAAACAACCAAAAGCTGTGCGTATCTGTATTGATATGCGTCTACCAAATGTAGCTATTGGTCGGGAACGACACATTACGCCAACAATTGATGAACTGATTGTAGACCTCACTGGCGCAACTGTATTTAGCAAACTTGATCTTCGATCTGGCTATCATCAGATTTGTTTAGCCAGGGAATCGCACTACATTACCACTTTCTCATCGCATTTAGGGCTACGAAGATATTGTCACCTTAATTTTGGAATACCCTCAGCAGCAGAGATTTTTCAGAATGAAATTCGATGAGTGCTTCAGGACCTGCCAGGGGTCACTAACATTAGTGATAATATTTTAGTCTATTGAAGAACAGAAATTGAACACACAGCTCGGTTAGCAGCAACTTTGCAACGACCAGAAGAATCAGGACTCACACTTCATGCTGAAAAATGCGAGTTCGCAAAGAAGTCTCTGAGTTTCTTTGGATATGTGTTCAATGAAAATGGTGTCTCCCTAGACCCCAATAAAGTAAGCGACATCAAAAACACAAAAGCACCATAAACTGTGTCAGAAGTAAGAAGCTTTTTAGGCATGGCTACATATTGTGGTCGTTTTCTCCCAGATCTTGCCACTGTTGCTACCCCACTATGAGAACTCACAAAGATTAAAACCACATGGCAATGGGGAATAAAAGAAACACAAGCATTCCTGAAGATAAAAGAATCACTTTCAAGCGACACCACCGTGGCATTTTTTCACATTCATCGCCAAAAGGAACTGCTTGTGGATGCTAGTCCAGTTGGATTAGGAGCAGTACTGACCCAAAAAGACAAGAATGGACTAATTTACAATATCGCATTTGCAAGCAGAGCACTCACACCGGCAGAACAAAACTATGCTCAAATAGAAAAAGAAGCATTAGCTAGTATTTGGGGAAGTAAACATTTTCAAGTGTACCTCCTGGGACATCCAGTAACTGTACTCACAGATCATAAGCCTATGCCAACAGCATCACTGTCCCGCACACACGCAGAGTGCGCACAGGAGGACCCAGCTTCCCTACTATGGCGGTAACCTTATGGAACAAACTCCCAGCTCAGATTAGATCAATCGACTCACACACGGCCTTCCGCAAGGCCTTAAAAACCAACCTCTTCATCTAAAGACCCCGTCATTCTAGGTATGCATTTCTACTGTATCACCTTGTAAACTCGTGAAAACTGCCATTTTGACAGGGGAATGGAAGACATTCTTATCTGCAGTTGCAGGAAGGACACAGCACAAGAATTCTTACAGGCACTATTTGGGATACACCATGAACTATCCATATCTGCAGAAGGATTCATCCTAAAAGGACATAGAATTGTGCTGCCACTATCACTACATGAGAGAGGAGTCCAATTGGCACATGAAGGACACCACGGCGTTGTTAAAATTTTGGCATACCTAAAGTCTCGCATCTGGCTACCACATATGCAACAGAAAGTAGTGGCCCTTGTAGAAACCTGCAGTGCCTGTCATTGCTCTCGTCGTCCAGGACCGCCTGAACCCATGGAATATTTACCAAGAAGCACTCGTAGGTGGGAGTCTATCAGCATTGACATTTGCACTGTCACTAATGAAGCCTACCTGTTAGTGGCAATTGATGAGCACAGCAGGTATCCTGAAATAGAACTAGTCTACTCTACAGAAACAAAAGAAGTCACCACAGCCCTAGAAAAAATGTTTGCTACACATGGCATCCCATCAACGATTCGAAGTGACAATGGTCCACCGTTTACAAGTAAAGAATTTTACTGCTTTGTTAAAGAAACAGGAATACGCCATCATCACATTACATCATACTGGCCTCAAGCAAATGGAGATGTGGAACAATTTATGGGGTCTATCAACAAAACCATCCGAATTGCAAAGGACAAGGGCCGTAGATGGCTTCCTGAACTTTACAGATTTCTACGCACGTACCGTCTTACGCCACACTCCTCTACACATGTTAGTCCAACAGACTTAATGTTCCAAGTCCCCATTCAAGGAGGGTTACCTCTGCACCATCTTGGAAACCGACCCAAGTTAACTGGGATGACAGTGAGTCGAGGCGAAGATTACGTAACGCAAGAGAAGATCTATCCAGGAGAGCAGTGACCAGTAAAATACAAGTTGGTGACACAGTATTAGTAAAAACTCAAAATCGGAAAGGAAAAATGTCACTGCCATACGAATCAGAACCCTGGACAGTAACTCAAAGAAAACACGACCTAGTGTCAGCCACACGAGGGCGAGAGTCAGTATCAAGGAATGCTTCCCATTTTCAAAAAATAACACCAACACTGTGGGAAGAAAGAAAAAGAAGAAACGGTGTACGTGAAGATCTATCAACACAGACAAGAAGAAATGGTGTAAGTGAAGATCTATCAACACAGACCAACAACTCTCAAGAAAGGCGAAATAAGGAGGCAGAAAATCTCCAGCCAGCCTGAGGAAAGAAGAAGAGCATGGAGACACGTCTCCCACTCTCCCACGTGAGAGGATTGAGAGATATACATTAAGGAGACAACCACTACCGTCGACAAGGCTAAAAGACTATGGGCTTCATTACACGGATGGCGGTGACCCATGGTGCTATTAACGCTATTGTTCATGCCGGTAAAATACAGGCACCGCCTTGGTGGAAAGGGGAATTACCGCCCTATTCCAAGGTTGGTGGGGTGGTAATTCCCCCTTCCACCATTGCCCTTCCCCATTCCCATTTTTGCTCCATAGGGCTCTATGGGAATGGGGAAGGTGCTAATTACGGTACCGCAAATTGCGGTACCGTAATTAGCTCCCTGGTCCCTTTGTGGGTTGGGTTTTTAATGCCTGCAAAAAGCAGGCGTTAAATTCCCCAACCCGCGAAGAGACCTCGTAGTAAGGCGGTAAGGATTTACCGGTACCGGTAAAATACCAGTACCGGTAAACCCTTACCGCCATCCGTGTAATGAGGCCCTATGTTCTCAATAGAGTACACGCGCGGTCACGGTGGTGATTGAGGAAGAACACAGAAGACAACAGAAATTGAAAGACTATGATAGTACTTCATGAATGCCCATAGTTCACACAGGGGTGTTAAAATTCGAACAGTTTCCTGAAAGTTTTATTAATTTTCAAGTATTTTGTTTAGATACTAAAACATCATTTATGTTTAATTAGTTATTATAAAGTTGATGAGGAATGTGATGTACACGTGACCACGGTCACGTACGCATCTTTGAAAATAAAGAATACGCGGAGCCGGCTAAACGGCAGTTCCCGCTCTAGCCTCACACACAGTGTCTGTGTCTTCTTTTCCTCCTGTGAAGCCACGTGCGTCACAGAAATAGGCCGGGCCTATTTCAATACAACACGGGGTAGGTAAGCTATGCAATTGAGACCACTAGGCATATCCTCACTTTGTGTCCGACACTGCGTGCAAGATATGGTAAGGGATATGGGAATGTCGTCAGTTCGGAGGCGGGTTGGGAGAGCGACCAATTCTGGAGTGCAGTGTACTCTCCTGAAAGTCATGTCATGAGTGCTGCTGCGTACATCATATGGAGTGAAACCCTTATTTTAATTGGAGAAATTACAAATGAATGCCAGGACATTCTCGTGTTACTATAATTGTTTTTAGATCGACATTGTTTTGGAGTTCATTAGTTTTGTAACTTAATTTTTTTTTTTATAATGAGTATTTTGTTTGTTTTCATTTGTAGTGCTAAAGGTTTTGTATACATCCAATATGCACTTAAATAAAAAATACATACAAAAATACGTATTTATTTGAAAGAGGCAGAGAGCACTTGGATTGCATTACTGTACAGGTAGTGTGGTCCTGTTGCTCTCTCCTTTACAGGCGATGAATGCAAGTTGTTTGTTACATAAAGTGGGATCTGAAGGGGAGGACGCTGGGAAACTAAAAATGGAGACATCACAAGACAGATCATTTTCTACTGCTTCCTTCCATGGAACTGATTCACAGTCCACTATTCATAGTGACTAGGATTACCTTGGGGGGGGTACAGTAAAGATGACAGCCGGGTTTCACTCAAGGAAGAGAAGGGGCTTCTTGAGGGCAGTCTTGAAGCTGGTTTTAGTGGGACCGTCCTTCCCTCCTGGGGACTTTCCCGAGGAAGTTCCAGTGTTGCGGAAATGAGGTGGTGAAAGGGAGAGGGAGCATATGGTGGGCAGTGCATAGCAAGCCTGCGAGGAAACAGAAAGTGGGAGCAGAGTAATGGGAACCGTGTGAGTTTGCTCGTTGGGGAATAATTGGTCGCGCCAGTTCTTCTAGCTCTCCTACTTTCCAAGGGCCGAAGGTGTGTGATTTGTCAGCTTTTCAATTTTTTTCAATTCATTAAGACAAGTCAATTTTTAAAAGGGATAAAAAGGAAGTTCAAGCACCTCTAGCATCCCACCTTGGGTCAGATTTGCTTGGCAAGAAAGTAAGTCCGAAGAGTGCCCATGATTGCCTGTTTATGGGTAGTTTAAGGCACCTAGAGGTTATAATATAACTCAAAGCACAGGGAGGGTCTTGTGTTCTGCTGAAATGTTGAATTGTCTTAAGGATAAGACGGTTGTGTCTTCTAACCTGTTCTGCTACACTGTCTGCCAGGAACCCGACCAATTGAGTGCATGTTTTAGGTGTCTGATTAAAGCTGAATTTAAGCTGAATTTAAGCATTGTCCCTTCAGCTTAAATTTCAGGCTCTATCGCTATCAAGCCTCGGATGAAGAACCATGGAAGGCTCGAAACACGTGTTAGGCTGTTGCTTGTACTAAACCTTGGACTTTAAAGGCTGTTCTTTCATACAAATCACTTGGACTCCCGGTTTTTATTTGGCTATACTTGGCGCAGTGACACTGGGACTTGTTTGTGTTGCATCTGTAATTAGCTCAGTGGAACCATACTGGCAGTATATCCACACTACCCAGATACCTGCAGCCTTGACGCTCTTTGTCTAATTTATACTTACAAGCGCTGTGGATCGTGACTTTTTCTGCCAATTTGTTCTTTTCGGACACGGGGATGTTAGGGGGATCACACATCCCTGATGGTCTGTTTCTGGGTGTCTCTAACGGAGGGTTCCTGCACCCCTAATGATGTGATACTGTGCCACGGAGGTGGTAGCGCCTGCTGTCTCTCAATGGAAAGGTCACGCTCTCTAAGGTTGCCATCTCCTCCAGTCAATCTTGAGGGTCTTTGCCAGTTTCCTTTTATTAACATGAAGCATTTTCTGACTGATGGAGATTTCTTGTAGCGATTTCTTCATCCACAATTATGCCTTGCGTCAGAGGCGTGTCATTTTGGGCAGACCATTGAAGAGTATCCAGGAGCCCCCCTTCCCTATTATCAATTCCTTATTACCCGCTACTCTTTATATCCTCTTACCCCCTGCCAACCCCCCCCCCCCCCCATATTTTTCAATGAGTTTTTTCGGCTGAATAATTTCTGCAAAAACCTCTGCAAAAAAAAAGCCTGGCAATGTAACAATGTCGTACCCAAGAGCCATTTCCTTGAAGGTTGCTTGGCAGACCTGAAAGGAAGTCCCTGTAAGGGTACCCCTAATTGTAAATTTGTACCTTAATTATGCTTACACCAGAATGAATGCACCCCTCTAGCGAATTAAGCCCAAGAGACTATCTTGCAAAAGATTACACATTTAATCTGTACAGAAGTGAGGAAGTTCAATGGACTCTGCTCCAGAGTAGTATATTCTGTCCCTCAACCGCTCCCAGGTCCTGAAGACTGAGGTATTTTGTAATGCATGGGCATGTGTCTGTATGGGCTGTTCAATATGGGGGTCCGGTGCCTCCTAGAGGCAAGCCCTGGTTGTACGTAGCGATCATGCAGGTGTAGCTTTACTCTTGGGATGTTGGTATTCAGTTTGTTCTATTTCTTATTAAATTAGTTCTCCATGTTGTTGGTGGTCAGTTCTTCTCTGATTCTTGAGGCCTGGAGGCCACTTGTCTTTCCACTTATGATCCTGTCTTGTTCTTGGTGACAAGACATCTCTTTCATTTTTCCTATAGCTTTCTCGACTTTAAGATAGTTTAAAAGTTATGAAGTGGAGAAGATGTGTTCCGCTTGGAGTTGTTTGAAGGATTTTATCAAGCGGTATTGTTTTCCAGGTCTTTAATAGTAGGTATGCCCGCTTAGACCCATAATTCCAGCTCAACTTTGCTCAGGAGGACAAGCATGCATGAGTTGTGCCATGGTGGGGCATTCCCTACCCTCGACATGTAAGGCTTAAGATGTAGCACTGTACTTTGAAATTTGTAGCTTGCTACCTAGAGATTCACTGGAATTTATGTTGGAGTGGAAGAGGCCCAACTCTGTCATTGGTGGTCATTGTCCTTCAATGTCTGATGTAGGATTGAGCCAATATAGTAATCATTGATGAGCGGCAGGGTGCAGCCACCACCGTTTGGGGTCAATTGGAGTCTTGTCTTGATATTTTGGGCTTTTTCCAGGTTCATGAATATTTTCTTTGGTACTGGGGCATGGTGATTTGTTACTGTGTATATTATTTTAGGGAGAAACATTGATGGTGATGTTGATGGTGTTGGTAAGCCTGGAATCCCAGTTAAAGTGTTGACCATCTTTCCATATTCTGAGATATGCCATGCAATAGTAATTCAGGGTTATCATCTTCAGACAATTTAGGGAAAGGAATGCCTAAGAACTTAGTGGGATCATTTGCAGCCTTAAGATTGAGTCCTCATCGGTTTCAAGCAGGCGTCACCGGTAGTGCCGGCATGAGGGTGGATTTGTCCCAGTTTATTCTGTATCCCGGCAGGGCTTCCTCTGGTTGTCGTATAAATAGCACCATATCGTCTGCATTCACTAAGGTTTACATTTCGTGTTGGTGATTGCAGAGTCTTTGGTACTCGTCTTCCAACCTCTGCAGAAGTGGAGACAGGTTAGCCCCCAAAACGACAAAACAACCAGGACCACCGCCACAAGAAGTGTCATGGCCTGTCTAGGGCGAGGAACTGATTTGGACCGGTGCAACACAGTATGAGGGATGGAGGTTTGAACTTTAAGTGAGCTAAAGTGTGCAAAACAACCATTTCAAGGAATTTAGCCCAAGAAACAAAATGGCCACGGGTAATACTTAATATACTGGCACCCCAATGGCTACCATAAGGGTTAATTGGACTATCAATGCAGTAAATTGGCTTGCAACCATGGTGGAGCCAAAACTACATTACAATGTGCCACCAGTCTGCCCCCCGAAATCAATGTAGGGTGATATAATCACCCTTGGGTAAAAAAGTGGTGCTTAAAAAGCACACCTTGGCAGGGAGCCACATGGGCTACCAAGGACGATATCCTAAAAAGGGGTTTCAGTGGCAGGGGGACTTTAGTAGAAGTCTTTCAGACTGCAAAAAAAGAGGTACAAAAGATCCAAAAAAGCTAAAAATGTGGTGGGCCCTAAAAAGTGTCAGTGCATTCCTCAAAAATAAAATATGCATACCTAGTTCTTCTGTTCATTTATTTATTTATTTATTGAGCATTTGTTGGGTGCTTTTGCATGGTGTATCCAGGTGCCACAAGGCAAAGCGGCGAGGGAGCAAGGGGAATACATAATAATGGCCAACAAAAAACAGTGGATATACAATTGTGGTCCTGCTAGGTCTTATGGCATTCGAGAGGTGTCGGGGATGAAGCCACTGGCTAAGTGCTAGGGCATGGAAGGGGAATCATAGGGGTGGGATGAACGGCCGCCAGTTAGGGGGCCCAAGAGCGCAGTGCTGAGGGCGAGGGTGCTGGTGTCGACTGGGCAGGTACCTGTGAGATTCATGAAGATCCAGGCCGCCAGTCTCAGTGACAGTGGGGTGCTTAGCAGGGAAAGGGAAGAGGGAAAGAAGTAGAAAAAAGCTGAGTTTTGAGAAGTTTCTGTAACTTAAGGAGGTCCAATTCAAGTCTAATAGGGGCAGGGAGGCTGTTCCAAAGAGAGGCACCAGCCAAAGAGAGAGACATGCACCCCAACTCTCTGCTTCAGAAACATTTAACAAGCAGAGAGTTGTAGGGGCGGAGGACTCTAGCAGGGAAGTATTTAGGGAGAGAAAGTTGGAGATAGCGTGGTCCCAGGCCCCAGAACGCCTTGTGGATGATGCAGAGGGTCTTGAATTTGATCCAGTGGTGAGATATCAGGGATGGGGAGATACGGTCCCTGGGCTTGAGGGCAACGATAAGACGACAAGCACTATTGTGGATTAGCTGAAGAGGGCATAGGAAGGAAAGTGGGAGATTGAGGAAGAGGCTGTTGCAATAGTCCAGCCTGGAGAGGACCAGAGCTCTGGAGACATTGAGCTACTAGGGAAAGGTGAAGAAAGGGAGAAGGCCTCTGAGGAGGTGAAGCTGGAAGTGGGCCTCCTTGCAAGGTCCAAGATGTGAGGGGTGAAGGAGAGAGAAGAGTCGAAGGTGACCCCAAGGTTTTTGGCTTCACAGGAAGTTGAGGATAGAGGGCCCAAGGAAGGCGGCTAGAGAGTAGGAGGTAAACAGGGCGCAGGTGTACCAATGAGAAGGATCTCATACTGGCATTAAGACAGATGTCATTAGCCGCACACCATGCCTGGATAGCAGTCAGGCACTCATTGATGAGAGAGGAGGAAGGGGAGGTAGTAGAGGGAAGTTTGAAGGAAGCTGAGTGTCATCAGCATAACACTGTAAATGAGGAGAGAAGGAGGCGATCAGGTGAGCTAGAGGGGCGAGATAGATATTGAAGAGTCATGGCAGTAGGATAGAGCCCTGAGGGTTGGCGCAGGTAGAGAGTGAAGTGGTGGACGGGAAAGGGCCCAGCTGCAACTGGGAGGGGCGGTTAGTGAAGAAAGCCTATCCAGTGCCCGGTCAGTGATGCCGAGGGTGTCACAGAATCATTTTATGAAGATAGAATGGTTGACCGTGTCAAAGGCAGAGAAGAGATCAAGGAGAATGAGAGCAGCAGGAGAGTTAGAGTCAAGATTTACGAGCAAGTCTTCACAGGATAGTGTCTCTGGATTCCCGGAATCCAGATTGATGGTCATGGAGGCAACCAACAAGTACAGTTTGAAGAATCAGTTGGGGGAGGACACACCTCTCCAAGAGTTTACTCAGGAAGGTAGATAGGGGGATAGTTAGCCAGGCAGGAGGGGTCTGCAGATGGATTTTTTAGGAGAGGGTGCACAAGGGAGTGCTTGAGGGACAGAGGAAAAGAGTCAGTGGCGAAGGGGTGGTTGCAGAAATGGTCAAGAGCGGGGGCGAGAGAGATGTTGTCCTTAATGGTTTTAGAAGTGCAGTGGAGCACATGTTTGGATGAGACCTTCATTGAGCGAACAACTTTAAAGACCTCATCGGGTGCTATGGGCATGAGGGAGGAGAGTGCAGGGGTTAAGCAAAGGGTGCCAAGGGAGGCAGGAGAGCAGGAGCGGGAGTGGAGGTGGGGGAGGTGGCGAGTGAGGACAAGATGTCCTGAGTTTTAGATGTGAAATGGGAGGTCAAAGCGGTGCAGAGAGCCTGATAAGGAAGGAGAGAGGTAGAGACTGCAGCTGAATTGGCGAGTTCCTCGCAGATTTTGAAAAGTTCAGCCATCTGGTGCGTGGCTCCATAGATGCAGACTTGGATGTGGACCCTCTTTTTGGAGCAGATAGAAAAACGATATTGCCTTTGGAGCAGGCAACAGGCCATTTTGTCAGAGGATGACCGTGAGGTCTGCCGGTTTCGTTCAGCAACTATGAACTTTCTTTTCAGAGATGCTAGATCGAAATCATACCAGCCGTTGCACTTAGAGGCAGGTTTCAGGTGAATCCTCATAACAGAGGCAAGGATGTCGAGGGTGTTAGGGATGGAGAGGTGAAGGTTAGCGAGGACAGAGTCAGAGGGAGAGTCAGAGGCAGGGGTCGAGGAGATGAAAGTGAAAGCAAACGGCGTATGACACTTGATTCATTGGTCGAATGACAGCGAAGGAGGCCCGGGGGCCTGTAGATGGAAGCAAGGGTGAGTGAGAAAGTAAGAGAGATCCCGGGCCTACAGACAAGGCATTCAAAAGAGAAGTAGGATTGAGTAGGTGTTATGAGTAATCACTGCTGCGCCTGGGCCTGGCAAGTATAGGCATCTAAGTCTCTATGGAGACCGTACACAGGACGTTGACCCATTCCAAGATGGCGCTTACATCCTGTGCGTTGCCCCGTGATGTTGTCACAGCCTCAAGATGGTGTTGCACAACATGGAGCTTCTACCAAGAGAACGAAGACATGGAAAGTGTTGTGACACAATCCTGCTTCTTGTCTGACTGCTTGGGCGCTTATTTTCATATTCCATTCCCTGGTTCTTGCTTCTAAGCTACTTCCTGGCTCTCTCCCCTGGTCCTGTTTTCTTCCATTCTGTCTACCTATTTTGGACTCGTATTTCCTTCCTCAAATCTCCTGGCTGCTCAGACCTGCTGCAGTTATGTTCCTGGTTCTGTGTTTTCCTTTGGCTATCTTGGTGGATCCCTGGTTTACTGCATTGCTGAAGCTTCCCCCAACTGGGTATTTCCTCCAAATTTGAGACTTATACTCCTCTGGGTAATCACCGAGCGGTACTGCATTTTATATCAGCAGCATGGCTACCAGGGAAGACAAGCCTTACCTATTCGATCCAAAGCCATGCCAAGCCACTAAGGTAAGGTCTGTCGCTGCCAGTAGGTATGATAGAAGCAGGGACGCACTCAGGGATAATCAGGGCCACTCCCCCTCCGGGTCGATTAAGTCTGGGTTTAGAGCAGAGTTTGTAACCCTCACGGAGGATAGTGTCAAGAGCAGTGACAGAGCTGGCATTGAACCACGTCTCGGTAAGGGCGAGGACGTCGAGGTCAATGTCTTCAAGAAGGACACAGGAGTGTTTGACAGCAGAGCGGGCATTCAAAGTATCTACGTGAAGCTGATTGCAACCTTTGAAAGTTTTCCGAGGAGGGGTACAGGGGCGTGGTACTTCCATTGGTGGTGGTTGAGAGGTTAGAGGCGAGGAGGAAGGAGGAGTAGCAGGAGAAGGGAGAAAGGTGATGAGAGAGTGCAGGTGCCGGTCAAGTAGGAGAAGAGTAGGTTGAGAACCTTGGGCCATTATAGTGCCATTGTGGTCGACATTATTGATGCACCTAGAGGATGAGAAGTGGAGACCAGGTAGGTAGTCATAGGTCTGGGAAGAGGACAGAAAAGAGGATGTTGGTAGTAGTCTGCCTGGAAGTAGTATGGACTTAGGTGTCAGCAATCGGTTTGTGGGCTAAGAGTCTCCCAATCTTGTCTCCGCTGCCACAATATCTTTGTCTCAGGAGGAACATCTATTGCTTTTCATTTTCTGTGATTTTTTTTATTTTGCATTTACAACATATAGGGCCTCACCACGAGTCTGGCGGTAACCCTTAAATGTGGCAGTAGTGCTATTACCGCCACATTTAACGGTCCGCCAGATCATGGCTTTGGCTGATTTCCCCCCAGCTCTTAAATGGGGATTTCCAGTTCCGCCAAACCCGAGATCCGGCGCTAATAGCGCCGGTGGGTTTGGCGGTAGGGCAGATAGCGCCGGCGCTATTAGCGCCGGCGTTAACGCCCAACTTGTGATGAGGCCCATAATCTAATCCTTCAGGTCTAGGTTTTCCCTGTCATCCATTCCTTCAGAGTGGCTTCTTTTCTTATTTCTTGCTCCCTGATGAGGCTTCAGTGGATGACAGCACATAGTGCTTGCCAAATTAGTCTTTAATGGATGAAAGCACTTAGTGCTTACCAGAAGAGTCTTCAATGGATGAAAGTACTTGGGGCCTCATTACAAGTACGGCGGTATGGTACAAAACAATGGTTAAAATGGAAGTAACTCCGTTACTGCCACATTACCACACTGCCGCTGTAACGAATCAACTTCCGGGACAACAGTGGCCCAGGGATGAATATCGGTTTCTAACCATCAATCAGCCCCACACCTCTAGTACACCAGAAGGGATCCGAACAGATTGGAGACATAAGTAAATTATAAACCTCCTTTTTTCCAATTTTGGTAACGTGGAAGGAACGGCAGGCTTATCTCTGCAAGGTCTTGGATCATTGGTTAATTGCAACACAGCGAAAATACAATTATTACCCAATGATAAAAGGGACTGTCCAGTCAAGGTTGTATACAAATATCTACTTTATTATTACAACAGACAGTTCTAGCACACTACAAAATACAACACACCCTGTAAAGGAACACAGAGGACAGTTTCACGAAAGAAAGGGAAGCACTCTAGATACTGAAAGGAGAGTAGTCGGTAAAGCAATCAGTCTTAACTGTTCAAGGTTATTTGGTTTCAGCACCAAGTGAGCAAGGGGTTGCAAATGTCACTAGGGGCCTTCGGAGCAGGACCAGGGGGACAGACCCAAAATGTACCTGGTGCTTGAGATTATCTTGATGCTCAACAGCGTTGAGTCAGTTCCAGGACGTTTTGCAGCTCCTGCGAGTTTGAGATGGGAGACAGCTGCGGGTATCAGGTGGACAGGCAGTTCGGCAAGCGAGACTGGCCTACACAGCGGCTCAGCGACAAGAATCATTATCGCTGTGCTGGTTGGCGGATCTGGAATGCTGGTCGAGGCGTTTCGGGCGGCTTTAGTGACAATAGTCAGTCGTGCAGGTGGTTGGAGTTCGACGGCTCGACTGACTTGAAAATGTCTTTAAAAGATGGACGCTGGTTGATGCTTGTTGTGGCACTCCTAGTTTTTCACAGGGCTCGTGTTGTCCTTTAAGGGAGATGGCCCAAAGCTGAGGAGAGTGTTTGCAGGCAACTGCCTTGTCCTTTGTTCAGAGACTCTCGGGCACTTCCCATATAGGAAGCTTTCTGGAAGAACCAATCAGGGCACGCTATGTGCTTGCTGGGTAGGGGTTCAGAAGCTGCTGGAGGGTCATCTGAAGTCAGTATTTCCCCCTGTTCACTGGGAGATATTTAGGGGAAGGCTCTTGCTTACCTCTTTGAAATCCTGGTCTTCCTTCACTGGCGGAAGCTGTAATGCAGACTGTATCTTCAGCCAGGGTCCCAATGAGGCCTTCTTCTTACTCCTTTCAAAGTCGCTGGATGATCTGCTAAGTGAGGGGCTCAGACCTCATTTAAAGCCAAATAGGCCCAAGGGATTGGTGGAGGCTAAGCCTTCCTTAATAAACCAATCCTGGGTCTCCACCAATAAACTTCTGTTATGCGTGAGGTCATAACCAGAGCGCTTTTCAACAGGAAAGGTAAGTAGTGACAACATGTACTACTAAGTCCCACCCATCTTCCTGTCTGTTGCCATCAAAAAGTCTCTCTGGTTAATTGAGCTCTCTGTTACTCTTGATCAAAGCGCAGGTCTCCCTTGAAGTTTGTGGCGAGAACATACTTTCTGTCTCCCTCAAATCACATACATCTTCCCTCTGAAAGGGGATCACCCTGCAGGGGTTGTCTACTGTAAACAGTTGTCCCAGACATGACATGCACTGCCCTTCATGCAGAGGGGTGGGAGCTAGGTTCAATCTGACACATTACATATCAAAAAGGTGTTGGGGTTTCCTGACATTTGTTAGTTCTGTGAACAGGCTTCTTCTCAGGCCAACTTCAATTAACTCTCATCAGTATGCATTCCCAACACACAGAACTTAACAATAGGCAGGGCGGTCCATGGAGCCTTTGATATTTTAATTAGGCTGACAATGGCTGGAGGAAGATGTTGCCTTCCTTCTTCTTGAGATGCTTTGATGTACCAGTGGCTGTCACATTCCAGCTGGACATGACAGGAGGACTACAGCGGTAGGCTGTTTCCCCCAGAGTACACTTGACTGTGTGTTTTTTGTGTGGTGAGCATTGGGAAATGTGTGCGGTTTATCTACCAACATTCCATTTCTTTAAAAGAAATATCAAAACAGCCCAGCCGAATGCACACTCCCCGTGCGGATGGTCGAATTCCTCACAGCCGCATTACAGGTTTGGTCATGAGGTGGTGGAAAAACCTCCAGCAAAATGCTCGAGGTAATTCTGCCATGTGATAGCCAAAAGTTGGCAAAATCTGCATAATTATCGCTGGCTGTAATTCCATCGAACTACCCATGGAGTCCCAACACCGTCGTACACCATGGTAATACCACCAGACCAGGTGTCAGTAATGGTAAATCAATTTGGCAGTATCCTGGCTCGTTTGCCACCGGAATCCCACCAAACCTATAATGAGGACCTTAGTGCTCGCCAAATAAGTCTTGAATGGATGAAGGTACTTGGTGCTTGCCAGATGAGTCTTCAAAAGATGAAAACACTTAGCGCTTGCCAAATAAGTCTTCAATGGATGAAAGTATTTAGTGCTTGCCAGATGAGTCTTCAATGGATGAAAGCACTTACTGCTTGCCAGATGAGTCTTCCATGGATGAAAGCACTTAGTGCTTGCCAAATGAGTCTTCAAAGGATGAAAGCACTTAGTGCTTGCCAAATAGGTCTTCAATGGATAAAAGCTCTTAATGCTTGCCAGATTAGTCTTCTATGGATAAAAGCACTTAGTGCTTGCCAGGTGAGTTTTCTATGGATGAAAGCACTTAGTGCTTGCCAGATGAGTCGTCTATGGATGAAAGCACTTAGGGCATGATTCACAGAAGGATTTTATAATGCCGCAATCCCATACAAAAACGTGTGAATCGTCCCTTAGTGCTTCCCAGATGTGGCTTGTATGGATGAAAGCACTTAGTGCTTGACAGGTGAGTATTCTATGGATGAAAGCACTTGGTGCTTGTCAGATGAGTCGTCTATGGATGAAACCACTTAGTGCTTGCCAGATGATTCTTTGACGGTTGAAAGAACTTAGTGCCTGTCAGATAAGTCTTCAATAGATGAAAGCACTTAGTGCTTGCCAGATGATTATTTGACAGATGAAAGAACTTAGCGCTGGTCAGATAAGTCTTCAATGGATGAAAGCAGTTAGTGCTTGCCAGAAGATTCTTTGACGGATGAAAGAACTTAGTGCTTGTCGGATAAGTCTTCAATGGATGAAAGCACTTAGTGCTTGCCAGATGATTATTTGACAGATGAAAGAACTTAGCGCTGGTCAGATAAGTCTTCAATGGATGAAAGCAGTTAGTGCTTGCCAGAAGATTCTTTGACGGATGAAAGAACTTAGTGCTTCTCAGATAAGTCTTCAATGGATGAAAGCACTTAGTGCTTGCCAGATAACTTGCTTGTCAGTTGCCTACCTCTGTTTCTTTCCATTATTTCTCCACTGTCGCCACTGATCGGTGCATAGAATTCTTAATTATTTCTGGTGTTCTTGAGTCTCCAAATGAGTCTGGTTGCTTGGTCCTTGCCCATACGCATGTTCAACTGTGAGGGCGAATGATCAGAGATGTGTCTATTTCCTATCGGTGTAGACAGCATTTGTTGTGTCAGCGGTTACAGAAATGTACTCCTGAGCGGCCATCATGCAGTGGGTAAGGAAAGGTGTAGTCTCTACCTGTCAGCTGCTGTGACCTCCACATGTCATGCTGGCGAAGTGCAGTCTGTAATCTGCACAGGTGTTTGCTGTCCCTTCTTGGCAGCCCTTTTAATGGATTTTGGATTCATGAGAGAGTTGATTACTTGGTTGCAATCTCCCCAGGATCTCACTGTAGAGCTTGGCTTCTAACTTCACCAAGTGCTGTTAGGTCCTATCACTTTCACAACTTTGACTCGAAGCGTGTCACGTGGTGGCGTGGTTACATACTGATTCGCAACTGCAACTTTAAATAGGGGATAACAAAGTTGGTACCACGCTCGTGTATTCTCCACTCTACTCCTCTTGCCTCTCACTGACCCCGCATGTCAGTTTCATTTTTTCTGCAGCTGGCAAAGGCCTGGAGTGCTCTATGCAGTACTGCTGTTGCTGCTTTAGCCTCTTGTTTTGCCCGATTTTTGGATTGTGATTATGGCAGACCTAATAAGGGAACTGCATACTCTGTAAATGTGGTACTAGGAGGATTGCATTAAGTTTAAGGTTGTGCCTGTAATGTTTGCTGAAATTGAATAATACCTCCCGAAATGTTCTGGCAGGTACACTGGTGCAGTTTCTAAATGAATCTAATATGTTAAGGAAATTGGCTAAGCAGACTCGTCTTCGTAAAGTGGTAGTAATATAGTCATTATGGTAAATTCAAATATAATCCAGTCTACACAAGTTTGCTAAGGGCCCCGAAATGATTTTCCAAACCCAGATTTCCCTACTGAGAGTGAGCATTCCTGCAGGTACTTGGGCCAAAGAGAATGTCATTGTTCAGATCCATGTCTACATGATGTCCATGGAATATTGAGCAATGTTCTCGGTTACATGTGATGGAAACGAATATAAAAATAAAGAATGCAATAATGACGATGGAAAAAAAAATCGATTTCTTTTTTTAAATTGAGGGGTGCCTGCCTCTACAAACCCCCACTTTCCCCACGCTACCAATCACCCCCAACCCCTTTGAAGCCTTTGAAGCCTTTACCCCCATACATATATATTTTCGAAATGTTTTCGTTATCATTGCATTCGTTATTTTATTTTGGTTAAAATCACTGCATACCATGTTTGGTTAGCATCTCTGCCCATTGTACTACTGTTGTATTAGAGGCAAATGGCGTCTCCGCATGTGACTGAAATGATGGGCCTGAGTGATCCATTGACGCAATTTTGCATTCATGCAGTGCTTACTAGAACCGATTTAATAGATGTATTATCTGTATCTCCATTTTACCCAGACAATGGATGCAAAGGAATTGGGATTCATGCAAATGAACTAAAAATCCATGAATATGCAGAAGGAAGCAAATGAGATGTGCTTATGCTGAGTAGACAAATGTTGTGTGTGTTGATAAGTGGAGATTTGTATCGCTATGTCTTGGATTTTATTGACAGCATTATTTAAAGTGGATTGCTTGTTTTATGTTTATACAGCTTTAATGATAGATTATTTCTGCTGTGATAATGATAATTAAATTAAAGTACATTTCACGCCAATTATGAATTTATTCTATTTATCAATGAAAACACCATCAGCGAAATGTGAGTATCTTCCCCCTAATGAGATCCATCATCTACGAATCAGTGCTCTTTGTTTGTTTATTTTTTTTTAAAGCACGATTATCGCAATTAAGTGACTGCAAACATAAGGCACATGGTTGCCCTCTCTACTCATATTTTATTGTTCATAAGCACCCGGCACGCGTGGCGCAACAGGAATACTGCGTGGTGATTGGCTCTTTTGCGAGCCATACCACACGGTATTCCCTTTTACGCCGTGCGTGCCAGCTACTCTGTTCCCGGCGAGGGGCGTGGCAGCCCCTCAGCCAATGAGGAGGCTCGAAACGGGGCAATCCCCGCTCCGAGCCTCCCCATGGCTGGAGGCTTTCTTCGTCCCCCGCCGGGGACTCAGGTGACAATTTCTTTTTTCCTCCCTCCTCCCACCCCACCTGACTTACCTTTTATCCCTTGATCGCTGGCGGGGGCCGATGGAAACCTCCAACCATTTTTTTTTCTATTTCGAAACAAGCGAAACAGAAAAGAAAATGCCATTAGCACCCAGATCTTACGGGCCGAGGTTCTAATGGCAATAAGACCCTCGGCGACGGGGCAATACCGCCCACGGTAATGCCCCCGGGGCTTCGTTAAGGCCCTTGCTACGCTCGGGCCTGTAACTACGGCCCCGGTGCATTACCTGGGGCGATATTGGCCCGCCGCCGAGGGTCTTATTGCCACATAATTGTTCTCATCAAATTCAACTGGTTATTATTGGGACTCAAATTTAGAGATAAACAAATCAATTACTTGATTTCACGATTGAAGCATCTGCCTGCCCCGGTGCCCTGCTTGGTGCAAATGTAAGGGTGGTCCTTCCCTGATGCTTCTGCACCACCTCTGGAAAAAACCTAGAGGTATGCAGAACAGCCTGGGTGTAAGATCCTATTGCAGACATAAAACCTCCAAACATCATTGCAACCAGGTTTCAGTTCTTAAAATGGACTGGAAACCCCCAGTTTAAGCAGAAATGAGAGTCCGGGAAATCCCGCACTCAATAACGGTAATAGTCAAAGTGAAAGGCACTGCTGCTTTATTTACAATCCAACAAGCAGGGACAGCATACAAGCATTAAGAATCTCGTGTTTCTCTCGGCGCTCTCATAAGAAACAATGGATTATAAACCAAAAACATGTCATGATGACGACATAATATTAGAAAACCTAAGGGACGAGGGGATTTGTTAAGGGTACTGACTATATATGCTTTATATAGGGGTTATTATTTTAATTGGCTCTTACATATATGCTGGCTCCTCCTAAGACTACCTCTAAATTGATAATATTGAATACACGTCATCTCTAAAGTAGATGATTGGTTAATGCAACATGTAATGGGTTGCTTAATATTTTAGGACCTGATTGTTTGACATTCTACTGAGCAAACATGAGCACTGACAGGTTGTCAACACCTGAGCCAAATTGGGAGTAGGGGGAAGAGGTCCGCTGACTAATTTCCTTTCTATTCCTTATTCCTAGGTCATGAACCTTGATGATTCCTTTGTAGTTGGCCTCCCATTGCGCCTCTCTGGGAATATGCGTTAGTAGTAAGGCAGGTGCTCTATCTTTGTCTGGGGCTAATGAATGGACATTGTTCTCCAAACTGGGTCACGTGTGATAAGACCGCATTTGAATTTATTTTGCCTTGAATTTTATGGGATCTTCATCTAATTTGATTATGAGTGTCATGATTTTCACTACCACTGGATACTTGCTTGATCCGTTTACTATGAAGTTATTAGCTAATAATATTCTGTGCCTGGCCTTCAAAGGCTGTTTTTTTTTTTTAATGAATTTAAGAATATATGGCATGTGCCTTGGGAATTATTATCTTGTGTTCTCTCCAAGTCATCCAAACCCTACCTGCTTTCTCACTAACCTTGGCTCGGTCCATGTAGCTACTCTGTTTGTGTCTTGCATGAATATGTGTTCCAGTGAATTGAGCAGTTTGGATTTTTCATGAAGGCTTGAGGCCTCTCGTTTATTCAATGCATGCTGCTGCATCCATTTTGGAAAAGATGGCTGCTCAGTGCTGTCACGTTTCTATGTTAGCAAGCTCTATACGTGTGTCGTTCAGGTTGCATTCAGCTTATACAATACTTATGTCATTATTCTTCATCTCTGTATGGTATACAAATGTTAATATTCTTCATGTATAAATTCATATTTGACCTAATACATTTTTTACATGTTGAGTGCACATGTGCTTCATGTCTAGCAGATGCATGTGAGTGTCCCTATCATTAGTTTAGCCATTCTCACCATCTTTAGCTAACATTAGGTTTATTTCCTGCTGCACCTTCCTTGGATTAGGGTCATACGGCTGTCTTAGTGAATACCGTTTCTGACCTTTTCAATATTGGGCCCAGGGGAGGGTCAGTCACTATGATTACATATTCATCTGTCTGTCAACATTCACCCCTCTGGTAGAATCTTCGACCATACCCGCGTTCATGCTTTTCTCTGCATAAGGTACTTTGGGTTGCCATATTTCGGTCACCCCACTTTAGTCCCCTGCACACCTTATGTTTTCATACTCTAGGTCATATAGCAGCACTCCCTATCTGGTTTGCAATATACCCATTGTCTAATGTAATTGTGAGGTTCCTGGGGATAAATACATTTTGATCCTGGAGGAACAATAGGGGTTCCTTTCATGTGGACATGAGGTAGATTGTCAGTTTGTGTATATTCATGTATATGAGTGTTTAAGTTTTTCACTACTTCCATTCCAACTGCCCCTTTGGCAGCCTTTTTCAACCCATTTAGGGCTATTCTTGGAACACAGAAAGCCAGTAGTATGAATATTACTATGGCAATTAGTATCTTAAAGGCATTAGCCAGCCAAGGGGGTCTCCAGAAGAACCAATAACCGATAACTGAACCAGTCATAATTTTCAGGTTCACCCACCTCTTCCTCCATTTTTACATGTAATTCATTAAAAGTGGCTATGGCCTCAGTGAGGGTTCCGTTTTCCTCATTATGGGCAGGTGTGTATGTGCAGCAAGAAACTCTGATTTTTGCGCACACGCCACCTTCCATGGCAGTTATTCAATCGAGGACATACCTATTGTGGAGGGCCATAAACCTGATGACCATAGCTCCTCTCTTATGGTATTGAAGCCTTTCACAGTCGCACTGACGGTTTACAACAACTCCCATCTTGTTATTTACTGCCATTTCACTTTTCAGTGATACCCTAAAATACTTGGAAAAATATCCCAACCTTTCAGAGTTCATGAGGATAAGACTGAATATACACAAAACAAAAGAAATACTATGTATCAGGTCCCCATGAATAGTAAACGATGCAACTTATAGATTTTAGTGAAGTCAGAGGCTCTGTGGAAAACTTGCACCACATCATTCTGTTTTGCAAAGCTTTGACAGCCCAAAGAACAACCCACTTTAAATCTTTTCTAGAAAATATGGGGATGTTAGATACTGAAGAAGGGTAGAACCTGTTATTAAGGGGAGAGAACATTCCCCTAACAATTGGAGCTGTAAAAAATTCTTAAATGACACTTTGTTAAAATCGGAACTAGACTGAACTGTGTGAATTTTGGATAGGATTCTTAATTGGTGAAATCAGACAAATGTTATTAAAAGTTTGTAATAAACTGCAAAACAATGACCAAAACAAAAAACAAAAAATATTTGCTGCCATTTTGCATTCACACTTGTCTACAACCCTGGGACAAGGATGGATGTGAATACCATTGCTGTCTTACTAAAGAACTTGTCGGGTATGTCCTCATAAGCCTTTATTGACTTTTTCAAGAAGTAATTCTCACTTTAACTGCGTTCGGGGATAAGGTGTGTTCATTTGGAGACAATCACCAATCTGTATATCACTCTGAGGTATCACCATGCTGGTGTACTTAATAGTACTATGGAACATAGTCACCCCCCAAGCTGGGGGCAATTGCATATGTGCTTTTGTACCACAAGCCCAATAGGGATCCATTAGCACTGCTGTTCCTGTTTTCCTGCCTGGTACATCAAAGATGTGTTTTTGTCCAGTGTTCTTTCTGACACTTATTGTACCATTATTTGGGAGCATAGGGTAGCATTTTTCAGGGGTAGTATCTGTACTGGTCTCCCCTCATTACTGATCCATGTGAGTAACTTTGTGATTTTTGTCCATAGGTCGATGCATACTGCATTGGGGTTTACCACAACCTCTTCCCATTGCACACCACTAATCCTTCAGTCTATCCCTCAGGTGTGAGTACAGTTCCCTTTATTTGTAATTGACCCCTGCTTATCATTGCACTTCAGCATTTTATTTTCTTCATTCTGATCCTTGCTCCATTTGTTTCAGATTGTATATATTTTATCACTTTGTGCCATTTCTCGGCCTTTATCATCATTTTTATTTTTTGTATGTAATTATCTTTCCATGTGGATTTTGCTTTGTTTACCCATACTAATAAAGCAGTCTGACCCTGGAATTGCCCTCTAGTCAGACACGGTGCAAGGTGAATGAGACAATGTGCTGTATCCGTGGGTACGTCTGTTGCTATAAATACCGTGGAAGCGCTCTAGGCATAGGGTATAAGAGAGCATACATAACAGCTCTCATCAGACATCTCTCTCTCCACTCGGGTCATGTTCAGGTACCACAAATTATTAGTTACTTGAGCAGAATTTGTCATGTATGTGTTCATGTGTTCAAAACCATTCATCACACTTCTTTTTAGTCTTTTCATTTGTGTAGGAAATTCTTGGAAATTCTTGGGTTACCACTTCATCAGTCCTGGTCATAGGGGTTACATTGTTATATAGTTGTCCGGCTACATTATAAATGACCAACGCTCTTACTGGCGTAAGAATAATAAAATAGAGGCTGCAAAATGTAAACTTTTTTGCTACAAGCATTATTGCTGTGTCAGCCTTTTGCAAATAGCAAGAAGTATAATTTCTTCTCCGTGCTAAAATTGATTATCTAACAAAATTAAAAAGTCCCATATTTCCCCTTTCCAAAAGTCTCTTTCAGCTTTTTCAAAAGGTCAGTGGTCACTGAAAAAAGTACATTAAAACAGCAATAAAATAAGTCTTAGGATTTACCAACAAAACATTGCAGGTTCTATTTCTCACTCCTAGAGCAGAATAGGTGTTCATCAAATAAGATGGAGCCATAAGAAATATACTTTTTAGGGGAAACATTTAGTGCCTGATTCATGGAATTATTAGCGCCGAAATCGCAGATTGGCGCACCTTTCTGCCCGAAAATCCCCATACTTTAAACAGAGATTTTCGGGCAGAAAGGCGCGCAAATCTGCGATTTCGGCGCTAATAATTCCATGAATCAGGTAATTAGTGTATATATATATTTTTCCATTAAAGTGCTACTCCCTCTTTCATGCAGGTATGCCTGAATAAGAAATGTGGCCACTAATTCTCCTCGGTTGCACTATATAAACAAAGGGAATGCTGTCTTTTTATAGTTTCTGGTTTGTTCATGTAGTCTGGGCTCATCTCATCTCATCTTCATCTTCAGATTTACATGGTTGCACCGGGGATGCTCATTTGTAGAGTTTGATATCACCAAGGTGTAGCCACGCCCGTCTTCCTCGCACCTTCACAGGCGTTGGGGTCACCTCTTCCATAAGAAAAGGTCCTTCAATCACAGCTTGTGCCAGCGCAGGGTGAAACCTCTACAGAGGACCTTATCCCCTGGGTACAGAACAAGCAGTTTCAGAACTGTTGTAGTGTCAATTTGTTTGTCGTCTTCATCAATTTTCTTCAACCTCCCCTCCCGTTCTTCAAGCTATTGAGACATAAAAGTAATTGCCATTGTTTTTTCAGGGTCACTTTTAGTTTGGCAATACATTCTCTCTGGAGACCATTGGGATGCTCACAAAGACTGTTTGCTTGTGGGTGGTAAATGGAAGAAAAGGTATGCTTGATACCCAACAGAGTTGTGATGTGCTCAAATGTTTCATTTACAAAATGTGGTCCATTGTCAGACCTAAGCAATTTGTACACTCCCCACCTTGGGAAAACCTGTGTGCATGGACCTGCTTCAATTCATTGGGAAAAGGGATATAAAACTACTAGCATATACCTGTAGCCATTACTAACTTGGAGCATATCTACATAATCGATATGCAAATGCTGAAATAGTCTATTGGGACAGGATATTGACCCCTCATTGTTCACAGCGTGTGCCCAGCAGTAAACTGCTGGCATACAAGACAATTCACTATATTTTTTTAAACAATTTTTATTAGTTTTATTAACAACACTCCAAACTTTACTAACATTTAGGACATTCGCATATAGTCCACCACTCGTGATGTACACCTGTTGTGCGTCTCTGTCCTCCCTCCCACCCCCTTAACTCGGGCCCCTGCTTCAATGCTGCCAGCTTACGTATTTCTAGGGCTTATCTTCCTCATTAGTCTCCCTCATCTCATCTTCACTAAGTTCGGCCTGGGAGGGTCCTACCATCGTGGCCATCAATTGTGTCCACGCTATCAGGGGTCCCGCCTCCTCCTCCTCCCCTCTCCTACTGATTGCTTCATACCAAGTTACTGTTTCTGCATCTGACAACTTCAGGAGGTCAGCCCACCACGCCTCTATTCTGGGGCGTTGGGCTGCCTTCCAGCCCATTGCAATTCTCCGTTTAGTCAGGATGTAGGCCAGGTCTTTCATCTTGCTAATGTGCTTCAGGTTGCATGGTCTGACAAAACCCCCCAACATGCATGCTCAACTGACTCCACCTCCAGTTTGATCCTTTTCTTGGTCAGGCATAGTTTAAACTCTGTCCAGAATCTACCCACCTCTGGGCAAGCCCAAAACATGTGTATCATCGTGGCTTCCACCACCCCACACCTTGGGCATTTCTGTGTCACTGAGCCTCAAAACCTGGCAATTTTGCTAGGGATCATGTATGCCCTGTGGGTAACATATAACTGGATCTGCTGCAGCCTCGCGTTTCGTATACCTTCTTGTGGTACCTTTGAGCCCTATCCCATTGTCCATCCAGCATAGGTTCTCCCACCTCCTCCTCCCAGTCCCGCCTCAGTTGGAGCAACTCTTTGCCCACCCTGGTCATCAACAGTTCATATATACGGGATACCTTTCTCGCACCTGTTTGATAATCCTTGTGTAGATTAGATATTGGCCTTTGTGCACCCCGGTATCCTCCATTAATCTCTGGAAATATAGTACCTCCCCCTCTTGCCATATGTCTCCGAGGGTCGCGAGGCCCATCGGTTCCCAGTATCTATGGATCCCTTTTATCATTTGCGAGTCCTCCCCACATAGTGCCACTAGTGGCACCTGCAGGGAGCATGGGGTCGGGCTTCCCACTATTTGCCAAGCTCTACTCCATATTTTCCAGCCCAGTTCTAGCAGTCTCGCCCTTCCTTGCAACTTTGATTTGGGCAACCACACCACCTCTCTTAGAAAAATGGGGCCGGTGTCCTTGTACAGTAGCCTGGCTTCGGCTGTTTCTTCTTCGGACAACCACCTGGCCACATACTGGAGCTGTCCCACCAGTTAGTATATCTCGAAGTTTGGTAGGTTTATTCCCCCCCTGTCACACAAGTTTTGCAACTTCCAGAGGGCCACCCTGTTCCTGGAGTTATGCCATATGAAGCCCCTGCATAAGCTGTGGAGTTTCACGAAAAGCGTTTAGGAGCATGTACGGGATGTTCGTAAAAAAGTATAGCAATCTCGGCAGGACCACCATCGTATTCAAAGCTGCCCTACCCACCATGGCCAGGGGTAGCCTGGACCAGAACCCCATGCTATTCTTTTTTAATAACAAGTTTTATTGGGTTTTGTGCATGTATGCAGAACAATCAATATCCAATCAAATCAAAGAAAATAAAAGTGAAAGTAAACATAAAAATAAACATAATTTGCATACATATGAATAAGGCATTGTGCATGAAAATTGTCTGGGCGCATATACACATCCACTAAGGAGAGTTACACATATACAAGACCAGCTGCGTTATTGTCTTGGCTACACAACCGGATGTTGGCGAAACATTACTTTATGTTAAGTCCTGGCATGATAGCAAGGCTACGTGTTGCAGTTCATTCGCCCAAACACTGCGTGTTCATAGTACTTGTTCCCATTTTCCCCATATTTTATCCGCTTTGCCAGGGCAGCCATGTGCTTGATATACTCGACATTCCATCAGGCTGACAGCATCAACGTCCGCGGACCATTGGTCATAGCTTGGGCAGATTTCTGATCCCCACAATTGTGCAATGTTTCTTTTGGTGATCCCTGCAGACGTTGAAAGCAGCAGCCTTTCGAAGCGGGACAGTTCTCCTTCCTCTTCAATTCCTAGGAGGAGAAGTTTGGGGTCGTTAGGTATCGGGCAGCCCATGACCCTTGAGAGTCTTTCACTACAATGGGCCTCATTACACGGATGGCGGTAAGGATTTACCGGCACCGGTAAAATACCGGTGTAAATCCGGTGTATAAAGTACCGGTAAATCCTTACCACCTTACTACGAGGTCCCTTTGCGGGTTGGGGGATTAAACATCTGCTTTTTGCAGGTGTTAAAAACCAACCCGCAAAGGGACCCAGGGAGCTAATTACGGTACCGCAATTCGCTGTACCGTAATTAGCGCCTTCCCCATTCCCATTGAGCCCTATGGGCCAAAAATGGGAATGGGGAAGGACAATGGTGGAAGGGGGAATTACCGCCCCGCCAACCTTGGAATGCGGCGGTAATTCCCCTTTCCGCCAAGGCGGTGCCAGTATTTTACCGGCATGAACCATGGCGCTAGTAGCGCCATGGTTCTCCACCATCCGTGTAATGAGGCCAAAAGTATTGTATTTGCATGCACTGCCATAGGATGTGGTAGAAGGTACCTTCTTCCTGTTTACAGCGTAGACATTTGGGATCGGTTGCTTTCCCCCGTTTATACAGTGTTAGACGCGGATAGTATATTCTGTGGAGGATCTTTAGTTGGATAAGTCTGATTCTGGCTGAGATTGCTATATCCCTGGGGTGCATCAGGGCCGAGATCCAATCTTCGGGGAGTATTGGGCCAACATCTCCTTCCCATTTCAGCTTCAGGCCTGATAGTTCTTTCGTGGCAAAAGCGGAAATGGCATTGTACATGGTGGATGTGACTTTGTTTTCTACCTTGTCTGCAACTATATTTGCCTCTATAGGCGTGCATTCCGGCATGTCTACCATTTGGTCCCTTTGAGCTGAAAGGGCATGGTGCAGTTGTTCGTAGTGGTAGCGTTCAGTAGCTGGGAGGGCATACTGAATAGAAATCTCGGCAAATGGAATTAGCTGGTTATTCCCAAATATCTGTTGTAGAGTGTGTATATCGGCTGCGGCCCAGCCAGGCCATTTGGGGAGTCTACTGAGGCCTGTGAAATGGGCGTTTTTCCAGATAGGCTGGACTGGAGTGATTCTATTATCCCACCCAATATATTTATGTGTTTCTTTCCATATTGGTGCTGTCTGTGCCACTATTGAACGCTGGGGAAGGCGACACTGTTTCCCATAGAGACTTTCGAGAGGGGACACGTCATGCCTTGCGTTTATTTCTGCTTGTATATGCGGAAGTTTTGGATTGCCATGCAGAATATCATTGACTGTCGCCATTTGGGTCACCCAGTAATAAACTTGGATGTTGGGGAGACCTATCCCCCCTTCTTAGACGGAACGTTGAAGGGTTTTGAGAGCTATCCTCGGGTGTTTCCCTCCCCACAACAGCTTGCGTGTTGTTCCATCTATTTTACGGAATTCTCCCGCGGGGATATGGAGAGGGTCATTTTGAAGGATGTACAGGAATCAGGGTAGGGCCAACATCTTGAAGAGCGCTGCTCTGCCTAATAGTGTCAGTGGTAGTGCCTCCCAGTGGACCAGATCTTGTTCGAATTTCTTCACTAGTGGGTATAGGTTTTGGGGTATATAAGTGTCAAGTGCATTGGTGATGATGATGCCTAAATACCGGAACTGTGTGAGCTCAATCTGATAGGGGGAGCCCTGTGGTGGTATACAGTCCACACCCTTCACAGGGAAGAGCACAGACTTGAGCCAGTTCACCCTGAGGCCGCTAAAGGTTCCGTAATTTATAAGGATAGTAGTGACGATGGGGCTTGAGATTGCCAGGTCACCTAAGTATATCAGGAGGTCGTCCGCATATAGGGATATCTTATCCTCCCACTCTGAGTTCCAGCGAAAGCCTGACCATGTGTCCGTGAACCCGCAGAATGACTGCCAGTGGCTCGATTATTAGGGCAAACAGCATTGCCGAGAGGGAACATCCTTACCTGGTGCCCTTCCCCAATCGAAAGACATGCGAGAGCCATCCGTTCACTTTGACCTCTGCCAGGGGATTATTATACAGAAGCTGGACCCATTTTATAAATGGTTCGCCGAAATTCATTTTCCTCATAATTGTCCACAATGCCTCCCAGTACACTGAATCAAAGGCCTTTTCGAAGTCTATGGCCAACAATGCCGCGGACTGCTGTAGAGTGGGCGCTCTCTCCAGGGCCAGATGCAGCCTACGAATATTCATTCTGGTTGACCTTTGGGGCATGAAGCCGCATTGGTCCGGGTGGATCAGTGCTGTGATGACCATTTGGAGTCTGTTCGCTAGCACCTTGGCCAGTATCTTCGCTTCAGTATTGATCAGTGATATGGGACTGTAGGAGCCACATTCGTCCAGAGGTTTGTTTTCTTTTGGGATCACGATTATCGTGGCTTTTCGGAGGTCTGGCAGGAGCACGCCTTTCAGTAGGGAGTCTTCGAAAAGGTTGAGTAGGTAAGTCTAAATGGCTCAGGCGTTTCCAAATGTCAACAGGGAAGCCGTTGGGACCTGGGGTTTTGCCGGCCTGGAGTTGTGCTATGGCTGTCGAGATCTCTTCTTCTGTTATTTTGCAGTCCAGCGATTCAGCTTGTTCCATGGTGAGGAAAGGCAGATCAATCTCATCCAATATGGAGCTGTTTGGTGTATCGGTGGGAGGCGCATATAGTCCTTCGTAGAATTCAGCAAAGCATTCTGCTATTTCCGCATCAGTGGAGACTATTTTGGCTTCTCTTGTTTTGATGTTTTTTACTGTACGTTGACCTTCCTCACGTTTTTCTAACCATGCGAGCATCTTGCCTGCTTTTTCCCCTGTTTCATATAGTCGTGCTTTCATGGCGCTATGTGCTTTTTGGGCACAATCTAGCGAAAGGTTATGTAACTTTTTCTGTGCCGACATTAGGGCTCTATGTGTCTGGGGGTTTTGCTGGTGATATGTTCTGCTTCCTTAGTCACAACTTCTTTTTCGGCATCAGTGATCAACTCGCGTTGCTTCTTTTTCTTGGCGGAAGTCCATGATATGATCTCGCCTCGCAGGACTGGTTTGTATGCTTCCCACAGGATGGAGGGATCATCCGTCGAGTCTGCATTCAGCTCGAAGTAGTCAGAGGTGGCCGTTTCTATTTTTTCTTGTAGGTCTGGGAACCCCAAGTAGTAGGAGTTAAGACGCCAGATGGGCAGCGGGCATGGTCTCTCCGTCTCCAGCTCCACTAATAGTGGGGAATGATCGGATATGCCTCTTGGAAAGAAGGATGCATTACAGGCTTTATGGATGCTCTGGGATGGAAGAAAGAAATAATCTATCCTGGACATTGAGGCATGCGCTCCTGAATCGAAGGAGTACTCGCGTTTTTTTCCGTGGAGTTCTCGCCACGTATCCCGGAGCCCCAGTGCGGATACAAAGGCAGCAAGTCTGGTGACAGTGTTAGGGTTTCTGGTCCGCAGATGTGTATGGTCTAAGGCATTGTTCATTACTTCATTGAAGTCTCCTCCTATTATGCACGTATCTGCCATTCCTGTCGCCAGGATAGGGGTAATGTCAGCTAGCAAGGTGTTGAGGAGGGCTGGTGGGGAGTAGATTGCCGTAATCACCAGGGTTTGGTTCCATAGTGACGCTTGCAGGTGTACGTATCGCCCGCCTGTGTCACGTGTTACTTTTTTGATTTCAAGCAGTAGTCTCTTGTGGATCAGTATCAGCACTCCTCTCGCCCCTGTGGAGAAATCAGCATGTATCGCTGTGCGGTAATTGGATCTCTGGAATAGTTTACATGTGGTTCCCGCCAGGTGCATTTCGGTTAAGAGGGCTATATCTGGGGAATGTCTGTTTATGTATTGCAGCACTAGTCTTCTTTTAATGCTGGATCCCAGGCCATTCACATTCCAGGTTATGAGCTTTAGGTGTTTGTTATTAGGAGTCTGTTGGGGTGGTTATCCCGGAGTCGCTGAGCCGTCCGCGGACCTCTGGGCTGGGAGGCCCCAACTCCTCCCGTGCTTCCCAAAAATGAGTATGAGACACACACAAGGAGCAAGGCGGTTCTGCTGTTTATTATAACAACGGCAGGGATGGGTCTAGGATCGTATGCGTCCGTCCAGACTCTCAAAATTCGTGGGGCTCGCAGGCCCTTTTTACCGCAGTATGACGGGCTACTTGCGTCACCTGGGAAAGTTAGCGAAAAAACCTATTGCCACTTCGGATTGGTTCCTCGAGTGGTAGGGTTAGTATTGTATACATATAGAGAACCATATTAGTGGTTAAGGATGAGTCAGGTGGTATACTTGGGCTGTCCCTTCTATTAGGTACTTGAAAATTGTTAATGAAGACCCCTAATGATTGGCTAATGTTAGTGGCATCAGTGATGAGTGAAATCGTGTTCTGATTGGTCCTCCCGCGAGCCCCCAAGTCTGGGACCATCGTCGTTCCCAGCTCGCGATGTACCTGTCACTAGCAACAATGTGTAACTATGCGTTTGTGCAGACAATGTGCGGGTTTGCTCATAGGCCTGAGAGCAGGCCATTCCCATCGCCGTAGGTGTCCATCTTGTCATTTCACTGTTGCAGCCTGTGTCCCAGACGTGGGACCCAGGCGACTTCTTTCTCATGGGTCTGGCACCTTGTCAGGTCGGCTTGGTCATGTGTGGAGAGACCGTAGCTGGGGCGGAATTCTGCACATTTAAAATTGTATTTTGCTTCTGTGTGCTTGGCTTTGCTTACAGGTGTGACCTTGGCGCCGGCTGGTAGCATACGAGTTGCAACATCGCACCCTTGGCTATGAGCTCTCGCTGGGCTTGTTCTGCGTGATCACCACTTGTACTCTTGCTCATGCAGTGTTCATGGCGGTTCTTGCCTGCGGCCTACTTGGGCCTAGTTCATGGGTGGGGATGCATAATGCACGGCACCTATGTTGCGGTTTGACATGGCCTCATAAGCAATATTATGTCTTCATTATGTTTTCATCACGATGCGAGAGGTGGCAGAAGCGTCAGCAAGCATATACACGAGTGCTTCAGGCGTCTTGCGTTACTGCATTACTATAAAGGGGCCTATGTGAAAAATAATAAAGATGCGCGTCAGTGGGTGTATCCGTCACCTACCTCATAGCACTGAATATATTCTTCATGTAGGCTGGTGCGTGAGTGACCAGTGTGCATGGTGGCACGTGTGTTCTTGGCAGTTGGCTAGGTCGTTGTGGCATCTCTAACGATGTGGGTGCTCATTGTTAATGTCTTAGTCGAGTTCATCCATGCCGCAGGTGTCGGCTTGAGTGGGACAAGCTGGTGGGCATATCCTTATGTTCTTGAACCATGGTATTTTGTCATCTGGTAGATAGGCAAACTCATCTCGTGGTGGATGCCTGAGCCGCGATCCTCTAGGCCATGGTCGCGAGGAGATTGGGGGGAGCTTGTTCTCCCATTCTCCCACTTCTCCCATTCTCCCATTCTCCCCCCTCTGGTCGATTTGTCGACCACAAATATATCCTTTCCTTTATCTCCTCTTACTCTCCATATTTTAGTTATTCCGCCCAAGTGTCCATGGTGGTTGACATGGTCTTCAAATGACCAGTACAAATAAACACAGCTCCCTCCCGGTTTGCAATATACCCATCTTCCAACATAGCTCCTCGGGCTTCTTGGGTTCTCCAACTTTACAGATGGTGGGTCTAAGGGCCTCATTACGCGGTAGGCCGTAAACCATGGTGCTGTTAGCGCCATGGTTCATGCCGGTAATTTACCGGTACCGCCTTGGAGGAAAGGGGAATTACCGCCCTATTCCAAGGTTGGGAAGGCGGTAATTCCTCCTTCCTCCATTGCCCTTCCCCATTCCCATTTTTGCCCTTTAGGGCATAATGGGAATGGGGAAGGCGTTAATTACGGTACTGCAAATTGCGGTACCGTAATTAGCACCCCGGTCCCTTTGCGGGTTCGTTTTTTAACGCCTGCTAAAAGCAGGCGTTAATGTGCCAACCCGCAAAGGGACCTCGTAGTAAGGCGGTAAGGGTTTACCGGTACTGGTAAAATACCGGTACCGGTAAACCCTTACTGCCTACCGTGTAATGAGGCCCTAAGTGATTGGTGATGATCTGTTTGCGCTGTTTCTCTCTTTCCTTTATTATCACGTCGGTGTGCTGGTCATCATCAGTTGGCATCAAGGGGTGCATGCCAACCATTTCAATCATTTCATCTGTAGTGCGTGCCTTCCTGGCCTTCCAGAACCTTATTACAATCAACACTGCTGCAGCCAATATTATGCATCCAACTATTACCTTCAGCCCGTCTGACAGCAAGGATGGCATCCATGACCATAACAATGAAAACCAGCTATTATCCTTCTTTACTCCTTTACTTTCTTCCATCATTTTGGAGTGCATCTGGGCCAGTTGTGATACTGCTTCAGTAAGTGTTCCATTATCTGCATCGTTAGCAGAAATAAATGTGCAGCATGATTGTCCTATTTTTGCACAAACTCCTCCTTCCATTGCTGTGAGAAGATCCAGTACATATCTGTTCTGCAGTGCTACCATACTTACCGCTCACAGCTCCTCTTTTATGGCATTGAATCCGTTTACTGTTGAATTAATCGTCATCATTAGTTCCCATCTGGTGATCTGGAGCCATTTCGCATTTGCATATGCTTGTAGTCCTGGGTGTATTATTGACGAGAAGAACATTGCAGCCCTGCTGAATAATCTATGTTCTGGTGGAATGGAGGTGAGTGCTGTTTCCGACCTTCCCCTCAGGTAGTTTCCTGTCAGGGGTTCTCCTTGTCTTTTTATTCTTGTTAGGATGTTGTTGTTGTTGTTGTTCTCTCTCTCTTGTGATTGTACGGACCTCCTCTTCCTCTTGTTTCCTTCATCCATTTTGGGGAAATTGGCCATGTTCACATGTTTTTGGGGCACTACTAATGATGGTACATTGATGTGTACCATTGTGCATATACCATTCCACAACGGAGGCAAGGAATAGTGATCCATTATTACTGTCGTTCCAGCACCCCCCTCTGGTAGTTCTAACACGCTTCCGCAGTTGGTGTTATATCCTACATCGACATCTCCGTTGTTTTGGTAGCATAACTTGGGTGCGGTCAGCGGTAGTATGCTTATTGGGTCTTCATCCTTCTTCATCCATGTCAGCATTGGCACATATTTGCCCCATGTCGTCCAGAATCTGTCTTTGTGTTCCTGTATGGTGCTGATATTTTCTCTGGTTATCATGTTGCTACCAACCACTCCTATTTCCCATTCAATGTTCATGTATATCTTCCCTGTTATTGTTATCAGTGGCCTTTCCCAACATCCCTGTATACAAGGAACTTCAGTGGCGTACCAATCACATGGCAGGTATTGTAGCGTTACCTTCTTCGTTTCTCCTTTATCAGGGCCACTCGTCATGTATCGGAATGCCTCAGCGTGTAAGATGCTCTTATGGTAGCTCAAATATGACTTGAGGAAATTGTTTTCGTATGGTTATGTGTCCCTTGTCTCCCACTGCATTCTCACCACCATTCCTTGGAATCGTCCTCTCGTTTGGAATAGTGCCAGATATACTATACATCGCGCTGTCTTTTCCTTTATTTCTGTGGCGATGAATGTCCTTGAAGCGCTCATGGCGTATGGGATCAATGAGCACACATAACAGCTGTCTTCTGTTGTCTGCTTACCAATTTGGGTCATGTGCTGGTACCTGTCATGATGCCTGCCCCCGGGAAACCAGACCAGGCCTAGCAGCCCCCGAAGCAGGCATCACGCCATTTGGAGCATGCCCAAAAGCCCCAGTTAGGGGCTGTTTGGGTGCAGTCCTGGCGCCTTTGGCGCCAGGCTCATAAGGACAAAGTCAGTCCTGGCGCCAGGCTCATTAATGATAACTTACCTAAAGCAGACCATGCTGCTTACTCACCTGATGCAGACCATGCTGCATGAAGACCTAAGCCAAATGAGGCTTAGGAGGGACTATTTTAATGCAGGGACTATTTTCTTACCTGGGTGCGGCAGTGGAAGAATACTTACCTGGGACTTCTTCCAAAGCTATTTAAGCCACGCCCGGACAGCCACACGTGCTTTGCGTTATTCTGCAATAGCAGCATAACGCTCACTGTGCCTGCAGCAGCTTCCAGTCTTCAGCCACGCCCGTCTACACTCCGGAGCTCATGAACCCTGCAAGGAAAGCAGAAGGAAAGGTTAGAGCAAGAGTTTTATTCATACTCACCTGAATCCTGCATCTTCCCGACTTGGACCTGGAAGAAAGAATCCATTAGACGTGCTGAACTCACCTGTTGCCTTTTTCAGCATTCCATCTCGCGCATCTTCAGTTTGCGGCCGCTCTTCATCACCTATGGACATAATAACAATAAGGTGAGCGACAGAGAGTTATCTAAAACAACAAAGGCAAATATTAAGACTTACTTGAGATCACCGGGGATACTCACCTAATCTCAGGTCATCGCGACCTCCTCCGCATCTCCGCCGCACCCCGGCCCCTATGGGGAAACATTCCGCTACAGACTTTCCCGGTTGCGGTAAACGCTTCAATCCACGGATCTTCCTCCGAATGGATGCCTGAAAAGGAAAAGACCACAGGTTAGAGCAAGCTTCCCTCGTTATTCCGAAACAGCTTTTATAAACACTTACCTCCGCATCTCTGGTTGCCACGTGAACTCTTTCCAGATCCATAAGGGCAACCTAGGGGAGTTGGACAGAGTGAATTCCAGACATTTTGAACTCTTTATAACTATTACCTCTACGGAGTCAACACCGTCTGCAACTCGTCAACTTCCCACACCAGTGAGGCAACTGGTCATCTACGCGCCCCTGCACTTGAAGCAGGATGGAGAGTTCATCTTTCCAGATTATCAGGTGAGAATCTAAAGGAGTCCCAAAGTAATTCATGGGGAGAAGGTGGGGTTAAGCTTAAACCTCACAGGTGGTTAATTCCCCCTTTCTGCATTACAGAAGAGTATTCATATGAGCCACACAGACCTAGCTGGGCGGCCCGGTCCACTCCGTCATCTCGGCGCTCCGTGTATCACTGGAAGAAGTAACATCAGGCCGGTTCAGATCAAAGCCCCCGTGGACACCAGGTGAGCGTAACAGAACGCGAAGCCTACCCACAACAAGCCACCTGGGCATTATGGAGACCTCAGAGACGGATCAATTAGCCCAATTATTAGGGGAGCTAAGGGTTGAAGTGCATGCCGCCCGCCAGGAAACTAATGCCCTTAGGAGGGAGCTGATAGTTCCGAAAGAACGAACGGGTGATCTAGCCAGACAGTTATTGCAAAACCAAGCTGGGCAAACGCCACTGCCTGGCCTCGGGGCCTCGGGGCAGGTCCAGCTCCTGTGTCATCGAGCAACCCTGTTCAAATACACTTACCAGGGGCTGTTCCATTGGCTCCGCCCGAACGTTTTACCAGAGACCCAAAAAGGTTTGCCGTATTCATGAATCAGTGCCACTTTCACTTCTTATGCAGACCTGCAGCCTTTCCAAATGATCAAGCCAAGGTAGCCTTTGTGCTATCATACCTCAGCGGCAGCGCAGCAGACTGGTCCATTCCTTTAGTTAATCAAGATGACCCCATTCTTTGGGATTTCCAGGGATTTCAAACAAGCATGGAAAGACTATTTACTCGACACTCCCAGGGTCAGGCCCTGGATAACGAACTCTTATCCCTACGACAGGGGAATCAGGATCTTCTTTCCTACATTGCAACCTTTAACAGATTAATAGTGGAAACTGAATTGCCAGAGGTAAAAAGAATCAGAGGTCCGCTTGCCGAGCTCGAAGAAATACACTCAGACCTCGCATTTCACCATTCCAACGATCCTCGTAGATCCGGAACAGCCATCTCGGATGCACGCGGTAAAAGCGTACGTAGATAGCGGAGCCATAGGAAACTACGTGGACAGTGAACTGGCTTCCAGGATGAACCTGCCTCTCGCCCAGAAACCCACTCTAGATGTCATTATCACAGTTGATGGAACGGAAATTGCCTCAGGCCCCGTAACTCACTCCACCACAGAAATGACATTGCTGGTGCAGGATGGGCACCGAGAGACTTTGGTGTTTGACTTAATCAAGGCTCCGCAGTTTCAAGTAATACTGGGGATACCTTGGTTGGAAAAAATAATCCTAGTATCGATTGGCGAGAGAAAAGAATTACCTTCCCAGAATGTGCGCACACCTGTTACCCAAGAAAATCTCAGAACACGGTCCTGGCTTCAGTAACTCCAGCTACCATACAAATACCTTCAGAGTATCTAGAGTTTCAAGACATCTTCCAAAAAGAACAGGCAAATACCTTGCCCCCACACAGATCATATGACTGTCAAATAGACCTCATACCAGGGGCACAAACTCCCTGCAGCAGGATCTATGTCCTTACGGAGCCCGAAAATCTTTATTTACGTCAATACCTGGACCAATACCTTGCTAACGGTTTTATTCGCCCATCTAAATCCCCAGCATCTTCCGCTTTGTTCTTCGTGCCAAAAAAGGAAGGGACCTCAGAACGTGCATAGACTATCGCGCACTGAACCAAATAACCATTAAGAATCAGTATCCGTTGCCTTTAATTACGGAATTACTTGACCAAGTAAAAGAAGCCCGTATATATACTAAACTAGACCTCCGGGGGGCGTATCATTTGGTACATGTCAAAGAAGGCGACGAGTGGAAAACTGCTTTTCGCACGAAATATGGATTATTTGAGTACCAAGTGATGCCTTTTGGATTATGCAACGCGCCGGCAGCCTTCCAGTTCTTCATGAACGATGTCCTCAGAGAATTTATCGATGTTTGTGTCGTCGTTTATATTGATGACATCTTAGTATACTCCTCATCAGAATCTGATCATATCAAGCACGTCCGAGCAGTGTTAGAAAAGCTACGTCAGTACAAACTATATGCCAAATTGGAGATATGCGTTTTCCACACCACTGAAGTGGAATTTCTAGGATTCATTTTAACCCCGGGAGGAATCAGGATGGATACACGAAAAGTGGACGCAATGCTCAAATGGCCTTCGCCAAGCTCTGTCAAAGGGGTACAGAGCATGCTTGGTTTTGCCAACTTCTACCGCAGGTTTATTCCAGACTTTTCGCAGATTGTTCATTCCATCACAGCACTCTTGAGAAAAAACAAACGCTTTATATGGACAGACAAAGCTGAAAGCGCCTTTCAAGAATTAAAGGCCAAATTCACATCTGCACCGATCCTAAGACACCCACGTCCTGAACTCCCGTACATAGTGGAGACTGATGCATCCAGTCTAGCAATGGGAGCCGTCCTTTCTCAAAAAGATCCAGAAACAAACCAGACTCACCCAGTGGCCTTTTGGTCAAAAAAGTTCTCAGCTCCTGAATTAAACTATGCCATTACTGATAAGGAGCTGTTAGCTATCAAGTCCGCCTTCAAAGCTTGGCGACACTATCTACTCGGAGCCAGGCACACCATCACGGTTATCACCGATCATCGAAATTTACAATATCTAAAAACAGCCAAAGCCCAGTCTTCACGTCAACTCCGTTGGGCATTGTTTTTTGCCGAATTTGATTTTATAATAACTTATCGGCCCGGTTGTAAAAATGGTAAAGCGGACGCCTTATCCCCAATAGGAATGGGAGAGACTGAAGTGACCCTGGAACCTGTACCCATAATCCCTGACCAGTGAATTCTTGGTATAACTTCAGTACAGACACTGGAAGACATTCAAGGGATTGTCCGGCAGGTCTTTGATCCTCAAGCCTTACAAGACTGGGCCAAGAAAGGCCCAGATTTCTGCATCACCAATGAACTACCATATTACCGAGGACGTCTATTTCTGCCACAAAAAGAACTACAAGAACTAGTCATCTCTCATTATCACGATACGTTACTAGAGGGACACCCCGGTATTACAAAGACCGAAGCTAAAATCAAGAAACAATTCTGGTGGCCCACCTGGCGAAAAGATATTAAGTCATTTGTCCTATCTTGTGGCATCCGCGCCCAAAACAAAAGTCAAAAAAGAAAACCAGATGGGCTATTACAGCCTATGGACATCCCACCGATTCCTTGGCACACCTTGTCATTAGACTTTATCACGGATCTACCCCCGTGTAACGGTTTCAATACTATCCTAGTAATAGTGGACCTTTTTTCTAAAATGGCCCACTTTATTCCCTTAAAAGGGATACCCTCCGCCTCAACCCTGGCCAAGGAATTCCTTGAAAACATTGTTCGTCTACACGGTTTTCCATCTGTGTTAATTTCAGACCGAGGAAGTCAATTCATCTCGCATTTCTGGAAAAAATGCTGCCAACTGGCACAAATAGATGTCAAGCTTTCCACTAGCCACCACCCCCAGACCGACGGCCAAACAGAGAGAACTAATCAGACTCTCGAACAATATTTACGTTGTATGCTACATCAGTCTGAAGGCAATTGGAAGGACACCCTATGGATCGCTGAATATGCGTACAATAATTCAGTACACTCAGGAATTGGGCACAGTCCCTTTTTTACCATATACAGACATCATCCTCGAACCTCGTATTTGGATTCACCCCAGCATTTAGAGATGCCCGCATTAGATCATCTTCACACAGTCATTACTCAAACCTTTAAGGAAGCAACAGAACATTTACGAAAAGCCAAGGAAAAATACAAGAAAAACGCTGATCAGCTTAGAAGAGAAGCACCACACTACCAGCTAGGGGACCAAGTGTGGTTATCTACTAAGCACATTCCTCTCAAAGGAAAACGGACCTTTAATCCCAGGTATTTGGGGCCTTACTCCATCAAGGCCATTATTAACCCGGTGGCTGTCGAGTTTAAACTACCTGCTCATATGCGAATCCATCCCGTCTTCCACGTGTCTCTTTTGAAACCAGTGCAACCGGGAACTAGGCTAACCGACCCACCTGAACCTATCCTCATAGACGGAGAACCCGAATACGAAATCAAGACTATTTTGGACTCAAAAAGAGTGAGATCTAAACTCTTTTACCTAATTGACTGGAAAGGTTATGGTCAGCAGGAAAGGTCTTGGGAACCTAGTGACCACGTGCATGCACCTCGTTTGGTGAAGAGGTTCCACTGGGAATTTCCAGACAAACCACGGCCAAGGAGAGGAACGACTTTGGGAGGGGCCTTGAGTGGGAGTGCCCCCGGAAGCAGGCATCACGCCATTTGGAGCATGCCCAAAAGCCCCAGTTAGGGGCTGTTTGGGTGCAGTCCTGGCGCCTTTGGCGCCAGGCTCATAAGGACAACACAGTCCTGGCGCCATAGGCGCCAGGCTCATTAATGATAACTTACCTAAAGCAGACCATGCTGCTTACTCACCTGATGCAGACCATGCTGCATGAAGACCTAAGCCAAATGAGGCTTAGGAGGGACTATTTTAATGCAGGGACTATTTTCTTACCTGGGTGGGGAAGTGGAAGAATACTTACCTAGGACTTCTTCCAAAGCTATTTAAGCCACGCCCGGACAGCCACACGTGCTTCGCGTTATTCTGCAGTAGCAGCGTAACGCTCACCGTGCCTGCAGCAGCTTCCAGTCTTCAGCCACGCCCGTCTCCACTCCGGAGCTCCTGAACCCTGCAAGGAAACAGAGGGAAAGGTTAGAGCAAGAGTTTTATTCATACTCGCCTGAATCCTGCATCTTCCCGACTTGGACCTGGAAGAAAGAATCCATTAGACGCTCTTGCCGCGCCTCCTGCAACGCCGCGCTGAACTCACCTGTTGCCATTTTCAGCATTCCATCTCGCGCATCTTCAGTTCGCGGCCGCTCTTCATCACCTATGGACATAATAACAATAAGGTGAGCGACAGAGAGTTATCTAAGACAACAAAGGCAAATATTAAGACTTACTTGAGATCACCGGGGATACTCACCTAATCTCGGGTCTTCGCGACCTCCTCCGCATCTCCGCCGCACCCCGGCCCCTATGGGGAAACATTCCGCTACAGACTTACCCGGTTGCGGTAAACGCTTCAATCCACGGATCTTCCTCCGAATGGATGCCTGAAAAGGAAAGGACCACAGGTTAGAGCAAGCTTCCCTCATTATTCCGAAACAGCTTTTATAAACACTTACCTGCGCCTCTCTGGTTGCCACGTGAACTCTTTCCAGATCCATAAGGGCAACCTAGGGGAATTGGACAGAGTGAATTCCAGACGTTTTGAACTCTTTATAACTATTACCTCTAAGGAGTCAACACCGTCTGCAACTCGTCAACTTCCCACACCAGTGAGGCAACTGGTCATCTACGCGCCCCTGCACTTGAAGCAGGATGGAGAGTTCATCTTTCCAGATTATCAGGTGAGAATCTAAAGGAGTCCCAAAGTAATTCATGGGGAGAGGGTGGGGTTAAGCTTAAACCTCACAGGTGGTTAATTCCCCCTTTCTGCATTACAGAAGAGTATTCATATGAGCCACACAGACCTAGCTGGGTGGCACGGTCCACTCTGTCATCTCGGCGCTCCGTGTATCACTGGAAGAAGTAACATCAGGCCGGTTCAGATCAAAGCCCCTGTGGACACCAGGTGAGCGTAACAGAACGCGAAGCCTACCCACAACAAGCCACCTGGGCAATATGGAGACCTCAGAGACGGATCAATTATCCCAATTGTTAGGGGAGCTAAGGGTTGAAGTGCATGCCGCCCGCCAGGAAACTAATGCCCTTAGGAGGGAGCTGATAGTTCCGAAAGAACGAACGGATGATCTAGCCAGACAGTTATTGCAAAACCAAGCTGGGCAAACGCCACTGCCTGGCCTCGGGGCCTCGGGGCAGGTCCAGCTCCTGTGTCATCGAGCAACCCTGTTCAAATACGTTTACAAGGGGCTGTTCCATTGGCTCCGCCCGAACGTTTTACCAGAGACCCAAAAAGGTTTGCCGTATTCATGAATCAGTGCCGCTTACACTTCTTATGCAGACCTGCAGCCTTTCCGAATGATCAAGCCAAGGTAGCCTTTGTGCTGTCATACCTCAGCGGCAGCGCAGCAGACTGGTCCATTCCTTTAGTTAATCAAGATGACCCCATTCTTTGGGATTTCCAGGGATTTCAAACAAGCATGGAAAGACTATTTACTCGACACTCCCAGGGTCAGGCCCTAGATAACGAACTCTTATCCCTACGACAGGGGAATCAGGATCTTCTTTCCTACATTGCAACCTTTAACAGATTAATAGTGGAAACTGAATTGCCAGAAGTAAAAAGAAACAGAGGTCCGCTTGCCGAGCTCGAAGAAATACACTCAGACCTCGCATTTCACCATTCCAATGATCCTCGTAGATCCGGAACAGCCATCTCGGATGCACGCGGTAAAAGCGTACGTAGATAGCGGAGCCATAGGAAACTACGTGGACAGTGAACTGGCTTCCAGGATGAACCTGCCTCTCGCCCAGAAACCCACTCTAGATGTCATTACCACAGTTGATGGAACGGAAATTGCCTCAGGCCCCGTAACTCACTCCACCACAGAAATGACATTGCTGGTGCCGGATGGGCACCGAGAGAATTTGGTGTTTGATTTAATCAAGGCTCCGTAGTTTCAAGTAATACTGGGGATACCTTGGTTGGAAAAACATAATCCTAGTATCGATTGGCGAGAGAAGAGAATTACCTTCCCAGAATGTGCGCACACCTGTCACCCAAGAAAATCTCAGAACACGGTCCTGGCTTCAGTAACTCCAGCTACCATACAACTATCTACAGAGTATCTAGAGTTTCAAGACGTCTTCCAAAAAGAACAGGCAAATACCTTGCCCCCACACAGATCATATGACTGTCAAATAGACTTCATACCAGGCGCACAACCTCCCTGCAGCAGGATCTATGCCCTTACGGAGCCCGAAAAACTTCATTTACGTCAATACCTGGACCAATACCTTGCTAACGGTTTTATTCGCCCATCTAAATCCCCAGCATCGTCAGATTTGTTTGTCGTGCCAAAAAAGGAAGGCAACCTCAGAATGTGCATAGACTATCGCGCACTGAACCAAATAACCATTAAGAATCGGTATCCGTTGCCTTTAATTCCAGAATTGCTTGACCAAGTAAAAGAAGCCCGTATATATACTAAACTAGACCTCCGGGGGCGTATCATTTGGTACCTGTCAAAGAAGGCGACGAGTGGAAAACTGCTTTTCGCACGAAATATGGATTATTTGAGTACCAAGTGATGCCTTTTGGATTATGCAACGCGCCGGCAGCCTTCCAGTTCTTCATGAACGATGTCCTCATAGAATTTATCGATGTTTGTGTCGTCGTTTATATTGATGACATCTTAGTATACTCCTCATCAGAATCTGATCATATCAAGCACGTCCGAGCAGTGTTAGAAAAGCTACGCCAGTACAAACTATATGCCAAATTGGAGAAATGCGTTTTCCACACCACTGAAGTGGAATTTCTAGGATTCATTTTAACCCCGGGAGGAATCAGGATGGATACACAAAAAGTGGACCCAATGCTCAAATGGCCTTCGCCAAGCTCTGTCAAAGGGGTACAGAGCATGCTTGGTTTTGCCAACTTCTACCGCAGGTTTATTCCAGACTTTTCGCAGATTGTTCATCCCATCACAGCACTCTTGAGAAAAAACAAACGCTTTATATGGACAGATGAAGCTGAAAGCGCCTTTCAAGAATTAAAGGCCAAATTCACATCTGCACCGGTCCTAAGACACCCACGTCCTGAACTCCCGTACATAGTGTAGACTGATGCATCCAGTCTAGCAATGGGAGCCGTCCTTTCTCAAAAAGATCCCGAAACAAACCAGACTCACCCAGTGGCCTTTTGGTCAAAAAAGTTCTCAGCTCCTGAATTAAACTATGCCATTACTGATAAGGGGATGTTAGCTATCAAGTCCGCCTTCAAAGCTTGGCGACACTATCTACTCGGGGCCAGGCACACCATCACGGTTATCACCGATCATCGAAATTTACAATATCTAAAAACAGCCAAAGCCCAGTCTTCACGTCAACTCCGTTGGGCATTGTTTTTTGCCGAATTTGATTTTATAATAACTTATCGGCCCGGTTGTAAAAATGGTAAAGCGGACGCCTTATCCCGAATAGGAATGGGAGAGACTGAAGTGACCCTGGAACCTGTACCCATAATCCCTGACCAGTGAATTCTTGGTATAACTTCAGTACAGACACTGGAAGACATTCAAGGGATTGTCCGGCAGGTCTTTGATCCTCAAGCCTTACAAGACTGGGCCAAGAAAGGCCCAGATTTCTGCATCACCAATGAACTACCATATTACTGAGGACATCTATTTCTGCCACAAAAAGAACTACAAGAACTAGTCATCTCTCATTATCACGATACGTTACTAGAGGGACACCCCGGTATTACAAAGACCGAAGCTAAAATCAAGAAACAATTCTGGTGGCCCACCTGGCGAAAAGATATTAAGTCATTTGTCCTATCTTGTGGCATCTGCGCCCAAAACAAAAGTCAAAAAAGAAAACCAGCTGGGCTATTACAGCCTATGGACATCCCGCCGATTCCTTGGCACACCTTGTCATTAGACTTTATCACGGATCTACCCCCGTGTAACGGTTTCAATACTATCCTAGTAATAGTGGACCTTTTTTCTAAAATGGCCCACTTTATTCCCTTAAAAGGGATACCCTCCGCCTCAACCCTGGCCAAGGAATTCCTTGAAAACATTGTTCGTCTACACGGTTTTCCATCTGTGTTAATTTCAGACCGAGGAAGTCAATTCATCTCGCATTTCTGGAAAAAATGCTGCCAACTGGCACAAATAGATGTCAAGCTTTCCACTAGCCACCACCCCCAGACCGACGGCCAAACAGAGAGAACTAATCAGACTCTCGAACAATATTTACGTTGTATGCTACATCAGTCTGAAGGCAATTGGAAGGACACCCTATGGATCGCTGAATATGCGTACAATAATTCAGTACACTCAGGAATTGGGCACAGTCCCTTTTTTACCATATACGGACATCATCCTCGAACCTCGGATTTGGATTCACCCCAGCATTTAGAGATGCCCGCATTAGATCATCTTCACACAGTCATTACTCAAACCTTTAAGGAAGCAACAGAACATTTATGAAAAGCCAAGGAAAAATACAAGAAAAACGCTGATCAGCTTAGAAGAGAAGCACCACACTACCAGCTAGGGGACCAAGTGTGGTTATCTACTAAGCACATTCCTCTCAAAGGAAAACGGACCTTTAATCCCAGGTATTTGGGGCCTTACTCCATCAAGGCCATTATTAACCCGGTGGCTGTCGAGTTGGAACTACCTGCTCATATGCAAATCCATCCCGTCTTCCACGTGTCTCTTTTGAAACCAGTGCAACCGGGAACTAGGCTAACTGACCCACCTGAACCTATCCTCATAGACAGAGAACCCGAATACATAATCAAGACTATTTTGGACTCAAAAAGAGTGAGATCTAAACTCTTTTACCTAATTGACTGGAAAGGTTATGGTCCGCAGAAAAGGTCTTGGGAACCTAGTGACCACGTGCATGCACCTCGTTTGGTGAAGAGATTCCACTGGGAATTTCCAGACAAACCACGGCCAAGGAGAGGAACGACTTTGGGAGGGGCCTTGAGGGGGAGTGCCCCCGGAAGCAGGCATCACGCCATTTGGAGCATGCCCAAAAGCCCCAGTTAGGGGCTGTTTGGGTGCAGTCCTGGCGCCTTTGGCGCCAGGCTCATAAGGACAAAGTCAGTCCTGGCGCCATAGGCGCCAGGCTCATTAATGATAACTTACCTAAAGCAGACCATGCTGCTTACTCACCTGATGCAGACCATGCTGCATGAAGACCTAAGCCAAATGAGGCTTAGGAGGGACTATTTTAATGCAGGGACTATTTTCTTACCTGGGTGGGGCAGTGGAAGAATACTTACCTGGGACTTCTTCCAAAGCTATTTAAGCCACGCCCGGACAGCTACACGTGCTTCGCGTTATTCTGCAGTAGCAGCGTAACGCTCACCGTGCCTGCAGCAGCTTCCAGTCTTCAGCCACGCCCGTCTACACTCCGGAGCTCCTGAACCCTGCAAGGAAACAGAAGGAAAGGTTAGAGCAAGATTTTTATTCATACTCACCTGAATCCTGCATCTTCCCGACTTGGACCTGGAAGAAAGAATCCATTAGACGCTCTTGCCGCGCCTCCTGCAACGCCGCGCTGAACTCACCTGTTGCCATTTTCAGCATTCCATCTCGCGCATCTTCAGTTCGCGGCCGCTCTTCATCACCTATGGACATAATAACAATAAGGTGAGCGACAGAGAGTTATCTAAGACAACGAAGGCAAATATTAAGACTTACTTGAGATCACCGGGGATACTCACCTAATCTCGGGTCTTCGCGACCTCCTCCGCATCTCCGCCGCACCCCGGCCCCTATGGGGAAACATTCCGCTACAGACTTACCCGGTTGCGGTAAACGCTTTAATCCACGGATCTTCCTCCAAATGGATGCCTGAAAAGGAAAAGACCACAGGTTAGAGCAAGCTTCCCTCGTTATTCCGAAACAGCCTTTATAAACACTTACCTTCGCATCTCTGGTTGCAACGTGAACTCTTTCCAGATCCACAAGGGCAACCTAGGGGAGTTGGACAGAGTGAATTCCAGACGTTTTGAACTCTTTATAACTATTACCTCTACGGAGTCAACACCGTCTGCAACTCGTCAACTTCCCACACCAGTGAGGCAACTGGTCATCTACTCACCCCTGCACTTGAAGCAGGATGTAGAGTTCATCTTTCCAGATTATCAGGTGAGAATCTAAAGGAGTCCCAAAGTAATTCATGGGGAGAGGGTGGGGTTAAGCTTAAACCTCACAGGTGGTTAATTCCCCCTTTCTGCATTACAGAAGAGTATTCATATGAGCCACACAGACCTAGCTGGGTGGCACGGTCCACTCTGTCATCTCGGCGCTCCGTGTATCACTGGAAGAAGTAACATCAGGCCGGTTCAGATCAAAGCCCCTGTGGACACCAGGTGAGCGTAACAGAACGCGAAGCCTACCCACAACAAGCCACCTGGGCAATATGGAGACCTCAGAGACGGATCAATTATCCCAATTGTTAGGGGAGCTAAGGGTTGAAGTGCATGCCGCCCGCCAGGAAACTAATGCCCTTAGGAGGGAGCTGATAGTTCCGAAAGAACGAACGGATGATCTAGCCAGACAGTTATTGCAAAACCAAGCTGGGCAAACGCCACTGCCTGGCCTCGGGGCCTCGGGGCAGGTCCAGCTCCTGTGTCATCGAGCAACCCTGTTCAAATACGTTTACAAGGGGCTGTTCCATTGGCTCCGCCCGAACGTTTTACCAGAGACCCAAAAAGGTTTGCCGTATTCATGAATCAGTGCCGCTTACACTTCTTATGCAGACCTGCAGCTATTCCGAATGATCAAGCCAAGGTAGCCTTTGTGCTGTCATACCTCAGCGGCAGCGCAGCAGACTGGTCCATTCCTTTAGTTAATCAAGATGACCCCATTCTTTGGGATTTCCAGGGATTTCAAACAAGCATGGAAAGACTATTTACTCGACACTCCCAGGGTCAGACCCTGGATAACGAACTCTTATCCGTACGACAGGGGAATCAGGATTGTCTTTCCTACATTGCAACCTTTAACAGATTAATAGTGGAAACTGAATGGCCAGAAGTAAAAAGAATCAGAGGTCCGCTTGCCGAGCTCGAAGAAATACACTCAGACCTCGCAATTCACCATTCCATTGATCCTCGTAGATCCGGAACAGCCATTTCGGATGCACGCGGTAAAAGCGTACGTAGATAGCGGAGCCATAGGAAACTACGTGGACAGTGAACTGGCTTCCAGGATGAACCTGCCTCTCGCCCAGAAACCCACTCTAGATGTCATTACCACAGTTGATGGAACGGAAATTGCCTCAGGCCCCGTAACTCACTCCACCACAGAAATGACATTGCTGGTGCAGGATGGGCACCGAGAGACTTTGGTGTTTGATTTAATCAAGGCTCCGCAGTTTCAAGTAATACTGGGAATACCTTGGTTGGAAAAACATAATCCTAGTATCGATTGGCGAGAGAAGAGAATTACCTTCCCAGAATGTGCGCACACCTGTTACCCAAGAAAATCTCAGAACACGGTCCTGGCTTCAGTAACTCCAGCTACCATACAACTACCTACAGAGTATCTAGAGTTTCAAGACGTCTTCCAAAAAGCACAGGCAAATACCTTGCCCCCACACAGATCATATGACTGTCAAATAGACCTCATACCAGGCGCACAACCTCCCTGCAGCAGGATCTATGCCCTTACGGAGCCCGAAAATCTTCATTTACATCAATACCTGGACCAATACCTTGCTAACGGTTTTATTCGCCCATCTAAATCCCCAGCATCTTCCGCTTTGTTCTTCGTGCCAAAAAAGGAAGGCGACCTCAGAACGTGCATAGACTATCGTGCACTGAACCAAATAACCATTAAGAATCGGTATCTGTTGCCTTTAATTCCGGAATTACTTGACCAAGTAAAAGAAGCCCGTATATATACTAAACTAGACCTCCGGGGGTGCGTATCATTTGGTACATGTCAAAGAAGGCGACGAGTGGAAAACTGCTTTTCGCACGAAATATGGATTATTTGAGTACCAAGTGATGCCTTTTGGATTATGCAACGCGCCGGCAGCCTTCCAGTTCTTCATGAACGATGTCCTCAGAGAATTTATCGATGTTTGTGTCGTCGTTTATATTGATGACATCTTAGTATACTCCTCATCAGAATCTGATCATATCAAGCACGTCCGAGCAGTGTTAGAAAAGCTACGCCAGTACAAACTATATGCCAAATTGGAGAAATGCGTTTTCCACACCACTGAAGTGGAATTTCTAGGATTCATTTTAACTGCGGGAGGAATCAGGATGGATACACGAAAAGTGGACGCAATGCTCAAATGGCCTTCGCTAAGCTCTGCCAAAGGGGTACAGAGCATGCTTGGTTTTGCCAACTTCTACCGCAGGTTTATTCCAGACTTTTCGCAGATTGTTCATCCCATCACAGCACTCTTGAGAAAAAACAAACGCTTTATATGGACAGACGAAGCTGAAAGCGCCTTTCAAGAATTAAAGGCCGAATTCACATCTGCACCGATCCTAAGACACCCACGTCCTGAACTCCCGTACATAGTGGAGACTGATGCATCCAGTCTAGCAAAGAGAGCCGTCCTTTCTCAAAAAGATCCCGAAACAAACCAGACTCACCCAGTGGCCTTTTGGTCAAAAAAGTTCTCAGCTCCTGAATTAAACTATGCCATTACTGATAAGGAGCTGTTAGCTATCAAGTCCGCCTTCAAAGCTTGGCGACACTATCTACTCGGAGCCACGCACACCATCACGGTTATCACTGATCATAGAAATTTACAATATCTAAAAACAGCCAAAGCCCAGTCTTCACGTCAACTCTGTTGGGCATTGTTTTTTGCCGAATTTGATTTTATAATAATTTATCGGCCCGGTTGTAAAAATGGTAAAGCGGACGCCTTATCCCGAATAGGAATGGGAGAGACTGAAGTGACCCTGGAACCTGTACCCATAATCCCTGACCAGTGAATTCTTGGTGTAACTTCAGTACAGACACTGGAAGACATTCAAGGGATTGTCCGGCAGGTCTTTGATCCTCAAGCCTTACAAGACTGGGCCAAGAAAGGCCCAGATTTCTGCATCACCAATGAACTACCATATTACCGAGGACGTCTATTTCTGCCACAAAAAGAACTACAAGAACTAGTCATCTCTCATTATCACGATACGTTACTAGAGGGACACCCCGGTATTACAAAGACCGAAGCTAAAATCAAGAAACAATTCTGGTGGCCCACCTGGCGAAAAGATATTAAGTCATTTGTCCTATCTTGTGGCATCTGCGCCCAAAACAAAAGTCAAAAAAGAAAACCAGCTGGGCTATTACAGCCTATGGACATCCCACCGATTCCTTGGCACACCTTGTCATTAGACTTTATCACGGATCTACCCCGTGTAACTGTTTCAATACTATCCTAGTAATAGTGGACCTTTTTTCTAAAATGGCCCACTTTATTCCCTTAAAAGGGATACCCTCCGCCTCAACCCTGGCCAAGGAATTCCTTGAAAACATTGTTCGTCTACACGGTTTTCCATCTGTGTTAATTTCAGACCGAGGAAGTCAATTCATCTCGCATTTCTGGAAAAAATGCTGCCATCTGGCACAAATAGATGTCAAGCTTTCCACTAGCCACCACCCCCAGACCGACGGCCAAACAGAGAGAACTAATCAGACTCTCGAACAATATTTACGTTGTATGCTACATCAGTCTGAAGGCAATTGGAAGGACACCCTATGGATCGCTGAATATGCGTACAATAATTCAGTACACTCAGGAATTGGGCACAGTCCCTTTTTTACCATATACGGACATCATCCTCGAACCTCGGATTTGGATTCACCCCAGCATTTAGAGATGACCGCATTAGATCATCTTCACACAGTCATTACTCAAACCTTTAAGGAAGCAACAGAACATTTACGAAAAGCCATGGAAAAATACAAGAAAAACGCTGATCAGCTTAGAAGAGAAGCACCACACTACCAGCTAGGGGACCAAGTGTGGTTATCTACTAAGCACATTCCTCTCAAAGGAAAACAGACCTTTAATCCCAGGTATTTGTGGCCTTACTCCATCAAGGCCATTATTAACCCGGTGGCTGTCGAGTTGGAACTACCTGCTCATATGCGAATCCATCCCGTCTTCCACGTGTCTCTTTTGAAACCAGTGCAACCGGGAACTAGGCTAACCGACCCACCTGAACCTATCCTCATAGACGGAGAACCCGAATACGAAATCAAGACTATTTTGGACTCAAAAAGAGTGAGATCTAAACTCTTTTACCTAATTGACTGGAAAGGTTATGGTCCGCAGGAAAGGTCTTGGGAACCTAGTGACCACGTGCATGCACCTCGTTTGGTGAAGAGGTTCCACTGGGAATTTCCAGACAAACCACGGCCAAGGAGAGGAACGACTTTGGGAGGGGCCTTGAGGGGGAGTGCCCCCGGAAGCAGGCATCACGCCATTTGGAGCATGCCCAAAAGCCCCAGTTAGGGGCTGTTTGGGTGCAGTCCTGGCACCTTTGGCGCCAGGCTCATAAGGACAAAGTCAGTCCTGGCGCCATAGGCGCCAGGCTCATTAATGATAACTTACCTAAAGCAGACCATGCTGCTTACTCACCTGATGCAGACTATGCTGCATGAAGACCTAAGCCAAATGAGGCTTAGGAGGGACTATTTTAATGCAGGGACTATTTTCTTACCTGGGTGGGGCAGTGGAAGAATACTTACCTGGGACTTCTTCCAAAGCTATTTAAGCCACGTCCGGACAGCCACACGTGCTTCGCGTTATTCTGCAATAGCAGCGTAATGCTCACCGTGCCTGCAGCAGCTTCCAGTCTTCAGCCACGCCCGTCTACACTCCGGAGCTCCTGAACCCTGCAAGGAAACAGAAGGAAAGGTTAGAGCAAGAGTTTTATTCATACTCACCTGAATCCTGCATCTTCCCGACTTGGACCTGGAAGAAAGAATCCATTAGACGCTCTTGCCGCGCCTCCTGCAACGCCGCGCTGAACTTACCTGTTGCCATTTTCAGCATTCCATCTCGCGCATCTTCAGTTTGCGGCCGCTCTTCATCACCTATGGACATAATAACAATAAGGTGAGCGGCAGAGAGTTATCTAAGACAACAAAGGCAAATATTAAGACTTACTTGAGATCACCGGGGATACTCACCTAATCTCGGGTCGGCGCGACCTCCTCCACATCTCCGCCGCACCCCGGCCCCTATGCGGAAACATTCCGCTACAGACTTACCCGTTTGCGGTAAACGCTTCAATCCACGGATCTTCCTCCGAATGGATGCCTGAAAAGGAAAAGACCACAGGTTAGAGCAAGCTTCCCTCGTTATTCCGGAACAGCTTTTATAAACACTTACCTGCGCATCTCTGGTTGCCACGTGAACTCTTTCCAGATCCATAAGGGCAACCTAGGGGAATTGGACAGAGTGAATTCCAGACGTTTTGAACTCTTTATAACTATTACCTCTACGGAGTCAACACCGTCTGCAACTCGTCAACTTCCCACACCAGTTAGGCAACTGGTCATCTACGCGCCCCTGCACTTGAAGCAGGATGGAGAGTTCATCTTTCCAGATTATCAGGTGAGAATCTAAAGGAGTCCCAAAGTAATTCATGGGGAGAAGGTGGGGTTAAGCTTAAACCTCAGAGGTGGTTAATTCCCCCTTTCTGCATTACAGAAGAGTATTCATACGAGCCACACAGACCAAGCTGGGTGGCCCGGTCCACTCCGTCATCTCGGCTTCGTGTATCACTGGAAGAAGTAAGATCAGACCGGTTCAGATCAACGCCCCCGTGGACACCAGGTGAGCGTAACAGTACCACATGTTGTTTGAGACTTTGTTATCAGTATATGTGCTGCGTTTAATTCTACTTTCCCTATCCCTAGGGGTTGCTAGTACCACCTGACGTCATACCTGTTGCAGCCGTGGGAGGGGGCATGTTAGTTTTGGGTGCAGCCATAATATTCATAGCATAACTTTTCTGCCATACAGAGACAGCCAACAGACCAGTGATAACCAATACTCCTATCACTTTTATTACAAGAGCTAGTCTCACCGGCATTTTGCTCTTACCTTGCTGCAGTCCGGCAGCTTATTCTCGCGACGTTAAAGGTGCCCGCCTGAAAATCCTCAATATGCTTGTTATTATTGTTAGTCGTTGTTATTAAGCTCTCCCTACCAAGTAATCGTTCAGTGCCCAGGCGAAGAGCTGTTCCCACGGTAATCTTAGAGATCTATCTCTTAGAGCCGGTAAGTGCTCCTGAAGATGGGGAAATGATTGTTCTATGGCCAAAACAAATGTGGTGTAATATACGCGTACCCTTCTTCATTTTAGGTACTTTGGCCTTCTTATATGATATACAAATTGGTGTGATAGGGCTTCAGGGGTGTTATCATCCGTGGGCAGCATCTACTCCTGGGCAGAGCACACTGTTAGTTACTTTATTTTCTAAAAAGTACAATTATATACGGTACCTGCATGTGCGAGAGAAAAAATAGAGAAAACATACAAGTGTTTTATATGCGTGCAATATCCAAGTTTGTTACACAACGTCCTTCAATCGGTGGTGGCCTTGGAGGGGAGGGGGCCGGGGCTCGATTGGGCAGAAGTTTGTTTACTTTGTGATTTCGTGACCATGGGATGGGCTGTGGGCAAGCGTCCAATGTTAATGGCAGTGGTTGCATCTGGGGAATCTGGGGGGTGATCAAGTGTGGTGACACTATTGTCCTCAGCTGTGGTTGATGTATCTTTCTCTGTAGCCGATGCTGTTAATGTCGTTGTTCTTCCAATGGCCCTGTCGTTAACGCTAGGGCGGGTCTGGAGTTTGTAGATTTTTACGTCGTGTAGGTGATTCCAGGCGCGCTTATCCTGCAATTTCACCGCTCTGGGAGCCACCTCCTCTACCAAGTGAGGGCCGGTAAAGCGTGGGCCGTTCCACTTTCTATTAAAGTTGCGGAGTAGCACATGGTCACCTTTAGCAATAGTGCATAGTCCTTCCTTTCCCAGTTCCTTGCTGATGTCTTCTTGTTGAGAACTCTTCGACCCCCCCGCGTGCACTCGAGTTGTTGAGATACAAAGGCGACTCTAGTAATCAAAGAAGACACATATTGATACATTTTGATACATTTCGCCACCAAGAACAGTTGCAGTGTTATCATAGTCCGTGAATGCTCTTGATGTTGGCGTTAGAGGAAGGTGCATTTGACGTACTGTCACCACCTCGTGGGGAGTGAGGTGGTGATCAGACCCTGGCCTATTCCTTAGCTCAAACAGAGCCAGCGGAAGGAAGTACAGCCAACTCTTCTTAGTTGTCTGCTGGATTTTTGCGATCTCTTCCTTCAATAGGCCGTTCAGGTGTTCACATTCACCGTTGGCCTGCGGGTGGTATGCACATGCAAATTTATGTTTAATACCCAGTGATGTGTTGAAACATTTCATTAGCAAAGTGTGGGCCGTTATCCAACCGCAGCACTTCGCAAACACCCCACTTGGGGAAGACCTCTCTCACTAAAAATGTAGCTGCTCTGAACGCATCCGCGTGTGAGCAGGGTCCGGCCTCGATCCACCTGGAGAATGGACATACCACTACAATCATATACCTATGTCCTTTACATACATTGATCATATCAACATAGTCAATATGAAGGTGTAGGAAGGGTCCCTCGGTCTGGGGTATAGTACCCTTTATCACTTGCAGCGTGTGACTGGCCGTAAACTGTTGGCATGTAAGGCAGTTGCTGATGAAATTGGTGACATGAGAATTTAACTCGGGGCAGAACCAATCTTCCCTAATTCATGCTGCAATCACTTCCTTTCCTGTATGTGTTGGATGATGGAGCTCGGCCAGGGCGGTGTTCAACAGTGCCAATGGCATGACCACTTTTCCGGTGTTATTTTGACGCCACAGTGCGTCTGTTGGGGACATCGTACATCCTCTTTTTACCCGTAGTTCCTTTTCTGTCATTGGTGCGGCTGCCTGTAATTCCATTATCTGTGTTGCGGGGAGATGAGTGTACCCTTCTTTCATCATCATTTGTTTTGGCATTCCCCTCCCTCTCCCTCTCTCTGATTCTGGAGGGTTCCATATTTCACCAAAGTATGCCGCATGCTTGGCATGTGCGTCTGTTTTTTCATTCCCTTTCGAGATATGGTCCTCTCCATTAGTGTGTGCCGGGCATTTAACCAAAGCTATCTCTTGGGGATCATTTACTTACTTCAATTAATTCTGCTAGTAAGAGAGCATGTTGCACTGGGGTGCCATCAGCTCTTCTAAACCCTCTTCTCTGCCATTTTATCAGCCCCGAGTGGACGGTTGATGTGACATATGCACTATCAGAATATATGGTAACTCTTTTGTCAACACTTTCCTTCAACGCCAAAATCAGCGCAACCAATTCTGCTGCTTGAGCCGAATAATGCTGTGGTAACTGCACGCATTTCACCGGGACATACATCAAATCTTCTGTCATTTTTACAACTGTTGCCCCCGTTCTCCTTATCCCATCACTTTGGCCTATTGTTGACGAACCATCAATGTACAAAATCTCCCCACCTTTGAGCGCATCCTCAACTTTTCTAGTGCACGAGTACGTTTCAATAGTCTGTGTACAATCGTGAGCATAATACCCTTCCTCAATAACTTCCGCTATAAATCTGGCTGGGTTAACTGTACTGCATCTGACAATTTACAATTCGGGTATAGATAAGATGATCTCATAACCTGACGCCCTCTGTGTGGTTAGTGTGGACTTAGGCTTATTCAATATTGTAAATAGCGCATGCTCCAAAAATAGTGTGGTGGGGCACCCCATTGTAATCAATGATGATTTCTCCACCGCAAATTACTCTGTTGAAAATTGAGGGTGACTCGCAGTACCCTTGTGGTAAACTGTTGTGTTTCCATTTTGTGTTCCTGTATGTGAAGCTTGTCAAGTCTTGTGCATCTGGGTGCAGAGGTATTGAGAAAAAGGCATTTTTGAGGTCAATCACGGTGAACCGTGATGCCTCTGCCGGAATTCCACATAGTATTGTGGCTGGGTTTGCTGCTATGGGGTATTCTGCCTCTACAATGTTATTCAAGGGCCTGAGGTCTTGGATGAAACACCAAGACCCAAGTCACCCTCAATTTTCAACAGAGTAATACAGATGGATTTGGGGAACATTGAATTGGAAAGTACGGTGCTGCAATATGTTGACGATATAATAATTTGCAGCACAACTGAGAAAAGGTGCAAGGAGGACTCAATGAAAATGCTGACAGTGTTGGCTGAAAAGGAGTACAAGGTAGACAAGGAAAAGTTACAGTACTGTCAGGAACAGGTACTATACATAGGTCAACTAATATCCCAGCACGGAAGAAACATTGCACCACAAAGAGCACAAGCCATATCCAACACGCCACAACCACAAACTGCAGCAGTTCCTGGGCTTATGCAACTACTGTAGAGCATGGGTTTTTGACTACAGCTCATACATAGGACCCCTACTTGAGGCATTGAGAGAAGCACACAAAGGGGACAAAACATTGGGATGGACAAGAGAAATGAAGGAGTCGTTTGATGAGTTGAAAAACGCCATATCCACAGCTCCTGTACTAGCCACCCCAGATTGTGTGCTTCTCTCAATGCCTCAAGTAGGGGTCCTATGTATGAGCTGTAGTCAAAAACCCATGCTCTACAGTAGTTGCATAAACCCAGGAACTGCTTGCTAGTCACCCTTCCCAACTGTGTTTTTTTTGTAGCTGTGTATCAGTGGGGGTTAACTTATGGTCCTGTATTTGAGTGAGCTGTTGCACTGGTTGTACTTGGTGTTGTTGTGTTATTGCCACCTGTTGCTGCGGTAGTGAGTATGTCTGCAACTGTTGTTGTGTTGCTAATTGCTGCTGTGTGCTGCTCTGTTGTGTTCCCTGTGGTTGTTGGTAACCCTGCTGTTCCCTCATAGGCCCTTGTGGTCCTTGTTCCCCCCATGCTGGTGGGGAGGGTCTCATTCTACACGTACGCGACATGTGTCCTAACATTCCACAAACCCAACATACAGGTGGGTCCCTGGTCTGCCATGGGAAACTTCCTGCATTATCTTGGTACCCTGGATGTCCATTGGGGTAGAAACTCCGAAATCCTCCCCCTTGCTGTTGTGCAGGTTGGCCATATCCCCTCTCTCTCATCATTCCTCCCCTTCCCCTGATGTTGTTATAATATCCATTTCCCGGTAGCATATACCCTCCTCCTATGTTAGCCGTGTATGGTGGGGTGGTGGCATCTGTTGTGTTATAAGTCGTGGTGGTTGTGGTAGTGGTGCTATTTGTAGTTGTGAGGGAACCTGTGCAGCCATTACTTGCGTGGGGTTTGGTGTCATTGTTGTTGGTGTAGCTATTAGTGCTCGTTCCATGGTATACTTAGTCAGTTTTTTCTGCACTAATTTTGCCTCTTCCACTTTTCTATCTTCTTCCTTTTGTTTCATCTTTTCTTTCCACATCCTACAATGGTGTACTATTGTTAATTGTATTTCCGGCCAGGCCTTAGCTTCCATCCCCACTATCTTCTTCAATTGTTTTTGTACTGCCGCCGGAAGCCCTTGTATTAGTATGTGGTAAAAGATTGCCGTGTCTTGTCCCATTGCTCTCTAGTTTCCATGCGCCACTTCTCCTGAATATCCTGGATATAATCAACAGGATCTTCATTCTCACGCATCTTGCGTGACGTAATTGCTCCTATATCTGAGTTGTCTGGATACTGTATCCTCAGAGCTTGTCATAATGCATACCTGCAGTTCGTAAATGGTGCCCCGTCATGTGATGTGTTCGTTATTGTAACCCCGGGGAATCCTGCCCACTTCCAGATGTCATCTGCCGCATCCCCTAATATTGATATTAATAGGCCCTTCACGTCTCCTACTGCTAGTTTCTGTCCTGCAGTGTGCTTTTCCATCTCGTATATCCATTTTCCCGCTCCTCCACCTAGTGATGGGAGCCTGCACTTTATATTTTCCTTATCGGCATGCTTCCAAGGGACGTATTGTGGTCTAACCCCCCCTCTCCAATAGGGCATTAGATTGTGCCCTATCTGCCCCCCCAGTTGTCACAGGGTGGAGTCTGTATACCCCTCCTCTTCCTCTGTGTCAACTAGATCATCTGCCATGTCCATATTACCGCTGCTTGTTGTAGCTTCTCCTTCATTTCTCCCCCTTCTCTTATTGCTTTCTTTAATGCAGGTGTGTGTGTCCGTTCTTCCTGCCTGCGTCCCGGGAGATCTCTAAGCCTGCCGGCGTATGTGGTGTGTTCAGGAGCGGGTGTGGGTGGGCATGTTGGGCGGAATGATGCGGGTGTGACTGCACGTGTTTGCCCTCCCGCCACTTCTCGTTCTTTCTCCTCACTTCCCTCCACTTCTTCCTTCTTTCTGCATGCCCATGGTGATTCCCGGTTGGTGCGTGTGATGTACAATTTGTCTAAGCTTTCCCTACCGCCGCTTCTTCCTTCTCCCCCCACTCCCTCTTCTTGTTCGCTGCAGAATTCATCCAGGAATTCTACACTATTTCACCCCCTATCTCCTCTCTTTTCTTTTTCAATTCCTCCATCACCTCATTACTTACCTTCTCTAATATCCTTTCTTCCTCTCTCCTCCTTTCCCATTTCTCTCTCTCCCTTTCTAATATACTTTCTATTATTCTACCTTCTTCGTATTTCCTGGTGCTCTCAGAGAGTATTTTCTTCTTCCATAGTTCCATTTCCTTTTCTTTGTCTTCTTCCTCTCTTTTGCTGTCACGCTGTGCTGCTCTCGATACCATTTCTGCTATCGCCTTCATTCTCTCAGCTTCCCTCTTCCTTTCTTCAGTTTTCTCCTTCATTCTTTCTAACTCATCCCTACTTTCCTTCCTTTCCCTCCTTCTTCCTCGTTCCTCTTTCTCGAGCTGTTTGATCAGCGCATTTTGCTCATTCCTTAATTCGGCCAATCGTTCCTCCAACATCTCCTCCTCTTCTTGTGACAGTTCCCCTTCTCTCGTGTTACCTTCCTCCCCTCTTATTCCAGTGCTACCCTCGTCGTCCTTGTTCATTCACCGTACTACCTCCTTTTCTTCTCCCGTTGATGTCCCTCGCAGTTTTAACAGCACCTGCGCTGCTACCCACTCGTCGTGTCCTATATTTGGGATGTGTTCTTCGCGGTTCTTCTCTTCCCTTGCACGGACCTTCGTACAAGTTGGGCCTACCGTGCTTGTCACCTCCTCCCCCCCAGGGTAGCTACCTGTGGCTGTATACGGTGGTGGGCTGTACGTGGGGTTCGAACATCCCTCAGCTGCCGTTAGTTGTTGCCTTGCTGCTTCTCGTAGTTCCGTCACAGGATATAACCCACTCCTTCTCCTTCTTCACTACTTTCGCTAGGGGCATGTCGTCGGTCCCTTCCTTCTTTACTTCTACTTCACTTACGGTGCCAGGCTTTTCGTCCCCCTTTCTGTCTCTTCCCGCGCACTGTGCGCTACCAATCTCCCTTTCCCCGTTTCCCTCTTCCTCCTTAATGTTCTTCCCCTCCTTCTTTTACTCGCTCCCCTTTACTTCTGCCGTCCCTTCCACAGTGAACATCCCAGTTGGCCCTGGTCGGGACCCCTTGAACATTCTCCATAAGTTAAACACCTCCACGTGATGCGCCAACTTTTTCCCTTTGTACGTGTTGTGTATGTGTGTCAGTAGTGAATGTTGGACGTACGGGTCAAAACTGCCGTTAGGCGGCCAGGGTGTTGTCATTTTGTTGTCTGTCCCTTGTGTCCATTCTATGCTGTATTTGATCAGTTTGTCCCTATGGGGTGATAGTGTTTTACAAATATGCTGGAGGGGGGTAGTCAGGGTATTCCCCCACCCTCCCAATTCTAACCCGTATGACATGGTTACACTGTGTTTTTAGCTCCCTTCAGTACAGTTGTCATTACCTGGCCCTGTAGTTTGGGGACTTTCGACCGCCCGGTAAAAGAAAAAATGCCAAATATAACAATTGCAAATATACAGTCTTTTCCTGTCTTTGTTTTCTTCCTTAATACCATTACGGCCCCCTGCGGCCACGGCGCACGAAGCCCCCTGCGGCTGTGTGCCCTGTGTGACGTGCTTATACAGCTGTTCCACTTTGTCTCCTCCCCTCCTCCTTCCACCTCACTCAGCGTGGCCGGCGTTCTCCATGCGCGGTCACTTCCCCCTTTCCACCTATCCAGTATTTGGGGTGGCCGGCGGTCTCCGCGCACACCTCCCCTTGCCCCCACCTCCGTTTCACTGCCCCTGTCCTCTGTTTACTTCCCCACCACCCTTCAACAACGCTGTGTGGTCAAGGTGTCCTATGAAGGCCCTACGGGTGACATCACCAACCTCTTTCAACAACTACTGGTAAGATCTTTTACACTTCAAGAGAGTGCGCAATAAGTTTGAACTGCTTGTCCCCGTTATCCCCACAGCTGTCCTCTTGTTAAGCCCGGAACAAGGTAACCAACAATACACTTGTATAATCGGACTGCGCACGCTGCGTCGCTTCGCGTGTGACACGCCCCTCGCCGGGAGGGCTTAACCAGCCAATTATCTTCCGTACTTGGCAACAATCTAGCTACCTCCTACAGAAAAACGTCATCTATCTATTGAGTTTCACTGCTCAATCAATAGGGATCCTCATCTACTCATTGACGATTAAAAAACACCAATTCGTAGGAAAGCCACACACACACAAACACACCCCCTTTATAGGTGGCCACGACCAAGGCCAATCAGTGTCTACGAGCAACTTCTGGCTCCACCCACCCTTTTTCCGTGACGTGGTAGCGGACGGCTCCCGTGCCTGTCCCGTTACCACTCACTTCCGTCAACACTGATTGATCAAATCTTCGCCGCACACCTTAGTAACACCTCCCGCCGCCCTTATTGGAACTCCTCCCCCCTCCCTCACAATCTCACATTGCTTGTTGGGTGTGACATACTCACCAAGTTCTCTTGATGCGGGACCACTAGACTGCATGCACCCCTCCAAGCGGCTCGCCACCTCCCCTCGTCTGGACCACGTCTGGACACTCGCCAACCGTGAGCGGGATACTTCTCAACCGGCACCCGAGGGCCAATATCCGGATTGCGCTGTCCGGTCTTCTCGCAGTTCCGCGATGGTCCTGTAGTCCTCAAAAAGGGGGCAGCGGCAGAGGGGGCCGCGCCGCCGGGCCTCCTCGCAACGAAAGGCCTTGGAAAAATAAAACTGAAAAGGTAGATCTTAAACAGATCTCAGCAGTGCCTCCAACTTGTCGGGGTGTTTATCCCGGGGTCGGCTGTGCCGTCCGCGGACCTCCGGGCTAGGATTCCCCAACTCCTCCCGTCCTTCCCAAAAATGAGAATGAGACACACACAAGGAGCAAGGCGGTTCTGCTGTTTATTATAACAAAAGCAGGGATGGGTCTAGGATCGTACGCGTCCGTCCAGACTCTCAAAATTCGTGGGGCTTGCAGGCCCTTTTTACCGCAGTATGACGCGCTACTTGCGTCACCTGAGAAAGTTAGCGAAAAAACCTATTCCCACTTCGGATTGGTTCCTCGAGTGGTAGGGTTAGTATAGCATACATATAGAGAACCATATTAGTGGTTAAGGATGAGTCAGGTGGTATACATGGGCTGTCCCTTCTATTAGATACTTGAAAATTGTTACACGAAGACCCCTAATGATTGGCTAATGTTAGTGGCATCAGTGATGAGTGAAATCATGTTCTGATTGGTCCTCCCGCGAGCCCCCAAGTCTTGGACCATCGGCGTTCCCAGCTCGCGGTGTACCTGTCACTAGCAACAATGTGTAACTATGTGTTTGAGCAGACAATGGGCGGATTTGCTCATAGGCCTGAGAGCAGGCCATTCCCATCGCCGTAGGTGTCCATCTTGTCATTTCACTGTTGCAGCCTGTGTCCCAGACGTGGGACCCAGGCGACTTCTTTCTCGTGGGTCTGGCACCTTGTCAGGTCAGCTTAGTCACGTGTGGAGGGACTGTAGCTGGGGCGGAATTCTGCACATTTAAAGTTGTATTTTCCTTCTGTGTGCTTGGCTTTGCTTACAGCTGTGACCTTGGCGCCGGCTGGTAGCATATGAGTTGCAACATCGCACCCTTGGCTATGAGCTCTCGCTGGGCTCGTTCTGTGTGATCACCACTTGTATTCTTGCTCATGCAGTGTTCATGGCCGTTCTTGCTTGCGGCCTACTTGGGCCTAGTTCATGGGTGGGGATGCATTACCTATGTTGCGGTTTGACATGGCCTCATAAGCAATATTATGTCTTCATTATGTTCTCATCACGATGCGAGAGGTGGGAGAAGCGTCAGCAAGCGAGTGCTTCAGGCATCTTGCATTTCTGCATTACTATAATGGGGCCTATGTGAAAAATAATAAAGATGCGCGTCATTGGGTGTATCCATCACCTACGTCATAGCACTGAATATATTCTTCGTGTAGGCGGGTGCGTGAGTGACCAGTGTGCATGGTGGCACGTGTGTTCTTGGCAGTTGGCTAGGTCGTTGTGGCATCTCTAATGATGTGGGTGCTCGTTGTTAATATCTTAGTCCAGTTCATCCATGCCGCAGGTGTCGGCTTGAGTGGGACAGGCTGGTGGGCATATCCTTATGTTCTTGAACCAGGGTATTTTGTCATCTGGTAGATAGGCGAACTCATCTCGTGGTGGATGCCTGGTCCGCGATCCTCTAGGCCATGGTCGCGTGGAGATTGGGGGGAGCTTGTTCTCCCATTCTCCCACTTCAAGTCGATGCAGGTGCCATCAGGTATTTGAATGTGCGGTTCCTGGGTGCATTCTGTAGATTGCATCTGCGCCGGGGACAGTTGGACGAATTTTATTGCAGCGTATGCTGTTAAGTATCTCATCCACTTCCTTGCAGTGTCTTTCTAGACTCATCTCTCTCACTCTCTCAATTCTTGTTTTTTCTCTCTCTGTTTGTCTGCAAGTGTCCATCCCCTAATCATCTGATCTATTTCTTTTTGTCACCTTTCTCTGCTTTTCTCTTTCTCTCTGTGCCTCTTCTTTCCTTTCTCTCTCTATCTCCCTGTGTCTTTCCTTTTCCTTTTCTTCTTCTCCCATTCCCTACCTTCTCTTTTTCCTTGTTCTCTCCTTGTCTTCTGCTTTTCTTCTTTCTTTCTTTCTTTCTTTCTTTCTTTCTTTCTTTCTTTCTTTCTTTCTTTCTTTCTTTCTTTCTTTTTTTCTTTCTTTCTTTCTCTGCTCATTTTCTTTTTCCTCCTGTTCCCTTTCCTCTTCTTTTTCATTCTCCTGTCTTTCTCTGACTTCCCTTTCTCCTTCTCTCGAGTCATCCATATCCTTCCAGCAAACTTGAGTATTATTTGTCCTCCTGCCCACTCATTTGGTATGATCACTGTTTCTTGCTTGTCTCTTTCTCTTCAAATCTCCTCCTCAGATCCTATCAATGTTGCCTGCAACTCACAACGTTCGCCATATTCATCACTTGTGGACACTGGATTTGGCTTATTTATTTTAGTCCACTCTTCACTACGAAACAAGTGTTGGAATTGACGCTTGTATTTGGATTGGAAGAAAACATTGGTCTTGAAGTGTAATTACCAGTGGAACTGACTTTAGTACTTGTATTTGAAGAGTAACATTGTGTCAGTCGAATCCCTACTGGAGCTTATTGACAAATACAGTCTCTGATGCTATTTGTTTGTTAAAATACATGGATATAAAGATACTATGTTGGGTTTGTTTCACGTAGCGTGTTGAAAGGCGCAACAGGATTTGGAATTAATTGATATTTTGTTTATAATACTCAGCACCTAGCCCTCAAAGACCGTTTGTTCTTTTAATGAATTTAAGAATATATGGCATGTGCCTTTGGAATTATTATGTCGTGTTCTCTCAGAGTCATCCGAACCCTCCCTAATTTCTCAGTAGTAACCTTGGCTTTGTCCAAGTACCTACTCTGTTTGTGCCTTCAGGAATTTCCAGTGAACTCAGCCATTTCGATTTTTCATGAAGCCGTAAGCCCTCTCGTTTATTCAATGTGTGCTGCTGCTTCCATTTTGGAAAAGATGGCTGCTAAGTACTGTTGCATTTCGATATTAGCAAGTTATATACATGTGTCGTTCAGCTTTGAAATCAGCTTATACATTGCTTGTGTTATCATTTGCCATGTTTATATGCTATGCAAATGTTAATACTCTTCATGTATAAATGCATATTTGACCTGATGTGTTTTCTTTGTGTTGAGTGCATGTGTACTACATGTCTAGCGGATGCATATGTGTGTCTCTATCATTAGTTTAGCAATTCTCGCCATCTTGAGCTCACATTAGGTTCATTTCCTACTGTACCTGCCTGGGAGAAGGGTAATACGGCTGTCTTGTTGAATAGCGTGTCTGACCTTTACAATATTAGGCCGGGGGAGGGGCAGTTGCTATGAATGACGTATTCATCTGTCTCTCAACACAGCGACCACCCAACCAGGCAATACATATAATGGTACACATGCAAGTGAAGAAACACAGGATTTGTGATGTGACTGGAATCTAGATGGCAGCTCCTTACATGTTGCCCTGGCAGGAATAGAGAAAATATTCACATGACGGTTTCAAAAACACCTAACTTAGAAAGCAACCTTATAAAGCATCGTAGACATCCTAAAATGGTGAACAAACCTACCCAGGAACATCTGAGATATGGCGCCAATTGCCAATGAAGACAGGAGTTCCCACCACACAAACCAGTAAAGTGCACTGCAACATTGTGTGCCTGACCCTGCTGATCCCAGATTGGGCCACGTCATCCGCACACCTAAAGCTGGCAATCACAAGGCTGTTCCCATCTTGTGGGTCCCAGTGATGGCACTTGAAACCAAAAAGAGCACAGCCTGTTAAAAAATGAAAATAACGGCATGGGTATACAGTTAGAGCGTGTAAGCACTTTGATGGCAAGCACAGAACCCTCCTCTACTGGTTGTAGATTTATGATTTCAATAATTTTGAATTTTATTAGTGAATGGCACTTTTAAGGAGCTACATTTAAAAAAAGATAGTTGTGCAAATTGGTGTGTTTTATATTGTACTAGCTGTACGCAGTGTATCAAATGCCGATGAAGAGGTCGCTCTCTTATTATGCTTGGCTAAGTCAAGTGTGACTATTAAGGTATCCCACAGCCTGCAGACTTTGATCTGACTGCTGGGTACAAAAATAGGTAACAAGACATAACTGGGATTGACATAGAAGTGATGTTAGGACCTTGCCACCCTTTGCTGTTCGTTCTTGTGGAGCTTGCTGAAGTGGAAATGGTCAGTGCATGCTGCGTCCCCTGTCTGGTATCATTTAAGTCCTGCACATTGTCTGCGGGGTTTATCTTAATCGCAATAGAAATGTGGGCCTTTATTGTAAAAGGCTTGGTGTCCAATGGATAAAGGGCAGAAAGTGGATGGTATGCTGGGAGGGAACAGGTAAGAGTCTGGTGGAAAGCCCGCGTGTCAAGGCCATGTGATCCCCTAATCTTCTGACCCTCATTAACAAGAAAGGGAGCTTGAATGTAATTGCCTTTGCTACTCTGCTGATCCCTATCATTAATAGGCCGGATGAAAAAGTATTTCGCAAAATTCTGTAATTTGTGACTAGGCACTTCCAATGGTTTGTGCCAAAATAGTATAAACAGGGCATGCAGGATTTTTGTCAGATGTAGGCATAGGCTGACATCTGCCTTTCAAGACCCCCGAAGCACTTGTCGGCCATTTTGCATCAGGCACAGGATCAGAATACAGACCAAGCCATCATCTTGGAACCAGTGGAGTCCGTACATACTTGCTGACCTCTGTGAACAGACATGGAACTCCTTCAGACATAACACCCCACATAGGGTCTGATCGTCTGATGGACTCCATGTCACGAGTCTGCCTGAACAGGACCTGGGAGACAGATACGGCAAACCCCGAATCCCAGAGTGACTGTTGATCAGACAGAAGCTACAACAGCCCCCTGCAAGCTATCTGTCCCAAGTGAGACATGACAGTATTCCCTCATTGAAGGCTGGGAGGTCCAGGTTTCCTCATATTGGATGCCAGTTACCTGGTTCCATCACAAGGCGCACAGCCTTTCCTGTTGACAAGGAATTGTTGCAATCCTCATCAGAATCTGAAATCACAGATCTCATGTACATTGTATTCTTTCTTGCCATTTATCCATAGCGGAGGTAGCAGTGACTTAGCTTAGAGGGTGGACAGTTATATAGGACCTCAAAAGGAGTACAAGAAACACTCTATGGCCTTCATTACGAGGTATGCCGGTAAGGGAAAAACGATGCCGGTGTGTAAATACCGGCATCATTCACCGTTCCGTAGCATTCCGACCTGGAACCCCGGTATTAGCGGCATACCAAACAACGGTCCCGCTAATAGCGGCCTAGGTGCGTACACGCGCCTCTTCAGGTAGTAAATACCGGCATGCCGGTAATAGGGGGTAATTACAACCCACGCAAACATGCAAATACCGGCATCGCAAACCCGGTAATAACGGGCTGCATGATGCCGGCAAAACAGGCATCGCGGACCACACGCAAACAGCAAGCAAGATACAAGGCAGCTGCCACAGGTGCACACAATCCTCACAGGTGGAGTCAAAGGAGGCTGCGCCAGTATGAACTGAGCACACCCACACACCACAACCCCCCCCCCCCCCGGTGTAGGCAATGCAGAGTTACCCTGTACAAAAGGAGCACAACTAAACACCACACCCCTTCCTACACCAAAATGCCACCACTAGCATTTGCAAACATGGCGCAGGAGGACCTGCCTATACTGATACAACTACAGCAACAACTGCAACAAAAATAAACAACAGCAGCAAGAACAGGCAGCACAGAGGAGACACAGGAGGAGAAGGAGGTTGAGACAGGCCCATCCATTACCACCAGCGCAGCCACCAGAGCCTCGTAGGCAGCCAGCAATACCTCGCACCAGACCCAGCCCATTCAACCATACCCCTGAGCAGATCCACGCCATGTACCGGTTGGACCGTGGCACCATCACCACCATAGTGCACATGATACAGAACGACATTGCCAGCCACCTACAAACATGCACTGCCATCCCCCCACTACTAAAGGTGGTGTCTGTGCCACACTTCCTGGCCACAGGCACCTACCAACACACAGTGGGCCAGCTGCATGGCATTTCACAACCACTATTTTCACGCATGCTGAACCAAGTGCTGGATGCCCTCCTGAAGCACGCAAGCACCCACATATCCCTACCACGGACTGCCCAGGAGATAGCCGAAACCAAAGTAGGCTTCCATGCACTGGCAGGCATGACCAATTGTGTCGGTGCCATCGACTGCACCCATGTGGAATTGATAGTCCCCCATGCCATAGAGGCCGTGTACCGCAATCGCAAACAATACCACTCCATCAATGTGCAAATGGTATGTGACTCCAGGAAGATCATCACCCATTGCTGCGGCCGATTTCCTGGATCAACACATGATGCCATGTTGCTGGGTAAATCCACGCTACCCCATCACATGGAGCGACATGCCGGACCACGTGCCTGGCTGCTTGGTGAGTTGCACAACCGTCCCATGGCAGTGCTTTGGGGTACTGATGTGTGGGGATGCATGAGGGGGGGACAATACTGCACCTGGGTGGGAATAGCCAGTGATTGGAGAATGCATGCAGAGCCAAACACTCCTGACCTGAACCAGTCAAACGGTACATGACAATTCACTGGGCCACAGATCACAAATAATGCATATCAATGAGAACAAGTAAGAGGCACAACCAGGCCACCATGGTGATGACAAGCAATGCATGAATGAACAGGACGGCAAGAGTGGCTATGTATGCAGTGTGACCATGCATAGTGAAGAATGAACAGCATGAATTGGAGTCAAAACATTGTTGCACTACCACAGCATATCTGCCTCAGCATGCATGATTACACCCTGCATCATCTATTGAATGCCAACCAGACTACCACACCACACGACAGTACAGATTGCACCTAGATAACAATTGTTCATGCTTACAGGGACATATACATGGCCACACCAAAAAGCTGGCGGCATGACTGTGCTCCCTGATTTACGAGAGTTCAGAGTGACACACACCTATTTGAATCTGCTTGCAGGTGATGGAGGATATCCCTTGAGGCCGTGGCTACACACCCCTGTGCCTAACCCACAGAACGGCCATGAGGAGGAGTACAATCGTGTGCACACCCGTACCCGTGTTGTCATTGAGCAGACCTTTGGCCTGTCGAAGGGGTGGTTCCGCTGCCTCAGCAGGTCTGGTGGGGCACTCCTATACAGGCCTGAGAAGGTGGCAAAGATCACCATGGCCTGTGTCATGCTGCACGACATGTGCGTCTGGAGAAATGTGCCATTGTCACCTGACATTGATATGCATGGGCCGGGTGAGGATGATGAGGATGGAGACGGAGGTGAAATAGCCCCACTGCCAGTACGTGATGCACGGGATGGCCATGCTGTGTGGCAAGCACGAATTCAGGTATACTTCTGAAACACAGGGACTATGAAAGACTTGTGTCAGTCAGACACTGGGCCAATGTGAACATGCACACAGGGAATGGTGGGATTTGGGCACTGAACACCGTAACACATTAAATGGATGCACACCAAAAATAACAATGTCCAGCCATGGATTTTTCTTCTCACAACTTGTGTATTCTTTAAAACAGCAAAAATGTGCCCACTCCCCCCTCCCAGAGCCCCCAACAAACTCCCTCACCCACCCCACAAACCCCAGTAAATACCCCAACAAACTCCCTCACCCACCCCACAGATCCCAAATGATCCCATGTGTGCAACAAACAGTGTTCCCTTCACCAATGTAGTTCTTCACATTGTCATTGCCCATACTGTTATTTCTTTGAGACTTTTGGGTCTGGGGGTGCCATGGCCGAGTGCCGTGCGCTCCTCCATGTTAACCGCACAGGGCTCGATTGCACCGAGGTGGAAGGGGTTGTTGTAGTGGAGGTGTCTATTGTCAGTCCCATGGCTGTGCCAAGGTGTGGCCGCTGCATTTGCGGAATGTTTGCAAGAAGGGCCTGTGTCAGTGACCCCATGCACTCCATGAATGCACACATAGATGACTCCACAGCAGCTATATTGGCTGCAATGGCCGTGGCTATGGCCCTCATGGCCTCATTCCCAGCGTCGACCTGTTGACACATGATTTGCAGCATTGACTCTTGGCGGGCCTCTACACTTGCCAGGCGAGCCTCAAAGGAGGTGTCGGCCGCAGGTGTACTGGTGGCTGGCAGGGTGGTGGCTGGCAGTGTGGTGGAAGGCAGGGTGGTGGCTGGCAGGGTGGTGGCTGGCAGGGTGGTGGAAGGCACCTGCATGGGGTCCTCGTCCTGGGCACTGTCCTCCTGGAAGATCCCAATGTCTGATTCTCCAAGGTCAGAGTCATGGAGACATGGATCGTCCAGGCTCTCAGACTCCGCAGGTGGGGGGGGGCTGGCAATGGGCCTTGGGGTGGGTGTTCCAGACATGATTCCAGCCTCATCATCCACCTCTGTGGACACAATGTCCGTGGTGGCCGGCAGAACGGCTCCCACTGTTGTGGGTGCCTGCTGCTGTTCTGTCACTACAGGTGCCCCCTGCAGGGTTGATGCCTTGTGTGGCACACTGGGTGTTGCTGCAGGCATTTTCTTGGACGGTGGGGTGGCGGTGGCCCTGGTCCCTTTGCGTGCACTGGATGTACTTGCACCCCTGTCCTGTGTTCCACCTTCGTCATCGGTGCCTGGGAGATAGAAGAGATGCAGGTCATCAGTGATGTTGTCCAATGGCAGCTGTGATGTATTGCGGTGTGATCTGTTCATACATTCAGGCATCATTTCATTTCTGGTGTGTGGCATTTGGTGTACTGAGGGGACATGTTGGCAATCAATGCATGGCTGGTGGCATAGCATTGGTTTGGTGTCTGTGTGGTGGGTCCCATGGGCATGGTTGGGTCATGTTGCACCTCTGTTGGGATTTGGATTTTCACTCAGCATGCGTGAGGTGCAGGGTGTGGCACTCATTCTATGGATGTGTTGATGTAGCATTGGAACATGAATTGCCTTGCCTACTCTAACTTCCACATCACTTGTGCCACATCATGTTTTGGTATACGTGGATGTGATGATTCACTCACCTTCCTCTGTGGTAGTTGCAGCGCCAACCTCCTGGTCTCCTATTCCCTCTATGGATTCGGGTCAATGAATGCACTTGCGGTCTCCTCCCATGCGGTGAGCTTCACAGGGGAGTGTGTGCCACCACCTGTCGCCATTGCGGCCCTCCTGTTCTCTGCCAGGATCTTCCTGACCCAGAGGCGGAGGTCGTCCAAGCGCCTTCGGCAGTCACGTACACTCCTTGGGGTGCTCCCCACTGCCGACACCCTCTGAGCGACCTCCTGCCAGACCTCTTTTTTTCTGGTTTGGGCCGCATGCTTGAGGTCTGTGCTTCTGATTGTGTCTGCATGCTGTTCGAGGGTGTTAGCAAGCATTGTGAGTTCAGCATCAGAAAAACGCTGCTTCCTCTTCCTTTGGGAGGATTTTATGGTGGCCTTCGACATCCTGCTTCAGTTGTGGCACACGACAACACGAGTGTAGTGGTGGTTATGGAGGATGGCAATGGATTGTGTTTTTAAAGATGGCCGCCGGCTCATTTCCCGTTCCTGCGCGATGACGTAATTTCCGGGTCCTTTTTTGCGACCACGGTAATACCGTGCAGTTATTACCGTGCTGGTGTTTGGTGGTTGTTATGACGCGGTTACGGAATGGGCGGTACCCGCAATGCCGGTATAGGGGGGTTGGTGGCCCGTTACTGGCAGGCGGTTTTGCCACTACCGGCATGGGGTAATGCGCGTTCTCGCGCACTCGTAATCACCCGCACTTAGTGGGTTCATACGGGCACGGACTCGCACGTTCCGGCATGCCGGTGATGGACACGCTGTCACCGGGATACTCGTAATGAGGGCCTATGAATCCATTTCTAAGCGGCGGGTCAGAGAGTGCACACAAAACATCATAGATTGTTCTGTTAGTGATTCTGAAGGCTCTGGAACATGTGGACAATAGCTTGGACAGTGTTATATGGAAGGGCACGTATTTGGAGACTAACATCCTTGTCTAAATTAGGTAGGGAGGTGTTCGTTCTGATTAGCTTATCTCCTGGTGGTTTCTTTTGGTTTCTCTAGTTTTGCATGACTTAGTTCTTTCTATCTCTCGTGCATAGTGGCGGTCTGTAGTTGGCAGATGTGTTTTAGAAAACCATAGTAAAGGTTCCCGGCCGATATCCAGTGACACCCACCTGTCCTCTCTCTCTCTTGGGCTGAACCATTTCTTGAATGCCTTCACTTGTCTATTTCCTCTGCCCTCCTTCGTGCACCCTGACTACACTCCATTCCGCTTTCTACTCACTTTTCTTCTCCTTCCATTCTCTCATAGCCTCAGCCTTAACTCGGTCTAACTGCTGCTTCACTTGCAGCCGGCCGTTTATCACCTCAACACCCGCACCCCTCACATTGTATGCTCCCGTGTCCCAACTTAATCTATCTCCTTCGCTTACTGCACAACACCTGCACCTATCCTCACCTCCTATCTCCCTTTCAATTGGCCACTGGAATGCACAATCCCTCTGCAACAAGTCTTCCTATAGCACTGACCACTTACATTCTTATCATCCTCAACTTTCACTTCATCCAATCACAGACATCTGGTTCTCCCCTCATGACTCTACACAACACTAGTGTTAGGAAATATGTTTCCCAGGGACAGCTCCCGATTTCACGGGAAAATGTGCAGCCTCTGTGTGTTGCCAGATATGGAGGCTGGGTCTGTCTGGGCCAGTTCATATTTGTGCCAAAATGTGTCTGTTGCTGGGAATATGCAGTGGGCAGAGGTTGTCCAGGATTGGACAGTGCCTGCAGGCGAAGGAAGATGCAGATCCTTGCCATTGGTGGGTTGGGTGCAACTCCAGCCCGCATCCTGGATAAAAGAGGGACCGCTGCAACCATTCTTCTCCATCATTGGAGCATAGACCCCTTTGAACGATAGCATACCACACAGGGCCCGAACCTCGTTGTTAGAAGATCGCCAGCAGCCCTTTCGTCACTTGCCCAGGAAAGCCCTGTCTCTCTGCAGATCTCATGAAGACCTTCATTGGTGCTTCGGACCATGGAACAGTGGGAACAACCAGCTTGGGACCCCTGCTTGAAGATTCTCCTGGCCTGTAAAACCGAGGCAGAGGACACCTAATTAAACTTTATGTGCCTGTGAGGAGTAGAGTTGTGCATAATTCCCCTGAGGCAGTGATGCATGCAATGTGCTAAGCCTAGAAACATGTTTCAAGGCATCCAATATATATAAGGGTTGTGCTTGCTCAAGGATGATAGAAAAGTGAAGTTCCTTTAATAATTCAAACTAAAACCATTCCAAGTGTTTGGCAATAGCAAGGGGAACAGTTGAGTGTTGCGTCATAATATCGTAGGCTAGAGGCTGGCCAGTCTTCTCCTCTATGGCTTGGGTTGGTTTTCTTTCTTTCTCTATTAATGTCTCTCAACTATACAGAGTTGCCTGACAGTGGATGTATTCATGTCTCTCCTTTAATAACATTCTTAGGGCAGCTGCAACTCATGGCAGGGGAAGGTTCCTTTTTATGCTGTGTGTATCTACTCTCTAGTCTCTTGTAATGTGAGTTCTTATTATCTTATTACTGAGTCACTTAAATTGTAGCATCCGTTTTCATATAAAAAAGGGGTGTATGAGGAAATATTCCATACGGTTCTTAATTCTTCTTCAGGGTGACCCACTATTTCACTATGTTTCGCCCCAATTGAGTTTCTTCAGGACTTTAGTTGCACACCAATACTTTGGGGCAATTTAATCCAAAATATGGGACTTATAGCAAGACCTGCCGCCACAATGCATATCATTGTACTGATAAATAACACCTTAGAGATGGTTTACAGCAGTTCTATGAAAATACAGAAAGTGAAAGAAACAGAGTGAATGAAAAGGCATCAGACCTGCCTGTAGCCATTGTTCCCCACTGCATTCAGCTTTATGCGCCCCTCCACTTTGTCCTAAGGGACATGCCACACACCATAGCCACTCCTCCATTATCCGCACGCTGATTTTCCTGCAGCCATCTAATGTTAATCGTGCTTACCTGTAAAAACAAAAACAAACCAAAGAGGTGCTTTTTATAATGCAGTTTGAGCTTTTGGTTTGCCAATATTGAGGAACTGGGAGAGAGGAGTTTTCCTGGATTCAAAATCTGAGTAAATCCGGCTCTTCTTCCCTACTTATCTAAGCTTCTGGAGTACCTTGTCTATTGCCAGATCTCTTCTTTTTTTAATGAATTATCTCTTCTCCCTCATTTTCAGTCTGGATTTCGTCACTGTTACTCCACAGAGACTGCATCAATGTGTGTTCTTAACTCTATTCTGTCTGCTCCCCACTCTAAATGCTTTTCTTTTCTCATTCTTCTTGATTTATCAGCTGCTTTCGACACTGTTGATCACTCTTTACTTCTTGATTCTCTTTCCTCTTTTGGTTTCAGGGGTTCTGTACCTTCCTGGTTCAATTCTTATCTCTCTAACAGAACTTTTTCAGTTTCATGGGGTGGAAAAACGTTGTCACCTCTTCCCCTCAAGCACAGTGATCACCAAGGTTCTACCTTGAGTCCATTTCTATTCTCACTTTATACTTCTTTACCTTACTCCCGTGATTACTTCCTTTGGAATTTCTCATCACTTCTATGCTGATGATGTCATGAATAGACGATTCCGACCCTTCTGGCCATCCTGGTCCCTCTATCAATGATCATTTCTCTCCGACCCTTCCTAACATAGCCAAAGCCAGGAAACTGTGCAGGTCTAGTCATTCTGATTCACTCTCATGCTTCCTTGAAATTAGACAAACCCCCGCGTCTAGGCACGTCTCAACGCTATGCTTGTCTGCACTCCTCGTCCTGGCAAGTTGTGTAACTTTCTCTACCCTTGTTATTGCCTTGTGCTCAGCAAGTACCGTTATCCTACCTCCTTCCTGGTATTCCTTCCTGAGCGGTACTGCTACCTCTGCCTTCCGGAGCAGGGTGTGCCGCTTATAGTCTTTCCCGGTTAGGTCCTCTCTTATACCAGACCTTTCCCAGACCCTCCCTGAATGCCGGGAAAACGGAGGTTCTATTTTTCCCTGTCAATTCTTTTTCTCCGCCACCATCCATTTCTTTTCCACCCTCTACCCTTTCTATTTCCCCTTCTGCACGAAACCTTGGTCTTTATTTGGATTCTAATCTTTCTTTAACCCATCATATTTCTCTCACATCCCGGTCTTGCGCTTTCAACTGTCTGCAAAGTTCGCTCTTTTCTTACCTTCCATGCAACCAAACTGCTTATTTCTTCTCTTATTTTTTCTCGACTTTTCTATTGTTCTGTCACGCTTTTTGGCCTCCCTTCATCTCGTCTGGCTCCTTTGAAATCTATATATCACTCCTCTGTCTGTTTACTTTGTCTTGTCTCCTATCGTGATTCTATTTCAGCATCACTTGTATCTATTGGTTAGTTACCTTTTCACTCTCAACTTAAATTTCATTTTCTCTGCCTAGTCTCTAAATCTCTCTATGGGTTAGCTCCAGACTATCTTGGTGCTCTCCTGTACTTTTACACTCCTTCTCGGTCTCTTTGTTCCTAGCGTCTTTTCAAGTTGACTGTTCCTCGTCCACCGTGTGCTGAGTCTCGCTTTTGTTCTTTCCAGCTTCTTGCTCCTCTTCACTGGAACACTCTTCCTCTAGCTCTTGGATCTATTAGTGTCTATTCTCTTTTTCGGGTCTCCTTGAAAAATCATCTTCTCCACTGTCCATGATTGTTTGCTTTCAGATTTGATATTTGAACCTCCTTCATATTTTCATATTTTTTGAACGGTTGTTTTTAAATACTCTGTGCAGCGCTTTGAATAAAAGCGTTATATAAGCTCTAATAAAATAAAAATACAAATACAGTTTCAGCAGTGGATTGGTGGCAGGAATGATCGGGGGCAAAAGGGAGTAGCGGCAGGTAGAGAAGATAGGTACATGTGTGGGTGGAGGTATCAGGGTAGGTTGAAAAGGTGATTCAGTTGGAGAGTAAGGCGAGAGAAAGAATGCTGTGTGAGAAGGCAGCAAGGCTCCCATATTGGAAAAAGGAGTGTTTAGACGTCCAGTAGACTGCAACCTGTGGCCGCCAGTTCTTTTGACCTATGACTTCCATGATCCCTAGTCATTGATTATGATGTTTAGGGCGGATGGGTGTTGGAGTCCAAAACATCTGGAAAGCTAAAGGTTGCAGCCCCCTTGAGAGGAAGCTGAGTAAAAGGGATAGGGGTGTCCTTTGAGACCTTGTGCTTCCAAGTGTTGAGCAAGTGGGAGGAGGGCATAGGGAACAATATCTCTTACTGGAAGATGTAGGTGTATTGGCATTTGAGTCCTTGTGCTTACGGGCTGTGGAGCAACTGAGAGGTGATCATTGGGAACAATGGGCCTCATTTCAAGTCGGACGGTCTGGTAAAAAAGTGCCGGTATTCATGGATACCAGCACTTTACCAAACTGGCCGACTATAGGTTTGCTGGTGGAGCACCTGGGTTACTTCCAGCTAAGAGTGGGTCGGTAATTAGGGCAAATCCCCTCATGTAGTCCTATGGGACTCATGAATGGGGATTCAGACCATCAGGCGGCAATGCTGCCGGACCGAGTGCCAGAAACGGTTTCTACATTTTCCGGTACCCTGGCAGCTCTACCGCTAGGATACCAGCAGCCTCAAATTGAAGCCCAATTTCTATTACTGGAAGTTGTAGCTGTACTGGCATTTGAGGCCCTGTGCTTCTGGGCTGTGGAGGAGATCATAGGGAGCAATGGGTCTCATTGTAATTCAGCCGGTCTAGTATAAATTTGCCGGTATTCCTGCATACAGGCACTTTACTGGACCTGCCAACTAAGGGTTTGCCGATGGGCTTGCATTACCTCCAGCTACAAGCTGGAGGTAAGGCTGGTGCCCTACTGGCAAAAATAGGCCTCAATACCGGCGCCAGCATTTCCGGTGCTGGTAATGAGGGCAAATCCCCCCATGGAGTCCTATGAGACTCATGAATGGGGATTTAAATGGTCACTCCAGCACTCAGAATCTGGCTGCTCTACCGCCAGGATACTGGCAACCTCAAACTGTGGCCCAATATCTATTACTGCAATTTGTAGCTGTACTGGCATTTAAGGCAAGTGCTTCTGGTCTGTGGAGCAAGTGAGAGGAGATCATAGGGAACAATATCACTTACTGGAAGTTGTAGATGTACTGGCATTTAAGGCAAGTGCTTCTGGTCTGTGGAGCAAATGAGAGGAGATCATAGGGAACAATATCACTTACTGGAAGTTGTAGCTGTACTGGCATTTAAATGGAAATTGCTTCTGGTCTGTGGAGCAAATGAGAGGAGATCATAGGGAACAATATCACTTACTGGAAGTTGTAGCTGTATTGGCATTTGAGGCCCTGTGCTTTTGGTCTGTGGAGCAAGTTGGAGAAGATCATAGGGGACAATACCTCTTACTGGAAGTTGTAGCTATACTGTCATTTAAAGGGAAAATGCTTCTGGTCTGTGGAGCAAGTGGGAGAAGTTCATAGGGGACAATACCTCTTACTGGAAGTTGTAGCTATACTGGCATTTAAGGGGAAATTGCTTCTGTCTGTGGAGCAAGTGAGAGGAGATCATAGGGAACAACATCTCTTACTGGATGTTGTACCTGTTGTGGCATTTGAGGCCTTGTGCTTCCGGGCTGTGGAGTAAGTGGGCGGAGATAATAGGGAACAATATCTCTCGCTGGAATTTGTAGCTGTATTGGCATTTCAAGCCTTTTGCTTCTGTGCTGTGAATGTTAGACGGAGATATAAATGAAGGCGTGTCTGCTTGTGGTTGATTCGAAAGGGGAATAAGAGATGGCAGGATGGGGAAGGGAAAAGTTTGCCAAGAGGAGGTGATATCCGGAAAGAGGGGTGGGGTGAAGGGCTTGGGCATGTGGCTAAAATGGGGGCAGAAAGAACAGAAAATGAGGGAAGGTAGGGGAGAGCTCTACCCAGAAGGAAAGTGCAGTGATAGTGCTGCCTTCCTGCTGCACCCTAGCAATACACACAATTGCAAAAATGTACCTCACATTCAATAAAAATACACATGCAAAGTGTCTGAGGAGCACTACTCTGGGCAGAACAGAACAATTCTCTCCCCATTCAAGTCTCTCCTTGGCTTTCTCAAAGATATCAAGGGATCAATGTGTTTCTGGAAACCAGTCCCTAGCACGGACAATTCTGAACGCCACCATCGTGTATCAAGACCATAATATATGAGACAGGTCATAAAGGTCCAATAAGGAATGACAACACGTGCATGCCCTTACTTTGATGTTCCAGCAGTTCCAGGTACATATTTATGGTGACCCCAGGACCCGTGTTTGATCCTGACAGGCTCAGAACAGGTGGCACCCTTGTCAGAGAACAACCAGGCCAGATGCTCTGAGAGCCTGCCTCTAAGGGCCAAGGTAAGCGGAATACTTAACTCTACATAATACGTTTGCACCTAGAAACACTTGTGCACAGGCGAGTTACAGATGCCATATCACATCATGTCATATACGCACCAATCATGCATAGATTACTTAACTGCAGTCCCATTACACTGAGGCCTACTCTGGCTCATCTCCATATTTCCACCGTGAGGCATCCTGCACCAGCGACAGGCACACCATTGAAAGCAGATAACATGATCCGTATGCTGCCCCCTGTGGGTGGGGTGTAAGGATGCACCAATCACCTAACACTTCCTGTTAGCACCGAGCTCTAGGAAAGGGAGGACAGGTTGCAGGACCGGGACAAGGAACAGTAGGGTTTACTATGATGAGATTACCAATAAGTAATCTAGGTATTGCCTCTTCACCCATGAGCCGCTTTCGCATTGTCCCATAGACACATTTTTGAAAATCTACAATTTGGTGGAATCAAGTTGATCAACCTATTTGTGTCCTTTCTCTTTTGTTACAGGGGGTATTCCCATGCCGCCCAGCCATGCCCCATACCCCTTCCAGCCATTAACCACCACCTTGGTGTTCAAAGGAGTAACAGAATCCAGAGGTGCTAAGGAGTGGCACAAGGGTGGTAATTCCCTCCTACACAATGAAGTTAATGATCGAGTAATGGGGGAGTTGTCTGCTGGCTGCCTCTGGTAAACTACAGCAACCAGAATGCATTGCACGTAAGTCCTGCTACTTAAGAGGGATTTACACTTGCACACTCAAATCAAGTCTGCCTCCTTGATGGTTGCTGAGGCATGAACTATGTCTTGGAAGAGTCAAATACTGGACTGTGGGGCTGAATGTGCTGGGATCCAGAGTATGCTCCTCTCCCCTCCTTCTGCATAAAACGTTATTGGGTGCTCCGGACTCCAGATGGGCAGCACCCGGGCAATCTATGCCTGACTAACGAGTGCCACATTGCTGGTAATATCTGAGTCATGGCTGCCTTTGACAAACTACACCTGAACCAGTCTGCCTTGCTAATAATTACTGACTCATGAAAGAGTGCTTGGAGGAGTACATCACTGGACTGTGGGGCAGAAGAAGCTGGGATCCAGAGTGCACGCCTCACCCATCCTTTGGATGAACTTGTTGTTGGGAGTTCCTGACTCCAAAAGGGCTGCACCCAGGCGATCCATCCCCACTAAGGAGTGTCACATTGCTGGTAATTCCCTCCCCAACCCACTGAGGTTGATTGGGTAATGGGGAAGTGTTGGGTCCTGGCTAGCTTTGACAAACTACAGCCACCAGAATTCCCAGCATCTACGTAAGGGGATTCAACCTTACACACCTGAGCCATTCTGCCCCCAGTGATTGTTGATGTATGATCACGTGCTTGGCGGAGTTCATCACTGGACCGTGGGGCTGACTGCAGCAGGGATTACGCCTCACTCCCTTTTGAAAAAGATGCTAAAAGGAGTTTTGGACTCCACAGGGGCATCACCAAGCTGATATAGGTCTGACGAAGGAGTGCCACAGTGCTGGCCATTCTTCCCCTACTGAGCTTGAAGATTGAGTAACTGGCACAAATAAACTTCAACAACCAGAATCCCTTGCATTTTCATCCTGAAAATGAGTTAAGTGGATAAGAGGCATGCAAACACTCTTGGAGGAGTACATCACTGGAATGTGGGGCTGACTGCAGTTGGTATCCAGAGTGCACCTCTTTCCCCCTTTTGAAATATGTATATTATAGGGCAACGCCACTCTCCCTATTGTTAAAGTGAAACCTATCACCTGTAGGAAATGTAAGCATTCTATGGGCCTCATTACACGGAAGGCGGTAATGGTTAACGGCCACCGTTAATGGTAATGGTGACCGTTAACCATTACCGCCTTACTACGAGGTCCCTTAGCGGGTAGGTGCTTTAACGCCTCCTTTTTGCAGGCGTTAAAAACCAACCCGCTAAGGGACCTCGGAGCTAATTACGGCACCGCAAAATTGCGGTGCCGTAATTAGCGCCTTCCCCATTCCCATAGAGCCCTATGGGGCAGAAATTGGAATGGGGAAGGGCAATGGCGGAAGGGGGATTTACCGCCCCACCAACCTTGGAATGGGGCGGTAAATCCCCTTTCCGCCAAGGCGGTGCCGGTAATTTACCGGCATGGTCCAGGGTGCTAATAGCACCCTGGATCACCGCCTTCCGTGTAATGAGGCCCATTGTCTAATAACATTGGAACCGTTAGACAGACCTTTTCCAAACAGCATGTCTGGCACAGGCCTCCCAAAACACGAACATTCCGTGCGTTCAAAAGATAAAGGGTTGAGTGGGGTGTGTTTTCACTTTTTGCATTGGTTTTCCCATAGGAAAAATGTAAGATTTTTGCTGACATGCATAGCCCAAACTGTTGGATGGATTTTTGCCGGATAAGAAACAAGTTGGGCACACATTGCTCAAAGGAAATCCTTTGCGGTTTGGCGTACATCCGTGAAGTAGGTTTTTAAAAATGTGCTGGTTGCCTGGCTACCCCCGGTTCCCAAAATGTTAGTAATATCTCCCATAATGCATTACTGGACTGCCATCTTGAAAATCAAGATTCCGATCTACATTCCTTTCTTGAAAACAACCCTAAATGATAGAAGGGGAGAGAGTAAGGTAGTTTTGAGGCTGGAGAGCGTGTTGTTATGTTTGTAGTCAATGCTTAGTGAGTGTAGAGCTCCTCTCACTCACAATTCCGTAATAACGTTCTGTAGCATGTAGTATGCTTGTGTTCCATGTAGAATGTTTAACTTCAAGATTGTTCAGTTAAGAATTGCAGCTGTCCTACACGGTTGCGTCTGCTGCCCGTTGCGGCACACTCAATAGACTTATATGAACTTACCCACGGAGTCCTGCATTATCTAACACTGGCGACGAGGATCACCCGTGCCCTGCCTGCCGGCCCTCGTTTACTTTGATGAGGCACACTGCTCCTTTCCGTGGAGACTCCTGAGCAGAACTCACACGGCTCTACTGCGCCCTGCAAGCGCCGCTGCTCTCTGCCTGTGGGAGTCTGAAGCGGCGCACTTCACAGCTGATCCAGTCCGACTGGCCTCGTTCCGCCCTCAGGCAGCAGATGCCACAGCGCCGCCTCCCAGGTCAGAGTGGGATGCCGCTACTAACGGGGGTGGAGATCCCTTCACGGCGCATGTCCCTGCGCGGGTGTATCACGCAGTGCTTGTAATTGGGCACACGTGTTTTGGGAAGCCCAGCATCCTCCCTGTCACTAACCAATTTGTGGGTGGGCCTCGCCCGTTGATCTCCGGGACTGTTGTTTGTTTTTAAGTTTGCTACTTTGTTGCATAGCAACTAGCACTGCTACCCGGCCACGGCAGAGACAGAGCAATTTGCACAGGCCCATTGTGACGTGACAGTGGGGCATTCACAGAACATTCTATCTGAAGCTGGGAAGAAAGTTTTGGCCTGCTCTGAGGCTTGATTGTGAGGTCACAACTCCATCTCATTGTGACATAGGAACAGTTCTCAAAGTTCTGGATACTGAAAGAAATTCCAAGTTATTGACTCTTGCACATATGCACACAGAAACTGGACAAGCAATGTTGAACACTGTATACCCAAGGCCCTTTGTTAGAGATTGACAACATGCAGTGGCAATTCCACCACCTGTGCCAATCCTGTCTGAACCTGGCCGCCACCCTGTGAGGTGGGACAGGTGGATTAAAATTTTTGAATATTACATTGTGGCCATTGGTGGTGACAGATATAGTTCTTCAAGAAAAAAAGCACTCTCTTTCACGATCTAGGGACTGAGGACGCATTGTGTTTGACTGTCTCACACGTGGTGCTGAGGAAGGTGCTGGTGACGCTGATGAGTACCTCATAGCAATAAAGAAAATTGAGGAACATTTCGAACCAAAAATAAATGTAAACTTCGAGAGACACTCATTTTTTCAACGTGCTCAAGACAGCGCAGAATCAGTTGAGTCCTATGTGGCATCATTGAGAACCCTGAGTCATACGTGCGATTTCGGAGATCTCACTGACTCTCTCATCAGAGATCAGTTGGTGCGCTGCACCAATAGTCTCAGAGTACAGGAGAAACTACTTGCTAAAGATGTTTCATTGGAACAAGCAGTGCAATCGACGCGCTGCATCGAGCAGACATCCCAATATATGAAGGTCATGAAATTGACAAGCAATCAACTCGATGCTTGGCGCAGGGTGTTTGTGCTGTGTTACCCAAGAAAAAGGCATCCACAAGAAAGGCGTGGTGGAATCGAAATCGTTCCAGGTGTGGCAACTCCAGGCACTCAGCGAATCATCCCACATGCCCACAGATTTGCAGAGTGTTACAAATGCAAGAGAAGAGTTCACTTTGCGAACGTGTGCAAAGAGTCCTCCATTAATATTATCGAGCAAAGAGATCCTGAAAACCATGACACAAGTCAATTATTGAACAGGGTGCCAGATGAACTGCCAATTCAAGAGAAGAATGCCAGGCATATTTTCCACATTTATGCTGTGTCAGGTGATTTCAAGGGACCGATTCATCATTTTTCAATTGACGGGTGCAATCTTGAGATGAAGGTTGATACGGCTTACCCATTGACCATAATATTTGAGGATACTTTCAGAAACGTGTTGGGTAAAAACCTCAACATTCTGGCTCAAGCTGGTGTTCAACCTTGTGGCTATGGAGCATCAACCATTAACCTAGTGGGTGAATTCTATGGAAGAGTGTTGTATAGAGAATGTTCCGCCAACATACTAGTTGCCAAGAAGGGAGCATCACTTTTGGGGTGGGACGAACAGAGAGAATTGGGCGTTCGTATTCAAGCCAATGTTGGAGAACCAGTGACAATTGCAGACATTGAAGACAAATGGTCAAAGGAGTTTCCTGAAGTCTTTAACTCAAATCTAGGGAAATGGATCAATTTTGAGCACAACATAAGACTAAAACCAAATTCTAAACCAGTTGTACACAAAGTGAGACCCGTCCCACTGAAACTACGCCAGCAGATTTGTGAAGAACCTGAGAGCTTTACCCAGAAAGGTGTGATTGAGCGTATTGAAGGCACTGAATGGCTTTCTTCTGTTGTCCTTGTCACAAAAAGCAATGAGAGTTTGAGACTTGGTGTCGATCTTAGAGACCTCAACAAGAACATCTTCATTGAGAGACACCCACTGCCTGTAATATCGGAGACTCTTGCTACTCTAGGGGAACCTAGTTGGTTTTCAGTAATCAATTTATCTGCAGCCTACCATCAAGTCCCTCTGTCGGGCAGCTGTCAACATGTTACTGCGTTTGTAACACCGGAAGGCACTTTCAAATACTTGCGAATGCCTTTTGGATTGGCATCTGCTGCCTCAGTTTTCCAAAGAGTAATGGAAGAAGTGTTGAAGGGCCTCAAGAATGTTACTGTATTCCAGGACGATATATTAGTCTATGCTGGGTTTGAAAGTAAACATGAGGAGTGTTTTACAAAGACTGAAAGTGTCGGGCCTTACGGTACAGAGTGAGAAATGCCGTATTGCTCTCAGAGAGGTGGAATACTTAGGCCACAAAGTGTCAGGCCAAGGTGTGTCCCCAAAAAACAAGTTAGTGGAGAACATTTGCAGAGTTCCTGCCCCTACCGATAAGGATCAACTTAGGTCCTTTATGGGTATGGCAGAGTTCTACCACACATTTGTAGAGGGATTTGCCACTATCTCTTCACCTCTGAGGAATCTGCTAAAAAAGGGGTAAACTTCAGATGGTCCACTGAGTGCCAAGAAGCATTTACTGCCATAATAGAAAGCATATCAAAAGCTCCCTCTTTAGGGTGTGTTGTGAGTGGTAGGAAGACTGTCCTTATGGTGGATGCCAGTCTGTCTGGTTTAGGAGCCTCACTGTGCCAAGTAGACTCAGGAAAGGAAGTCCACACAATTGCATTTGCTTCCAGGCCTTTAAGAGGAGTTGAGTGCAATTACTTGGTAATCGATAGGGAAGCTTTGGCTATCTACTGGGCCATTTTCCACTTTAAATATTTTCTTTGGGGACAGGAGTTTTTAATAAAATCAGATCACAACCCACTGGTGCAACTCTTGGGTAGTTACGATTGGTCAAAGGGTTCCCCAAGGATCGGGAGATGTATGGTTGGGTTACAAGACTATTACTTTAAATTAAGCTACATACCAGGCAAAGACAATGTGGTGGCTGATTGCCTGTCTAGGCTCCCTTCGGAACAGGCTGAAGATATTCCTAATTTGGTTAATGAGGAAGACATGAGTATTTCGGATATGGCAGCATGTGCAGTGGGCAAGAAAGAATGGTTTGAGGCTGATGCAGGCGACTCTTTGCTTACTAGAGTGAAAGAGTGGACAAGGTGTGGATGGCCTAGTAGAGACATTTTAGATAGAAACCTTGATCGTTTGTATGAGGTCAAGTTGGAATTGAACTTGTCTAAAGATGGGGAGACACTGAGGAGAGGTTCCAAGATAGTTCCTCCTTCAAGCATTAGATCGCGTTTGGTTGACCTGGCTCATCAGGGTCATTTAGGGATAAATGGCACAAAAAAGCTTCTGAGACAGTCATATTGGTGGCCAGGGATGGACAGTATGGTAGAGAAGAAAGTGAGGGGCTGTTTGGAGTGTGAAGGTGCAGACAAAGGTAAAATTGTTAGGGAAGTTCCTCTTAACCCTGTCCAAGTTGCCAGAGAACCCTGGAAGAAACTTGCAGTTGACATTATTGGCCCTGTCCAAGGTTTGGGGGATGGGTTCAAGTTCATGGTTGTGTTAATAGATTATCACACCAAGTGGTTAGAATGGAAGGCACTGAGAGAAGCCACTGCCAATGAATTAATTGCATTTTTTGAGGAAGTCTTTTATAGAGAAGGTTTCCCCACAGAAAGCATCACTGATAATGGGGTGCAATTTTGCTCTCAAAAGATGAAGGAGTTCTTAGTGTGTTATGGGATTAAACATTTAAGAACTGCTCTGTACTATCCAAGGGCAAATGATCTGGTCGAAAGAGCCAACAGGTTTATTAAAGGTGGCATTCAATTGGCTCTAAATTCTAGTCTGGAGTGGTCAACATTGTTGAGGGAAATGGTTTGGAGCTATTGCATCACGCCACATTCCACTACAAAAATCGCACCATTTGTGTCATTGAAAGGGAGACAACCTGCCACCAGATTATGCCCAGGATGGTTAGAGTTGGCTGGATGTGTAGAGGCAGACAGGCAGAAAATAATGAGCTTAATATCTAATGCTCTGAACCAATATAGACAAAGATTTAACACTACAGTGTCAAAGATGTGGAGTTTTCTGAAGGGGACCTAGTCCTGATAAAGATAGAGTTATAGCTATTCAATGTAGTGTAGCTATACTTGAAGGAGGTAAATGCTGGTCAAAATCCAGATTGGTCAAGAGCACTATCACCCCTGATGATGAAATCAGTGTCCAGAGCAACAAAGATTGTGAAACAATTGATAAACAGCGAAAGATAGAATCACAAGTGACATTGCATTCAGACAAGAGTGACACAGAAAATGTAATGCAATCAAAGTCACTCAGAATACACTAACTCCAGTACTGATAGACAAGTGAAAAGAACAAAAAAAATACCAGATCGTTTTAAAGACTTTTATCTTGAATAGCAATAGCACAGTTTCTTGTCATTGCTCACATGTAAGGGGGAAGGTGTGTTATGTATGTATTTAATGCTTAGTGAGTGTAGAGCTCCTCTCACTGACAATTCCATATTATGTAAAAACGTTCTGTTACACATAGTATGCTAGTGTTCCATGTAGAATGTTTAACCTCAGGATTGTTCAGTTAAGAATTGCAGCTGTCCTACACGGTTGCGTCTGCTGCCTGTTGCGGCATACTACAATAAACTTATTTGAACTTACCCTCGGCGTCCTGCATTATCTAACACATGTAAGCAGGATAAGAGAGGAGAATTTGGCACGATTTGGGTCCGGGGAATAGTGTACATTTGTTTTGGGAGTTTTCTAGTATTTTTCAGAGATCTAGTTCTGAATCTTAATTTGTTTCGAGTGACAAAAGAAAAGAGTGCATACTTTACAAATATACAAATATATACATTTACAACCTAGACCCTAATACAACGACCAACTAAAGGGTCATCACTACTGTCCCCTTTCCCTTGAAAATACTAGACAGAGTGAATGCCTCCAAATACGCCAACATTTGGAAGACAATGGGCCTCATTACGACCCTGGCGGTAAGTTACCGCCAGGGCCGTGACTTTACCGCCATGGTGCTAACTACGTTAACGCCATGGCGGTAAGGGGATTTACCGCCCCATTCCGACCTTGGCGGGGCGGTAAATCCCCAATCCCCATTTACCCTTCCCCATTCCCATTTTTGCCCCATAGGGCATAATGGGAGTGGGGAAGGCGTTAATTACGCCACCGTAAATTACGGTGGCGTAATTAACACCAAGTTCCCTTACCGCCATGGTTTTTTACACCCGCTAAAAGCAGGTGTAAAAACCGCCATGGCGGAAAGGGAACTCGTAATTGGCGGTAAGGGGTCGGCGCAGCTAACGCTGGCGCTAACCCCTTACCGCCAGGGTCGTAATGAGGCCCAATAGCCTCTTAGGCTTGTGACAATCTGGCTTTAGACCCAGGCATGGGACCGAAACTGCCCTCTTGGACCTAAAAATCGAAATGTATGAAGCTACAGATAAGGGCAATCTGGCCATATTGCTCTTGTTGGATCTGTCCGCAGCCTTCGACTTAGTCGACCACCAAATTCTAACCAAACACCTCTCCACGGCTGCCGCGTTCTCCCAGAATGCCACCAATTGGATTCGGTCCTTTCTGTCCGACAGAACAACTAGGGTCTTTGCCCCCTCTGCTGCGGCTGCCCTCACCCTGTCAACATTGTGTTTTCTATAGCTACGGACCAATCTGTAATCAGGTCCAGTTTGTAACCTTTGCTGCCTCCACTGTCACATACCATCCTGTAAACTGGTCCCTCATGTTATTTACTGTACTGTAACGGCTTCTGCTGTCTTTCGTATGTACAACTTTCTGTAACTCCTGTTGCTCCACAAGCCTAATGCGCCCAGTTACCCCAGGGTTCGGCTGCGCTATACAAATAAACAAACTAATCTAAACTAAACTAAACAATATTGAGATGTGGCAAGCACAGTAAATGCTAGTATTTTAAGTTAATGTAGGAAGCAATCACTGTTTTTATTTTCAAAACAATCAGTGATTGCTTCCTAAATCGACCTCAAATGTGTGGGAGGGTTGGTGTCTGTAGATGGTTGATTATCTATTAAAGCTTTAATTTACTTAATGAAATTGAAATGTAAGTGTACAGCAGAAGATCGAGTGTTGCAGGTGCATTTGTTTAATAAGCTCCGTTTTGGTTGGACAAGCTTTTCACGTGACTTAACAGTGGAGATGTCAGTTTTCTTGCTACGTCAGCAGTGAATATCTCTCCAGTACACCCACCTCCCTCTTCCTCATTCCAGTACTGCAATAGTAAGCTTATGCATTATCCCATCCTGTCTCTTCTTCAGCCCAGTATCCCATTAGTAATCCATTGCATTACTGCACCTTCCTATTCATCGTCCCATTTATCTTAATAGTAATCCATTGCATGGCCCCCAACTCTCTCTTCTTCGCACCACTTCTCTTCTATAACCACCTCACTTTTGCTGGTCCCAATACCAAATTAGCAATTTGTTGCATTTCCTCACCTCCCTTATTCTCATCCCATTACACCTTTAGTAGCCCATATTTATCTAGTGGACAAAAGAAAGATGAAATACCTGATAAACCCCATGTTGCGTCACTGAAGAACACATAGTCAGACATAGTAATGTTATTGCTTGCTTTGTTCTCCTTCCTATCCATTACCTCCTGCCTTACTTGTTCTATGCACAGAAATGGTGACAGGCCTATTATGATAGTTATTTTCACATTCTGTATTGCTTCAAGGACTTTGCTGAATGTAACTGTATTCTCCTATGTCCCCTCCCTCCTTGAAGCGCTTTGAAACACATTGGGCCTCATTACGAATCAGGCGTTAAGGGGTTAACGGCGCCGTAAACGGCGCCAACCCTTAACGCCTGATTACAAGGTCCCTTAGCGCCATGGTGATATTAACGCCTGCTTTTTACAGGCGTTAAAATCCATGGCGCTAAGAGACCATGGTGCTAATTACGCCACCGTAATTTACGGTGGCGTAATTAGCGCCTTCCACACTCCCATTATGCCCTATGGGGCAAAAATGGGAATGGGGAAGAGTAAAATGGGAAATGGGGATTTACCGCCCCACTCACCTTGGAATGGGGAGGTAAATCCGCCATCCACCATGGTGTAAACATAGTTTACACCATGGTGGTAAGGGTACGACCCAGGCGGTAACTTACCGCCTGGGTCGTAATGAGGCCCAATGTGTATAGGCGCTATATAAATAAACTATCATATCATATCATATCATATAGATTGCAAAGGATATGACATCATTTATGTTATCAGAAGAAAAAGGGTAAAATTACAGGTGGTGGCAGGTATAGCATAAAAACCCATTGCAAGTCAGTGGAAACACTTTAATTAAAGAACAGGTAAGGTGAATAGGTTCAGTGCAACAAAACGCTTTAAATGCAGTGAAACAAAACATTAGGTCAAGTGAAGTTAATGTGAAACAAAACCCCTGAAATTTGGCAGGTGTTGGAAGCTGCACCACCTTAACTATGAGGCCATCATTGGCAGCCCCCAAGCATACTGATGATATCACAAATGGCATCACTGATGATATCACTTAGGACAACTCAGATGCCAACCGTGACATCACCTGAGACATCAGTTAGGATACCACCTTTGACCTCCTTAATGACCTTACTGGCGCTTACCAGCCATGGGGAAACATTCCTGACTGTATTTGAAGACATAGAGAGCATTCTAGCACAGATGCAATATACCAAGTCTTTTATGAAGGACCAAATACCTTTTTCAAGCATTGTAAATAATGGTAGCGTAACTACAGAAAGTTGATCTTGCACAAAGGAATCAACAATTTCAGATGCAATACAGCAGAAGCCTGCAGCCTATGGATCTCCAGAGGTTTTCCATTACAACTTCCACTAGCCCTACCCAGCATAGGCTATGGTGAGGATCATGGGTGTCATGGTGCAAAACATGTCGCGGAATGCCGGCTTTCAACCCTGGCACTGGAAAATGAATACAACTTCGTCTCAGCTACTCCAGTCCTGATAGCCCTCTGTGAAACTGTTTTTCAACATGGTTAACTATTTTCAGGTCAAGCCCTGCAGTTTGATTTGTTGTACTAGCAGTAAGTTGTCTGTCATATGAAGATACATTTATTTCAGAAACTGTTCCTTCTCATGCATCTTGCAATCTTTGGTTCTTCCAAAATATCTACTCTGCACAGGGGACTGTAATTAGAACAGAGAGGTACTAGAGTATCTCATCATGGCTAACGCTCATTCAATGTAGAGTACCTCAGGTGTGTAGGAATACCATGGTTGTAAATGGACAGTATTTTTAAATGCAAACCACAATTAAGCTTTGCACTTGAATCCACAACTATGTGCAGAAGCACACTTTTTAAATGTTAGATCTCAGATGTCCGGGGACATCCATGCATATTCCTGCATTGTAGTCTCAGTGAAAAGCAGTTTTTGGATGGCTTATAACTTTGGCGCAACTCAATGAAACTGCATGCAATTTTGCAATATCATTGCAGACCAGACCCGTAATGGTTCTGCACCAAGAGCGGGCAAAATTAGAGGAGGGGTCCCAAATATTTGAAAGGCTTATAAATGTGTTGACGTTTGACAAATCTGCACAAAAGTTTGCAAAATGATGTTAGACCCAGATGTGAATGTTTTTGCAAAATTTTGGTGGGATTTTGTCAAGGGGGGACATTATTAGATGGCTTATAACGTTGTTGCCGTTTTCAGAAAGTTTATAGACCCAACCGTGAATGTTTGTGCAAAGTCTGAATGAATTTTATAAAGTGGAGACTATGTTATATGACAATTCTTTGTATATATATTTTGACACTTTTCAAAAAATAAAACATGGACGGATTTGCAGCAAACTCGTGCAAGGGTCACTGACAAAGACCCGTACATAGTTCCACAAATGTGTCAGTGTTTCATATTTTGAAAAGTGTCCTAGTGTAGGTACAAACATTTGTGATATACCTTTGGTGACTGAGGTATAGCCTGTGGCCATTGCCAGTGGCCAGATTTTCCAGATCATGTCCGAAGTCCCTGACCCAGACAATCTGGCTACTGGCCATGACCATGAGGGACCGGCAATCGGATTAAAACGGGTATGACCACCAGGGCCGGCTCTGTGGCAACATTTTTCAAAATTAGGATAGGTTTGAATTGGAAAAGAAATTCGGCTCTTGGCTGCAGCCCAAAGTGCTGGACATGATTGCAGCAAACATGCACGAGGAGCATCAGCAAGGACCTCAAAGCATGGTTTTGCATTTTTCCCAAAGTGTGAAAACCTAAGTACCAAAAATTGTGTTATAACATTGGTGCCCAGACAGTCGGCCTGGCCCTAGGCAACTAAGGATGAATGCTTAATTTTTGTTATACCATAAATGTTTGCGGGCGTTTCACCGTGACCACTGTACATCTTCGCCAAATATGTTTCTTTTGGACCCACTAGGTGACCATGGCCTTTGGCCATTGCCATTATGCATTTGGCCCTGGCCATTGAGCACGGCCTTCGGCCATGCCCACTGTATCTTTTGAAACACTACATTTCGGTCAGGGCCATGTACCATGTTGCCCCAATAGCTTTCTTCTGGTGCCACCAGCCATGGCCTAGGTCCCTTGACATGTTGTCCAAATAGGTTTTGTTGGGGCACTCTAACCAAGGCCTTTGGCCATGGGCAGTGGCCACAGCCTTCAGCCTTGTCCATATTCTATATTGCACCATTTGGTTGCTTAAAGTAACCCATTAGTCATAGCCTTCGACCACACCCAATAACCCCCACCTCAGTGTAGCTACAAAATTCCACTTTTCTCATTTTGTATTAATCTCATTTTTTTTAACTCTCTCATTTAACAAAAACCTTTCTCCCATAACCGCAATTAGTACTCCCCTAATAATAGCAATGCACTACAAATAATCCTGGTTATCCGTAAATGTCTGCAAATAACCGCGGTAATCCTTAAAGAGCGTCCAAAATCCAAAACTCTTCCCTGACCTCCCACTCACTCACCAATTGGTCCCTCCTCTTGCCATGCTCCCCCCTAGTACCCTCAAGTCCTTTTTATCTCATCTAGCCCTCTCCCATTCCCCCAACACTCATCGTTCTGTGTGACGCACTTTAATTCCTGATCACGTTTTCTATTATAACTGCAGTTATCCTGTGGAATATCCAAGGCTATGCACAAGCATTCGTGCTCTGAACTTGCCCCCCCCCCCTACCTCTAGCCTGATGGCATTCTATCATTTTCCCACCTGCCGTTTTCAGCTAACCCCAGTTATACACGTTATAACCGCTGTTATCTCTCGCATCGAGCAAAAATTGTAGCTTTTTCCTTTCTTAAATGCCTTCCATATACATTATGGTACACATATAAAGCTATAATTTTGGTCAAAGAGGCCACCCCCTTCTACATCAAATATTTTAACATCTACTTGACCAGTAACCCTGGACCCCTCACACAAGTCGAATCAACGTTTTGTGCCCAAGTTGTTTCGTACCTGGTCCTCTTCCGTCCAGTGTTTTTGGATGTGCGCTGGTGCAAAATTGGGATGTTTTATCTATGAGACAATGAATGGGGCCTGGCTCGAAACAGTGTTTATTACATTTCTTAATAACCTTTTTATTTTTGAACTGATCTTTTTCAAAACATCCAGTCTGGGAGGCTGTTACAAACATCCTGTTTCGTACAAATTCAGTCAAATCCATAATGCACATAAAAAGTTATTAACAATTAAATTTTCGGGTTTCCTATTTTTTTTATTTTATTTATTTATTTGTTACAAGACAGCTTAGAGATTAGTCATACATTGTTACATCATACATTGTTGCAGAGTACAAATTACAGCACAGAGGACAAGTTAGTACAACAAGATAGACAATAGTTACGGATTACAGATTTCACTGGCATATTAGACTTTCGCGGCGGCAAGTCCTTTAGTGCTAATATTGGTTACATAACCAGGTTTTTAGCAACTTCGTGTAGCCAGGGAAGGAAGATTCTTTTTTGATGTTAATGGGGATGGATAATCTATGTATCTGGATAATGTATCTGTCATTATCCAGATACCTGTATATCTGGATAATCACCTTAATTATAGTGCAGCGACCGCTGCACTATAATATATATATTCAGTGAAAAAACCTGGGCTAAGAGAAAATTAAGGTGATCAGATTTAACAAACACCATGAAATACAGCACTCGCATTTCAAGCAAGTCCACCGTAACAATGCGAAGTGTATGACCTCAATGATGACATCATACATGAGATCACCGATGGGGTCAATAATGACATTGTATATGCCAACACTGATAAGATCAATAATTACATCATATATAACATTACTGATTACATAAATTAGGATTGTGTTTACCGCTTCTGACCTATTTTGATGCATATTTTATTTTAAAGATATTGATGTGTTATTTATATAGAACTTTCGCCTAATTGCATTTTATTACACTTAACAATGGGAACAACATTACGTGGAACAATACACTGATACAGAAGTATGATATGATTACGTGTGGAGATTTCATTTGTAATATTAGCAACTTGTACATAGATTTTCCCTCTAACTGTGGCCACTATGCATATTGCACCAAACAGTTTCTGTGGGACCCACTAGCCGTGGCCTATGGGCTATGGTCACTGTACATGTGCACCAATAGGTTTCAAAGACACATTTCCCCCTGCCTAATAAATGTGATCACTACAGGTGTAAAATGTTTTGTTTCTTTCACTTCTATTCTCACGAGATTCCCCTGGTATTTCTCCAGTAATAACAAAAGAGTTCCGATGCTCACGAGATTCCCCCAGTATGCCCCTGATAATGATTAAAAAAAACTCATCCTCACAGGCACACGCCATGTCCCCCCTCCTCTTTCTTTGCCCCCCCCTCTCCCATAAAATGTGTACTCTGGGACCCCCAACCGGCCCATGGAGTCGGGGTTTGCCCAGAAGCACTTTAAGATTAGATAGTAGCACCCTTGAGATGGATGGGGGTACACATTATTACTCCAAACCCAACTCAATAATGACAACTCAACGGTTTGGCAAAGGGGGTCCGTTTAATGACAAGTACAAAAAACGGGGAGTCTCATGGATATCAGCGGATGCGTGATCTTCTCTCTCGCTTCACAACTCCAACGAACTTAAAAAAAACATAACATTTATACTGAAAACGCGTCATCATTGACGTTTAACGCTTAAAAGTTGGCATGCAATTCTATTGGTTCAGGAAAGGTAACTTTAATATAGGTACTATATCTGTATATGGTAACGGAGGAAAGGGATTGGGTAAACACTGTCAGGTGGGACATCTAAGCCCTACCTTCAAAATGGCTACTGTAAACGTCACTAAAGGTACGATGTCCCATTGGTTCTACTAACTATAGGATCCTAGATTACTTGCTCCATTGTGATTGGGTTGGCACCAACCCCACACATACTTTTTCACTTTGCTTAGAAGCACCCAGAATGGTCGGCCAGGTGCAGGGTGCCCAAGGCTCCCCCGGCCTTCCTCCAATTATTGTTACAATCAATCATCACTTTAGTAACCATGTGTCAATTATTTCACTGTGGTTGGCCTTGAGACTGCATCTTCTGTCTGGAAAAGTTCTGATATCTTCGCTTGGCCTGGTGCCATGCGTAAGTGGGAAGGTCTCGCTTCTCCTTGCTTGGCTGGTCACGTGATTCAGACACCGTGAATTTGCCTCTTCTTTATGTAATTTTTGTATTTGATTTTCGTTTCAACAACCACCTGCTTCCAGTTTCTTATCTTGACCTTTCTGAAGCAGGATATTCTGTTCTTAGTTTCAATTAATTGTAGCTACTGTTCGTCTATTCTACTGATAAAACCTTGGCTTTTCTGGCACAAGGTGCCACTGCTAAGTTTCATTTATGCCGCTTCTTCTCGATTTGTTGAATACGAAGCTCTCCTTGTGTGGCCTTTAGTAACCTTTGGTTAATTCTGCTTCTTGTGCAGAGTGAAGGTATACTTATATAATGTGCTTCTTTTGAGGTAGATTATGTATAGTGGCGCTTGCCGCACTATCTTTCTACTAAGCATAGCAGGCCGCACGATTTTCTTAGCTTTCTTGTGGTTCCAAGCATATGTACACGTGTAAACTGGTCTAATATCTTCATCATGCTTACAGCTTAAGTTTCTTATATTTGACATCGTCCTTTCACTTTAGGTTCACGATATCCCTTGTTCATGGAGTTTCGTCATTCTCTGGTCATCATCTCTTCTGTATGCGAGTCAGTCTGGGTTCTCTCGTGTCGTGTCGTCACCATTCGTCTTCCATTAAGACCTTTTTGTCTTCTTCAGGGACTGCACTTAGACGATCTTCATTGCGTTTCATTTGTTGATATGGCTTTCTCAATAGGTACCTTACTGTCCATGGTTTCCTTGGTATCGGTACTTCAATAGGCATTGTTCTTCTGATGGGTACTGGACAGAGCCCCACTGCAGCTCTCTGGTGGTTTATTTGCTCATCATACGTCACATATTTCGGCGTGAACGTTCCTGGTACTTCAAAATGGACGGTTGGAGTGCGGGCTGTACTTGGGACCTCCTCTACAAGTGCTTTTCCCCTCCGTAGCCTTCTCCCATTACCTCCTATCATGCTTCGGTTTGTGTGATGCAATTTCTTTTCCAAGCGTATCCTGAGTTATTGCTGCGGGAATCTTGTTTGTGAGATTCCAGCAGCATTAGCCTGATAAACAGACAATGTTCTATAAGTAATTGGCTCCCCAGACCACCCTTAACTACACAACTTCACATGCTGTCCTCTTTCCCCCTCACCACTTCTAACCTGATTGCATCCTTTTCTCTCCTCCAAGTAGCTTTTTGAGCACTTTTCATTTTCGGCTTCTCCCAGCTATTAATGTGGGCATCGCTCACATTGAGCAAAACAAATGGGGGCTATTCTTTTCTGAAAAGCCTATCTGCTTCAAAGCACCATGGGAGATATATAAAGATTTTTGTGAGCAGGTGGCAGTGTATGTCGAATATTTTAAAAACTACTGGACGCATTTACCCCAAACCAGTCAAGGAAATTAAGTAAACGCGTGGTTCCCAAGTTGTTTCTTATTTTCCTTTGAGCGGTTTTGTCAGAGTATGAGACTTCCACCCCCTGTATCTCCTCACCTGGATCTTCTGAGGAGTTGTCTTGGAAGGATTTCTTCGGTCTTCTTCTCTTGTCTTTCTTGCAGGTCTCCTGGTCTCCTTTTGTCTTCGAAACCTTCTTCCCTTTCTTTCGCTGGTAGAGATAGGGACAAGCTCTGTCTGAGGCTACCTTGACTGTGGTAGTGACCGCAGCCAGACGTACCTCGAGGAGCCCGCCCCAGAATACAGGGAAAAAGCTGGTTAAGGAGTAAAAAACCCTGTGTGATAGGAGACTGGAATAGCTGATATGAACTAGTAGTGGAAGTGATGGCTGGAGAGGCTGGTGAAACAGTCCTTTATGAAGTCACAGGAGGCACTCGATGAAGGAAGGCAAAAACAGTGCTATTCCTGATAGCATTCCTTAGTAAGTCGGTACGGAAGGAGAAAACGGCTGCCAGAACTGAAGTGGAAGCCGTGCGGAAACCCAACATGGAGGGCAGAGAAGGCTACAAGCAGAATTGTCCCGAGAAGAGCCAGAGGGAAAAACACAGGTAAGTGCAGGTAAGAAAGTACGAGGGAGAGGAGCTAGGAAAAAGGGAGGACACGAGAAAGAGAGAATGGTAGAGGAAAAGAATGGAAAAGTAAATAAACAAGTCGTGGAGAGCGACAGGAAGACAAGTAGAAAAGCCAAAGGGAGAAAACGAAACAGGGACAGCCTAAGAGAATGGTCGACAGAGTAAGACGAGGATGACCGTATTGTAAAGAACAGAGCAAACTGCTGCCGCGAAAAGAACAGAAAGCAGGAAGCGGGAGCGGGCAGACAGCAAGAAATGGAAAACGGGCCGAAGAGGCGGAAAGTACTAAGAACGCACAGCCCCGAGCAACAAAGGAGGAGGAGCTGAAACAAGGAAAAGGAAGGAAACCCGAGGGAAACGGGAGAAGCAGAAGGGCAGCAATGAAGAGAAAGTGACAGAGAGGGACTGGGCACTGAACAGGGTACCTTCCCGTAGAGGAAGGAAAAAACTCAGAAGACGAGTACCACTGCGACTAGGGAGAGCTATCCGGGTGGACTGAATCAAGTGAGTTGCAATTCAAAGGGCAGGGGGACGTAGTCTCACTATAAACAAAAAGGTCTGGGAGACTAGCACGCGGAACCAGCAATACCGTGGCTAAATGGAGCCTCCATCTTTGCCAAACCTTCTCCGGCCGAACCGTGACAGGTTTTTGGACTATGCCTTCTGACAAATTACATGTTTTCTGTATGAGAAAATGAATAGAGAAGGCTGAAAACAACTTTGATTTTCTTAATAACCTTTAACAAATCATTACGAAAATGTCCATTTAGGGTGGCGGGAGAACAGTGTCTCATGCCAAAGTTCTTTTGGAAATGTCACCCAAATCCGCCTTGCGTGTCAAAAGTTATCAGCAATAAAAATGTTTGTGAAAATTCTATGTACAATGGTTTACCCTTAACTATAGGGCGGCAACCGCCACCTTATTATATATACATAGGAAATTAAAATAATGAATTGCTAATAACTTTTGACTCTAATGGTGGATTGGGCTGAAATTTTGCAAATATAATGGTACGGCATGGACCCACCAGACTGGAACGTTTGGGAAATATTCTTTAAAGAAAATAAAAGTTATTAAGTAAACAAAAAAAGCACTTTCGGCTTACTCCCCATTCATTTTACCATAGTCAAAGAAGGTCAATATTGGCTCAACTGCACAGTCCAAACTGCAGAACAGATTTGGAACAGGTTTGAAACAACTTGGGCACAAGGTGTTCACTCACGATCCTTTTGTGATTTGGGGTTATTCCATCCAGTCCTTTTTTAGATATTTGACAGAGAAGGGGGTATCCCTTCTCCAAAATAAATAGCTATAGCTGCCTGGATACATTCAATATCTTTTTTTTTCTTGATGTGTTCGATAGTCACGGTTATAGCCGCGGGTATCGGAAAAATAAAGGGCAGAAAAAAAGCCATTTGAAGGTCAAAATACATGTAAGTGCAATCAGGCTCAAGATGGGAGAAGCAAGAGGTGAGGGCCAGCAAGGGAAGGGAGGAATTTTGTTTTATCACTGTTTTCCAAATAAGCACAGATATAAAAACTACAATACCCGCAGCTATCTGTAGTCCATACTTAAGGTAAGGTGTTTTAAGGTAAAGAGTGGGCATGGAAGAGTGGGCGCGATATACAGTGGGCTGCAAGTGTTTTGAAATATGCTGGGCTGTGCCAATGGCCATGGCCAGTAGGTTGCATACAGTGGGCACGGCCGAAGGTCATGGCAGTGGGTTGAACGTGTTTTAAAATATACAGTGGGCACAACTGAATGCCCTTGAAATTGAATGAATACATGTTAGTTAAATATCAGTTACAGTAAGAGACTTATCGCAACAAAACCCTTGAAATTCAACGCATTAGGGAACTCAGGATTTGCTTAACTCAGTACGCTCCCGTTGCAAAGCCCAAGAGCACATATATATTAGAACAGAATGGATTCACAATGCCATATAAAATAGCATACACAGGGATATAGTATTATAGGGGAGATCAACAGGAATGTGCCATTCTAAGTTCCCTAATTCCTTGGGCCTCATTACGAGGTGGGAGGTAAGGGATTACCGGCACCGGTAAAGGCACCGGTGCCGGTAATCCCTTACCTCCCTACTACGAGTTTCCTTTGCGGGTCCTTCCTTAACGCCTGGTTTTTGCAGGCGTTAAGGACGGGACCTGCAAAGGGACTCTAGAGCTAATAACGGTACCGCAATTTGCGGTACCGTTATTAGCGCCTTCCCCATTCCCATTGAGCCCTACGGGGGCTCAAATGGGAATGGGGAATGGCCCTGGTGAATGGGGAATTACCGGTCCCTCCGACCTCGGAATGGACCGGTAATTGCTCCATTCACCAGGGCGGAGTCGGAAGGGTTTTGGAGGCAGCCATGGAGCTTACAGCTCCATGGCTGCCTCCAACCTCGTAATGAGGCCCATTGACTTTCAGTAGTTTTGTTGCGATAAGTTTCTTATCATAACAGATTTTAGCAAAGGTTTTTTCATTGAATATATATATCTATATATATATATATATATATATATATATATATATATATATACACACCTACGCACATATATATATAGTTCATGTACAGTGCAGTTCACATACAATCACGATACTTCACAAAGGGCAGAATTAAAAAGATTGGTGACTATCCTAAGTCAAAATGTTAGGCGACGAGTAAGGACACGCCGATCAGTGAGTACAGTGCTGGAGGCCCCTTAAGAACAGAAAACGCACGCAAAAAATATTATACAAATGCATGCAGATTTCTAATACACCGGGAGGTGGTTTCAGGGGTCACTATGCCAATTAACTATTTCCCACTCTTTGCACCCATAGGGAACCAGAGGTCACAATCGACAGACCTGTTATTTCCTAAAATATTTTCTATGGCTCTTCACTGACACCTGAATGGCCCATCCACAGCCCCCACCAACCGCTCCGTGGCTCTGGTATCTTGGTGGACTCACCTCTACCCGAGCCCTCACAGCACTTTAAAAGCACTGCACCTCAAGCTTCCCAGAGGTCTAGGAGTGCTCCTGATCCATATCCGAGCCTGTCTGTTTTGTTTTTTTAACTCAGATTTAGAGAAACACACTCTCACTATCCCATCACCCTTTTCACACTAGCCTTCACAAGCCAAATGCCCAACACATGACTGATTGTTCTAAAGGCACACGCCCAGCATGAGGTTACCGTGCCACCGCCGATCTCGCTAAGGGATCAGCCCGACAGATGACTCGCTCGATTTAGTCTGGCCAGCCTTTTAGGGGCAACACAACAAATAGGCCCAACAGCCGGATTAATTTACTAAATACAATGATCCAACATGTGAATGATGGCATTCCCGACCCCATGCTTAAATACAGAGGGGCATGATGGGTAACAGGCTCAGTCGAGAGGGACACGCAGCCGGCTCAGCCTGAAACATACCGGCCCTAGGTCGGTTGCACATGCCATGACTGACACAACCCTATGCCCGGCAGTGTTTCTGCTTGCATATAGTTTGCAGGGCCCCATTTAAATGTTTCAGGCTCGAATACGTGGGGCGTAGTTTCTAAAGTGCCTGGATCTTTGTAAAAGAAACACGAATCAGTAAAACGGAGACGGGCAGATGCGGCTTTCCCGGGGTGACTTGTTCAGCTGTTTGGTTTTTCCAAGAGCTTAATTCTTCCTTAATTCTTTGTTAGCCCACCTAGGTAATGGCCCAAAATGTCGCCCTCAGAATTCCGACTCCCGAAATTCTGATATTATTTTCAACCCCCCTTATACCACATATATATCTGGGGGGTGTATGAGATAGTAGTATGGGGGACTGCAGGGGTTCTCCCCCGCATATGTATGTGGTGTAAAGGGGGTTTAAAAAAAAAGTCGCCATTTTCGGCCATCGCAATTCTGGGGATCATAGTGATCACATAGATCCGCCTAACCAAGGTGATGACTCCAGATGGAGATTACCAAATTGTAGACTCTCAGAAAGCCGCCTGTGATGCGACTGCATTCTTTATCTGCCTCGTGCCACTTCTTACACTTTTTTTGCACTCAGAAGCAGTCCACCGGATATCGCCCAAGAAGACAGAGTCAGGCAATGTTGCGGAGCACACGTGACACATTTATCAGCGGAAATTAATCTAATCTTTCATGCAAGCAAGGACTACTGAGCCGATCAGATGAGAAGGACCCACATCCAATATACAGTTATGTATGAAGGTGTCAGGAGAAGGTGATAGCGGCCCAGGATGAAAAGACTTCCCCGGTGGAACCACTTATGATGCAGCCAAGTCAATGGTCATCCTGGTCCACCTGTGCAGGTTAGTGCTGGAGAGTGTTTTCTCCAGAAGACCTATCCTTAAGGACACAAAGAGAATCGCCGCTGAGTAGCAGCTGCACAGTCCAGGTAGACCCTGAAAACCAACATACGTAGGTTGAGGGCAGGGAGGACAACATGGATTGCAGTTTAGCCGCACAGTCCTGGTCCTTGTGGAGATGGCAGTGAGATACCACCTCCGGGCAGAACAAGGAAGATGGGATGAGAGTCAAGCCCTCAGGTGTAAACCTCAGGTAGGGAGGAGTGCATATAAGGAAGCTCAGCACACCAAGCCTCCTGGCAGAGGCATTGGCTAATTGAACAAGTACACTAGTATTTTAGGAGAGCAATACGGTTGGATTCTAGACACTCAAGGGGCTCAGAGGACAGGGCCCTAAGTACAAGCGGGCAGTGTTAAGTGATTGGCACAAACCTAAACCCAATATGGAGGAAGGAGGCTCTGTCGGAGTGGCGTAATACTATTTTTTTTCTCAGTGGGGTGCTTGTCCCTGAGGCAGGATACCTCGCACTGTGAACGAGGAAGAGGAACAAATAGGTTATGAGCCTTCATTCCACAGCAAAGAGGCCTTCACAGCAAGGTCTAGAGGGCGTCCCAGTAACGGATATCTTAATTGAAGAACTCTTCCTCCAGCCAGAATATAAACCCCTACAACAGTGCTGAACTCACGCAGTTGATTCAGAGTCCCAGATGCAGCCCTCCCCCCCAAAACTGGACCTATAGATGCCCTGGTCATGATAAGGAGACACCATGGGCTAATCATGATGGCTCAGGTTAGGGGGATTCCTGCTAACACCAGTGCAACATCCCCAGCACTGCAGCAGCCACCATCTACTGTGCATCAAAAAAAGGAAAGGGAAAAAGTCATGTATTTCCTGTGTTCTCATGGAAGACCTGTAAATCATTGCTTGAGACTGACTCCATGTGCCTACCTGTGTGTTTGCGCAAACACTTCTCACCTTCTTCCCTGATCAACTACTCTAAGATGGCTACCAACGACGTTAATGTTTTTCCAGATATATCTAAGTGCCATATAACTCCTCTCTTAACAAACCCCTATAGATGCTCTGAAAATATCTACAAAGTTGGATCATTCAACAATGAAATATCTATTATTCGCTCCATGATGGCCCACTTGGGTGAGAACAAATGCATATCCGACGTTATGGTACCAAGGCGATCATCAATTCCCCCTCTGCCCTCAGGGCACACCACACTCGCCTATGGGAAGTGAGGCCGCTATCTGTACAGAGTGCAGCTTTGGGTGGCAGTGAGCATTGCATAGCTACCTTATCTGGTGGCCGTTGTGTATATAGTTTATTTTGCAATTCACTAGTCTTGCAACATAGGTTCAATTTAGGACACCCCACACCTTTGCCCTTGGCTGACCAATCTACACCAAACATTCTAAACTATATGCTTGGGTAACTCTGAATTCCTTTTGCAGGTTTGATGAAGGACGGCAAATGTATAGGGTACAGGTGTCCCTAAAATACATGTTTCCACTTTAACGTCCATATGGTTCTTTTCTCTCCAGCTAGCCAAAAAAGCTCAACATTGGAGCAGAGGTCTGTCATTGATCTACTTTGGTGCCATTTGTGGGTGTGGCAGATATATATATATAAATTGTAACTATTATGTACAGCCAAGTACAAGATGCAAACACGGAGTGGGATCATTTGAACATATGGGCCCTCATTACGAGGGTGGAGGTAACCATGCCGCAATTAGCGGCATGGTTGCCTCCATTCCGCATACCGGGCCCGGGTTCCTCAAATGAGGACTTACCGGGCCATCCCAACCTTGGAGGACCCGGTAATTCCTCGTCCGAGGAACCCGGACCCGGTCCATCCCCATTCCCATTCGAGTCCCCATAGGGCTCAATGGGGAAGGAGCTAATAACGGTCCCGTTAAAAACGAGCCAGTTGTTAGCTCCCTGTTCTCCTCGCGGGACCGGGTAAGGATGCCTGTTTTTACCAGGTGCCCTTTGAGGGTCCCGCGAGGAGACCTCGTAGTAGGGCGGAATGGGTTTACCGGCACCATTACCGGTGCCGGTAAACCCATTCCGCAAACCTCGTAATGAGGGCCATGATGTTGGAGTGCAGCGGGTTGAGGGTATTCTGCAAACAGGTTACGTTGACTATAAACAAAGTATTGATGCTCGATGTCGATTATGATTTTACAACCATTGTCTTGGGGGAGGGGGACTTAATAGCGGATTTTTCATTCCCGCAGAGGTGTTGGTTCTTTAGGGCATAGTTGTCTGCGAAGAAAATGATACTGCAGGAATAGAAAAGTGTAAATCTAAAGGCGTATAAGTCACCATTTAAAAAAAGGTCTAAATCCTTATCCTGGTTTAAACCTTTTTCCAATGAATGGATGAAGGAGATAGTGTTAGCTGTTTTTCTTCGTAAAGTGTTTTCAATTTCTCTGCTTTCTACAGGAATCATTTTTTTCTATTCTGGCAAACTTCAAATCCTTGGTGTTCTTCTGAGTTGTGCCAATGGGCGTTTCTTATCTTGAATATTGATTGCTTGTATATGTTCATATATCCTGGTTTTTAGTTGTCTTTTAGTAATTGCTACATACAATTTATCACAGATACATCTAATAACATATGTCACCATTTTGCGGTTACAATTCATATGTCTATTAATATTCTATATTCTTCCACTGTTATCCTTGATTGGTGTTGTCTTATCTATTGCATGATCACGCATCGTACAGCTGCCACATTTGTAAAAACCCTTGCATAGGTTTACCTAGCCATGAATCTAATTCCTCTGTTACTTTCTTTGACAGATGACTTAGACTCAGATGTTTTTGAAGAATTCTTGCCTTTTAAAAACTACCCTTGGTGCGCTATTCAAAAAGGTCTTAAAATTATAATTGTTCTTTTATAACACGCTTAATACCTGTGAGTCGTTCCTAAGCGCGGGTTCAGGATTCGATCCTGTGTTGCACTGCCTTGACTTGCTTTCAAGATAACCCATTGCCCCTGAGCTATCCTTCTTCTCCTTACTTAGGGTCAAAATGTTCCAATATTTGTTCAAGATTGTGTCAATTATTTGACGATTGACACTGAATGTAGTCATGAATAAGACTTTTTCTTCCAAGTTATTTTTCTTTTGTTGATACTATTAGTTTGCACCGTGCCTTGATACATGTCGTGCCTTGATTCATGTTTCTTATAATGCCTTTTCCAGATTCATGGTAAGATCACCCCTACCGATAAATGTTGATTTTAATATTGTGCATTCTTTAAAAAAATCTTCTTCTCTACTACAGTTCCTTCTCGCACGTATGAATTCCATGAAGGCTATATTCTGAATAACACTGTTCTTGAGACAACTCGTAGCGAGTCATGTAGAGTTTGCTTCTGTACCTTTACAATAAGTTTTCATTTGGACCATTTAATCATCCATAAAGACCAACAAATCTAAGAAATGTAGCTTAATTATGGTTCCAGTCATGGTAAATTGGAAGTAGAGCTCATTATTATTCAAATTGTCATAAAACGTTGCTAAATATTCCTAATTTCACCGCCATATCATGAAATGTCATCTATATATCGCTGCCACAGTTCTGTCTCTTGTGTCTCTGTGGGTCTAATGAACAGTTCTTCAACCCAGCCCATAAACAAACTGCTATTGAGGGGGTACATTTGCAACCCATGGTCACTCCAGGTGTCTGTTTGTACAATTTCTTGTTAAACATGAAAACATTGTTAGTCATTGGACAATCTATTAGGTCTCTCATCATTTCTGATTCCTTAAATAAATGTTGCTGATCTTTTTGAATAGTAAAAAGAAATTGCTTGTAATGCCAAGGCATGATTTATCAATGTGTATAAAGAATATAGAAAGTTGCACATATTTATTTATTTATTGTATGTATTGGGTTTTAATAATGCACCTATAAACAGTGCATTTCAAGACAATAGCCAATGGTGTATAAATTCATAAACATTATGTCCTTCTGTACGAAACATTCACTAAATTGAAATAAATCCATGAATACAACAGCCTAAAGTGGCACATCAAAAACATTCAAACTCTTAAACAGCATATTAGAACAAAACCACATGAACCTCAGAGAACAATGCAAATCTAAGTGTTTCTGTAATAATTAAAGCAACTGGTGAATTAAGTTCACTGCATTAAGAGCATTTATTGTATCCAAAAGGAAGCACACTCCAATTGCATAATGAATATGGGAATGTAGATCAGAGAATGGCCAACTTAAGACTTATGTTTCGGCTACAAACAGTGATTAAAGGCAGACTTCTTCAGGACCAGTAATGTGAGGGCTGCTGTTTGCTGCCTTTTCAAAAAAGTAACACTTCATGGGATCTCACAGGATTGATTAGATGTCACAGAAGTGTGAGGTGTAGGGAAGTTACCCTTTAAAAGTTTCTGTAATGTTTCAGCCAGAATTCATGCACCAGCGAGGTCCTGTCATTGGCATCATTTCACCCTAATAGAGCTGATGTAGATACCTTAAAAGTCACTTTCAAACATACACCGCAGGAAGTCTTAGACAAACCTTGTCCAGGATGATCGCCAGACTTACCTTTTTTCTTTTTTTATGATCTTTATGAAAAACTTAAGGCTTGGCAATGCTCATAAAAATGTATTGACAACATGCACGAACAACAGCAATTGGAATACACACTCTTACTTGTTTAATTGCAGGAGATGCAGAGTCCTTGGAAGCTACATCTAAATAGCACCCCCTGGTTTGAGAACCTTATTGTATCCCAAGAATTCACAAAGCTTCTATTTGCATAGCTCACACAATGTAATTCAGTTTTTATGTGTGGCTATTAGGAGGCACTTAGGCACCACATATAAGCTGAAACTATGGCATAAGGGTACAGATTGGAGGGATATGGAATACGAGGAAGGACTGACAGGGTGTAGGTGTTGTTTCATTATTTGCTCTCCTATTAACTACCCATGGCCATACTAATCCTTACAGCCATTCCCATCGACTACCATCTGCTTTGTATTAAGAACACATCCTCCTGGGATCACTTGGACCTATAACTATCATATCAAAAAGTAACATAAATCTGTGTGCCATATAGGGCATGCCAGTGTTATTTCTAAGTAGTCTTCTGAGAGTTAATGGCTTGATTGGAGTTGGAATTGTGTTACAGGTGTAAGCGTAATAAAAAATGTCTTAACCAAGTGCGCCAGCAGCCACTTAATTTGTAAGGAGTGTGTGTGTTCTCGTACCTGTTCCTTACACTGAGGTGCAATTAAAAATAAGCATTGGCAAAGCCAACCATTTCAGCCTGTGTGTGCGCATGGGCCTGGCATTTTCCAGGTGTTGCCATCATGGTAGTACCTGGCCAAAGAATGGCAACAACTAGCAAATGGTGTTAGCAATTAAGCATATGATGTCAGTGCCTAACAAACTCAGATTAAGAACCTAAACACAAACAACACAATAGTTGTTCTTCTTTGTGGGTCTGATGAGGGGTCTTCTTGTTCAGTCGGGTGATTGCCCTTATTTCTTTCCACAGAGAGAAAGACATTCCAGCCCGGGATCAGCTGTGCACGGTTCCTATTCAGTGTCCAATCAGAGATCCTCCTCCAGCACGGGGTAAGCACTCATTGTTTCATAAAACTAACATATTGTCATTGAAGTGAGTAGTGTAGGATGTTTAATGTAAATGTGGTGTGGTGGTCCTTGCTTCCATGATTAGGAGGGCTGCACTCATAAACCATCTGAGTATCTTTCAATATCTGCACCCACAAAAAGGGGTGATACAAGGTTTATAGGTAACATGCATGTTGCTGGAAGAAGATCTAGTATGAGTCACTGCGTGCAGCAGCTTGAGTTCCTCAACAAGCACACCATGGGCCTCATCACGAGTTTGGCGGTAACACTTAAATGCGGCGGTAGCGCTATTACCGCCGCATTTAAGGGTCCACCACATCACGGGTTTGGCAGATTTCCCCCCAGCTATGAGCTATGAGCTGGGGGGAAATCTGCCGGCGGTAAGAGCGCGAAAATTCCCCATTGAGCCCAATGGCGAATGGGGAATTCCCGAATGGGCTCAGTGGGGAATGGGCAATACCTGTTCCGCCAAACCCATGATCTGGCGCTTTTAGCGCCGGGGGGTTTGGCGGTAGGGCTATTAACGCTGGCACTAATAGCGCCGGCGTTACTGCCCAACTCGTGATGAGGCCCCATATCTCCTACCTCTCCCCAGGCTGCCATCCTAGGTCTGGCGTTATCATGACATCACCTGTGTCTTGGGCTGACATGGGCTCCTAGAAACTGCTCAAAGACCGGGCAACACCTCATATTGACAGGCCACATGCATATACATATAATGTCCTAGAGGCAGCTCATAGTTGATATCAAACATAGCACTGCACATGATTCCACATTTATTATGAACCAGCACCTCAACGGGTGCCTAGGCCTCTCATTTAGTTCACTCTGTGGCAGAACTAATATACCTTGCTTTTCACGCTGTCATTATTCCCCTTTTATCGAACCCAACCCACACTTGACTTACAAGGCTGCACCCTGCACCAGAATAACTTAAAGCATTGCCATATCTACACCTGCTGCCTTCTTCCATTTCATTTGCAATTCAGAAAAACTAGATCAGGCTACTCCAGCATTCTCTGTCCCGGGCGCCCGCTTTCCTTACTCCTTCCTCCTCTTTTATAGCAAGGCACTGTCATTTTTTTAGGCCTCTTAAGAGAGTTCAGTTAATGTATTTTTTTTTTATTTCTATATAGATCATGTTATATTTGTGTGTTTGTACGTCATTGGGAGATCTGCAAAATGCTCAGTAATTGGATGACTGGTAATATTGTTAAAGCTGGGTACACACCTCTGTAGGGGGTTAACCAACAAGAAAAGCATCCATTCTCTCCAGACTCTTCAAAATGAAGCAGTTCACATTATCACAAAGTGAGCTAGAAGAGCTCGTAATGCTGAAAGTCGGCGAGATCTCCATTGACTCCCTGTGGCCTCCCGGCTGGAATCTAAGGCTGCCTCTCTAGCCCATAGAGCTTTATATGAGCCCCAGTCTATATTAAAGGACTGGTGTCCTTTTATGAGCCACCAAGGAAATGCGCTCTTCGGCCTTGGCGCTGGTCAACATCCCTAAATTTGCTCTTTGTCCAGTTGTCTAGGCGGATCCTTCCCCTGCAAGGCTGTGAAAATCTGGAATGCCTGGCCTTTGGAACTCAGGCTGATAAAGGAATACAATCCCTTTCGCAGAGATTGAAAACTGTCTTTTTCAACTAACGCTCTCTACAGCCAAACCTCTCTGAATAGAACCCGCCCTCTCTTGCCCACGTTGGTCACATGTCCACACTTGTTTGTTGCTGTCTCCTATCTTTGTGTTTGTGCGCCCTGATGCCTGATGCCTGCGGGTTCGGCGCCCTACAAATAACTAAATAATAAATAAATAAAAATAATAATAAATAACCTACAAAAGGTTTCGAGAAATATTTCTGGACCACTGTGTGTGGCTTTTCACCTGGTCTGTGAGGTACGGTAGTTAGGTAGGATATTGCGGGAGGTCTGGTAGATTTGTTTTGCAGAATTCCACTTGTCCCTCTGTTTTGGGGCATTAGTCTTTGGTTAGGTAAGCAGCATTTGTTGTTGAACTATAGGGGGGTCCAGTTGAGCAATGATGTAGGCCTACCTTCATGCTCTCACCTAACCCCATCCAGAGTCTCCTAGTCATTTGACAGTGGGTTGTCTCTCCCTTATGGGGGTTTTACAGGGCACTAGGAGCTATGTGACTGGCGTCTGGGTTTAGTCTTGCGTGGCAGGGTCCCCTCCCTGAAATGGTGGGGAAGAGGCCCAAAGCTACCCTAAATGGAGGCCCTCTGGTATGGGGTGTACAGTAGGTCCCCTTACCTCTATCTGGAACTCTGATCTGCCTCAGGAAAAGCAGACAAAAGCTCACCCCTCATTTTCCCTCTGGGTGCAGACTTCTAGGCTGTGCATAACTATAATACACCAAACCAGGTCGCTCAGACCACCCCCGAACATCCAGCAAGGTCAGTGAGGCGACTGCCGCCTATCTGTTACAGCCTCACACTGCAGTCTCCCATTGGAAAGCATGGAGAAAGGTGTTCTTCATATGCACACACAGTGTGTGAGCTTGTGGAGGTAGATTGTTTGCCCTAAACCAAACAGGGATGCAGGCCCTTATTTACAGGAATGGTCTCGCAATGCCTTGGGAAGGGGTGGAACCCCACACGTATGGGTCTAGGTGTATTATATGTATTGACCCCTCAGCCAGTGGTTATATTTGTAGTGTGTTCCACTAGACCTACCAGGTCACACATGACCAACCAGACCTATGTACCCACCTTTAAAAGAAGCAAAGCCGGAGGGTCCAGCTTTCAACCCCTAGCACCCAAAAACTGGAACGCACTCCCCACCGCCTTAAGAAACGAAAAATCATACCATGCCTTCCGTAGACTACTCAAAACCGCGCTGTTCAACTAACCCTGCCTCGCCTGTATTCTCACCACTGTATGTATGGAAATAACAGCAAATGTATGAAAATATGCTTCTATGCAAATCTGTGTATCTGTATATTCACCATGTATGCCTGTAACAAGTAAGACTTCTTTAGCGCCACGATGCCCCCGGGCAGATGTGCGCTCTATAAATCCAAATAAAATAAATAAATAAATAATAAAAAAGCTTTGATTAAAACTTGTTCAATGAGCAAAGGTTAGTCAGATGGAATATCCCATAAGAGCGTTAATCCGTGTTTCAGAAAAAAGGAGGAAAAGGGGGAAAAGTAGGAGGAAGTAAACAACAAAAAATGAAGGTATCTTATTGCAGCAGAACACATTGCTTGTCCTGCTGCTCTGTAGGCCTTGCAGCAACATTATATGGGATATGGGAAAGGTTTGTGTGTCCTTACTGAAAGAGTATGTGTCACCAGACATGTAATCTTACAAGCTCTCCCCCGACTCATTTTATTTATATAAGTCACACACCATTGTTAATTTAAAGTGAGAACATCTGCAGCACTATACAGCAATGGATGAAAAGATTCGAATTAATCATAACCACTGTCAATTATCGTGGCCAGCCTTCTATTCCATGACTTTTCAGGTGGCCGGTCCGATAGCACAGCGAGTAGAGTGCTGGCTTAGACATATGTGCGGAGCCTGCTGATGCAGGTTCGAATCCCGGCAGGGCCAAAGTCAGCCTTTCAGCCACACACCATGGGTAATAATACCCAGCGCTTGCATAGCGCTATATAAATGCTAAATTATTATTATTACAGAAGGAAGAAAACGATATACAAATCAGGTTTGGTGCCACCCCAAACAGGGGAAGACAAAACCCTTCTGCTTGAGAACGCAAGCAACCCAAGGCGTGTTTCGGCCTCATTGGGTGTCATCAGGGAGGGCTAGCTAGGGAGTCTAGGCCCAGCAAGCTCTGGAGACGTATATGGTCAAACTCATGCTGCTTGGAGCCATTAAAGGCCTTACCTTTTAAAATGCCTAAGAGGGTGTACAGAAAGGTTGGAGTTTGTGTCCTGTTGCATCTGTTACTGTTATACTTCTGTGTAGTCACAGCGCGCAACCCAATACATACAACCAGTTTACGTGTTCATTGTCTTGGGAGCTGCACGCGTTGACAAAGGTTTAGGTTCTACACAAGTACACTACAGGGTATATCAAATCTAAAAGAAGTATTCAGTGACAAAACACCTTCCTTTCAGCATTGCTTAGGTTTCAGGCAAAATAATCGCAGGAAAACAAGGTGAGGGGCCATAAAGCCATGGGCGGTTTCAGGGCACTGGGTAGCTTTGTGCCCATCACCCATGAGCTGCTTTTTTAACAATCTCACACCATATACCTCCTACCCCAAAGATAGTACTGCTGACATTTGTGTGTGTGAAATTCTTTGTGTAATGTTAAAATGTGGTCTAGAGGGGGCTTTTAATTGCTTAAAAATGTGTATGTAGTTGACCATTAAAAAAATATACGTTTTGAAATGATGCTTTTAGAATAAAAACTTGACTTAACTCTCAGTGGAAGGATATTTCTGAAAATGGTTAGCTTACAAAACGGTTGTGCTTTAAATAGCTGGAAGAGAGTTTCTGTTCCCATATACAGAGATGTAGCTTCAGATGTTTCCTGAGCAGGCAGCAGCGAAGGAGGTTCCCCAGGCTCCCTAGAGAGATCTTCCCAAGTGCCACAAGCAGATGGACAGGAGCTTCCCTCGGTCCCCCCCAGAGATGTTCCCAAGTGCCCTAAGCAGATGGACAAGAGCTTCCCTCTGTCCCCTCCAGAGATGCTCCCAAGTGCCCTAAGCAGATAGACAAGAGCTTCCCTCAGTCCCCTCCAGAAATGTTCCCAAGTGCCCTAAGCAGAAGAACAAGAGCTTCCCTCGGTCCCCTCCAGAGATGTTCCCAAGTGCCCTAAGCAGAAGAACAAGAGCTTCCCTCGGTCCCCTCCAGTGATGTTCCCGAGTGCCCTAAGCAGATGGACACGAGCTTCCCTCGGTCCCCTCCACAGATGTTCCCGAGTGCCCTAAGCAGATGGACACAAGCTTCCCTCTGTCCCCTCCAGAGATGTTCCCGAGTGCCCTAAGCAGATGGACACGAGCTTCCCTCGGTCCCCTCCACAGATGTTCCCAAGTGCCCTAAGCAGATGGACACGAGCTTCCCTCGGTCCCCTTCAGAGATGTTCCCAAGTGCCCCAAGCAGAAGAACAAGAGCTTCCCTCGGTCCCCTCCAGAGATGTTCCCAAGTGCCCCAAGCAGAAGAACAAGAGCTTCCCTCGGTCCCCTCCAGAGATGTTCCCAAGTGCCCTAAGCAGAAGAACAAGAGCTTCCCTCGGTCCCCTCCAGAGATGTTCCCAAGTGCCCTAAGCAGAAGAACAAGAGCTTCCCTCGGTCCCCTCCAGAGATGCTCCCGAGTGCCCTAAGCAGAAGAACAAGAGCTTCCCTCGGTCCCCTCCAGAGATGTTCCCAAGTGCCCTAAGCAGAAGAACAAGAGCTTCCCTCGGTCCCCTCCAGAAATGTTCCCAAGTGCCCTAAGCAGATGGACAGGAGCTTCCCTCGGTCCCCTCCAGAGATGTTAACAAGTGCGCCAAGCAGAAGAACAAGAGCTTCCCTCGGTCCCCTCCAGAGGTGTTCCCAAGTGCCCTAAGCAGAAGAACAAGAGCTTCCCTCGGTCCCCTCCAGAGATGTTCCCGAGTGCCCTAAGCAGACGAACAAGAGCTTCCCTCGGTCCCCTCCAGAGATGCTCCCGAGTGCCCTAAGCAGAAGAACAAGAGCTTCCCTCGGTCCCCTCCAGAGATGTTCCCAAGTGCCCTAAGCAGATGGACAGGAGCTTCCCTCGGTCCCCTCCAGAGATGTTCCCAAGTGCCCCAAGGAGAAGAACAAGAGCTTCCCTCGGTCCCCTCCAGAGATGTTCCCGAGTGCCCTAAGCAGAAGAACAAGAGCTTCCCTCGGTCACCTCCAGAGATGCTCCCGAGTGCCCTAAGCAGAAGAACAAGAGCTTCCCTCGGTCCCCTCCAGAGATGTTCCCAAGTGCCCTAAGCAGATGGACAGGAGCTTCCCTTGGTCCCCTCCAGAGATGTTCCCAAGTGCCATAGCCAGAAGAACAAGAGATGTTCCCAAGTGCCATAGCCAGAAGAACAAGAGCTTCCCTCGGTCCCCTCCAGAGATGTTCCCAAGTGCCCTAAGCAGAAGAACAAGAGCTTCCCTCGGTCCCCTCCAGAGATGTTCCCAAGTGCCCTAAGCAGAAGAACAAGAGCTTCCCTCGGTCCCTTCCAGAGATGTTCCCAAGTGCCCTAAGCAGAAGAACAAGAGCTTCCCTCGGTCCCCTCCAGAGATGTTCCCAAGTGCCCTAAGCAGATGGACAGAAGCATCCCTTGGTCCCCTCCAGAGATGTTCCCAAGTGCCATAGCCAGAAGACCAAGAGCTTCCCTCGGTCCCCTCCAGAGATGTTCCCAAGTGCCCTAAGCAGAAGAACAAGAGCTTCCCTCGGTCCCCTCCAGAGATGTTCCCAAGTGCCCTAAGCAGAAGAACAAGAGCTTCCCTCGGTCCCCTCCAGAGATGTTCCCAAGTGCCCTAAGCAGATGGACAAGAGCTTCCCTCGGTCCCCTCCAGAGATGTTCCCAAGTGCCCTAAGCAGAAGAACAAGAGCTTCCCTCGATCCCCTCCAGAGATGTTCCCAAGTGCCCTAAGCAGAAGAACAAGAGCTTCCCTCGGTCCCCTCCAGAGATGTTCCCAAGTGCCCCAAGCAGAAGAACAAGAGCTTGCCTCGGTCCCCTCCAGAGATGTTCCCAAGTGCCCTAAGCAGAAGAACAAGAGCTTCCCTCGATCCCCTCCAGAGATGTTCCCAAGTGCCCTAAGCAGAAGAACAAGAGCTTGCCTCGGTCCCCTCCAGAGATGTTCCCAAGTGCCCTAGCCAGAAGAACAAGAGCTTCCCTCGGTCCCCTCCAGAGATGTTCCCAAGTGCCCTAAGCAGATGGACAAGAGCTTCCCTCGGTCCCCTCCAGAGATGTTCCCAAGTGCCCTAAGCAGAAGAACAAGAGCTTCCCTCGGTCCCCTCCAGAGATGTTCCCAAAGGCCCTAAGCAGAAGGACAAGAGCTTCCCTCTGTCCCCTCCAGAGATGTTCCCAAGTGCCCTAAGCAGAAGGACAAGCGCTTCCCTCGGTCCCCTCCAGAGATGTTCCCAAGTGCCCTAAGCAGATGGACAAGAGCTTCCCTCGGTCCCCTCCAGAGATAGGTACCCTGGACAGATCTTTCCAAGTGTCTGAAGAGGATGGACAAGAGATTCTCTGTTTGCTCTAGAGAGAGCATCCCAAGTGCCCGAAGTGGATAGACAAAAGATTTCCATGGTTCCCTAGACTGATGTTCCCAAGTGTCGGAAGTGGATGGACAAGAGATTCTCTAATGCCTCTAGAAATATCTTCCAAAGAGCCCCTAAGTGGATGGACAAGAGATTTCCATGGTTCCCTAGACTGATCTTCCCAAGTGTCGGAAGTGGCTGGACAAGAGATTCTCTAATGCCTCTAGAAATATCTTCCAAAGGGTCCGAAGTGGATGGACAAGAGATTTCCATGGTTCCCTAGACAGATTTTACCAGGTGTTGGAAGTGGATGGACAAGATATTCTCTGATTCCTCTAGAAATATCTTCCAAAGGGTCCAAAGTGGATGGACAAGAGATTTCCATGGTTCCCTAGACAGATTTTACCAGGTGTTGGAAGTGGATGGACAAGAGATTCTCTGATTCCTCTAGAGAGATCTTCCCATGTGCCCGAAGTGGATGGACAAGAGATTTCCACAGTCCCCTAGAGAGAACTTCCCAAGTTTCTTGGTGGATTTGTGAACATAGGAACGCACCACTGTTCTTGGAGATCTTTACAATTACTGCAACAGCTAGAAGTAAGATTGACTTTATCCCCCTATCTCATTAGAGTGTTCTTACTAAATACCCGAATGGCTGGAATACAGTATATTCAGCCCACCACTCCCTTCCCATTCTACAAGAGATCTTTCCAAGAGCCTTGAAAGGCTGAAAATAATTCCCTTCAGTACTGCAGTTGTCTGAAGTGCCGCTGGACAAGACATTCCCTGGTACAACTAGAGAAAACGATGATCCTGTCCCTGTCATAAGCGGTATAAAGAGAGATTGTTTGGACCACTCATAGAATAAACCTCCCATAGGCACAGAACAGCAGAAGACAGATTCCCTCTCCCCTCACCCCTTAAAAAGGACTTCCCATTTCCCTTAGTGGCTGCAAGAGAGATTTACTTGACTACCATAGAGGGAATGCTCTATGTTCCGAAGCATTAAGGGGGAGAATCATAGTGCTTTCTCTGAACCCCCTGACCTTTCGATTACTCACAGTTTAGGTCAGCATTCATAGGGCCTTGATGACATTCTCATTACCTCTCAGGTCCATAACAGGCACTTAGTGCACAGCCCACCTTGAGCAGAACCATATAATCTATTTATGTCTTCCAATGACAAAAGGAGAACTATTTCGGGGTAAATAAAAACGAAAATATTAGCAAAATTGTAGCACTCAAAAATTGCCTTAAAATTATTTTTCACCTTTGGTGAAAAGAGCAGTGATATGTTTCATGGGAAATATTGAAATTCCTTGCCTTCCAACTCAATTTAAAATAAAATCATGCAGCCATATATCTTGGAAAGATTTAGTAACAGAGAAATCTATATGTAAGAATGCCCTTCAGGTGACTATTCCTAGGGTCCAGTTCTGAATCCCTGCTGTTCACAAGTTTGAATCCCGCAGCGGGGCCCTCGCAGCCCTTGATACTTTCCATCTCGATAAACTGAACATCATTAAATTGTGTAACAGCACACCTATTGTTACAGCTCTTATAAGTGGAATGTATCAAACATGTAGGAGCAAATTGTTATTTATATTTTTATTGTTAATATACATTCTATATTTATAAACGTCCAAATTTGTTTGTGGGTTTGTGGCTTGGCAAAGCGTTGTTCCTTGTACAATTCCACACTGTTTCACCAATCTGCACCAAATTATGCATAGTTGCTTGTTAGGACCCTCCACACATTCCTGGCTACATGACATTTGGACACCCACCCCTTCCCCCTGATTTCAGCTAAAGTCAAAATGTGTGGGTTTGTGGCTTGGCAAAGATTTGTTCCTTATACAATTCTACACTGTTTCACCAATCTGCACCAAATGTTGCATAGTTGCCTGTTAGGACCCTCCGGACATTGCTGACTACATAACATTTGGACACCCCACCCCTCGCCCCAGATTTCAACAAAAGTCAAAATGTGTGTGTGGGTTTGTGGCTTGGCAAATCGTTGTTGCTTGTACAATTCCACACCATTTCATCAATCTGCACCACTTTTGCATAGTTGCCTGTTAGGACCCTCCGGACATTGCTGACTACATAACATTTGGACACCCCACCCCTCGCCCCAGATTTCAACAAAAGTCAAAATGTGTGTGTGGGTTTGTGGCTTGGCAAATCGTTGTTGCTTGTACAATTCCACACCATTTCATCAATCTGCACCACTTTTGCATAGTTGCCTGTTAGGACCATCTGGACAATACTGGCTACATGATATCTGGACCCCACTCCCCTTTCCCTGGATTTCAGCAAAAGTAAAAATGTGTTTGTGGGTTTGTGACTTGGTGAAGCGTTGTTCCTTATACAATTCCACAACGATTCACCAATCTGAATAAAATTTAGCATAGTTACCGGTTAGGACCTTCCAGACATTACTGGCTGCGTGATATTTGAACACCACACCCCTTTCCATGGATTTCAGCACCTTCACACATGAAACGGTTGCCTGAAATTGGCAAAACATCAATGTGGTCGTAAAAGGACCGGCCTCAGCACGAGGAATAAAACAGGACCTCAAAAACCACGTTTCAAGGCCTTAGAATGCACGGTTCTTGAGATATTTGCACCTCAATGTACCGTAACAAACTGCACCATGCCAGGGTGAGGTAACAGGTAAGGGAGGAGAGCACATAAGATCCCAGTATGCCACAGTACACCAACTGTCGCCTCCCCCCAAAGTCTGCTCCGGGGTATGTCAGCCAGCCACAAGTCGCCATTCTCAGTGCAGTTTACTTCAGAGTGCAAAGCACATCAAGCGATAAGCGAATGGGAAAAGCCACCTACAGGATCAGTGATTTTCATCAATTGATGAAAGTGTTGTCATGTCTGTCCACAGAACCCGTTCAGAGAACGGGTACTTTTTGCTAGTAATTTATAGAACACTGCGTAGATTATATAATATTTGGTAAAATTATGCATCAAATGTTGGGAAGATACATTTCAGACCTGGGGAATTTTATCAGAGAAAGTAATATGAAGAAGGCGAGCCCTGAGAGAAATAGTAAAGCAGCGATAAGCAGAAAAGGAGAAATGAAAGAGAGAGTGTACACAATTTAAGAGCAGAAAAAAGCAGAAAACAAACCAAGAGCAGTACCGGTACCAACACAAAAATGTTATTGAGTGGCAGAACAGAGCGACCAATCATGAAGACACAAGGAGACAAGAGAGGGAGGTTAATCTGAATACGAGATGACTAAGCCTAAAAACCAAAGTTGAGGACTGAAAGGGTATCTGTGTTCGATAACCGTCCATTGGCAGATCTTGCCCAAACCTTAGTACCTACACAGGTATGCAGTGGGTGAATTTCATCTAAGTCGCTTCTGGGCCTTGCCGTAGAAGGCGTGGTGAGTGAAACAGAGGGGTTTGTGTTGGATCCTGCAGTTGGTCGGGACCCAGCAGCGTTTCCCTACACCCAGGGTGATGTAGTCCTATTGTGTCAGTCTTCAGAGGAGTTAGCTCCAGTATTGTGGGCTCTTTGTAGACGTTTTAGGTGGATCCAGCTACGAAGAGAGCTGCTACTTGAGGCCAGTGGTGGCTAGCTCCTGAGCTTCTGCACTGGGGGAACCACAAAATGTATGCTTTGGCAGTGTGCAGAGGGGGTCTGCAACCCACTTCACCTCCCTGTGAGTAGCAATTCCAATTACGAAGACCAGGCAATATCCGATACGATTTGGCAAGGTAGAAAAAACTTGGAGCACTGGGTTAATTGTATTGCTGCAATAATTGGCAGGAGAATGCCATGCTCGGATCACTCTAGAGAGTACAGAGTGCATTCTCTGAATTTATTATCCCAGAGACTATGATGAACACCAATCCCATCTATTTCAGCCATAGGAAGTGGAGATGTTGCATGCGCGAGATCGACTGATATCAGGAGTAGCTAAACCTGACAACAGTTACTTCTCTTTCCATCGAGGTTTTTCCATCGAGGGTTCGTTCCATCAAATCTTTTCCATTGAAAGATGTTTCATTGAATTGCCATACATAAAGTGAAAAGTGTTTATGCTTCGAAACCCTTTCATTGAATAGGGTTTTGTTATATAAACACTTTACATTTTTTGCATGGAAAGTTGATGAAACATGCATAACGTTATAACGTTAAAGGGAGCTCTCCAGTGCTGAAATCTATTCAATAAAGTTGCAATGTATTTCAGCACTGGACAGCTCCCTCTAACTTATGTAGTGTGGACTTTTATTTTATTTTTTAATGGGGGGTACCCCCCCAACCACCAAATACAATATAAATGTCTTCAGTGCTAGAAAATGAAAATGAAAGTGCACACTACACAAGTCAAAGGGAGCTGTCCAATGCTGACATCTATAAAGTATTTCAGCACTGGACAGCTTTCTCTAACTTGTGGTGTTTATTGTTTATTGGGGGTACCCCTTAATCCCCCCAACCCGCAGCGTTCCCCCCAAACCAACCCCCATTTTCGAAAATTAACACTTTCCTCAACCCATTGAATTTCCAACCCAAACATCCATACATCTATTTTAAAGCAATGTTTGAATTGTAAATCCATCGAAATTCATTCAAAGAATAGGCTTTGTGCTGGAGAAGCATTAAAATGAATGAATTTCGATGGATAATGATTCAATAGAAATTATTTCAATGAAAGACTGTATAACGACTATGCCCATTCCAACAGCCTCTGGTCTCTAGGATCTTTTCAGGAAACCAACCTGTGGTCTCCAAGTTATTTGGGAAAACCAAAATGTGACAAGTCCTAAAAAAACAAGTTTTTGGGACTGTCATGTAGCCATGCAAGAATGTTCTCCCTTGCCTTCAAACCGTTGCCACCCTGTGAGTAATAGCTGTTGTTGTAGGGTGTACTGTTGTTAGAAATGGACGGCCTTTTTTCATTAACTTTGTGTATCATCGATAGTCTTTCAAAACTGGCTGTCTGATAGTTCTTCTGGTAGTGTCAGAAGCGGCTGAAAGAGCGTGTTCAGTTTGGCTTGATGCTGGTGTTTGTTCGATCTATGGTCCTTTCCTCTGATCACTAGTCTCAGCTGTCTGTGCAGTCTTGAGGTGTCAGAGGATGTTTATCCTCGGTTTCAGGTGACCAGGTGTTCAGGTGCTCCAGTGGCTTTCTTCTGCCCATTCAGGGCATCTTGTTTCTTATTTTCTACCTTGCTGGTGGCTGGTGGGAGGTAGAGAATCCTGCTTCAAGGGCTGTGAGCTTCTGTAACAATCAGCGGTAAGTACCGCAGAGTCTATGCTGTATATGCAGTATTGTTAAGAGGTTTGCATAGGTTCCCCACTATGAGATATTCTTTCCTTCTCGAGTATATGAATGGAAGAACTCCTTTTTGCATACCCTTTATATACACTTTGCATACCCCTTGCATACCCCTTGTACGTAATCATTGCTGCATTTGTTCACTACGGGCTGTCCCCAGTGGTTGAGATTTGGTGAGGACAGTGACTGCAGGGCTGTTTGCCCTTTAAGCTGCCCTTTGCACCATATTAGCTAGGTGGAAGTACGGGCCAAAGTGTGGTTTGCGGGGTAAGCCTGGAGGAAGCCAGCTTGATTGGTGACTCTTGGTTGAGCTAAGAGCGGTGCTCCAGGCCGGATTGCTTTGACTCAACCCTGTATGGTGTAGCTTGTGATTGCATCGGACTGAGGATTTAAAACATACCATGTATAATGTAAGGAGCCACGTAACGGATGTTGAAGTCGTGATCCATGAGAAAGGGCTCAGCTAGTCTTCTATTGGCATCAGAGCAATCCGTGGAATTGGACCCTGATAGTCCATCATATTTACTAGACAACCTAGAGGTGTTGCCATGCAGTGAACCATCAGTGGAGCCCTATTATGCTAACATTATAGATCTAGGTCCTCCCGATGTCGCACAGCGACAGGTGACGCCCGCTGAACCAACGCTTGGGGAATCTGTTATTTTGGCTGAATCCTTTATTAGGATGTGCCAAGCATATGATGAGGTTTGTACCTTGAACAATTCAAATATGGCTGTCTTGGGCCTTGATGGAGAAGACTTAAATATAATACTAAATAAGGCTTATAAAACCCCTTTACAACTCCCGATTGTAGGACACCAGGTCGGTGTCCTAGACCCTTGTGATGTTAATAATGAAGGTGATAGCTCACAGAACTTTCAAAATGTAACTATTGAGACACTGGCCCTCATTACGACCCTGGCGGAGAGGGGTATACGCCAGCGTAATGCATGGCGTACCTCTCCGCCAGATTAAGACTTTCCGTAGCGCCATGGTGATTTTTCCGCCCGGATTTTCCGGGCGGAAAAATCCATGGCGCTACGGGACCTCTTGTTAATTACGCCACCGTAATCTACGGTGGCGTAATTAACGCCTTCCCCACTCCCATTATACCCTATGGGGCAAAAATGGGAATGGGGAAGGGTAAATGGGGATTGGGGACTAACCGCCCCGCCAAGGTCGGAATGGGGCGGTAAGTCCGCCAACCCCCATGGCGGAGTTGGCAGCTCTGCGCCATGGTCCATGGTGCAAATTGCACCATGGACCTCCGCCAGGGTCGTAATGAGGGCCACTGGGTTTTATGTCAATTTCTGCTCATAATTTAGTCCTACAGTCGTTTTTAGGCTTTATGACAATATTAAAGAAACGGTACAGGATAATGCTAGACAGCTCAATATAATAACAAATAAACTTGATCAAGGGCCCAAACGACGTAAAAGAGTTAACAATGACACTTCAACCTAGATGAGTCCTTGCCTGGTAATCATGAGACCCAGAATGTACAGACCACCTCAGATCCGCAGATGGATGACCAGATTCAGATAGCGGGTAGGTTAAGTGCATCTCCCGACCTGTTTGTTTAAGTGGATTCCCCACAGGATCTGGGGTTACAATCTGTTCAGATCCACAACTCTGCTATTATGCTGGAGTCCCCATCGAGGAAGGCAAGACAGCAGAGTAAGAATCCACAGCAAACACAAGCAACAACAAAAATAAATCTGGCAAAATCTAGGACCTCCTCCAGAAACCTTTTAAGATCACAATCAACAATACAAGAGACCATAGGCTTAAATGAGAAATATAATGTAGGCCAACTTAATTGGTCTTAATTGGTCTAATAGTCAAAAGGAGCAGGATAGCTGCGAAGTAATAGGTCAGAGTTGGGGATCATGGTGTAGTTTCCCCTTTGAAGAAAAAAGCACACAAAAAACTGAAAAAACGGCTAAACTCACTTAGGGAAAACTCAACACTTCCCTTGCAAATACATCTTCTGCCTTACCAGTATCTCCCAATTAACTAATTTTGATTTTAATGAGGATATTAATGAACAACCCATAAAGGCAGAGAATTCAGAGGAATGTCCATTAATAGAGAGCTTAGAGGAAGCAATGCCTGTGGTGGATCAAGTTACTACTCCTCAATTAGATCCTCATCAAATGGAGTCATTTTTGGCCATAATGATGATAAAGAATACAGGTGATAGAAATCTATTTAACTCTGTGACCACGGCTTCAAATAGTAACTGTTTGGACCATCCACTAATGACTAAAACTGTTATACAGCCTCAGAGTTCAATGGATGAGAAAACTATTGCTTTTGAGAATATGAGAACGGGTAGTCTTCCATCTCTCAGTATTGTTGCAAATATTCTCGTCCATACCTACGCTGAGATTAATAGATTCGAAGGAACTATATTGGGTAGAAATACCAGATGAAGGGAGTGATCGTATTCTAGCTCATCTTCACTCTACTATTGTGGCAAGGGTACTGTGGAGTCGTCAAGATGATTTATGGTCAATGGACTTAGATGTGCTGCCTTTCTCCAACTTGTAGTCATTGATCTACATGCGAGCATTGATCTGCCTAATGCATTTGACTGCATAGATTAACCGAGATCATGGTGGAAAATTCACCATTGGGGTCTGTCCGAGGAATTGATGATAATACTCTATTCACATACTAAAATAGGAGTGTGTTTATCCGCGGAGGGGCATGTCACAAGGGCGATTGATACAACCCAGGGAGTAAGGCAGGGCTGTATACTTGCCCCTTTACTTTTAAATATCTATGGGTTACCTTAGTTGGCATCCGCCAATGACATGTTTCTTTTTGACTCCACCGGGCTGGGACTGCAATGAAAACTGGCATGCTTTTTTTCTTACTTTGTGGAGGCAAGTCATCTTTTAATGAATGGAACAAAATCTAAGGTTCTGATATTCCCCAATAGAAGGGCTCCAAAACACCTATCCTGGACAGTGGGTGATCAGAAATTTGAGACGGTTAAATCTTTAAAATATCTGGGTTTTATTTTGTACCACTTTCCAGCAATTAATGCAAATAAAGCTATGATACGAGCTAAGGCAGAAGCTTTGCTCCCACAGATAAAGAGGGTGTATAGATAATTTTGTAAACTTTCAATTTTACCCCTAAAGAAATTCTACCACGCAAAGTTGGAGCCTACTTTAACGTATGTTTGTTTGTTTGTTTATTTATTTGTGTAGCGCACCAAACCCAAAGGTAACTGGGTGCAAGCAGTACAAGTAGGCTTTAGGCTTAGTTACAGAGAACACCACACATAATATCACAATGAACAACGTTAGCAAAATGTACAATTACAAGGATTGCGATAGATAACAGCAGTTTACAGTTACAGTATTTTCCCGGAAGCAATGTTAGGAGTGTTTACATTTGCAGAGTTAGCAGAATACGTAGGTAACAGGAGAAGGGTGAAGGTGCAAGCAATGGTATAAATACATAGGGTCTTGGCATAAATGGATAAGAAGAAGAGATACTGTGGTAATATTTGTGGTTAGGTTCTAAGGTGAGCGTTGTTAGTTTTGATCCATTTCTAAATGTTACGTCTGAAGCTGGGGTAGGTTTGATCGGCACAGAGTGAGGGCGGGAGTGAGTTCCATGTTTGGGCTGCCATAACTGGGAATATTTGGATAAGGTGAAGCGTGGTACCCTGAGGCAGAATGAGTTGGCAGTCCTGGTCGGGTGGTTGGTCATTTTCCTGACTATCCGGTTAGTGAGGTATTGGGGGGCAGCATTGTTCAGGCATTTGTGGGTCAGGGAGGTTGTTTTGAGCAGGATTCTATCCTTCATTGTCAACCAATGGTTTTGTCTTCTGAGCTCAGATATGTGCTCTTTGTTTGGGATATTTAGTGCCGTTCTTAGGGCATTATTCTGAATAGTTTGGATTTTGTTTAAAATGTACTTGTTGGCTCCCAGATAAAGTGCATTACAGTAGTCCAGTCTTGAGAGTATGAGGGCATTGCCTAAGGAGATGCAGCTGGATGAGGATAGGTATGGCCTGCAGGCCCTGATTAGTTTACATGTGTAAGCTGATGTGGAGGCTAAGGAGTTGACCTGTTTGTTCATAGAGTAGAGTCGAGGTAGAAACCTAAAGTGTTTACTTCCTCTACAACACTGATGGTATTGCGATCAATGTTGAACGAGGAGTAATCATTGTTAAGTTTCTTGAGGTTGGCCTTTGTTCCTAGAATCAGAGGTTCAGTCTTGTCGTCATTCAGGCAGAGACCATGGGTGGCCATCCATGCTTAATGAGGAGGTAGATTCTATCCATGAGAGCCGTGTCGCTGAGGTTATTGCCCGAAAGGGGTATGAGGATCTGGGTGTCGTCTGCATAGTTCGTGTAAGTGACCCCACATTGTCCAATTTGTCAAACAACGGCTTTGTGAAGATGTTGTACATGGTTGGCGAGACACATGAGCCTTGTGGACAACACACGTTATGGGGATTGGGACTGCTGATTCTGATGGGGAAAAGACTTGCATAGTTCTATTGTTGAGGAATGATTGGACCCATGCTATTGCGTCCTTAGAGAAGTGAGCCGCCAAGTCAAGATCTTTACAAAGGACTTCATGGTCTACAAAGTCAAAGGCGGCTGACAAATCAAGGGGGAGTAGCATGGCAGTTTTACCTTTGTCCGTAAATTCCTCAATTTGTGTTGTGGCCGGAAGCCTGATTGACGGGTGCCTAGGAGGTGATTAGTTCTGAGGTATTGTTGTATCGCAAGGTACGCTAGTCTATCAAGTATCTTTGAAGGAACGGCACCGTAGTGATTGGCCTATAGTTAGTAGGAATGGATGGGTCTAATGTTTGTTTTTTAAGTAAGGTAGCACCCAGATTCTTTCAAGTTACCTGCGACGGTGTTAGTTGAGAATGACGCATTGATGAGTTTGGATATAAATGGTGCCAGGTCTCTGGCTGCGTCTTTAATTAATTGTGCAGGGCAATTATCTTGATGGTTTCAGCGAAGAGATGATTTTCTCCACCTCGAGGATGGAAACTTCAGAGAATTTAAATTGATCGAGTTTGTCAGACAATGTTTCAGGGGTAGGAGTATAGGTATCCTGTTTGGGTAGAGATGATTTCTTGTTAGCTATCTTCTCTTGGCGGAGTACTATTTTATTAACTAGAGCATGCTGTATGTTAGTACACCAGGTTTTGTCTTTAGTAATGTTGTCGGCTGGAGGGATGGGGGCCTCCATTTCACGTAGGATAGTAAATTGCTCCTTCGTGTTAGAAGTGGCTTTCGCAATCCTATAGATGTATAAATCTTTCTTAGTACTTATTTCTTTTTTTTAGTCATCAGAGAATTTAGTCAGATTGGTTTTGTTTTCTTCATAGGGGGTCTGACGCCATATAGCTTCCAATTTTCTTTTTTGTAGCCTGAGTGTTTTTAAATGAGGGGTGAACCAGGCATTCAGATGCGCTTGTTGTTTACTTTTGCGTAGTTTTGAGGGGTGCGATAGAGTCTAGTGCTTTGGACATAGTGTTGTTGTAGGTATTGACTAATAAGTTGGGGTCATAGGAAGACGATAGTGAATTCAGTGCCGAGAGGATATGAGGCAATAGTTTGTCAGCTGTGATATCTTTTTTGCTCCTGGTAAGCTGAGGAGGGGCTATGACCAATTTAGCTTGAGGCTGTTTGTTTATTGCCATCGTAAAGACAATCAGATGGTGGTCTGTCCAAGGTAATGAGGTTAATGAGTTGATATATAGCTCACAATTTAGGTTGGCCACCCAGTCAAGGGTTCTACCTTTAGTATGGGTTGGGAGAGTCACTTTTTCGGTGACACCTTATTCTACAAGCATGTTGGCGATGGCCTTAGCGTCTTTGTCTGTTGGGTCATTAAAACCTAGGTTGAAGTCCCTCCGTAGGAGTACATGTGAGATTTCTTTTGTATTTTTAGCAAGGATACTTGAGATGTCATCCTCGAAGGATAAAATGGGACCCAGAGGTCTGTATACTAAGTATATTGTAAGTGTACTAGAGTTATATATTGGTACTTTGGCTGTGAGAATTTCACATGATGAGATTGAGGGAGATGGCACTAGTCTAATTGCTAACTGTGTTTTAGCAATGATGGCGATTCCGCCTCCTCTAGCGTCAAGTCTATCCGCTCTAAGAATTTGGTAGTTTTCTGGGACTGCGAGTGCAAGGGTTGGACCCGCAGACGCATGTAACCATGACTCGGTAATCACAAGGATGTCAAGGTTATTTGTGGTGATAAGGTCTGCTATGTCTAATGCGTGTGCCACTAGGGATTAATGCTGTATTGATATCAGAGAAGTTGTCCGGGTTACAGTCGTTTGTACATTTGGGAAGGCTAGATTTGGTCTTCGCAATATTATTTAGGGTGCATTTCTGTGTTGTCAAGGTGGCTGATGTGTCAGGGTAGTAGTTTGATTTAGATTTTGAGCCGTTATTGTTGAGGTAGTGGTCCTGATTAGGTAGGTAGCTAGTTTGTGGTTCTTGGAGGTGTGGTAATCTAGCTCGTAGTCTATTGTTTCTTGCTTCGAGTGGGCTAGGTGAGGTCGTGATGTAAGCCATGGTCAGAGGTGGTGGGCCTACCATGAGGCAGCTGGTGGTTTGTTGGATAGTGATAGCTACTATGATTGCTAGTAAAAATTGAGGAATAGTCCTCATAGTCATGTTTCCTGATGTGTAAACTTGGTTGAGATCAGCTAGCTAGGTAGTTTATTACTCTGACTGTAAGGGCTATGTTGATAGTAAGTTCTAGTGGCGTGTGTTGATCTGGATAGGTTAGATATTATAAGTTGCCTAGTATCAGCAGATGCTGCAAGTTACAGGTCGATGCCGATTAAGGTAGGCAAGTGCAGTGTATCTAATGATCTAGTAAGCCGGTCTAATGTCGGTATTCATTAGCATCAAAGTGGCGAGTACATCAAGTGGCAGATGCAGTACAATAGGTCTAGTACAGGTATTCACTGGCATCAAAGTAGCAGATGCAGTACACTGGGTAATCAGGTCTGGTAAAGGTATTCACTAGCATGAACGTGGCAAATGCAGTGTATTGGGTAATCAGCTCTAGTAAGAGTATTCACTGGCATCAAAGTGGTAAATACATCAAAATGGCAGTACAATGGGTCTAGTAAAGCTATTCACTTACGTCAAAGAGGCAGTACAATGGGTCTAGTAAAGGTATTCACTTACGTCAAAGTGGCAAATGCAGTACATTAGGTAATCAGCTCTAGTAAGAGTATTCACTGGCATCAAAGTGGTAAATACATCAAAGTGGCAGTACAGTGGGTCTAGTAAAGGTATTCACTTACGTCAAAGTGGCAAATGCAGTACATTAGGTAATCAGGTCTAGTAAAAGTTTTCACTGGCATCAAAGTGGTAAATGCAGTACAAAGGGTCTAGTAAACATATTTTCTGGTAGCAAAATGGCAAATACATCAACGTGGCACTGCAGTACCATGGGTCTAGAAAGGTATTCATTCACTGGCATCAGAGTGGCAGATGCAGTACATTTAGATTGTTCTAAGGTGAGTGCGCACTACCTGTTGTTGGTAGATTGATCTTCTTGATCATCAACTTACTTTTACTAAATTCAGGATGCAAACCCGCTGTGAGGAGTGCCTCCGTGGAATGGCACTGTGGGAGACTGTGTTCAATGACCTTGGCCGTGAAGCCAGCGGTGCGGGCTGCACTCCTATAGCCACTAGTAAGTGAAGTCTTTAAACTTCAGGTACGTAATCTTTCAAAAAGACAAACAAAAAGAATCTCTTTTCAAGTGTGGCTGTATTTTATTCCTAACTCTCACGAGATCTTAGGTCTCTTATTCCTGCAGATGCCTATACGGGTGGCCAATGCATTTCGGAATAAATTCCTTCATCAGGGCCTGGTTTCCTAGTGAACTTGTATGCCAGTGTTTGTTTCGCTAGTAGTGTAATCACTCAGCTTAATCTGGTCTGTGAATACGTGGTAGACTCGTGCTCGTCACAAATCCTTAATTGCTAGTTTCTGATACTTCTGTTTTAGTTCTGTCAGGCTGTCTGTAGACTTGGCACCCAACATGCTATACCAGTCCTTTTGTACCAATCTCCCAGTAGCCATCTTCAGACTCGCTTCTCAGGTTCTTTGACACTGGCAAGAGTGTTAATGCACGGCTTGTTAAAATCTGAAGAGCTTCACCGTCAATGGCTCCAATTTTGTCAGAAGCAGCTCATCTTTTCATCATGCCCGTGGTGCAATCCACACTGCAGTACATTTAGTCATTAAGTTTAAAACAGGTGTCCACTTCTTCAGTTACTAGGGGACTGCAGGTTGTTGTAAGTCAATGTGAGCAATGCGCTGAATCTCGTAAGCAGGTCCGGTGCAAATAGACACTTCTGCAGACAGATTTGGAATAGGCGCTCTGCTGTGAATCAATTTTCAGGGGTCTAGTAGTGCCGTGTATTGTTAATGGGGTGTATGATGCGGCAGATCATACCCAGCAATGTTAATAGGTACAAGTAGCACAGGGTGTGCGCACGGCATAGCTACGTTTGATAGATAGGCTGTTTCAAAAGCTCAAAGATCGTGTGGCATGGACATACATTTGATGTGAGTTCTAGTTCTGAATAATATTGTCACTAATGGCTTACTCGTGCATTGATAGGGAAAGAAGACAATGCGCTCTTACAGTTAATTATTTTCAGCGGAGAGCGTTCGGGCAGCATGACGGTCACCTCGACGCCCAGTGTCAACAAGAAGGATCACAATGGACAGCGGCCATCTTATGATGCAGGCGAATTCGGCGTCGCTCCTCGTGGGGAATGGAGGGGCAGCATCACATTATTTTCAGTAGGGGGTTATGAAGGCACAATTTGGCTAGGTGAAGCCACTGTTGGGCACAATCCTGCAGCGCACGTCCTGGCTAGCGCTATGGAGAGGATCACTGGTCACGCTGATCCTGCAGCGAAGATGCTGGTCGGCAGTCACAGTGCTGCTCCTGCAGCCCTGGAGTGGTCGGGGGGCTCCTGCCCTGGCAGTAGGTTGGTGGTGAGTGGCACGGACAGGTGTAGGCCTTGTTCTAGAGGCCTTGGTCGTAGGAGGCCAGCTTCTGCCTACAGTGGCTCCCTATAGGCTTAATAGCCGTAGTGGAGCAGGTTGCTAGGCAACCAGTGTCAACAAGAAGGATCACAATGGGCGGCGGCCCTCCTATGATGTGGGCGAATTCGGCGCCGCTCCTCTTGGGGAATGGAGGGGCAGCCTCACAATATTTTCAGTAGGGGGTTATGAAGGCACAATTTGGCTAGTTGAAGCAACTGTTTGGCACAATCCTGCAGTGCACGTCCTGGCTAGCGCTATGGAGAGGATCACGCGTTGCGCTGATCCTGCAGCAAAGAAGCTGCTCAGCGGTCACGGCACTGCTCCTGCAGCCCTGGAGGGGTCGAGGGCTCCAGCCCTGGCAGTGGATTGGTGGTGAGTGGCAAGGACAGGTGGAGGACTTGTTCTAGAGGCCTTGGTCGTAGGAGGCCTGCTTCCGCCTTCGGTGGCTCCCTATAGGCTTAATAGCCGTAGTGGAGAAGGTTGTTTGGCCTTGAGACAATCGTGCATTCACTTGATGATGCTTTGAACCAAATTTAAGGCCTTTTATTGATAAAGGTGTTGGGTTTACCCCAAAGAGTGTCCAATGCAAGTGTACTTCACAAAATGGGTCTCTCCTCTTTGGGTTGCATACTAGTATGTTGTAAAATGAGATTCTTGGCCAAAATTATGGATCCGGATGACCATGCTCACTATTCTGAATTTAAGAAAAAAGTGTTGGTTTGTGATAAAAGCCCCTCCTTAAACATATGTGTGAATAACATGCTGAAGGTACTGGCAGCAATGCATTGGAACTTGTACCCAGTCCAGATGAAGCAAAGTTTAAATTACAGCAATACGATTGGTGTACCACAATCAATGCACTGCTAAATTATCCACATTATGTTGAATATGTTTAAATCCTGAGAGAAAGGGGTTTCTTACCAAAATACCTCCTGCAATTTCCTTGTCAGGAAAGGAGATACCTTTACCTAAAATGTAAACTTAATTTGCTACCAACTATGGAACTTTTGGGTACTAGATGGATATCCCGAGACAAAGTACAATATGTAGAGGATGTAAACAAGAGTCAAGAATTAAGTTGATAAACATGTTGGGCCTCATTACAAGTATGGCAGAGCAGTAAAAAATTGGCGGTAATGAAATTACCGCCAATGTTCTCGCTCTGCCATATTAAGAGTATGGCCCTGGAGTGGAGGATTTACCTCCATTAGCGTGCTGGGGGTGAATCCTCCAAATCTCTGCTGAAAAATTGGCTAAATCAGCAGAATTACCGCAGCAGAATTAACACCCAGTAATTCACCCATAAAAGCCCCATAGAGTCCTATGGACTCATACAAAAATAGGGATTTAGAAATTCCATCCTAGCCCTCCTTGATTCCCAGGGCAGAGTCCAGTTTGCAGAGGGAGACAAGCAACACATCGCAGTAGCTTACCTCACAGACACAATGACAGCTTCCCCGAGATCGCCCAAAGAGCAGCTCTCTTACCTGCGAGATACAGCGCTTCCCCGGATCGCCCCTACAGTGCGAGACGAGATGGAGACCCCGATCACGAGCGAAGAGGTCGACAAAGTCATCAAGATTCTCAAACCAAGGGCCCCGGGTCCAGATGGATTCTCGACCCGCTTTTACAAAGTCTTTCTCTCACAGCTGGTGACCCCCCTGACATCGCTCTTTAACTCTTTCGCTACCTCGGGGTCAATTACCCCATCAATGCAGGAATCGATCACGGTTCTCACCCTGAAGCTGGGAAAAGACCCCAGAGACATCACGGCATATAGACCTATCTCCCTACTAAACCTGGACGCTAACATTTACTTAAAGGTCTTGGCTAACCGATTAGCGAGGGTGCTCCTGGACATTATCGACCCAGACCAGACAGGATTCGTACTGAATAGATCCGCTGCAGACAACGTCCGCAGGGTCCTAAACCTGGTCGAAGTCAGTCAGCGAGATGCACGTAAATTGGCTGTGCTAGCTTTAGATGCGACTAAAGCCTTTGACAAAGTAGATTGGTCTTTCCTCCGATTCACCCTAGAGTGCTTTCACTTTGGACCCACATTTCAGATACTCGTCTTGGCGAACTACCAATCACCGAAGACCTTGCTCTGCGTTAACAGCTTCCTATCTAACCCGATCCCTTTATCATGCAGCACCAGACAAGGATGTCCCTTGTCTCCCCTGCTCTTTGCCCTGGTCATGGAGCCACTGGCCCAAAGGATCCGACTGAACCCCAGAATCAAAGGCCTCCAAGTAGGCCCCACTCAACATAAAATAGCACTATATGCGGATGATGTGTTATTAACCATATCGGACACCACCCAATCGCTGAGGTCCTCCCTGGCAGAAATTCATCGCTTTGGTAAAGTTTCAGGATTCGCGATAAACTTCGCAAAATAATCGGCTCTGTGGGTGAGACTGGAGCAGGAAGATAAGGATTCTTTCAGAGCCCTCTGCCCGATCCAACTCAGTGAAAAGTCCATCCCCTACCTAGGAGTACAGATCACAGACCGACCGGAGGATACCTACCATGCAAATTTTCAGCCACTATTCAAGACCTTGGAGGAAGACCTCACTCACTGGCTCTCACAGGAGATCTCACTATTGGGCCGTATAGCGGCATGTAAAATGAACCTCCTTCCACGGCTGCTTTACACCTGTTCGGCCATTCCAGTTTTGATACCCCGGTCCCCACTATTGCGCCTCCAGAGGAAGGTACTAAGCTTCAAATGGAAAGGTAAAAAGTCAAGGATCCCGCTCAGGACGATGCTGAGCAGTCCGAACTTAGGAGGCCTAGGAGTCCCAGACCTCCAGAAATACCAGATCGCGGCCCAGCCCGCTCACACTGTGGGCTGGACGATAATTTCGAACAGACCTAGATGGGTCGAGATTGAACAATCCCGCTTACCCCTCCCCCTCTGCTTCCACCTGCATCTTTCCCCCGTCCTCCGAAGAACGTGGCCGACCATCCTCTCTTCCACTAAGCTGACTGAAAAAGCCTGGGAATGGACACGTAAACAGAGGGGAATCCCCAGAGGCCTAGGCCCAGCTTCTCCGGTATTTCATAACCCAGCGTTCTCCCCAGGAACCCACCTAGTGAACTTTAAGAACTGGATCGCCGGCGGCCTCAGCTCCCTAAGCCAGCTTTTTGAGGGGAATCCGCCACTCACCTTTGAACAATGCAAAAACACCTTTGACCTGGCGGAAACAGACAGATTCAAATATATGCAACTAAGGCATTGGTGTTCCCATCCAACAACACGCGAGGCAGCGACCCGAGATCTAGACCCTACAGAGCTGACAATTGCAGATCCCCCACACCGAGGGCGAATCTCAGCGATGTACAAGCTGTTGCAGACAAATCTCCTCGTCTCTAGAGCAACCTACATGAACCAATGGGAAACAGACCTAGGACACACAATAGAAGACCAGGTCCGGTCAGACATTTGGTCTCACACGCAGGCCTCCTCTTTCTGCATTACTAATCATGAGTGTGCCCATAAACTAATTCTAAGATGGTACTACCCGCCACTTAGACTATATCATTTCAACCAAGCCTTGGACCCTCGATGCTGGCGTCGATGCGGCCTACAGGGATCGTTCATCCTATGTGGTGGTCTTGCCCAGTGGTTGCAAACTTCTGGGCCCAATGCATTGCCACCATAGCAGGCATAACTGGGATAAAGCTGCCCTTGGAGCCAGAATCAATTCTATTAGGAGCCCCGCTCCCAGGCATATACCCAAGGTTGGGTAGAAGAGCCACCCTCCTTACTCCCCTCCTCCTGGCCGCTAAAATCACGGTGGCACGAACCTGGAAATCGCCGGAGGGACCCCTGATGATCCTATGGTGGCTGAAACTCTGGGACATTTTTGTCGCAGAAAAGATGACGGTGACAAACAGAGCCCTCCTTCACCGCTTCACGAACATTTGGTCCCCAGTAATAGACTATGACCAGAGCTATCCAGCACTAACATTTAAGCACGAGCGGTAGCAAACGCTCCTACGGCTGGGAGCCCGGAGATGATACAACGGACAGAAGAACAAGATTTGGACGTTAACTGAGGGGGGACGGGAATGGGGTTGGTAGGGGAGGAAATGATCAATGAGCTACACAGATTGTCATGAAAGAGTATGTTGTAATTTACTTTTCTCTGGTGTGTCGATCAAAAATAAACATGTTTAAAAAAATAAAATAGGGATTTACACTGCCACCACCACTTGTAATCTGACAGTAATTCTTCTGGACCAAGTGGCGGTAACAGGAATTCAGTTGGACAGTTTTCCGGAGGATTTACCGCTGCAATACTGCCCAATTTGTAATGATGCCCATTGTAATTTATTCTCCTGCTCTTAATACTGCACAATATCAGCACTTTACAGATGCAGCGATTAAGAATTATGATGGGGGAGATGATAGTTTACGGTATAGTCTTTTACATGGAAACAGGTTGTCGTTGATTTTAAAATTATGTCAGTTTTTAAAGGAAATATTCGCTTGTTTAGTGGATTAACTTATTTAATTGACTTCTTTGTTTACTTGTAATTTTAGTAGTATTGATATCTTCATGTCATAGATATGATATGGAATGTCCTCTATGTTTAGTCAAATTTTTTCTGGAATGTTTATAAAAAATAATTGTGAAATGTTTTATTGTATTAAACCGAAACACAATAAAAACATTTTTAAAAAACTGCTTGTTTTATTATGAAGCGCTTGTCGTTCAGGCATTGCTGCTTGTTTGTCCCTGTGTGCTTTACACACAAAATAAAAATAAAAATGAAGCACAGTCTCTAAACTGTACGTTTTGAAAGCAAAAGTATATTTTTGCACTATAAAAATAGAAAAAATAGATACAAATATAGTCTCTGAATTTGTTCATGTGTGCGCAATATAAGTACAATTCGAAAGTGAACATTTTGGAAGCAAATGTATGTGTTTGCAATAGTGAATGTTTTAATATTAATTTTGTGGTAATTGTGAAGATAATATGGGTTTTTATTTCTGTGAACATTTCGAATGAACTGAAACACATTATATATTAATACATAAAAATGTTAGCAAAATAAAAAATAGAAAAAATGAATAAAAATACAATCTCTGAACTGAAAATGAGTGAAGCAAATGTTGGATGGCTCTACTTTTTGGGTAAATGTATTTGATCCCTGCTCACCAAGGGTATATGAGGTGGGAAAGCCCTGCTTATTAGTGATTAACCCAGATGCAGAAATGTCTGTATATTTGACTTATCAGCATTACCCAGTCCACCACTATCATTAAGTGGAAGCCATCCATGTTGAAGACTCACAGAAGTCAGAATTAAAATCATGCTGATTTGATGACCTGTTCTCTTTTTTTCATCAAGGGCCTCCAGCAGAGTGAAAACCTTGTCCCAGAGTTCTGGTTGCTATGACAGCGACGGCGGAGAGCAAAACGCAGCGGACGACACCTCAGAGCGCGACCACTACCAAGGTCAGAACCGCGGCACAGACAGTAGTAGTTGTGAGAGAGCTGGCAATGTCCGAAGTTCGGGTCTCCGGCGGCAAGCCATTCAGAACTGGCACCGCCGGCCATACCGGAACAGCACAGAGGGGGACGAAGGGGATGTCTCAGACGCGGGCTCCAGGACCACCGAATCCGAGGCCGAGATGTGGGAGCAAGACCAGTACTCTGCCATGGAGGGACAGCACTCCAACGCTAACCGGGCCAACAGGGGCTGCAGGTTGGCTGCAGGTGAGTCCTCTTCTTGGGGTCTAGCACAGCTTTGCAAATATGTGAAAAGGAGGCTCGAGCTTTGGGGGTGCTCTCTGATGTGGGCCAGCCCATCATTAGTGAATAAGGGAGAAGCGGGCGATGCGCCCCAATTCAACGTAAATAAAGTTTTGATCTTGTGTGAGTATTCAATCCGGTGAGAGATGTATATAGTGCCCACGTTTGCAGTTGGTCTGTTTTTTGGTAATGTTGACATTAATCAATCACTTTCAAGTGCTTTCATTAGATTATTCTCAGAACGAATGGCACATATGATATTGAAAGAGAAAGATGGCATTTTGAAAAACTGTTGGCAGGAGCCATAGTCCAACTGAATTGGCCTGTGAAAATGGCTAGCCTGTCTCTTACATTTAATAACAGGTTTACCCCAGTGTAAATTAATTGTTTTCTAACATGGAATCCGGGTGCAACTATACTCCTCCTGGTCCCCCTGATTGGGGCCAGACATCCTGTGTACTTGAGGGAACAGATCAAGTTGGCGATTTCCCGATACATAGCTCCTCATTAGGGTATTAACATACCACCAAGTACTTACAGCCTTTAAACAATTATAATCACCTCCAAAGTAACAGGCCAGGGCTTCAAAGCTGGGTGGCGGTGTAAGGCCCGCTTGGGCCTTCACTCTGCGCCACATGGTCGCAGGAGGGCGGTGGTGGTGGGCCTAGGGGAGGTTGATAGGACAACTACAATATGCACAGTTCTACAGACTGGGAAAGGTGTATTCCTCAGCGCTCTCTGTGAGTTAGGGAATCTCTTTCATTCCTGCAGATCCGGCATACAATTGAGATTGCTTCTGCTACATCCTCCATACAGGGGGCGCGTGTCTTCCACCATTGAGTGGCTTACTACTCACCTATATTTGCATCTATGGGCTTCTCCTTGGCCCCCTGACCTTCCCTTCCTGATCACTCTTGACCCTTATAATCCTGTATCAGTATTTATGCTGCACGCCTCAGATTCAAATAACCATTCATTCTCTGTTCCGTCACTTGATGGGATATATAATACTAGCACTAAACGTGGACGTGTCTAACAACAACTGCACTCAGTAGGTGCTGCTAACGTCATCCGCACTCCATGCCCTCAGCCGGTGCTGCTAATGTCATCTGAGTGATGAGGTAGATGCTGATTGGGTAATCTAAGCTATGACCACACAGTCTATGACCAAAGCCTTATCTGAGTCTACACAAGAAGTCTCAGGCTGATGCTCAAACCTTAGCTACACTCCAAGACCCTCAGTCATCGCTGGCCGACACCTCTCCTGATATCTACATTCTACGCTTCTCTACACTCTAGGGTGGACGTGTGAGTATTCATGGTTGGTTCCCATCAGCGTTGTTCATTATTTTTATTTTTTATTTTTCATATAATGAAACTATCCCCAGAAAATTCATCATAAATAAAATACAAATCTTAATATATTTAATTATTCAGAAAACTGTTACTCATTGATATAAATACATATCTAAACCATACAATTTCTATCCTATCAAAGCGTTAATATCATTCCATTCATATAATACATCCAATTTCACCTTAAAGGTTTATAAATGATCCTTCTCGTATTTTAATTCATGATGTTAATTTTACTCACACCCATCTTAATCTGACGCCAAACATGGTCTTCTGTCTCTACCATCTTCATCTACTGGCAGTCATCATACCAATGCCTACAGTTTGTTCTGTTTATCATCTAATCATACAATCATGCCATCGCAAAGCCATTATCCTGTGCAACCAGTTTGGACTCCACCAGTTACCAGACATTAAGTAGGGCAATGTTTTAAGCATTGCTCCAAAAGTATCTCCTATTAATATATTCCAGATTATGGACACATTTCCCAGGATAATAGTTGCATATGTGCCATAACTTATAACAACAGGATAGCACATGGATTTTGGTCTCCAATTAATTTTCTGATTTACACATTGTGCGTACCCTCTTATCCCTAACTTGTCCCAATCTCGGCTCTACCACAGATTAAATGGTCAGCAGATTGAGTCTAATCAATGACATGAATCTAAGATACAGCGATGGAGATATATACTATAAGATATAGCTGTGTATTTCTTAATAACCAACCTCTGATTTTAACGTATCGAGATGTATATAGTTCTTATTACAGTGACACAGCTCTAGTACATTCCTATACAAAGCCAGTAGTTTATGGTAATCTAGTGTCCAATCAGGTGTCCATCAAATCTCATCAAAGACCTTTTAATTCAATAATTTAAAGTCCCTCAATGAGTGTACCTTTGTTGATGCATTTTCTAACACAATAGATTTAATAAATAACATATTGGATTTTTCATCGCCTTAATGTATATTATCCCCTCGCCTTAGTTGCAGCATACCAGCCAATGTAATGAGTTCCAGATCAGGTCTGATCGCCTCCACTGGAACACAATGTGCTAGACCTAATATCTGTCGCCACAGGTTTGCTTCCAGTATGTCCATCCATTTTAAATCCTTTATATAACTAGCTTTCAAACCATAAAGTATTCCAGGAACTATTGATTGCTTATAAAACATTACTAATCCTTTTAGGGTATAACCAGGGATCTCCAATACTAACCTTTGCAAATTGCAACTTATGCAAAACAAAGCCTTGAGGGCAGCACTAGGGATAAAAAAGCGTGATCACATCTCTAAGACTATGAGGATGCCCACTGGCTACCCATCAAAGCTAGAATTATTTTCAAAACCCTCTGCATTGCGCATAAATGTCTTGCCAAAAAAGCCCCAATCTACCTGAACAACGCCCTGCAGAAGAGAGAAAACATTAGATCACTGAGATCCAATAACAACGAAGACCTAGTCACCCCTCGATTCAATAATACCAAATCAGGGGGGAGCAGCTTTTTTGTTCTAGGTCCCAAACACTGGAACTCCCTTCCCATCAACATCAAAAAAGAGGGTTCCTTCCCCACCTTCAAAAAATTGCTAAAGACTTGGCTATTCAACCAAGACTAGCCCATAGCAAAACCTTTGCCTTTGTAACACTGTAACATTTATATGCTTAACCTGTGAATACTGTACTTAATACTGTTTTTCTTACTATTCCTACTAATCTATATGACCTGCGGTTTGTAACACCCTATGTATACCTTCCTCAAATGTATGACCAATTACTAAGATGTATGACCAATTACTAAGATGTCTGTAACCACGCTGTTATACCTCAGGGCCTGGGCGTGTAACAAATTAAAAAATAAATAAATAAATAAACCACATGTTTGGGTCACAACTATTTGTATCATAGTCATAAGCGTCTTGGCTCTGGTCTGTTTGCAGGATACCAGTGTTTCAATCTTATTTCCAACCTCTTCTAATATATACCATAGATACGTGTATGTGGTCTCCCTTTCAAAGACGCCCACATCTAAAGTCATCATCCTACACATACCTCTTCCGGTTCCAAATGCCATGAACGGTGCCTTTCCCAGATTTCATTCCAGTCCATTTTCCTTGGCGTAGTTACACAATTTATTAGCCGCCCTCTTGCGTACGATGTATGTACGATCTATCAAGACCACATCATCGGCATACGAAAACCACCTTACCATTTAGTCGCCAATTCTGGGGGGTGAGCAATTCACTGCTTCCAGTCGCCCTGAGAGATCTGCCAAATAAAGATTAAACAGCATGAGGGCCAGTACACACCCTTGTTTAAGTCCATCTTATGTTTAAATATCATTGGTGATGGTCCCCATACTGGTCAATCTGACGCTAACACTAGTTTGTTCATGCGACTGTCTGATAAATCCTGGAAGCCCGTCGCCTAAATTCCACTGTTTTTGTATCTCCCACAGCAATCCCCTCCTGACCATATAGAATGTGACCTTGAAATCTACAACTGACATATATAAAAGAGGTGTATCCTTATCACGTGACACCCTGATCAGAGAATTTAGTGTTAAGTTGTTTTGTGTCGTGAAGTATCCCTTACGAAATCCTGTTTGAAACATGCTTAGGACATTATTTCCATCAGACTATTCTTGCAATTATTTTAAAATAAACCTTGCCAAAACCTTGCTGTGACATCTAACATAGATAACAACCTATCATTTCTGGGGTCTTCTCTATCATTCTTTTTATGTCCTGATGGCAATAAGGCTATCTTCCAGCACTTTGGTATCAATCCGTCCTGAATGATCTTGTTATATAGCACAGTTAGGACATCCGCCTAGAAACACGGCTCCTTTAATAATACAGCATTTGCAAGACTTTCCGGGCCTGGTTACTTTGGTTTTTTAAACACTTTAATTTTGATACCTCCTCAAATTCAAAATGCAACAACATGTTATTATAACTCTTAATGGTGGTGTCCAATTTAACATACTGGTTATTCCAAACTCTGTATTTTTCGTCAACATACTTGGTCCAGGTTTTCTTACCTATAGGGTTTGGCACATCACTATTGTGTTCACCTTTAACCTTTTGTAGTATTTCCCAAACCTTCTTATTTCCTCCATTACATTGTGCAGAAAATACACACTGCCACTGAGCATTTCGTATGGCGTATCTCGTTCTCTTTACCCAGTTATTGTAACGGTTTTTACGTACTTTTATCAAGCCAACGCTTTCCCAATGTTTTTATAGGACATTTTGATATACCTATTTTCCTGGCGTAAGCATCTCTTTTCCAATCATATCTCAGCATCATAGGTCACTGTAGTTTGTCTGTCACTAATTACTTTATGATTACTACCTGTGAATCCATTTTAATCCAAGAGACCTGTGATCCAACTAGTATTTCATCGCTAGATATAAATTGCAATTGATACAGCAAACTCTCAAGTTCCTGAGCAAGTCTACGACTAAATCTACAGATATTCGTATCAGTCCATTTTACTCTATTCCCCCGTCGGTTCACGTCCACATCTCCTAGTCTATCTTTCTCGGCCTGCTCCATCTTAATATCAACCATCAGATTAAGCATAGTGTAATCACTGTAATCAGTCTTTACAATCATGAATGATCTTACCCACTCTTGAAAAGATGATCTTGCATATGCGTAATCCAATGTAGCAGACTTCAGGCCATTGAACCATATACTACTTCCAGGTACATAGCCCTCGTCACGTTTGTTCAACATTACTAGATTCCACTCTTCAAATAAATCTGGCCAACCTTTGCCTTTCACATTATATTTTGGGTGTGCCATACAGCTAACTGATTTAAGATATCTTGTTTTTGCAATGACAGTGTTGTTATTATTATTATTATTATTAGTAGTAGTAGTATTATTCTTTTTTATTTATTTAGATTTGGATGGAGCTCCATGCAACCTACTAGCAGTTTCAGAGGAGAAGGTGGGATATGTAGATGATGGTGGAACAGCTTCATTCAACTTGGCCATGCATCCAACTAGGCAGTAAAACTTAGCCTTTTGCAACAGTGAGCTGCATAGTAGGTCCTTAAATCATACCTCCAAACGGCTGCGCAATCGTAATACGAACCATCCCAACAGGGTACCAACTCCTACACACCTGATGTGGAGGCAGTTATTAGGCATCTGACTAGTTAGGAGCAACGGAGAAGAGAAAAAGATGGGTATGAATGGACTTTTTTGTCGTTTTGCAATATTGTCACCATATGCTTTGTGAAAGAGAATACTCGCGCCTCTCTGGAATTCGGGGAAGTTAGTCTCAGCTTGCAGGTAGGTCAGGGAAAGTGTTCTAGAGACTGGATTCAAGAACATGAAACGTTCTACCTCCAATTTCTTTGCAGATGGTACTGGCAGGTTTAGGTTTGCCAATCTCATAAGTATGTAACGTTGATATGGCTGCAAAGGCCTGGAGAGCTATTCAGTGGTGGGACCATGGATGGATTTTTGATTTGAGCTATTACTATTATCAGGGACCAGTCAAGGGACTTCAGTGGCAATGTTATGTGATTATGAATATGGAGGCCGAACAAGAGAGGAGTAGCATCATTGTGGACTCATTTCCGAGTTTTCAGGCTCTTTTCTCAAAGTCAAGACTAGATTATGTTAGCGTTGGCTAGTGATGAGAGGACCGCTGTAGGGCGCTGCAGAAAGAGTAGGATCCATCTGAGCCTGGAAGGTGGCAAATGTAATTTTAATTTTCATATTCACTTGAGCATCAAAGTTGATGTCAGATATCACTCCCTGACTGCACACTTTTCTGAGTAGGTGTAGGAGTTGGCCCCAGAGGGTAGGGCAAAGTGAAAGGTAGTGGAGAGGGGTCCACTAGGCTAAGGAACAAGACCACTGGCGCACAGTCTGTGTTTGCATCCGGTGCTGAACTTTGAGCCTGCAGTTTGCAGTCTGATTACAGGCCTCTAATGTCACATACCATTTCAGATGAAACTGGGTATCATCTCCATATATGTAAAAGCCTGGGTTGTGTTTTCTGATAATGTGGGCCAATGGAACCATGCACATTTAGTGTGCTGAAGTTTCCGTCAGCTAAATGCTCAAAATGGTAGACAGGTATTAAACTCCATTAAGGTGATCGTTGAAAAATGACTTTCCCGAAAATTGTTGCCATCTGCCCTGTTGCCCCCATACCCCATAAAAACATGGTTGTCCACAGGCAGGATCACTGCCATCCAGTGAAATCTGGCAGTGCTATCATCACTTCATAGGATCAATGGATCGAAGAAGTCATGCGGCCTGCAGACCGGGCTAACGCTCTTACATTGATGATGGAATGTTTTTCAGCATTCTGTCGTGGTACTAGTCCTTCTTTGCACAGTCTATCCAGCACCAGAGCTGTGGATGTGGTAATGTGAAGAAGGTGGGAGAGCAAGAACAAACTTGAAGACTCGTGCCACTAGTGCCCAAGGGTTGAAGGGTGTGACAGAGAGAAGAGAGATTCGAATAATAGTGACCGTGACATCCAAAAAGGTTGCAGAAGTGGAGAGAAAGAGGCAGGAAGTGTTGAATAGAGATCCCAAAAGTGTGAAGAAACTGAGAACAAGTGTAGAAACTGCAGAATGAAAGGTTGGGAACTGCACGCTGCCCGCATCGGAAGAGAAAGGGATAAAGAGAGTGAGGAATCAAACGAGGGCTATACAGATGAGAGGTATCTCCCACTGGCAGCTACTTGATCTTAAACTCTGCCCTCTGGATAGACAGCCACCTAGAAACAAACCAGCATACAGGATTCAGGTATTTCTGGCCTGCACCGAGCAACACTCCTACGACTTTCCTCTACCTCTCGCCACACTAACCACACATCCCATCCCCTTTCTCTCCCAGAACCATACTCCAAGAGTAAATGGCAGACATTACATTACATGCAAATCATGTTGTCCTGTTAACTGATCAATTGAATCCCTCTAAAAAAAAATGATTTTCTTGTAAAAATCAATTTTGTTTTGATTACAAACAAGTAAATAAAGAATTTTTAAAAAAGAATCCCTATCGTCCAAAGTGACACCGGCCCATATTTGAGAAGTGAGGTAGAAGAATTCTCCCAAAACCGCTGTGGCGCAGGTTACATTTTGTGATCACTGTGTAAGCAATCTTGCAATTCTAGCTTGATAACTAAGCTCCTCGGAGTGCACCCCTTAGCATTTGGATGATTTTAGTCTCAGAGTGCCATATAACATCCATTCCTGAATTGGCTCAGATTGATATTAATGACCAGCCTTAACATCTGTTTTCTTTTAAATAGAAATAGATAACTCTTTGCTGATTAAACCATAGGGCTACAGCTCCCTGTCCATGTGTTCGTTTCCACTCTGTAGAAATTTGCGGATTTGGGAAGTTCAGAACAGAAATCAACTCACTGTTTACCTCAACAAAGTATCTTCTGACCAAGCCTCCCAGATGGCAACAACAAAGGGACATGCACTCCCATGTAAGGAATTGTGGCACATTGAGCAACCACTGGTAGAAGGCCCTAGTTACTTTGTGGCACCTTTACATCATCTCGATGGCAAAAAAGGATCTGCTTGTCTGTTATTGACCAACCCAGTATAGGAAGAACCCTTTTAAGCTGGGAGCCTTCGAACATTAATGTGAAAATATGAATGGACAAATAGTCTATACCATGTAGATTCTTGTGGAAAAAGGTGTTGGCGAATCCCCGCAGACTGAGACTTGTGCTTTGGCCAAAGCCATGTGGGCACTTAAAACCCCACGCAATCTCTTTTGCAAAATAATCGGTGAACAAGAGTAGTTAGAACCTCCAATCATTAGCTAAATGCCTTTAAACTTAATGGAAATGTTGCTGATTGCACTCACAAGCATGCACACTGCCTTTGAACCCCAGCCTGGCAAAGCTTTAGTTTTCCCAGGTTGTCCATTATCACTAGTCCTCTCAGCCAGATCAGGGATCTTGCAAACTGGTCCTGCCAAATCTAAACAGGGGTGCCACACATGGTCCGCTCCTGGCTTGAAATCCTTTTGATTTTGCGCAGGGGCATCAACCCCCTAGAATACTATTATAATGTCCTCCTAGTTGAAAGCGGTCCATGCGGACCCTGCGCTAACTCCTTGTTGAATTTCGCTACATAAGATATGTTTTAATTTATCAAAACATACTTGGTCTTCAGGGTGCCAAGTATGTTTTTGAGGTTCTGCATTTCTAAGCATTTCTAAGCTTGTCTGTATTTTTATTTTGTTTTAGTATTTAGTATTTATTTTATTTGTATAGCGCAAACCAGGCCCGGAGGCTACCAGGCCCTTGTCCGTGAGAAGGGAAGTGATGGAAGCAAAGTTAGGGATGGCTCAAAAATGCTTGTTGTTCTTTCTTGGTTTTAGGACCCTGGGTTTCTTCAACCTTTCCACTTTGAGGCTGAACTAATCCATTTCCCACAAAGAAGCCTGCATATTGTACTGCAGATCTAGCAAGATGACACTTTTTTGGATTAGCATTAAGTACATTTTCATTAGGGCCAGAGTAACCCCATATAAGGGTGACGTATGTTCTGGCCATGACCTACTATGAATGATGACATCATCAATGAAGGCGCCAGAAAATGAAGCGTATGATCTAAGAACTTGGTCCATTAGTCTTTGGAAGATAGGTGGGACACCATGCATCCCAAAGGGTAAAACCTTAAATTCAAATAAGCCTATTGGAGTGGAAATGGGTGTCTTGGGTTTCTCTATGGGGTTAACTGGTACCTGCCAGTATCCTTTTGTTAAGTCATTGGTAGAAAGGTATAAATCATCTTCCAATCCGTCAATAAGATTGTCTATCCTGGCCATGGGATAGCTATCAAACTGTATTACTTCATTATTGTTTTGTATTTGTATTTTATTTTATTAATTTATAACTTGCATCGGTGGCCCAAAAGCACATGAGCCACATAAAAAACATATATACAAGACATGGCTACTGACCCTTTCTGAAGTCAATACAAAACCTCCATGAATTATCAGGCTTAGCAACCAGTGCAACAGGGGAAGCCCAAGGGCTTTGAGAGGGTTTGATACTATCCGCTCTTAACATAGCCTCTAGCTCTTCTTGGATAGTCTGTTTTCTACTCTCAGGGATTCTATAAGGTTTCTGATGAATAACCTTCCCCGGAAACATGAGCTCATGGACATAAAACATGGTAACTAGTACTTGATTACTTACATAGCGAGATTTAAATTCTGTGAAGCTGAATTAGCATGGGAAGAAGATGTCCAAGCCACTATCTTCTATTGAGGTCTAAGAGAAGATATCAAGGATGTTATAGCCCAAATTATTCCACTCTATGCCACTATAGATGATGTAATAACATTACAAATAGAGCAGAGCAGAAGAGAAAGGAAGAGGTTCGAACTAAGAAAGCCCATACCCAGAAACCTCACGGAGGGGATATGGCCAAATCCCATGCAAATAGGAGGAGTTAAGGGTCCAGTCAGTGTGGAAGAAAGAGAAAGATGACAAAAACACAATTTGTATTTCTATTGCGGGGGGGGGTTGCGGGGGGGGGGGGGTTGATCATGCCGTTTAGGAATGTCCCAAAGGACTGGGAAACAAGCGGACCTGCAATAAATCAGGGAGATTTGATGGGCCCTGTGAAACAAGAGGTAAACTTTCAACTTCCCTCTACTCCAGTAGTTAATTACATTTATTTAGAAGTTCCATTTATTCAGGATGGACATAAACAAATTGGGACCCAGGCCTTGTCAGACTGCGTGCCACTGGGAATGTTATAGACACAAGTTTTGCCCAGCAATACATATTAAACTACTTCATAAAATCCACGAGGAACCCATACGCTCCATAGATGGGTCACACCTAACTTCTGGCCCATTACCCAGCAAACGGAAAGCCTCCACATGATATTCGTGGTATACCACCAGGGACACCTTACATTTGACCTCATTAATGCCCCATATTTCCAAGTCATACTAGGGATGCAATCATACATAATCCTCTTGTTGACTGGAGTAAGGGCATCGTCAAAATTAGATCTCCCTATTGTGCTGAACATTAAAACCTGGAATTTGTATCCATTCCTTCTAAGCGTAACACACCTAATGTTGAACCTACACCCCCCTTACATCGGATAGCCGTTATAGGCTTGCTTCCACAAGAATATCACCACTACCGAGATGTGTTCAATACAAACGAGGCAAACGTACTGCACCCACACCAACCGTATGATTGTCGAAAAGAACTAGTTCTAGGGGCTCCAATTCCATATGGAAGAACCTATGCTCTCAACCCTAAAGAAACTCTGGTTCTGGTACGAATATCAAAGAAAACCTGTCCAAAAGGTTTATTAGGTCCTCCTCTTCCCCAGCTCCCATTTATTTTATTCCCAAGACTAATTGCACAGAATTGAGACCATGGATAGACTCCAGGCAACTAAACATCACTTTCCGGAACTTGTACCCGTTGCCACTTACACCTGTTCTTATAGTCCCTGTCCAGGGAGCTGGGATCTATAATAAGCTTGATTTATGCAGAGCCTATCATCTGGTACGGGTACACCCAGGAGATGCATGGAAAACACCTTTTTTCGAACCCAGGAGGGGGGGCATTGCGAATACCTGGTCATGCCTTTTGGGTTGTGTATTGTCCCTGCTGGCTACCAATAATAGACGTAAAAATGGTATAACTCAGAGTGAGGTTCCACACCAGAAACCGCCTTTCCTACTGTCTGGGTGCTTAATAGTTGTTATGTATATCCAAGGAAAGGAATAACCTTAATTTTAAAGGTAAGAGTACCTTCTCTACTTGCAAAACAACTATTCGGTCCTGAATCAATGTACTACCCAATATAATATTAAATATGTTTAAAAGAACAAATGTGACAGAAAAGGTGTGCTAGTCCGTAGCCCCACTAATAGATCCATAATCACATATAAACAAAACAAACATGAAAAAGACCAATACATACAATAAAACTTTAACACATTTGTTTCAAAGCATTGACACAAAAGAATGCATTCAATGTAAAAATACAAATCTTAGCATCGCAACTAGCCCTTCCAATACTTCCTTCACAACATCTTCAGGGACGCACTGGATCATTTTGCGGTGATTTGCCTCAATGACATTTTAATCTACTCAGACAGTTATTCTCCATCAGTCCATCCTGTCAAGGAAGGACTACAAAGATTAAGACACCAAAGGTTATTCACAAAGCTCTCTAAGGGTGCTTAACATCAAGATACAGTCACGTTTTTAGGACATGTGTTATCTCCTACAGGTATGGATATGGACCAAGAAAAGGTAAAGGCAGTGTTGGAATGGACAGAACCACACAATGTAAAAGGATTACAAAGATGTCTGGGATTCACAGTTATTACAGGCAATTCATCTTGACATATTCTAAACTGGCCAATCCTTTGACTCGTCTCCTCAAAAACGGTGTAGCCTATGTTTGGGATACCTCAACTAAAGAAGCCTTTACAGGTGATCCATCTCGTATTATTCTAAACTGGCCAATCCTTTGACTCGGCTCCTCAAAAAAGGAGTAGCCTATGTTTGGGATACCTCAACTAAAGAAGCCCTAGGAGTGATCTTGTCCAGAAAAAGACATTGTTACGAGCGAACTGCATGACGTGGCATTCATTCCCGGTAGTTAACCCATCTGAAGTATATTACTCATCTTTGACAAGGAACTGTTGGCTTCAAGGTTGCATTCGTTACCTGGAGAAATTACCTAGAAGGAGCCCACAGTCCCATCATGGTTCTAACCGATCATCAAAATCTTGGCTACCTTAAAACAATCTAGATGGGTACATTTCTTCAGTCGATTTGAATTTATTGTCACATATAAACCAGACATACGTAACACCAAACCAGATGCATTGTCCCATAGCTTTCCGATGTCTGGATCCTCCAAAGAACAAGGCCGTCCCTTCATTTGTCCGGAGAAAGTCGTCTTTTCCTTATCAATGCCAGCATCCCCATTTCTGGACTCTCTGCATTCCTTGTATCTAGAAGAGGATGGAATGCAGTTGCTTCAAGATAATGAATCTCAGGAGATAGCTGGTTTTTTGTGACATAGTAAACAGTTGGGGGTACCTAATGCATAGCAGATAGACAGGTCATGAAATGGTGCTATGATTGCCCCCTGGCTGGACATTATGGACAACGTAGAACTTGCGATTTGGTACAGAGATACGCTTGGCGGCGGTGTATGGGCCAAGACGTTAAGTACTATGTGAACCATTGTGAGATCTGCATCAGAGCAAAAAGCCTCCATCAAAAACCAGCGGGTCTTTTGTATCCCCTTCCCACCTTCCCCACCCCCTTTCCATGGCACACCATTAGCATGGGATTCGTTTATGGATCTCCCTAAACATAAAGGATACAACACTATTTGGACAGTGATTGACTCATTCTGTAAGATGGCCCATTTTGATCCAAGGAAAGGGTTCCCTAACACAGCAGTCTAAGCCCAGACATTTCTCAACACTGCACTTAGATACCATGGCCTTCCAAGCATCATCAGTCTGGGAGGATAGCTCAGCAGCAACGTGCTTACCTTAGAAGCAAGACGACCTGGAGCAACATGGGTTCGATCCCCGAGTCTAAAAGCTTAGAAGCCTCTGGGTATTAAGCGTCTTATAAATAACCTTTCATATCATTACAAGTGTGCCGGTCCTTCCGACTCTGGCATTTTTACTGGACTGGCACACTTCAAGTTTGCCGATGGGGGCTATGGATCTCCCCGCAGGCCTGACCTTTTGTGTTTTCATAAATGCATAACTACCACTGCACTAACATAATCTCCTATTACCTGACACTATTTTGTAATAATAAAACTAGGGTATCTATGTGGGGACGTACTGTTAGGACACGGGCCCCTTTGCCACAGTTGCCACACTCCAATGACTGGCGCCTGTACCCAAAATGGCGATTCTTGGGACAGCACCAGGTACATAGTCAGGCGGTGGAGGATCCGAAAGTCCCTCCCGAAAGGTTCTGGCACTCCAACAACAAAGCACATTGATCAGAGTGGAAGCTCGTCTGATCAATAGACTAATTTCCCGTGATTTCGTTCCTTGTCCAGCTGTTCACACAGGTCTACTCCTCATGGCTGCATCCACGTTCATTCCCCGCCTCACGCTATCCAAGTAAGTAGGGGCCGGCAGGAGACTCGGCTCACTTAGCAAGGGACCCTCCCCACTCTGTCTTCCTGGTTATTGACAACGCTTAACCATCCGGTCTATACTACCGAGTGTGAATATCTGTGGTAGGTGTGTTAGGGGAGAGGAGAAACATTGTATACCTTCCTGTATGGGCACTGTTTTTTCTATTTATCATTTCAGCCGGAAGGACGAGCCCAGTACGACTAAGTCGTTCCTTACACCCAGTATAGTATTCCTTCCAGGTGTGAACTGGGGAAGTGATACTACACCCGAAAGATACCCTTTTGTAGGTTATCGGGTAGGAGATCGCTTTTCTGGTGCACACCTTTTAGCACCCATTGGAGATATGATAGGTTATTTATAACGTGCGTAATAACAAGAAGGTTTCTAAGCACGGACCCGGGGATCGAACCTGTGGTGCTCTGTGTCATCTTGCTTCCAAGGGTACCCGACCATGAGCCTCATCAGGTACTGACACCTCCCTGATCAAAGACGCCATGCTCATGCTAGCCTGGCCCTTTGCTCATGGTTTCTGCAATGCTTTCCTTCATGGCGGCATAGTTCTGCCGGCTCTCAAAAAGGCCTCATGCAGGTTCGGCAACCTATGGATCTCTGGGTATTTTGCACTAAGTCTCCCATGGTCCCTCCCCATTGGCTTTGCCATCTAGGGCTGAATTGAACTGTCAGCCAAAATAACTGGCGAACCAAAGGTTTAGGTCTCCTGCCCTGAGGTCTACCCGCTTGGGAAGGCATCTGAGGTGGAGGCCAGAATTTACAAGATGGTATTCCTGGTACCAGCCTCTGGTGCGGCGAGATAAAGCACAGGCATGGGCAGGAGGCTCTGATATTAGTAGGATGGTCTGGTGTTAGGACCAGCTTCAGGTCATAGGGTTCAGTCTATGGACACACAGGATACTCAAGCCAGGTACGCTTAGTGGTTACTTTATTAGGGTTCTTCTGTTACAAGGATCAGATGTCATCATAGTCATTAGGAGATAAAGAGGATAAGGCACAGGAACAGGAGCCCACTGGCTCCCACCACCCAGGCTCACATCTTGTAACTGCCTGGGTTAGAACCAATTCAAGACTAAACATTCTAACCTCACACTCCACACTCACAGCCTTCATTCTGATGATGACATCAATCCTGGCTCAGCACACATGCAAGTATAAGAGCCAACCCTAACACCTCCTTTCTTACAACACACAAACACACCTCAAACACACCTGGAGGAAGCAACCCTAACACCTCCTCCTCTTGCATAAAGAACAACACACTGTTTCAAAACAGCAAGACACACCTCACTCTCAACAGAGTTCCGCTAACCCCAGAGATTGAACAAACAGGCTTAACTAACATCCTACGACAGTCCAAGCCGCCACAACTAACAGTCCTAACCAATCAAAACATCACAAATCACCTTCCGTTCCCTCCTGCCACCAAGGAACCTCGAACTGCCACTTTCGAGCACTAACCGCCCACCTCGGCAAACAAATCAAACACTACCAAAACCAACCAAACACGAAACTCCTTCCGTTCCTCCCTGCCACAAAGGAACCTCGAACTGCCACTTCTGAGCACTAACTCCCAAAACCGGGAAAAACCAGGTACTATCGTAACAACGCAAGATACTTACTAACAACCCAACAATCTACCTGGGTCACCAAGAAACCACATTCACAACTCATACCACTGTCAAACCCAATCCAAAATTCAAGCAAACACAGACACACCAAATCACCAATCACTCACCTCATCACACCAATAAAGAAAGGCAAACAGCTGTCACTAAACAACCACGACCAGCATAACGCTACAAATGTTGGCCAGACAAATGAGCCATTCAAACCAATCAAATCGCCCCAAAGTGAACACAGCTGCAGATGAAACGTTGCCAGGCTTCTGAAATTGATCAAGAAAAACTCAAGAACAATCCCAGAAGTCACCTAAAGTTCAAGAAATGAAAACACAAGATGCAATGTCACCTGCATCTTCAGAATTTCAAGCAAAATCCCTGGACCCTAACAACTCCATAAGGTCACCAAAAGCAACATCAAAGCTTCACACAGCTTCAGGCACTACTCCGCTGCTAGGTGCCTCTAGGCTGCTCCGCAGAGCCACAACCTAAAACAACATCAAAGCTTCACTAAGCTTCACGTGAACTCCTCAGAGCCACCAATCATCACAACAACACAGCTTTGCAAAGCTTGTGGTACTAGTCTCCTACTAGATACCTCTGGACCCCTCAGAGTCACTAACCAATTCACCCATCAGAACTCCAACAAGTTCCTTGACCACTCCTCGGTCATACACTACATCTAAACTCTCTTACAGACCCCGCAGGGTTCCTTGACCAACCACTGGTCATACACCACACTCACACTCTAGTCAAAACATACACCACGACATCAAACACAGTCAAACCCGTACATAGAATGTAACTCTGCCAGTAAGAGCTGCAGTCGCCCCAGCAGGAATCTTGGGTAGAACATTAATAATGCACACGCACACACCATGTCTGTAATGCCTCAAAATTGGTTCTACTAAACATAGCTTTGAGTGATACATTGACACATTGTACATTCAGGTCACATTTTCTAAAAGTCCAAGTCGCCATTAAATAGACAACCTAATATGCTAAAATGCCTCAAAACGTTATACTAGGCATAATAGTATCAACACCACTTTGAATGTACACCTCAATCAACCTCATATATGCCACTAACACACAACCCCTGTAGCCACACAAGAGTGATAACCGACTTTAAATGAGACCTAAAAGTCCATGTTGTCACAAAAAGGCAACTCTAAATGCTGAAATTCCTCAAAGTGTTAGGCTAAGCATAGAAATCATTTCATTACTTTTTCACACACAACTCCATAATGCATCCAAAGCGTCACCCTTAAATGCACCTTTAACTGTTGACAACATCAATGAATTACTCTCTAAATATGTCATCTGATAAACATCAGCTTGTAAAAAACCCACACAACATGCCAACGCACCATCGGCAATACTTCTGTTGCCCCGCAGCAAATAATTCACAATGCTACTTGATGGAGTCTGCATCACTGGCAAACAACATAACCCCACCAGGAATCATTAGCGCAACTCACAAAGTTCATAGTAATTCTTATGATTGAACACAAAACCCCAAAACCTCCCAAGGCAATTATTTCTATTGGTAAACAGCACGTCGCCGTGCCACTTCATGGAGCACCTTGGAAGAACCTCTATGCTCCGATGGGTAGTCCGCCGCCACAGTCAGCATCGCATCCACAAAAAAACATAAGCGATACCATTTACGTTGAGTCATGCACGCACTCACTTTCTGGGCAGAGCAGCTCACGTTGCCCAACAATGTTCTTTCCTTGACTGCTATTGTAGGACAGAACAGCTGCCTTACCAGAGATGAGCTGCCCTAGGCTGCGCTTCCCTACAACTCACCAACCGCAAAAATCGTGACAAGAAACTCCCTCTGCAACAGACGCGATTGCTGTTGCGGATAGTCGGAACGCGTAGTTCTCCATTTCCTGAATCTTTGACGTTTACGTGAGCACGCCGACTGAGGTGCTTTACTCTAATGCGGGCAACCAGCGATTGCTGTTGCTCTGTTCCGGATAGTCGGAACGCGTAGTTCTCCACTTCCTGAATCTTTGACGTCTACGTGAGCACGCCGACTGAGGTGCTTTACTCTAATGCGGGCAACCACCTCTGATAACATTTCTTCTGAGAACGTTGATGGCCCAACACTACGCCGCATCACCATCTCCCTGTGTCTTCCCAGTGACGTCACCAGTCACAATGCAGCAGCGGAGCCTGTCTGAGCTCTACTCAAATAACTGTCACCTGCTGACCCATACCGCAGATTCTTTTACTTTCTTCAGGTCCAATCACAGACAACACAACCCCTTTAAAATATGATACCGACACAATCCGTGGTGCGATAACACACAGCAGCCTCAGCCACATTAAGAAATCAGATTTAATCTTCCTTAGAATAATGCTGGCAGCAGGTAGCCTTACAAATGCAGCACCCTCTGATGGACATCTTCCCTTACTACGCACAGGGTGTCACTCTTCACACTTGGCAGCACTTCTAATCTCCAGAATTGCCATGCTTGCTGGCTCTGGCAAAAACAGGGCTCCTGTCCCCTATTATCCCAGGGGTCCAGGGGTCCTTGCTCCTTGCTCAAATAACGGTCACCTGCTGACCCAGACCGCAGATTCTTTTACTTTCTTCAGGTCCAATCACAGACAACACGACCCCTTTAAAATATGATACCGACACAATCCGTGGTGCGATAACACACAGCAGCCTCAGCCACATTAAGAAATCAGATTTAATCTTCCTTAGAATAATGCTGGCAGCAGGTAGCCTTACAAATGCAGCACCCTCTGATGGACATCTTCCCTTACTACGCACAGGGTGTCACTCTTCACACTTGACAGCACTTCTAATCTCTAGAATTGCCATGCTTGCTGGCTCTGGCACTGACAGGGCTCCTCTCCCCTATTATCCCAGGGGTCCTTGCTCCTGGTAGTCCCTTGGGCCAGGCTGCCTCACACAGCCCTGGGGCGGATCACGGCTCCTCAAGGGCTGGACAGCCACCTTTAGCCTTTGCCAGAGACGGACAGGCAAAAAAAAAAAGAAATAAATCTCTTCTCCCCCTTAGGGAAACTACTGGGGCATGCTGTCACTCTCAGCCCTGGGTGGTGGGCGCTGCACAGTCCATGGGGGGTAGTGGGCTCTCCCTCTCTCTCAACAGTCACTTTGTCCTCTTGCCTGCACCCCCCGCAGCAGAGGCTCTTCTTCTCTCTTACATGACATTACACAGGTACCTGCTTCCTTTTGCTTCACTTGCTGTCCACATCAAGGTCCTCCTTCACCATACCTTGGCCCATCCCATCCTCGTCGCCAATTGTTATGACCGGCTCTTCGTCATAGGGTTCACTCCAAGGGACACTCAGGATACACAGGCCAGGTACGCTTAGTGGTTACTTTATTAGGGTTCTTCTGTTACAAGGATCAGATGTCATCATAGTCATTAGGAAATAAAGAGGATAAGGGACAGGAGCAGGAGCCCACTGGCTCCCACCACCCAGGCTCACATCTTGTAACTGCCTGGGTTAGAACCAATTCAAGACTAAACATTCTAACCTCACACTCCACACTCACAGCCTTCATTCTGATGTTGACATCAATCCTGGCTCAGCACACATAGTATAAGAGCCAACCCTAACATCTGGGCATACCGTTCATAAGAAATGGTAGTGGGAAACGGAACGCCGGCTTCGAGATAAGTGCCAGGAACGTTGAAGCCATCGTGCTGGTGGGGGGATACGGATAGGTCTGTAGCAACGAACATTGTACTGTCAATCAATACTGGGCCATGGAAACAAGAGACAATGGGCCCAAGTCTCACAAAATGGGACACCCAAAAATATACTGCTGAGGATAGGCTTTTTTAGGCGCCTAATTTTTGCAAAAGCACAGATCACCTCAACTGCAAAGGTTGCCTGCACAATTCCAGGGGGCTGTGTCAACCCTTTGCTTACCCCTACCACCAAAGCATGAGCCTGCCCCCAACACCAATGGACGACAAGCTCCCGACTCCCATATGGGTGCTGGGCGAGTATTTCACAGTGACTGGTTATTAGAGGGCCAGACATTGTGAAATGCTTAAATAAGAAAAACGCAATTCTATCCCGTGTGAGGAGTAGAAATGCAAGCCGGACATCAGCTGTTCATACCACTGTTCTACCACTACTGTACACATGCATAAAATGCGTGAAAGGTGTTTTGAAGCCACAAATGACAATTTGCTTCGCCATGCTGTCTGAGGTGTGCACTTTGCATTACTCTGCACAGATTCCACACAGGTGCAAAGGTAAGTGCCTGGTGACTGTGGGCCTCATTACACGGTAGGCGGTAAACCATGGCGCTATTAGCGGCATGGTTCATGCCGGTAAAATACCGGCACCGCCTTGTTGGAAAGGGGAATTACCGCCCTATTCCAAGGTTGGCGGGGCGGTAATTCCCCCTTCCACCATTGCCCTTCCCCATTCCCATGTTTGCCCCATAGGCCTCTATGGGAATGGGGAAGGCGCTAATTACGGTACCGCAAATTGCGGTACCGTAATTAGCTCCACTGGTCCCTTTGCATGTTGGTTTTTAACGCCTGCAAAAAGCAGGCGTTAAATTCCCCAACCCGCAAAGGGATCTCGTAGTAAGGCGGTAAGGATTTACCGGTACCGATAAAATACCCGTACCGGTAAACCCTTACTGCCTACTGTGTATGTGTATTTTAAAGGGCATCCTGTTTGTGAAGTCAGGATGCCCATGAATCTGGAAGATTAACAGCCTGATTCATGGAATTATTTGCGTGAAAAATGCTGATTTGTGCGCCTTTCTGCCCGAAAATCGCTGTTTGAAGTCTGGGGAATTCCGGCCAGAAAGGCACGCAAATCTGTGTTTTTCACACAAATAATTCCATGAATAAGTCAGTTAATATATAATATAAATTCCTGATAGGTTATAACGTGCTTAATACCTAGAGGTTTCTAAGGGCGGACACGGGGATCGAACCTGCTACCCTCTCGAGGTTGTGTTGAGATGGTCCACACCGGTCACCATGGCCATTGTGTTGAGATGGCCCTCACCGGTCACCATGACCATTGTGTTGAGATGGCCCTCACCGGTCAGCATGACCATTGTGTTGAGATGGCCCTCACCGGTCACCATGGCCATTGTGTTGAGATGGCCCTCACCGGTCAGCATGACCATTGTGTTGAGATGGCCCTCACCGGTCACCATGGCCATTGTGTTGAGATGGCCCTCACCGGTCACCATGACCATTGTGTTGAGATGGCCCTCACCGGTCACCATGGCCATTGTGTTGAGATGGCCCTCACCGGTCACCATGGCCATTGTGTTGAGATGGCCCTCACCGGTCACCATGGCCATTGTGTTGAGATGGCCCTCACCGGTCACCATGACCATTGTGTTGAGATGGTCCACACCGGTCACCATGGCCATTGTGTTGAGATGGCCCTCACCGGTCACCATGGCCATTGTGTTGAGATGGCCCTCACCGGTCACCATGGCCATTGTGTTGAGATGGCCCTCACCGGTCACCATGGCCATTGTGTTGAGATGGCCCTCACCGGTCACCATGACCATTGTGTTGAGATGGTCCACACCGGTCACCATGGCCATTGTGTTGAGATGGCCCTCACCGGTCACCATGACCATTGTGTTGAGATGGCCCTCACCGGTCACCATGGCCATTGTGTTGAGATGGCCCTCACCGGTCACCATGGCCATTGTGTTGAGATGGCCCTCACCGGTCACCATGGCCATTGTGTTGAGATGGCCCTCACCGGTCACCATGGCCATTGTGTTGAGATGGCCCTCACCGGTCACCATGACCATTGTGGTACTAGAAGAGTCACTGCATGTGTGACTGTAAGAGAGAATAGCAAGGTGTCTGGCAGATTGGGCAAGAAGATAATGGGGATTGGAAAAGTGGTGTCAAGGAGAGGAAGTATATCATCTTGATTTTTCCCATATTATGCACGATACAGCTCCAGCCATCCAATGGTGGATGGCATTGACATGTTGTAATACGCTGCTGGGTGTTTTTGATGAACGTCGAGACTGTAGTCAGTCAATAAGATTTCTATGTCAGCAGCATAGAGGGATATAAAACACCCAAAGGATGGGATGTTGCCCAGCACAGTGGTTTCATGAAAGGAGGGAGGATCTAGCCTGGAGCCCTGTGGGAGTAGTGAATCTAAAGGGGCACAATGCCATGAGCTAAGAGAAACCTGCCAGGTAATGGCCACAAACCCATCGAGTACTTTGGCAGAACCAAATGGGGGTATGGTGGAGTACTGGCTACCGGTCCAATGTATTGAGACATTGGAGAGTTTGAAAGCGGATTAGAGTGGCGGTAATTGGACTGTCGTGGGCAGTGATCAAAGTGAGCGGGAACGGACGGGATCAGTGTTCTACTACTTCTATTCTTTTTCTGTTGACCATTCCTCTACTTTTTACGCCCATAGTCACCATTCTATACAGAGCATTTGGCCATTCATGTCCATGTGCAAGTGCAAAGTTGTAATAGGAGCCTTTGTTACTGGTCACTTATGCCCCGGCCGCAACACCGTATCACATGTTTCACTATGCTTCCGCCTGCCCTTTCCCCTGCCGAGGCCACAGTTCCACGACTTTCTTCGGTACACTTCTACCCCTGGTCGTGGGTCAGACTGAAGAAGAATAGAGGGCATAGAGGGCATCTCGGTGGAATGGAGGCTCTGGAAAAGTAACTGGAAGTGGTTCCAGAGGATGATGGCGTCGATGTGGAAAGAGAGCCTTCTAAATACAGGCCATTGAGAGCTTGTGGTTTAGAAACGGAATAGGTAGATTGAATTAAGTGACCTTTTAAACAACCAGTCAGCTACTGAAGCAGATGTGGATAAAGTGGTTTCATCATATTAACTGCCAGTCTATTTTGCAAGTCTATGCAAAAAGGACAAGCATACTGATCCTTGGCACGTAAGGGGTTAAGAAGCCATTAGATTGTTTGAAGAGTGTACGGGGGCATTCTGGAGGTTAGGATCTTGGAGCGCCGATATTTGGCACAGCCAGCGGGTTGAAGTGTCACTGCACAGTAGTAGGGGAGTTCTCAGCAAGTTCAGTCCTTGGCAGTTGGTGGGTCAAGGTGGTGGGGTGGGAGCAGCGGTGGGAGTCAATAATTTTCCAAATGATCCAGTCCAGGTCGGAGGGGAGGATGTTGAGCTCCGTGATGCGTACGGTGAAGGTTTATGTGCTATACAAGTACCCTATTGAATGATTGATTTATAGGTGAGACGGAATTTTAGGGTGTTGGCTTTTTTAGATTTTCAAAGGAGTGTATGTGTGTTCTTTTCCTGAGTCCAAATTGTGCACGTTATCTGGTAATGCAAGTCAGGAGAAGATAGCGTGAGGGAGCAGTCGGTATAGGAGGTCTGAAGCCACAGGCAACAACTTGCAACACCACGCTGAACGTGGAACATTATTCAGAGCTTTTTCAGCAGCTATTAAAGCAAACATGTTTCTGTTCTTCATCAAAAATGTGTATACCCAGACCTTCTTCTGGACATACAAGCAGTATGCAAAATGTAATTTTTAATGTTTTGTCTCAATTAAATGGAAGACCCAATTAACCGTACACCATATACTCAAAACACCAATTCTGGTTGTTCCATATCGAACTCAAAGTAAGTGAAAATACAGAGACATCTTTTGACTTTGCACATCTTTGTTCTAGACCAATGAATTTTGAGATGAGACCAAGTCTGATTTGCATATGGTTGTTCCCCAATGCAATGCTACAGCAGTCTGAAAAGGCAGTGGAAGGCTTTCCAGCGCCATCAATACTCTGCATGATTGATACAATGTTTTTCAAGCCTTCACTCTTGTGTGTGTATAGATGCATGCGGAGCAATCCTTGCATTTTAAATAATTATTTCTTGAGTTTCATACCCAGGGCTATGCAAGGTCCGGATGCACAGAACTAACTCACCTGATTTAATACTCTGTGTTTGTCCACAGCCAGATCCGAAGGGAAGGCCATGCGGCCGGAGCGAGGCAGCCCATCGCGATCAAACGAGGTGATCAGCCCAGAGATCCTGAAGATGAGAGCGGCCCTCTTCTGCATTTTCACCTACCTCGACACCAAGACGCTACTTCGAGCTGCGGAGGTCTGCAAAGATTGGAAGTTCGTTGCGCGCCATCCGGCTGTCTGGACGAGGGTGCTACTGGAGAACGCAAGGGTATCCTCCAAGGTACTCTGGGGCATTAGCAGCATATTGTTAAGTGCTGCACACATGTACTAGGAGCCACCTTTGCGCTCCTTGTGGTTCTAGGTTTTGGCTGAAAGTTGGCCAATATGTATATGGGATTTTGAATTGGTGAAATGATACATTGTTATTCATCTTATCTTCTTTCTTCCTGGTTTGCATGCATCTAGGATTAGTGTGTGCAACCTATAATGCTATTTTTGGTTTCGTCACATGTAAGCACCACCTGTGGCCAAAGAATTGCTACATCGAAGAGAAAGGGTGTTGAGAATCAGTCCTTCTCCTTCATCACAGTTCTACATCAGTCCTTTGTCACTGTCCTTCTCCTTCATCAGAGCCCTTCCTTCTCCTTCTTCTCAGTTTTTCTTTATCATAGTTCTTCTCTTTCATCACAGTCCTCCTTTATCACAGTGATTTGTCACAGTCCTCCTTCTTCACAGTACGTCTCCTTCGTCAAGCATTTATCACAGTCATCCTTCATCACTGCCCTGCCTTCTCCTACGTCGTTGGCCTTCTCCTTCATCATAGTGTTCCTCATTAGTCAAAGCCCTTCCCCAACTCAGTGCTACATACACCACAGTCCTTCTCCTTCATCACAATACTTCTCGTCACAGTTCTCCTCCTTATTGTGCTTCTCCTTCATCACAACCCTCCTCCATCACTATTGTTCTCCCTACTGTGCTTCTCATTCATCAGTCCATCTTTCCAGCCCTTCACCTTGCGTTTGCAGTCCTTCGTCACAGTCTTTCCTGCTTCGTCACAGTACTCCTTTCTAATAATCCTTCTCCTTCATTACAGTCCTTCTCCACAGTTCTTTTCATTATAGTCCTTCTCCGTCGTCATTGTGCATGCGTCAGTCCTCGTGGCCTCCTTCATCACAGTCACCTCCTTTGCATTCATCACATTCCTTCTCCTTTCCCCCACAGCCCTTTGTTACAGTCCTTCTTCTGTCTCACAACCTTTGATCGTAGTCTTTCTCCTTTGGCATAGTCCTCCTTGTTGATCTTAGTCCTCCGCCTTCTTTAAAGTCCTTCTCCTTCATAATAGTCTTTCTCCTTTGTCACAGTCCTTCATCACTGTCCTTCTCTTTCATCACAGTCATTCTTCATTATCAGTTCTTGTTTGTTACAGTCCCTCTCCTTTGTCACATTCGGTGTCTTATTAAGAAGGTCTTCAGCGTCCAGAAATTGAGCACCACACACCGTGGGTAATAATAAGCAGCACTCCGATACCTGAGGGTTCGTAGCGCTATATAAATGCTAAATTATTATTATTTTTTTTTATTATTTTACTTGAACGCTAGCAAAGTCTGTTTTCTAGAAGGGCTGTTCTGCTTCTATGCAGGAGCTCTTTTTTACTGCTAGCCCCACAAGGCCATCCTATCATTTTCATGCACCATGTGAGGCCCTTGAGACTACTTCTCTTACCCCACCACCCCTGCTGCCAACCAGACACTGCACAGCAGGTTCCACTGGGACCTTGCAAAAAACCTACGACTTAGCACTTAAAAGGGAATCTGTTTACTAGCGGCGATTCAGATGAGTGTCCATTATTTTTAGCAAGACCTAGGGCCTCATTACGAGGTGGGCGGTAAAGGGGTTATTGGTGCCGGTAAAGGTGCCGGAGCTGTTACCCCTTACCGCCCTATTACAAGGTCCGCTCGCGGGACCTGCTCTGGACGCCTGGTTTTACCAGACGTCTTTAGAGGGTCACACGAGCGGTCCAGCCTGTTAATGACGAGCACGTTGTTAGCATGCACCTCATTCCCATTGAGCCCTATGGGGGCTCAAATGGGAATGGGGATGGTCCGGGTCCGGGTTCCCTGAATGGGGAAATACCAGGCCCTCCAAGGTCAGAATGGCCCGGTATTTCTCCATTCAGGGAACCCGGACCCGAGTTTGGAGGCAGCCTGAGGCCCCTTATGTTTTAATGTTTGCTAAAAAGAACTGTAATCGGGTCATTCTTTAGTGAGCGCCAACGCAGAGCACCAGTTAGCGGACCAAATATGTGCCTTTTTTCAAGAAACTAAAATGACTTCCAGAAAAAAAACGTTTTACTATTTTCATCTGTACTTAGTAACCACACCAAAACACGTTTGTTTTTGTGGAATGTCACATTTTCATTCAAATCATATATGAAGCATGAGTTTGTCAATCAATGAAAAATGGCACGTAACCCTATTGGACATTAGTACCCTGGCAAGGGAGTGTAGCAGCCTCCCGGGCAAACAGAAGGCTCATAACAGGGGCTTTACCAAATGGTAAGACCACAGCTCGGAGACTCTCGGAAGCGGGAGGCCACCTTCTTCCCCAACGGGAATTGGGTAAGAAAGCCCTCATGTGCCCCTTTTCTCTCTTCTCCCCACTCCAACCCCAATTTCCAAATCCCTCACCCACCTTCACGCCTCCCCAATTACCGTGCACTTCTTTGTCCCTCGCTGGTAACGGGAACACAGGCCCAGTTTTGTTGAGTCAATGGCCACCATGGAAAGGAAGAAGGGACTACTAGTAGTTCCGTTCTTCCTAATCCATGGCGACCATCTAGTTTTATCGTTTTTTTTTTCAAGTTGAGAAATGGCAAACATGCTGTTTCTCATCTTAAAAAGTCCACTATTAGTATCCTGGTACAATGTGCCGCGCTACTAATTGCAATAAACCTCTCTGGGATGGGTCATTTCCGAGGCAGGTAATGCCCTGGGCTAATGTAAAAGTTCTTGCAGAACAGTGCAGGATTCACCTCTAGCATCATGCTGGAGGTACATCCTCCACTTTTCCTCAAAAAACCTGTGGAATTATGAGTGGTAATTCCACTGGTGGTAATTGCGCCAAAACATGTAATTTTGCGGGCAGAAGAAATGGAGGTAACGGAATTACCTCCACTTTTTTCCTGCACTGATAATCTCGTAATCAGGCCCATTTTATTGGCAATTATGTGGAGGATTTTTTCCCAGCATCCTGCTGGAGGTAAACCCTCCACTTGAAGGCCAACCTCATATTTTGGCAATGTAGTAAAAGTTGCAGTAATTCCATTACTACCAAAAAAGTGGCAGTTATAGATTTAACGCCACTTTTTTACCACACCGCCAAACTTTGAATGATGCCCATTATCTTTTGTTGCTTCGGGCCTCATGACGGGTTGGGCGGAGCCGCAAAAAAACCCAGCGGTAACTGTATTACAGCCGCATTACCGCTCCGCCCAATCCCGAGTTTGGATATAAAGCTGGAGATTTACCTCCAGCTTTCCGCCCATTTAGGGGGCTATTACTGCCGGCGGCAATAGCGCCAAAAAACACCGTAGAGTCCTAAGGACTCTTAACAAATTGGGAATTACGGCTATAGTACAACTCGGGATCTGGTGCACATTGCGCCGGACTGAGTTGCGGTAACGCTAATAACGTTGGCCGGTATCGCAGCGCATTTACTGCCCAACTCCTGGTGAGGGCCACCTTTAAATCTTGAAAGTGCTTTTACAAAACCTAGAGGTCATTTATTAACCTGACACACTGAATTACATGCTGGTATTTGTATACTTTCATTCAAGGTAGGGAAAATAATGCAATAATAATACCCTTTTTGCTTACAATAATTTATATATTTGCCAGTTTTGCTCATTATGATATATGTGCTTTTCAAGTCATCTTTATCAAACAGAGCATTGTTGACAGTCAAACACATATTTATACCAGCTATAGCTGGGAAGACATATGGTCAAGCGCCGGATTTTCAGCCTAGTTACAAACCCACACTTCCCAATTTAATTAAGTTGTGTGATCCTGGACAAATCATTTTATCTCACTGCTCCTTACACCTAGAAGTGATTTAGTACACTTTGCCCGCTACTCAAAAAAAGCCTCACTCATGATATTGTTCCATATATAACAATAATAATATATTAATAATAATAATAATAATAATCATCACAGTGGCTATTCATATATTGAGGATCCAAAAGTTGCTGTGCCTCTAGTTTTACTATTGGTAACTTCTTTTATTGTAACTTCCCATGATCACCTCGAGCATCAAAGACTCATGCCATTCTCTGTGACGCCTTTTTCTGTGATGTCACTCTGATGTCAATACATACACAAATGAGGTTTCCTGCATATCTTTTGCCACCACAAATGATCAGAATTGCTAGCGCACAAATCAGCAAGGGACTGCGAGGGTGTAAGGAGCTCTAAGGGGGCAGGGACTACTAGACTGAGTGCAATAAGCAGAGGCGGTAGGAGTCTGTGCAGCCATGGCATTGATGCCTGCTGGCATCCTTAGCAACAGAGCAGCCATGTGCCTGCAAAGCTGTTTTCATGGGAGAGTGAGAAAAAAGAGAATAGACTAAGGGCCTTACTCATGGAAATGTGTGCATTGATCCAGCAAAGTCCCTGCCCAGAGCAGGACTTTGTGCGTCCCTGCGCGCAGATGTTTCTTTGCGCACTCTGCATATTCATGGAATATTGTCCACAAAGTAACCCTATGCGCAAGTAGTGGCCGGGGTGCCCACAACACGCCCCCACGCAGAGCAGGTCTAGCCACGTATACCAACCTATGCATCCCCCCTGTTCACGAAGTAATGCATCCCGACAATACTGCGTGCAAACCCCCAAAAGCCAAGGCAGCACCCTGGCGGCACTGCGTGGGGTCCCACGTAACTATTGACACCCCCTCAATATGGCTACCATTTCTCACAACTGTAGTCAGTCCCCAGTTACATCTGCATGCAAACCCCCATAAACTGTGGCTGCACCCCGCTACACTGCACACACGCAACCCTGAATTCCTGATCGGATTTTACCCTTGCACAGTGATTCCTATGCAATTGGGACTTTACGCATGCCTTCATGTGGCGGTGGGATCGCAACCTTTGCATGCTAAATTCCCTGACGTGACATAGCGCAGTCAGAGCTATGAATATGCTTGTTTTTGCATGTGATTTTATTGCATGGCCTGTCCCTTGACACACCCACAGTTTCCCTTGTTCTTCCTCATTCTGCTTGTTCGGCCTAACCCACACTCTGCGTGGAGACTCACACAACGCGCTCGACTGCACGCAGAGATGTGCCAAACCGGCGCAAGGATCTCACAGTGTCCGGAAAAGTCCTGCAAAGACATGCAAAGTCCCTATTCACCCCGCAAAAGAGTCCATGAACCAGCCTCTTAACATCTTCTAACAAAATCAAAATAATCTTGGTGGCATGAATTACTGGTGGTGCAATTTCTACAGAAGGCAATACCAGGCAGCCCTCCACCCCTATTCCAAGAGCAACCAAGGCCGTCATAACATGGACAGCATCATGGCCTCTCAAGCTTTTCAGTTGAAATAGTCATGGGGCACTGGGAGTGGGGACCATGCCAGCAGCTGCCCATGGTTTAGACTTACCCGATAAATATGAAATCTAGCAAAGGAGTGGGTGCCAAAAACACTTTCTCTGAGGTGGTAGAAATCATTGCACAGGAATGGTGCCATCTTCGACTCCTCTCTCTCCTTCTCTCCTCACATCACCAACCTTGCAAAAAAGGCCCACTTCCAGCTGCACCTCCAAAGAGGCATTCTCCCTTTCCTCACCTTCCCCCAGAAACTCAATGTCTCCAGAACTCTGGTCCTCTCTAGGATAGACTATTGCAACAGCCTCTTCCTCAATCTTACTAAATCCTCTTTTGGCCCCCTTCAACTAAACCAGAATTGGACTGCAAGTCTTATCCTTGTCCTAAAGCCCAGGGACCTCATCTCTCCAACCCTAAAATCTCTCCACTGGCTCCTAGTTGCTGAGAGGATCAAGTTCAAGACCCTCTGCATCATCCACAAGGCTTCCTGGGGCCTGGGACCCCGCTAGGTACAACTCTCTCTCTCTAAGTACCTCCCTGCTAGAGCCCTTTGGTCTTCTAGCTCCAAATCTCTACAGATCAGACGCTTTTCCAAGCAGAGAGTGATGGGTAGATCGCTCTCTTCCTCAAGTGCCTCACTCTGGAATGGCCTCCCTACCCCTGTCAGACTTGAGTGGGATCTCCTTAAATTCTGGAAGCTTCTCAAGAACCTCCTTTTCTCTTCCTCTTTCCCTCTCCCCCCCTACTAATGTCCCACTTTGCCTCTCTTTGACTGGCTGCCTGGTTCCTTCTGATTCTTACAGGGCACCAGGCCCTCCTCTATCAGTCTACCCCAGCACTTGGTCTCCCCTGAAACCCACTCCCCAACCTTCCTGGCTCCCTCCCCCTGCACTAGCCTATCTGGGCCTGCAGCCCTACTGAGCCCATCCAGGCCCATCCTCGCACTTAGCACGTGGACCTTCTTTCCCTGCCCTCTCTGCATTCCCCTGGCACTTATGCACACGGCTTCCCCTTAGCACTCACCTAGCCCATGGGCCCTCTTACCCCCCTGCACCCCCAGCAATTGCACGCTCACCACTTCGACCAGCACTTAATTTCCCTCCTTAGCATTAGCGCATTCTGCTTTGACCGGCACTTCCCCCCCTCCCCACACCCCTGCACTTCTTGTTACTGCACTTACGCGATCCGAATGACACAAGTCCTAGTTGGAGGTTTTCTATTTCTCTTCATCCCTGCCGCCCCCCCTGCCCGCCCTGTGATTTAAAATAAAATGTTATATCAGAATCTGCATTAGCCCAAAGATGTCACCAGGAAGAGCACCCTGTGGGTAAACCAGAGCTTTGTCTACACAAGTGAGCGGAGTGCCCTTTAGGAATGTGTATATGTAATGGATGGGTTCACACAGAATAATTCTGAGTCCAAATAACCGAACCAACTAAGGAAGATGGCAAAGTACTGTTTTATTAACTGGGAGTTTACCATGAATATCAACGGACGTACGCTCAGGTTCTGTCAGCGATCTTCACACAAATCATAGCTTTTATATCAGAAATACGTCAGGGGTGACTTCATACTACATGACAATAATGAAAAACCTACTAAGGGTCGGGATTGGCTTAAGGGGAACATCAAAGTAGATTTTCTATAGGAACTAGGATTGTGATTGGCTGCCCACTATCAGGTGGACAACATATGCCTACCTCTAAAACATGTCATCTTCAGAACCATTAAATACACGGTTTCACATTGGTTTTCAAACTATAAGGTCCTTCGTTATATGGACCACTACAATTGGTTGGCATGCTTGTGCCAGGTCTGGAACATTCGGTTCACTTAGCAGCACGTAGGCCCAGACCCAGGTGAGATGAGATGAGGCATGACACTACCTCCCCACCCAATTAGCGCAGCATCTCTCATCCCCCATGCCTTCTGCCATGAATATTGTCTTTGAACTTGGCCTTGCAAAAGTGTCATTGTCTTTAGAATACATGGGAGTGAGAGCACTCACTATCGTGTTCTGGGACTCCAAGTCCAAAATGTATTGTCATCCTTGGCACACGTGACAGGACACCACAATTTGGTCAATTTTGCAGGTTTTAAATGAAGTAAATTAAACTCGGCACTCTTGGTGTTCTTTCTTTGCACCTTAACAAAGGATGATTTATTCTTCGCACGTTCGCTCCTTTCCAGAATAGATAGTTGACCTTGGATGCTTCAGTCTTTACTCCAGGCTAGACAGCCTTGTCTTGCAGCTCTACGATTCTGCTTATTCTTGCTGCGACACAATATTACCTTCCATTTTCATGGGTCCTGGTTTACTAAATTAATAAAACGATATCCAGCTTCTATACAATGGTGGCTTCACCTGCATTCTATTCAATATGTATAGCCAGCTACTATGATAACTTAGTGTACTTGCGTTTCAGCATCTGTACAATTATTGAAGGGTTGATTTTCTGCAGCACCTTGTGCATGTGTAATCTCCTTTTTCACATAAACGTTCACTTGATTCTTTACTTCATTACTAGTCTCTTCAGGATCTATACATCTTCTTCAGCCAGTATCTTGGGACATTGTACATACTCTTTTCTGACGTCACTGGCTTCTTCTCTCTGCACCTTCTCATACTCCTTCAGGGAGTTCCTCCCTCAAGTTGTCATCCCTTCCCGGATACATTCGGTAGGGTTGTCTCAATGGGTATCTTCTCTCAAACACACGCTGCAGTATTGGCACAACTGCTGGGGTCAAATGCAGCATGATCTCAGTTCTCCAACATATGGGAGGTGGGGGGCAAGGTTTCCTGTAGAGGCATACTACTGCTCCTCTACAAGAGCTTCCCTTCCCCTTCAAGTGCCCATTTTTCCTACCTACAGATGAGCCATGGTGACACGTCGACAGCAGAACAGACACACATGCCCTGTTAGCCTGACATACATTTGATCTCATTTTTATAATGATAATGATGTGTTATTTATATAGCGGCTTAATCCAAAGCGCTTTACAGAGCACATATTTACATACAATATCACCCAACTGAAATTGGTACTCGTTTATCGACCTCGGAAGGATGAAAGGCTGAGTTGGCCTTGCCGGGATTCGAACCTGCGACCTGCAGATCACGCTCAGATTGCAGTGGCTTATAAATTGGTGGTTAAGTGGTGATAACTGTGAAATATTGCTATCTGCCTAGTGTGTAGAAGCCCTGGCTTATTTTTTTATTATATCATCTTATTCCAAGGGTCCAAACCAAAGGACGCTGGGTTTCAAGAATGTTCTGTAAAAAGGCAGTCACCCGTTAAGTCATAAATTGCTGCGAGAGGGAAAAAATCTCTCGTTGTGATGTCTCGAGCTTCTTTTGGCTGGCATGAAGAATTTTTTAAGACATTGGGATTTCCTGTGCCTTCCTTTATTGACCCAAATGGCTAAAGATCGATTTCATGTGGGTGATTGTCTGGCTAAAAAGAGAGTTAAAAAAAAAAACAAGGTGATGTGGATCATCACATTGATAGTTTTTTACTAAGCCAAGAAATGCTTATTTCGCACTTGAGGTGCTGAAAACCCATTGATGACTGGGTTGCGGTCTTTAGTATCTGGATACCTCCTCCTTGTTAGGGAGATATCTTGCAGAGTTGTGGAGAAGCCACAACTGTCAGGTCGACCGGTTTCGATGGTTAAATATTTTTGCGAACCATCTTCATCAGGACACAAAAGTCAGGCTGCAGAGGGAGACAAAATGGAACGTGAGATACCTCTGCTTGCAATGTTGCATCGTACACTCTGACAGAACATGCTATATCCAGTCTCAATAGTAATTATTACTGGGTGCAAGTGCTCCTTAAATGATCAAGCCTAGCCACACCTGAGTGGCTGAAGTAAACCTCTAGAACCCTAAAACCAAGACACAAGGTGAGGTGCAAAGTGATTTAATGGAGCCATAACTATGCAGATGTTTTCCATTTGATGGGAAAGTGTGTGCAGCTCGTTGAGCTATCTCCCCAGACAGATTTAATATATATATATACACACATTTATTTATTTATTTTATTTGTAACACGCATCGACAAGGCCCGCAGGCATAAGAGCGCAAGGACACACATATAAGCGAAAGACAGAATAGGACGACAAGGCAGAGCAAGTGTGGGCAGAGGTATCTAGCAGAAGAGGAGTGTCTTAAGTACCTGTTTGAATCTCAGACAGCTGCTACAAGCCCTCGGGTCAGGCGGAAGATCATTCCATAGCCTTGCGGCTGTGTGGGCCAAAGACTTCTGTGCAAACATGGCCAGTCTTGCCTTGGGGATGAGCAGAAGATTAGAGTTGTTTGACCCTTCTCTCTGACAGCCCGTCAAGTTTTTGAGCAAGATATCTAGGGACGTTTCTGTGGAGGCATTGGTGTGTAATACAGAGAGTCCAAAAGATCACTCTCTTTTCCACTGGGAGCCAATGGAGATTTTGTCTGGCAGTGGAGACGTGGTCCGATCGTTTAAGACCCTCCACCACTCTCACGGTGTTATTTTGAATGACCTGGAGTCTTGCCAGGTCCCCTTTTCCAACGTCCTGAAGAAGGCTGTGCAAACAACTGTACAGTGTGGGATTTTGAGACAACAGAACGCACAGTGTGACAGTGGGCACATAAATGGAATATCTTTTCAGATTCTGTCTCCACTGCACATATGGACAATTTGACAGGCGGATAAAGTGATTGGTAGAGTCACACTTCTTCTTTGTCTCGTTCCTAAGCCGAGATTGCAACTCAGCTCTCTTTGTTACAAGATCAGCTAAGCAGACAGTGGACTGGATTCCTACTCGTGGTGATTGTTGGGAAGGCTTTCCATAAAGCAGAGGTCAGGAACCTGTGGCTTGCCAGGAGTGTTGGACTACAACTCCTATGGTACCTCACCGTAGCTTACGCTGGCGAGGGATGAGGGGAGTTGTAGTCTGAAACATCTGGAAAGCCAAAGGTTGCAGGTGCAGACCCCTGATCTAAACCATGAGTGGGGCATGAGGCCTTTGACTATTTGCGTGTATGCATGGGGATTTCTGTGAGGCAAGGGAGTGCCGGGCAAGGAAGCAGAGGTTACGATAGAGCTTGCGTAGAGTGGGCAGAGGAGATATCGTCTCTGAAGAATAGATGCTGCATAGCCTTTCCTGGAATGTAGGATGAAGGACCCTGCCATGCTTCAGGATTCTGGCCAGAGTACTGGTGCATGGCAAGCAAAGACTTGGTTCCTTGTTTTCTCCTTCTTGTATTTCGTTGTTTTCAATCTACTGAAATCCAGGTCTGAAGACATGATTTATTCTGTAGTGGTGGGGTGGTGGGCGCAGAACTCCCTGTCGTTTGCCTTTTTTCAGTTTTCATTGCTCTCCTGTGCTCACCTCTTCCAGCACCCACTTGTCTTGGCTGCGAAGGTTCTCCAGGGTTTTACCATCTCCCGACTGGACATTGCTGTTTGCAGGAATATCTGCCGCTGTTTATTTAAACAACTTGCTTCAGACTGAAGGATATGTTGGCGCCTTCTGGCTTTTTACCTTCAATTGGTCTACAAGGACAGGCGATCCTCTAGAAAGAAAGAAACGCCACCACCACAGGAAGAGTCGCATAGTTTCTCTAGCAATGAAGACTCAGGTGAGGAAGACACTCACATTGTTGACAAGGTATCACACCTTTTGTGCACCCATGCCCTCCTTTTGCTTAAAAGGAGGGGTTGGGTGCACCAAAGGTAATAGTGCCAGTGCACCCCAGCCCCCCTTCTTTCACCAGCTCCCCCCCTTAGGCGAGGGGGGGTTCTTGTTAGGGGCATGGCCTAATACACCCATACTTAGGCCTCACCTCCTAACGAGAGCTCCCCCTCTATTTTGCATCCCACTTAAAGCTCTGTAGACCACCCTCTACAAGGAATGGCTCCTCCCTAACGCCCTCCACTCCCCTCCTAACCTTATTCTGGGCTACCTGCCCCCCCCCCCGCTCCACATTTCCTTGTAGATCTTTTTCTGCCAAAATACCCATCCACCCATTGTTAAATCCCCTCTCCCTTGTACTGATCCTAGGAGCTATGCTTCCCTCATTGTGCACTTCAAACTAAAACGTTAAAGCACTTCATTTGCTTCTCGATGCTAGGTCTACACTGCATAAATACCCGAATTATATAATCCAAGTGGATCGGTATTGAGGGTGAACACGCCAAGCCATCTTTAGACTTCAAAGGAGAATAAATGTGACCTTGGTGGGGTTCAGTTTCAGGCAGGCATTTAGCATTGAGGCAGGTGTGAAGGGGGAGGCTGGTTTACAGATGATGGATGTCATTGACGCAGTTGAACTGCTGGGAAATCCTTGTGTCATCCATGTCATGCTTGCCTGCATGCAGGGATTGAGGATGAATAGGGAGAGTAAGGGACTATACAGCTGCCAAGATGTTCGAAGAATCCATTGCTGCCTATCTGAGGAAGCTGATGTTGGCTCGCCAGAGAAGATGCGAACCATCCAAGGGCCACTTAGTTGGAAGCCAAGATATGAATGAGGGTTTTGTGGTTGACAGTGCCCTAGATGGCTGAGTTGATGAGATGACTAAAGAAGCAGGGGTCTGCTTTGTCCAAGATGGGGATATGGTCTTTGAGGGCCTCGATGGTGAAAGTATCTGTCATATCTGGGGTGCCAGCTGGATTGATGGGTTTGCAGGTTTCTTTCTGAGATCCTTTTATGTATGTGAGGTGTGACAATTTTCTCAGTGACACCTTGGTAATTAATGGGAGAGGAGTGATGGGACCAGGTCTTCTGGGGTGTGTGCGGGCTTCCTCAACAGTAGGAGAATCTGGCTAGTTTTCAGGTGTCAGGTTAAATACCTTGCAAGAGGAGAGGCTTGATAATGTGTAGGAGCCTGTGTCAACGTCTGGATGGAGGCATGTGTGTGGTCATCCCTACAGTTGCATACCTGCCACTTTTACGGTCTAAAAAGAGGAAATACCACAAACAAAAAATAGAGAAACAATATTGGGCCAGCTTCAACAACAAAAAAGGTCTACAGATATGCTTGAATCAGTCGGACCAGCACAACAGCACCACGGAAAGAAGGTCCACCATTTTAACTGCCTAACCTGAAAAGAGATTTTAAGGTGGAAATGCATATTTTCATTTACATAAATCACTAGCTGAAAAGAAGTATTGATTCGTAATGGATATCTGTTTTAAAGTTAAAACATATTTGTACTTGTCTAAAGATGGAAATTAATTTTGAGCGCTCTAAAAAATCATTTCTCTCCCACACTTAAAAAGTAAAGAGTAAACTACTCCCACTTCAAAATCTTATCTGGACGCTGGGTTTGGATGTTTGAATCTGTTGATCGGACACCGGATCTTTTCTATTTTTTCTGTGAAGAACCTGTCTATGGACTGGTGGTTTGTCCATAGTATGTTGATGCAATGTTTGAAGAGAGCTGCAGTCTTATTCAATGCAACGGCAATGGTAGGCGTACAGAAACTGGCTTTGTCTGCGGAGATGAGATCCATGTGAGTCAAGCTGAGGGATTGCAAGAGTATGAGGTCCTAGGAGGTCTAGGTGCATCATTAATGTCCATCACAATGGCAATGTCATGGCCCAGGGTCCTCAAATCTATTTCTGTTTCATCAATGTCCTACCTCCTTCTGCCATTCCCCCTCCTCTCTCTCTGTACCTCCTTCACTACCTCCAATGGGTATATCACCCACATTCACCCCTCATTGGCAAACTTTCAAACGTGGTAACTGGCTTGATTTGGCCACTCAGAATGCTTGTTCTTCTATCAATCAAACACTCTTCTGACATCTGCCTCCTTCTTGAAGATTTTGATCACGACAACCTTGCTCTCATTGAGACGTGGTTCAATGACAGCTCCGTCACTGCTTTTGACTCCCTCACTCCTGATGGCTACAAGATCCTCTCTAAACCTTGCCCCAACTGATCTGGTGGTGGAGTAGCCCTGATCATCCCCGAGAGGATCCCTGCTTCAATCATACCCACTCAGCCTTTTCCTCCTTTGAAAGCCTTGTCTGCAAACATGGTGTCTCTCCTGCTCTTTCACTAGAGAACCCCGGCCCAGTCCCACTCTTCCTCTCGGAATGGGCTGATTTCACCTCCTCTCTCCTGACTTCTACCCATTAACTCCTCCTCCTTGGAGACTTCAACATCCACCTTGATTCCACTGTCTCTGCCTCCTCACTCGTCTGTGATCTCTGGACCTATCTTTCCCTCAATATTCTCGCTTCTGGCCCTACCCACTCTACCAGACATACTCTTGATGCCTTCATTTCCTCTGATCTTCCTATCTCCACCCCTCTCACCTGGTCTGACCACTTCCTCCTCTGTTCCCACCTGGGACCTATCGGCCCCCTGACTGAGCCACAGCCAGCAGTGCCAGCCTGCTTCGCCATCATCCGACCAATGAAATGAGTGTCAGTCGCAGCCTTTTCCTCCACCTTTATATCGCATCCTACCACCACTATAGACTCCCGACTGACTCTGTCCTTGTCAATCTTAACCTTGCTATCTCTAACACTCTTGACTTTCTTGCCCCTGTCATGAGGATCTGCCTGAAACCTGCTTCCTGTAATAACAGCTGGTTTGACTTCGATCTAGCCTCTCTGAAACGCAAGTGCAGAGTCACTGAACGGAAGTGGCAGACCTCTGGCTCATCCTCTGACAAACCGGCCTGACGCCTGCTCTAAAGGCAATACCATCTCTCTGTCAGCTCCAAGAAAAGGGCCACATCCAGGTTCACAGCTCTGAAGCCGCTAATTACACGGCTGAACTTTTCATAATCTTCTAGGAACTATCCAACCATCTGCAGTCTCTACCTCACATCTCCCTTATCAGGCCCCCTGCACTGCACAAGCCACCCATTTCACCTAAAAAACTCAGGACATTTTGACCTCTCTCTTCTCTCTCCCGTCTTCTACTCCTGTTCCTGCCACCTGCCTTCCTTGTCTTCTCCTCTGCCCCCACCACTCCCTCTCCTCCTTTTCACCTATCATAAGGGATGAAGTCTCTAGAGTAGTTCACTCTATGAAGGACTCATCCAAACAGGTGTCTCCCTGTTCTTCCAGAACCAATAAGGACAACGTCTCCAATCTCACTGTGCTGCGGCTCTAGCTGACTTCTGTAACCACTCCTTAGCCTCTGCTCTTCCCCTCCTTCTCTCAAGCACACACTTGTGCACCCCCTTCAGCTGACCCTTCCTGTCCGGCCAGCTATGGCCCAATCTCTGCTACCACCTTTCTTGGGAATCTCCTGGAGAAGTTGGTCTTCCCCCAACCAACCCATCACACTGAACTTGCTGGTTGTCTTCATGACCATCAATCTGGTTTCAAGCATCCAGAGGCATGGAAACTGCTCTCCTGAACACCTGTGAAAAACTGCTCGTAAATCTTGATTCCAAATCTGTTCTTATTCTCCTTGACCTCTCTTCTGCCTTTGACATGGTCAACCACTCTATCCTCATAATATGGCTCCAAGCTACCCTTGGCATCTCAGCCGATCACTGATTGGCTGACCTCCTTCCTCACTGACCGTCCTTCCCAGGTGCTCTCTACTCTCGCCTTGGCTTTTCAACATCTACCTTGCACTTCTCCCTTACATGATCTCCGCCTCTTCTCCTCATTTCCAGTGTTATGCGGATGACACACAACTCTTCTTCAAGCTCCCCACTTCCTCTTCCCCCTCCATCATTCCCGACTGCCTGTCTGCTATTCAGTCCTGGTGTACCTTTAACGATCTCTGTCTCAATACCAGTAAGACAGAGATTCTTCCTACCTGGCTGGACACCTGCTCCTACTTTCTTTCCAGCACTCTGCCACTCTCTATGTCTCTCCCCCTTCTCCTTTCACTGAGGCCACAAACCTTCGACTCCTCTCTCTCCTTTACTCCTCACATTCTGGACCTTGCCAAGAAGTTCAGTTTTCAGCTGCACCTCCACAGAGGCATTCTACCTTTCCTCACCTTCCCCCAGAAGCTCAATGTCTCTAGAGCTCTGGTGCTCTCCAGGCTGGATTACTGCAACAGCCTCTTCCTCAACCTACCCCTTTTCTTCCTTCCCACCCTTCAACGGATCCAGAATAGTGCTGCAAGACCTAACCTTGGCCTCAAGCCCAGAGACCGTATCTCTCCAGCATTAAAATCTCTCCACTGGCTCTCGTGATAACAAGGATCAAGTTCAAGCCCCTCTGCATCATCCACAAAGCTTTCAGGAGCCTGGGTCTGCACTATCTGCAGCTTTCTCTCGCTAAATATTCTCTTTCAAGATCCCTTCGATCTTCTAGCTCCAACTCTCTGGTGATCAAACGTTTCTCCAAGCAGAGAGCTCTGGGCAGATATCTCTCCTCAGCTGTTTCCCTCCCCTGTAAAAGCCTCCCTCCCTATGTCTTGAGCTGGACCACCTTGAGTTCTGCAAACAGACCAAGATCTTTCTTTTCTCCACATTCTTTCCTCTCTCTCTCCCCTGTTAATCCACCTCACTGCCACTGAGACTGGCAGCCTGGTCCCTCTTGCATCCAACAGGGGTCAGGCAATTTGCCCAGTCGCCACCAGCACCATCTCTTGCACTGCCCGCGCCAACACCTGACAGCTGGATGGTAAACATCTGCCACCTTGGATCATCCTTCCGCCCTTGCACTTACCTGTTGCCTCCCCCACAGGCACCTTTTGCACTTCCCCCCCTTGGGGGCCTCTTCTAACACTTTTCCCCCCTCTGCACTTCTCCACTTCCACTTCCCTGCACTTGCGCGATCTGAATGACACAAGGCCTAGTAAGATCGTTGTTTTGTCCTCCTTTTGTTTCCCCCTCCTTGTCTTTTCGCGCCTAGAAACACTTGTGTACGGGCGCATTATAAATGCCATATCATATCCCCACTCCCCCCCTTATTCCACTGCACTTGCCCATTCCGAATGTCACAAGGCCTGTTAGATTTATTATTTATTCATTGTCATTGTTATTGTTTTATTTTCTCCCCTATTCCCTACCCTTTTGCCATATGGTGCTTTGAAACCCTCTTCAGTTGTATAGGTGCCTTATAAATATCCAATACAATAAATAAATAAATAAATGTGATGCAATTCCTGCTTGATCTTTTTCATGCATGCATCTAGTGTGCTTTCCGTCAGTGAGTTCTTGTGAATACCAGGGTGCCACAGTTCCAGCGGGTCATGGATGTTGACTGTGTCCACCAGGGTGAGGATGAGTGCACCGAGCATGTCCTTTACTATAGAGGGAGCTTTACTGTCTACATTCTATTTAGCTGCAGCCTGTATGATTGGGAAATGTCATGAGGGTGCCCGGATGTTGGGGTGAACTATGTCTCTGTGATGAAGAGAGCATGAAGGTTTTGCTTTATGATATAAAACTGCAGAGTGTGAATTCACATGAGGTTGCAAGAGTGCGCGAGTGGTGGTGCCAAGGTGTGGGTGAATGGTATACAGTAGAGGATGCAGCGGTTTGAGAAGCCTGCTCTATGCGTGTTGTGGATTGGGTTTGCATGTATGGGTGAGTGTGTGTGATGTGCTGCACATGAGGAACGCCATGCGTAACACACTTGATTATTATCAGGCCATGAGTCTTTAGGCGGCCGAATCACTTAGCCACATTCATGCACTCCATTTTAGAGCAGTGCGCCTGCAAGGATCCCATGGATAAGTCATGTTAAGAAACAGATCGGGGTTCTTGAAAGAAATACAGCGATAAAGTGTCCAGTCCGTACTGTTCGCAAGCAAGTCGGAACTGTTCTAAGAACACACCAGGCGTCCGGGATGTCCGTAAGTGAGACAAACTGGGATGTCCTAAGGAAACTATACCTGTCCATATTGTTCGCAGACAAGTTGAAAATGTTCTAAGAACACACCAGGTGTCCGGAATGTTCGTAAGCAAGCAAAGCTGGGGGTGTCCTAAGGACACTATACCTGTCCGTACTGTTCGCAAGCAAGTTGGGACTGTTCTAAGAACACACCAGGCATCCGGGATGTCCGTAAGTGAGACAAACTGGGATGACCTGAGGACACTATACCTGTCCGTACTGTTTGCAGGCAAGTTGAAAATGTTCCTCTAGGCCCTGGCCACAACCACCGCAGTATATCACACCCATAGATCACACCTATAGAATTACATATGTATGAAATATTAGCCAATTTTCAGTTTAGAGTCTTGGTTGCATGGCCGAAGGCCATGCACCCAAGACCAAATTTATAAGCACCGAAGTTATAAGCCACTATTGGTGTGATATGCTGTAGTGGTTGTGGGCAGGGCCTAGAGTCTTGGGTGCATGGCCAAGATCAAATTTATAAGCACCGAAGTTATAAGTCACTATGGGTGTGATATGCTGCGGTGGTTGTGGCCAGGGCCTAGAGTCTTGGGTGCATGGCCCAAGGCCATGCACCCAAGACCAAATTTATAAGCACCAAAGTTATAAGCCACTATGGGTGTGATGGAGCAGTATTTATGAGTTGTACTTATTATAATATACTTACTGTTTGGTTTGGTAACTGGAGTACATATATTCTTTGTCAATTTCTGTGATAAAAGAAAAGATCATGTTAGTATTGGTAGTTCGTAACGACTTATAACATTGAATAATAGACATTTTGTATTAATTTTGACCCTCATATTTAGTAGATTACAAACCAGTGTACTGTGTAATTTGCTCAGTTTCTGTGTTTGTTGCTAAAATCATTGGGTCTGTGGAAAATAAAATCCATGTCGGATTAAAGAAAACCTTTTTTTGTTATGCTACAGTCTATTTGTTTGTTTGTTTTCAGTGTTCACTTGTTGTTTCTGGCTAATGTTCTATCTGTTGGCTTGTTGCAGAATTTGTGGTGCAGTTAGATACCTATTGGCGTATTCTGTCTATTTTTTGTTATAATGTAGTGGTATTGATTTATCTGTTTGATTATTGCAAAATCTTGGGGCAGTTAGATACCAGTTGGCGTATTCTAACTGTTTATTGTTTGATATAATTTAGTGGTATTCATTTATCTGTTTAGTTGTTGTAGAATCTTGGGGCAGTTAGATACCTGTTGGCATATTCTAACAGTTTATAGTTTTTTAATTGAAGTTATGTTACTGTTTAAGTACAGATTAGTTATAAAATGTTGGTTTTAAGAAGATTAAATAAGCGTTTGTAAGATTTTCTGGTAATCTCTGCTTTAGAGTAATGGTACTATCATTACGTTCGAACCATCCACATTTGTTTTTATATATGCAGATTAGTGACCTGCATTGGTTGTGGCTCCTGTGTGGTAGACTATACCTACTGTTGTGAAGGTTTTCTTACCAAGTGATACTTGACCATGTGTGAATCCAGTCAGCTTGCAGTTGTTTTTGGTACCATCTGCATTGTAACGTAGAAGCATTAGTATTACGTATTTACTATTTGTTTGTATTAGTAAGGTGGAGCGATTATCCGAACTGCAGGTAATACATAATTTACCATGGTTTGCATTTTGTACAAGTTGCTGAAATGGAACGGATTCACAATTAGGTATGGATACATACACAAAGCGCTCATTAGGGATTAGTTCCTGTGTCACATTGTTGCAGAGAGTGCATTTATGTTTCCATTTTATAGGTATGTTTTTGTTTTCCAGTACTTGTAGTAAGTACATTAGAAATTCTTGTGGATCTTCCTGTGAGTATATAGTGAATTTCACCATCCCAGCACAGTAGTCCAATTCTTGTCTTATTCCATGAACACTATACGTTTTGTCAGGATTGTTTGTTGCGTTTCTATGAAGTACTAACATTTGCAAACACAATTGGTCTGTACTGTGTAAGTAAATGTTGTCAACAATTGGTGGCAATTGAAATAGAATATTCATTGCTACATTTGCGTAGCAACTTACACCAGTTATATTTGAAAATTTAAATGGAGCAGATAGGTCTATGTCCAAGTCATTTTTTTGGAATGTGTGTTGCTTCTTTGAAGAAGTACTCGAGTTACTTTGAGTAGTAGGTTCTTCTTTGGTTGTGGTAATTGATGAAGTATTAGCTTATTTTACTCTCTTTGGAGGATTTGCAGTGACATCCTGTTGCATTTCTGTTTGAATTAGTTTTCTTTTACAACATTTTCCTTTTTGTGGAACAGGATATGTTTTTAGATGGGGGTGTATAGTGAACGTAGTCTATTGTATTCTAAAATGCAAGGAATATCAGCGTTTACTTTACTTGCATCAAAGTTGATTAGAAGCGTGGTAGGGCTACGTAACTCATGCCTTCTTTAAAGACTGTGTTACCAATATCTATCAATGCTTTGTCTAGGGTAAGACCTTGTGATTTATGAATGATGACTGCATATTTAAGAGTTAGAGAAAATTGTTCTCTACCTACATACATGTCTTTGAAGAGAAGGAATCGAGCAGTTGAGCGCCCTATCCTTTTCACTTCTGAAAGTTTGTCAAAGCGAATATTGACAAACTGAATGTTGTTGTCACGTGGGTATGATTGAAAGCCAACAACTGTACCCAGTGCCCCATTAACTAGCCCTTGCTCCATGTCAAGGTTACGTTTAAGCAGAACTCTACAATTTAAGGATAATTTTAATATTTTTTCCAACCCAGCTGTGTTGGAGATTGAATTTCCTAAGCTATTTAGTCTTGTTGTGGCTTGCTCACACATAAGTAGTGTCATATCATGTATATCTAGTTTATCTGTGGCGCTTATTTCCATCATTGGTTGTATTTCTTTATTTAACATTGTTTCAATGAATTTGAAACAGCTTGCAAGAGTTGGCATTAAGGCCATACAATTAACATTTTTGTGCGCTAATTGTTCCATAATATCAGTAGTGCATGCATTATCGCCATAAAGTGCATGAATGTGCCGGGTTTTCAATATTGCTTGTGCTTCTTGAGATAGTACACCAACTGTAATACTTTTTAAGATGTTGGCATAAGTGAGATCTGCAGATTGCCGCATGTTTTCTGTTCATTCTCTGTATTGGAAATGTTGCCAAAGGTTGACATTTCCTATGCTGCCAACAGTTTTACGGCAGAGTTTGTGTCCTAAGGTTTTAAAAACAGGTTCACCTTTCACTGGTGTCAATTGAAGAAGATCTCCGAAAACAATAATGTATTTTCCTCCAAAGAGCTCTTCGTTGTTTGTTTTGAGTACTTCTTGTAATCTGAGGTGAATCAAAGCCAACATTAGGTTGGAGACCTTGCTCACTTCATCTATTAGTAGCATTTTCATTTGTTTTTACACTCTGCTTAGTTCCATTGCAGCTTCTGTAGAAAGTGTGTAATAGTCTAATTTGTTTTGGTGTTCTACTGGCAGGAGTAGTAATCGGTGTAAAGTGACACCGCCTATCTTGTAGGCAGCTAAACCTGTGAGGGCAGTGACAACAGCTGACAGTTTGTTGTTTTTCAATTGTTGAAGGAACTTGCTGATGATTTTGATTAAGAATGTTTTGCCTGAACCAGCTTCACCACTGACGTATAGTAGTATAGGTTTGTAATTTTGGCAGTTGCATTCTTTATTTTCATGTTGTATACCATGTGCAATTTCTTTTGTTACTTCTTGAAAAATGCTATGCTGCTCATTGTTTAGCTTTGATTGTACTATTGTTAAGTCTTCTTTATCTTCATACTAACACATGGGGCCTCATTAGGACCCAGGCGGTAAGGGGTTTACGGCGGCGTAAACAGCGCCGACCCTTACCGCCTGATTCCGAGGTCCCTTAGCACCATGGAGGATTTAACACCTGCTTTTAGCAGGTGTTAAAATCCATGGCGCTAAGGGACCTTGTTGTTAATTACGCCACCGTATTTACGGTGGCGTAATTAACGCCTTCCCCACTCCCATTATGCCCTATGGGGCAAAAATGGGAATGGGGAAGGGTAAATGGGTTAATGGGGACTTACCGCCCCGCCAACCTCGGAATGGGGCGGTAAGTCTACCAACCACCATGGCGTAAACGTAGTTTACGCCATGGTGGTAAAGGTACGACCCAGGCGGTAACTCACCGCCTGGGTCGTAATGAGGCCCATAGTGTTTTCTACTTCTGCCATAGCTAATTCTGCCTCATTTGCTATTAGTGGCTGTCCCATTGGTTGTTGGCTTCCTGTTACAGAAGGTTGACTACTGTCAGTAGTGTCCTTATCTAGTTGGGCCTGGAGTTCTTCTTCGTGTTGCTGTTCATTGTGCAACATTGTTTTGTAGTGTGTAAAGTTTACATCGATTATAGTGCTTTCATTTGCTTTGAAAGCGTCTTCATAGGAGTCATAGTTACCTAGTTTTTCTTCTTTTTTTCTCCATGGTTTAAAGAGTTGTAGCAGGGACATGTAGTATAGTTCTTTATGTTGAGGAGTGTTTAATGACAATTTGGTATGATTAATTAAACTTGGTTTGGTAAGTTTTACTAAGCTGCCTTCACAATTTGTCACTTTGTATCTACCTTTTTTTTCATTGTGTTTTATATTATTTTTGTATGTGAATATAGACACTTGCTATGTGGTATAGACACATGGGCCCTCATTCCAACCCAGGCGTTAAGGGTTTAATGGCGCCGTCGGCGCAGTTAACCCTTAATGCCTGATTTCCACCTTAACGCCTGCTTTTAGCAGGCGTTAAGTACCAAGGCGCTAAGCGTCCTTGGCGCTAATTACGGCACCGTAATTTACGGTGCCGTAATTAGCGCCTTCCCCACTCCCATTATGCCCTATGGGGCAAAAATGGGAATGGGGAAGGGTAAATGGGGATTGGGGATTTACCGCCCCACTCACCTTGGAATGGGGCGGTAAATCCGCCATCCACCATGGTGTAAACGGAGTTTACACCATGGTGGTAAAGTAGAGAACTTACCACCTGGTTTGGAATGAGGACCATGGTTTCCAAAGTGGTACTTCTGTTTGGGTTGTATGTGTCCAGCAAATTGTTTTTCAAAATGTCTTGGCTGTTGGGATCATTTTTGGCTATCGTTTCTATGTCGTCGTATGATTTGAGAACTCTTTTTCTAGATTTAGCAGGACCAAGACTTAGCCATACTATATTTTCAGGTTTTCCATACAAAGCAGAACTGGTTAAACGATCTGCTGCTTCATAGGAGCCACATTCTCTATGGGAGAGCATTTTTATGCCCATGCTGTACATTTCTGAGACAGTGGTTTGTCTGATGACAGGTCATTCCAGAGGTCTTGAAGCTCTGTTTTTTCTGCTTTGGTTAAGTATGCTATAACATATCGTGCAACTGCACTGGAATTGTCTGCAATGTACTGCACATCTATGTTTGCATTCCATAATAGGGCAATGATTGCATTGTAATCATTGGCAAATTTTGCTTCTTCTGTTCTTTTTATGTAATATGTATTTTTTGGTGATTTACCTTTAACACTATGTCTAACTGAAGACATGAAGTTGTTCACTTCGCCTGTTTTTGTAACCAGTCTAGGGAAACCAACGCGGCATTTGGTGTAGTATTTCCCTTTGTTTTATTTGTGATGACAATATTTGCACATTTGTGTCTTTGAAATTGTACAATTTGTGCATGAAGATCACTATTTGTTGCTTCCGATGGAATTTCACAAGTGACATATTTTTCGATAATCTGTAACACAGTGGCATCATTTTCTTGACCAAATTTAGGAGCATCTTTAATCCATAAAAGCATGTGGATATGTGGTGCTCCTCTGGCTTGGTATTCTTTTCTCCAAAAGAAGTGTTGCACTTCTCCGAGGGGAAGAACAGTTTTATTACAAATAAAGTGTAGCATAGCAATGAAGCGATGATGAAAATATCTTGAAACATTAACAGGATCTAGAGAACAAAGTTACCCTGGTGTTAGTATATCTATGTTTGTTTTGTTTTTGTTTGATATGCGTAGGAAATCATGTAAATCTTCCCATGCATATTCTGCACAACTTAATGTAACAAACCAAGTGGGTGGGCCAAGGTTTCTGATCATACAACGTACATCCCCATGACGTCGGAACCAGTACGCTTTAGTACCACGCATATTTGCTAATAGATTTGTAATGCTTGATTGTAAAACCTCATCTTTTTCTTGCACTTTTTGTAGCAATTGCGTAGCTGACATATTTTGAAAGTGGGTTCCTGATTTTAATGTGTGTGCAACTCCGTAACATAGTGTTGCTAGTTCACTTTCAAAGAGTAGGTGGAATATGTATACCACATTTTGTCTAAATCTGGAATCTTCAGAATACATCCGTAACAAGCGGTATTCTGATGCTGTTATCTGAATAGGTCTATCATCGTACCTTCCTCCTTTGCCAGTAGGAAAGAGTAGAGGAAAAGCATGTGCTTCTATACTTTTTTTCCCATATGCTGATTGGTGATCCATTCGTTTGTCGCATTTGGTATGTTTCTAGGGCATTTTCTACCCTGTCATTAGAGTGCAATGGATGAATTGTAGAATGGTCTAAAATATTGGATACTGAAGCAGGATCTAGAAGCTCAAATTGACCAGTTTCTGGTGACTCTTGAATAATTTCAGTGGTTTCCTTCAAGTTTTCTTCCATATTCATTTCTTTGTAGTATTTATTATTGTCTTTTAGATATTGCAAGGCTTGTCTAACATTATGTAAGTCTACCAGTTGTTGGCAAATTTATTTTGCCTTTTGTAGGTACACCATTTACTAAGATAATTAAAGATTGCTCTATTGGATGTTGCACTCCCAGAGTGTGCAAATTTTGTTTTAGATCTAATGGTAAATACACTACTTTGCCACACATGCCTTTCACCAATTCAGAGGGAGGTAATTTTGCTGTTTTTGTTTGAAGGCTTATTATTGCTTGAAATGGGTGCACTGTTTGAATTATGATACTCTCATATAAATTGAGGTGTTGTAGGGGTTTTGGTAGTGGGAATAATTCCAAGTTATTTGTGATAGCACGTGAAGGAGTTTGGTTGTTGTCAAGTTTTATAGTGCAGTGACTGCAAAGTATTAAGGGGACAGTTATTTCATATTTGTTTTCGGCTATAAGGTAGAGAGCTAATTCAAACCTTTTAGAATCTTCATTGTCTTCTATTTTGTTACGTCTACACTTTTTGTGTTACTTTTATAAAAAGGTCTGCGGCAACATACGCACACATGGTTTGGTACTTCAGCAGATGTACTCTTAAATTTTAGTATTTCTTTTTTGTATGTGTGTAGTAGAAGGTTGCCATGTGTAGAATTGTTGCTAGTCTGTTGTAAAGCTATTGCATTTTGTAAGTGGCTTTCACTTCCAACATTTTTTTCTGGATATAGTCGATTTCTTCGAGTAGGTCTTTGGCTGTACCATGTAGACGATTGTTATTTAAATTGGCTAGTGCTAAAGCAGGACTTTTAGCATAGTACAATTTATAGACTAGATTTCTTATAGTTGGATGATGTGTTGATATCATTTTGATATGATGGAAGGTGCTTTTGCCAATAGGTCCTGAAATGCAGGCTAATTGTCCTTGTAGTCCTGTGTATTTGCGCACTGGAAAGTTATCCATATTTTGCAGCAGTTTCATTTCGGTTTTGTCTTTGCCTTTCACATACTGATTGAGGAATTGGCGTAAAGATTTGAAAGATTTTTTGGGAATGTTACACATTGACTTGCATGGCCATTTGTATACTAGACGTTCTGGATCAGTCGAATGGAGAGGTAATTCTGAGATTCCTGGGGATATTTTGTAAGCAGTATTTCTTGTTCCATTATGGTATTATTAACTAACCTCGTCCACTGCTATGTATGGCAGTTGTATTTGTTTGCTTTTGTTTGTATGCTTCTTCATTCAAATATGGTTCTGTGCTTGTGGTGTGACTCCATTCACCTCCACAGATATTTAAGAAGTTATTTTTGTTGACATTTCGTTTATTGAGAAGTCTTTTTTGTAATTTAGTAATTAGTTTTGTTAGTGGTTTCATTCTGTTTAACACTAAAATAAATAACTTTCTTTTGAGAATTGCACTGTCTATCAAATCTTCTAAGATTAATTTTCTACGCTAGGTTTTAAGAGTTGTGCATTATTTCTCTCTTGTTTTTATAAGATTCTGAAGGACTCTGTGGCGGAACATTTTTGCTAAAATACTTTTTTTGGTATGCTTACTTGGCACTATATCAAGATTTATAGGAGCAGTTTTAGCAGTAGTGGTAGCTAAAATCTTGTTAATCGTTTTCTGTTTCGTTTTACATTTTGATAGTGGAGGCAAAGTTTCTGTACTTGAAGCTTGTTTTGTTTTGCTAAATGACTGTATTAGCTGTTTTATTTGAACTTTTTGTACAAATTCTGCTAGAGATGGATGCTTATTTTGGACACTTCTATTTTCATTTGCTCTACTTCTGCGTTGCTTTCTATGGACTTGCTTTTTGATAGGCATTCTTTGGGGTCTGTTGAAAAAAATAAAGAAGGTATGGGTTGGGCTGTTCTGCAATGTATGTGTGCTGTGTGCATGAGTGTCTGAGTATGATGGTAAAGATGGATGTGATGGTGTGTGATTGTGAATGGGGCAACTACAACTAATTGGGATGGCTATTCTTGTATTTGTGTGTTACTATACTGGGGTTCAGATGACCGTATTAAGTAAGCTAGTGGTGAGGAGAAGCACAAATAGTAAATCTAATGGTATAGAATTAAAACAGTTATTCCTTCTACAATACTAACATTCTAGGGGCTGAGTTATGTTATTTGTGTGCCGAAAAACAGGGATTTGTGTGCCATTCTGCCTGCAAATCCCTGTTTAACAAATGGGGATTTGTGGGCAGAATGGTGCATAATCTCTGTTTTCTGGTGCAGAAATACAATGAATGAACCCACAGTGTGTTTGAGTAACAGTAAAAATATTATGGTGGTATTGAACTTACTTTTTTATATGGAATGAGCAGGTTTCTTCTGAGTTGTTGTTTGTACTTCAGATTCTGCTGCTGCTTTTCAGGAGCGTGGTTTTCACTGCAATTGTAAAGGAAAGAAGTTAGTAATTTTGTGTGTTTATAGCACTGATGTTAATTTAGACATTGATTTTTATGTTTTTGTAGAAGTATTCTTGTTTGATATCCGAACATAGCCTGTGCATGCAATTTCGTTTGACTATGTGCAGTCTTTATATTTTACTTTAAATATATTAGTTCAATATGCTTTGCAAATGTGTGTGTAAAAAAAAAAATTAAATAGCAGATAGGTTTGGAACTGACAGTTGATTATAGCAGATGGGAAAAATGACAGTAAGTTCATTTTGTAGGTTATACAGGTGAAAAGGCAGTTAATCTGTTTATATGCATTTATAAGAATTGTACATGTACTGTACAGAAAATATGCATACCTGGAGTTTGTGTTCATGCATGTGGATATGCATGCAGCTGCAAGTAAAAATCTTGGAGGCTTGTACAGTAGTTCTTGTAGTAGGTGCTTTCCAATGATATGACACTTGTACTCAGAGTGATTAACAGTACATTTGAAGTGCTGATATATGATGATGGAGTTAGATGTAGAGGTCTTGGATGTGATTGATGGATGGTTGTGTGACTGTTTAGCTGTATCCAATCAGGGAATGGCACAGAGAGTGAAGTGGAAATGGTAGAAGGTCTGTCCATGTTACGATATGTCCGCGGACATGGCGGTTATCCGCAGACATGGCGTATTACATACGGGGATTTTAGGATGGGGAGGCATGCAAATGAAAATGAGCAGAGCAAGGGATTGGTCAGTAAAGTTTAGTGGGTGTGTTGTGTAAGGAGTTTGTCAGAAAGTCTTTTTCCTGAGAGAAGAACAGATAGCTATGGCTGTGTGTTTCAGAAAACAGATATCTGGATTTTGGGAGACTCGTGGATACATTGGTTGAAGGTGCATGCAGAAAGCTGTGGAGTAGCTGTAGATCTTGGATTCCCACATGGGGAAGTGCACTGGCATGGAGTGTGTGGAATGTAGTGGCTGGACTTAGTTCCTCTCTGTGCTAGTTTGGAGACAGAGCATCATCCAGACATAATGATAATTAATTGTGGAGGGAACAGTTTAGGACATGTGTCTGGAATTTCTTTGCAATTTGCAATGAAAGAAGGACTTGGGAAGGTCATGGACATGTTTCCAAATTCTCAAGTAATTTTTTCTCGGATTGCGCAGAGACAAATGTGGCTGCGTTCTTCTTCATTTGGTCCACAAATGGAGAAAGCAAGGCGCAATGTCAATAAGGCTGTTGGTGCCTTTCTAAGAGATGTTAGCATGTGTTCTTTTCATAATGAAAATATTATGTATCGTAGCACATACATTTTTCGCAGAGATGGAGTACATCTTACATATGCTGGCAATCAGATTTTTCTGAGAAATGTACAAAATGCATTGCAACCTTTTTTGGAATTATAGTCATCTATTTCGCATTAGATGTTGACGAATCCAAGTTTTCCAAACACACAAACACACCACCAAAAGGCTCTTTTCAGAGCCACCACTTCCTCCCAGAGAAAAGGGCAATGGTTTTGATAGGGCAGCACCCTTAGATTTTAGATGTCCGCGAACTGTCCGCAGACTTCAAAAAAATGCACAGGGCCCTGCTCTATTTTGCCACTTCTATTTTTAAACTGTGAAAGGTGGCTCTGAAAAGAGCCTTTTTTTAAAAAAAATATTTTTTTTGTTTTTTTACACATGACACACTAGGAGAGGAGGGGAAAGGAGGGGAAGGAGGGTAAGAGGGGACACCAACCACGGGGATAAGAAAGGGCGGGTGGAGAGAGGAAGATGTAGGGTGGGCCTTCTTAGGTAGTGGGCAGGTCTTCTCGTGCTCTGAGACTGTAGTCTTGAAAGCACTACGAAGTCTCTCCCCCCTGCAGTACATGCACAAAACTGTGACCCTTGAAAGGTAAGGGTCATCAGCATTATGTATGGCCTGTGAGGCAGCTGGAGGGAAACGCTCTACCACAGGAGTGTCCCTTGTGGTGAGAGGAGCAGAAATGGAGGATGTAGTAGAGGAACTCAACCTACTATGCTCCTCGCAAGCTACAACCTTGCGAACGGCCCCACCGTGGAACGACTTTAGGTGTCGCTTCATAGTAGTCGTACCAAAGCTGTACGAACCGAGCCTCCCACAACTCAGTTCCATTTGGCACTGGTTGCAGGTGACTTTGTTCACACGCGCCTTGGGTATGTTACCATGAACGGTAAATAACCGCCACACCCAAGACTCACAGCGAGTGCTGGTAGTAGGGACCTCCACTACCTCATCCTCGTCATCCTCTTCATCCTCCTCTACATCCTCACTCCTGTTCCCCTCTTCAGGCCCTTGGAGAGGTGGTGGTGGTGGAGGGGGTGGGGGTGGAGCTGAGGCAGATGTAGCACCAGGTGGAAGCAGAGGAGCCATGGTTGCCATTAGGTTTCTGAAAAATCAGGAAGATTGGCAGCCAAAGTACAGTGTGCTGTCAGGTTGCCAGAAACACAATGAGGATGAGCTCTGGGGTGTGGCCTTTTATAGAGGTGCTGGTGCGCGCTTTGCGGACACCCGCGGTGTCCGCAGACAGATCGAACACTCCAAAAAGGCTGAAAAAGTCCCAAAAAGTATGTAGAAAGTCAGGGTCATTGTCTGGGACATGTGCTATGGTGATTTATTATTATACAATACTGTGGATTGCCCGAAAAGGTACTTTTAAAATGTTCGGGGACCCGGACAGTGTCCGCAATCGGAACACACGCTCAGCGTGGGCGCGGTCACATGATGGCGTCGCGAACATGTCCGCGAAGGGGACGCAAATGCACGGGAACTGTTTTGTGCATGTGTGTTGGTGTTCTACGGACAGTGTTCGGGTCCTCAAACTAATTAAAAGTGCAACACAAGTGAAACGAACAGTTACGGACAGGTGGTTTTTCTCAGAACAGTTTAAACTTGCCTACAAACAGTACGAACAGGTATAATGTCCTTAGGACACCCCCATTTTGTTTATTTACGAACATCCCAGGACACTTATGTGTTCTTAGAACAGTTTCAACTTGTCTACGACAATACGGACAGGCATAGTGTCCTCAGGACACCCCCATTTCGTTTATTTACGAACATTTCAGGACACCACGTATGTTCTTAGAACAGTTTCACCTTGTCTACGAATAATACGGACAGGCATAGTGTCTTTAGGCACCCCAATTTTGTTTATTTACGAACATCCAAGGACACTTGGTGTGTTCTTAGAACAGTTTCACCTTGTCTACGAACAAAACAGACAGGCATAGTGCCCTCAGGACACCCCCATTTTGTTTGTTACGAACATCCCAGGACACCACGTGTGTTCTTAGAACAGTTTCACCTTGCCTACGAACACTACGGACAGGCATAGTGTCCTCAGGACATCTCCATTTTGTTTATTTACGAACATCCTAGGACACTTGATGTGTTCTTAGAACAGTTTCAACTTTCCTACGAACAGTACGGACAGGTATAGTGTCCTTAGGACAACCCCATTTTGGTTAATTAAAGATATTCCGGACACCCGTGTTGTTCGCGGACATTAAAACTGACTTTTTTTAAAAAACCACAAAGGACTAAATTAACACACACATACCATTTATTTTTCATTATATTATATATATATATATATGTACAATTTAGGATAGAGAAGGGGAAGCAGAAACTGACGCAAACACAGGGGAATTGGGGTTTTCAAGAGGATGGACAGGAGAAGATGAAGGGATGGAAGTCTCATCAGAACATTTTTCTATGTGGGGAGGGTTTGGGATAATTGACTGGGATATGGAGAGGAGGGACAGGTACATGATGCACAATGGTATCTATTTTTTTCTTTTATATGGGCCTCCACAAAATCTTTTAAAAGGTGTAAATTTGTCATGAGCTTGTTCATTTTTTCTTCCATGCGCTGGAGAGTCTGTTCTAAAGTATCTTGTTGTGTATTGTTTTCAATGTTTGTATGGTCTGCTAAAAATATATATATATGTTAAGTGCACATAAAGTAATGCTTATTAATTTGGTTATAGAGAGAAGTGTCTACCATTAGTTTCACTATCTTCAGACATTTCACCATGTGGGAAATTCTCCTCACGCCATTCTAAGGTATTTGACATTTCTGTGAGGAGAAACAAATATATATTACTTTTATTGTATCTAATATAGAAATTTAAGAAATATATAAGAAAAAATAAGTTTACTTACTAGATTCTGGTAAATTGTCTTCTCACTGTTCTGTAAATCTGCTGTTGCTCCTAGTTGTGCAGTTTCTGTGAGGTAATTATGTTAGGAGCATATCTTTCTTGTTTTGGTATATTCCATTTTAGTATATATGATATTTAAATGGATGGTTGATGTGTTAGATATATAGGTTCTACTTCTTATTTATTACTACATATAATGTGTTTGTGTGCTGGTGTTTCAACTTGTGCAGTGTTCATATGGCATAATATGACAATTTAAGATACCCCTGAGTTTTTGGGTAGTGTTGCTGTTGTCCGTGTCCGTCCGCGGACATTCACGCGGTCCACAGACATCAAAATCACTAGCTAGGGGTTCAGTATGTTCTATGTTACATGTATATAAAGTAAGGGATATTATGGTTAAGTTGTCCTACTAAAAACCTATGAAATTCAGTAAAAAATGTTTTGTTAAAGGGACGTTATGGTTAAGTTACGCTACTAAAAAACTATCAAATTCAGTAAAAAAACTTTGTTAAAGGGACGTTATGGTTCAAAGTAAAACCGAAAAACCCCTGAAATTCGCCAGTTATGGTAAGCTAAGCAACCATAACTCGCGCCACCGTGCACTGCTAACACTAACACCTAGGACATCAAAGATGACATCACAAATGTCATTGATGGCATCACTGATGACATCACACATGCATTTACTTTTCATGAAAATTCTGTACAAGGAATTCTTATCATGTTGACCAAAAAGTGTCAAGGATCATTGGAATAAATATCATGAGCTAATTAGTGCACTAAGCAAATGCATTGATATAAATAGCATTCTATTCTGAAGTTCTATCCAGTATACTAAGCTACTCATGTAGAAACATAAGCAGTGTGTGCAGCATACAAGATGGAGGTGCAATATTCATAATATTGCCATGTTGAATAGTGAAATGAATACCTGCTTTTTTATTAGAGTTTTGTGTACTGTGAAACATGTAATAAGTAGGTAATAAAACCCACTTAATACATAATTAATGCATTATTACAGACAAAACACAAAGAGACCACAACACATACAAATATGAGTATATGCAGAGAAATGATTGCTGTGTTTGAAAGCTGCTACCTACTGTATGTATGTGTATCACATGATGTGACTGGACTCTAAGGAAAAGAGTGTCAGTACAACGTATACAAATATGAGTATATACAGGGAAAGTACAGTAATAAAAAAGAAACTATGAGAAAGTGCTGATAATCCTAATGAATATCTTCATGCACAGAAAGGATTGCTGTCTTTCAAGCCTGTGTCTTCCGCTACGTATATGTTTCATATGATGTGACTGGACCCTAAGGGAATTACTGTAAGAACATACTTGAAGGATAAGTCTGCAAGTATAGTACATTTTCAATTTTTAGTCCTTGACTGTTACTGAGCAGAACCATGTGGCCTAGATATGTCAGTAAAGGAAAAAAAGGGGGAGCCAGACATGTGATGTCATCAGTGATGCCATCAATGACATTTGTGATTTCATCTTTGATGTCCTGGGTGTTAGGCTTAGCAGTGCATGGTGGTGGCGCGAGTTATGGTTGCTTAGCTTACCATAACTGACAAATTTCAGGGGGTTTTTGGTTTTACTTTGAACCATAACGTCCCTTTAACAAAGTTTTTTTTACAGAATTTGATAGTTTTTTAGTAGCGCAACTTAACCATAACGGCCCTTTAACAAAGATTTTTTACTGAATATATATATACATAGATTTGTCTGAAATATGAAATTGATTGATTGATTTGATGATTCGCATGCAGCCTACCAGAGTTGTCCTGTGCAAGGGTACTGGCCCTTGGTACTTCTGGTTGGGACAGTACCCCTGGGCATTTCAGACTCATTAACACGAGGGTGAGAGGGGTAAAACGCATTTTGGTAATGATGCCAGACGTTTGTAGAAAGGGAATGTAAAATCGATATGAAATTAAGAGTCTGGTGCGAACTCTTGACTTGTTTAGGGGTTTAGGAGGAAGGGGCTAACATGTGAATTCTCCCTTACAGAATCAGTTAGGGCATTGATACCTTTGGGAATCATATGGCATTCAGGTATTATAACATGGGCAGTGTTCTTCTTAAGTGCGGGTCACGAGAGCTTCGTCATTACTGGACTTTGGGAAAGTAAGATCAGGGTCAAAAAGAGGGGCTTTTGGTATCTTTTCCTTACATTGGCTTCTTGATTTTTCTTTTGAAAGTGTGTGTACACCTTATGTGCCCATTTATCTGCCATGCAGACTTTTTGACCCAAACCATTCCTTGGAGCACTGCTTTCTGTATCCCTATTTCTCCCTACTGACATAGGTTACTGTATATCTGTCCCTTCCAACTGACACTGCTTTCTTTATGCCTGTCCCTCCCTACTGACACAGGATACTGTATCTCTCTCCCTTCCAACTGACACTGATTACTGTATCCCTTTTGCTTCCTACTGAAACTGGATTTTGGATTATTTTCCCTTTCTAGAGTCACACTGGTTACTGTATCCCTGTCCCTCCTACTGACTCTGGTTACTGTATCTCTGCCCCTCCCTACCGACACTGGTTTCAGTATCCCTTTCACTGCCTGTTGACACTGCTTTCTGTATCTCTGTCCTTCCTACTGACACTGGTTACTGTATCTCTGTCCCTCCCTGCTGGCACTGGTTACTTTATCTATGTTCTCTGTCCCTCCTACTGACACTGATGTCTACAACCCTGTACCTCCACACCAACACTGCTTTCTGTATCTCTGTCCCTCCCTACTGACACTGCTTTCTGTATACCTGTTGCTCCATACTGGCACTGGTTACTGTATCTATGTCCCTCCATACTGGTACTGTTTTCAGTATCCCTTTCACTCCCTACTGCCAATGATATCTGGGATGCCCTATCCCTCCCAGCTGACACTGCTTTCTGTATCTCGGCCACTCCCTATTGGTTACTGTGTCGCTTTCCCTTCTACTGATACTGATTTCTGAATCCCTGTCCCTCCCTACTGAAACAGCTTTCTGGAGCTCTGTCCCTCCCATTGGCAATGCTTCCTGTATCCCTGATCCTATCTGCTGACACTGGTTTCTGTATCCCTTTCACTCCCAACTGTCACTGATTTCTGGATCCCTGTCCCTCCCAGTGGACACTGCTTTCTGTATCTCTGTCCCACCCTATTGGGGCTGGTTACTGGCTCCCTGACCCTCCATTTCTGCATCTGTGTCCCTCCCTACCGACACAGCTTTCTGTAGCTCTGTCCCTCCTACTGGCCCTGATTTCTGCATCCCTGACCCTCCCCACTGACACTAGTTACTCTATCTCTGCCCCTCTCTGCTGACACTGATTTCTGTATGCCTGGCCACCCTACTGATGCGTGTTACTGTATGCCTGTCCCTCCCTACTGACACTGCTTTCTGTATCTCTGTCCCTCCCTACTGAACTGGCCCACCCTACTGGCACTAGTTACTCTATCTCTGTCCCTCCTACTGACACTGCTTTCTGTGTGCATGTCCCACCTTCCCTACTGACATGGCTTTCTGTAGCTCTGTCCTGACTACTGGCCCTGGTTTCTTTATCCCTGACCCTCCCTACTGACACTAGTTGCTCTATCTCTGTCCCGCTATACTGACACTGATTTGTGCATCCCGGTCCTTCCGTGCTGACACTGCTTTCTGTATCTCTGTCTCTCCCGAATGACACTGCTTTCTGTATCCCTTTTGCTCCCTATTGACAATGGTTACTGTATCTCTGTCCAGCCCTACTTACACTGGTTTCAGTATCCCTTTTGCGCCCTACTGCCACTGATTTCTGCATCCCTGTCCCTCCCAGCTGACACTGCTTTATGTATCCCTGTCCCACCATACTGACACTGGTTACTGTATCCATGTCCCTCCATTTCTGCATCTGTGTCCCTCCCTACTGACACCACTTTCTGTAGCTCTTTCCCTCCTACTGGCCCTGCTTTCTGTATCCCTGTCCCTCCCTACTGACATTGCTTTCTGTATCCTTGTCCCTCCCTACTGACACTGCTTTCTATAGATCTAACCCTCCTACTGACACTGCTTTCTGTATGCATGTTCCACCTTCCCTACTGACACTGCTTTCTGTATCCCTGTCCCGCCCTACTGACACTGCTTTCTTTAACCCTGTCCTTCCCTACTGACACTGCTTTCTGTATGTATGCCCCACCTTCCCTACTGACACTGTTTTCTGCATCCCTGTCCCTCCCAACTGACACTGCTTTCTTTATCCCTGTCCCTCCCTACTGACACTGCTTTCTGTACCCCTGTCCCTCCCTACTGACACTGCTTTGTTTATCCCTCTCCCTCCCTACTGACACTGCATTCTGTATCCCTGTCCCTCCCTACTGACACTGCTTTCTTTATCCCTGTCCCTCCCTTCTGACACTGCTTTCTGTATGCATGTCCCACCTTCCCTACTGACACTGCTTTCTGTATGCATGTTCCACCTTCCCTACTGACACTGCTTTCTGTATCCCTGTCCCGCCCTACTGACACTGCTTTCTTTGACCCTGTCCTTCCCTACTGACACTGCTTTCTGTATGTATGCCCCACCTTCCCTACTGACACTGTTTTCTGCATCCCTGTCCCTCCCAACTGACACTGCTTTCTTTATCCCTGTCCCTCCCTACTGACACTGCTTTCTGTATGCATGTTCCACCTTCCCTTTTGACACTGCTTTCTGTATGAATGTCCCACCTTCCCTACTGACACTGCTTTCTGTACCCCTGTCCCTCCCTACTGACACTGCTTTGTTTATCCCTCTCCCTCCCTACTGACACTGCTTTCTGTATCCCTAGCCCGCCCTACTGGCACTAGTTACTCTATCTCTGTCCCTCCCTACTGACACTTCTTTCTGTATCCCTGGCCCGCCCTTCTGGCACTAGTTACTCTATCTCTGTCCCTCCCTACTGACACTGCTTTCTGTATCCCTGGCCCGCCCTACTGACACTAGTTACTCTATCTCTGCCCCTCCTACTGACACTGCTATCTGTGTCCCTGGCCCGCCCTACTGAAACTGCTTTCTGTATCCCTGGCCCGCCCTACTGGCACTAGTTACTCTATCTCTGTCCCTCCCTACTGACACTGCTTTCTGTATCCCTGGCCCGCCCTACTGGCACTAGTTACTCTATCTATGTCCCTCCTACTGACACTGCTTTCTGTATCCCTGGCCCGCCCTACTGCCACTAGTTACTCTATCTCTGTCCCTGCTACTGACACTGCTTTCTGTATGCATGTCCCACCTTCCCTACTGACACTGCTTTTCGTTTGCTTCCAGTTCTTAGTGACCCTGTCGCAGTGGTGTACCCAGGCCCACTCCCTCACCCTGCAGAACCTGAAGCCCCGGCAGCGAGGGAAGAAGGAGAGCAAAGAGGAGTACATGAAGAGCACACGGTGAGCAGTCCAAGAGCCCCCAATGTACCCGGGGCTCCCCAAAGGCAGCCAATCAAGGGATAACTCAAAGCTTAAGGTCCATCCAAGGGTAAAAACCCACATCCTCAATGTCAAGGCCTAGGTGAAAGTTCAAGAGTTCACCACTTTCAAAAGGTCAGGTCCACAAAATGCAAAGAAAGTACAAAAAGGAGTAGAAAAATCTATTGCAAGTAGAAACAAAAAAACGCTTCACACAAATTCTCAAATCAAGAACTATGTTCCAGCGTCTAAGTCAATTCAAGGCATTCCACGGTATTTTAGATACATAAGAGTCAGGAACTATTGCCGTGCACTGATCTCAAAAAGCAGCCTTTCCTTAACTCCCCCAGCAATGCCTTTCCCTTACCATAAGGCAGTGACATATGGGTGTCTGAGAACCTTTGAAGCTTCAACTTCCCGGGCACCAGTGGTCCAGGGATGAATATCGTTTTCTAAACCATCAATCAGTCCCTCACCTCTAGTACACCAGAAGAGATCCGAAACAGATTCGAAACACAAGCACATTATAAACCTCCTTGTCCAATGTTGGTAACATGGACAGAACGGCAGGCTTATCTACAAAAGGTTGTGGATCGTTGGTTAGTTGCAACGCAGTGAAAATACAATTATTCCGCAATGCTACAAGGGAATGTCCAGACAAGGCTGTATACAAAAATCTACTTTATTATTATCTACTTTATTATTATCACAACAGACATTTCTGGAAAACTATGAAATACAGCCCACCCTGGTAGGAATGCAGAGGACAGACAGTTTCAAAGAAAGAAAAGTGATGCACTCTGGATACTGACAGGAGGGTAGTCGGTGTAGTAAATAATCGCAACAGTTCAAGGATACTTGCTTTTAGCACAAAGGGAACAATGGGTCATCAAATTTCTTTAGGGGCCTTTGGAGAAGGACCAGGGGGACAGAATCACAATGTACCTTGGGCTGTAGATGTTCTTGGTGCTCGACAGGGTCGAGTTGATTTCAGGGTGCTTTGCAGCTTGTGCGACAGAGTTCAAAATGGGAGACAGCTTCGGGTATCAGGCGGCAGGCAGTACAGCAAGCAAAGCAGGATGGACGGCTGCAGACATGGTGGCTCGGTGGTCAGGAATTGTTGTCTCAGTGCTGGTCGGCGGTTCTGAAACACTGATCGAGGCATCTGAGACAGTATTACCGACTGTGACGTAACAACAGTCAGGTGCAGTCGGTTGTAGTTCGAGGGGCTCGACTGGCTTGAAAATGTCCTTTAAGACAGAAGTCGGAAATGCTTCTTGATGCACTTCTCCTAGCTTCTTCAATGGACTTGTGTCATCCTTTAAGGCGGACGGCCCAAAGCTGAGGAGAGCCTTGGAGGCAGCGGCCTTGTGCTTGGTTTGGTTCAGAGACTCTCTGGCACTTACCACCTAGGAGGCTTTCTGCAAAGCCTAGCAGGGAACGCTGTGTGCTGGTTGGGTGCAGGATCTAGAGCTGCTGTATGGTCCTCTGGATACAGTATCTCTTTTGCCTCTGAGATATTTAGGGGAGGGATCTTGCTTCCCTCTTGGAGGTTTTGGCCTTCCTTCACCAGCAGAAGATGAAAGGCAGACTATACCTTCAGCCAGGTTCCAATGATGAGTTATTCCTTATACTCCTTGAAAAGTCTTCAGATGGTCTGCCAAAAGAGGGGCTCTGACCTCGCTTAAGGTCAAATGGACCACAGGAATGTTTTCAGGCTAAGCCTACCTCAATTAACCAATCCTGTGTCCCCACCAACAATCTCCTTTATGCATGAGGTCATAATCAGAGTACTTTGCAGCACAAAAGGTAAAGGGGTGAAAACATATAATACTAAGTCCCACCCATCTTCCCGGCTGTTGTGGGTCAAAGAGTCTCTCCGGTGAATGGAGCTCTCTGTGGTTCCTGATCAAAGCGGCAGGTATGCCTTGAGGCTGTGGTGAGACCAGACTTACAGGCTCTGTCAAACCACATACTCGTACCTTCTGAATGGGGTCCCCCTGCGAGGATGACTACTGTAAACATTCAGTCCTAGACATGACATTTCACTGTCAATTGATACTGCGGGTGGGAGCTGGCATCAGGTTAACACAGTTGCATGTGAAAGGTTGTTGGAGTTTCCTGTCTCCTTTGTTACTTTACATTTTGAAGGTATACATGTTATGTCCAAAATTACGCATATTTCATTATCATGGAATATGTAGATCATGCTGGTGCTATTGTAGACTGTAATGTATGGCACCGGGGACAGCATAATTACCAGACACCTTCACATGCAATTCTATACACCTGGATAAGAACTTTCATTATAGAAGGGTGATGGGGCCTGTTGCCTTCACTGCCTACCTTCCTCCAGTTCTGCAGCAAGAGGAGGATTCGGCTATCTGAGCCATAACTACGCACACACGGGTCCCTTCTCTTTATGTGCCCTCTTCTAAGATTAAGCCCTTGGGTGACCAGAAGAAATAAGACAACAGACTGAGAAAAAGAAATGAGGGACGGAAGTGCAGCCCCACACCAGAGTCACATACTCCATGACCATTAATATCTTCGAAGTCTCTACCAACACCTGTCCCTAGGCAAAAACTGCTCATGGTGCCTGTGCCAAAACTCTAGAGTCAGCTGTGTAATAGACAGAGCAGAAAGACTAAGACAGACAGCACTGCAGAATGCGCAATAGACAGAGCAGAAAGACTAAGACAGAAAGCACTGCAGAAAGTGCAATAGACAGAGTAGAAAGACTATGATAGAGCACTGCAGAATGTGTAATAAGACCTAGACAGACAGCACTGCCGAATGTGCAGAAGACAGAGCAGAACGACTAAGACAAACAGCACACCGACAGCACTGCAGAATGTGTAATAGACACAGCAGAAGACTAAGACAGACAGCACTGCAGAATGTGTAATAAGCCTAAGACAGACAGCACTGCAGAATGTGTAATAGACAGAGCAGAAAGAGTAATTGACAGAGCAGAAAGACTAAGACAGACAGCACACAGACAGCACTGCAGAATGTGAAATAGACACAGCAGAAAGACTAAGACAGACAGCACTGCAGAATGTGTAATAAGACTAAGACAGACAGCACTGCAGAATGCGTAATAGACAGAGCAGAAAGAGAAATTGACAGAGCAGAAAGACTAAGACAGACAGCACACAGACAGCACTGCAGAATGTGTAATAGCCAGAGCTGAAAGACTAAGACAGACAGTGCTGCAGAAGATGGATACCTGGGCTTACTGAAGCTGAATACTGTGCTCCTGCTCTGGGGCCCGTGGGGCACACCTTGATGTACAGATACTGCCCTGGCACTGCTGCTAGAGGTAAGCACATGCAGGTTAACACATGTGGTTCACTTAAAGCATTCCACCTACAAGGTCCAGCCTGCCCATGACACTCCAAGATATTTGTTATTAACCCCCATTGAGCCTATAACTGCTTAGGTTAGCCATTGGAACACACAGTGGTTACATACAGGTACCCTTGATATCGAGCTTACTTTGATCAGCATCTGTCGAAGATTGGGAGACATGTAGAACATGGAACGCATGTAGTAGCTATGTCTATCTAAATGATTTGTCTATTGCAGTCAGAGAATTCCACTCAACTAGTTTTTCCATGGTAGCATGTCTGCTTCACCTAGAAGATGCTCTAGGACAACAAACCTATCACCCTGGCAGACTTAGGGGTAGCCTGCCCATAGTGCCAGAACAAATCTGACACATTGACATCGAATATAAGCTTCTTCCAGCTACAACTACGACACATTTGGTCTAGCTGGTCACATGACCTTTCGCACTAAAACATCAGACTTGCCAAAACACCTCTGCCATTAGAATTCAGCGACAACCTATAACAAATCTGGTCTAGCTGGGTACACATTGAGTCTCCTGCACCCGCCCATGTGCCTGCCTGACCTCTTGCGCTGCTTACTGGAGCCTAGCCAGCCCTCCCAAATCCTAATCTCGGCCACCTGCACACACACATCTTAAGTTTCCTCTTAGAACATTTCCCATACTGGACTTCGGTTCCTGAGGGCATTCCTACCACAAAGCACTTTGAGACCCTACAAATGGGGAAAGGTGCTATAATTATGACTAATACATATAATACAATACAGAGGATGTAGCTGGAGTGTATTCATGCCAGGAAAGGAATTAATAGCAAAGGCAGTGAGAGAAAGAGGTAGGAAGGAATCATAATCCTGGGAACAAAGTTCCAGTCTTTCAAAGTGAATCAGGAAGTACTTCTTATATCTACATGTTTTGATTCTGGTTTGTCTTCTTGCAGCGGATGCCTGGAAGGGGGCCTGGAGTCCTTACTGAAGGCCACGGGCTCTAACTTGCTCATCCTCCGTGTATCGCACTGCCCGAACATTCTGACAGACCGCTCCCTCTGGTTGGCCAGCTGCTACTGCCGGGCGTTGCAAGCCGTCACATACCGGTACGTCTCTGTTCAGAATGCTCGCCTTTGGAACGCCTGCCTTTGTGCAAGATGGCTACACATTTTTGATAAGACGCACACATACAACTAATCACCTGTATTGGTCATTCACTATATTAAAATGGTTCTACGTTATTTTGCGGCAGGATTTTTCATCGCAGGACTTTTCATCGCCTTTTTTTTATCGAAAAAAACTCATCATTTATTTTTTGGTGGGGGGGTAACCCCCCCAGACCCCACTTTTTTAATTTTTTTTATTCCCTTTCACCCACAAATATTTATTTAATTTTAACCCCCCCCCCAAAAAAAACGATGATTTTTTTTCGATAAAAAAACGGCGATGAAAAGTCCCGCGACTAAAAATCCTGCGGCAAAAGAACTGTATACCGTTAAAATAAATCATTGTGTCCATCTCTTAGAGTCATACATCTGTTCCAGGTGTTCAATTTCTACGTACTGAGTCATTCAGAATCGCCATTTTGAAGCAGGATTATGGAGAACTTCTCCAACCTGGAATAGCAGCAAGTATCTGAGGCAGATCGTCTATAGTCAAGATGATCGCCCTCTGCAGGCGTGTTTCCAACCGTCTGTGTCATGAATTGGTGCTTTTAGGTCAGTTACCATTACAGAGAGCGCCCACTCCAGAGAGCGCCCACTCCAGGGATGGACTGGTCTAAAGGGAACTCTGGAGACTTTTAGGTTAGTTACCATTACAGAGGGCGCCAGCTTTAGAGATGGTCTGGTCTACGGGGAACCCTGGAGACTTTTAGATCAGTTACCATTACGGAGGGTGCCCACTCCAGGGATGGACTGGTCTACAGGGAACTCTGGAGACTTTTAGGTCAGTTACCATTACGGAGGGCGCTCACTCCAGGCATGGACTGGTCTACAGGGAACTCTGGAGACTTTTATGTCAGTTACCATTACGGAGGGCGCCTACTCCAGGCATGGACTGGTCTACAGGGAACCCTGGAGACTTTTAGGTCAGTTACCATTACGGAGGGCGCGCACTCCAGGGATGGACTGGTCTACAGGGAACCCTGGAGACATTTAGGTCAGTTACCATTACGGAGGGCGCGCACTCCAGGCATGGACTGGTCTACAGGGAACCCTGGAGACTTTTAGGTCAGTTACCATTACGGAGGGCGCTCACTCCAGGGATGGACTGGTCTACAGGGAACCCTGGAGACTTTTAGGTCAGTTACCATTACGGAGGGCGCCTACTCCAGGCATGGACTGGTCTACAGGGAACCCTGGAGACTTTTAGGTCAGTTACCATTACGGAGGGCGCCCACTCCAGGGATGGACTGGTCTACAGGGAACCCTGGAGACTTTTAGGTCAGTTACCATTACGGAGGGCGCCCACTCCAGGGATAGACTGGTCTACAGGGAACCCTGGAGACTTTTAGGTCAGTTACCATTACCGAGGGCGCCAACTCCAGGGATGGACTGGTCTACAGGGATGGACGGGTCTACAGGGAACTCTGGAGACTTTTAGGTCAGTTACCATTACGGAGGGTGCCTACTCCAGGGATGGGCTGGTCTACAGGGAACTCTGGAGACTTTTAGGTCAGTTACCATTACAGAGGGCTCCCACTCCAGGGATGGACTGGTCTACAGGGAACTCTGGAGACTTTTAGGTTGGTTACCATTATGGAGGGCGCCCACTCCAGGGATGGACTGGTCTACAGGGAACTCGGGAGACTTTTAGGTCGGTTACCATTACAGAGGGCGCCCACTCCAGGGATGGACTGGTCTACAGGGAACTCTGGAGACTTTTAGGTAGTTACCATTACGGATGCTCATTAGCAAGGATGTTGGCACTGAGTGAGAATGGAGGTCTGGATTACACGCTCCTTCTCACCTGATGCCTGCGGGCTGCGCAAGAAACAAATAACATTACATACCATAACTAATTGGGGTCTATGATTCAAGCGGATTCAAACGTCATGAGCAATTAACAACGGGTGGCTAATTATTAGTGCAGCTCTTTAGCATTCTAACAAATAGTTTCATTCAACTTGGAAATACCCACATCCATCAGGAACAAACCGAAATGATTCTGAATGTCCTTAAATATGCAAGTGCACAACCAGTGCACTTGTCTCGGGAGGTTAGCTCAGGGGCAACGTGCTCGCTTTGGAAGCAAGACGACACAGAGCAACACAGGTTCGGTCCCCAATCATATCATATCATATGCAAAATGCAGATAAATATCCCATGTGATCATTCATAAATACTGGGGGGAGTGCAATTGGGCTGAGACTTAGTGGGCAGGTCATTGAAACTGGAGTCGAAAGAGAAAAAAGGTATTAGGGTGATTCTTCTGATAGAAAATATAAGGTTGTCATAGAAAATGTAAGCAGTTATAGCATGTAGGGGGGAGTCAGAATCAACATTTTTACTCAGGGGGGCTGGGCGGGCTCAAGATAAAAGATGTTTGACTATCACTGCAACACAAGGGCAGAAGGACCCCACTCGCCTTAGTGATCAGTTAAGGAACAGGCAGCCTACCCCTAAATCTCATCTCCATTTATATAGCATGAATATGTGTAAAGCAGTCTATTGAATAGTACCCCAAAGAGTGCTAAAGGAAAGTGGCCCGGGTTGCCATTTTAAAGGCACATGGCTAATATTGATTGACGTGATCTTAGTCCCCCAAACTGTCCAATAGGAGTCTCCCTTAAGTGGATCACATTCCCAGCGTTGCTACATGAGAATGACCTCACTACACTTCCATAGCCCCCTATAAGTAACGGGGATAGCTGCAAGGAACTCTGGGAAAGTGCTATGCCTATTTTGATCTGCTGCTGGTATAACAGAGAGTTTTTGCCAATGACTTATATATCAAAGCCTGAATCCCCTCTTCCTCTCTCTTCTTGAGTGGGCTCTGTGCTTTTCAAAGGATCTACTGGGATCTACTGGGAGGGGCAAACAGAACTGTCCCTATCCTCCCGCTACTAAAACGACTAGTCTCAAAGACGGAGATTGCCTGGGGAATCGCCAAGGCCTAGCTAGAAGCAAGCATGGACAAAACCACCAGTGTTGGCTTTTGTGTATGCATGGGTTAGGCATTTGCCAGGCAGTGCCATAATGGTACTACCTGGGCATTAGATGGTAACAGCTAGAAAATGGTTAGAGTAACTGCGTATTTGAATTCAGTTCCAGTGGCCTATCTAATACCTATGCACAAGCCAAACTTGTTGGCTTTGCTAATGCATGGTTTTAACTGGACTTCAGTGCAAGGAACAAATGTGAGGACACACACATTGCTTGCAGATCAAGTGGCTGAAACCACACGCCTAATAAGACATTTTAATAGTACCGCGAGACCATTTAAAAGTACAATTAAGCCACTAATTCTCAGGTGGTTGCTTAGAAATAACACTGGCAGACCCTATACTGCACAATGTTTGATGATAATGCTTGATGGAGATAGCTCAAAGAGATTCCAGAAGGATGTTTTTTGGGTGGGGAGGAGCAGGTGGTAGGTGGGAATGGCTATACGGATTCACATGACTATGGGCAGTCAATGGGTACGTAGATGTCCAAACAGCATCCACAAGCTGTGTGTCCGTCCTCACATTGCATCTCCTTCGAATCAGTATTCTAGTGCAGTAGTTTTGGCTTATAGGGTGTGCCCAGGTACCTCGTAAACATTACAGACAAGCATAAGGATCAACAACTCTAGCTTAGCTCAAAAAAAGCCACAATGTCTATAAGGACACAAAATTACTTTCAAACCCCTGAAATGGAATTATGAATTTTTGTTATGATTTCTGGTTGTTTCAGGTTTGGCATGATGCCAAGTTGTTTACTGTGGTGATTAGGTAACGAGAGACTTGTAAATATGCCATTAGTCCAATGTTCAATTTCTCTACTGTCCAGAAAGCAGTTTGCTGTGACTTTGCAATTTTATTTAAATTAGGAAACATAGATTGGATTTCTGCGGAAAGGTTTGCACAGACTGACCTTTCACTCTCTTCCTCTCTTGCCAACACTTTAGGCGGCACACCTCCAGGCTCTACTGAAAGGTTGCCGTAGTGTGAGTTAAGGTTTCAAGCGTAGCGGGATAGATAATTGGTTCTATTGGGGGGAAGTAGTTGATGTGGATGGGGCCGAGATTTTAGCAACATTTGTGGACTTTGCTGTATTGTTGTTTTGCGGTGTGGTTAGTCACGTTAGCGTAGCCACTTGAAATGTGTGTACCCTTCACATGTTCCTGTGGAGCACCCATAGGCTGCATACATTGTGTTGAATTGATCCCGATTCATGTTCTATCCTGTCACTTCTGAATCAGGTGTTGGTGTGTATGTGCGTCCCTGTGCCTGCGGGCCGTTTTGGCGCGTTATAAATAAATAAATAAATAAATAAATAAATAAATAAATAAATAGCTCGTTTTAAAATCCCATTGGAATAGATACAGTTGAATGGCATCATGGTGAAATTGCAATTACAAATATGGACATTTTGCCAGTTACCAACTCCGACCAAACTCACTCAGGATGCCGCACATGACATCATAGACAAGGTCGTTGATGAGATGATCACTGATGACATCACATAATAATACATCACCAATGGGCGCACTCCCGGAGGGAAAAAGTGTAGCTGTACTGTGATTATGGTGTGCAGATCAGGCGCGCAACGTCATTCAGCTGGCCATGTTTTAGCCCCCCTCCCCCCTCGCCCGTGAAATTTTAGCAGAGGGGTGGGGCTTTTTTATGGTGACCAGACGTCCCGTTTTTGTCAGGACCATCCCGGAATTAGGACCCCTGACCCCCCACGCCCCGTCCCGAGAGTTTAAAAAAATTAAAATACATGTGCTGATTTTGGGGAAGGGAGGGTGCCCGCTGCTGTAATCTAACAATTCAAGCCGACATTTTCTAGCATCACCATCAGAGGCGTTGCTAGGGGGGGACTAAGGGGGCTATAGCCCCTGATCTTTTGGTTGTAGCCCCGGATAGAATCTCAGGAGCTACAGCCAAAAGACTAGCTAGCCCCCAGTCCCAACAGTTCCAACATCAGCGTAGCCCCGGGTCATTTCCAGACCTAGCAACTCCCCTGATCACCATTGATAGAAACCCCAGGCTCACCTCGAGCATCCAACATTTATGTCCCTAACCACATGTATCTACTTACTGCAACACTGAGACTGGTTAAAATATATATATATTTTTGCAAAGCCTGTAACAATGAAAGCAAAAGCTCCTCAAAGCGCTATAGTGAGGTATCATTTTACAAGCCTGCAGGTAATATATATGAGAGGTGCTGGAGATATTTATTTTAATGCATGATCCCATGGGGAAGGGGGTGCCATGGAAGGCGGTGTGACAGAGGTGGGTATTAGCCTATTTGACCTAAAACAATTAATCTAATGATCCATTTGGTCAAATTTTGCATGGGTAATTTGGCCTTTGGGGCAATTTGATCGCATATATTTTTCCCTTAAAATTGGAGGCGAGGGACAAAGAAAAACACAAAAATGCACATGTGCGTTTGAATTGGGCCAGAGAAAATAAAGTGCAGTCAGTTTGCCGTGATCAAAATGTTTTTGGTGAAACATACCCAAACCACAGCGGTGTGGGGTGGGGATTGAATGTGCTCAGAGTGCTAGTCCTACTTTTATTTTTTTCACCTGTCCCGGTTTTTCATTTTCAAAATCTGAATTCCCCAGGCTTTCTGTTCATCTGAGAGGGGAGAGAAGCCTTTCCTAAAACCGGCGGCTTTAAAGTGTTACTGTGTTCGTGCAGAAACATGTATTTGAACAAACGCAGCAACACTTTAAAGCTGCGAGTTTCAGGAAAGACTTCCATCACTGTGCAGCCTTACGAAAATGAGCCCCCTCCCCAAGGAAGCAAACGAACATATAACAACGTTATGTGTTCTTTCACCTCTGAGGGCAGGGGGCTGATGTACACACTTGCTTTTTGTTAGGCAGACAGGCAAGGGAAGCCTTTTCTGAAACTAGCAGTGTGAAAGGGTGTTGCATGTTAGCTCGTTATGTATGCATGTGTGCAAGGAGTGTGTGTACAATGTATGTACGGATGTGTGTGTGAATGAGTGTATGATGCATTGGGGGCATGTAAATGAGCGAGTGTATGGTCAATGGGATGTTTAATTGAGTGAGTGAATGTGTCTATGTGTATGTGTGTTCGCTTATGTGTAATGCTGGACTGAGGAGCTGATTCTGGCGGGTTGAGGGTGGGGAGGTGTGGTGGTTGGTCGGAGTGAAAGGGGGATAGGATATATGGGCTCCCTGCCAGACAACCCTTGGGGTAGAACAGAGGGGGCAGAACCTCTGGGTTTGCCCTGCCCCATTTCTAAAGTGGCCCCACCCATAACCTGTTACCCCCAAAACCCCCAAAATGTAGGTTTCGTTGCACTCCTGGTGCAGATTACATTATTAAAGTATGTTATGACATGTTGCAGTACTCTCCACAAAAGAATGTGGCAGGCAAAAAAGCCCCACACACATTGAAAGGGCTCCACATTGATTTTGCCCTGCGTGTAATGGACAAACAAGGGTTTATATTCTGAAATATTCATAGTACGCATATACTTACACATACTATAGACCAAATTCTCTTTTTGTCAGTGTTTTAAAGCCTAGCCTCCCATCCCCCAGCTCTGACACTTTGTTGCAATGTCCCCTGAGCTGTAATTAACATGCAGCTCAGCGGGCCCGGGGTAGACTGAGGCGTTGCAGACATAAGGAGCGCACGCTCTCAGGATGACGCTCCTCAGGATCCTCTGAAGAGTGAATTAGGTCGCCTGCTTTTCAGAAGCCACGCGTTCCATCTTTAGAACCTCCGCGATGACTGCTCCGCTGCTGTCATTTGCATATTCATTCTAGTCTGCAATCACGGCCTGATTTAATGGCTTTGTGAGATAATTGGATTTGCTTCTGAAATTGAGCTGTTGGAAGGTCTTCCCGGCTCCTTGTCAAAACTGTGACTGGTCGACGCGAAACCCGTCTGAAAAAGACACATATCACAAGCAGTTCTGAGTTTACCCTACACAACATCGGAGTGTCATCTGGCTGGCGCTAGCCTAAAATGGTCAATAATTGCAAAGGTAACATTACACCTTCTACATCCACCCTTTACAATAGCCCACCCTGATTGAGCCGTAATCTTCTACCCACAATCTAACAGTCCTACCACTACACCTGTGTCCTGTCTCCAAGCCTAAATGATTCTTCTACATCTGCCGGTGGAATAGTTTAAGTTGCTCCTTAGCTTGTCTTCCTCAGTCTGATGAATCAAGAACCGGGGTAAGAGTGGTCCAGGGGTTAATGTCGGTTTCTAAACTATCAGTCAGCCCCACGCCTGTAATACACCAGAATGGATCTGAGAAGATTGTATTATACACTCATACAATTCAAATTATAAACTTCCTTCTCCAATTTTGGTATCATGGACGGAATGGCAGGCTTATCTGCTCTAAAGGTCGTGGGTCGCTGGTTATTTGCAACACAGCGAAAATACAATTATTAACCAATGATAAAAGGAGTGTCCAGTCAAGATTGTATACAAATATCTACTTTATTATTATCACAACAGGCAATCGAATAACTCTACTAATTACAACCCACCCTGTAGAGGAATGCAGAAAACAGACAATTTCTAAGAAGGAAAAGGGATGCACTCTGGATACTGACAGGAGGGTAGTTGCTACAGTTAATAACCACAAAGGTTTTTGAAAAGGCTTTGTCGCTTCAGCAAAAGGGACAAAGTGTTTTGAAATGTCTCTAGGGGCTTTCTAGGAAGGACCGAATCACAATGTACCTCTTGCTGTAGTTAGTCTTAGTGCTCAACGGCAATGAGTTGGCTTGAGGGTGCTTTTCAGGCTTCTGAAACTGAGTTTGTGACGGGAGTCAGCGGCGGGTATCAGGCGGTTAGACGGTTCGGTGAGCGAAGCTTGGCGAAAGGCTACAGGCTGGCCTTCAGAGCGACTTGAGGTCAGGAATCGTCTGAGTGCTTATCGGCAGTTCTGAAGCACCGGTCGAGATGTCACAGGTTTCTTTCAGCGACTTGGTTTGACTGCGGTCAGTCTTGCCCTCCGTTGCGGATCAAGGCACTCGACTGGCTCGAGAATGTCCTTTAAGGCAGGCGGTGGTGGATTCTTGTTGTTGCGCTTCTCTGCGCTTCTTCAATGGGCTTGCATTGTTCTTTAAGGTGGTCAACCTAAAGCTAGGGAGTGTGTTGGAGGTAGCTGCCTTGGTTTCGGGGACACAGGCAAGTATTTCAAAGTGCTCAAGGAGGGTGGGAACAAGGGGAAAAAACAACAGTCATTCAGAGCCCTTGAATTTCTGAACGATACAGTCTGCACAGGCAGCGTAAGTGAATATAGTACAGTTGACAGGGTAGATAACAGCCAATAGGTTTGACGACGATTCTGCAGTGTTTCCAAGTGCATTTAGACGCCACCATGCAAGGAAGGTAGACAGGGAAGACAGATAGACGATCTTCAAAGGCATGGTATGTGCAGTTCTTGCAAGTGAACAGACGGTACAGGAGATGGAGGGGGAGGGGAAGAAAGAAGTGCAGGGGATTCCAAGTGTGCCCAGTCAGTAAGAAACTGGGGAAGTGAAAGACAGGAGAAGTAAAGGTATGGAGAAGTAAATGTGGAAAAGTGAATGCAGGGGAAGTGAAAGACAGGAGAAGTAAAGGTATGGTGAAGTAAATGTGGCAAAGTGGATGTGTGGCAAGGCGAATGCAAGGGAAGCGAAAGACAGGAGAAGTAAAGGTATGGAGAACTAAATTTGGCAAAGTGAATGCAGGGGAAGTGAAAGACAGGAGAACTGTGACAAAGTGAATGCGCGGCAAAGTGAAAGATGGAGAATTGAAAGACAAGAGAAGTAAAGGTATGGAGAAGTAAATGTGGCAAATTGAATGCCGGGGAAGCGAAAGACAGGAGAAGTAAAGGTATGGAGAAGTAAATGTGGCAAAGTGAATGTGTGGCAAAGTGAATGCAGGGGAAGTGAAAGACAGGAGAAGTAAAGGTATGGAGAAGTAAATGTGGAAAGGTGAATGCAGGGGAAGTGAAAGACAGGAGAAGTAAAGGTATTCAGAAGTAAATGTGGCAAAGTGGATGTGTGGCAACACGAATGCAGGGGAAGTGAAAGACAGGAGAAGTAAAGGTATGGAGGAGTAAATGTGGCAAAGTGGATGTATGGCAAAGTGAATGCAGGGGAAGTGAAATACAGGAGAAGTAAAGGTATGGAGAAGTAAATGTGGCAAATTGAATGCCGGGGAAGCGAAAGACAGGAGAAGTAAAGGTATGGAGAAGTAAATGTGGCAAAGTGAATGTGTGGCAAAGTGAATCCAGGGGAAGTGAAAGACAGGAGAAGTAAAGGTATGGAGGAGTAAATGTGGCAAAGTGGAAGTGTGGCAACACGAATGCAGGGGAAGTGAAAGACAGGAGAAGTAAAGGTATGGAGGAGTAAATGTGGCAAAGTGGATGTGCGGCAAAGTGAATGCAGGGGAAGTGAAAGACAGGAGAAGTAAAGGTATGGAGGAGTAAATGTGGCAAAGTGAATGTGTGGCAAATTAATGCAGGGGAAGTGAAAGACAGGAGAAATAAAGGTATGGAGGAGTAAATGTGGCAAAGTGGATGTGTGGCAAAGTGAATGCAGGGGAAGTGAAAGACAGGAGAAGTAAAGGTACGGGGAAGTAAATGTGGCAAAGTGCATGTAGGGGAAGTTAAAGACAGGAGAGCTGAAGGTATGGAGAAGTAAATGTGGCAACATGGATGTGTGGCAAAGTGAATGCAGGGGAACTGGAAGGGGATGTGAAAGACGGGAGAAGTAAAGGTATGGAGGAGTAAATGTGGCAAAGTGAATGTGTGGCAAATTAATGCAGGGGAAGTGAAAGACAGGAGAAATAAAGGTATGGAGGAGTAAATGTGGCAAAGTGGATGTGTGGCAAAGTGAATGCAGGGGAAGTGAAAGACAGGAGAAGTAAAGGTACGGGGAAGTAAATGTGGCAAAGTGAATGTAGGGGAAGTTAAAGACAGGAGAGCTGAAGGTATGGAGAAGTAAATGTGGCAACATGGATGTGTGGCAAAGTGAATGCAGGGGAACTGGAAGGGGATGTGAAAGACGGGAGAAGTAAAGGTGTGGAGGAGTAAATGTGGCAAAGTAAATGTGTGGCAAAGTGAATGCAGGGGAAGTAAAGACATGTAGGGGAAGCAAAGACATGCATCCGTCATGACCACATAACCATCATCTTGCTGTACAACTAATGTTCAAATCTTCTAGCTACAAAGGCTAGGTATGCCCTGTTATGGAGTGGGGAAGGACTTTAGGACACCCACCGAATTTCTTAAACTCCTGCCCACTCATCTGTGCTACTACAGCTCACTCTATAGTAGCACATTTTCGGAAGTGGTGTGCGTCCAACTCTTTGGCGCCCAATCTAATCCTTGCTAGGCCTGCTCAGAGCACTTCTAGCATAAGGTAAAACTTGCAGGTTGTCTCCCATTTTTATATCAGCTCCTTAAATCCAATATGCACAATCTGCCTGTTACTGGTGAATTGCAGACAACACAGAAAAATGTGCAGACCGGGGTGTACCGAGGCCATCAATCCTACCACCGCCCCTACGCTCTCCTGGTCAGTTTTAGGCAGTACCAAAAATTTTGCAGCTGCAAGACTTCTGTCTCTCTTTTCATTTAGAAACCCTGCCTCTCTTCACCCCTCATCACCCTGAAAGAAAGGAAATAGATCTTCAAAACAGCCCCAAGAAATACTAATAGAAATTCAGATCTGAACAACTCAGTGTCTCAGAACACACAGACCTCCTTCATTACCACAAGTCAAACTCTGACTATATGGAAGAATGTATCGTGTTAGGGTGGAAACAGTTGGCATGTAATTAGTTGTGACAGTTGTAGATTTAGTGGAGACAGAGGTTGTAACACGTTTACCAGTAATGGATAAGTCTACATCCGAAGGCCTGTTTGTTGTGATTGAAGAGGAAAAATGTGACGATCCCTTCCCCCAACCCACGTACAAACTGTGGAAGACGACGTCACGACCAAAGAACCTCCGATCACACGAGTTTGCACCTTTGCCCACTGCCCCGGATGCCAACGCACACCATGACCAGGCTCCACCTCTGAGACCAGGCTGCATCCTGCCCAAGGGACTATATGGAAGAATGTATCGTGTTAGGGTGGAAACATTTGGCATGTAATTAGTTGTGATAGTTGTAGATTTAGTGGAGACAGAGGTTGTAACACGTTTATCAGTAATGGACAACTCTACATCCAAAGGCCTGCTTGTTGTGATCATAATTGGTTATCTATAACACGCTTAATACCCAGAGGTGTCTAAGCACGGAAACGGGGATCGAACCTGTGTTGCTTCACGTCGTCCTTCCAAGACGAGCGCTTTGCTTCTGAGCTATCCTCCTGAGACCCAAGTAAATTTAATTTGATCATAAACTTTATTCATGTATGCAAAAAACAATAGTAACTCTGCTTGCATTGTGGCCCAAATACTGATAATGGGATCAATATTCTATATGTATGTTTTAAGAAGATTTTTCCAAGATGGGTTGTTGAATATGTATCTTGTAGAACATGAAGATTGTAAGCCTTGATTCCTGAAGGTTTTCGTATTGATTATGATCCTGGAAGTTATATATGAGCTTAAAGATAATTTATTTCAATGGACCTGTTTTTGATTACCATGGAAGCAACTTTGCAGAGTTGATTGGATATTTGTTTGACCTTTTGATCATTTTAAGTCAGATTTTTAGCTAAGTGGTCAACTCGTCTTCCCGACACACCTCATTATCTGCTAAGTATTCGGAAGGTGATGGGGTCAGTGCTGGCCGACATCAGTTTCTGTACGATATCAGGGATCCTGAAGCCGGACCCTCCTGATTTGAAGTCTGCTCTACAAATAACACCTGTTTTAAGACATAGCAACAGTACTTATTTGGCTGCACAAAGATGACAGATGATTTTGACAGTATGTCCATTGCCCTTCAATACTACATAGGAGGTGAACTATCACATGACTTCATAATGCTGATATGCCGTACGATCGATGTGTTTTCATCAAAGTACAACTTGACAAATTCTTTTTTTAAATGTTCCTACTGATTTTTTGACCACCGAATAGAGAGGAAGAGCCCAGGTACCCTACTCCCTGCCCACCATATACTGCATGACCACAACCCACCTTCTACCTTTTGGTGGAAAAAAACAGGAAAAAGATTTGAAAAAACATTTTTTGAGTTGAGCTTGGACCAAAACTCATAAACCCCTACCGTACAAAGGAAATGCTGGTTTTGCAATTTTACTAATCTCACTCTGAGGTTCCTTTCAGAGCATTAATTCAGAGGTAAGTAAATGACTGTTACAGTGACCCTGGGTTGTAGTATAGAGCCGTCAGGCTATCAAATTATACAATTTCCTTAGTTTGTAAACAAAGGAGAACAACCAACCTTTACATATGGAGAGTCAGCAGTGGGTGCCACGCTACATAACCGGATACCTATTCAGTATTAATCAGGAATAAAGAAATGTGTCCTCAATGTTTTATGATAAAAACATTAAAGACTGTCTGAAAAAATATACCATTGTTAGTGACTATAAATATATGGACTTTATTCATTATAGCAAGAAATAATTGACTAGAAAGTCATGATTTCGTTCCAATTCCCCAAGCTGGACATTTTCTTGACAACGACAAACCAGGTATGGGTGAGGTTTTTCTGTCTTCGAGGACACTTTGAAGAATTCTTTAGGGGAAAAAGCTACTCAATATCTTTACAATGAGGTTACTCTTTTACTTTATGATCATATAAACTTCTTTTTTGGGGCATAATCATTTGAAATTGTTCTCGGGAATGCAATTCAAATGTTGAAGCTTATCTAGATTTTTTTTAAAGAATAAGGTTAGTTGGGTTGCCTACATTTAAACTATCTCTAATCCTTAAATACATACTTCTTACTATGGGTGAAACATACTATTCATATTTTATAAGAAATCATTCTATGTTCCTCCTCAAGAAGGGTCTAAGAGACCCAGAGCGCACAGAAGTCATAGTTGAAGGTGGATGAAGTTTCATTTTTAATTTCAATATTCAATATTTTACTATAACTAGGTAAAACAAACTAAGAATTATCTTGGTTTTATAATAACATTATTTTCAGGGGAATTCAATACCCCAGAGTGGTGGATGAAGTTTCATTTTTAATTTCAATATTCAATATTTTACTATAACTAGTTAAAACAAACTAAGAATTATCTTGGTTTTATAATAACATTATTTTCAGGGGAATTCAATACCCCAGTGGGGGTTGAACACTGTTCCTGTATATTTTACATAGTACCTTTCACTTCCAGTGTAATTGTTGTCTCTGCTGGAGACCACTTGGTGCAGGCAACAATACATATAACTAATTATTTAAATACACCAAAAATGTATCTGCATTCTTACCCCACGTCAATAACTTAGCCACTCACCTTTCTTCATGACTTTGACCCCTCGATGTGGTTCCTTCCCAGGGGAGCCACGTAGGGCATCCCTACCAACATTTAGTTAATTCCCTCCGATCTTGAATTAATTCCCTCCGGTCTTGTGGTCCATCTTGCCAGTTCACAGCGAAAACCCCTGTTGCTCTTCTTGGTAATGCCACTCTGCACATTTCTTCCCGTTGAGTTAGTTGCAACATACTGTACACCTTTTTGCATTCTGAATTGAATTTCATGAGGGCCTACCCTTTTCAGTACGCTAGGGTGATTTGTAACAGACACTATGCCGGCCGTACAGAACCCAACATCGCAGTGCTCCCTTCTTTTGTTTTTTCCTTGCAGTATTTGATGGCTCTTTGACTTTATTTTTGTGACCAGAGAAACTTCCTTCTAGGCCCCCTGTCACAGCAATCTTTTCATCTGGCTCCTGGAACAGGCATGCATTTTAAACACCCCATTTTGCTCCCAGGGTGATTCTATTGCTATCCAATTGTGCGTGGAGTAGGCTGGCGGCAGCTCTTATTTATTTAGCATTTTCACTGCTGGTTTTCCTTCTGAGGACCAGGTTTAGTCATACTGGCAGGACCGTGACTCCTTTGTACTTGCTCTCTGATTCTTCTTGATCTGCTGTAATCTCTTGCTGGGCTTTTCTTTGTCCTCCTTCTAGTCAACCTGGTTGGCTGGTCCTGGCAGGGACTGTTCCTCGGTCATTGCTCTTCTACTCCCCGGTTAAATTCTCCTCCATCATACACCGGAAGGTAGGGTGCGTTCTTCATCTAGAAGAGTAGTGGGTCACCACTACTTTACCTCAGCTCTGTCATGGCGTGTCCAGGATTGCCCCATTTTAATTGCTCCTGCCGTTGGACTTTTCTGTGCTGCCTGGCTGCCCCGTCTTGCCCCTCCTTGGTCGGGTTGCCCCATCTTCTGGATGCTTTTAATGTCACTGCTAGTGCTTCTGGACGGACGGTCGTCTTCCTGAGAGCACAGGGTCTTCTTCTTTTTGTTCATATGGGTAATCGCTGGTCGCTGATCTGGGGTTCAAGTTCCTGGGTACCAGATCCTTGTCACAGCCCTATAAAAGAAGCCCTTTACTTGCAAGATTATCCATCTCCAAACCGAATCTTCAGTGACTGGCGCCATAAGTACCTGTCCCCCATTACTGGGAGCCTTAGATATTCTTCAGAATCATCTTCAGGGGTCTCATAGTTCTGCGAGTTGAGGGGTTTTGTAGGCCCCCACTCTAGTGTGAATCTTTATTGAATCCCTGAATTCTGCTTACCTCTGCCCTTCTCTAGCTGCCTGGGTCTTGACCTTGAAACTGAAGGGAGTTCTCCTCTGGTGCACCCAGATGTGCGTTGCATCTTTGGACGTGCCTGGTGGATAGAACTGGTTCATTCCCATAACCGCAATTTGCCAATGGATTGACTCCAGTTGGATCCCTAATTCATCGGTAGTGACCTCTTGTCGGATTTTAATTTCTTATCAGTGTTTTTATTTTTTATTTTAGGCAATGTTCCATCCAGATGCAGCACCACAACATGAGAGCTCTCAGAGCCCAGATCTGGGTTTGACAAAATTGCTTTATTTTATTTTAGTGAAAGTTTTAGAATTTCATTGATTGGGTTTTTTCATTAAGATAAAAGGGACTGCATTATGGAAGGTGATGTGTGGCCTCTGTCACTGACAAGATATGACTTTTGTAAGACATTGGCCCTCATTACGAGTCCGGCGGTAACTGTGCCGGGAAAACCAGCAGGTACCCTCGGACCCACAAAGAATTACCGCCGCCTGACTTGCCGGAAACACCGGGACATTACATCCCCGGCGGTCCAGTAAGTCAGTCGGCGGTAAGTGTTACTCCCCATTCGCTTTGAGTCTGATCGGACTCAATGGGAATGGGGAGAACGGGAGCACCGGCACCGTTGTTCCCAGACCGGCAAACTTATAATGAGGGTCACTGTTACCTTCTAAAGAGACTTCTCCTGGTCTCTCCGCTTTCCAATATAGGGTTGGTGGCAACACACAAAGTGGTGGCATCTAAATTGTTATTATGTGATAAGACTTGAAATATTTAAAGAAAGCCTCTCCCATCGAGTCGCCAAGAGACTGGGTTATCGAATTCATCATTGCGGACATGATGGAATACATTTATCGCGTCTCCTATACAGAATTAAATCTTCCCTGTTATCAATGGTATGCTCTCTTCAGCAGATACCATCAATAAATGGTATCAGGTAATAATGTCCCCATGCATGTCCCCATACATAATGTCCCCAGATACATTTGCGGGGACATCATTACATGGAACCCAATAAATCTCAAGGGTTCGCACTGTGTTGAAGGCCTAGGCACCCCTTTTATTTTTATTCTGCCTTTGAGAATCGAAAGAGCTGTGGGAGGCAGGTGCATTGCGATAGACTAACTCAAGGCAGAGCTAATAGCTGCCTGAATTTACAAGGGTCCAATTACAATGTGCAATTAACTTAAATAAAACTTAAATTAAATGTCAATATATTATATTGCTCAATATATTCTGCCAGTTGGATGAAGCCCTTGTGGGGAAGCACCCGCCGAAAACCCCCGCTGTGGTCATTACAATATATTTCATAACAGGTGCCATTTATATAGCTTCTGTTTTGTACAGCAGGGTAATTAAAAAAGAAAGCTGGCAATTAGCCAAAAGGCCCCTAGCAGAGGCAATAGAGAGTTACTGAGCAGCTGGCTAGCAGAAAGGGGCAAAGCAACGTGAACATGGCAGTATGGGGTAGGGCGATGCGCCAGCCCCAGAAGCAAGAAATTCCACAGGTCATCAAAATAAACCAGGAAATAAACCATGAACTATGGTGCCTTGTAAAACCATCTTAATGGCACCGATTATACATTAGAAAAGAGTTGATTTTAAGCGAAGTTACTTAAAGCACTAAAAAGCCAAACACACACTCGGTGAACGGAATACTTGCTCGCTGCCTGCGAACAGGAAATCACGAGTTGAGTTACAAGGTATGTGCAAAGCAGCACATGTTCCATGTGAATGTCTGCTTGCCACCGGCAGATGTCTTGGTTTTCAAGGCAGATTAATGTTTGCCCTTTTTTGGGTTCCCCTAGCAGGTCTGTCTGGTCATGATCGCGTGATCTATTATTTGCATTTTGGGCCTTGTAAGCATGGGACCACAGTTCCCAGAATGCAAAGGAAGAATGAGGACATGAGAAGATACACAGACATGACTTGGGTCCCTGGAGAGCACCGTCCTCCAGGAGGATTTCCATAAGGGGGGCTTCGGTCTGGGAACGCTCCCTAGCACCTACATCTAAGACGCTAGTGTGTGCTATGCTGGCTACGTACCAAGGCGACCACCCGTTGGGGGTGTGGGGGGATTTAGGCAATCACCATTTTTCTCATTGAATATCTGGAGACATGAGATTACCTGCCAGGCCCTGTGCAGTAACACCTCATACCCAAGTGCCCTGCCTGGCTCCTCGGTGCGGACGATCAGCCACCACACTGGGGTGGTAAGCGGGTGCTCCATCTGGCCCTGCCACACCAGTGGCCATAGTCTGTTGCCCCCACTAGGCACCAGAAGAAAAGCTTCCTGAATGATGCCACCCACAGCACACAGCATACCACCTTATAGGCACTCCTTACTCTATTGAGGAGTCAGCCTGGTGCCTTGCCCCCTGATATGGGCTGAGACACTTGTGCTCCCTTTGTACACACTGTAACTGCCAGGCCATGTTCTTGTAGCGCCTAATAGCCCATGTATGTATTCCTTTTGTTGCCAGCCGGGCACACGCGCCATACAGCCGTTCCAAGCACGAAAGCAAACCTCTCCCCTTAGAGGAAGGGGAAAAGGTATAGGGTAACCTCCCCTAAGACCTCCTGGAAGCCAGAATTCAAGACTGATGTATTAGGCTGTGCCTGGCTGAGGACTTCCATGCCATATTCCTGCCACCTGGTGCACATTGTGGAGGAAGCATCTCCCCAGGCAGACCTGCCACCGCTGCTGATGCCGTGCTAGTACTAAAAGGGTGGGTGCCGAACTGCTTGGCATCTAGCCCAGCTTCCGTCACATTTCTCCTAGCACCGCTTCTGAACGGGTTTGAAGTGGTCTTCTGTTAGGGTGGTCTGTCCCTTTGAATGAGCAGACTCCCAGGTCCTTCTCCCCTCTCCTGAAGGTACTTCTGGGTCGCTTGCACTGGACCACATAGCTTCCCACGCACCTCTACCTGCCTGATCTATCTCGGATCTTGGATTCCTTCCTGCTCCACCCAATGATCCTTCCATTGCACTGCCTTACTGGCCTCTCCTTACCTTCCCTTTACTGCCAGTTCTGTCCATCTGGTGGGACCATGGAACGCCAGTCAGCTTGTGCACCGACAGGACTGGCCGGAGTGCCCAGCCCAGGCAGCCCATAATGTCCTGTAATGTCGTCTCCTGAAAGACTTCCCTTTAGTCCTTCTCTTTATTGGCTGTTCTACGCCAACCCGTGAACATTCCCTTATCTTCTTCCTCCCTTAACTCAGGCACCCAACTCATCATGCTGCCTATGATGGACTCTTCCCCACTTGCCAGGCCCTTAAACCAAATTACCGGCTGCACTGTTTCCTCAGATCCCCAATGCCCCCCTACATTGAATTAATCTTTGTAACATTCCCTGTCATGTAATCTAATGCGTAATTTGTATACCGCCTTTCACCATTAGTATGGTCACATAGAATGCCAGCCCCACACTGGCCCTTAGTTTCCTTTGACAGAGCATCACCCGCTCCTTCGCTCCTGGGCACCGGTATCCCACAGACTTTGGAGGAATCGCACCATCTACCTGAACCCAGTGACCTAGGGCCATTTAAGACGTGTAAGTGACTTCAATTCAGCACTCCAACTAAGTCAATGCCTACTCTGAGATGCCCAATGGAAGCCCTTATTTATATATTTTTATGACAAGTTCATAAATCTGGATAATGAACCCTTATATAACGCCCCTCTCTTTGAATCCCCCTGACCTCACTGAGCCAAGAAGTAGGTTTGTTTTGCAAATATAAAAGATTTATTTGAAAAATTAAACAATATATATATATCACACTTTTATGAATAAATTAATATTTGATAGCACTCTTATGAATATGACAGTGATTAACAGTGGATAATATTACAGTAGCACAATTCTTTAATTACTTAGGAGTTGGTATAGAAAGGATAAGGTAGCAGAGAATACTGTTACGCTCACCTGGCTCCCACAGGGGCGGCGATCTGAATTGGACAGCTGTGGTCTCCACCAATGTGACGCGTAGTGCCGAGATGACGGACTGGACTGGCCCACCTAACTTCGTTTGCTTGGCACATAGGAATATTCTTCTGCAAATGGTGAAGGGGAATTAACGACCTGTGGAGTTGAGCGTAAACCCCCCACCCCCGCTGTTCTCTCCACTGATCACCTTTGATGTCCCCTCTTATAGTCTCACCTGATAGTTTGGAAAGATGAGCTCTCCATCCTGCAATGAGCGCAGGGGCGCGTAGATACCCAGTTGCTTCACTGGTTCGAAGGAATTGGTGAGTTCCAGAACATGAGATTTCCGGCAAGGCGCCCTAAGTATGTAGTTCGTAAGAGTTCCAATGTCTGACTTTCACTCTTGTCCGATTCCTTGTAGGTTGCAGCTTGACCCTAGCGAAGAGTTCCTCGTGGCAGCCGGTAATATTCAGGTAAGAATTATTATTTTCCAACACAGTTCGATAAAATAATGTCAGCATGTAACCTGTTGCTTTCTCCCCTATTCAGGCGCTGAGAGAAAGTATGAAGTCTCGGGGAATAATGACTCCGGTGGTAAAATTAGGTAAGTCTATTGTGACGAGGAGGTTTCCCCTTGTTTGTCCCTTTGTTTCACCTTGCTGTCCTTTTGTTCCCCTTAAGGCCCGGGGTACAGCGAGGATGCGGTGGAGGCTGCGCTGACCCGTGAAGAGGAATAGTACCCCCAGTGGTAAAATTAGGTAAGTCTATGGGGGGTAACTAATATTGCCTCTGTTTATTCCCTTGGCTCACCTTGCTGTTCTTGTTTTCCCCTTAGGAGCCGGAGTGCGGCGGGAACATGCAGAAGGATGCGGTGGATAATGAAGATGTTGCGAAGGCTGGTGAGTTCAGCACGGCGCTGCAGCAGGCGAGGCGACACGCATAAAATAACTTCTTTCTTCCAGCTCGAAGGCGCGGTGGATCGGGAATTCAGGTAAGGATCAAAGGTATGGCTCTTGTTCTAACCTTGTCTTCCTTTTTCTAGGAGCTCCAGATTCGAGGCGGGCGTGGCAGAAGACTGGATGCTGACTGCAGGCACGGTGAGCGTTACGCTGCTGGATGCAGAATAACGCGAAGCGTGTACTGCTCTTCGGGCGTGGTTTAAATAGCCTCCAAAGTAGTCCCAGGTAAGTATTCCACCCCGACCCCACCTGAGTAGAAAATAGTCCCAAGGTAAAGTAGTCCCTTTCAAGCCTCTTTTGGCTTGGAGTTCTTGCAGCATGGTCTGCATCAGGTGAGTTTGCAGCATGGTCTGCATCAGGTAAGTTTTAATCTAAGGGACTGACTCTCCATATCAGCCTGGCGCCATAGACACCAGGACTGCACCCAAATGGCCCCTAGCAGGGGTTGTTGGGCTTGCTTGGAATAAATTGATGCCTGCTTCCGGGGCTGCTGGACTTGATCTGGATCCCCGGGGGTAGGCATCATGACAGCACTTCCTCCCAAGGCCCCTCCTAAAGTCGTTCTTCCCCGTGGTTTTGGTTTGTCTGGGAAAGTTTGGTGGAATTTTTTCACCAATCGGGGAGCATGAACGTGGTCACTAGGTTCCCATGACCTTTCCTGTGGTCCGTAACCTTTCCAGTCGATTAAATAAAAAAGCCATGACAAATAATTTGTATGGTGTCAAGGAAAAGCAATGATGGAAAGAATACAGCACAGAATAAACTGGATATGGTTTCAACAAGAGATAATCTGATCACTTTTTCCTCACTCCCCCCCTATGCAATATGAAGAGATGGAAATGAGGGCACACAGGTTTCAGGAATACAATCAGAAGCAGTTCAAATTCCCATTCCCCCCAGCAAGCTTAGAGAAACCGGGATGATTTTAAAACACAGGCCAAATACTTTTAAATGTGTTTGCAATGAAGTGAAAAATATGCTACAAATGATTTTAATTCCCTATAGGAGATTCAGGGTAGGTGATAGCTACTTTGAATTAGTTCAGGTCGACACTAACAATGATTCAGGAATGATTATCAGAATGAAAATGAATTTCAGCAGTGGAAAGAAAGAAGCAGCTATTTTTACAAGTGGTGAAATTGAATCAAATTGCAATTCGCTGCACTTTTTCCGAGGGCGTCGATCGCGATTACAGAAAAACTATAAGGATCTAAGCTTTAAAATGAAAGTTAAATGTTGTTTCTAGGACTTACGGTTCAAAAGATACAGATGTTTTTGTGGTGGTAGATTTTCAGAATTAAGTCAAGATTTCAGAATGACAATTGGGCTTTGACAGGTTGGAAATCACAGAATGGACACATGATTTCTATGCAGTTCAGGACAGGTTGAAATGGATGGGATAAGATTATTTTAAACTAAGAGATTGGTTCTGTACAGATCTGGCTGGATACTCACTCCTAGTTTTTGAACCGGAAGGGGCCTTGGACTGCACTCTCTGCCACTGGTTCTGCTCACAGCGTTTGGTCTGGGTCTGCTATCGGCACTGCACAGCGGTCTGGCCTGGGTCTGCTACCGGCACTGCACAGCGGTCTGGTCTGGGTATGGTTCTGGCACATGGTTCTAGCCAGAATCAAACAGCTTGCCCGGCTGTTGAATAGTATGGTTAGGTGGCTGGATTCTGAGGCTTGCTGAGAAGGATTCAGCTTTTGGTTCACGCCTCTCTGCTTCAAGTTCTGGAGTCTGTCTGGAGTCTATGGTCCTTCTGGATATTGTCTGGTCCAGCAAAGTGCTGAGCAAGAAAGTGGAAAGAGCAATCCCTATCTGGCTTTCAGTGGTTCTTTTTATGTCTTTTGAAAGTGGGTGGGAAGGCTGACTTTCTATGCCCAACCCACTAAGGGTTCTGATAGGTTAAAGGATTTACTGTCCTCTGACTGGAGAACGGAGTAGTGAGTCATCCTGTGTCATCAGGTATCATTTTTATGACTTTAAGGAAAGAACACTCCCCTTTGGTTTCTTATAGAAAATCAATTTTACCCAAAACACATATTTCCCAGATACTCAAGTTGTTGAAATTACATGTACACATCACAGATTAATTAAGACAGGTCTCTGTTCAACCCTGATCTTTCTAAGAGCGTGGGTTCCGAAATGACAACATTTTGCTCTTTTATTGGGTTTCGCCATATTGGTTTTTCATCAAATCTTCCACAGAGGTACACCCCCTCTCTGCGCATATTACAGTAAGTTTTCTTTTTCTGATATAACCACAGTGTCTGCAATATTAATAAATCACGGAGTTCGTCTCAGAACATCACACAACGTCCAGCTTAGTCTGAAATTGTGAGTGAAATTTTCATATTAAGAATCCCCAAATTGTACATTTCTGTCAGCTTGATACAATATTTTATAAGCAATTTAATAAAACATACATTTGCTCTCAATTCAGTACACCCATTTGTTTGTCCCACCCCCGGGAACTTGGCTTGACTCAGAGATCATGCGTCTTGCCTTCCCCCAGAGCAGTGTTGACAGATCACACCCAAAATCAGCATATTCTATTCAGCTGAAGGCATCCATTGTCTCTTTCCTCCAGGCTGCAGGGAAACTCTCCTCCCCTTTTAATCAACAGGACCCTGTGATATCCTGTGCTGTTGGTGTAGGGCCTGGGAAGAGTAGGTGTTAAGAATTCTCATTGACCAGCAAGCCCTTTGAAGTCTCAGCTAACTTAGGATGCTGTTTAGCTTCTGAAATACAGGTCTCCTGTCAGAATTTAGATCGCTAGCGCCGGTTAGTGTCAAGCACCGGTATTGCAGCATTTTTGACAACTGCCTTACCAGTAAGCAGTCCTCAAATTATACTTTGTTCAAATATAGGTGCCCTTCTGTGGACCTCAGATTCATGTAGATTCTTGCGGGAGAATGATGTTGACCCCCCAACAAAGAGGTGGGACCTTTTTAGTGGTTATGTGAGCCATGATTTTGGCAATTTTTTACATCAATTAAAACAGATTTTTACCATCACTATATTCCTTTGCACTGATTTTGCTCTGTGTGCTGCCAAAGGATAGGGTCTGGCAATGGCCTCCTGTATTAACAGTGACAGAGGCAAAAGTGGATGGTGGCCTATCTATCAGATTTTCACTGCGCATTATTGGATGATCTCTGGCGAGCAGCATGCTTTCCGGCGGCCATTATGATGTTCCCATGTCAGTAATGCACAATGAGGTGGTAGGGCTTGGATGCATGGATGAAAACATCCCACAAGCCCCCCTCTTGCGATGGCATTGATTTTCCATCAATGGAGCTCGCAAGACTGGGATGTTCGCCTCATCTTCTTCTGATTCCGGCGATGGCAAAGTTCAGCATCTTTTCCTCCATCATGGTGGATCAATCGGTTCTCCTCGCCGGTCGTGATGGGAGTATTGGGCGGTACCGCGGGCTCCACTGATCTTTGCTCCCGGTCCCCGGGTTGTCCTCCTTGGTCCGTCTCCATGGTTTATCTCTCCTAGGATGACAAAGCAAAAGCGGCAGAAACATATTCGTGGACATTTCCCCACCACTATTAATGTAGTGGGGTGAACATATACATTTTATAAATCAGGAGACATTTGCATTCTTATCATATATTTTATAGACTATAGGTGGGATATTTTAGGGTTGGAAATTTATTGATCTGGAGCGGCCCCCTCTGGGATTACAGAGGACTCCTCCAATTGCTGCAGAGTGTGCCTGGGATGGCAACACTTTAGCTGATTAATATGGACCCAGTTGTCTTCCCCTTCCGCCAAACTGCCTTTGGGGATGCGGATCTTGTAGGTGACTGGTGAGATCTTGTCTACAATTTCAAAAGGTCCCTTCCATGTAGGCAGAAATTTCCGCTGTTTGGCCTGTTCCTTTGGAAATTGTATAGATAGACCCGGTCTCCCACATTGTATTATTTCCTAGTAGTCTTCAAATCATAGTGAGTCTTCATGCTATCGGCTGATCTTTCTAGGTTTCGCTGAGCATAGGCAAAAGCATGTTGAAGGTGTTTCCTTAAATTTTCAACATACTCATGGGTTGTGGAGGCATTGATCAATGTCTGCTCTTGGGTCCTGTAGAGCAAATGCTGAGGAAGCACCATCCTGCGTCCAGTCATCAGCTCAAACGGTGACATTTTAGTTGCAGATGAAGGGGTAGATCTGATGGCCATTAGGACAAGAGGTAATCGAATATCCCAACTTGGCCCCGAATCTGCCACAAACTTTTTTAAGATGCTCACAATGGTTCGGTTGTAACATTCTACTGCACCGGAAGAGGCTGGCGGTAAGCAATATGTAGCTTCCTTTTAACCCCAAGTATCTCCCACATCTTTGTCATTACTTCGCTGGTGAAATGGCTACCTCTGTCTGACTCAATCCTTTAGGGTAGACCAAAACACGAAAAGATGTGGTTGATCATCAGGGCAGCTGCTGTTTCTGCCTTGCAGTTTGGGGCCGGGAGACATTCCACCCATTTAGTAAATAAGCATGTCACCGTCAACATGTACTTATTTCCCCTAGAGGAGCGAATCACGGGGCCTATGAAGTCGACTTGCAAATCTGACCATGGCAGTGTCATCCCCCTCTTTTGGAGAGGCGCACGGTGTGTGAGGGATGTTGGCTGAAATTGTGCACACACCAGACACCCCTTTAAGTATTGGTTGAGGTCCTGCCCCATGAGTGGCCAGTATGCAACCTCTCTTAAGATCTCAAGTGTTGTATGAAACCCCCTATGACCGGCGGTGGCCGCATCATGGGCGTGACTTAACATCAGGCTTCGGAATGAGGTAGGGACCACCCACTGATCATGGCCAGCTTGGGATTTCCTTACCAACAAACTGTCTTGGATTCGGAACATTTTTGGACATTTCATCAACACTCTGAGGTCCTCTTTCCCAATGTAATCGGTATCCGTCAGGGGAAAGTTCTCAGGGTCCTCAATGTGTTGGTAAAACTTACTAATTATTGGATCCCCCTTCTGAGACGTAATCAAATCAGCATCTGGGGTCTCCTTTCTCCATTGTGCAGTTGAAAGATCATTGTGAGCATTTGTCTGGGACCTAGTGATAGCAGTGACTTGGATTTCCCCCAACAGGGACTCAATCTCTATTAGATTCCCTTGGATGGCCCCGGTTTTGGCCAGCTGATCAGCTAAGTCATTTCCAGTTTTGTCTGGTCCCCCTACTTTGGAATGACCCTTGATCTTTTTCCAGTAGATGGTCATCCCGTTCGAGGTGACCAGATCATCAATGTTTTGGATTAACTTCCCATGTTTCAAGGGTTTGTTATTAGCACATAACATACCTCTGGTTTTCCAATTAACCAGGTGCTCCACGAACCCGTTCCGTACATAATCCGAATCTGTGATTATGACCAGTTCGTGGAGTTGATGTTGGACAGCAGTGAGGATGGCTTGATACACAGCCATCAACTCTGCCACCTGACTACTTCGGGGACCCATCTTGTACCCAGCGGAGGGTTCTGGGGACTCATTCACCCATGCATTCCCTATGCCGGCTACAAGTTCTTTTTCCCCGTTGTTGTCAACATGGTAAGAGCATCCGTCCACATAGACAGTGGGCATTCCCTCACACTTGTCTTCTTCAAAGACTATGTGTGGGGAATTAAAGTATGCCTCCATGTTGTCCTTGATTTTTAGACTTTCATCCTTGAGACAGTTTTCTCTGGCACAATCATGCAAGTCAGCCAGACCTTGCGCGAGGGGACTCTTCTTGTTTTGGCCATATCTGACCTCCATAGGAAAGCCTTGCATTGACAGAATCCAGGAAGTAATTCGGGAATTACTCACATTTCCGCCCCGGATTCTGTCACTTTGGAGATATTGCAGAGGCTGGTGTGGAGTCTCCACTATGATGTGTTCCACCTGGATAAACGGGCGGTAATTCTTCAATGCCCACACCGTTGCCAGGAGTGCCTTCTCACAATCGTTGAATTTTTCCTCCACAGAGGATAAAGTTTTGCTTGCATAGGAGATTACTTTATTGACCTTGTCATGCTTTTGATATAATACTGCAGTCAAGCATGTATTAGAGAACCCTGTCTCCAAGAAAAACTCCTTGTTTCTGACAGGGTAAGCTAGGCAAGGCGCTTGTGAGAGGCTTCTTTTGAGCTGTCTTACTGCCTCGGATTGTTCTGGACCCCATTCCGACTTGACCCCCCCCTTCAAGAGATGAATCAGGGGTCTGGTGATCTCTGCGTAGCCCTCAATGAACTTTCTGCTGTAATTAGTCAGTCCAAGGAGGCTCCTTAGTTCCCTCAGAGTTGTGGGTTCTTTCAGTTTCTGAAGTGCTTCCACTTTCCTTTCCTGGGGACAGAGACCCTGAGGAGTAATCTCATGCCCCAAGAAATTAACACGGGTTCTACACCACTGTGCTTTCTGAAAGGAAAGTTTTGCTCCAGCGGCCCTCAACTGTGTCAGAACATAACGGATCTCCGCTATGTGTTCCTCCACAGATGAACTTTTGATGAGGACATAACCTACATAAGCCAGGTTACCCCTCGCACCCAGGTCGGGCATGGCCTTGTGTAGGAAAATGTTGAATCCATTGCCGGAGTTGAGGTATCCGAAGGGAGTCCAGGTCCATGTGTACTGCTGGCCCCCAAAGGTAAAAGCCAGTTTGTATTGATCCTCCCTACTGACAGGCACCATCCAGTATCCATTGGTCAGGTCTATTGCAGTAAATACCGGTGACCCCTGGATCTGGGCCAGCCCTTGGTCAATGTAGGGAAGAGGCAATCGGGAAGTATGGACCAGTTTGTTGAGCTCCCTAAGGTCAGCGCAGAGTCTCCACTGGCCGTTTGGCTTCAATATTCCCAGCACCGGATTATTGAAGGTGCTGTGTACTGGACGGATTATCCCCCGGGACTCAAGATTCTTAATTATCTCAGTAAGGGACTCCATGGATGCGAGAGGCAAATGATATTGCTTCACAAACACTGGAGTCATGCCCGGGTCCGTGGGAATTGTTGGTGTGTGGATGTCGGTGCGACCACAGTCATATGAGTTCACCGCAAAGAGATCTTGGAAATCCAAGAAAACTTGTTTCAACTTTTGCTTCTGCTCCAGAGTCACACAGGCATCAGCTAGGTTGACTCTCTCTTCAACCATCTGCCTGAAGCCTGGAAAGCCGTCTGGTTTTGCTATCTCAGCGGCCTCCTCCAGCTGGGTGGAGAAGTCCCTGGTCAGAGTGCTGATTTGGACTGGAGGCTTCACGTGGGAAAGGCAGCCCTCATGGACCTGGAAAATCACCTCATCCCTCCTGAAGTCACAAGTCACATCTTCCTTACCATAAGGGCAGGAAGTGTACACCAGGAAGTTCCCCCCCATGCCGGGTAAAGATCATGTCTGGTGTTGGATTGTTATCACTGTCACTGTCAAAACAGTCCTTGTGGATTGGTCCTAACAGTTCATTTCCTAAATCAATGGAGAAATGTCGGTCATCAACCGCCATTCCAATAAGTCGCTGTTATCCACCTCTATTGGAATGGTGTCATGTTCTGTATTGAATAATGGTGTTGGGTTTACCCCAAACCCTTGCTGTTGGAGAGAAGCATTTAGATGAATATAAGCATCAGGGTTTTTCAATTTTTGTCATCTTTTAACTTTCACTTCCAGGGAGAATTGTCGGGTCCTTTCTGGGATGGTGACTTCCTCTTTAATCTGAATTTCAACTGCATAAGGTAGCAATTGAGCTGACCTAAATGCTTTTTCTGGGTCATCAAAGCCCATGGGATTATCCGCTAATCGGGACCAAGCTTGGAAGTTTATTAGGTCCAAACTAATGGCAAAGCGATTGAGAATGTCACTGCCTAAGTAAAAGGCGGCAGTGACGTCTCGCATGACCCAACAATTATGGACTATGCTCTTTTTGCCAATGGAGATTTTGAGCATACACCTGCTTGGCAGGAGATGTTTGGAATTGGGTGTTTCCAGATCCATTTCCCATTTGTCTATCAGTTTGAATGTGGGAATGGCTGGACCTTTTGGGAGTTGGCGGAACATGGCTTCGCTGATGAAGCTCTTACCGTTGTTCACACAGACTCGGGCGAGAACAGAGTCATTCCCATCATTTAACTGAACAGGGATGAACAACTGCTCACCAATTTGCTGAAAATCAGCCAGGCTGTGAGCTGATTTCACATCTTTCTGGACTATTGGAGTGGGAGATTTTTGTTCAACCATGTGGGTTGTGCCGTTTAAACTAACATGGTTGATACTCTGTTTTAATTTTATTGGTCAGCTAGTCTGGGACCAGTAGACCTTGTTTACGCAATCTATTAGGGGTGACAACCTTCTCAGGAGGTCATTCCCTAGTAAACAAGGGGTGCCCTCTGAAGTCACTACTATGACCGGGTGTTTCACCTTGTGTCGCCCAATTTTAATGTCCAAATCTGCAGTCCCCTCGACGGGAATTTCCTTCCCGTCAAAGTTCTGAAGTTGTCCGGGAAGAGAGGTGAGAGGAATTTGGTAATTCTCCCCCCTCCCTGCATTTAGTTCGTCAAAGGCTCTTTTGGACAGAAGGGTAGCTTGGGATCCAGTTTCCACCAGTGCCAAAACTGTACCCTGCCCCTGTACTTGTACTTCCCTCCTTCTCCTCAAGGGGGCACAGATAATGCACATTTTTGGACAACTGGTGGGCTAATTTTCTGGTTGTGGACATGCAAAGAGAAGAGATTTGGGCAGAATTCTGTGGAGAGTCTTGGGAATCTGAAAGAAAAAGTTGGCGCCCAGCGAACGGAGAAATTTTGGGTTCCCCTGGTTCCGGTTCTAGGCCACCCCCCCTTTTTGGAGGCAGTCACCAGAATGGTTTGAACCAGGGGATTTTGATGCTGTTGGTTCTGGGATGAGATGATGGGCGGCGCTAGCTCAGTCCCCACATCTACCCAGTCTGTCTGTGAATCCCTTAGGACCCATTTTTCCTTGGGAGGAGTTCCTCCGTCTCTGAAGGAGAAGATCCTTTTCCCAGGATCCTCTGAGGATCCCTCTCCCTCAAATTGGAAGATCTGTACCTCCTCCTCAAAGTGAGTCTGTTTGGGTCCTTTGTTTCTCCTACCTCCTCTGTGCTCCTTGGCTGGCAGACTTTCAGGTGTAGGAGATTTTGTTTCCGGTTCCTGGGTTTCCAGGGGCTGTTTACAAGTGGGGAAGGATGCTTCCTCCAAGGCTTTACACCCCCCTTCCGCCTCCTCCCTGGGAACCAGGGGGTTATCAGGGTGCTGCCCCCGTCATTGTTCTGGAGCACCAGGCCCAGAGTTTGGGGCATTCTGCGCCGGCATGCTCATCTGAGAGTTCTGTTGAGCCCTCAGCATGCGGCCCAAATCCTGTGCCAGATTTTGGACCTGGCGCTCTAACTGTGAAACCTGCTCAGGCTGATACGAGGTTCTGTTTTCTCCCCTGGGCTGATCCCGGGAAGGGTAGCTATCCCTTCTCTGGTAGTACCCCGGGTTGGGAAGACTTGGCTACCCCTCCACCCTTGGCCTCCCTTCTCCCGGATTAGGTGGTCTGGGCTCAGCAAAGTGAGGAAAGAAGGATGGATGATTTTGGGGCTGGAAGTTGGGTGGATACCTGGGGAAAAAGTTCTGCCCAGGATTTGGGGAATTTCTGCCCTCCTGGGGGAAGTTAGGAGGGAAGTTCCCTGGGTTAGGTGCTTGGCCGGATCCCCCCCCCTTGGGCTGGAGGAGTCCACACATAACCCAGGATGGGTCAGTTTCCCTTGTAGCGGGGACTTACATAGTCAGGGGAGCGAGGGACCCCATTTGTGGGACTACCTCCTTGGCTCCCTGTCTGTGAATGGCCCGAGGGCCTTCTGGCCTTGGAATTATTCTGTGCAGGAAAGTTTTTAGGCCCCCCCATCTCCAAATCCAAAATGGGGGCAACCTTTACCTCTGCCACCTTGGCAGCAGCAGGGGTGCTGGTCGGTTTGAGGCTTTTCTGCACATTACTTTTATTTTCTATGGGCTTCTGCACCTCATAGATTCGGGTGGCCTGTTCAATGACCCAGTCTAGCGACCTTTTCTCATGAAAATCTCTCACTAGCTGGGTCATGATGTATTTGGGCAAGGCATGGAAAAAAGTGTTAACAAATTCTTTGCTGTCCGTGCGCACCCTTTTTGTAGTCTGCGCAAAGGCACGCTCCAATTCCTGCACAAATTCTTGTGGGGCCTGATCCTCCCCACATTGCAAATTATAGGCTGCCTTGCGAGCCTCTTGGGGGTTCCGGTGAACAGAAAAATGTTTCAAGATGGCCGCCCTATATGTGGACCATCTTGAATGGTTTTGGTCCTGCAGCCCCGCAAAGAAACTGGAGTATTCTGGGGAGAATGTCCATTTGACGTACTGCATGCAGCTACTGCTGTCTTTCAAATGGAAAATCTCCATCATCTGCTCAAAGAGCTCCAAGTGTCCCCACACAAAATACTTGGCGTTCTTGTGATAGGCTTGATGACACTCCTTATTGCCTTAATTTGTTTTAAGGGGTCCTTAAGCAAGGCCCTTTTTGCTTTATTGGCCTTCTTGGTTCGGGTAACCCTGGTCCATTCATCCTCTGACTCAGAAGCACTGCTCCCAGAGGTGCCCGTCTGATCTTCCAGGTTTTCCCGGATTCTGCAAGCCTGGGAATGGCCGGCAGAATGTGGGGACCTAGTCTCTTGTGTCCTGGGACGCGCGGAGGAGTCTTCATAGTCCTTCTTGCTCCCCAGATTTGATGGGTACCCTCCCCTCTGACCTAACTGGGCAGAGGTTTTCAGAATGCCCTTAGAGGGTCTACTCTCCCGGGGTTCCCCACTAAATTGCCATGTACTTGGGTGCCCATACCCGGATGCCCGCCCATCCATTCCTGGGAGGTACTGGCCTATGAGCCCCATACTTTTGGCTGGATAGTAATCTGCCATCCCCATGGCCCTGGGCTCATGTGCGCCAGGGGACATGGGGGTGGCAGAGTCCAAGGACTGGGAGAGATGAAGGTCTCTGGTACTAGGGCTCCTGAGGTTATGCTCGGGTGTTTCCCTTTCCCAGCGAACCTCATCTCTGTCAGCCCCAGCTCCCTGTTGCCACGCCAGAGCCAGTGCTTTCAGTTCCTCAATCAAGGCCTTACTAGACTCTATCAGTCTCTCCTGCATGGCTACCTGTTGCTGGAGCCTATAATTCTGCTGGCAGAGAGCCTCATTCTCTCTCTGTGCTTCTTGGTTAGTCTTGGAGTACTGGGCCAGTCTTTGCTGCAGGAGGGTTACCTCCTGGGTACCGTCCCTACTGGCCTGCTCCTTTCTTGCCAGAGCATCTTCCACCCTCCTGGTGTGCTCTAACAAGTTCTGATGCTCTTTTTGGAGGTCACCCAGTCCCTTGAGGGCCAGGTGATTTTCTTCCATTTTCTTTTTTAAGTGGCAGACTTCCTGGCCTAAGGTATCCCTTTCCTGAGTAAGAGCCTGCATCTGTGCCGCCAGGTCGTCCCTCTGCCTTTGAAGGGCACCAGCTTTCTGGCGCTCTTCATCAAACTCTGCCTGGGTATCCAGGTCTTTCAAAATGTATTTATTGCTCTCCTCTTTTTCTCTATCCAATTGGCTCTGCAGGGTGGCTACCTGCTTTGTGCATGTCCTGTTGAAATCCAGTTGTTGCTCCAGCTTTTTCTGGTTCTGCAGTAGGGAGTCCAAACCTTCTTGGTACTCCTTCTGCAAGGCCAGAAAACTGGCATCCTGGTCTGCCTTTTCATGTTGCAGGATACCCATATCCTCTTTTATTTTAATGATATACTGCCTACTATCATTTTCTGACTCCTGGCTCCTCTGCAGCCTCTGCTCAGAAGAGACCAGGTCAGATTGGGCCTTCTCTAATGCCATCTGTTGCCTATTTGCCAGATCTTGGCCTTCAGCACATTTGTCCTGTATGGCTCCCATATATAAATATAAATATGCCGCTATCCTAAAAATCTTGTCATGCTCATCTTTGGCTTTAGGGGCCATATATAGTTCACTCAGGGCCACATGTAATGGACCCTGATCTCTCCATATTTCTGACCCTGTTGCAGTGATCTGGCGTGCGATTGCCTGCAACCACCCCGGCTGGTCCTGTTCCGTCCATTCGCCTCTCACAAATAGCTTATGTAAGAGGTGCTCTCTGGCTATTTTGATATCTACCAAGGTCGTCATTCTGGAAATTGATTTCCTTCCTGACTTACAGAAGTTTGTATTTTATTTTGCAAAACAGACCATCTCCTTAGAGTGTCCTTCTTTTGAGGGGTGCTTTTACAGTGTAACTGTCCTCTACTTGACCACTTTTCACGATATGAACTTATCCCAACCACAGAACCAGCTACCTCACGGAAGTGTATCGTTGGAGCAAGACAACATGGCCACTAAACCTTGCAGCCTCCAACAGCAAAACCTAAGACTCCGCACCAGACTCCCAACAATGTATGACCCTCTATCCAATGCTCAATCCGCCCCCAACCACAATAGGCACTCTATGCATACCACCAACACGCCTCCACACTCAGATAATATTGGCCAACACCGACTACAACTCAACAGTCGAATCTTTAGAGAATCCACCTCCCCCCAAAATGCCAACACAATGTCCAACCACCTTCTGCCCCATCTACCCTACCTGGAATAAATGGTGCCTTAATAAATGCCCGTTCTATGGTAGCCCATGCCACCAAAATAGCGGACTTAATCCAAAACGAGAACCTAGATCTCCTAGCCATCACGGAATCCTGGCTCCATCCCGCAGCAGGACCAGCCATCATGCTAGCCATCCCCGACAATTACACTCTTATACACATGGATCGCACCATGTCTAGAGGTGGTGGCCTTGCTATAATTGTCAAAAATAATCTAGCCCTAAGACTCTCCTCACCCAATAATACCAACTCCTGTGAATCCCTCACAGCCAAACTTACAATTGCCAACAATCAAACCATCACCATCCACTTGATATACCGACCACCAGGCCCCCTAGGCTCCTTTGAGGAAGACCTCATGAACCTATTATCTGACAACTTAAAAAACTCTACTCAATGTCTCATCCTGGGCGACTTCAACCTCGGATTCAATGACCTACGTGACCCCAATGCCCTACAAATCAACAGCACCCTTGAGGAATTAGGATTTAACCAAAAGATTACAGAACCCACACATATCAAAGGAAGGACTCTCGACTGGATTGCCGAACATAACTGCCCAACTACCATCACCTCCATAATACCTCAGTTATGGTCCAACCACCACATGGTATCCTTCACCTTAGAAGCCTCCACACCCATAAACAACAGCATCCTAGCTCCCACCGCACCTACCAGAAACAAAAAACAAAAAAAATATTACCCCTGAAAATCTTATCCCCCTCATCTCCCCACCCTAAACTCCATAACAGATCAGTCCGACCCTGCCTACATGGTAGAAAAGTACAATGCAGTGATGCTTGCCTCACTGGACGCTATCGCACCACTGAAAATTAGGAAGAGCAAACCCCGCCAACACCTAAATACTTGGTTCACACCCCTACTGAAAGACATTAGACAAAAGAAACGCCTAAGCGAAAAAACTTGGAGATCAGACCCCTCAGACATCAACAAAAACAACCTGCTGAAATTAGCTACCCTCTACAAAAAAGAAATCATCGTGGCGAAACAAACATCCTACAACACTATCACCCAAGCAAAATCCAACACCAAAGAATTGTTCGCCATCCTAAAGGAAGTAGAATCCCCCATCCAAACCCCCGACTCCTGCCTCAAGGATAAGAACTGGTGCACAGGCATACAAAATGCCCTAGCCAACAAAATAACAATGCTTCAGACAAAGACAAATAACAAAAAAGCCTCCATAACTGGTCCAAATAATGGCAGCATAGGCACCCCATCCAAGGCGACTACTAACCCATTACCAACTCTGAAATCCACTCCTTCTCTACCCACACTGGACATCCCTCCCTTCTACTTTCACAAAGTCTCCACCAAAGAAGTCGAGAAAGTCATCCTCATTCTCAAACCCTCTAACGGCCAGGGCGACCCATGTCCAGCCCAAATCATAAAAGATGCCGCCCGTGAACTCTCACCCTTCATTACTAAACTTATAAATGCCTCTTTCACATCAGGTACCATACCTAGCAACCTGAAACAGTCCTGGGGCCTCCCCCTCCTCAAAAAACAAACTCTGGACCCCTCCATCCCAACCAATTACCGCCCCATAACCACTGTGTCGTTCCTACTGAAAATCTTAGATAAAGTGGCTTATTTACAAATTCAGCACCACCTGGAACTAAACCACCTCCTAGGAGTTCGACAGTCCGGCTTCAGACCACAGCATGGTACAAATAAGGCACAACTAGACACACTAAGAGATAAAGGAACAACTTCACTCCTACTACTCCTTGACCTCTCGGCCGTATTCGATCTGGTAGACCATGCAATACTCTGCAAACACCTGGTCGCGGCAGCCTGCTTTTCCCATGAAGCAGTCGCATGGATCCAGTTCTTCCTAAATAACAGGACAATGCGAGTTTTCTCACCTCTAGCAGCTGCAGACCCCGCTCCTATTTCATGCGGCCTACCCCAAGGTTCATGTGTATCTCCTACCCTCTACAACATTTTCACAAAGCCCCTTTTGATACACAGATCCGTTGACGGGAGATTATGGAAAGGATTTGGCCTTTGTGAATAGAATCTACCTCATCATCCAGGCATGGATGGCCTCCCATGGACTATGCCTGAATGATGACAAAACTGAACTCCTCATTCTAGGCACCTCATCTAACATCAAAAAACTAGGCCCCAACTATGACTCCAGAATTGACAACAATATCATTACTGTTGCGAAAGTAGTCAAAACACTCGGCTTCTACATAGACTCCACGCTCACCTTTGGCAAACAAGTGAGTGCGATGGCCTCAGCCACCTCCTACACCTGCAAATTAATTAGAGCAGCCAAACCTTTCCTTTCACCTAATAACTGTGTCACCCTAGCAAGGGAACTAATCCTATCGAAGCTAGACTATTGCAACGCCCTCTACATAGGTAGTAACAAACACATCACTGCCAAAATACAGACACTTCAGAACAATGCCTTGAGACCCGCAGTAAACTTCCCTAAAAACGCCCACATATCAGACCTTAGAGATCTACTAACTGGCTCTCCACAAAAGACAAAATCCTCCTTAAACAGCATCTCTTACACACAAATGTCTTAACCACGCAGCCCTGCAATACCTCATAGACAGATTCTCCAGACAAACAGCCTCTCGCCCCCCAAGAAAAGCTAACTCCAACCTCCTGTTAGTACCCAGATTCAAACTCACTAAATCTGGTGGGAGCAGCTTTGCTGTTAGAGCAGCACAATATTGGAACACTCTTCCCCCTGCTCTAAGGGAAGATCTCCCCTACCGGCAATTCAGATCTAATCTGATTCGATGGCTAAAAGAACATGATACCTAACCTCATGGTCGATTAGAACTACCTCCCTCCACTGACACCTGGTATCTTATGTATACTTTGTATATCTGTCTTGCTTTATTTATGTGCCACACATGCACACTTACATCTGCGATTCTCTGTCTACATACAGCCTTGTAACTGTAGCTGTACCTCCATGTTTTAATATGTAACCTGTAACCTAAGCTGAACAACCCTCTTTTTGCCTTCGCGCCCGAATACCCTTGGGTCTGGTGCGCTATACAAATAAATAAACAAACAAACAAACAAACAAACACAGCATGGTGATCCAACAGGATTTATGTATCCTGTCAGTTAGCACACTGTATTAAGCTGCACAAGTGGTAGATCTAGTCCAGACTTCCCGACTCGAGCCCCCACTCTGTAAGTGACTTCAATTCAGCACTCCTTCTAAGTCAATGCCTAGTCTGGGATGCCCGATGGAAGCCATTATTTATATATTTTTATGACAAGTTCATAAATCTGGATAATGAACCCTTATATAACGCCCCTCTTTTTGAATCCCCCTGACCTCACTGAGCCAAGAAGTAGGTTTGTTTTGCAAATTAAAAGATTTATTTGAAAAATTAAACAATATATATATATATATATCACACTTTTATGAATAAATTAATATTTGATAGCACTTGTATGAATATGACAGTGATTAACAGTGGATAATATTACAGTAGCACAATTCTTTAATTACTTAGGAGTTGGTATAGAAAGGATAAGGTAGCAGAGAATACTTTGTATGGTTTCAAGGAAAAGCAATGATGGAAAGAATGCAGCACAGAATAAACTGGATATGGTTTCAACAAGAGATAATCTGATCACTTTTTCCTCACTTCCCCCCTATGCAATATGAAGAGATAGATCGAAATGAAGGCACACAGGTTTTCAGGAATACAATCAGAAGCAGTTCAAATTCCCGTTTCCCCCCCCCCTAGCAAGCTTAGAGAAGCAGGGATGATTTTAAAACACAGGCCAAATACTTTTAAATGTGGTTGCAATGAAGTGAAAAATATGCTACAAATGATTTTAATTCCCTATAGGAGATTCAGGGTAGGTGATAGCTACTTTGAATTAGTTCAGGTCAACACTAGCAATGATTCAGGAATGATTATCAGAGTGAAAACGAATTTCAGCAGTGGAAAGCAAGAGCAGCTATTTTTACAAGTGGTGAAATTGAGTCAATTTGCAATTCGCTGCACTTTTTCCGAGTGCGTCGTTCGCGATTACGGAACAACTATAAGGATATAAGCTTTAAAATGAAAGTTAAATCTCGCTTCTATGACATACGTTTCAAAAGATACAGACGTTTTTGTGGAGGTAGATTTTCAGAATTAAGTCAAGGTTTCAGAATGACAATTGCAATTTGACAGGTTGGAAATCACAGAATGGACACACGATTTCTATGCAGTTCGGGACAGGTTGAAATGGATGGGATAAGATTATTTTAAACTAAGAGATTGGTTCTGTACAGATCTGGATGGATACTCACTCCTAGTTTTTGGACCAGAAGGGGCCTTGGACTGCACTCTCTGCCACTGGTTCTGCTCAAAGCGTTTGGTCTGGGTCTGCTACCGGCACTGCACAGCGGTCTGGTCTGGGTCTGCTACCGGCACTGCACAGCTGTCTGGTCTGGGTATGGTTCTAGCACAGGGTTCTAGCCAGAATCAAACAGCTCGCCCGGATGTTGAATAGTTTGGTTAGGTGGCTGGATTCTGAGGCCTGCTGAGAAGGATTCAGCTTTTGGTTCAGGCCTCTCTGCTTCAAGTTCTGGAGTTTATCTGGAGTATATGGTCCTTCTGGATATTGTCTGGTCCGGCAAAGTGCTGCGCAAGAAAGTGGAAAGAGCAGTCCCTATCTGGCTTTCAGTGGTTCTTTTTATGTCTTTTGAAAGTGGGTGGGAAGGTTGACTTTCTATGCCCAACCCACTAAGGGTTCTGATAGGTTAAAGGATTTACTGTCCTCTGGCTGGAGAACGGAGTAGTGAGTCATCCTGTGTCATCAGGTATCATTTTTATGGCTTTAAGGAAAGAACACTCCCCTTTGGTTTCTTGTAGAAAATCAATTTTACCCAAAACACATATTTCCCAGATACACAAGTTGTTGAAATTACATGTACACATCACAGATTAAGTAAGACAGGTCTCTGTTCAACCCTGATCTTTCTAAGAGCTTGGGTTCCGAAATGACAACATTTTGTGCTTTTAGTGGGTTTCGCCATATTGGTTTTTCATCAAATCTTCCACGGAGGTACACCCCCATAGGGCTCAATGGGAATGGGAAGGCATTATTTACGGGCCTGCTAATGGCAGGCCCGTAATTAGCAGCCTGGTCCCCTAACGGAACCCGTAAGGGACGTGTGGTCCGACCACACGTCCCCTGTGGTTACAGTTAGGGGACCTCAGAATCGGGCGGTAGGAGATTACCGGCACCAGTCTCCTTACCGGTTCCCGATATCCCCTACCGCCTGACTCTGAATGACCCCCACTGTCACTGTGACTACTCGATGGACACCCGGGCTCATGGTGGCCACGGATCTTGGTGCTGGGCCAGCCAAGCCTTTCTTGAATTCCTCTTTCGCCATCAGTAATTTTCCTACTGCGCCACACTGAAAACTCTTTCCAAACACAGGGTTTCAGTCTTGCTTTAAGTACATTGTGGAATATCCAGGTTCTGTACATTCCTATGTATGATACATTGGTGCATCGCCGCTAAACTATTCTCTACCTATCCAGCCTTAAGAATGCATTGTCTACTTGCGTTACTCCGTCTGTACAAGATTAAACTGATTTACATGTTCTTCAGCGTTTCTGTAGCATCATCATCTTCATCTCGAGCCCGAAATGTTGCTCATCTTTAACACCTCCCCTTCAGAGCTTATAGAAAGTCTATGTTCTTCTGCCTTGTGCATCTTTTCTATGTGCGTCATCTTCTGCTCCGCATGACGTCACCAGACTTCTCTTTCACTCATTTTCACACTTCTTCTGGGACTTTGTCCAAGAGGCCATTACTTCTTCGTGAATGCATATAAGGTTTTCTTTATGGATACCTTGTGTCCATAATTCTCTGTGGTACAGGCATCCTCACTGGTACTGCACGTGTTCCAGCTCCCAACATATAGGCAGCATGGGGGCGGAGCTATTGATGGGGGTACTTGACTCATCCTCTACACACCTTTCGGCATCCAGTGCCAATTTCGCAAGGTGTCCCACTTGGAACGAGACAAAGCCTCCCCGTTTATACTTGGACCCCTCTGCAAATCTTGCAGCAAAACAGGTATTCTGTTCCAATCCGAGTTAAACCAATTCCCTGAAAAGGCTTGAGGTGTGAGGGCACCTTACTGACTTAATGGACCAGATGTCCAACCTGAAAACAACCTGTCTGTTGGCCAGCTCCCTTCCCCGGATCTGGGTGCAAGATGTGGACAAGCTCTAGGAAGTTGATGTTCTTAACCAAGGTTTCACTGAGCTGCTATTCTAACCACCTCATGGAGCGCCACCACTTTGACAATGATTGCTGAAAAAACAGTGCTGCCTGTTGCATCCCTGTACAGGTCCAAAGCAGAGCTTCTCCATTTCTCATCTCTGCATGTGGGGACCCCATTTGTTTATTTATTTGGTTTAATATACATATAGCAGTTATGCTTTGTATATACAACATAAAACATCAAAAGTTTAATACAGTAGAAACAAGATAAAAGAGCATACAAATCGATACAATTACAACATACAAACAATGTAAAAACAAATATCCACCGTTAAAACCTCACAGGAACAGTACACCCCATTGAAAGGCAGCAGACCCACACTCCTGAAGTCTTGCTTCACTTCCCATGGACACCCGGTAACCTTGTGTCTCAGAGCAGTCATTGCTCTGGCAGCCTTCTGGAGAAGAGGCAGCGTATAGGAATTACTCTAGTTGCAGAGTTTGCCTGCTTTGTTACTGCTGCACATGCCCCAATGTTACTTTGATGCTAACCAGACATGTTCTTTCTATTGCCTTGAAAGCCCTGGCAAAGCTCTCTTCTCTGGCAGTCGTCACTCTTGGTTTACAGTGCCCATCTCTATCCCTAGGAAAGATGGGCTTACTGTTGGACCGGTGCCCTTTATCCACACTAGCAGGACTCCCAGTTTTTAAGCAGTTTAAAGCAGTGCCCTAAGGGCTGAAATTTAGCTGAAACCCTGGGGGCCAACATATTAGATATCATCCAGGTAGTGCACCACTCCTTCCCACCCAGTCTCTTCCTTACAGCGCCATTCCAGGAAGGGACAGCACTTTTCACATATAGCACATGGAACGGCACAGCCCCTGGGCAGGCACCTATCATACTAGCATTGCCCTTGCATGGAAAGCCCTAGTGACCTCTAGCAGTCTGGATGCACCAGCAGGAGCATGGATGCAAACGTTGCTAGTGTTGTCCCCTTTCCCAAGGCTCTGAGCATCTACATTGCCTGGTCCAAGGGGTGTTCACCACTCAGCAATCTTCCTTAGGCAAATGAGTATTCATACAGGTAAGGTAGGCGATGCATCAACCTAAATGCCCTTCCTCCTTTTTTGGAACCAACCTCAGTGGGGACACTTGAAAATTAACAAAGGGCGGGGCCGCGAAAGGAGGGCAACCATACCTACCTACCTTTCCTTCTCCACCTTCTGCCATAGCACTACTGTGTCCTCCTTTGCTGACCTGAGATTATTGGATCAATTTCTTGCACCAGGCCTCAGAGGGAATGCAAAAATGATGTGCAAATCCCTTCAACAGAAGCTCTGCCTAGCTCTGATATGGGTTGGGCCACATGGCCTCTCTTAATCTTAGCCAACCTACTGGTGTGGGTAGCTGCACCGCTGCAACCTACTGTGAGCGGCCGACTAGTTTATTACTATCTCCTCACTGTTCTGAAATCCACTCCCCTGGAATCTATTTTCCAGTGTATCCTTTTCTTTCTTAAACCGACCCTCAGTGTGTGGTCTGTCCTCCGCCTGCTGCCGCAAGTCAGTGTGCCTTTTAGGCCACCGTGGGAAGGGTGCTCCCCTTTGTGTTGCCAGAAGCTCTGAACCTAAACCTCTTCCGGTGCCTGTTGTGCAAGATCATCTAGAATGTGTGGCACGGCACCAGAGGAGGCTTCTTTGGGTCAACCCAGTTTCACTCATCTGATTATTCACCTTCTCGCCCCCCTCCTTTGGTAGGAGCAAGAACGCGTGGAAATATTTAATTGCCAAGACCTGATCCCTGAACTCTCTCAATACTTGGCTGGCATTGGTCCACCCTTCTAATGCTGGATGAGCCCAGGGAGGTCTCCATCGTGATGTACAAGGTTTGGAATAATCCCAGAATGCATCCATCCCTAACAATGGTAGTGACCCCTGCCCAGGTCTGGTGGTGTCTGTTGTGAGAGTTGGCCCTGCTGGTAACCTCCTAGATTTGACAGGCAAAGCCAGCAGCACAGCCACCGCCAACAACCCAGAGGGAGAACCAGGAATTAACGAGGGCTTGTGGGGTGCACTGCCCGCAACATCAAGAATGGGTGAGCAAGCACTACCTACAACACTGCCAGGGGAGGAGCAGGTCCCAGCTGCAACATACTGGAAAAGGAGGAGTGGGCACTGCCTGTAACACTGGGACCCAAAGAGTGCACTGCTGGTAAAACAAGAGGAGAAATATGCACCCCAGCCCAGGATGCAGTCATTCCGTCTTTCCCCTCTCCTTCTTTCTCACCAGTAATTCCTCATTCACAACATTCAAACTTTCCACCCTCATCCTTTCTCTTATCCATCCTTCCTTTTTAGTTCCCAGCATTGCTTTTTGCCAGCTGTTCATCTGGAGTGTGATTCACTAAACTCTTCCTTAAACTTAGATCTGTCATGCCCGTTCGGTACTACTTGGTCCCACACTTGCCCATGTTTGTGTCCTCCCCCTCTCTCCTTTTCAAGACCCCACTGCTCCTCCTTTGCTTCCCTCTCCTTCCTGCCCTATGATGCAGCCCCCTGCTGTCTCACTGTTACTTTCCCTTGGGAGGAATTCGACCATCTGCACGGTGGGCGTGTGCTCGCCTGGGCTTTTTTGAAACTTGAAATTAAATAGAATGTGGGTAGATGAACCTCTGGAAAATGTGTCGGGCTAATCTACACACATTTTCCTATGCTCACTGCATCACATACACATAGATCTGTGTACTCTGGGTGGACGAAGCCTACAGGCACCGTCCCGCCTGTCATATTTAGTTGGAATATAACAGCCAAGAGTACATCAAGGTATCTCAGAAGGGGGAAGGCAAAACCTTCCTCCTGCCATGGGCAGCCTAATTAACTAACAAAGGCTTCATGGATCTGCCTTTGCTTTGTTAGCTGCCGGTGGCAGCCACTCATACTAATCAGAGTTAGTTCAAACAGGCCTACGAGCCTGGTCGCAGGACTAACAAAGGACAGGAAAACCCCAACACCCCTTCGATATGCACTGTCAACCTGAAGCCAGCTCCCGCCTCTCAGTATCAAGGGCAGTGACCTGTCATGTCTGGGACAGCTGTTTACAGTAGTCATCCCCGCGGGGGACCCCATTCAGAAGGTATGATTATGTGGTTTCGCGGTCTCGCTGTAGCTTCAAGGGAGACCGGCCGCTTTAATCAGGAACCACAAAGAGCTCAATTAACCAGAGACCCTTTGATCCACAACACACAGGAAGATGGGCGGGACTTAGTATTACATGTTTTTACCCCTCTTACTTTTCTGTTGCAAAACACTCTGGTTATGACCTAATGCATAAAGGAGATTGTTGGCGGGGACCCAGGATTGATTCTTTAAGGTAGGCTTAGCCTACACCAATCACTGTGGCCCAGTTGGCTTTAAAAGAGGGTTGAGCCCCTCTTTTGGCAGATCATCTGAAGAGCAACAAGAAGAACGAATGTGGACCCTGGCTGAAGGCACAGTCTGCCTTACAGCTTCTGCCAGTGAAGGAAGGCCAAGTTTTCCAAAGAGGGAAGCAAGATCCCGCCCCTAAACATCTCCCAGGGAACAGAGGGAGATCCTGAATTCAGAGAACCCTCCAGCAGCTTCAGAACCAGTACCCAGCCAGCACACAGCATGCCCTGCTATGCTCTGCAGCAAGCTTACTAGCTGGGAAGTGCCAGAGTCTCTGAACCAAACCAAGGACAAGTGCATTGTCTGCAACACTCTCCTCAGCTTTGGGCTGTCTGCCTTAAAGGATGACACGAGCCCAGTGAAGAAACTAGGAGGAGTGCATCGACAAGCATCAACCAGCGTCCACCTTAAAGGACATCTTTGAGCCAGCCGAGCCCCACGTGCTGCAACGGACAGCTCCACTGACTGTTGTCATGCCGCAGTGGCTAATGTCAGCCGAGACACCTCGACCAGTGCTCCAGACCAACCAACCAGCACTGAGACGATTCCTGACCCCGAGCCACCATGTAGGACTGCCTGCAGCCATCTGGCCAGCCTCGCTCTCTGAACTGCCTGCCACCTGATTCCCGCAGCTGTCTCCTGTCTTGAACTCTGTTGCAGAAGCTGCAAAGCACCCTGAAACCAACTCTACACTGTCGAGCACCAAGAACATCTACAAGCACAAGGCACATTGTGGTTCTGTCCTTCTATACCTTCTCCGAAGGCTCATAGTGACAATTTACGGCACATCGCTCCGTTTGTGCTGAAACCAAATATCCTTGAACTATTGAGATTAATTACTTTACCGACACCCCTCCTGTCAGTATCGAGAGTGTATCCATTTTCCTTCTTGAAACTGTCTGTCCTCTGCATTCCTTTACAGGGTGGGTTGTATTTTGTAGTGTGCTAGAACTGTCTGTTGTGATAATAATAGAGTAGATATTTTTATACACCCTTGACCTGACAGTCCCTTTTATCATTGGGCAATAATTGTTTTTTCACTGTGTTGCAACTAACCAACGATCCACGACCAAAATTAGACAAAGAGGTTTATCATTTTCTTTGGTTTCCAATCTATTCGGGTCCATTCTGGTGTACTAGAGGTGTGGGGCTGATTGATGGTTTAGAAACAGATCCAGTGGTTCCCCGAAAGTTGATTAGTCACACCCCTTCTGTCCCATCCTTCCTAATTATCTTGCCACCATTGGCACCCTCAGTGTACTCGAAATGCAGGGGTGCCTTACTATTCTTCTTTTACAATGCCCCTTTCTCCTTCCTTCGCTTACTCGCCCATCTCTGTCCTCTCTGTTCATGAAGATGTCTTCTCTGGGAGATGGAGAACCATCCTTGAGTCCTCTCTCGCAGGCCCCGTGTGACTCCTCTCTGGCCCCTGCCTCATCTTTCCTCATTCCTCCTTCACCACCTGCCTCCCATTTCTCTCTGCCCCTCCCCATGTCTGCCACTTTCTTGTGTCGTTGGGCTGTAGCCCCTCTGGCCTGCACCAGTTCTCACCATAGATGCCCCAGCTCTGTCAGAAACAGCGCCTTAAAACTCTCTTGCACCGTGTCGCACCGCGAGGGGGCAGGAGGAACAGCCGGCTGTTTTTGAGTCTTTCTGGTGGCAGCCATCTTGTTGTTGTGATCTGTAAACACCTGTGGCTATTAGGACTTTTCAACCTCCCTCTACCAATGCAGTCCTCTGTATCAATGATGGCCAAGGCCCATTCACCGATTCCTCCATACCCCAACCCTGCAAGTGCAACACACAGCTAAGCACAATATCACCGGGGGAACAGGGGGTGCAACACACAATATCAAAGCTAGCATAACAGGAAATCATTGCTGTTAACCCAATCTGCCTGCTAATTTCTTCAATTACTTCCATCATCCGCACAATTTTAAGCTGCCCTAACCCCACACCAACTCTTTACCCGCTTCCCATTCAACACACTCCCACTCCAGTGCTTTGCAATGCATTGTGTATAGGCGCTATATAAATAAACTATCACATCATATCATATCTTCCCTGCCAGCCGAGTAGAAACCCTTCATCTTGATGGTGATGCAGCCTACCCCCTCCAATTTGCCAACCACAGATGACGCTACCCCTTCGTCATGCCCAGGAGGCCTTGCAGGCCTGCCATCCAACTGAAGAAGTCCTGGTGGTCTAGTGGCCTTGACTACTAGACAAAGTATCCCTGGATCTCCAGTGGTCCCTAAAATTAAACTTCTCTTGTGGTCACCTGTAAAATTGTCTAGGTGGCCTGGTAGTCACTTACATAAAAAGTTATCTCTAGTGGTTTAGTTGGAGTTCCTTCCTATCCCTGCCAATACTCTCACTTTAGGGTGCCCTGATAGGACATCCAAGGAACATGGGGGCCTGTTGGGTAGATGTCCCTTAATGCAAGCTTCCCCGAACTATACTCCCACGGTGCCCCCCTAGTTTCCCCACAGATGTTGTTCCCTACCTCGATCTTCCGCCATGCTCTCAAACCGCACCTAATTAGAGCCGCCAGAGCGCCAGGGGACCACTCCGGTGGTGATAGTTAGCAGTACAAATATCCATTAACATTAACATTAAATAAGGAAACTCAATATCCAAATCCAGTAACTTGCGGGCCAAGAGCAGGGAAGGCAAGACTTCTCCGGCCCGGGCCTGTACCCTATGGGGTGCTCTGGCATCTCCGATTGATGACAAAGAATGCCAGGCAATGACATCACGTTACGGTGTCCCAGCAAGTCAAACTGAGGAGGGAAGTGACTGCCCTGCCCTATCCTCCCTGGGCTGCCTTCCTCTTCCCACACAGAATCCCTGAGATCAGGGTGCGCTGGACCTCGGGGAGAAGAGTCCCACCACCATGAAGATCAAGGGCTTCTACTCAGCTGGCTGGGAAGGAGTTGAAGTGTGTGGAGAATAGTCAGTTCCGGTGTGTTGTAGATTGTGCCTCTAATAGTTGATTTGGGAGTTACGGTATGAGTACCAAGTTCTGGTACCAAGTTTATGAAATTTGGACAGATTAAGATCTTCTGGGATTGGCTTTCAAAATAAAAGAACCATTTTGCGTTAAAGGGGGGGATTTGCTTGTAGTAGGTGTTTTGCGTTCCTTAACTAAGACAGATATGTTTCTTTCTCACAGCATGTTGTTGGGTTTTGTTTAGGGTGACCTGATTTCGAAAATAAAAAACTGGGACAGGACACTGACATAGAAGCAGGACTACAGCTTCAGCAGTGAAACTGCAGTCCTACTTCTATGAGGGTGGCCTGTTCCGTGTCATGTTGCAGCGCCCGGGGTCTCGAGGCTAAATCCATCCAGGATTTGGGGATTGGGTGGATACTATACCGGTTTTTAGCAAACTGGTGGAAAAAACATGATATCCGTCCAAAAACCGCGATGTCTGAAGAAATTAACTGCAATTAGCAAAGGCCAGGTTCCCAGGAGTTAAAGTGGATCCTGATACATCAAGGGGGAAAGTGGAAAACTGTAATTAGAGAGGTCAGGCAGTGGACTATGCGTTGAGGCCATTGAGGGTCGGTTGTTGTATTTAGGGTTAGGAGAGGTGTTGTGTTGGTGTATATAGGGCCAACTATATGACTTTCCTATGTTTTGGTCTCGCCTGTGAATAACGCTGTCTTTTCTGAACCTCAGGGCTTTTTTCACCATCATCGATCCCAAGAACACAGTTTGGGCCTCATTACGAGTTTGGCAGTGTGGTCAAATATGGTGGTAATGCACATTACCACACCGCCGAACTACAGTTTGGGCGGTGAGGCAGAGAAAACACAACCAGCAGAATGCTGGAGGTAGTTCCTCTGCCTTACCACCCAGAAACAGCCAAATCGGCTGTATTACCGCTGGTGGTGATAGTCCTATGGACACAAATGAATGGGGACTAATACTGCCTACTATGGTTTGTAATCCGGCGGTAATACTGCCAGTGTTAATATCGCCAAAATCCCCATGGAGTCCTATGGATCCCAATTAATGGGGACTAACACTGCCCACCGCCACTTGTAATCTGGTGGTAATACCGCCAGTGTTAATGCCGCCAAAATCCCCATGGAGTTCTATGGATGCCAATTAATGGGGACTAACACTGCCTACCACCACTTGTAATCCGGCGGGAATACCGCTAGTGTAGATACCGGCAAAATCCCCCTGGAGTCCTATGGATGCCAATTAATGGGGACTAACACTGCCTACCAATACCGCCAGAATAATGCCGCAAGACCAAGTGGTGGTAACGTCAATACCATTTGGTGGTATCTCAGTGGCATTACCGCCGAGATACCACCAAACTCCCAGTATTCGGTATGTGGGTTGCATGCAGTGTGATTCCCGTGCTGCGCTGTGTGATCTGCGGGTGAGCAGGACCCGGTAGTCTCCGAGCTGGAAGTGGGCCTTCCATGCCGCGTTCCAGTGGAGTCTGTGCACATCTGCTGCTGGCCCTAACACAGAAGGCAGACATGAAAAGCTGCGCTGCGATGCGCACGGGTGAACGAGGCACACCATGGAGAAAGCCTTCGGGCTGTCCTGCACGGTGCAGACGCATTCGACTGGGAATGCTGCTATAGTCTCTGTAAGTTTACTCTCCCACCCTATCCTGCCCAGGGTCCTTAGCACTACCCTGGGGAACCATTGTGATATTATTGTCATCAATGCTAAAAACCTGTACCTTTTTCAAGCCGCTTTCTGACATGTCTCATATGTTGCTGTAGAGGGGCGTGTCCGCTTTCTAGCACACCTCCCCCGTCCTCCATCTTCCCGCACCCCAGAATAATCATTGTCTATTGTGCAATGGTGCGATATTTGTCTAAACTGGATTATAAAAATAGGCTATTTCTCTTATTTCAGGAGCTGCACAGATCCTGTAGGCCACGAGGTCATCTGGGCCTTGGGTGCCGGCTGCAGAGACATCATTTCCCTCCAGGTGGCGCCATTACACCCGTGGTAAGATACGGTTTTGCTTTCTAACACAACAGGTTCTTAGCTATGGGAGAAACTGCTTTTGTATGTACATATGTTTTGGTGGTACTTGTATAACACCTAACATTCATTATCATGGCTTTGAAGCACATTAGACAGTACTTAGAACATGCATGAAAACCGCCCAGAACATTGTATGCTCCTATGCCTTTATGAGTACAAGGAAATGACAACTTTTGGCAGCAAGCTTTTACATTAACGCTATAATAGCAGTGTAGTGTGTTGGGTAGGGCTGCTATGTGATTTGCTATGTCAAGGACTGTGCAATAAATGGACTGTATTATGTATGAATGGGTCTGAACTGTCTAATTTGCAGTGCTTCATAGTGGCAGAGTCTGAAACGCGAGTAGTTAAGGGGGGGCCCCTTTTTCCAAAGTAAAATGCATCTTACAAACCCTGGATCAACTGTTTACAGTTGAGGGCCCTGCAATAATTATCATCATGAAAGAGCTAGAAATAGGTGTTCTTTTAACCATTTATAAAGTGTGCACCAGAAACGGAATTGTCTTTTGGCACTTACACAATAGGAATTATTATCACACAAAATGAAAGTGCTCATTTTATTGACTGTCAAACACATCTTTGCAGTAGACACACACAAAGTTGCCTTACTCCACTAATATCTGTTACAACCAGTGCTGGGTGTGGGATTGAAAAGGCAGGTATCCTAATACATCACAAAAGAGGGGCGTGGCATGTGAAGTGAGGGGCGTGGCGTGACTCCAACTCTCAGGATATCTTTTGAGAAACTATTTATCTCCACAACCACAGGACTGATTAAACGCAACATAGCAAAACAGTGGGGGGCCAATGTGACTCCGCTCTTTGTGCAATAGGTAACGGATGTGGACATTTGTATGTTGATGGAGCAACATATATACACAGCCAGAGGATTCCCCTGGGAAAAGCAAGGAAAATGTGGCAGAAGTGGGAAGATGCACAATAAATGAACTCTGAATAAGAATACTGGATGCTGGATGGGTATATGCTATGGGTAGGATACACTATATCAACGGAGGGATCTGGATCTGTTTTGTTTTGTTTACCGTGTAGTGTTTAATGTGTAAGCCTCACTAATTATGATCAAAACTAATAACATGTTTTATCAAAAAAATAACTCAGGATATCAGTGGCCAGCAACCTGTCAGGCCTTTCAGAGTTTGGAGCATGTGTACAGGTTTATTCGATATCATTCGCAATGTGCTGATGGCAGGTATTGCTCTGTGCAAGTCATCCTGGGTTTATGTTCATATGCATTCGGCTTTATAAAGCCCAAACAGAGATGTGACACAAGAGTGCCATAGGACAAGGACCACAGTAACAGGAAACGATGATATAACTACAGTTAAAAGCATTGACTATTTCGGCTTAAGATGGAAGATAATGGGGCAAGGAGATCGAAGATTGGTAAGCCCTGGAGTCCGCGTCAGATACCCATCGCTTGCTTCCTCCTGCCAAGGGAAGAGAGAACAGTGTGTGCCCTTCTCACTCCCACACAAGTCCACAAAGCCGGCCAATCATTCAGGAGCCTTTCCTGCACATGTCTGCCCTTTACTTTGGCAACTGGATGTGGAAACGCAATGCTGGCATTCATTTTGGCTTTTTTCCCTTAATGATTTCCCACTTTAAGTTAAAGTCATTTTTATTTTCAACACCTTTTAGTTCTATATTTGGCACGCATGCCGTAAAGACAAGCTCCCGTGGAGCTCCGTCCGAGATCCTGCCAAAAAGAACTAATAATGCTTTATTAGCTCTGCAATACATGATCTGCCTGCATAATCCTGCAGGGGAACTAACCCCCATCACTCGACCCGACTCCTGAGCTGAATCGGAAAGGAGAACACAGAAAACGCGGAGTCCAAAGTCGAACCCCTGGGGCCAGCAAGATGGCGCCGCATGCTGCGAGCTGTGACTGACGCAGCAGCCGACTCGAGACCCCGTGGAGCCCACAGCAGCGACCGACTGATCGGACCATCTGATCCCTGGCCCCCCTGGGCTCCGGTTGCTGAGCGAGCGGAACACCATGAATGCCGGCGAACCTGGTGCGACGGATGCGGGAGAAGCCGCAGCTCCCGAAAGGCGGGAGCGGACACAGACCACTTGAGCCCTGCGGCGCGGGGAGGCCCCCAGCCCCGTGAACGCACTCTTGCGCACCGGCGGTGGAGCCGGGCTATGCAATCCCCGGCTTCGCTCAGGCTCCAAACCCAGGGACAAGCAGCGGAGGCTGAGAGTGAATCCTCCGTGGCAGCAGAGCGGGGTGCTGGCACGCAGCCACCCAGACGCGCCCCAGCACAGCGGCGGAGAGTCGGCCCTTTCGACTCCGGCCTCCATCAGGACACCGGGCCGCACCGCAGACCGCAGCAGCTGAAGACGCTGCAACTGACGAGCATCCCGACTGCCCCGTCGACCACATCCTGGCACATGTGAGAAGAAGACCGAGAGAGGGGAACCGGGGCTGGGGACTGCTGCGGCCGCGCCTTATCGAGGGAGAACTGGTGCGCGGGCGCGGCCTGTCAAAGACTCGCCCGGCGGAACGGTGAAGCAGGGGACACGGTGCCGTGCCTGCGACGCTGACCCACCTGAACGCAGGTAAGGCCGGGAAGGACCACAACTGAGGGGAGCCACAGGGCACACAGCGCACGGGGCGAAGACCCCTCAAGACACCCCTTGCGGGGGCACCCGACCTCGCACTGCATGACCTCCCAACACCCGGGAGCGAGAGGCCAACCTAATCTGGGCCCCCGGAAGGCTGGACAACGCGGGGGGCCCACACCAATAACCACAGCCCGCCTGGCAGCACGGCAACCGCATCAACCAGGCCGCTGGGGGGCACAAGAGCGATCAACGTACCCCCAAGGAGACTACACTGAAAGCGGTTGAGGTCCGCCGGCTATTGGAGGCCGGGGGCACCCTCAACCACACACTGGGCCCAACTGGAAGGTTTACACCCCCCCCGGGACGAAGGCAGCAGCAAGACTGATACGGGGCAACCACCACTGCCTGACGAAACTGCCACAGGGGTACTCCCCACCGGAACAAGCCCCAACGAAGCCAGGACCAGGCCAAGCAAGCAGGAGGACCAGCCTGAGCCACAAATTGACGAGCAGGACAGTGAGGCGAGGAGGCCCATATAACTATTGGGGCTGCTAGACACTGGCTGGACACGGAGCTCCGCCCAAGGGTCCCATCAAGTAGCGCCGGAACCACAGCACTACCCGAAGGCAGTAAGTCAGAACCACACAACCTGCGGGTCAAGAGCTGGAACGGACACAGGAGGGACCCTGGGAGGGAGATTTCACCCCCCAAGAGCAAACTGAAACTGGTCACAATGGACTCATTCACGACGGCCAAACCCCAGAGACAACCACAACAGGACCAAGAAACCTCGGGGGAACCCTCCCAGAAGGAAGAAGACCTCAAACATGCGCAGGTCCTACAGGCAATATCTGCCCTCCGCACATCGGTGGAGGGGAAGATAGAGGAGGTGGAATCGGACATACAGCTCATGCGTCAGGATGCCCGTAACCTCACTGAGAGGGTCACGGCGGCAGAAAACACATTACAAGACACTGTGGAGGACACCCAAGAATTGAAAACGAAAGTCCAGGAGCTTGAGCAGAAGGTGGCAAGGCTGGAGGCGCGCTCCGAAGATGCCGAGGGCCGAGCCCGCCGAAATAATATTCGCATACTAGGGGTTCCCGAGGACATGGAGGGCCCGGACCCGACCGACTTCGTCGAGACGCTGCTGCTGCAGGAGATAGGCCCAGGGAAGCTCTCCCAAGGGTTCTCAGTGGAAAGAGTCCATAGATCCCTTCAAAAACGCCCACCGCCAGGCTCACACCCACGACCAATTATAGCTAAAATTCTGAATTTACGCGACCATGAAACCATATTACGATATTCAAGAGAAGGAGGAGAAATCAAACGGAAGGACTCAACGATAGTCATATACCCGGACTACACACCCACTGTGCAACGAGCAAGGAACTCCTTCATCCCAATAAAAGCGCAATTACGGAAACACAACCTAAAGTATTTGTTGCTCTATCCGTCACGCATCAAGGTCCTCTACAAAGGAAGAGCGACATTCCTAGAGACTCCAGCTGCAGCAAATCTATGGCTGGAACATAACAACCTGGCCGAAGGCAAAGATGATCCACTAAAATCGGATATGGGATGACAACCCACCCACCGTTATAATAAGAAAGGTGAGGCCCCACCATGCAAGGCCACCAAAGCAGACAATGAGATCCCAGCAGAACACCACTAAGTTGATTGGCGAATCGGACGGGAACTCGGAGGACTACACGAGCACGGAAAAATGACCCACCCCCACGGAAACTGTGTAGGCAATCTACCTACACGCATCCTGATCCGGAAGGCCAGGAGTGGCCTGGAAAGCTCGGGACCCCCCCGAGCGTTGCAAGTTGGAAGAAACTGCTGGGAGCAGTTCAAAGTTACACGGTTTGCTGTTCCCATTCAAAAGAATGGAAGTTACTACTGTTGGTAAGTCTCCAAGAATGAAAAGAAGGGGGAGAGGGACTGAACTGAGGGAGGAGGAAACTTGCATCTTGTCCCACACAGAGAAGGGGCCAATAACGCTAGTACCATGCACACGGACGCCAAAAAGAGAGGAGCAGAACGGACACTGTGCCCACTTTGAACCACCATGACCACAACAGCAGTTAAAATACTGACATGGAATGTGCGAGGTTTGGGGACATACATTCGCAGAAACAGAATTAAGACCTACCTGAATAGAAAAGGGGTGATGATAGCGTTACTACAGGAGACCCACTGCACGACCGACTCACTGGCCAAACTCCAAACACACTGGGGGGGCAGGGTTTTGGCACTGCATACTCCAAATATGCCAGGGGAGTGTATACCTGGATACACCCACAGCTCCCTTTCCACCTGAGAAAATCAGAGGTTGATCCGGAGGGTAGATTTGTGATACTATGGGGGCACATGGAGCAGACAGAAATATGCATAATGAACTCCTATTTTCCCAACAGCAATATACCGGCCCACCTGGACTCACTATACCCCAAAATCGTGCAACACAGAGATAGTCTGCTCCTCTGGGGGGGTGACCTCAACTGTGTATGCGATCCGGCAATAGACAGATCCATCCCCCACCCGAAGGGTCCATCAGCAGCGACAATGGCCCTGACTGCAATGATAGACAGGTTGGACCTGGCAGATGTGTGGCGTGAAACACCCAACACAGAGAGGATACTCATACTACTCATACTACTCATCCCCGCACAAACTATACACGAGACTGGACCACATCCTCATAGGCAGAAAACACCTACCCCAGGTGGAAGGAGTGCAGTATTTAGGAAGAACCATATCTGACCACTCCCCACTCATGGTGACATGGAACCACAATGGCCCCAGACCTCCGATCCCCATGTGGAAAATGCCAGCGGAAGCACTCAAAGACCCAGACTTTAGGGAGGAGCTACAAGACTCCATAGATAGCTACATAGAAAACAATGCGGGAAGTGTGGAACACAGCAGCACGGTATGGGACGCCCTGAAAACTGTGATGAGGGGGGAAATCATTGCAAAAGCCGGGGGAATCAGGAGACAGCTCAGAAAAGAATTAGACCAGCTGGAAAAGAAGATAGAAAGGTTAGAGGCAGCACCCATAGGTGACCAGAACAGGGAAACGGAACTTCGAAAACTCAGGGGAGAAAATGATTCAGCGTGGAATAGGCTGGAAAAGTTCGACCACGTGGCCAAAACGAACAGGGTACACACAGAGGCGGACAGAACGGGCAGGCTGTTGGCCTGGCTATGCAGAAGGGAACACCCTAGACACCCCACTACCACACTGCAGGATGAGGAAGGGAACACACACCACACGCAGCAGAACATAAACAACACCTTTAAATGCTTCTACACACAACTCTACTCACATGAGGAACAGGCCCCTCCAGAACAGATTACAGACACCCTTGATGAGATAGGACTCCATAAGATACCACCCGAACAAGCTCTGATGTTAGATGCTGAAATCACGCTTGACGATATAACAGAAGCTATCCGGTCCCTGGCAACGTGCAAGGCACCTGGCACTGACGGCCTGCCCTCGGAGTTCTATAAAGCATATGAACCCTCCCTCACACCCCTGTTACATGAGGTGTACCAAGAGGCATATGAGAGGGGAGTGCTGCCCGAAAGCATGAGGGAAACACTGGTGGTCCCGGTCCTTAAACCAGGAAAACCGGCAGATCTGTGCGATTCCTACCGCCCACTAGCAATGCTAAATTATGATGCGAAAATTTTAACAACAATACTAGCCAAGCGACTGTCCAGAATAATAGGGGACATAATACACAGCGACCAGTGCGGCTTTATACCGGGCCGAAACACATCAATAAACCTGCGCAGACTACAACACATTATGGCCCAAACTAATGAAGACAGGAGCTTATATGCACTAATGTCCCTAGATGCCATATAGGCGTTCGACTCCATCTATTGGGAGTGGCTGGTGGCAGTACTTAGAGAATTCGGCTTCAGACCCGGGTTCATCAGATGGGTTCAGATATTGTACACCGGACCAAGAGCTAGAGTGAAGTCCAGGAAACACATATCAGAAGCCTGGGACATACAAAGAGGGACCAGGCAGGGCTGTCCACTATCCCCAATGCTGTACGTATTGGGGCTGGAACCCATAGCGATCTATTTTAGGAAGCAGTTTTTTGACGCTGGCATAAGACTAGGATGGGTAGACCACATCATTTCGCTTTACGCGGATGATGTCCTTATATATGTTAGAGGCCCACACCTCAACGTACCCGTCATGCTGGAAGTCCTGGACAACTACTCCAGAGTATCTGGGATCCAATTCAATAAGTCGAAGTCCTGCATGTTCCCCCTGGCGGCCCTAAAATACGTTGAGACGGAGGCACTTCCGAAGGTAGGGATAAAATGGCAAACCACCAAATTCAGATACCTAGGAATCCAGATAATGCACACCCCCACACTGATGCATGAACACAACACAAAGGCAGCACTTCCGACCCTACGCAAGTCCATGAACTTCTGGTCGCGACTTCCCCTGTCGATGATGGGAAGGGCCTCCATAGTTAAGATGATTGTTTTACCGCGATTCCTGTATGGGTTCCAAAATGTACTCTATTATATAAAAAAACCCTTCTTCCGACTATTGGAGTCGCTGATAAAGGAGTTCATATGGGGAGAAAATAGGCACAAAATAGCACTGTCAACACTAACCCTGCCATACGCCAGGGGTGGCATTCAGCTCCCTAACTTAGAAAAATACTACCTAGCAGCACAACTCAGCTTTATAACTAAATGGCTCTCAGACGAACCTACTGATGAAAACCCCTTACTACAGACTATGAGCCTCCCTCATCACCTGAAAGAACTGGTATGGGCACCATCAAAGTTGCTGGGAGAAACACCGCACATAGTCACCCTGGGGAGGGAAGTCTGGCGCAGAGCGAGGACACTCGCCCATGTGCAGAGGGCCTACTCACCAGAGATCCCACTGATTGCAGACCTATACACAGCAGCCGCAGACCTGAAACAAATCAGATCATGGGAAAGGGAAGGGGTCTACACTTGGGGAGATTTATACGAGGAAGGCACCTTCAGGGAATTTGTCACGCTGCGGGACAGAGAAGGCATACACCCGGGACAGTTTCTCTGGTACCAGAAGATCCGCGCCATGGCACGAAGCAAGTGGGAAACATGGCCTGAAGAACCGGACACTGACCCACTATTAACGCTGCTATACAACATGGGGGAGGGCTGCAGACCAATATCCAAAATATATAGGCAACTGAGCGATACACCTAACCCCCGAAGCATGGACATGAAAAGGAAATGGGAAATAGACATAGGCAGGGAAATGACAGAGGGGGAGTGGAACCGGGCGCTCACATTCCCCAAGGAGGTGTTGAGAAACCACAGGTTCAGGCAAATACAGATGAATGTGCTGCACCGAACCTACCTAACCCCGAAACGGATAGCCAAATTTAGCAAGCAAATGCAGTCAAACTGCACCTGGTGCAACAAGGAGGAAGCAGACCTAATCCACATGATGTGGGAATGCCCCAAAACGAAGACACTTTGGGAAAAGGTGAAACAAACATGTGAGAAAGCAGGTATGACCAAATACAAATGGACACCGGAGGGGTGCTTGCTAGGAACCTACCCCAGATTAGCCAAGATAAAGCACATAGTCAGACTTATGGACATAACGTGCATATTAACCAAACGAACCATAGCCATGTCCTGGAAAAAAACAGCCGGACCACAATATAAAGCATGGCATGGAGAAATGGAACGATGGCTCCTGGCTGAGACCAAGGCCTGGGAAGAAAGCGTGGCCAGATCAACCGATGAGTCCAGCAGAGCCTTGGAAGCATGGAAAGAACTCACTAGACATATGTTTCACCCCTCCGACGACAAGCCCCCCTGAGCCAACGGCTTGGAACGAACATACCTACAAGACATACAGGGAGACCCGATGAGAGCCAATGAGAGACGCTACGGGCCTCTGGGAAGCATCCCCCCACACCCTGCAAACAACCTGAATGCCCCCTCCCGAACATCCCTACCCCCCAGGGACGAGATAAGCTGAATCACGTGAACACTGTAAGGAGACAGTTGTTACTGTTTGTTAAAGTTAAAATTAAAATGTATTTTACTTGTACAAGAATAAGGCACAACATGGAAATATGTAACCGATGTTATTGAAAATGCCAATAAACAAATTTTAAAATAAATTAGTTCTATATTTGTCCTTATTTATATTTACTCCAGGTGAGTATCATAATAATGTGTTATTTGCATATCACTTTCATCATAGCACTGTGCATAGAACATTTTTATGTACAATTATTATTACGCAACCGTAGTTGATCTTCACTTATCGAACTTGGAGCTGAGTTGGTCTAACTGGAATTCTATCCTACGACCTACGTATCACACACAGATTGCATCAGTGAAAGCTAAACCCTCTGAGCTATCATCCCGGCTTCTTAGCTATCCTACTGGCTATCTCACTGATGACTGAAATGCTTCTACAGAAACACTGTGCAACGCGGCTACGCACAGTGAACCAATCCCATTTCTGAGTGAGTAGACTTGCACGCAGCTCAACGCTGCAAGCAGAAACATTGTGCAACACGGCCACACACAGACAGTAAAACAATCACCTTTCTGAGTGAATAGACTTGCACGCAGCTCAACGCTTCAAGCAGATACACTGTGCAACAAGGCCACGCACAGACAGTGAACCAATACCCTTTCTGAGTGAGTAGACTTGCACGCAGCTCAACGCTGCAAGCAGAAACATTGTGCAACAAGGCCACGCACAGACAGTGAACCAATCCCCTTTCTGAGTGAATAGACTTGCACGCAGCTCAATGCTTCAAGCAGATACACTGTGCAACAAGGCCACGCACAGACAGTGAACCAATCCCCTTTCTGAGTGAGTAGACTTGCACGCAGCTCAATGCTGCAAGCAAAAACACTGTGCAACAAGGCCACGCACAGACAGTGAACCAATCCCCTTTCTGAGTGAGTAGACTTGCGCACAGCTCAACACTGTGAGCAGAAACATTGTGCAACGCGGCCACGCACAGTGAACCAATCCTATTTCTGAGTGAGTAGACTTGCGTGCAGCTCAACACTGCAAGCAGAAACACTGTGCAACACAGCCACACACAGTCAGTGAACCAATCCCCTTTCTGAGTGAGTAGACTTGCACGCAGCTCAACGCTTCAAGCAGATACACTGTGCAACAAGGCCATGCACAGACAGTGAACCACTCCCCTTTCTGAGTGAGTAGACTTGCACTAAGCTCAACGCTTCAAGCAGAAACACTGTGCAACATGGCCACGCACAGACAGTGAACCAATCCCCTTTCTGAGTGATCAGACTTGCGCGCAGCTCAACACTGCAAGCAGAAACACTGTGCAACATGGCCATGCACAGACAGTGAACCAATCCCCTTTCTGAGTGAGTAGACTTGCGCGCAGCTCAACACTGCAAGCAGAAACACTGTGCAACACAGCCACGCACATTGAACCAATCCCATTTCTGAGGGAGTAGACTTGACTGAGTAGACTTAAGCCTGGAACAACACTGCAAGCAGAAACACTGTGCAACACGGCCATGCACAGTGAACCAATCCCATTTCTGAGTGAGTAGACTTGACTGAGTAGACTTAAGCCCAGCTCAACACTGCAAGCAGAAACACTGTGCAACACGGCCACGCACAGACAGCGAACCAATCCCCTTTCTGAGTGAGTAGGCTTGCACGCAGCTCAACGCTGCAAGAAAAAACACTGTGCAACATGGCCACGCACAGACAGTGATCCAGTCCCCTATCTGAGTGAGTAGATTTGCACCCAGCTCAACACTGCAAGCAGAAACACTGTGCAACATGGCCACGCAAAGACAGTGAACCAATCCCCTTTCTGAGTGATCAGACTTGCGTGCAGCTCAACATTGCAAGCAGAAACACTGTGCAACACGGCCATGCACAGACAGTGAACCAATCCCCTTTCTGAGTGAGTAGACTTGACTGAGTAGACTTAAGCCCAGAACAACACTGCAAGCAGAAACACTGTGCAACACGGCCACGCACATTGAACCAATCCCATTTCTGACTGAGTAGACTTGACTGAGTAGACTTAAGCCCAGAACAACACTGCAAGCAGAAACACTGTGCCACACGGCCACGCACAGTGAACCAATCCCATATCTGAGTGAGTAGACTTGACTGAGTAGACTTAAGCCCAGCTCAACACTGAAAGCAGAAACACTGTGCAACAGGGCCACGCACAGACAGCGAACCAATCCCCTTTCTGAGTGAGTAGACATGCGCCCAGCTCAACGCTTCAAGCAGAAACACTGTGCAAAATGGCCATGCACAGACAGCGAACCAATCCCCTTTCTGAATGAGTAGACCTGCGCCCAGCTCAACACTGCAAGCAGAAACACTGTGCAACATGGCCACGCACAGACAGTGAACCAATCCCCTTTCTGAGTGAGTAGACATGCGCACAGCTCAACACTGCAAGCAGAAACACTGTGTAACACGGCCATGCACAGACAATGAACCAATCCCCTTTCTGAGTGAGTAAATTTGCACGCAGCTCAACACTGCAAGCAGAATCACTGTGCAACACGGCCACACACAGTTATCCAATCCCATTTCTGGGTAAGTAGACCTGACTGAGGAGACGAAAGCCCAGCTCAACACTGCAAGCAGAAACACTGTGCAACACGGCCACGCACAGTGAACCAATCCCATTTCTGAGTGAGTAGACTTGACTGAGTAGACTTAAGACCAGCTCAACACTGCAAGCAGAAACACTGTGCAACACGGCCACGCACAGTGAACCAATCCCATTTCTGAGTGAGTAGACTTGACTTAGTAGACTTAAGCCCAGCTCATCACTGCAAGCAGAAACACTGTGCAACACGGCCACGCACAGACAGCAAACCAATCCCCTTTTTGAGTGAGTAGACTTGAGCGCAGCTCAACACTGCAAGCAGAAACACTGAACAACACGGCCACGCACAGAGAGCGAACCAATACCCTTTCTGAGTGAGAAGACTTGCACGCAGCTCAACACTGCAAGCAGAAACACTGTACAACACGGCCGCGCACAGACAGCGAACCAATACCCTTTCTGAGTGAGTAGACTTGCGTGCAGCTCAACACTGCAAGCAGAAATACTGTGCAACACGGCCACGCGCAGACAGTGAACCAATACCCTTTCTGAGTGAGTAGACTTGCGTGCAGCTCAACACTGCAAGCAGAAACACTGTGCAACACAGCCACGCACATTGAACCAATCCCATTTCTGAGGGAGTAGACTTGACTGAGTAGACTTAAGCCTGGAACAACACTGCAAGCAGAAACACTGTGCAACACGGCCATGCACAGTGAACCAATCCCATTTCTGAGTGAGTAGACTTGACTTAGTAGACTTAAGCTCAGCTCAACACTGCAAGCAGAAACACTGTGCAACACGGGCACACACAGACAGCGAACCAATCCCCTTTCTGAGTGAGTAGACTTGAGCGCAGCTCAACACTGCAAACAGAAACACTGAGCAACACGGCCACGCACAGACAGCGAACCAATACACTTTCTGAGTGAGTAGACTTGCACGCAGCTCAACACTGCAAGCAGAAACACTGTACAACACGGCCGCGCACAGACAGCGAACCAATACCCTTTCTGAGTGAGTAGACTTGCGTGCAGCTCAGCACTGCAAGCAGAAATACTGTGCAACACGGCCACGCGCAGACAGTGAACCAATACCCTTTCTGAGTGAGTAGACTTGCACGCAGCTCAACACTGCAAGCAGAAACACTGAGCAACACGGCCACGCACAGACAGTGATCCAATACCGTTTCTGAGTGAGTAGACTTGCACGCAGCTCAACGCTGCAAGCAGAAACACTGTGCAACATGGCCACGCACAGACAGTGAACCATTCCCCTTTCTGAGTGAGTAGACTTGCGCACAGCTCAACACTGCAAGCAGAAACACTGTGCAATACGGCCATGCACAGACAGCGAACCAATCCCCTTTCTGAGTGAGTAGATTTGCGCGCAGCTCAACACTGCAAGCAGAATCACTGTGCAACACGGCCACACACAGTTAACCAATCCCATTTCTGGGTAGGTAGACTTGACTAAGTAGACTAAAGCCCAGCTCAACACCGCAAGCAGAAACACTGTGCAATACGGCCATGCACAGTGAACCAATCCCATTTCTGAGTGAGTAGACTTGACTGAGTAGACTTAAGCCCAGCTCAACACTGCAAGCAGAAACACTGTGCAACACGGCCACGCACAGTTAATCAATACCGTTTCTGAGTGAGTAGACTTCACTGAGTAGACTTAAGCCCAGCTCAACACTGCAAGCAGAAACACTGTGCAACAAGGCCACGCACAGACAGTGAACCAATCCCCTTTCTGAGTAGGTAGACTTGAGCGCAGCTCAACACTGCAAGCAGAAACACTGTGCAACACGGCCACGCACAGACAGCGAACTAATATCCTTTCTGAGTGGATAGACTTGCACACAGCTCAACACTGCAAGCAGAAACACTGTGCAACACAGCCACGCACAGACAGTGAACCATTCCCCATTCTGAGTGAGTAGACTTGCGCGCAGCTGAACATTGCAAGCAGAAACACTGAGCACATGGCGACGCGCAGAGTGTTAACCAATACCCTTCCTGAGTCAGTAGACTTGAGCGCAGCTCAACACTGCAAGCAGAAACACTGAGCAACACAGCTAGACACAGACAGTGAACCAATCCCCTTTCTGAGTGAGTAGACTTGTGCGCAGCTCAACGCTGCAAGCAGAAATACTGTGCAACACAGCTAGACACAGACAGTGAACCAATCCCCTTTCTGAGTGAGTAGACTTGCGCGCAGCTCAACGCTGCAAGCAGAAATACTGTGCAACACGGCCACTCATAGACAGTGAACCAATCCTCTTTCTGAGTGAGTAGATTTGCACCCAGCTCAATGCTGAAACACCCTTAGGAAATGGGAGCAGAACAGGGTGACACAGGTCAATTCGTTTTTATATAGCACTTCTTGTAGCAGCCACTGTGTTATGCACGCCCAACGTTGCCAGATAGGGTGATTAGCCCAGAGTCAGATCGTTTTAGTGATGAGAGGTAGCCGAGAAAGTGAATAAGGGACAGGATAGATTGTGAGAGTGAGAAAGGGACAGGAAGAGTGGGAGAGGGAGAAAGAGAGAGACAAAGGGAAAGAGGGTTGGGGAGGAAGAAGGGAGAGAGAGACAGAGAGAGAGAGAGAGAGAGAGAGAGAGAAAGACAGAGAGAGAGAGAAAGAGAGAGAAAAGAGAGATTAGTGTATGATAACCTCGGTACAGCAAGTATGATTTATTTGTTGATGGGGAAGGAGCTAAAAACAGTAAATGACAAAAGCATAAACCAGGCTTTAAATACATCCAAGGTACTGACACTATTCACAGATCTGTATATGGTGATGACTTTGGTGATAGCACTCTCAGACTTCAGGGTTCCCTCCTGGGAGAGAAGGCGGTTCGTGGCTATCTTAACGACCTTGAAGCCAGTCACTGTCCAAGGGCCTTTAATTTTGAGGGTCTGGGAGTGTCAGGGACGTGGAGAGCGGAGGGTAAAGGAAAGACAGTGGGAAACTGCACAGTGTGAGGTTACGAGTGTTGTTTGCGCCTTATACATCATAATTTTAATGGAGCAGCATTCTAGTCTATTAACCCATGCATGGCTGAGGCTTGTTGTATAGTTTAGACTTCACATAATCACTTCTTGGTCTTTCCACGATTAGGATCTATTGAAGGCAGATTTTCCCTGGATCACCTCTTCTGCATAATTAGAATCCCTGTATTTCAGTCCAGGTTTCCTGGTTCAATAAGGTGCAGGTTAGCAGCTTCCTTCTTCCCCAGCCATTCCATCTCTAGTGCTGCACCAATGTGCAGTGTGTTTCACAAACAAGTCTTTCAATGGCCGAGCTAGTATTCTGTTATATTGCTGGCCTAAATAGCCACATGTCAAATAAACCGGACACATTATAATACCGCTGTGCAGTTACATGCCTGCAGGATGTACTCTGAAATTGTGAATGAGCACAACAGAGAATACAGAGCTGTAAGAAATAAAAAATAAGCACACATGCTGTTTGGGTAGTATAATGTACAACTACATTAACAAAAGTTGATGAAATAAGATATAGGTACATGCCAACATTATCCATTCCATTCGAGAGATGCTAATCCAGGACTGGTTTTAATTTTGCATTCTGGTACTTGTAGTCCCAGATTTCACCATTATAAATCCAGTACTACAAGTCTCAGAATGCTGAATTAAAACCAGGACTGGGCTAGATCTCCCGAATGGAATGTATAATGTTGGCATGTATGGATATAGTTCCAAATTTCAATAGAGCTGATAATCAACCCCACTGAAAAAAGAGTGGGACCACTTGTGAAAGCCAGCTCCAGGGTTGCTTGGCTTCTGACTGGTTCAGATTAATGTTTACCCACTGTGACGAATCAACGTCTGGGGGAACAGTGGTCCAGGATATTGGTTTCTAAAGCTTCAATCAGCTCCACACCTCTAGTACACCAGGAGGGATCCGAACAAATTGGAACACAAGTAAATTATAAACTTCCTTGTCCAATTTTGGTAACGTCATCGAAACGGCAGGCTTATCTCTGCAAGGTCGTGGATCGTTGGTTAGGTGCAACACAGCGAAAATACAAATATTACTCAATGAGAAAAGAAACTGTCCAAACAAGGTTGTATAAAAATATCTACTTTATTATTATCACAACAGACGGTTCTAGCACACTACAAAATACAACCCACCCTGTAAAGGAATGCAGAGGACAGACAGTTTCAAGGAAGGAAAAGGGATGCACTCTGGATACTTACAGGAGCGCGGTAAAGTCATAAATCACAACAGTTCAAAGATAGGGAGCAATGGGTCATAAAATGTCACTAGGGGCCTTCGGAGATGGACCAGGGGGACAGAACCGCTCGACAGGGTCGAGTCGGTTTCGGGGCACTTTGCAGCTTCTGGTCAGAGTTCAAGAGGGGAGACAGCTGGGGCTATCAGGTGGCAGGCAGTTCGGCGAGCAAAGCTGGATGGACAGCTGTAGACAATTTTGACCATAGCACATAAAGTGGCCCTTGATTTCATTGTGCCACAATTAATGCTTTGTTGTAACGTGCCTATCGTTCCTGACATGCTTTTCAGGATGTTTGTTTGAATGAAATAGAGTTTGTATACTGCTGCATACTGGGACTTTTCTGTGCTCTCTCCCCACCTGTCGCCTCACCCTGGCGCGGTGCAGTTCATTGTGGTGCAGCGGTGCAAATATCTCAAAAAATCATGCATCCTAGGGCAGTGAAACCACCACATTGATGTTTCGCTGATTTCAGGCAACGGTCTAATGTGTGAAGGTGCTGAAATACGGGGAAAGGGGTGGGGTGTCCAAATGTCATGTAGCCAGTAATGTCTGGAGAGTCCTACCTGGTAACTGTGCAATATTTGGTGTAGATTGGTGAAACAGTGTGGCATTGTTTAAGGAACAACGCTTCACAAAGCCACAAATCCACAAACTAATTTTGAATTTTATAAATATAGATTACAGGACAAGTAGCACGCAGCACACCGCCCGGCCATCCACACACATTCCAGTTCGGGCCCCAACTGACACTCTTAGAACACTCACCAGCAAACACTCATCATCATCTTTGTCTTGTTCTTGTTCTTTGTGCACCCTGAGGCCCACGGGCATGTTGTCGCGTGACAAAAATTAAAATAAATAAATAAATAAACATTCTCCTGAGCTGAAAATCACTTCAGTCACCAATATTCTAACAGCAAAAATAGGTGGTCATCAGGACTGGACAAGACTAACATAACATCCCCTTCCTACACAAACTCACACACTAATAAAAGCAGCATACACCCCACCTGTCACAACTCAACCCACCCAGATGCACCACCACATCCTGACCCAAAGGCCAAACCAAAACTCCTTCCATCCAGGACTGCCACTCTCAAATCCAGGGCCTGCCACACCCAAGCACAAACATACTCAAAGTGGAAACACTCCAGGAACATAGCCAACACAGCAAAAAGGTGGGAAAGAAGGAGTAACATGGGAGGGAAAATAGATTGTCCAACAACAGAACTAGGATGCATCCCTCCTTTATGGATGCAGAGCCCGGGCGGACCAACCAGAACCTCCAGGACCACAAAATTGCAAACCAGAAAGAGTGTGCTACACATATCCAAGTGCAACAACATAAAATGGAGTACATAATCCACCATCCTACGCCCTCACACACAGGAGCGCAAACCGCACAACCATCCACTCATCACCCATGCCACCATATATCCAATCCAGATGTATACCACAGAAGAACAACACATACTAAAACTACTGCTCATTTACACTTGCTACACCCACCAAAAAGAGAGCAAAGCACGCCACTCCATCTTCACCATGCTCGCAACAAACAGAAAACACAGCAGGTCAAGTTCAGCATTTAGGTTCTCCTGGCAGTACCATATTACTGAATCAAATTTACAATCTGACTTAACTAAGGGCAGATTTTCAAAACTGTAGCTGACAAGTAGAATAGGCCAAACATATGTACAATTATTGCAAGGTCTGATAGGCAGCATAACATCCTTTTGCTGCCTATAATAATATGAGGCAGATCACACAATTACCGCTTTTTCTCTTATTGCTGCAGATTTCCTTTTCCATGAGACAGACCACAAGAGTCATCCCTATCCTTTTCCTCTTTATACGTACTGAGGCACCGAATACAACCCTAAAACAAGGCGCCTAGCTCAGAACACTAACCTGGACGATAGAGACTAAACTTTACCTCAATTAATCTAAAAGCCAAAGTTGCTCACATTTTTTTCACTCTGCTTTAACACCAGCAAAACTTTGGGGTGCACTAGCGGTAAAATGACATATGTTCCTTCGCCTTCCTCCGAGGCAAAAAATATTGGTATCATCATCGACTCCACTCTCTCCTTCTCTCCTCACATCACAGGCCTTGCCAACAATGGCCGCTACCAGCTGCACCTCCTCAGAGGTATTCTTCCTTTCTCACTTTCCCCCCGAAGCTCACTGTCTCCAGAGTTCTGGTTCTCTCTATGCTGTACTACTGCAACAACTCAATCTGCCTTCCTCTACCTTCAGCCCTTTGCAACTAATCCAGAAAATGATTGGGAGACTTGTCCTTGGCCTCAAGCCCAAGGACTTTATCTCTCCAGCCCTGAAATCTCTCCACTGGCTCCTGGTGCCTGCAAGGATTAAGCTCAAGGCCCTCTGCATCGTCCACTAGGCTTTCTGGGGCTGGGGCCCTCACTACATCCAACTCTCTCTTCCTAAACACCTACCTTCTCGAGCCCTTCACACAGTCACCTCCAACTCTCTGAGGGTCGGATGCTTCTCCAAGCAGAGAGTAGGCGGTAGATCTCTCTTTTCTGCAGGTGCCTCCCTCTGGAATGCCCTCACTGCCCCTCTAAAACTTGAGACGGGCCACCTGAAGTTCCAGAAGCAGCTCAAGACCTTCCTTGTCACCCCTGCTTTCTATCTCTCTCTCCCCTGCTGACCGACCTGTCTGCTACGCCAACTGGTTGCTTGGTTACCCTCAGAGTCTCACTGGATACCATGACCAGAAGCCCCAGGGCAGACCCCACACTTAGGGGATGTATCTGGAACCCTACAGTCTCATTCCTCCTTGCACTTACCCAGAGCCATGCTGCCCTCACTGAACTTCCCCCCTCCCCTCGGCACTTCCCCTCTCTCCCCTTGCCCTTTTGTGTATTGCACTTGCACAATCTGAATGACACAAGGCCTAGTAAACTTGTTTATTTTGTCCTCCCTCTGTCTTCCCTCCCTTGTCTTGTCGCACCTAGAGACACTTGTGCACAGACGTGTTATAAATGACTTATCATATCATGCCCAGAATATTAGGCCACAACACATAACATGCACAAAACACGAGACAATGGCAAGACACTTCATCCAAAAGAATTCAGCAGTTTTCTGTTAACCTAGATACACCCAGGGAAGAAGGCGTTGAATCCAATGAGATTCAGGAGGATCAGACCACTGGTCACAGCGGCAGTGGGGTGATTAACAGAGAGGCAAAAGAGGGAAAGAGGTAGAGAATGGCAGAGTTTTGAGCAGTTTCCGGACTTTAAGGAGGTCCGGCTCAAGTCTGAGAGAGGCAGGGAGGCTGTTCCAAAGGGAGGTGCCAGCCGAGGATCAAGGCCTGCCCCCCCACTCTCTGGCTGGAGAAGTGTTTGACAGTCAAAGAGTTGGAGTTAGAGGAGCTTAGGGCTCTAGCAGGGGACTATGTAGGGAGGAAGAGTTGGAGATAGCGTGGTCCCAGGCCCCAGAAGACCTTGTGGATGATGCAGAGGGTCCTGAATTTGATCCTTGCAGCCACTAGGAGCCAGTGGAGTGATTCTAGTGCTGGAGAGATATGCTCCCTGGGCTTGAGGCCAAGGATAAATCTAGCAGCCCAGTTCTGGATTAGCTGGAGGGGGCAAAGTGAGGAGAGAGGGAGATTGAGAAAGAGGCTGTTGCAGTAGTCCAGCCTGGAGAGGACCAGAGCTCTGGAGACATTGAGCTTCTCGGGAAGGTGAGCAAAGAAAGAATGCCTCTGAAGAGGAAGAGCTGGAAGTGGGACCTTTTCGTGAGATCCATGATGTGAGGGCTGAAGGAGAGAGCGGAATTGGAGATGACCCCAAGGTTTTTGGCATCACATAATGGTGGGGGTAGGGTGCCCAAATAGGGTGGGCAGAGGGTAGGAGGAAAAGAGGACGCTGGCATCCCAATGAGAAGGATCTCCATCTTACTGGCATTAACACAGAAATTCTTAGATGCACATCATGCCTGAATGGTGGACAGACAGTCAGGGATCAGAGAGGAGGAAGAGGTAGTAGAGGGATGTTTGAAGGAAAGCTGTGTGTCATCAGCATAACACTGGAAGTGAGGAGAGAAGGAGAAAATCAGGGGAGCAAGAGGGGTGAGATAGATATTGAAGAGCCATGATGAAAGGATAGAGCCTTGGGGGATGCCACAGGTAGAGAGTGAGGTGGTGGAGGAGAAAGGGGCCAGTTGCAACGTGGAAGGGCGGTTAGTGAGGAAAGAGATCAGTCAATCCAGTGCCCGTTCAGTGCTGCCGAGGGAGTCACAGAGTCATTTTATGAAGATAGAGTAGTTGGTCGTGTCAAAGGCAGAAGAGAGATCATGGAGAATGAGAACAGCTGGAGAGTTGGAGTCGAGATTTGCAAGCATGGTTTCACGGGTGTTCAGGAGAGCAGTGTCCGTGCCTCTGGATGCCTGGAATCCAGATTGATGGTCATGAAGCCAGGAGAGAGGTGGAGACTGCAGCCGGATTGACAAGTTCCTTGCAGATTTTGTAAAGATTGTCAGTGGTGTTAGTAGCTTCAGAGATGCGGTCTTGGATGTCCTCCTGCTTCCTTGAGTGGATAGAGAAGCAATATTGCCTTTGGAGCAGGTGGCAGGTCAGGTTGTCAGCGGGTAAACCCAAGTCTGCCACATCCGTTTAGCAATGCTGCGTTTTTAGAGATGCTTGATCGGATTCGTACCAGCTGTTGTTCTTGGATGCAGGTTTTAGGTGGATCCTCATGACAGGGTAAACAAAGCGTGACTGTTCAAGGCTGTTGTGTCACACTCCTCTCTTTTTTATATATATATTCTTTAGCAGCAAGTACAAAAATGTTGTTCAGTTTCTCATAAAAAACATCAGTTTTATTATTTAATTGCGGCCAAGGCTGCTTATTTATGATACCGCAACACACTGTGTCGACCTGATTATACAACAACTGTCAGCACTGCTTAAACCAGGGCATGCCCAATACAACAGAGCAAAGGAATTGAAAACAAGATACTGCAAAATATCAGTGTCTCAATTATGTGCCGAAGAAAAGTTATATGTTGGTACTAATGTACAAAATATCATGTGAAGGCTCTGTGTGGCCAATGAATGTGTATATATGTACTATATGTATGTGTGTTGTTTTTTAAGAAAAGATTCATACATGATTTGCTGGTATGAAATAATAAAAAGGATGTCTTTTCATGAGAAACTGAACAACTTTTTTGTACCTGCTGCTAAAGAATATATAGGCTGCCGTCTGGCTAAGCATAATTCGCACTGGGAGATCACTTTTTATCTGTTGCACACGCAAAATAAAGGCTGTTATATTATACGCAACCGATGCTGCAGTGTTTGCTGTTGGATTCCCGTGATTATTTGGACTATTGGAACACTTTTGTTCGTGGAGTGCTGCTCGCCTGAATAGTTTCTGGTTGAAGCCGTTCGTATTTCAAATATATATATATATATATATATATATATATATATATATATATATATATATATATATAAAAAAGAGGGGAGTGTGACACAACAGCCTTGACCAGTCACGCTTTATTTATCTATAACTGCCCTGGAGGTTCAAGGCTTACCAGGAACCCTTAGAGAAGATATCCTCATGACAGGGGCAAGGATGTCAAGGGTGTTAGAGCTAACCTTACTTGAATATCCCTAAAGTATCAGGATTTGAAGAGACCTTAACCTCAATTGACATTTCCCTAAAGCAAATTAACTTGAGGTGACCTGAACGTGCTTCATTTTCCTTAACAACAACTTTAGAATGTATAACGACCATCACTTCATTAGAAAGTCCCCAAAAGAAAAAAAAAACATTACTGCACCGTGGAGAGTGCTTCTGGTATCACAACCAGCACCACAGGATGAATAAAGTAAATAGTTATTTTCTCTTTTTTTTCCCACAGTAACATATTTTAAAGTTTCCTACTTTATTTAATTTCCTCGTTCCACAGAAAATGATCTAACGTTTCCTCCAAGACAAAGCATTTCATTTCTTCCCTTTACCGCAAATCCTCTACGTCTCCATTCACGAGCAAAGCAGCAGCAAAACCGGACATAAACAGAACCCAAGGAACGCACCCCACGACATACCTTAAGACATCATGAAAGAGAGCCACAAGATGACACTGAAGAAGAACACATAGGGCCTCATTACACGGACGGCGGTAAGGGTTAACGGTCACCATTAATGGCAACGGTGACCGTTAACCCTTACCGCCTTACTACGAGGTCCCTTAGCGGGTTGGTGCTTTAACGCCTGCTTTTTGCAGGCGTTAAAAACCAACCCGCTAAGGGACCTCGGAGCTAATTAGGGCACCGCAAAATAGCGGTGCCGTAATTAGCGCCTTCCCCATTCCCATAGAGCCCTATGGGGCAGAAATGGGAATGGGGAAGGGCAATGGCGGAAGGGGGATTTACCGCCCCACCAACCTTGGAATGGGGCGGTAAATCCCCTTTCCGCCAAGGCGGTGCCGGTATTTTACCGGCATGAGCCATGGCGCTAATAGCGCCATGGCTCACCGCCTTCCGTGTAATGAGGCCCATAGTCAGACCAAGACGAAAGCACTTAGTCGACTCATCCACAGCTTCCCCGCCTGTACCACACCAAAGTTCAGGCAGACATATTGATATAGATAGTAGGGTAAGAGGAGACCACAACTCCTGCGCCGACACCCAAGGAGGAGAATAGACACCAAACCTCACTATACATAGTTCATTAGAATACAACACTACACACAGTTCATTAGACTACAATAGGGAGTTTGTCGCACTAAAACCTAAATTTCTGTCAGGCGTAGGCCTCTCCCTATACAGGACTCTCAAATCTAGCTGTTTTTTAGGATTGCACTGAATAATTCAATTGTTTCTGAAAATCCAGCAAAGTACTCATTTGCTCTGTTGGGCTTGGGCCTCTCTCCTATACATGACTCTCAAATCTAGCTGTTTTTGCACCGTGCAGGATTCCCGAAATCTAGGCATTCAGCCACAACAGTGAAAATTAGCTGCAAAACATATAACCCACTAACCAAAAAAGCTCAAATTTTTCTGCATACTTAATTCACAAAAAAAACAAACACAACCACCCCTCGCACCACAAGCCGCATTCAGTTCACCACACCACAACAACACATGAACTGCACCAACAGCACACGAGGACTGAAACCACTCCGATACTCGCACCAAAGCTCAGCGCACGGTGTATACCGAGATGAAGCTACCAACAGAACACCACTCCTCTCACTATCCTACTCCCTCTTCACCCTACTAAACCATCCCACCTTCTCACTTGCAGATCCTCCAGAGCGCTTGGGGACCAACTGCGTTGGTGATGGTGCGCGGTACAAATACCTTTAACATTTAACATTTAACATTGCTACACTGCCGCCGTTGAGTTTCTGACGTTGTCATGGCGTCAGCAATGGGTCAGTGTTGGAGTCTTCACCGATGTCATCATTTAGGACCATGGAGAAAAGAGCTCCAAGTTGCTCAATTTCACTCCCTGGCCCCCGGCGGCCCCAATGCTGCCCAACGCCAAGCCATGAGCTGTCTTCGAGGGTGCTCCACCCACAACCTCAGATTTCCACCGCTCCTCACACATGCTCCGTGCATGGCACCAGGCTCCTGGACAGGCTGCCATCCCACCGGAAGCTTGCTCTGAGGCCTCTGGGCATGTGGCGTGGCGTAGGAAAAATGTTAATTAATAAATAAATAAATGGAGTTCTACTCCGCACAGCAGCGCTCCTCACACATGGCAGCTGAAGCCCAGTACAGTCTGGCCACCTTCACTCATGCACAACGTTGTCCCCTCACCAATCTAGCTGCTGCACCGCCCACCAGATCCATTACTTGCCATGGATGCATGGACACTAAGGTAGGCCAACCGTGTCTGTTCTTTCCTGACTCCCTTCATAGGCCTGTTCACTTGCTTGGGCCCCCAAACAAAATGGAGGACGGCCAGGATCGGAGGATAGTGCCATAGCACAGCTGGGGCATATCACTTTCAGGGCCCAATGCTTAATGTCTCTCCAACAGCGAATGCCGAGTATGCCCCTCAGTGGAGCACTCTCCCTTGCCCATGAGGATGGATGTCATCCATGAGGAAACGGTGGGTGGCTGTCAAGTGCTGTTAAACCACCCACCCGCCGCTCTACTTACTTTTTCTCATGACTCCTGTCCAATTGCTTATGTCCTGTTCCATTTGCTGGGTTCCGCTTATCGCCAATTATGTTGTAATACAATGAGGCTCTGATGTCCAGGCATAAACCAGCTGTGGAGCCACTTAGTTTAAAGCCAGCCAGTTTTTATTATACATATTTACATGTTAGGGTTCCAGTTACTCTTAGTAAATATTACAGGACAGGAAGCACGCAACACATCCACCAATCATCCTCATACATCCCAGCTCAGGCCCCAACTGCCACTCTCAGAACACTCACCAGCAACACTCACCACATTCACCTGAGCTGCCAATCACTTCAGTCAACAACATTCTTTACAGCATGCATAGGTGGCAGCAGCATAGGACAGGACTAGTAGGACAGCACATCATCATTTCCATTTAGCAGCCTGGAACATTATCTACCAGATCGGCATATTGCAAGGAAATGATCCCTCATTATTTTGTTTATGGATTGACTACTGAAATATTTTGAATGTCAGACTGGGGACATGCTGGGAATGTCAAGCTTACTGGCAGTGTCAAATGATTAGGTTACTGGGAATGTCAAGCTTACTGGGAATGTGAAGCTTACTGGCAATGTCAAACTGTGAAAATGCTGGGAATGTCAAGTGTAGTGGCAATGTCAAACTGACAGCTAATGGGGAATGTCAATGTGAGGGATTCGACCATCTGCACAGGGAGTGTGCACTCGCCTGGACTTTTTTTATGATGTTTTACGAAATGGAATGATAGGAGATCAATCTACGAAAATGTGTGGGGCTAATCCGCACACATTTCCTAATGCATGCCGCACAACAAACACAAGATCCAATGTACTCTGGGGGATACAGCCTACAGGCCCAGTCCTCCCTGTTACATTTATTTGACAGGTGACAGCGAGGGGTGCACAAAAACATCCAGAGGAGAATGGCAACACCTTCCTCCTTGCATGTCCAGCCTAATTAAATATCAATGGCTCCATGGATCCGCCCTGTTCTACTGTCTAAATTTTGTGTGATGGCTGCGCATACTGATGAGAGTTAACTGAAGCAGGCCTGCAAATAGGCCTGGTCACAGAACTTAACAATGGGCAGGAAAACAAACACCTCTTTCATATGGAATGTGTCAACTTGAAGCTAGTTCCCACCCCTCTGTATGAAGGACAGTGAATAGCATGTCTGGGTCTACTATTTACCATAGGCAACCCCTGAAGAGCAGACTCCTTTCAGAGGGATAAGTGTGTGGTTTAAGGGAGACAGGAAGTCTGCTCTTGTCACAAACGTTAAGGGAGACCTGCGCTTTGATCAAGAGTCACAGAGGGCTCAGTTAACCAGAGAGACACTTTGATCTACAACAGACAGGAAGATGGGTGGGACTTCGGAGAACATGGTGTCATCCCTTACCTTTTCTGTAGCAAAGCACTCTTGTCCTGACCTCACGCATAACAGAAGATTGTTGGTGGGGACCCTGGATTGGTTCCTTAAGGTAGGCTTAACCTGCACCAATCACTGGGGCCCATTTGGCTTCAAAAGAGGGCTGAGCCCCTCACTTAGCAGATCATCTAAAGGCTTCACCAGAAGCCGGAAAGAATGACTCAGCATTGGACCCTGACTGAAGGTACAGTCTACCTTACATCTTCCGCTAGTGAAGGAAGGCCAAGATTTCCAAGGGGGAAGCAAGATCCCTCTCCTAAACCTCTCCCAGGGAACAGAGGGAGTTACCGGACTCAGAGGACCCATCAGCAGCTCTAGAACCGGTACCCAGCCAGCACACAGTGTGCCCTGCTAGGTTCTGCCATCAAGTTTCCTAGGTGGGAAGTGCCAGAGGATACCTGAACAAAGGACAAGGCTGTTACCTGCAAACACTCTCCTCAGCTTTGGGCTGTCTGCCTTGAAAGGATGCCACTAGCCCTGTGAAGAAGCTAGGAGGAGTGCCACACAAGCATCAACCAGCGTCCATCTTCTAAGAACATATTTGAGGCAGTCCAGCCCTCTAACCGTGACAAGCTGCATCACTGACTGTTGTCACACTGCAGCCACTAAAGCCATCCGAGACTCCTCGACCAGCGTCCCAGATCCTCCAACCAGCACAGAGACAATGATTCTTGACCTAGAGCCGCCGTGTAGGCCAGCCTGCAGCCGTCCGTCCAGCCTTGCTTGCCCAACTGCCTGCCGCCTGATACCTTCAGCTGTTTCCCATCTTGAAAACGCTGTTGCAGGAGCTGCAAAGTGTCCTGGAACCGACTGAAGCACCAGGTACATTGACTCGACCGACTCGATCATCTCAAGCACCAGGTACATTGTGGTTCTGTCCTCCTGGTCCTTCTCCCAAGGCCCACTAGCAACATTTTTACGACCCCTTGCTCCCTTCGTGCTGAAACCAAATAACAGTTAAGGCTGATTTCTTTACCGACTACCCTCTTGTCAGTATCCAGAGTGCATCCTTTTCCTGCTGTCTGTTCTCTGTGTTCCTTTACAGTGTGGGTTGTATTTTGTAGTGTGCTTGAATTGTCTGTTGTGATAATAATAAAGTAGATATTTTCATACAACCCTGACTGGACAGTCCCTTTTATCAATGGGGAATAATTGTATTTTCGCTGTTTTGCATCTAACCAACGATCCACAATGTTGCGGATATAAGCCTGCTGTTCTATCCACATTACCAAAATTGGACAAGGAGGTTTATAATTGACTTGTGTTCCAATCTGTTCAGATCTCTTCTGGTGTAGTATAGGTGTGGGGATGATTGAAGGATTTGAAACCGATATTCATCCCTGGACCACTGGTTCCCCAGAAGTTGATTCGTCACATTGGTACCAAGGAGTGGGCTCCGTTGGAGCCTTGTGAGCAGCTTAGTCACTCAACGATAAAAGTACTGTTGCCAGCAGTGTTTAGTCATTACTAGGTATTACTAATAGTCATGTAGCTTGACATGGCTAACAGAACCTTCTACTGAATTTAGAACTCTAAATACATTTGAATAATTACCATAACCTGTTTACTTACTTCATAGCACAACCACTCCTAACTAGTTACAGCCAGAGCTTGACATGGAGACTGTAAAAGGCCTGGCCAAGGATGTTCTCCACGTCTTATGTCAAAGGAGGGGACTTCCCCACAGCACTAAGGTTAATAAACCTGAGTTGCTGACCAGCCTCCAAGCTTGGGTAGAAGCGAGGGAGGTTGGGGAGAAGACCCGAGGGGATGGGCTAGGCTGCATGTACCCGAACAGACAAGACCTTCCGGAGGGGGAAAATGACAAGGAATTGCATGAGCAGTATTTCTCGCCAATTATCCTGCCGGGGGCAAGTGTGGTTTCTCCACACTCGAGAGTGTCAGTGAGGACAGGAGTTAGTGTGCCATCCTGCAGATCCAGGGCCTCAGCACAGTCTGTAAGTGGCCCAGTAATTGTTCTGGCTATTAATGAGGTAGCAGCTAGAAAGCTCCTGCTTGAGGAGAAGAAGAGAATAGTACTAGAGGAACAGAAACAGTGGGACAAGGTCACCATAGAGCTGTGCAAGCAGGTGCTTGAAGAGAAGAAGGAGGCCAACAGATCCACCTCTAGCGAAAGCAGCAGTAGTGGCTCATACCAGAGTGCCCGGGATAAGCCCCGGCAGCACCTCCCCAAAGACTTAGTGCAGGCTTATGAAGTGGGGAAGGATATTTTTGACTGGTTTGAAGCGCTCGAGATGGCTTTCCAGCTACAGGAGGTGGATGAAGTACTGTGGGATGCAGCCCTCATGAGTCGCTTACCAACACCAGGGACTGATGCAATTCTTCAGTGAACTCCTCAGGAAAGGACATTTAAGGTAGCCCTCTACACAAAGTTCTGTAAAACCCAAGAACAGTATTTCAAGAGCTTCAGAGAGCTCGGAAAGAAAAGTGGGCAGACATTTGAAGTGTTCACACACTTGTTGAAATGTCTGAGCAGGTGGGTGACTGGTAACACATTTACGAGATGTAACACAGTCCAGTAACTCTTCTCCTTTCTATCTGCTCTGTTTGCTGTTTTCTATTTAAGTTGTGCCTTGATGCTTAAAAGGGTTTACTGCACATTACAAATGTAAAATAAAAATAAAGAAAGCATGATAAGTGTCATTACGTGTCTACACTCTCCTACACTGGAGTCAGGTCCCATCTGCCTTCGATGCCACTATACAAACAAAAACCTGTGTTCCTCCACTAACTTGATCTGCTGAGTAAGAAGTATGTGAAGATCCTAATAATACACACAAAACCGATCTCCCATACCATATTTTCATGTCTCAAGGTGATTTATGTCAAATCTATGTCACTCACAGTAAATTATTAAAACATTATTTATATTACGGCACAACCATTTATTTTAAATGCATGCATCATGTGTGACAACATCTAAAGAGGAAGATCAATTGAATTACAAACTCATCATATTTAATACACCTCAATCAAAACTCACATATATTCATTAATACACACAACCTACTGGACTCACCAACCACACATACAAAACATATCACAATAGCCAGATATGTGCAAAAACTCCATGAATGTTGAAATAGTGCAATGTAATACAAACAAAATTCCAATATCTGCAAAATATTGACTGTTTTTACTCCAGTCTGGCAACATTGATGAAAAGATAGTTTGTGCCAAACCCTTATTTTGGCCTATCTAACAGCTCTCAACTGCGTGACTAGGGCTAGAGTTACTTTGTAGTCCTTCTGTTGCAAAGATGGTATTTCATGATATGATATGATATGATATGATATGATATGGCATTTGTAACGCGCCTTTACACAAGTGTTGCAAGGCGCGATGAGGCAAGGAAGGGGTAACAGAGGGAGAACAGAGACAACGATCTTACCAGGCCAAGTGACATTGAGATTGCGCAAGTGCTGGGGACGGGGGGAAGGGGAAAGTGCCAGGGAAAAGGGGAGGGGGTAGTGCTGTACATGGGATCAAAACAATAACAAGAAGTGCGGCCGGCAGGTGCAAGGGTAAGTGCAGACAACAGGTGTCCAATAGTGCAGGTAGGGGGACTGTAGTGTTACAGATACAGACCCAAGTGCAAGGGTTGCCAAGAGGCAATACAGGTGTGCAACTGGGCAGGTAGGGACCTGGGACCGAAATCAGAGGGTAGCCAGGTGACCAGTGCAGTATCAGACAGGAAATCAGCAGGGGAGTCAAAGAGAGAAGACAGACCAAAGAGGAAGGTCATGAGGTGCTTTCGGTACCGGAGATGGTTCTCCTCGAGTTTCAGAGGGGCTGGGAGGCTGTTCCAGAGGGAGGCCCTAGCCGAAGAAAGAGATCTACCACCAACTCATTGCTTGGAAAAGCGACTGACCCGGAGGGAGTTGGAGGTCTACGAGCGAAGAGCTTGATTACGGGGGTATTTACGAAGAGAGAATTTGAGGTAGTGAGGACCCAGGCCTTGTGGACAATGCAGTGGGTCTTGAACTTAATCCTTGCAGCCATAGGGAGCCAATGCAAAGATTTCAGTCCTGGACAGATCCGATCCCTGGGCTTGAGGCCAAGGACAAATCTCGCAGTCCTGTTCTGGATGAGGTGCAGAGGGCGGAGAGTAGAAGCAGGCAGATTTAGAAAGAGACTATTGCAGTAGACCAGCCTAGAGAGAACCAGAGCTGCTCTGGAGACAGTGAGCTTCTGGGGGAAGGAGAGGAAAGGAAGAATATCTCTCAGGAGATACAGCTGATAGTGTGACTTCTTAGATACGTCAGAGATGTGAGGAGAAAAGGAGAGTGTGTAGTCGAAGACGACCCAGAGGTTCTTAGCCTCACTAGTCGGAGCAGGAAGAGGGCCAATGGAGGCCAGCCAAAGTGTGAAAGGAAAGGAGGGAGCAGGTGTGCCGATGAGGAGAATCTCTGTCTTACTGGTATTAAGGCAGAGATTGTTGGCGGCACACCACTCCTGGATAGCAGACAGACGGTCAGAGATGAGAGGAGAAGAGGTGACAGAGGGGAGCCTGAAAATGAGCTGAGTGTCATATGCATAGCACTGAAAGTTGGAGCAGAGAGAGGCAATGCGGTGGGCGAGAGGTGCCTGGTATTGGTTGAACAGGCAGGGAGACAGGTTAGAACCCTGGGGAACAACACAGGTAGAGAGTGAGATACAGGTAAGGAAGGACACAGGTTGGACCTGGGAGGGTCGATCAGAGAGGAACGAGGTCAGCCAGGCCAGGGCCTGATCGGTGATACCCAGGTCATCTGGGAGACGATTGAGCAGGATGCCATGTTTGACCGTGTCAAAGGCAGAAGAAAGATTGAGTAATATGAGGACAAAGGGGGGATTAGAATCAAGGTTAGAGAGCAGGTACTAATGGATGTTCAGGAGAGCAGTTTCCGTGCTTCTGGCTGCTTTGAAGCCAGGCTGATGGACATGGTGACAACCAACAGATTCAATGTGAAGATCAAGCTGGGAGATGGCCATCTTTTCCAGGATTTTGCCAAGGAAAGGAGTGATGGAGATCGGGCAATAGTTAGCCAGGCAGAACGGGTCGGCTGAGGGTTTCTTGAAAAGAGGGTGCACAAGAGAGTGCTCCAGGGAGAAGGGAAGGCTCCAGTAGTGAAGGAGTGGTTGCAGTCAGCCAGGGCAGGAGCAAGGGTGTCAATGTGGTCCTTGATGGTTTTGGAAGAACAGGGAAGAACCTGTTTTGATGAGACTTCATAGATCGAACTTGTCTAGAAAAGTCAGCGGAGAACAGAGGAAAGAAAGAGAAAGAGGGAGGAGAGTTAGCCACAGGGGGGCCGGAGGTGGTAGAGAGAGTATAGGGAGGAGGAGGGGAGGACGAGAGGGTGGACATGATTTCCTGGGTTTTAGAGATGAAATGAGAAGCCAGGGCCGTGCAGAGGGCCTGGGAGGGGACAGGAGAGGTAAAGACTGCATCAGAATTGGCCAGCTCCTTGCAGATTTTAAAGAATTCGGCTGAGTTGTTAGATGCTGCAGAGACGCGAGCATGGATATGGGCTCTCTTCTTAGTGCGGACAGAGAGCCGGTATTGCCTTTGGAGCAGGCGGCATATCAGTTTGTCAGAGGATGCACAGGACACTAGCCATTCCCTCTCAGCCACCCTGCACTTGCGTTTAAGGGTGATGAGGTCAGAGTCATACCAGGAGTTGCACTTGGCTTTGGGCTTCAAGCGGATCGTCATGACAGGGGCAAGAACATCAAGAGTATCAGAGATAGAAGAGTGGATCATGGCAAGGGCTGTGTCAGGATGTGAGTCAGCCAGAGGAGGAGGAAGGGGAGAGAAAGTGGCAGTGAAAGCCTCAACTGACACACGCTTCATGGGTCGGATGACCGAGAAGGTATGTGGCAGTGCTGGAGTTGGCGTAGAGAGGGAGAGATGGGAGGAAAGGAGAAAGTGATCACTCCAGGAGAGAGGTGCGGTGAGGGGGATAGAGAGCAGGAGGTCTGAGGAGTTCAGAACATCCAGAGTGTGGCCCACAGAGTGAGTCAGGCCAGAGGGGAGAATAGAAAGAGAGAGAGAGTTACAGAGGTCGCACAAGAGTCCAGAGGAGGGACAGGAAGCATCCAGGTGGATATTAAAATCTCCAAGAAGGGGGAGTTCAGTGTTCAAGGCCAGGAGGGAGGAGGAGAGGCCTGCCCACTGAGAAAGGAAGGAGGTGATCTGACCAGGTGGCCGATAGATAGTAGCCACGGTAAGAGAGTGGCTAGGAGAGAGAAAGAACCTGCATACAAGGCATTCGAAAGAGGAATAGGCCTGCATAGGAATAACCGAGGCAGGAATCCACTCTGGGAAGATGAAGGCTACACCCCCTGCAGAACAGTTGGATCTGAGCACGGAGAGGACCTTGTAGCCATCAGGGAGGAGAGGGTCAAAGCTTGTGACAGAGCTGGCCGTGAACCATGTCTCGGTGAACAGAGGACATCGAGATCAAGTTTTTCCAGGTGGCGGTAGATGTCAGTGGAGTGTTTGACAGCTGATCGAGAGTTGAGAGTGGCAACATGGAGAAGACTTCCGGGGAGGGGTACAAATCAGAGGTATGCCCTGCAGAGGTGCAAACGGAGCCAGAGGGGGGCAGCAGGGGAAGGAGGAGAGGGCAAGGTAGTCAAGGAGGAGGCAGAGTGGGGAGGCAAGGAAGCTGAAGAAGGGAGAGAAGGGACAGCAGGACAAGAAAGGAATTTGATCAGGCATGGGAAGCATCTATCAAAGAGAAGAAGGTTGGCCTGAGTGCCTTGGACCAAGAAAGTGCCATTCAGGTACACATTAATGATGACCTTAGAGGAGTTGAAGGGGCCCAGGAGGGCCTCCCACCGGGTGCCACCATTAATGGGAGAAGAAGTGAAAGGAGAGAGCACAGAGACCATATGAAGAGTCCATAGGTCTGGCGAATGGGAGGGTCTATCTGGAGGAAGCACTGGTATAGGTGTTAGCAATAGGGAGGCCTGGGTTGGAGACCAGGATGTCCTTTTTGAACCTCTTCCTACCAGACTTAGTGAGGAGAGCAGGATAGTCGATAGAGAAGCAGTTTGAAAAGATAGAGAAACAGAGAGCACTAGAGAGTAGGTGGAGGAAGAGGAGAGAGGAAGAGGGGTGGAGGGGAATGGTGGGGGGATACAAGTTGGGCTGCAAGACGAGACCGAATGGGACAAGTCAATAGTGGACGATTGACTAAGTAGACAAGAACTCAGATGGAAGAGCAGGCAGAAAACAAGGCTATCCCGTAAGCAGATCAGGTTACCAGGGCATCACGAACAGAGCAGTCATTAAAAAGAGAACCTAGAGGAGGGTAGAGCACAGCAGAACAAAGAACAATATACAAAAGAACAAAGTAGTCAACAAAAGCCTAGAAGAAGGAAGAATTTAGCAGAACACAAAGCAATACAGTGCAACACAGGGCAGTCAATGAGGAAGAGCAAAGGGAGCACGTGGGTGCAGGAGGCTGGGGAAGGGGGGTCGCGAGGCACACGTGATAGGGATTTGCAAGGGAACACGCACTCAGGGAGGCGCTGCTGCGGGCAAACCGCACACACACGCTGCAGCGCAAGAATATCCCTTTTACAAATGCACAACTTACTGTGCCACGGAGCACCTGTCCTCACACCAGCACCAGAGAAGTTGACGTTGGTGTTGACTTTTGATGGTGGGGATGGCCTGTGGGATCAGAAGGAGTAAACGCATGTTGGAGCATGCTTACCTGCTGTATGAGCAGGGGTTTAGGTCCTGGATCCTCCTGGTCCGAATAGGTCCAAACAGGAATTGCCCTTTTCTTCGTCTGCCCTTCGCTTCAGACGCCCTTGATCTAAGAGTTTAGAGCAGGAGCAGAAAGGAAGAGGCAGCGCTAAGAAGGTGAGTGGTGCTTAGGCCAGGTGACCTAGATCCACTTGCACCTGCTCCCCATCTGCAAAGGAAAAGAGGCTGAAGGGCTCCTTAAGTAGAGAAAAAGAGTGGCAACCAAGAAGGCACCAGGTTGGCCTACTTGAGTTTCAAGTATTTGGCAGACCAAGCCTTCATGAGGGTGACAGAATATTTGGAAAAACATGGTGAATACAGGACTGTTCAAGTAGGAGCGAGGACTCCTGTTGTGACATCAAAAGTCGCACAACCATGCACAGAAGCGTTCTGGACGAGCGTCAAGGCTGAGCATGAGAACATGGATTGTATTTCAAGATGGGAAGATGTCTCCCTTTTATAGATTCAAACACTTTGCAAGACTAGTCATCCCTCTTTTAGAAAAGATGAGAGGAAAATAATTAGATAATCCCATTTGCAATGTGTTGAACTCCAGGAGGTTAGACAACGTCCAATTGCCCCACCTTCCTTTGATGCCACTATAAGCAGGAAGCCAAACACCTCGCAAAAGCCGGACAAAAGAATCCATGACCCGCCCACAGAACACCACTCAAACACTGCTGCAACAAATCCAAAGCAGCCATACGCAATGCAAAAGCATCCCATTCGCTCCAAGAATTCCATACCGCACAAAATTGTGCACATAAACTATTCAACATTGCCAAGACCCTCTACCAATCACTATCCACACCTTCCACAACTCTATCCACTGCAGTATGCAACTCCGTCATGGACTACTTCAACTCAAAAATACACCACATCAGGCAAGGCCTACCCACTACTCTTCCACCCCCAGCTCCCAGACATACCAACACATGGGACATCTTCGACCCCATCAACACCGATACCCTCTTCACCCTTACTGCCAAAATAAAGGATGAGCACTACCTAGATGATGCATGCTCACCTCAAACCACATCCAATTACATCACCGCCCTTACTCCCCACTCACTAAACATCACCAAGTCCTGTCTTGAATATGGCATTATCCCATCTACACTCAAAACTGGAAAAATCGTATACCTCATCAAAAAACCAGCTCGCAACCCATTGCTCCCAGATAATTACCACCCCATCACTATCTTGCCATACCTTGCCAGAATCATGGAACACTTTTTCACTATCCAACTGCAACAACACATAGCCACAAACAAACTAGCTTTCAATCTGGCGTTCAACCTGGACACAGCACCAAGACCTCTGCACTTAACATCCTCGATGACCTGCACAACATTAGTGACAAAGAACACAGAGCACTACTCGTACTGCTTGACCTCTCTGCAGCCCTCCAAGCCATGGACCGCACCACATTACTCTGCATCCTAGCCCAAAGGTTAAACCGCTCAGGCACCGTCCTCGGCTGGTTCACCTTCTTCCTCACTGACGAAACACACCTTGGGCCTCATTACGACCCAGGCGGTAAGTTACCGCCTGGGTCGTACCCTTACCACCATGGTGGATGGTGGATTTACTGCCCCATTCCAAGGTGAGTGGGGCGGTAAATCCCCATTTCCCATTTTACCCTTCCCCATTCCCATTTTTGCCCCATAGAGCATAATGGGAGTGGGGAAGGCGCTAATTACGCCACCGTAAATTACGGTGGCGTAATTAGCACCATGGTCCCTTAGCGCCATGGATTTTAACGCCTGCAAAAAGCAGGCGTTAAAATCACCATGGCGCTAAGGGACCTTGTAATCAGGCGTTAAGGGTCGGCGCCGTTTACGGCGCCGTTAACCCCTTAACGCCTGATTCGTAATGAGGCCCCTTTGTCTCCATGCCCCCCTTTCGATCTCATCACACTTTCATCAAGTACAGCATCACACAAGCCTCCTCCCTATCCCCATTCCTCGACAACCTATATGTTGAATCTGTTGGCCAGACCCTTAACAAACACAGCGTCCATTTCCACCAATATGCAGATGACGTGCAAATATACTTCCAAATCTCATTCCCCTCACAGCTCCACATGCTGAAAAGCTGTCTCGCCCCCAACACCACCTGGATGGCCACCCCTCAAGCTCAGCCGTTCCAAAATAGAATAGCACTTTATCTCCCCCCATAGACACGAACCTGAACTCACTCCCTGAATCATTGAACTTATTACATACATCGCACACATATATCTCTCCACACCTGTCAAATCCTTTGGTTTCATCACCGCCCCCCTCCTTTCCTTCACTCATCACAATGCTGCTGTCACCTAAACATGCTTTCTATAACTACACCTCCTATGAAAGATCAGACTTATCCTTCCTCCAGACGTCTTACACACTTGTTCTCTTCAAGCTGGACTTCAGCCATGCTCTCCTCACTGGACCCCCAACAGCACCCTTGACTCATCCTCCAACTACTCAAACAATCATACTACACCTCAGCACTTGCCCAGCTATTGCCCATCTCCATGAACCGCATAGAATTTGCTTTAAAGGAAGCTGTTTTGTTTTCAATGCCATCCACCATAAAACCCCATCTTACTTTCTGGACAAACACAAACCAATTACCCACACAAACACCAGACAAGCAAGCCAGCAGCTCCTACACATTCTGCTCATCACACTAACATGCACACAAAAGCAAGAATTTACCCAGTGCGTCACTCCAGTCATGAAACACCCTACCGCTACACATCCACACTGCACCCTCCAGCACCACTTTCTAAAAGATCCCCAAAACATGCCTGTTCCCACACATAGCCCAGCCCCTCCACCTCCCCTGGTACCACTTATCTATCCTAATCCCCCATTCGATCCTGAAAATATTTTGTGACTTCAATATCACTTCTCACCTATTCAGCCTTTGAACCTTGTAAGGCACGTCAAGAATGCCTGTTTGGTTAAACATTACAACTGCAGTATTAGCATGCTGGCAGGTGGGATAACCAACTACATTCTGCATATATTCTGTGCTTTTCATCATGCATTGTTCATGCTAATGTTGAAAATAACATATATGCACCAATTGCCCCCTTTTCTAAAATATTGTACTGAATAACACCTGTTATGCAACTACTAAGCGCTATAGTCTACACTGCCACTCTCCTACCTTGGACGCTCCCACTCACACTCTCCAATCCCTCTTAACTACTCGCTCTGAGCCCAGTGACACACACCACCCCACTCCTTTAGGAAAGGTGACAAGATGAGCTGTCATGTTTCCGAGCCCTGCTGTATCCAAAGCTGGAGTACCTCTGCCCATTCCTCACCTCCGCCTCCATGCCTCTGACCCGCTCCAGGGGCAACCCCAGGTAGCTGTTGCTCCAAAACTAGCAATATATTTGTGTCATCCGCTCCCAAGATCACCTCTCCAGCTCTGATCTTCTCCAACAGTTGGAACTTCAACCCAACCTCCGGGATGGAGAGGCAATCACACTCATTGTCCATCCCCCGGCCCCACAGCAGGCTGATCTCACCCACCCGCAACCATCCTTTAATACAATCCATGTGTTGGACTAAGCCTACCATCGCCTATTTGTCGCTTGCCTGTCCTCCTCACTTTCCTATCCCCCAACATGCATCCTTATTGTATGCTCCAATCATGGGATAAGGATTTCCCTCTGCATTCTTCAATACCAAGCCCTCCCTCTGGAACCATCTACTCGTCAACATCAGACTCGCCCCATTGCTTCTACAGTTCAGGAAACATCTCAAGACCCTCCTCTTCAAGGAATGGCTCCTCCTTAACACCTAGGTCCACACACCCGGCACTCCCCACCCTACCTGAGATTCAGCAATCTGCTCCCCTGGTTGCCTGTAGATGCCCTGCTGCCAGTTGCCCCCTCCCCCGGCCCTCCCCTGATAGCTTCCCACTCCCCTTTTCTCTGCTTCCCCCACTGTGCTCTTCCCCCTAAGGTTGTAAAGTGTATTGTGCTTCCAGAAGCTATGTCCACGCTCAATATTAATACTAATAATAGTTTTTGTCTCACAATGTTGACAAGTGCATTACAATCTGATCAATTAATCATATAACTCATTTTGTAATTGCTGTAGTTAATGGAGTGTGCACTCACTATAGCACAAGTTGTCTATCTTTCTCACCTTTCTTTATGAAATATATTGATCATGTGCAGTAAACAAAGTTTAAATGCATCAGACTGAGAGACCACAAACTGGCCAACAAAGCTCAAATAAGATACCCCGGGAGGACACTATGGGCCTCATTACGAGAATGGAGGTAGCCATGGAGCTATTAGCTCCATGGCTGCCTCCGTTCTGGGCTCCATTACCGGGTTCCTGCAATGGGGACTTACCAGGTTACTCCGAGATGAGAGGACCCGGTAAGTCCTCCATGCAGGAACCCATCCCCATTCCCATTTGAGCTCCCATAGGGCTCAATGGGGAGGGATGAAATAACGGGCAGAGTACAACTTGCCCGTTATTGCCTCCCTCTTCCCCTCGCGGGACCCGGAAAGCAGATGGAAAGCTCGTAATCGGCGCTCCCGGATTGAAGGGGGCCGGCCCCCTTCAATCCGGGAGCGCCAGGGTTATAATGAGGCCCCATGTCATAGAAGTAGTGACTGCAATATCCTCGATCAACCAAGAAAATTAGCAGCGAGAAAAGTCAAACATACCTATTCATGTCACCGAAGAAGAAACAGTGCACAGAGCAATGTGGACTTTTAGAAGAGCTGAAAACCAAAATGATCACTACTGGAGAGAATGTAACATTTTATGTGTCTGATGTATTTACTTTGTCTAAATTGGTATGCCAATAGCAGTTGCTTTGTACTGTATCATGACTACAGAAATGACGACAAAACGATTCGACCGAGATAAGAAGGAAGTGCCGGAGACACAGTGGCGGCACTTACATAATGGGTGACGGGGCGTCGACCCGCTGCTGATTATGGATGAGCCAACCCAGCCCAGTGAAAAAACACTGAGTCCTCCCCCAGTTGCAGCAAGCAGATGAATGAGCGATCCTGTGCTGGCTTGACTATGAAAGGGAAATGTGGTAAAAAAATCTTCTCAGCGGGAAACCACCCTGAACCCTCCCCCTTTTTGGTTCGTGGTCCCTCACTGCACTCGGTTGCTGCTGCATATTCCTGCGAAACGTTTACACCCTTCAAATAAAAAAATTCATCAGCTCCCATCGAGGAGACACTTAAGACTCAGTGACGTTTGTTTAAATGTCGGGAGCCAAGTCTCCATGGAATGAGGGGATGGAAATGCTGCTTCTTAATTTCTTTGGATCCTCATTCATTTACCCAGCCCATTCCAAGCTTTGGGGCCATTTGTGTTGCACAGTAAACCTCTTTGAACCTTATCTCGCGAGTCTTGAGTTGTCTGCGGATTCTTCAGCCGTGGCGTGGCAGGGGCAAAAGCAGCCAATAGAATCATGTGCAATACTTCTCCCTTCAAGGTTATTGCCGTGCATTTAGTTCCAATTAGAGAGGGTAAAGTTTCACTCACATAGATACACAAGAGCACTCTTATAGGCCGCTGTCTATGCTAAATCAAGACGTAAAGGTCCTAACGGCATTACTGGCAAGCCGGATTCCCTGATACATTGTGACAGGCTTTGTACCAGATAGGAGTACAAAGGTCGTCAAATCTAGGTAGGCTCCAGTATGTCATAGACAGATCCCAGACTATCTAGTGGTCTCATTGGACGCAATCAAGGCCTTCGATTCAGTCTATTGGCAGTGGATGGTAGCCTGCATTCGAAATATTTGGACTGGGCGCTGGGTTCGATTGGTGGGTAAAGCGGATTTATTCTGCACCTGTAGCTAGGGTGCACACAGGCAAACATGTGTCCACGACTGGAAATAAATGCAGGGGCACCAGACAGGGCGGTCCTCTGCCGCCAATGTTGTAAACACTTGCATTGGAGCCTCTAGCAGCCTTTTTTACGAGCTGAGTTTGTGGAGGCGGGAATGTTATTTGATGGAACTCGACATGTATCTCAATGTATGCTGATGACTGCCTCATGTATATAAGTGACCCTGAATATAACCTACCTATCATACTGGGAGTGTTTGATAATTTTGCAAAAGTTACAGGTATCGCCTTCAGCAGGGAGAAGTCCTGCATTTCCCTGCTTGCTGGGCTCTGCACACAGAGATCAGAAGATCTCCTACAGTTAGGGATTTGATGGGAAATCCAAACATTTAGGTATTTGGGGGTTAACATAAGACACCAGGCTGGCCATATGCATGTAGCCAATACGATGAGAGCAGAGCAAGGGATTGAGGCGTCTATTCGTTTGGGAGTCAGTTGCCACTCTCCATAATGGAGAGAGTTGCTTTAGTCAAAATGGAGGTACTCCCTCGTTTGCTATATTTCTTTGCTACTGTTTTTTTCTTGATCCCACGATCCTTCTTTAAATCCTTGGACCCTCTCTAGTAAATGGGTTCCTTTGGGGCAGAAAGCAGCACAGAATTGCGCTTTCAACACTGCAACTAAGGCATGTAGACGAAGAGGTCCAGTTGCCGGGGTTTGGATTATATTACTTGGCGGCCCAAGCACAACATATAACTAGCTGGTTGGTTGATGACGAAACATTAGATACCTCGTTGGTGTGGAATGTCGTGAAGCCGGTGTTCCTGAAGGGGGCTTTGTGGATTGCAGATTGCTGCTTGTCGGGCACCCCACACATGCCGGTTTTGGGAAGGAATATGTGGGATAGGATGTGCAGGATTTTAGATCTACAACGTGCATATTCTCCAAATATTCCTCTAGCCGCGACCCCAAGCTGCAATAAAGGAGAATTGGCTGCGTTTTAGAGATGGGAAGGTTCAGGCCTTGCTGCCTGGGGAGATGTCTTTATAGACGGCGTATTTAGAGATTTTACTGATGTGGTGGATGAGTACGGGAAAAACAAGGGACACTTCTTAGGGTACATGAGACTTACTAATTTCACTAAGATTCAGTGGGCCATGTGGCCAGAAGAATCCAAATTTGAGAATACATTGTCCACGCTATATGGAGTAGAAGATGCGCGGAAACCAGTGACGCACCTGTACCAAAGCCTACTCACAGGTGCAAGCGCCCGAGTGGAGCGAATTCCGAATATGTGGGAGGCGGTATTGGGATGTGTGTTTGAAGGCAAACAGTGCGATATTGCACTATTTTTTAGGAATATGTGATTTCGCTTGCTATAATTGAACATCCTTTATAGAACGTCCTTGACACCTCAAAGGGTTGCACGTTTTAATAAACAGGCGTTCCCCCGAATGTCCATGGTGGGGTGGTGAACCAGCAAACTTTCAGCATATGTTTTGCATGTGTCCTAAAGTGCGCGTCTTCTGGCTCCAAATCCAGTGTGTGATGGAAACGGCAGGTGGGAGCCGCAATGGTTGCACCCCTATGGAATGCCTGCTTGGTATATACCCCGCCCAGAAAAAGTCATATACATGGTTAAAGCTATGGATTTGGCCTGTGTTATTGCAAAACGCCGGATAGCTATGTCGTGGAAAGCGATCTCCGGCCCCTGTTACGCAGCATGGTTGAGACACTGGCCCTCATTAGAAGGTTGGCGGAATGGGTTTACCGGCACTGGTAACGGCGCCGGTGCCGGTAAACCCATTCCACCCTACCATGAGGTCTCCTCGCGGGACCCGCAATGGGCGCCTGGAAAAACCATGCGTCCATACCGGGTCCCGCAAGGACACCAGGGAGCTAACAACGGGCCCATCATTAACAGGCCCGTTGTTAGCTCCATCCCCATTCCCATTGAGCCCTATGGGGGCTCGAATGGGAATGGGGATGGACCGGGTCCGGGTTCCTCGGACAGGGAATTACCGGTTCCGCCAAGGTTGCGATGGCCCGGTAATTCCTCATTCGAGGAACCCGGGCCCAGATTGCGGTAAGGAGGCAAACATTCCGCCAAAAGCGGCATGGTTACCTCCAACCTTCTAATGAGGGCCACTGTCTGAGGTGTTCGAAAGCAGGAACAGTATAGAGCCGTGAAGTGCGGCGTGATGGAACCGACGACAAACGTGCAAGCTTGGAAGGCACTATTGGAGACCGTGCTGCCACACCCTGGTGATAAACCGCCTTGAGAAAAGATAGGTCGTGTAAACAACTTTGAGAATAATATAGACATAGGTCCACTGTTTCTGATTTCCTGCGCTCCGTGGTTTGCATAATCTTATGACCCCGATGCCTCACGTTTTCGATGTCCCCAACTGCTGTATCATCAGCTGCCTTTATCTGCTGCATTGACCTGTCGTTTTCAGATGAGCATATTCCTCTGCTACTGCTCTGTTGTTGCCCTTGTTTTGTACTGTTTTTATGTTTATTCAAACAACAATAAAAAGCTTTAATAAAATATATAGATAGGCAAGAGAATAGGTTTCAAGTTGCTAGGTTCGCTGTCACCCCTCTGATTTCCTTATCCCCCTTGGCAATAAGTATTGTTTCACCAGACTACTCTTCAAACCATTCATCTTGACATTTTGTTACCCCAAATGTCTATTAAATACTTTCAAATATTGAGAATACAATATGCATTCTGTAACTAATCAATTGTGTTGTGTTACCTAAGTCTTGTAGAGTGCGTAAGTGTGGCCTTGAGGCACAGAGGGCCATTCTGAGTGCTGGATGGGCCACGCGTGGTCGCCCTCAGTATGGGAAATGAGTGCTGTGTGGATTACAACCGAGCTGCAGAATTTGGATATCTTTGATTTTGCTGTGCTCTCTGCTGGGTAATTGTTTCATGCCATTACCTCCTGGAAAGATGGCACTTGTAATTGTAATGCTTTATACTGCGCGAATACACAGGCGGAGTGCTTCAAAGCGCTTCAAGGCGGTAAAGGAACAAGGGAATACAGTAACCATTCTTAGGCCTTCATGTTTCTGAATGATCTAAGCAGAAAACTAGCCTACTAGGCCTGACGGCATTTCTCGTAGTCCAAGTGCATTAGTGTTACAGTTTCGACCAAGCTAGGGAGGGGGGACAGAGAAGGGTGTGGGGGTCGGGACAGGACAGACAAACTTACTAGTCCTAGTACATTTAGTTAATGCATGCATACAGATGGTGGTGCGAGGAAGAGGGCGTGGGAAGGTGGAATAAACGCGTCCAGTCCAACAGGGCCCTGGGTTAAGTGCATAGAGGTTGACTCGCTCATGGAGCGTAGGCAGAAAGTGCAGTAGTGCTGAACATAGTTCAGTGGCCCTGAGGCAAGTGCAAAGACTGGCGGGGGGAAGGGGGTGCTTGGACCTGTGAGGCTCTGGAGGTGAACCGGGCAACCAGTCAGCAAAAACTGAGCAGAGTTAGGGAGGAGAGGGAGGATGGGGGGAAAAAAGAATGCAGGTTAGCACGGTAGAGGGAGAGATAAGGAGCAAGAGAAGAGGAAGGTCTTGATGAGTGGAGAGAGGCAGGGAGGCTGTTCCAGAGGGAGGGGCCTGCAGAGGATAAAGATCTACCCCCAAATCTCTGTTTGTGAAAGAAAGCGGCTCACCCGCAGAGAGTTGGAAGAGGCCGAGCGAAGGACTCTAGAGGCAAATGCATCCATCCAGGGATCTTAGTGTACTCTATGGAGTTTCAAATTCCAGTGGTTCCAGTGAACCCCTCTTCCCACTGAGGTAAATAAAATAGCATTTATATTTTATTTCATTAAGTATTGAAATTGACATGAATTTTAAATATTGTCATATGAGTTGTTGATGTATGTGTCTTGAAGTGTCTTGAAATGTATTCAAATACATATGTAATTAAGATTGTGTCAAAGGTTTGTTTTTTCAGACCACTACACATAAAAAAAGTCAAAAATAGCATTGTGCTGGGTAACATTAAAATGCATTATCTGTGCCTACAGATTCGGTATGCAGTGATTTTGTCGAATTGAAAACAACGAATGCAATTTTTAACGAACCCAAAACGTCTAAAAAAGAATAAAGAATGTTTTAAAACGATATATATGTTGTAGTTGGGAATGGGAATAGTAGTTTTGGGGGTGGGGGAAAAGTGTGAATACAAAAAATGGTGGCGGTTTGGGGGACTCCACCCAAAACAACAGAAACAAATGTGTTCTGTTTTTTAAGACCTTTTTTGGTTAGTTAATAATTCATTTGTTGTTTTGTGATTCATTAAAATCACATGTAGCCAATGATTCAGGTTTTGTGGGGTGGTCTAATAATTATTTATCTAGTTTCCAAACTCATATCACTGAGAATGACATTGCCTGAAGCAGGGTTCTAAGTGGCGCGGCCTAACTTGAAGTCTTCTTCTTATCTTCCCCCCACCTCCAGCCAGCAACCAACGCGTTTCAGTAACCGCTGCCTCCAGATGATTGGACGATGCTGGCCCCATCTTCGAGCGTTGGGTGTTGGGGGTGCAGGATGTGGGGTGCAGGGTCTTGCTTCCTTAGGTAACTTCCTCAATTCTATACCGGAACCATTCTGGACAGGAATCGGGCCCCTGGAATTTATCCATATTTTATGATATGATATGATATCGCATTTAAAACACAAGTGTTTTAAGCATGAAAAGTAGTGAACATCCGTGGTTCTTAAGCAAGGCTCATATTTTGGTATCACTAGTGAAAATGTTGGTTGTATAATTTTCGGTGGTCTTATTTTCGAGTTTCTATTTTAAGAATGTATTTAGCAAACAAAATGTCGATTACTTTTAATATAGAGTTAAAATGTATTCTTACCCTAAACACTATTTAACCAAACCCTTTTGTGCCCTCACACTATTGTTTATCCAGTTTTTAAATGGTTGGGGGATCCCATTTGCTCCCCTTTTAACAAGCTAAACGTATTGAAACAAGCTCCCCCCCTTTTTTCCTAAGATCATAATATCTGATTATTCATATAACTTGTAGGCGTGTGGGTTTCTAAAGCCCAAATGTACATGGGAGAAACATGAATAGTTGTAAACCATGACACTGTTCTGAGACCTGTACCAAAGCTCCCACGAATCCCATCCACATGCTTTGGTGTACCTCTTCCTTAAAAAAATAACACATATGATGATATATGATATGATATGATGTGGCATGTATACACATATGCCAAATCATGACAAAAACGCTTTTTAGGGATTGTAGGATGTATTTGACCATATTGTAACCTTTCCATTAAGTTACCTAACCAGGATTCGAACTTGCAATACAGTCAAACTCTGTTTACAGGTTATTCATCGTTTAAATGTCTAAATTGTGTCCTAGAACCTTCATAATAAACTATGCTTAGGTTTTCACTTTTGTAAGATTTGTTGAATAATTGTAACATTCTCTTGCATAGTTTATAATTATTTTATTCTATATAACACATGTGCCTTTTGGAACGGAAATTCATGTACTTCCGAACTGGTATAGTAATTACTTGATCCTATAACACAATATAATTGAAAATAAACATAACACTGTACATGTGCTACTTCGAGCATGCAGTTGCCCAACTTCTGGTGCTCATTACAAAAGTGTAACGTCCACCAGCTTATGAGCCGGGCCCACATGGGATATTTATTGCATAAATTACATGCAAAGTACTGTCCGGGGGAAATATGTTTCATTTACTTACCTACTTAGTACTTTGTTTGTATATCACTCCATGATCATCCCATGTGATCCCAACTTACGACCAGGTGGTATTTTGAAAATGGACGTTATTTGAAAAAACACATTTTCTTAGGGTTACCCCCACACTCATGTAAAAGTTCACTGCTCTCAAAGTGCAGATACCCAGCTGTAGGTGAATGACTGCACTACTCTGTGTGTACAGTTTGGCAGATATCATACATTTACTGCACTGCTCCTAGAAGGCGACTGCTCTGCCCTTAGAGTAGAGTTGTGAGTGATCATAATATGGTGTTAGTCGCCCGTTGCACGGGCTATATATGTCGGGGCGGGGGAAACATCATCCAGGTTGCTCAGAACGCGGCCTTGGATCGTGGGATTAAGCCTGCTATCTGAGACACCTGATTGACTGCACCCGCCCCGGGTGCTAATGCAGTTTCTCATCTCTCAGAGTATGGATACATTGCTGTCAACTTACAGTTGCACCACTCTCACAGTGTGATTGTATGGCTATTAGGTAGAGAATGCATGACTTTGGAGAGCCCATGCGCGGCCACTCCCTGACCTCTTTGTACCTTCATGGAGTGTTTAATGCTCACTGTCGCAGTTCTCTCTTCCAGCTCGCAATTGCATGCGGTTGCAGGTGCTAGAACTGGACCATGTTACGGAGATCAACCAAGAGGTGGCTGCTGAAGTTTGCCGCGAGGGGCTGAAAGGGCTTGAGATGCTGGTTCTCACCTCAACACCCGTCACTCCTAAAGCTCTGCTTCATTTTAACAGTAAGTACATCCAGTTGTACCGCCTTAGAGTCATGCAGTTCATCAGTGGTCACATTATGTCCATTCCACTGGGTGATATAAATTATGATTGTTGGGTGAAATTGCATTCTTGTGCTGTCTTAATTGAATGGTGTAAAATTGCACAAGGGATGTGTTGACCAAATGGTGGGGAATTAGATGCCATGACTGTATGTACTGGAGTCAGCAAGACGGTCTGCTGTGTTGTACCAGGTTCAGGGTTGTGAGCAACCAGTTGGTGGCCTTCCAACCTTCAGCTACACCCCAAGAGCTTCTGCCAGGGGGGTCTTGTGGATGGATGCTGGGAGGATGTTGTCTTTATACGATGTGGCTTTGAGGGTGGCCAGGGTTTCTACCAGGGCCTCTGTAGACAGTATCTTGAATGGTGTCCAGGGTGTGGCGATTTCGTGAGGAGGGACGTGAGGTGGGTCAGTGGATGCAGAGCTGGTGTGTTCTTGCGAATGTTGCTTATTTTGTCAATGAAGAAAGTGTTAATGGCAGTGGATTGCTCTATGGAGTGTGGTATTGCAGGGTTGGGTAGTGGCTGACACCGTGCTTGACCGCTTTAAAGATGAGGTGCTAATTTATCAGACTCTTTGGAATTAAAGACTTATGCCCTTTCCTGATATTCCACTGGAATGGGGGCTGATTCGAAAGACATGAGGATCTGACCTTTGCTATTCTTTGTTTCCAGTGGTAAAACCCTCTCTGACATGTTGCCTAGATTTCCATGCTGTAATATATGCATTTACAGTTGTCTCTATCCCTTCCTCTAATGTCAGTCGCTGCAGCAGTTAGAATGGAACTGTATCTTTATTTCTTGACAGACTACAGCATAAGAGGATTGTGGGTAAGCAACCGTGACATGCCCAGAATTCTGTGGAAGCCGTGAGCCTCCATAATACCAAAGCTAATTGTATTGTTATGGTTATTTGCACAAAGTAGAGCAGTCATATAGGGTTATGCGTGATCCCGTCAGAGCTCAGTTCTTTTCCATCTACAGCTTTGATAGCTTCAGATCTAGGTTTCGTCCAAAGCGGAATTACCATGTATTTCCAAAAACCTGCCGTCCAGACACCTCCGAGTAACACTGTCATCTGTATTAGTCCCTCCTGACAATTCCCTGTGAGAGTATATCTTTTACAAAATTGGTAGAAATAATTAAGGTGGAACTTGGTCAGTGGATTATAGGGAAGCAACTGAATTGGTAGAAATAAGTAAGGTAGAACTTGGGCAGAGGATTATAGGGAAGCAAGCCCACCTGTGTCTTCCCTACATCTCGAGGGCTCTGGCGATTCCCACCTCCCTCAGCTCTCTTCTTGTTTGGCCAGTGGTGGATAAGATGGCACCTGGTATGACAATAATAAGGCAAATGAAAGCATCGTCCTCCTCTCTCTCACCGGGCGTTAACAGGGCCCAAACTCCTCCCAGCTGCATGGGTTCTCCTAAAGGATGTTCCTCCCGATGAATAATGGAACGATGAGCGGGGCCAATCATGACGGCACTTTTCATCCCCCTTCAATCATTCTCTGATATGATATGATAAGTCATTTATTACACGCCTGAACACAAGTGTTTCTAGGCCTTCGTCTGGAGTAGGAATGATATGAGCAAGCGCGTATCTAAATTATTCTCTCCCCCCCCTCGCAGAAACAAATGTTGTGTAGCCTCGTCCTCGGGATTTTAGCAACTAACGCCTCAAACTGAGAAGAATGGGGCTGAATATCGTTGTGTTCCTGTCTGATATATAATAATTCAATATGAAATAATTAAGCGCATTGCTATTGCCTGTGACATATACACGTCGCATACATGTGTGGACTACTCATAAATTGCAAAATGCATTGAGTGATATATGATTGAAGAGAGTGGGACCAGCTCTAACTAATTTAAACATGGGGTTTACCTGGATGTTATGTTATGTTATCTTGCATTTGTATAGTGCCTCCTACCATAGTTCATGGCATTGAAGTGCTTTGGCTGATGCCATGAGAGGCAAAAAGGGAGTATTATACATGCATTCAGTAGTGGTAGGAGCAATCAAAGCCGGGTAGATAGTTTGCATGAGGGCTAGATAAGATGCACTGGAAGGCATGATAAGGAAAGTTTGGGGAGCTAATTGGACTGAATTTATCGTGGGACTCAACTGTATTCTACGGGGTGCAGCGCCACGAGGAGAGATGGCTGTAAGGAGGTGTTTGCTGTGCCCGGGATGTATGTCTGGAATTTACTCACTGCATGTTGAGCCTCGGCATGCTGAAGCCATGCCAAAGAAAGCACAGGCGGCAAAGCCCTTCTACTTCCCTAGGGCCCCCAACAGCATTTGAGAGGGGCTGTAGGTCAGAAATGTTCCAAATTTGCAAAAGCTCCCAGAAAATTGAGCCACAATAACTCACATGTTTTGGTTTCCTGGTTTATGTCGTAGATACCAAACACGTAGGCTTCTGCACAAAATGCTTAAGGACACAAAGCCTGACTATGGCCAGACATTTGAGCTTTGGTGGGCCAAACCATGCCCGAGAAAAGCTCAGCGTGTGAAGCCCCTCTAATTACACCCCTAAAAATGCGTGCCTTGTGTTGAGCCAAATGATTTGTGGTTGCTTGCAGAGGAGTGGTTTTAGAAGTGCCCATTATATTTTGTTGACAGTAATCACCAAATTCTGTCTAGAGAGCACTTCCTTCTTTGAGTAAATTATAAATGCACTTGATCCATTCCACTACATGGGGAATATCATTGGTTTTCACAATATTTTAGGGTAAAAGACCTACCAGTATCTTGGAATCTTAGTTGAAGTACAATAGTACCAAGGCCCAAAGTTAAAGGAATGGTTCGGTCAGAAATTTTTATTGGCCCTACGGGTCGGCCATGTGTTTTTAAGCCTAAGTCGCTCGATATTAGAAAACTTTCCTATGGACCTTACCAGAGTTTTCGTCTATTAAACGCACGCGAAAACAAGCAGCAGGACGCAGTCGTTTTGTGATAATCCTATCACTTGCCCCATCTCCCTGGGTGACCTGCTTTTTCGGCACTAAATCATATCCCCCGCACTGAGCATGACATTATTAAAACATTCATATTCCATGCCTCTCTCCATGACGTTACTGTGCTGCGTAGGCAAACGCGCCCAGTCGTCTTCTACGCGACTTCACACAGAACCCGGAAACCAACACAGATCAACTCACAACACAGCGCGCCACAATTCGGAATATGAAACTGTACTTTAAAATCAAACAGCAATACGGTACATTTGGTAAAGTACATTTATTTGACATTAAACGTTTAGAGAATGTTTAGAGAATATTCAGCAATTGGCATATTAAATCGGAATGGAATTTTTTTTCTTTGCTCTCGATCCGCAAATCCTCTAAAGTTTATCGTGTGTCACGCGCTGTTCCTTTATGGTACACAGGGTGTTGGTTTTCGTTAAAAGAAGCACTTTGGTCGTACGGTGAATCGCAAGGATGTTCCATCAACTAGGCACTAGGCCACCGTAAAGGTTGATATGTTGCTTCTAGCCACTAGTACTGCATAAGGGCATATGGGCCCTTGGCGAACGTCCCATAAGATAGTCAATGTAGTGCAGTTGTTTACAAGAAGCTGCAGCTGGCGATTGAAGAAACCATCGGCCGGGGTCTGGAATAGGTGGCAGTCGCAGTACGGTAGGATGTACCTGTTTTGAAAACATAAAAATTGAAATTAGTCTCGCCAGCCGGTCTTTATTACTATTATTCATTTTATTTATTAGGGCCGAGGTGAAACTATTGCTTGCGAGGATAGTGCAATGGAGTATGTTCAGCTCTAAAAGCAATGCGAAAACTGACGAAAGAAATCGAGGTTAACACACAAAGTAATGATTTATTAACGTTGAACCACTGAGAAGCGACTATTTGTCTACATGCGTGTCGAATGGGCAAATGCATGCCCATGTGCCCGGTTGAAAGACGATCCCACAAATGTTTTACTTGCTCTTCATTGTAATATGCCACACAGAACGAACAAGTACAACTTAGCCTGTCTTTAACTGAACGCTATTGTTATTATATTCCGGTATAAAATCGTCTAAAGAGTTACTTACATTATATTTGCCATTTCCATTGTCTGAGTAATGCAGTCCGTAAATTGCACTGTTTGTGGCAACGATTTTTCATATACTGAACTAACATGAAACTCGGTGTAGTTTCAGAATTTTCAGCCTTATCGTCTCTTACGTTATTGCACCCCTCCTTCAAATGAAGTCCTTTCGGCATGGTCCCTGTCTCTCAAGGTAAAAAAATAATAGAACCTTATACTGCCAGTGCGAGTCGTTGGCCTCTTCAGCCCGCGAGAAAAAAAATCAAAGCCGCTGACCTTCACTCTGCATGAGCGTACATTCTTACTTTGCAACATCCCGTGTAAAGCCATCTATGAGAACTTGAATTTTCGACTCCATCTTTCTACTAGGCCTCAATGTGCTAATGCGAACTGGCTTCTCTCCCATTTGCAACGCCTCGCTTGGCGCGTTCTAAGGCCCCCAATTTTGTCCTCGTTGTCCGCGAGCTTTGCAGCCCTAGAGAACCATAACTATGGAGACATTGACTTTTTGGGGGAAGGTCAGGAAAAAGTATAAAGTACCCGAGGAGTAGAGTTGAAAGTGAGATTTATTGTTTGTTTGTTTTATTATTTGCAATGCGCAAGCCTCCCCTCAGTTAACAGTGCGCAGCATTTACATGAGATTGCAAATCTTAGTTACAGCAACAAAAATATATACATAATCATACTGACAAGGTCAGCGATATGAGGTGAATAGAGAGAGAAGTCAAAGATGACACCCAGGTTGTTCGCCACCCAGGATGGTGAAGGGATGGGTTAGGGTTAGCATACTTTGTATGTACACTGTGCAATAACATTTTTTTCAAAAAGACAATGGCCCTCATTACGACCCTGGCGGAAAGGGGTTTACGCCGGCGTAAACCATGGCGTACCTTTCCGCCCGACTACGAGTTCCCGTAGCGCCATGGTGATTTTTACGCCTGCTTTTTGCAGGCGGAAAAATCCATGGCGCTACGGGACTTGTCGTTAATTACGCTGCCGTAATTTACGGTGGCGTAATTAACGCCTTCCCCACTCCCATTATACCCTATGGGGCAAAAATGGGAATGGGGAAGGGTAAATGGGGATTGGGGACTTACCGCCCCGCCAAGGTCGGAATGGGGCGGTAAGTCCGCCAACCCCCATGGCGGAGTTGGCAGCTTTGCGCCATGGACCATGGTGCAAATTGCACCATGGTTCTCCGCCAGGGTCGTAATGAGGCCCAATCAGATTACAATGATTTAAAACGGGATTTGTACTTCTCATCTGTACTTTAGGCACATATTGTGGAACACCTCCAAACCTCCTGTGTGACAGAATTCTGTCAGTCCCCTCAAATCTCTTGATGGAGTTGTATCGAAAACAATCTTCTCAATGGCTTTGTGTGTCGGTGAAGATGGAATCAACCACTTCTTCTTCCGTGCCTCCTCTGGGGACAAAGGGGCATGTTCACATTGGTGGAAATGTTGGTTTTCTGTCCAGCGGTGCACGTTGGTACAGTGGTGCATCAGTGACCGCCATTTTTCAAGTAGGATTTCCACTGACCCTTCACACGTTTTGGAGCTCCACCAAAGATGGTTGCTGATAGACCGGGACCACTGTGAAATACTTTCCAAACCTTTTTTTTCCCTGCAGCTGAGATTTTCTTATTGATTGATTTAGCAAGATGCCATACGTCAAATTGATGTTTAACATGTGGGAACTGCTCTCTCATTGTCTTGACTATTGAAACATGTCTGTCCGTGGCTATGAGGTGGATGTGCATTCCCCTCGATTGTAGATATTCCAATGATTTTATAAATCCTAGTTTCTTCATGGTCACTGAGGATTTACATTGGGACACCTGCACGACCACCAAACTCACAATTTTCTTACTATCCATGTCCTGAAAGTGGTAGGTGCAGTACTTGGCAGAAAATCCAGGGCTGTCGCACTGTCCATCGCCAGGTAGCCTGAATCGTTTGCCTTCGAATGTACTTTCTAGAGACAATTGTTCAATTTTCCAAGCATCACTAATGGCCGGAAATAGATAATCATGTTGGTATTTGTAGCACTGCGTTTTAGAAATGAAATGGAGTCTCACAAACTGAAAGAAAGACTCTAAATTTCTAAAACTGGACCCACTAAAAAGTGAGGCAGCTGCACACAGTAGATTGCCTGCTGGCAGTTTCCCCAGCATCGGTTGTGCAGACCATGAGAACGTATGATGTAATGTACAGGCGGCATGTATTTTGACGTTACTGCCTTGTGTTTGACGAGTCACATGAATCAATGGCTTCCCACATACTTCCCCTCCAACTGAATGCCCACATTTCAGCATACTTATAATATCCATCAAACAACTGTCGAATACTATGTATTTGCCCTCTTTTATTAGACTGTCATCCTTCATCACAGTTGTTTCGGACTGCATCGTTGCGGACATATCACCAGAATTGAAACTAATATCGCTGATATCAGGTTCTGATGTGTCAGTGAATAGTGCTGCTGGTTCATTCTCTGTCATTTCAACATCTGTTACTTGAATATGGGAGAACACAACAATGTCGACAGCTTTTTGGGTGGCATTTTTTTTGCTGGTGTAGATTGTGTGAATTGATCTGCGACTACTTCAGAGCTATCTTCAATACATCCAGTATCATCTTCTTGTGGTGGTGCAGTCGCACTGTAGCAATGGTCCAATAAAACTTTACTGGATTCGCCGGACACATTCAATTCATGTTCTAGCCATTGGACATGAGCATCTCGAGTCTGAACACGCTGCGCCTGAATTAATAGTTCCTCCATAGTGTAAATGGTCTGGCAAGCAACATCTCTCATTTGCTTCCTTGTCTGTGTATGTATAGTTCGTACACCCACGGGTAACTAACAGATTGGAAAAGGGATGTTCAGTTTAAACACAAGATAAAGTATAGTACAATTGACAGAAAAAATACATAATATAGTCCCCAGCAAAAAACGATTTCTAAAAATATGACCTGTTTGTAACTAACCTTATTTTTGTTTCTTTTCTTTGCAACTTTCTTGATTCGAACTTCAACATCTGCACGCTGTTGCTCCGATTCGTTTCTGCATGTCTTCCCTTCCTCTTGCGCTGCAACGACTATATTTTCTGGATCCGCATAGACAGCATGGAATGACGCTTCATCGACTCCCTGAAACATAGTACTTTCATTACTATGTATCACAATATTGAAAACATAAAGCACACGTGAGGACGACCACACAGGTACATCTCAATAGCGAAACACAAATTAAACATTGTGTAGAACAATCAAACGACAGGTATTCGAGCTCTGATGATCTAGTTCGATGGAACTGTCAGTATCCATACCTCTGGCTCTGCATAGACTGCCATGAATGATTTTATTGGAGAGGGCGTCTCAGCAACTCCCTGAAACACAGTACTTGATTAGTATGGTTTTCAATATTGTAAACATAACACACACTTGGTGTCGACGGCACAGGTACATATAAAGAGATAACCACAAATGATGCATTGTCTAAAAGAATCAATGGATACCTAAATATGATCCAATTTAATCAACTTATTTCTCCGATTTATTTAATCTGCATCATCTAAATGGGATGTTGTGATTGGAGAGGAACCTCCGTCATCTGCCTGAAACACAGTACTTGCGTTAATAAGGAAATAGTATAGCAAATGGAATCACGTTATATGATCACGCTCGATGGAGCTGTCAGTATCCATACCTCGTGCTGCTGAAGAATATCTATGGATGTTGTAAATGTAGTGCGCACTTCCGAAAGCTGTTGTGCCGATTCATATACACATGGTCCTGCTTCCACTTCCCCTGGAATTACTTGAATGTCAGGCTCCGCATCAAGTGCAGGGGTTGCGGTCCATCTACTGACTGAAACATAGTACTTGCATTAGTAAGCATTACAATATTGAAAACATAACACACACTTAGGGTCGACCGCACAGGTACATATCAATGGCTAACCACGAATGAAACATTGTGTAGAACAATCAAACGACAAGTATTCCAGCTCTGATGATCTAGTTCGATGGAGCTGTCAGTATCCATACCTCGTGCTGCTGAAGAATATCTATGGATGTTGTCAAAGTGGCGGACGCTTCAGCATCTCCCTGAAAGACAGTACTTGCATTAGTATGGATAACACTAATTATAACTGAAAACAAACACCAGGGGACAACAACTAAGGTGTATATCAATTGGAAAGCACTAACCAAACATTCGGTAAAATAGTACACAATACATAAAAACTATTACTTGACATGCATAAAACAAGTTAGCAGAATAGCTAAGTAAGATTACCTGATGCGCGCTAGAAGTGGTTGATAACTGCGGGCACGTCATGGACGTAGAATGTTCTTGCTTCAGATTCAGTGGATAGTCAAGCAGTTGTAAAGGTAAATTATTGTTTGATAATGAAATGCCAATATTAAAAATTGCCATGTAAGCCGACAGAATACTTGAGAATAATGCTATTGAAAATGCGCAATATAGCACAGTTCCCTGTGCTCATGAATAGATTTCCTTTGGGGGTTATAAAATCGAAAAATAATTTATTGATAAATTTCATTATTCAAAAAGCTATACACTCATATCAATATCGAAAGTATTACAAGGGACACAACACCTAAATTAATCCATTCGGCTACCTACACACTACCGCAAGGCCTAAAGCTAAATCTGGACACTTGACTCACCAGTGGCGGAATGTGGACGAATAGAGTTGGAATGGCGTTTGCGAGAAATTTTCATGTCGTTCCTCATTTATTCTTCTTTGTTACCCAAGATTTGGCATATATGTTCGAGGAAAAGTGCCGGCTGCAGATGCAGTATCGATCACCCCTCTTGTCCTCAAAGACTTGTTGGACTCTACTTTCAAGCTCTTCCAGTGGATATCCGCAATGTCTGACCCATTCTCGAATTCGATCAACAGTTTTAGGGAATACATGCATTGTAGTGCCTTCAGATTTAGCATGGGTCTTCGAAGGGCAACCGCTAATCGAACAGGCAGGCATTGTTGAAAATTCTGAAAAGTAAATATCAAGATTATTATAAAACCTTGATGAATAAAAATGTCATAAAAAAGTAAATGAACCATACCATGTTCAATGCAAGGTTTGTGTTGGTCGCCGGAACTATACCAGTTCATCAAGTGCGGCTTAGTATTTGCATTACTTTCACAAATTAAAAAATGATAGAACTAAACTCTGAACATGTGACTCGTCCCTTGGATGTACTGTCCTGCACGAGAAGGAAACATGCTTACATTATAGACACGACCCGCGAAGGATGCAATTCGATGGCAATTTCCACAGATGAAAATAAATAGATCTATTGATAGCATAACAATTGAAACTCAAGTCAATAGCAATGAGACCAATGAACATAGCACTATTGAGTACTCTACTTGCAAATAGATAGAAATTTAAAAATGACCGAAATATGACTGTGATACATGACCTTACCTTGACCAACAAACAGTTAGATTCAGCAAGCCCAGTAGTTTGTGGCAGGAGAACAGGTAGATGGCCACAGCTAGCACACTGACGAGTTTGCTGGCAGCGCTCACAGAAGTTCACAGATAGCATGACGACGAGCAGATTAGCATCGATCTCAGTGGTTCTCAGGTAGCACATTCAGGAGTTGACTTGCAAAGCACAAAGATGTTCTCATGAGACATATCAAGTGGTTTATAAAGTATTAGAAACAGGGGTGTGTTTGTGGATGAATGACGTGTATATGTCGTGGTATTATGTGGTTTGCCGGGGGGGCGGCCAGCTTGAGGGGGGATCCTGGCCAGAGACACGGGGTATGAGGAGGCCATGTGAGCAATGGCCCCTGGGCGTGGGATACCTTTTGAAGTGTACATGCTGTTTGGCACCTTGGCCGTTTGCACCCCTGACAGCCCCCCATGGCAGTGCGCATCCACTGGCGCGAACGGCCTTTGATAGAGGGGGGATGAGATGGATGGGCCTGGGGCGTGCAGATAAGGAACAGGAAAACTGCTGAATGGAGACACACTTATGTGGATTGCAGCGGGAGGGCCAGCGTTAGGGGAGGCCTGCCTGGAGACACAGGGTCTGAGGAGGCCATGTGAGCGATGGCCCCTGGACGTGGGATACCTTTTGAAGTGTACATTCTGTTTGGCACCTTGGCTGTTTGCGCCCCTGACAGCCCCCCATGGCAGCGCGCATCCACTGACGCGAACCGCCTTTGATAGAGTGGGGGTGGGATGGATGGGCCTGGAGCGTGCAGATAAGGCACAGGAAGACTGCTGAATGGAGACACACTTATGTGGATTGCAGTGGGGTGGCCAGCGTGAGAGGGCATCCTGGCCGGAGACACGGGGTCTGAAGGTGGACATGGGAACAATCACCCATGAACGATAGACAGCTTTGAAGTGTACATGGTGTTTGGCACCTTGGCCGTTATCGCCCCGGACAGCACACCATGGCAGCGCTCATCCCCGGGTGCGAACTGCCTTTGATAGGGGGGGTGTGGGAGGGCCGGTGGGCATGCAGGCAAGGCACAGGAAGACTCTTGAATGGAGACACACTTGATTCATTTAAAAAATCGAAACAACCGTTGTTAAAATATATGTGGTGTTTTATTTTGTTTCTTATTTTGATGGCACAAAAATACAAAACTTTACACATTGTACAGGTCAGGTTGCAGCACAGCGAGGGAAAATCCTCTGTACTGACCGCTGTCACTGGGGAAAGTTTGTCTTATGGCACCAACGGCACAGGCGGGTATTACTCTTCGAACGCGGTGTCCAAGCCTCCCGTGAAGCCACCATGTAAAGGAACGATAGACCACCCGTGAAAAAGAATGATACAAACTGTTTTTAAATGACCAAGATAAGTTATTAAACCTTTATTGTCAATGACAATTCTTGTAACTAATGGCATTCTGCTCGGACAAATGCTATCTAGACACTGCACACTATTGAACGACTTTCATGCGTTACAATGATATCTATATTTAATTTTGGATATAAGAGACGACCATGAAATAGGAGTGGCATGACAAGCAGAGTATACTTACTCGTTACTCGGATTACGAGGACGAACAGTTGCGCGAAGTTCATGCATAAGCACCATCATTATCCTCAACACAGACCGTGTGAGGCAGGCTGCCATGAAGTCTGGCAGCTCGGTGATGCATTGCGGCCGTGGCTCGACTTCCGAAATGTAGGCCACGCATCCCGAGTTTTCACAGCAGCAGCAATTCTCGTCCTCGGTTGGCATTGGCTCGCACCGATTGCATGTGCACCAGGTGGAAACACCGTCCATGCGACTAGGTCCAGTGTCTTCATCCGTTGATTCGTCCTGCCAACTGCTGTCCGAAGCCCCATCGTTTTCGCATGTTTCCCTTTCCAGTAGTTCCTCCTCGGTATACTCAGGCTCGTACATGTAGGGCAATATTGTCATCGTGTGGTAAACAAACTAAAATAATTTATAGCGATGGTACAGGTGTTCACACGGGCTACAAGCGGCGAAGGTAGCTGACCAGAGCACAGAAACGAGTCACAGAATACTCAAAGTAACACAGAGAGGAATGGAATCGAAAATCTGCTGCTGTTTGTTGTCAAACGGTCTGTTTATACTTATTGAGTAAAGAGGCATCCTGCCATTTCCATGGCGACACATCATTAGCTGAAGCGCAGCGAATGTTGACACGAGACGTGCTTTGGCGTTGTGAAATGGGCGGTACGCATCTGCTGATGACAGGCTCAGGGGCGGGGGATATGATTTAGTGCCGCAAAAGCAGGTCACCCTGGGCGATGGCCCACGTTATAGGATTATCACAAAATGGCTGCGCCCTGCTGCTTGTTTTCGCGTGCGTTTAATGGACGAAAACTCGGGTAAGGTCCATAGGAAATTTTTCTTGTTCTTCTTCTTCTTCTTCTTCTTCTTCTTCGAATTATCGATATCGAGCGACTTAGGCTTAAAAACACATGGCCGACCCACAGGGCCAATAAAAATGTCTAACCGAACCATTCCTTTAAGGAAGAGATTCCCAGCAATGAGGACAAAAATACGAATTGAAATATTTGTCATAGTTCAAACTTCAATTTTAGCGATATACCAACATCAAACTCAAAGATTTTACCTAAGTAAATAATTTAGCAATACTTTTTTTGGTTATTTTTACCCAATGGATGTACTTGTTCCAACACTGTATTTAGTTATTCACTGTGTCTAAATTGTCATTTCACAACCCGGTTTACATGACCTTACTTCAACCCAGGGATGTCATTTCACCAAAATCAAGTGCACAACCCTTGACCTCTGATGACATTTCAGGAAATTATGTCATTTGAACCTGCCCGCAAGTGACATCACCGGGATTGCATTATTTTTCAGTCGATTTACATGTGTATAGTTCCTAAGCACGCCTCTGGCAATACGGATTTGTGTATGCTCGCCTGCAGACTGCCCATGGGTGGTAGCGGTGCACGGTATAAATCAACATATACTCAAGATGCCTTCTACCTCAGACACCTGGATCGACATGACTTTCTTCCTTGCATTTGGGTTGAGCTTGATGTCATGTTGCGCCAGCCCACGACTGGGCTGCGTGCTTGTCTATCTTCACTCTGCCTCATAATGATCTGCTCTTGAACTTGTCACAACTTATGTAGCCCACTAGAATGATGACTTCACTATCATAACTGAAGGATCTTTGCCCCTTCTGATGTATTGTCGGATATTTTTCTTGCCGTAAGTCTGCATATGTGCTCTTCACTATGATGGCATAATAAGAGTTGGAGTCAGCTAGCACTGTGACGTTTTCTTAACACAGCTGTATTTTGCACATAGGTTTTGGTACTTTTCATCTGCGTTTGGCGCCTGACTCATAGGATGAGTCCTCTGTTTTGCCCCTCAGGTGATCTCAATCTGCGGGACTATCTTCCCTGTGGGAGACCAGCCACACTATCCACCACCTGGTGCAGTGACTGCATTATGCACATTTGGTGCATTTAGCGTCTTTGTCAGAGCAGTGTTTGTCATTGGCCATATGTTTGTACCCGCATAGGCAGCATTCTCTTTCCATTCTGCTGCACCCTCCCTTGGGTTTTTGTAACCTGCCCACACAGTCTCTTCCTGTCTGGTGGTTTGGTGGTTTGGTGTCGCACGATGTTTCTCGCTCTCGGTTTTGGTTTTTGTTTTCTGGTTTTCTCGATCGCTGCATGCCTCACTGTTTCCTCCAAGCCTTTGGTGATGAACATAGCCTCCTCGTGTGTTGGGTTTCTGCTTTGTACCAACCTTTCTTGAATGACAAGGATCTTGCAACAGATATATACCATGTCCTTAAGTGCCTCACCCTGGTTGGCTCCAGAACTACAGGAGAACGCCACTTTGCACAACGGAAGTCATTCTATGATTCCCACAGGGCGTTGATCCATATAATAGAATATCTGCTATGCTTTATAACATTGTGCTGCCTTGCCAATGCATCTTCATACTGGCAATATGTGTACCGTCTGTGTTCTTCGCTCATGGTAGTACATTGGATAATCTCTGGTCCTCTGTTCCTACCACATTTAGCAGTAAGGGCGCCTGCCAGTGGATTGTTAGCTCCCAACCTCTCCATGTTTGTGTTGAATTCTTCTGGGCCATTTATAGTTATCACTGCGAAGCAGCGGAAGCAGTAATCGTTGTGTGACGGGAGCTTCTGTTTTAAAGAAAAAATATAAGGATGAAATAGGGAAAATGAATGCAAAGCAGTGGATAGTGATGTGGTGAAAGCATTGTGAATGATGAGAATAAATGTTCTGAAACCCAACGGATGGGCTTCCTCTTTCACGGCACTCTTTCTGAAACCCAACGGATGTGCTTCCTGTTTCACGGGACTCTTTCTGAAACCCAACGGATGGGCTTCCTGTTTCACGGCACTCTTTCTGAAACCCAACGCATGGGCTTCCTGTTTCACCGGACTCTTTCTGAAACCCAACAGATGGGCTTCCTGTTTCACGGCACTCTTTCTGAAACCCATCACATGGGTTTCCTGTTTCACGGGACTCTTTCTGAAACCCAACGGATGGGCTTCCTGTTTCATGGCACTCTTTCTGAAACCCATCACATGGGCGTCCTGTTTCACGGGACTCTTTCTGAAACCCATCACATGGGCGTCCTGTTTCACGGGACTCTTTCTGAAACCCATCGCATGGGTTTCCTGTTTCACGGCACTCTTTCTGAAACCCAACGGATGGGCTTCCTGTTTCACGGGACTCTTTCTGAAACCCAACGGATGGGCTTCCTGTTTCACGGCACTCTTTCTGAAACCCATCACATGGGCGTCCTGTTTCACGGGACTCTTTCTGAAACCCATCACATGGGCGTCCTGTTTCACAGGACTCTTTCTGAAACCCATCACATGGGCTTCCTGTTTCACGGCACTCTTTCTGAAACCCAACGGATGGGCTTCCTGTTCACGGCACTCTTTCTGAAACCCAACGGATGGGCTTCCTGTTTCACGGGACTCTTTCTGAAACCCAACGGATGGGCTTCCTGTTTCACGGCACTCTTTCTGAAACCCATCACATGGGCGTCCTGTTTCACGGGACTCTTTCTGAAACCCATCACATGGGCGTCCTGTTTCACGGGACTCTTTCTGAAACCCATCACATGGGCTTCCTGTTTCACGGGACTCTTTATGAAACCCAACGCATGGGCTTCCTGTTTCACCGGACTCTTTCTGAAACCCAACGGATGGGCTTCCTGTTTCACGGCACTCTTTCTGAAACCCAACGCATGGGCTTACTGTTTCACCGGACTCTTTCTGAAACCCATCACATGGGTTTCCTGTTTCACGGGACTCTTTATGAAACCCAACGCATGGGCTTCCTGTTTCACCGGACTCTTTCTGAAACCCAACACATGGGCTTCCTGTTCCACTTAAAGGGGAAATGCACTACTGAGCTTGACTCTAGGAGGCAAACCAATACATGTACTAATGTATTTTCAGCAAAGATGTAGCAGATGCAATGCCCGTGCCCGGTGTCCACAATTGCCACACTCTATACCTGATCAGCTAAAATCCTTCATGACTTCAGTTTAATCTGAAAAGATCAACAATAAATGATATCCCCTTAATTAAGAACCCTTCACTGGATTTTGTTTATCTTATGATTGAATTTTAAAATCTGCCTACTTGATAGTTGTGTAAATATTTACTCCATGGTCCCTCTGAAACTTTATCCTTCTTCTGAGACATTTGATTTTGATTGCACTCCTCCCTTTTATCTGTCTTGAAATGAGTGTCTGTTAAGCTCCGTGAAGTTTTTTGATGGTTTCGCAGACGGGTGCCCCGGGCCAGGGTTTCCGAATTTAATAAAGACTCAGATTTACCACCTTCTTTTCTACTGTAGGAGTCTTCTGGACCATTTTTGGGCGACCGATGCGAGGTGGTTCTTCTCCTCGGGGAATCATGCCATCTATTTTGGGTGTAAAGAGCTTTCGTTCTTGAGATGTAATGGGACCTTACCGGGGAATCCCTCCTCCGAATTTCTTGGTCTGGTTGCTTTAGTATGGATGTTGATACTCAGAGCAAATTGAATCCTAATTTATGAAGATCTGTAGACAGTTCTGTCGGGATATCCACTAAGGCTTTGTTTTTTATATGGTGTATGCTTTTGCTCTGTGGTCCCGATGATATGGCTCTCTCAAAATCGTTGGTCGTCAGATGTTGTAGTTTGCTGATTTTTGCTAAGGTTTTAAGAACCGTTTTTCTATTCAGGACCATGTACCCTTCTTTAGATGAAATTTGTTCAAGTTTGAAGATTGTGGTTCCTGAGAGTTTTCCTTCCAGTTTCTTGGGTCACCCCCAAGACATATGTGATCCCCCTATTAATAAGGAGCGAATGTGCCTATATGAAAGATCTCCATTACACCCAGATGCTGCCTTCCTCCCTGTCTGGAGGCAACATGACTTGATCTGGGAAGCCCACCCTCTGCGTAACAGCCTGCCACCCAAGTTAAGGGCCCGAGCAAAGCTAGGGTGCCTTAACAAGCGTGGTGGGCTGTTACCTAAAGGGTGGGCCCAACCACGAGGGGCATATCGCCATTAGCACCCAAACCTTTTCATCGCTGCCAATGCTGCGCTGCCTTCAAACTAGGAAGTCTGTCTTCAATGTTGATGACTTAGGTCATCAACATTGAAGAGGGGGACAGCCTGTCTGAAGGCAATGCAGCATAGGGTGGCGAGGAAATGGTATGTTTTACTTTCATTATTTCAAAAGAAAAGAAAACCATTAGCACCCGTACAGTGATCTGCATGGGTGCTAATGGGGAGGGGTAGTAGGGAAGGGAAGGGCCTGACACTATCGAAAGTGCTCAGAACGCTGGTTTACCTTTGTGAATATAGCCTGCGTTCCGAGCTTTTGTATTGGCTCTGGGCACTTCCAAGGGTGCAAACAGAGAATATAGCCTTCCTCACTGAGCGACTCTCTGCTGGTCAGCTTTAATGAAACACCCGGGAACTGATTCAATTAGTGGTTTCAAAAAAGGTTCAGAACCAGAAATTAATGTTCTCTTTACTGCCTTACATTTATCACCTTCTTTTGCTTTTTGCTGCAGGTGTTTGCCGCAATCTCAAATCGATCGTAGTCCAGATTGGGATAGGCGATTACTTTAAAGACCCCAACAGTCCCGAAGCCAGGAAACTGTTCGAAGAGATGGTGAACAAACTTCAGGTATCACACGTAGCAGTTCTGGGCGCTGAATGCTCTTCTGCTAAAATCCTCTTTCATTCTGCAAATCACTGTGGAATATTCAATGCTCCTATTGGCCTCATGCTCTATATTCTTTCACTGAAATTGGAAAGCCCTTCCCCACCATAACATCATACACTTTGGAGTGTTGCCCAGATATGGACATTCACTCAGGCAGGTTGGAGTTTGGTCCGCATTATATGATATGATATGGTATGATATGTCATTTATAACGCGTCTGTGCACAAGTGTTTCTAGGCGCAACAAGACAAGGGAGGGAAGACAGAGTGAGGACAAGACAAAAGGTCTTACTAGGCCTTGTGCGACTCAGATTGTGCAAGCGTGAGAACGAGAAGTGTAAGGGGAAAGGGAGGGGGAACTGCAAGGGAGAGGGGAGGGGAAAACAAGGCAGCAATGCTCTGAGTAAGTGCAGTCAGGGCAGCGTGGCTCTGGGTAGTGCAAGGAGAACAAGGGACTGTAGGGTTACAGTTACAGCCCCTAAGTGCATGATGGGCCCAGAGGCAGAGCAAGGTTGACTGATCAAGAAAGAGTCTGGTACCCAGTGAGACTCTGGGGATAGCCAAGCAACCAGTCGGCGCAGCAGACAGGAAGATCAGCAGGTGAGGGAGGGAGAGAGAGCAGAGGAGCAGAGGAAAGTTTTGAGCTGCTTCCGGAACTTCAGGTGGTCCGGCTCAAGTTTGAGAGGGGCAGGGAGGCCGTTCCAGGTGGAGGCACCTGTAGAGGAGAGAGATCTACCCCCCACTCTATGCCTGGAGAAGCATCTGACCCTTAGAGAGTTGGAGCTAGCTGAGTGAAGAGCTTGAGATGGAAGGTATTTTGGAAGAGAGTGTTGGATGTAGTGTGGGCCCCAGCCCCAGAAAGCCTTGTGGACAATGCAAAGGGTCTTAAACATGATCCTTGCAGCCACCGTAAACCAGTGGAGAGATTTCAGGGCTGGAGAGATGCAGTCCCTGGGCTTATGGCCAAGCATAAGTCTCGCAATAGCATAGAATTGAATACTTCAGTCCGAAGTCCTGTGTCCGACCCTTCTCTGCAAATGTAAATACTCTGAGCCCCACATATGTAGTGTCACGGCGGGATAGGTCTGCTTCAATTGGCCTGCCTTGCTAGCCCTTGCTGAGCCATGGCTTATGGAAAAAGTTTACTCACTCTGAGTTACCAGTACATCATACAAGACAGCAGACACTGTACGCGGTACAATTCACCTAAACAAAGCATCCTTTATGGAGGAGGCGGAGTGCAGGGGTGCTTTCTCCAGCACATAGCAGATTCCAGGCTTAACTCCACTGCATCGTCACTCTACATTACAGTACGTGCAGGTGGAGTGTAGAGTGATCATTCATTGGATGCAGCTCTCGGGCATCTAGGACTAGATGAGGACTATTCGTTCCAGTTGCCTAGGCCGGGGAATGGGACACCCAAGCTGTAGATAGAGAGTAACTCTTGTGGTTCATTCCTGTCTTCATTAAGAGAATTAAATGCTGACTAAAGATGATTTATTTGTCAATGTGAGTCCTGGTTGTAGTGAACTTGCCCGTCCAGCATCAGATTTGGCGGGTTGTAGATGCCATGAACGCTGAGACTGCGAAGATCTCCTTGCTAATCTAACTCTCAAAATATCTTTTTGTTTCAGGCTCTGAAGAAGAGACCAGGCTTCTCCAAGATCCTGCACATCAAGGTAGAGGGAGGCTGTTAGCCCACTTGGAAGCTAGCCATGGTGTCTTTGGCCGGCCTGAAGACCCATTATCCGACCTCACAGCTTTGGACTCCGGAGGTCCATGTAAGCAGCCAGCACATTAGCCAGTCATCTTCTCAATCACCAGGTCTGACAAGAGACCAGCATCTCTCCACTTAGCAAGGAGCACATTAGCGAATGAGGAACTGTCTGTGTACACATAAAAGAGAGCTGCATTCAGGAAGTGCAGAGAGAAAAGTCATCATTTGCATTAATAATCATAAGCATTCAAGGCATCTTCTGTTGGACAGCAATTTCGAGTCCTTGGCAATGATCAAATGTGCCCTAAGGAATGGTGAGGCCTTGCCATCTCAGTTGCTCCACTTTCCGTCACGTGAAAGCCTCGGAGCAGTAACATTTCTAAAATGGCCGCTGGCAGAGAGACACATAAGGTTTGATTAAGGTTGTGGTGAGTTTCTTGCTCTGGCCACCATCCGGGAAAGGTCCCGGTTGAGTCATGACACTTACCCAGAACAGATGCGACAAATCAAAGCTGAGCCACGCACTGCCTGGATGTTAGGTGAGCAGACACTCTGCGATGAGTTAGTCTGGCAGCCGTACTCCAAGGATAAGCCAGGAAACACTTGCGCTATCCGCTAGTCACCGTGGACAATGGCTATTCCTGTACTTTGACTGTACCACCCGCCGAAGCCAGTGTTAATGCACTGTTTTTTTCATGCCAACACAAAACTGGAATTTACATTATTAATGAACCATAGCGAAGCATCATTTGAATTTTTGATTTTAAGTTTGATCCAATGTCTTTTTGGGCCTTATGAAACAAGCCCATCAGGCTGGGTACAATTACAAATATGTCAACTGTTTACCAATGCTCAAGATCCTCTAAAAAGGGAAAACAATGGAAATTGATTTTTACGTGCCTGGCACAAGAAATACAAATGTTTTTGACAGATTTGTATTCCTGAAATATGACATAAGGCTGATGGTCCCACATCTGCATAAGTGAACATACGTTTCACAACCCAACAGCCATGATGGTTTGCTACAGATGACTGGAGCAGGAGTTGTGACCAGCTCATCAGGTGGCAAATAATTCCTCCATGGGACATACGCCAGCCTACATTCACTGTCTGAAATTCTCGCATCACAATAAGACATCTCACAAATGCAATAAACCACTAATCCATTCACTTCTTTGGTGGACTCAAACCAACTCCAATGGTGAAGAAGGTCCATGTGGACACAGAAATAGGAAGGAGTCGTTTGTCAAGGGACATGGCAATGTGTGTTGTGAGGCTTGGATGCAACGTGTTGTCAAGGTGAGTGTGCCCACTGACAATGAGACCCCGTCCGCGAAGGACGGCTACAAACATATCAAGTGCATCATGTACACACCAAACCCTTTGCCTTCCACCTTACTCGCCCCGCTAGAGGAAGCGCTATGTGCCGGCAGTGCTTTACGGGACATGTCTTGTGCATGGAGCATCCACAGGCAAACACCGCCTGACTTCTGCACAAAGAAAGCCTTTCAGATACAGGGAGGCCTCCTATCATCTCCAAAAATTGACTCTTGCATGAATAAGCCTCCGGTAATTCTCTCTGGTAATACCAGCTGCAGTACTTTAAAAAAAAAACTATGGTGTTAAATTTGTCAATGAAAACACTCTGGATCAAGCTGTTCCCAACGATGGTCAATAGCAGAAGATTCACGATCGGTTTCTTCGGGAGACCTACACAGTCACTGCCTGCTCGGACACAACACGTCGCACTCCCTACAGCAATTACTGGGCAGTTGGATCCAAAGAGCCTTGCCTAAAGACTGGTCACTCAAGAAAGCATACTTCAGCATGTTTCTTGAACTGAGCCCTGGATGAGAAAAATTAGGATGCACTCACTGTGATTAGGGTGTGCAGTTGAGCCGTCCTACGGCATCTGATCCGTAGCTTGCCTCCAAATACAGTATTACCCAACCAGGAGCACCTGTAACGTGTTTGCAGAAGGTGGAGGTTGGGGTTATATTTATTGTGGCCATTGGCTGCTACATTCCGACTTTGGTGCCAAACTCCCTTCCTCAATGCAAGAAAGTGTGGTTCAATGCGGCTCACTCAAACTGTCATGGAGCTGAGCAGGTTGAGAGCTGCTGGACTAGGGAGGAGTTCTAGCTCTGTATATTTCCATGACTTTATGAAACACTCATAGCCTTTTCTTCTCATTTCCTGGGGTTGGGGAGGAGGCCATTAGAAGGTGCTGCACCCAAGTAGGGCCTAACTAGATACCTCATCAAAACCCAGACAGCTCACACTTCCGCTTTCCTTCAGTGGGTTTCCCCCACCCCGGTATATGATCGGTGCACCCAATCGCAACGTTTAGAAGAAAGAAGCCCAAGGAACATTGCCAACTCTCTGAGGTGATTTTGAAGGTGGCTTGTGAGAAACCATAAGGCGGACGGATCTCGGGAAAACAGGCAATGTTATATTTACAATTTAAGGTCCAAGAGGAGAGGGACAAGTGGGTCTTCTGTGATGAGGAATGATATAGCGAGACGGACAACACAACAGAAGACCACTGGCTGAGCCTTCAAGAAGAAACACCAACTTATCAATTCGGTTCCATCCAGAACGGACTCCTCACTTTCTACAGTTCAGAGACTTGGTGAAATTATTTAAACTATCAAAGTATTTATTTATATAAATGTACATATATATGTATATAGGGTCAACACACTCTAAAAGGATGATATGGTTTGCATGTACTAAGCGCTGTGAACGTATGAGCCATTGGACGTCTTGATGGTCTTAACTGGATCCATGTTTCTGCTCTGACTGTGCCTAGCACATAGACCATGGGGCTGACCTGCGAGCCGATTCCAAAAGCACAGGGGAGTATTCTGCAGTGCCCTAGCCATCCCCAGGTTCCGACGAGGCAGTATCAAGTGTGCTTTGCAGAACGAATGGGCATCGGTGTGTGTGTGTTTCAGTATGGATGCCCGGGCGCGTTTGTGTGTGAGTGACAGATCACCTGTGCCAACGCATGCGCATCAGTGTAGCAGCATGCATGTGTGTCAAACACGATGCCATTGCGGGTCAGATGATCAGTGTTCTTTTTAGATATCGTTACTTTGCAGGTAAGTTGCCAAAGGTCCGGCCTAGCCGGGCCACCGGTTCACATGTCACACACCTGCATCTGAATGCTTGTATTCTTTGTAAATCATTGAGAAGTAGGGGGTCTATTTATCCAACTAGATGAAGAACGATTTGATTCCCAAAGGAAAGAAGCAAGAAAGGATATAATGGACACAGAGATAAAGCACAATCGTATTAGAAATGATAGAACCTATGGCCCTCGCCCGTGGGTACGTCAGGGTCTGTCGGTGAGACTATGGGATCCCTAAGGTGGTGTCTGGGTTTTAAGGCCACCGTGATGAGAAAGTCTTATTGGTTTCACTCTTTAAATTCTTATCGGTATCAGGTAATATTATCCTCACCAATAATGTCGCCATATATATAGTCATCGGGAAATGGCATAGGTGACATTATTGATGGGGTTATTATTAGGTTTAAATGGGAGAAGGGGTTGCAGGAGTGTCCCCCGCTCCCTTTACGAAAATATGGGGGTTGCGGCGACATTCTTGTATGGCAACATTTTTGCGGCTATATTAACACATGGAACCTGCTTATCATGACGTTGTCTCTTGATCTACTTTTGTACCAGTTTTGAAAGTGTATTGTGCTACAAAACCCAATTGCTAAAGTAGAAGTGAGCGGGATGAAGGCTGCCGCTCGGTCTAATGCCAATCTTTTTTTAATACGTTATCCCGTCTGTGTGGGAAAGAGTATTTGCAGTCGCCTCCAGAAGGAGCCACCATACGGACAGTGTCCTCCTCGGCCCAAGAGCTCTCTGCCCAGCACGTGCAGACGTAGCATTCTGGTCCTGTGCGCCCCCCTTGGGTAACTGTCATGGCCACAACCACAGTTGTTCATAGTGTGAATCTTGAAAAATGAAACAAAATTGAATTTGTATTGGATAAGGAAGAGAAGAGAAAGAGGTGAAGACAGATTAGCACTGAACTCCGGGAGACATCGCCATCCTATAATTTTTAATTTTACTGCCAGCATATTTATGGTTGATGGTTAGGGTTTCCATATTTTGAAACTAAACACCCTGGGCCTCATTACAAGTCTGACGGTCGTGAAATAAGGGTGCCGGTAGCAACATACTGGCACCCTTTCCGGACCGCCATAATACGAGAATACCGGCAGGGCTGGTGCTCCCGGCAGGTCTGACCTGGCGGGAGAACCGGCCTCTGCAGGCATGGTTTTAATGGAAGCATCGGCACCTTTAGAAACGGTGCCAGTGCTTCCATGTCCCTATTTCCGTGGAGTCCTCTGGGATACAGGGATATCAGGCGGCGGAAATGGTGTTATGAGGTTGGGTTACCGCCGACCTCGTAATGAGTCCCTCTGATCTGTTTGGATTTGAATCTAATTTTCTGTTTTAGATGGCCATCTCTTCTTCTACCTAAAGTGCGATAAAATGTTTCAAGTGACAAGATTAATGATATTTTAAAATATCGGGCATTGAAATGACCCCTTTGCATCTTCTTTGCCATTTTTTCAGTCTATAGCACTGTTGAATATTGCTTCAACTTGCTATAGCACCCTTCTGACTCATTCATTTTAAATCTGAAAGAGTAGGTGAAGAAATGTGACATTTCCTCAATCTTACACCTCATGGAGAGGAGTATCAACAGAGTAGATAATAGTCCACGCTCAGGACCTCAAAGACGGGACCATTCTCAATAAGTCTTTTTCCAGCTGCACTAGGAGTAGAGTGACCAAATTTCGAAAAGAAAAATCCAGGTCAGGCCACTGAAATGGAAGTAGGACTACAGCTTCAGCACTGAAACTGTAGTCTTACTTCTATGTGGGTGGCCTGTCCCGTGTCAGTTGCAGCGCCCGGGGTCCCGAGGCTATTTTAAGTTTAAAAAACCCATCCGGAATTTGTGGATCAAGTGGATACATCCCGGTTTTTGGCTAACTGGTGAAAAATCATGATATTCGGGCAAAACCGGGATGGTATCCACCCGATCCCCAAATCTCTGGACAGGAGTTTTTAAACTTAAAAAAGTCTTGGGACCATAGGACGCAGGTGCAACTTCCCGGACAGTCCCGGCAAAACCGGGACGTCTGGTCACAGGTGGCTACTGATAGATATTTTTCCATGGCCATAGGGCGGGTCCAAAGGCGTTGGTAAAGTTAACAGTTTAAAATGAAACATACATCGTTAAAATGACATCAAAATAATCAAATAATCAAGAGGAAAAGTGGAACCTAAAATGGGAAGTAGATGCCTTTCTCCCAAAGGGAGCATAAGCTACATTCAGTTTCCTGTTTCGAACGATACCTGTATCGCGGTAAGGAAATGTTGAAGTCCCACGTCAATCTGGTATAGCCATTCCTCAGCTTCTTTAATGAACACATTACTGGGGTTTTGTGCCTTTTTTAATGGAAAGCTAATAATCCAATAGTTCTTTTTAATGTTACCTATACTAGAGATTAGGGCCAAAAAGCAAGGAGTGGGTGATCACCTTTTACTGTGCACCTTTGGTGTTCTGAATCCTCTAAACTAAATAAGCATTGACATTACATGATATGTAATATGGATTGAATGAGTTTTTCATTGAAAAAGAGGAAACACGTTGAACTATAAGAGAAACCTATCCATATTGTTAAGGTTTTCGAATACGTGTGACGTAGAACAAACCAACATCACATGTATGCTTGAATCTGGCCATATTACAATGATGTTCTGTTTTGCAAATACAATAGCGCAAGCCCACTGCCATCTTATTAAACATATCTTGCATTCCAATATAATAATACTTTCGACCTCGTCTATGTAGCTCAACAAAATTCATACTAGCTAAAATGATGACAAATAGAATATACATGCATCATTTGGTGAACTTTGATGAATGCCGTCAAATGGTGTCAAAAACACCAATTTTCAAGCTTTGCTAGAATGGGGTTTTCCAGAGCCAACAGATCTTCCTGATCCAACTATAAAAAAGACTCTCCAGTTCGGTTTTTTGAGATTTTCGGCATCCGCCTAGATCTCATTGAGGAACTTGTGCATGTAAAACCAAAAAAAGAAAATCATGTTGGAAATGTTCTTGAAAAGAATTTCTGTTTTTTGTGGCAGGAATTTCATTGTATATGGAAAAATGTCTCCTTTCCATCCAATCTACTTAAATGTTCTCTTCTATGAAAAATGAAAATTCTTACATACAAAAGAGAAAATTCTACCTCTTCAAAATGACGTGGCCTTCATCAGAGAAACAGCTACTAATTTACAGGGTGTTAATATTACAACCTATGAAAAGTTAAGCCTAAAAAAACAGGAAATGCAAATGTTCAGGCAACTGCAAAAAGTTCAAATTATGTATTCCCAAACAAAAACCAAGTCCACCCAATTACAAATCAAATCTTATCCCTCTAATTTACGACACACACGTATGTATCACTGTTCTTTTCTATATAGCTTAAACCAGAAAAGTGCATGTGACTGTCGCAAAGTAGTGGCGAGCTATGAAAGTTATTATTTTTTTCTGTTTATAATTTTGGAGCTGTTTGATGGACCTAAACAAATCTTTCTTTAATATACATCGAAATCTGATTCTTTGTGTGCAAGGTTTTGTTGAGTTTGTCCGCTGTGGTGGGGAGCAAACTTATTAGAAGGTTCCACTAGGTGTATTTCCCTTTTAATCTCATACAGGGAATATTTGCTCTAAATTACAGCAAAAAGAACTCCATGTATTACCTCCAAATACTAGAAAAGTGCCCCAAAAGGGCCAAAATCATGTTAGTGATATTTCAGCTTGCGTTCCCGCCTGTCGCAGTTTCAGAACCTGATTAATAATATGGGTGAATGGATCTGAGTAAAACTCAGTTTGGTTGGCTACATAAAAGAAAGCTTTGCTGATTGGTCGGTGACCACCTGAAATTTGTTGATTGACCCATTATTTTGATCCACATACATTGGCTCTGGTCTGCGGATTCAGCTGTGGAAAAAAAATATTTTTCAGCCTTCTGTGGCAGAGCCCAAGCTTGCTGGTCAAGGGTTGCCTTAGAGGGATGAAATGTTCCTTGAAAAAGTCAAGAATAGTGAGAAGGACCACATGGACCAGGTCAAAGTTGGCACTCTGGTTCTCTGTACACTGTGTACGGCCACAGTGAATGACAAGTGGGCATACCTGGTCTCTTAGATGAGAATGGTCCACGCCTGAAGGCCGTTGCCCCTAGATAATGCCCAATGGGCACTTTGGGTCTCTGTGAGCGTCTGAGGGCAGAATGGCCATTGGGAATGGCCACATGCCACCCAGTGGGAACTTCAATCCTCTTTGAGGAGCATGGGTGGAATGGGTATGGGTAGAGTGTGCGAAGGGTAGGACCACAAGCAATGCCCACTGACATGAGAACCCATGATCTCTTTTCAGATGCCAAGGCATGGCCTATGGTCCTGCCACGGTTATGTTGTCCACTAGACATAGTAAAACATCATGTCCTGGGACAAACAATGTACAATGAAAAGATATACACATTTAGATACAAAGCATCCAGACCAACAAAGAAAAACAATTGAACAGATGGCCTGAATTTGCTAGACCTTTTGAGGTCCCGGGAGCATTACCGAAATCATGCCCATGGCACAACAGCCACTTTCCATGTCCATACACCATAACCAGTGGGTAATTAGGGTCTCTTAAGTGTGGCAAAGGGCCATGCCTCGGGCATAGTGTCTACTATTATGGTCATAGAATATGTCCATGTTGGTTCTCATGGTGTGTTTGAGGTGTCTGGAGCATTGTATTGCTATGCAGTACAATTACAATACAGGCACAATAAGAACAGAAGCTCTGTTTTTCCACAGTGCTCCAAGGAAGGATCTTCTCCACAGCGCATATAACTTTAGAGTGTAATCATACACTCAGAGGTCTCGCTCCTATTCAGGATCACCCCCAGAGGTCTCGCTCCTATTCAGGATCTCGCCAGTTGTGAAGTGTAATCATACACTCAGAGGTCTCCCTCCTATTCAGGATCTCCCCAGTCATGAAGTGTAATCATACACCCAGAGGTCTCGCTCCGATTCAGGATCTCCCCAGTGGTGAAGTGTAATCATAGACCCAGAGGTCTCGCGCCTATTCAGGATCTCCACAGAGGTGAAGTGTAATCATACACCCAGAGGTCTCGCGCCTATTCAGGATCTCCACAGTTTTGAAGTGTAATCATACACCCAGAGGTCTCGCGCCTATTCAGGATCTCCACAGAGGTGAAGTGTAATCATACACCCAGAGGTCTCGCGCCTATTCAGGATCTCCACAGTTTTGAAGTGTAATCGTACACTCAGACATCTCGCTCCTATTCAGGATCTCCCCAGTTGTGAAGTGTAATCATACACCAAGAGGTCTCGCTCCTATTCAGGATCTCCCCAGTCGTGAAGTGTAATCATACACTCAGACGTCTCGCTCTTATTCAGGATCTCCCCAGTTGTGAAGTGTAATCATACACCCAGAGGTCTCGCTCCTATTCAGGATCTCCCCAGTCATGAAGTGTAATCATACACCCAGAGGTCTCGCTCCGATTCAGGATCTCCCCAGTGGTGAAGTGTAATCATAGACCCAGAGGTCTCGCTCCTATTCAGGATCTCCCCAGTTGTGAAGTGTAATCATACACTCAGAGGCCCCGCTCCTATTCAGGATCTCCCCAGAGGTGAAGTGTAATCATACACCCAGAGGTCTCGCGCCTATTCAGGATCTCCACAGTTTTGAAGTGTAATCGTACACTCAGACATCTCGCTCCGATTCAGGATCTCCCCAGTTGTGAAGTGTAATCATACACCAAGAGGTCTCGCTCCTATTCAGGATCTCCCCAGTCGTGAAGTGTAATCATACACCCAGAGGTCTCGCTTTTATTCAGGATCTCCCCAGTGGTGAAGTGTAATCATACACCCAGGGGTCTCGCTCCTATTCAGGATCTCCCCAGTCGTGAAGTGTAATCATACACTTAGAGGTCTGGTTTCTATTCATGATCTCCCCAGTGGTGAAGTGTAATCATATACTCAGAGGTCTCGCTTCTATTCAGGATCTCCCCAGTGGCGAAGTGTAATCATACACTCAGATGTCTCGCTCCTATTCAGGATCTCCCCAGTGGTGAATTGTAATCATACACTCAGAGGTCTGGTTTCTATTCAGGATCTCCCCAGTCGTGAAGTGTAATCATACACCCAGAGGTCTCGCTTTTATTCAGGATCTCCCCAGTGGTGAAGTGTAATCATACACCCAGGGGTCTCGCTCCTATTCAGGATCTCCCCAGTCGTGAAGTGTAATCATACACTTAGAGGTCTGGTTTCTATTCATGATCTCCCCAGTGGTGAAGTGTAATCATATACTCAGAGGTCTCGCTTCTATTCAGGATCTCCCCAGTGGCGAAGTGTAATCATACACTCAGATGTCTCGCTCCTATTCAGGATCTCCCCAGTGGTGAATTGTAATCATACACTCAGAGGTCTGGTTTCTATTCAGGATCTCCCCAGTGGTGAAATGTAATCATACACTCAGATGTCTCGCTCCTATTCAGGATCTCCCCAGTGGCGAAGTGTAATCATACACTCAGATGTCTCGCTCCTATTCAGGATCTCCCCAGTGGTGAAGTGTAATCATACACTCAGATGTCTCGCTCCTATTCAGGATCTACCCAGTGGTGAATTTTACAACCCATAAAATATGTACTGAGTAAAGCCTTTTATATCTTTGTTTACCCCTGTGTACCCAGGCCTTAAAATGAGAGTCCATTTATTCTGTGTTCTTCCCGTATGATGCCTTATTTGTCATTTCACCTTCACGCCCTTATTTTCCAGCACAAAATATCTGATCCCCGAATAGCATGGATGAATAATATGTGTTATTTCTGGCGTATTGGTGGATTTGGGGCCATTACATGTGAATGAAGCCGCACCACCCAATGGTCTAGTGCGTAAATTGTTCGAGAACTGAATTGTGATGCCGGGCTCCCTACTTGACCACATTGTGTGAGCTTGTAAAATTCCTATTATCTCACCAGCACTCATCTTTCTCATCGACCAATTAGCCAAAATTGGGATTGGTTAGAAACTGACTTGTTATAGTGAAAAACAATGTATATGCACAACAATACCTTCTCATTTTACTTTCATGCTTGAGCCACGTCGGACAAACCGTTTCAGTACAGTGTGGTAGGGGAGTCGTGATCCCCTCACCCTGTATATTTCTCCATACAGAAGTACTATCTAGAACAGTTAAAAATGGAACACCCTAATTGTCTCAATGTACCTTCTTTTTAGTTTGGGTTATTAGGTGGTGGCTTAGCGCCACCTATAAGCCGAAACTATTGCATTGGAGTACAGCTAGGTGGGAAATGGCATGGGAGGAGGGACACACAGCTTGTAGGTGTTGTTTGGGTATTTACCCACCAATTGACTGCCCATGGGCATGCTAATCCCTATGGCCATTCCCACCCACTGCCTGCCTCTCCCTGCCCCAAACCCACCCTCTGGGAACTCTTTGAACTCCATCTATCAAGCAGTAAGATAGGCTCAACCAGTAGCCTGCTAGAGTTCTTTCTAAGCAGTCTCCTGAGAGGTAAATGCTTAATTGCAGCAGTAAATGGCTAGTGATGTAATCAACATGCCTTAATCAAGTCTGCCTTCAGTCACTTGATCACTATGTTTCCCTTGCACTGATGTCCTGTTACAAACAAGCATTGGCAAAGCCAGCAGCATAGGCTTAGTTCTAGGGCCTAGGGCCATGGGGTTACCATTATCAGTGACACCATAGACAGCCTAGAAGGGAAGTTGTAGTATGGATCTTTACTGAGTAGCCTACGGCATGCAGCAGCGTTACCATTCCACAAAGAGGTGATCTAATGGGCAGTGTGAGATGTGGGAATGAATGCTCCATCCTCCCAGTGCAAGAGTAGGAAGTGGGGGCATAGAACCCTACAGGGCATTAGAAGATGGGGGGTGAGGTGGACTGGATGCTTTCAGGCAGGAGCGGAGAGGATCCTTTGAAGATGTTTCACAAGGATTGTCCTTGGCATAAGTTAGACGTATGCCTAGAACATTGTGGAAGGTACTCATGCGAAAGCTATGCATGACTCATAAAATGAAGGATGTGCATAGGGTGCAAATATTGAAGGCACTTAAGTGTACCTACTACACATAACGTGTAGGGTTTACATGCATATTTGAGTAATGGGTGTTGGCATGCTGGCATCTCCAGGAGTGTGCAAGAGGGGGGTGCCATGGAATGCCAATTATCTTGCCACTCACTCGGTGTGGCCCACGCGTAGGACACTTATCTGTGCATCTAATCGAAATGGTACGCATGCCACAAAGTGGGTAAAATACACGACTCTGTCCACATAAGGAATCAAGGTGTTCACTATGTACGTATGCTGGAGGCATGTGCAAGCCATCAGTGTATGGGGATCCCCTGATAATGTGCATATAAGATGAATAGTCTACGCCCGCGTAGCTAGAAATTGTATGTGAATGACTCAGTTAAAATCTACGCGAAGGAATAGATCACACATATAAGTGTTTGAACCATCACATCTTTAGACCTGTGAATAAGTCCCCTAGAGATGGGTTATCCTATTAGCCCCACTTTTCTCTGGGTCATGCCTTATGACAGTAGGCGGAGCCAAGGTCATCTTTGAAGCCTACAGGTAGGCTTATGTAAGAGCGTGTTATGTTTTCAAGATATACCTCGTCGATGCTGTTGTTATGGTTTGTGCCCACTTTGGATGGTTTAAAATGGATACAGCGATTAGAGGCAGCCAGCGTGACGGCTCCCAAGATGGTGGTTGAGCGATGGTAAGAACATATGTATGACTCCGTAGCAGGGGTCTGCAACCCACAGCTCTCCAGATATGTTGGACTATGGCTCCCATGATCCCTCACCGCTATCTGAGATGGTGAGAGCTGATTGGAGCAGAAGTCCAAGACATTTGGAGAGCCAAAGGTTGAAGAACCCTGGAAAAGAATGGAAGAGAAGAGGGAGTGTGGTATAAACAGAACAATATGTAAATTCCATAGGGTTATAAAAGAAATTGAGGAGGAGAGCATATTCCAAGGGAGGTCTGATTTTAGAGAAAGGGGTATGATTTCAAATGTTCCTAAAAATAGGCTTAGTAGCAACTAAAGGAATTATACTTTCCTCATGAAAAGTATAGGGCTCTAGTAAAACTAGGCTATACGTCGGTGCCTCAGTTCAGTCTAGGACTGCACTGTGATCTACATAATTAAAAATACAAATTTACGTAGCTGAGGATTTGTAATTTTGATGTAGTTGTTCAAAAAAGTATTTTTGTGGTTCTGCAGTGTTTACGGTTTGCCACAACTCACAGGGATATCTTTTCAAGAGAAATACCCTTTAGACACCCGAAGACATACCTGACAGCGACCGCAATAGTCAGTGCCTCTGGGCGATGAAGGTGGTGAGCATTGGGGACAACTGTGCTTTGTTGGTGAGTGTTTAATTGATCAATCCTCATTTATGCTCCGCAGAGTATATTTTAGGAATTGCCCAGATCCATAGGTGTCATTGGTGCCCCTGACTAAACCTCAGTTGAGTGTGTTATGCAACCTTGTCTCACCGGGGACACATATCTTGATCACTGATACAACAAACAAATTCCCATTTGTAAAAAGGGATTATCATAGACTATCCATCGCCAAGCAGGGTGATAACTAGAGAATTGATAAGCTGTCGGCTTAGCAGCCGAGTAGCAGCCGATCTCCAGAATCGGCTGTGTTGCCAGATACGTAGAGCGTACTGGGAACGCTCCTACGTCTTAATCAGCAATCTCCGAGAGAAACTCCATTTGCCTTAGGAAAGTGACTGACGAAGAAAGTAATCGATTTGAGAAGATACATGTGCACTTCCCAAATGTCCACTTGTCCATTGGATCACTGTCAACCAATCACATTAGACAGAATGTTCAGTCCGGGTCAGTGGCAAGTGAGCTGATTGACTCGCGGAGCCTGTTGATATTGAACGGTGCGGCGGCAGCCATTTTCTAAAGAGCTCTTGAACCAGGGTGCCTAGCACAATAGCCACTCTTGTGCAGAACAGGCGCTGTCAAATGCATAGGAACAATCAAACAATTTGCCAGTGCTACCTTGTTAAAATGCCAATGACAGAGTTTATGTTGAAAATGCTTTAATGTGGTTTGTTTTAAGATAATTTAGGGATGGCTACATTTTTGTGCACTGAAAATGTAGCCGGAAATTCCACTGTTCTAATTATTTTTGTAAACATATGTGCAGTTATATGTATAGGTTAGATATATATAGATATATATATATAGAAATAGATATATGTGTAAGAAATATATAAATACAGATAAATAGATATTTATTTAAAATCCTCCCTCTGTTCTTTTAAAAGGGCATGTGCCAGAGCCATGAGGACCAGAGGTTGATCACACTCTGGGTTCATTCACATCACGACGGTGAATAAATTAAGCAGAAGTATATAAACGCTGTACCGCTATCGCCCAATGAAAATGGCTGATTCAGGCATCAAGCCAGAATCCACTATGAAAGTAAAGACTACAAAACTGCAGAGGCAAAAATATCAAACTACAGAATTATAGATGAATAAAACCATAGGCTGCAAATGTGGATCAGGGACTTGAACCCTGCCACAAGGGGGCAGTTTGAGAGGTAGTTTGGGGGTACGTGAAGATCCTTCTTCATTGGGGAACAAAAAGCATTCCTTGTATGCAGTTGTCAGAAGGGTACCTTTTTGTGACAGTAGGACACAAGGGGGTATGTTACTTATGTTTGTTCAATCTCTCAATATTTTCAAATTTGAAAATAGTGTGGATATTATTTGGAGTTTTGTAGTCTTTAATTTTACATAAAACAATCAAGCCTACTTTATTCTGCTGAAGTGTTATAAATGGCTTATCATATCATAAAATGGTGAGAATCCAGCCCCAAATTAAAGAGAGTTACAGTTTTGGAGAGCACTGTATTTAGAAACACTCTCTAATCTTAGGTCATCCAGGGTGGCGTGAAAGTGTGTGCAGCGTGATCGGTGCAGGAAAGTGCCAAACAGAACCAAGGTGTGCAGATAAATTATATCATCTTTCTCTAAAGCTCAAAGAGTTAAAAGGAAAATGAGAAGTATTCAAATGCTTCCTTATCATGCATTGGAAGTGTGAGATGTTCAGGGGAAACTGGAGAAATCAACGAGCCCCTGACCTTACCTGCTGAGATCAGAAATGTTATTAGTTTTATTGGTAAAGTGATGTTTATGGTAATAGATTTTCCGCAGCTTTGCATCTGGAGGTACTTAAGAGAGGTTTGACATATCCAACAAGTAAACAAAGGGCTGATATGACATTGATCATCACTGAGGTCATGTGAGGGCTCAAGGCCTTTGATAGCAATGACAGGCATCAGTGGTCCATTAATTTCCAGGTCATCATTCCTAAAATGGGGGGCCCAGAATTTCTGGGGATTCCTCATGGTGTTGGGGGATGAAGGGGGGGCAATAGAGCTCTTACCCATTTCTCACCATTAATGACATGACTTTTTTAGCGGGGGAGGGTGGGGGATTACTTAATGGAATCTGTAAGCAAAGCTATTTGGAAAAGTCCTTTTTAAATGATGCAGAGAATCGGAGCCCTTCCACATACTGTTACATTCATGGGCATCAAACAGGCTTGGGCGATTCAGGGCCTTCAATTGCATTATAAAAGGGGGGAGAAGGGCATGGCTGGAGAGACAGCCTGAGGTTGTATTTTCACTGTACATTATTTTTATGGTTGAACATGCACCCGTGAGTAATAATTATGTGATGAGAATAAGGCAGTTCCCAGATGAATGTGAAGAAAATGTCATGTAGGTCTGAGGGTGATATTTGAAGGGTATTAAACGTGTCCCAATGCTCGGGAATCTGTACCTAAAAGCAGCCTATAGTGTTTCTGAAAAACCTCTTGTTCATTGTAGGGCGCATCTCATAGACTTGTGTGTGAATGTGTTTGTGCCTTTGCACAGCCCTGGTTTGCCACTTATTGGTTTCCTTGGTGTGATTTACACCATAGGTCAGACATCAATCTTTGTAAGTACATATATATATATACAAAACAATATTGCAAGTCATGTAACAAAGCCGTCCCTGTTGTATACTCTTGCAGCTGGTATGATGGCGATGCCACCCAAGGCAATCTGTGCACTGAACCAAATCTGGTATTTGAATGGCAGGTATGTGGAGCCAGAGTAACTCCCCCATTCCGCCCCCCCTTGTTTCTTTCTCCCTAAACCAGAGATTGAAGACCCCTCCACTACCTGGACCTTTCACCTGCCCACTTGACGCCTCACACTAAAAGGCCGCTGTGAGCCCTAGGTTAATTGTATGGTATCTGTTGTACTCAGTAATCGTCATTTTAGCACAGCACAATGGCGGCCATCTTAGGCTGAAGCGTTGGAACAGCCTGGTGCCAATGCGGCGATTCCTGTTCAAGTAGGATATCTAGAATTTCTCAATACTTCGCCTCCTTGCTAGCTCATTCCTGCCTTATATGGATCTATCCTGGGAACTCAGAAGGAGAAGCGTGAAGGAATTGCAACCATGCAAAGCACATTAGGCCACTGTATGATTTTTCAAAATCTCTCCTGCCTTTGCACTGCAAAAAGAGTCAGTAGTAAGGTGCCAGCAGAAAATAGCAATGAAAAGGCAGGCCACAGTTAGGCACATGAGGCTTGTACTATGATGTTAAGGCTGTTAGCAACCGGCACGGGCGAACCAGCCAATCAGGTGGCTAGAAACGCGGACCGAAACCTACAATCTCAGCCAGCATTCCCGCCACACTCCATCCCCGTTTTTGTTGTTCTTTTCCCACCCGCCTCCCCAAGCCCACTTACCTGTGTGTCACTGTGGTACAGCCCCCACCCCACAGCAGCTTCCCATCTTGTATGGCCACTATGGAAAGGGAAGAGGGGCTCCAGAGCCCTGCTTCCCTTTCCATGGCGACCATGTTACGACAGTATTTGCAGTCATTGAACGGGACGCGCGAGGCGTCCCGTACAAAGACTTAAAATACTTTTTTTTAAGCACCCCAAGATTACTGCTTTTATAACCCGCGGTGCAAATCGGCCTTAAGCCCCTGTCCTATGTGCTGGAACGGGAGTAAGGAGCCCCAGAGTTCTCGTTAATGGCTTCACCCAGCCCTTTAAGTTGGCTGCCGGGCTCAAGCCAATCATTTCTAATAGAGAAACTCACACACTATCACTATCGGCACACAAAGCAGTCCTCAGATTCCCGCCTGCTTTGTGTCCCTCTTTCAAGAACATGCAGATCTGGGAGCCTGACCTCTTCTCTGCTGGCAACCCTACTGTGGAACAAAAATTCACACACTATCACTATCAGCACACAAAGTAGTCATGAGATTCCCACCTTCCGTGTGTCCCTCTTTCAAGACCTGGGAGCCTGGCCTCTTCTCTGCTGGCAACCCTACTGTGGAACTAAAATGTGCACACTATCACTATCAGCACACAAAGTAGTCATGAGATTCCCACCTGCCTTGTGTCCCTCTTTCAAGATCTGGGAGCCTGGCCTCTTCTCTGCTGAAAATCCTATTGTGGAAACAGGTCTCTCACTACAGTGTCTCAGGCACCTCGAATCCAGGAAAACCCTGAAAACGCCATTCCCCTCCCCCCCAGTGGGATTTTATATGCACAATCTGCACCCCTACACTAAGAATCCCGCCTGCTCGCCAATCCTTGTTGTATAGTGATATCAGGACACGCAAGGGGCAATAGAACTATCTTTTAAAAACATTTGACCCAAATACACACCAACCTATGGAAAACCATGTATATTCCCAGCAGCAAGATATCAAGGCGCTTCTGAGCCTCTTGTGAGCTACTTCAGCAGACCATCAGTCACCCCAAGACATGCCTGATCCTTGATCCCCACAGCTCGCGCCCTACTTTTCCAGAGTGAGTACAGTGGACTACAGTGGACTGGCGAGCAAATGCTGTGAACATAGAATGTGATTCGACTTCCTTGTTTAGGCAGGTATTGTTCTCTTGTTTGGCACCTATAAGTGGTTGAGATGCCAAAAGGGAAGGAGTCACAGGGGTTCCTCCTTGTTCAAAAACAGTCCTGCCCATAGGCCGGGGACCACACTTGCCCAGAACCACTACTTGGCTTCCAAGTAGAAAATTGGCCCAGCTAGTGAGACGCCACTAATGAAATGGCCAATGGCTCAGAATATGGGCCTCATTACGAGGCATGCGGTAGAGGGCTAACAGCGCCGTTAACCCTCTACCGCCCCATTACAAGGTCCACTCGCGGGTCCCGCTAAGGACGTCTGGTTTTACCAGACGTCCTTAGCGGGTCCCGCGAGTGGACCAGGATGCGGGCCCGTTGTTAGCATCCTCCCCATTCCCATTGAGTCTATGGGGGCTCAAATGGGGATGGTCCGGGTCCGGGTTCCCTGAATGGGGAAATACCGGGCCCTCCATGGTCGGAATGGCCCAGTATTTCCCCATTCAGGGAACCCGGACCCGAGTTTGGGGGTAGCCATGCCCTTACTAAGGGTATGGCTACCCCCAAACTCGTAATGAGGCCCTATGTCTCCAAAGAAATGCCAGGTGTCGACAGCCATGTTACGGGTCTTCTGAACTCTTGTCCGGCGTGAAACAGATGGAAGCAAGGAACCTTTCTCCGATGGCTTAATCATTTGAACTGTGAAGTGGAATTGTTATTTATTTTCTCCATTCAACTACATCCTCGCGTAAAACCCATCAAAAAATGAAAAGTATTAAAAAAAAAGAGTCTTTTTATTTTGAAATGCGTGCACTTCATGCTGGTTTACCCCAGGATTGTCCTCCATTTTAGCACTTTGGTCTGGATCGACGGTAGATGCACTTTGATGTTGTTGCTTTTGAATTTTCGCTGAATGTAAACCATGTGTATTACCACAAAAAAAAAAGCGTGTATGAGATATTTTATGACTCAGTGTTGAATAAAGATTCTTAAAACATGTCCATGACTTTTTGTGTATTTAACAAACAACTCCAAAGAAAGTACGCCGTTTTGCGTGGCAAAGTCTTTCAACCTTTAGAGGGCATGGCACTTTAAAAGTGCTTGTGTAAATGGAAAATCTTGTCAAACAGCCTCATCATGAGTTTGGCGGTAACCCTTAAATGCAGCGGTACCGCTATTACGCCGCATTTAAGGGTCTGCCAAATCACAGGTTAGGCAGCATTGCTGGGGGTAAATCCGCAGGGAATTTGCCGATTTTCAGAGCAATTACCGCACGCTAATACCGCCGGCGGTAGTTGTGCTGAAAATTCCCCATTGGGCCCAATGGGAAATTCCCGAATGGGCCCAATGGGGAATTACTGTTCTACCAAACCCGTGACCCAGTGCTAATAGCGCCGGGGGGGTTGGCGGTAACGCTATTAGCCCCGGCAGTATCCCAGTGGTAACACCGCCGGGATACCGCCCAATTCATGATGAGGCCCTAAGGGGACAAGTTCCTAAAGATTGCACTATATAAAGATAATAAATACAAATGCAAATACATAGCACCTTTACTTTTCTTTAAGGCTGAGGACAAGTATGCTCGTCCTATTTGCATAGACACGCATAATAGCCCAGCAGTTAAGGGACATTTCCAAGGTTTTTGAAGCTGGGGCCAGAGCATGGAAGGAGAGTATTTTACTACCATCTTGGAATTACTGGCGCAGGCATTCAGTAGAAGAACAATTCGGGGTATGAAAATCAGACAAACTACAATGAGATCAGTGTTCATGTTTTCTGTGGGTTATAGGTTAAAGGTGCGATTGAAAAGTTTCGAAATACAATAGGTTCGAAACAAAAGGACCGAAAACAAAAGGTTCAACATTTTTATTATTTTTTTTACTTTTGATTATATTTTGGGGGGGGATCTCCCCAACCCCTGTTTTTTGTGGTAAAAACCACTTTTTTTACCTATACGGAAACCCAAAAATAAATATATAATTTTAAAAAAATTGAACCTTTTGTTTTCGGTCCTATGTACCCGAACCTATTGCATTCGAACCTTTTGTAATCACACCTTTAACCGGACACCCTTTCTGTGTAGGTTTTTCTGTAGAGCGGTCACTGCATAACTTGTTTCTTGGCACTAGGGCTGGCCTTAGGGCAGGGCCAGCCGGGCGGTTGCCCGGGGCACTATTAGCCCCCGCCCATGCCAGCTCGGGGGAGTATTTGAAGGTCTCTCCCAAGCTGCCGTGGTGTGAGAAGGCACGGCAGGCACCCTACCCCGCTCTTGGGAGCAGGGTGCATTTAATAACAAAAGGGCGCTGATGCTTTCGCAACAGCGCCTATTGAAAAATGTGGTGACCCCTCTTCCCCTATGACTTGGGACGCACGGAGGGAAGGGCACCACATCTTTGTTTTGCTACCCGGGCCGCTGCCGCCGGTAAGGCCGGCCCTGCTTGGCACTTTCAGCTGAGTCTATTCTGGGTTCCTGTGGGTGTCTTGTTAAAACAGTCATTTACTTGTGACAAGAGATACATGCTGTCATACATTCGCTCTAGGCATGTGACTTGGTTCTGTTTTTTTTAGTATAATTCCAACGTTCATTCCGTTTTCCATTTGGATTTTACATAGAGATTGTCCTTTTAGTACCTGCTTTAGACAGGTTGTGTCAAATGTGCTAGTTGTCCCAACACCCACCTCTTGTAAGCACCCAACACAGCCGGAAAAGACATGTTTCTTACACCACATTTTCAGGAGGATCCCATGAACTTGTTAATATCAATGTTGAATTTGGCTTCATTAAAGAATACTTTCACAGTTGGATCCCTTGACCAGATTAGGTTTTTCATCTGCTTTACTACATGTCTGATTCGTCCACCCAGGAATATCTATACCTCTAGTTTGAAACTTTTATTTCTTACAATGTAGTGCTTAGAGCGGTTTCCTGAGCCGCTCTTATGGCACGGTTCTTCACCACGCTACCACTTGTCACGTCTTTGGTTTTGTTGGGTTTCTGCCTGACCCCCTTAACGCCTATCAAAGTGGGACCTCCCTTCAGTACCCACCCATCCACCTTCCTCTCCTTTTGAAAGGGGCCGGGGTCCACCACTTCTAAGTGCCTATCCAGTGCTGTTTTTTTCTTTTCTTTCTGAAACTTGTAGTTTGAGCTTTATAATGGAAAAAGTGGAACTACAAGTGCCAGAATTCAAAGAAAAAAACAGGACTGGATAAGCACCTACAGAATGGAATGGATCATGTTGTCCTCAATTAGCGTAGTGGTGCGACAGCAACCTACGTGGCATAGCCGACACTGTTAAGGCATACTATGATCAGACCAGTGTTCATGTTTTCTGTTTATGTTTATTTGTAGAGCGCTCACAGAAGAACTTGTTTCTTAGCACATTCAAGAGATTCCAGCCTGAGTTCCTTCCGGTGTCTTGTTAAAAAGGTCGGGTTTTGTTTTTTGGCCAGAAAGACTTGGTTTGAGGGAATGCTTTCTGGGCAGAGGCAGATATATTGCAGCAAATCATCAGTTCTCTTAGATCTTGCAAACCATTTTTATTAGTTTAGACTATTAAGTGGTGCTTTAGCGCCACCTATAAGCCGAACATATTTCAGTAGAGTACAGATAGGGAGAAATAGCATATGAAGGATACAAAGCTTGTCGGTGTTGTTTGGTTATTTGCCCAACCCAGTTCCTGCCCCTCTCCACCCAAAACCGCCTTGTGGGAACTATATGAGCTCGCTTCAATCAAACCTCGTAATCAAACTTTACACTCGATATCCCTGCCAGTGTTTTTTCAAAACAGTCTTCTGTGAGTTAATGACTTAACTGAAGTTGAAAACGTGCTGCTGGTGTAATAAAAATGTCTTAACTAGGTATGCCTTCTCTGAAATCCTGCTATAAAACAAGCATTGGGAAAGCCAACAGTTTTGATTTGTGTATAGGTGTTAGGCATTTGCCAGGCACTACTATTAGATGCCCAGGTACTCACAACTATTTGTACCAACGGCCAGTTAAAGCCACCACGGCAATGCTTGGAAATGGAGGTTAACGTGTTAAAGGCATATGGCTGCATTGTACTGGTATCATGAGATCGTCTGTAGTTGGTAGCATGTCGAGAAACCTTCCAGACATGTGTATGCAAGCACAGGATCTTAGGCAAAACCTTGGAGTAGGTGAGGTGGAGTAGGTGAGGCGAGCCAAGGAACTGTATTTCGGTTGCTCTTGAGGCTCTCCAGTGCTCCTGCGGGAGGCCAGGAGAGAAAACTGTTCAATAGGTGCTGTCCCAGACAGCAGAAGAAATAGGAATGCACAACCACAGTAAATAACCCCTCCATTCTGCATTTGGGTTCCTAAGCTAGGTGCTGCCCCAGACAGCAGAAGAAATAGGAATGCACAACCACAGTAAACAACCCCTCCATTCTGCATTTAGGTTTCTAGGCTAGGTGCTGCCCCAGACAGCCGAAGAAATAGGAATGCACAACCACAGTAAACAACCCCTCCATTCTGCATCTGGGTTTCTAGACTAGGTGCTGCCCCAGACAGCAGAAGAAATAGGAATGCACAACCAAAGTAAACAACCCCTCCATTCTGCATTTGGGTTTCTAGGCTAGGTGCTTCCCCAGACAGCAGAAGAAATAGGAATGCACAACCACAGTAAACAACCCCTCCATTCTGCATTTGGGTTTCTAGGCTAGGTGCTGCCCCAGACAGCAGAAGAAATAGGAATGCACAACCACAGTAAACAACCCCTCCATTCTGCATTTGGGTTTCTAGGCTCAACTTTATAAACTTGCATTACACCCCAACCACCACTTCCTGTTTAGTTCACCAAACGGTTGGCTCGGAAAACGGCTCTCACGTGCGTTCTGTTTGGGTGGGGGATTTACTATTTCCGTTCCATTTTGCACCTTAAAAAAGGGTTCTGATTTTGGTGTGGTTTTTATAGTGAGCGAGGTAGTGTTGTTTTTTTAAAATATATATATAGCTCTAATATGTTTGGGTTCCTTAAAAACATGTATCTGGTGCGGTTCTATGATTTCTGCGTGGGAATCGCACATATACCTCCAAAAGCCATATCAATGTGCTCAATGTGGCTACTATTCATCCTTTCATGCCAGAACTCTTTTCAACCCGATACGATCCTGATGGAGCCCAAGTGGGGAATTCAGAATAAAGGGGTGTACCTGCACTAAATCCCTGGTCCTTTAGGTAAAGTATATAGGGTTCACAAACAGAAAATGGACCAGTGGATTGAGATGGCACGGATTATTCAAAAGATATTACAAATTTTAATCAATAAACACATAGTACATCATTGTATGTATTGTCTTTAAAAACATAACTAACAGTTCATCATCATATATTTCATATATTCAACTGTCATCCTCAATCCCAAACTCACTCATGCATACAATAATTTCATAAAAAACAAATTTGGCAAATTACACATAATGTATTGTTCTCCTAATACAAGTATTTCCAAAACGTAATTATCACAGATGTTTCCAATGAATTTCACTAAATCTGTGATCCTGGCAGAGAACACCCTTCAGTTCTGACTGGTGACTTATCAATAGAGCCACCAATGTTGTCTACCATCATCTCCTGTGACCAAGTCCCTGGCTATGCGAAGCGCCCCTATCCTTATGCATGTGAAGTGCCATACCGACTGCATCTCTCTCTTATCACCTGTTTAGGAAGGGTCACACCGAGCATGGCAATGTGAATGAACTCGCCTGTGGGCCCGCTGCCCTGGGCACACTCAAGCCATCTAGTAGCACAAAAGAAGCATGTTTCACAGAGAGGGAGGATTGCAGGGTGAACGTTGAATCCAGCAGGCATGGTACCAAACAAGTTCCAGGTGGGAGATAACATCCTACCTCTACTACCAGCATCTGGAAACAGCTGCTTGCTCAGTGGCAGCGACCCCATGTCATCCAAGAAGACATCAGTACTTGAGATACAAAAGGACAGACAAAAATAATCAAGTTTATAATGCCGACTGGTTAAAAGAATGGAAGGACCCGGACAATGTGACAACTGTGACTATGACAAGCGCTTAGAATCCCGTAGAACCACCCCAGCCTCCGCTTTAGATGCTTGTATTGGAAGGTTGATGGCCCTATCCATCCCTAGATTTTCAGGACTTAGTCGATCAATTCCATTTCAGAGATGTGTTCTCTGAGAAAATAGCAGGACTAGAGGGTCTTTCCATCATCATCTGCACATCCCACTGGTTGCCCAAACACCTACCGGAGTGCGGTGCTAAATTCTTTAATAAGAAATCCAGATTATTTCGGAGCTATAAGTCATCGAGTACCCCTGAAGTTGCTAGGCCCCTACGATCGACCTTGTGAACAAGCCAGATGGAAGCTGACCCATCTGCATGCAGCTTCAAAAATGATTGGCATTACCGTGGAGAGAATCTGTACATCAACAGTGACCTAACAAAGGGCTATTGGATATCCTTCTGGCCCTGGAAAGCAAGGAAACAAACTCCTGTTCTACCGTCAACAGGTTTTTATAATTCAGTTTTACCCTTTGGATTAAATGGAACATCAAATACCTTCCAGCAGTTGATTGCTCATTTGGCCATCGCCGGGGCCCATCTGGATAACATCATAATCTACAGTAACCTCTGGGAGAAAGAACACATTAGACAGTTGCATCTCATGCCCCGAACCCTATGGAAGAAAGGGCTGAGAGTTGGTTCAGCAAAGTATCATCCAGTCCAGGATGCCATCAAAAACTTTAGCTTTCAGGTTTGAAGATACCTTGTACAACTCCAAGAAGAAAAAGTTGAGACTGTACAGAAAATCTTACAATCCAACAACAAGAGAGGTTTACAAGCCTACCTCTGTTTAGTTGGCTATCACTGCGGGTTCCTCTGCAGGTTCTCAAGTATCAATGAATCACAGTCTGACCCGTCAAAGGCTTCACACGCCAACCAGCCATGATGGGTGAGACAGAAGCCCTTCAGGGAACTACAACGTCTGCTATGCCACTACCGCTCCTCATTATGCCAGCCTACTCCCCAAGAATTCATCCTTCTAACAGAAGTGAAGGACCCATTGTCAATATCAGTGGAAAGATATTTCCCAATTAGGTTTCTAGGAGACTTCTTCTAATCAATTGATTCTTGCCAGCTACATCATGCTGGATGTAAATCTGCCATTTCTTGATAATATATCGCCCCCACCCCCCTGATCACTGGGCAATTTTGGGGAACTCCTGACGGGCTTAATAGCCGATCTACAGAAGGGACACACCAATATAGTAGTTTTAGGGGATTTTAATTTAAAATTCAATTTGCCTAGACCTACAGCTTTGAATTCTCTCTTTGATAGTTTAGGTGACCTCGATATACATCAAATTGTGTCCACTCCCACGCACAAACTAGGCAACATATTAGATCTGATTTTTGTGAAAGATACATTTTCGCTGCAATTAATTGAGCCGGTAGTATGGTCCAATCATTTTTTAATAACATGCAAGATCAACAGACCTGCTCCTTGTGCGAAGACAGCAATGCCTAAAATCTGGCTGCGCCCATGGTGCTCCGCCAATATACAAAGTTTTATCTCCCATGTAGCAGCCAAATGCAACACACTCTCATGTAACACCTTATCTGGACTCACCCAATCCATTCAGGAGGCGGCAGATAAGGTTGCCCCACTCAAACTTATACAACCACGTAGGCTACCTTCTGAGCCCTGGTACTCGGCTTCTCTTAAAGCCGAAAGACAGAAACTCAGACAAGTTGAGCGTAGCTGGTGCAAAACCTATGACCCTCACCTTAAAGTATTATTTAGTCACCAGTTAACAGCTTATTCTTCAGGTGTGAAGAAAGCCAAGACACATTACATCTCTGTAAAAATGGAAACAACACTTTGCAAACCTAAGGCCCTATTTACTGCTGTTAAAGCTTTGTCATCTTCTGACAAACTGACCTCAAGTGTCAGACCAACACAACAGCTGTGCGATGATCTATCTCACTTCTTTATCACCAAAATCAGAAATATTCGTAAAACCATTGCGAATGCTGCTTTCGCTTTGGTGAATAGTAATGATAAAGTCTTGTATCATGCGGAAGAACCTATTGAACTTTTCAAATGGTCGGTCTTCCCTACTTTCTCAGAAGAAGACATACTAGCAGCTATTCATAAGATCAAATCATGCTCTCTGTCCAATGCCATTCCCATTGCTATTATGAAAATGATCTCCCCTAATCTTTTGGGGGTAATCACGGCAGCTATTAACAATACTTGTCAATCTGGACTTCTTCCATCTGAGCTGAAAGCGGCTAGAGTGATCACTCTCTTAAAAAAGCCATCACTTGACCCCACTGTTCTTGCTAACTTTTGACCTATTTCTCTTTTTCCTTTTCTTGCTAAACTTTTAGAATCCCTGGTATCCCCTCTACTGTCTTAATTTCTGGAATCTTCCTCCCTTCTCAACCCTACCCAGTCGGGCTTTAGACCAGGCAGAGGCACTGAGAGTGTTCTGGTCTCCGTTCAGGACGATATGGCCAAGCTAGTGGACTCAGGTGGGGTGGGTGCCCTTATTCTACTAGACCTATCAGCGGCTTTCGCCATTGTCGACCACCCCATCCTGCTGTTCCGTCTTGCTCAGATGGGTATATCTGGCCAAGTACTAGCATGGTTCACCTCGTTCCTGGCGGATCGCACTCAGACCGTCTCTATGTCAGCTTTTCTACTACTCCCTGCCTTCTGAGCTGTGGAGTTCCGCAGGGTTCCTCCCTGTCTCCGATCCTTTTTAACCTCTATATTTGTGCACTTGTCTGTCTCATCCGCTCCTTCGGCATCAGGTGGTATTCATATGCCGACGACACTTAGATTGTGATACGTCTAAATCTTGAACAGGCTCAGATGGCGTTGGGCCTGCGAAGATGCCTGACGGCTGTTGGTAAGTGTTTGAACGACAACTGGTTCAAATTGAACAGAGACAAGACGGAGGTTCTGGTGGTGGGGTGTCCCCCTGATCCCTCACTTTGGGTGTCGGCTTCTCTTTCTATGGAAAGTCAGATCACGGCTGTTTGCCAAGCTCAGAGTCCTGAAGAAAGTACTCCCTCTGATTCCTGAGTCTCTTCGTCCTCTGGTGGCAGTAGCTCTCATACTATCACGTTTGGATTACTGTAACTCTCTATGGGCCTCATTACAACTCAGGCGTTAAGGGTTAACGCCGTCGTTAACCCTTAACGCCTGATTCCAATTTTAACGGCTGCTTTTAGCAGCTAAACCGCCTTGGTGCTAATTACGGCACCGTAATTTACGGTGCCGTAATTAGCGCCTTCCTTCCCTGTCCTTCCCCTATGGGGCAAAAATGGGAATGGGGAAGGGGAAATGGGAAATGGGGATTTACCGCCCCACTCACCTTGGAATGGGGCAGTAAATCCGCCATCCACCATGGTGTAAACATAGTTTACACCATGGTGGTAAAGTTGGTGTACTTACCGCCTGGGTCGTAATGACCCCATATATCTGACTCAACCGAAGGGGCTTATTCAAAGACTGCAGCGCCTACAAAATCTGGCTGCGAGGATGGCCACAGGCACCCCTTACAGAGCCCATATTTCTCCTGTCCTGCGGTCCCTCCATTGGCTGCCTGTGATTGAAAGTATTAGCTTTAAAGGCATGTGCATTGTCCACCGCACTGTGCATAATATGGGAGCTGAGTTTTTGCAAGTAAAATGTTCATGTTACGTTCCTACGTGTAAGCTGCGCTCTGCTACTGCAGATCTTCTTACTGTTACGCTCACCTGGTCTCTGCGGATGCGTTGGGGCACGGTTGCAGACCTCCCGGGGGTGAGGTCGCTCGGGTCCGACTTCGCCATCTGTGCTTATGTGGTGACTGGTGGTAATAGGTGATGCTGCTCGGGACTGCTCCTGCGTGGAGAATAGGGGGTGTGAGTATGCCAGCTTGTGCGTCTGATCCCCTTCCAGAACCCTTCTCCCAAACCATGGTACCCATGGGATGCGCTGTCCCTGGAAAGCTCACCTGTCGATTAGTTTTGGCAAGCACTCCGTCCTGCTGTTTCTGGCAGGAGCGCTTGTATGATCTGGACCGAGTTCCTTCACTGGTCCCTTGCATGCGGTAGTCCAGTCCTGCTGTGACTAAGCCACTATACTTCAGGTAAGTGTTCTTGTTTGCTTTTGTCTTTCCTCTTTCCTCGTCTCTTTTTGTTGTATTGTAAAGTTTGTTGTCTTGTATTGCTGTCCGTTCCACTTTTGATATTTGCTCTTTTGCTTTCTTCCCTTGCAGGTGATGTTGCCGGCCCGGCAGAAGCTGCAGAGCTCGAGGCGGCAGCCAGAGGGAATGAGGAATCAAGCTGCAGTGATACAGTAGCTGGTAAGTTGTTAACTAGGGGGCGCGTAGTGTTCAAATGCGGCGCGGCCCTAGGACGAATGTTCTAACCTTGTCTTTCTTCTTCTTCACAGGGTCTGAGTTTGTGGATGCGGAGTGCGGTGCTGCGGCGTCGGGATCAAGATCACTGGATGTCAGGAGATGAATCTGCAGATGAAGCGACAAAGCACTGGTTTCCTGGAGGTGAGTATGCAGGAGAATGCCTGCTTTCAAAGGTAAGTAAACTGGTCCAAGTGGCGGTGAGCGTCACGTTGCACGCAAGTGCACAGTAACGCCAAGCTCCTGCCTTAAGGATGGAGCATCTTATATAGCTGAGCTTCTGAAGCCACGCCCACCAGGTTCAGCCTGCTTGCCACACCCTGCCACACCCGATGAGTCCGCACATGAAGACCAGGCCTAGGGAACCATACCTGATGAGTCAGCACATGAGGATGTTCTCTGGAATAAAGGCTTTCAGCTCCTGGAACGTTTTATAAAATAAAAGCACTCCTGCACTGAAATAAAGTAAAAGTACTCCTGCACTGAAATAAAGTGTTCCTGCTCACATCTCTATATGAGCCTCGCGCCAAAGGCGCCAGGACTGAGTCCAGCCAGGGCCCCTGTGCTTACGGGTCCCAAAGGGACATAAGTGAGTTAAGTAACCCATTGCCCCCATCACTAGATGGTGTGTTTTTGTGTTCTGGGGCCTGTGGCCATGACAGCACTCCCCCTCAAGGCCCCTGGCCCTGCTTTAGTGGGGTTTTTGCAGTGGATCTGCCTGATTAATCGTGGAGCGTGGACATGCTCACTGGGTTCCCAGGTCCGATCTTGGGGTCCATAACCTTTCCAGTCTATAATGTAGTATAACTTGGACCTGACCATGTTAGAGTCTAGGATCCTTTTCACTTCGTATTCTGGTTCTCCTTCAACTATTTCGGGATCCGGTGGAGTATCGATCCGCGTACCTGGTGTCATTGGTTTTAGGAGGGAGACATGAAACACTGGGTGGATCCGCATGTTGGCCGGTAATTCTAATTTCATGGCCGCAGGGTTGATCACAGCCTTGATAGTGTAGGGTCCCAGATATCTGGGATGGAACACCCGTGGTCCTTTCAGGGGGATGTTTTTGGATGCTAACCAAACCTTGTCTCCGACTTGGTAGTTGAGAGCTTCCCTTCGGTGTCAATCTGCAAACTGCTTCTGTTTCTCTTTGGCTCTGGCAAGATGCTCTGCTGCTTCCTTAAAAACCTGGGTGATGGTTTTGTTTAAGGTTGTTACAGCGAGCATTTCTAATGATTCGAGTGGGTCGAAAATAGATGTCCGTGGATGTCGACCGGACACTATGTAGAATGGGCTTTGTCCCGTACTGGCGTGAATGGAGTTGTTATATGCTTATTCTACTTACCAAAGTATGTCCTTCCGGGTATCCTCGGTTTGTTGCAGCATATTTTGCTCAAGGGTCTGGTTAGTCCATTCGGTCTGGCCGTTGGTTTGGGAGTGATGGCTTGTAGATAACCCTAGGTCGGTTTTGGCAATTTTACAACACCTTTTCCAGAATGCAGAAACAAACTGAGTTCCTCAATCTGATATCAATATTGATGGGAACCCGTGTAGCCAGACGATCTGTTCCAAAAACACGGTAGCCAGAGTAGAAGCAGTTGGCAGACCTTTCAGGGGAATAAAGTGGGCCATTTTGGAAAACAGATCTACGACGACTAAGATGGTATTGTATCCGTTACAGGAGGGAAGGTCTGTAATAAAATCCATTGATAGTATATGCCAAGGTGCTGGGGGGTACTTCTAAAGGACGTAGAAGACCTGCAGGACTTTGTTTTTGGGACTTGTGTTGTGCACAGGTGCCACAGGTTTCGATTAACTAGACAATGTCCTTTCACCAAGTTGGCTACCAGTAATTTTTCTTTATTTTAGCTTGGGTTTTGGCTATTCCCGGATGCCCTTCTACTAATGAATCGTGATAGTTTGCGATGATTTGATTCTGTAATTTCTTATCCGGATGTACAATCGTCCTTGGTATTAATGTTAGGTTGTCCATGATCGTATAATGGTCTCCCTTCCCTAGCCATTGCTGTTGCGCTGGTGGACTCATCAAGTGTTGCAGGTCAAATTTTAAGTTCTCTAGAGTGGTGGTTGCAGCAATCATGCCTTGGATTCGTCCTTCAGGGGTGATGGCCACGGGGTCTGGTGTAGTGAATGCCTCTTCTCCCTCACTCATGCGAGACAGGGCGTCTGTTTTTCCATTGCGTACTCCAGGTCTATAGGTGATGACGAAGTCGTATTCCGCAAAGAAGAGAGCACAGCGGAGTTGGCATGATGATTGTGCTTTAGCGGTCTTCAGATATTTAGATTGCGATGATCCGTGATGACGGTGACTGTATGTCTAGCTCCAAGAAGATAATGTCTCGAGGCTTTGAACGCTGCCTTAATTGCTAGCAGTTCTTTATCAGTGATTGCATAATTCAATTCAGGGGTTGAAAACATGCGAGACCAGAATGCCACGGGATGCAACTGACCTGTTTCGGGGTCTCATTGTGACAGGACTGCTCCCATTGTTATGTTGGAAGCATCAATTTTGACCATGTATGGTAGTTATGGTCGAGGATGCCGTAGAATTGGTGCTGTGGTAAATGCTTGTTTTAGCTCCTGGAAGGCTTTCTCTGCCTCTGCAGACCAATTAAATTGTTTATTTTTCTATAGAAAAGAGGTGATTGGGTGGACGATCTGGGAGAACCCGGGAATGAACTGGAGATAAAAGTTGGCGAACCCGAGTACACTCTGTACTCCCTTTATGGATGTCGGTGAGGGCCAGTTAAGTATAGAGTCTACCTTGCGCGTGTCCATGTGTACACCCCGTGGTGTGAGAATAAAGACGAGGAATTCTACCTCTGTCACATGAAAGAAGCATTTCTCCAACTTGGCATATCGCCGTGTTGCTGCAGTTTCTCGTGGACGTGGTCCTCCTTGGTGGTCGAATAGATAAGAATGTCATCAATATAGACAAGAGCACATACGTCCAACAGTTTGCGGAGCACGTCATTCATGAAAAATTGGAATGCGGCGGGGGCATTACATAGTCCAAAGGGCATAACCTGATATTCATAAAGGCCATATTTCGTGTGAAAGGCCGTCTTCCACTCGTCTCCTTTTTTGACTCTTACTAGATGGTAGTCCCCTCGTATGTCTAGTTTTATATATATATATATATGAGCATTTTTTACTTGATCCAAGAGCTCGGGGATAAGCTGTAGCGGATATCGGTTTTTTACTATGAACTGGTTGAGTGCTCTGTAGTCAATGCAAGTTCTCAGGTCTCCCTCCTTTTTAGGCACAAAAAGTGGGGCGAGAGTGCACGAGACTTGGACAGACGAATGAAGCCATTTGCCAGATACTGATCGAGGTAGGTTTTTAGATGCTGGTTTTCCTGTTCGGTTAGGGCATAAATCCGGCTGCAGGGAACTTTAACTCCAGGTACCAGATCAATTTGGCAGTCATACGGTCTGTGCGGAGGTAGGGTGTTTGCTTGCTTTTTTTTAAAGACATCTTGGTAATCCACGTATTCAGGTGGTAGTGAACTGGTGAGGCCCAGTATGGTTTCTTTCTTTGATGACCTGGGTTGGTAAGACTTTTTAATGAGAATCCCTTGCTATAACAGGTGTCGGCACAGTCTTGGGGAAAGGTCAGAACTCGTTTACGCCGGTCAATCCTGGGATTGTGGGTCTCCAGCCAGGGCATTCCCAATATCATCTAGAACTGAGGAGCGCCAATGACATCGAAGGTGATGTCCTCTTGGTACCGTCCTGACTCAGAAGCGTGACCTTCTCGGTGTAATGCGTCACTGGACTGGATGATTCCTGAGATCCATCAACTGCTGTGACATTTTCCGAAACCTGCTTCTGTCTGAGAGGAAGGCCTATCAGGGTAGCCAGATCTTGGTCCATGTAATTTCCCACAGCCTCACTGTCAATGTATGCCTCCAAGGCATATTTTTTTGATGGTTGCTTGTGGTTTACCAGGAGCACAGGGAGGACTAGATGTGAGGTCTGTATAGGTTCCTTTTCACCGCTCGACAAGTGGACCCCTATGTTTGCCGGGCGTTGGAGTTTCCCGAGTCCTGTTCTTCTTCTTCACCCTTGTCAGTTGCTCCAAGTGCTTTCCTGGGTGGTTTCACCGGGCATTCTCGGAGATAGTGACCTGCCTTACCACAGTACAAACAAAGCTGTTGCTGTCTCCTTTTCTCCCTTTCTGCCTTGGTGAGTGGGCTCCGCAAGCCTCCGATTTGCATTGGCTCGGACTGATCGTGTGATTTGGTTTGATTCTCACAGGGTCGCACGTAGACCGACCGCCCCTCGGCCTTGGCCCGATCCATCTTCCGATCCTGCAATCTGTGATTGAGCTGCACTGTCAGATCAATGTATTCAGCACATCTTTCCGGGGGATTTCCTACTTGGGCTAATACGTGGGACCTGGCCTTCCTGTGCCTGGAGCATTTGCCTTGCTAGTTCATCTGTCCGCTCCCGGTTCACAATTAGATTCCTCCTTAGGGCATTGGTTTCCTGTATCGAGGCATGAACTTCAGCCCATAACTCTCCCAGTAATCAGGGCAACTGGTCCGTTTTAGAAGTTTCCATAACGCCCAGGCAGAGTCTTCGCGTTCTGTTACGCTCAACTGGTCTCTGTGGAGGCGTTGGGGCACGGTTGCTCGGGTCCGACTTCACCCTCTGCGCTTATGTGGTGACTGGTGGTAATAGGTGATGCTGCTCGGGACTGCTCCTGCATGGAGAATAGGGGGCATGAGTATGCCAGCTTGTGCGCCTGATCCCCTTCCAGACCTCTTCTCCCAAACCGTGGTACCCGTGGGATGCCCTGTCCCTGGAAAGCTCACCTGTTGATTAGTTTTGGCGAGCACTCCGTCCTGCTGCTTCTGGCAGGAGCGCTTCTATGATCTGGACCGAGTTCCTTTACTGGTCCCTTGCACGTGGTAGTCCAGTCCTGCTGAGACTAAGCCACTATACTTCAGGTAAGTGTTCCTGTTTGCCTTTGTCTTTCCTCGTCTGTTTTTGTTGTATTGTAAAGTTTGTTGTCTTGTATTGCTGTCCGTTCCACTTTTGATGTTTGCTCTTTTGCTTTCTTCCCTTGCAGGTGATTTAGCCGGCCCAGCAGAAGCTGCGGACCTCAAGGCGGCAGAGGGAGGGAATGAGGAACAAAGCTGCAGCGGCACAGTAGCTGGTAAATTGTTAACTAGGGGGCACGCAGGGTTCAAATGCGGCGCGGCCCTAGGAGGGATGCTCTAACCTTGTCTTTCTGCGTCTGGATGCCCACGGGCTTTGGCGCAATACAAACAAAATAACAACAACATTTCTTCTTCACAGGGTCCGAGTTTGTAGATGCGGAGTGCAGTGCTGCGCGTTGGGATCAAGATCACTGGATGTCAGGAGATGAGTCTGCAGATGAAGCATCGGTTTCCTGTAGGTGAGTATGCAGGAGAACGCCTGGTTTCAAAAGTAAGTAAACTGGTCCAAGCAGCAGTGAGCGGCACGTTGCACACGAGTGAACAGTAACACGAAGCACCAGCCTTAAGGATGGACCAGCTTATATAGCTGAACTTCTGAAGCCACGCCGACCAGGTTCAGCCTGCCTGCCACACCCTGCCACACCCGATGAGTCAGCACATGAAGACCAGGCCTAGGGAGCCACACCCAATGAGTCAGACATGAGGATGTTCTCTGGAATAAAGGCTTTCAGCTCCTGGGAAGTTCTTGTAAAATAAAAGCACTCCTGCACTGAAATAAAGTAAAAGCACTCCTGCACTGAAATAAAGTGTTCCTGCTCACATCTCTATATGAGCCTGGTGCTAAAGGAGCCAGGACTGAGTCCAGCCAGGGCCCCTGTGTTTATGTGTCCCAAAGGGACTTAATTGAGTCAAGTGACCCATTGCCCCCATCACTAGATGGTGAGGTTTTTGTGTTCTGGGGCCTGTGACCATGACACTTAACATGCCATCTTACCCCCGAGCACCTTTTGGAGGCAGGGATTTCTCTGTAGCCGCACACATTGCATTAATGAATTGCCATCATCCATAAAAAACTATCCAATCATCTTGCCTTCAGGAAAGCGATGAAAACCTACCTTTTCTGATAAGGGGTGAAAACGAACCCCAATTTACTGGGGCACCCCTTAAATACAGGAGACACATAATCACCATAAACCAGAGTAAAAATACACCCCTCTAGGGAATTAAAAGCCATGAGACTGTCTTGCAGGTGATACCAAGACTTTAATCTTTACAGATCATGAGGATTGGGGAAATGAAATGACAGAGTACTCTGCCATTTCAGCCAGCATTCTGTTGTCCTTCGCTGACTCCCAGGTCCTGAATACTGATGCTCTGCCTGGTGCTTAAATACTTTTGACTTGGTCACTGGATACCAGCAGAGCTCCTTCAAATGTGTTCTTCTTGCCATACAAGGAATGCTGCAGAGGCTCCAGTGTTGCATGGTCATGTTCCCTACTTGACATAATGCTGTATTAGCAGGAATACTTTGTCACTCTTGTTTAGCATAATTTACAATGTTATAAACATTCATACATAAACACATCTCCCCACCATTCTCTCAACATTAACTCCATAAAACTATATTCGATGTGGCCCAATAACTACAGAAAAACACTTTTCTAATACTATGTCGTGCTGAATTCTTTTTTTATTCTCCATTAGCTTGTGATTGACAGGACCAGTTGCTCAACCACTTCGTGCTCTCCAGCCTGCCTTGTCTATATTTAGCACAGCTTGACTTTACCGTGTGTTTTGACATTTGATTTTTAAAACTACAGAGAATAACATTTACACGTGTTTTTCAACTAATTTATTTGTACATTATATTTTAAATACTACCTATCTATATTTAGTGACTGGCCATGCCTGTGTGTGATTATTGTTGCATGAAAAAAGCTTTCTTAGTGCTTAGAGAAGTCTTGCCTCATTTGTAAAGCGCTTGGGACAGTTTGGAAATGTAGGAAAGCACTAGGCTCCTTACCGACATTCCCCCCTTTCGTTACTTCTACAGTAACAAACTCATCCCCACCCCACATATCTACAACCCCAGAAATATTTGTTTGATTTTCTCTGTTCATTGTATGGCAAGGTGTTTTAGATCCTGCAATTGATACCATCATCTTTGCACTATTAGGGACTATAGGAACATCTCATCAGAGACCCCATTGGCATGTGTAGAAGAGAACTAAGAAGAACATGATCACAGGAACCAGTATTTTTACTGCTGCCCCCAGCCATGACAGGACCCAATCAAAGGCAAGCGATTGCCAATGTGTGTTCTGAACTCCACCTTCTTTTTCATTTGAACACCTAGATAGTGCACCGCCTTGATGACGTGGGTTAGTGACCCATTCTCAGCATCCTCCGGGGGTAGAAAAGTATGGCAGCTGCTTGTACCCTAGGAGACAAAAAAGATTAAAAAGAAAGTATCTGCTGAGCTAAAAATCCAAAACTTGTCAGGTATTCCTCTGAGCAGTGCGGAACAGTATTTCGACAGTTTGAGCTTTTCTTTCTTCTCCGCTGTTGAAATAATGCCTTTTCTGGCAGCATACCAAATTCTTGTATGATCTGCAAGCTTCTTTCTGTTTCTTTTAGGTGCTAGAGTGGCTGTTGGCACCTCAACAGGCATTTCTTCTCCCTTCACATGTCCTTCCAGAATTACTAGTAGTACTGAGTGCAGGGTGGCCAGTGAACACCTGCACCTCCAAGATGGTAGGAGTTGCAAGTAGGCTTGTCGGCCAAAAACGCAGTAGTAATCCATCACTGCTGCTGTACCTTTTGTCATACCAGGGATCACAAGAGTGTTTTTGCACTGTGTGGTTGCGCCACCAGGATCTGTCCCTTCATTGCTAAAACAAAGGTCAAAATGTTTGGTCCTATCTATTTGCACTGGTTTCTTCATTGTTGTAATCAGTGTCAGCCTTGTGATGTATTGGAACCATATTTGCATACACATTGGGCCTCATCACGAGTTGGGCGGTAACGCCGGCGTAATAGCGCTGGCGTTATTAGCCCTACCGCCAAACCCACCGGCACTATTAGCGCCGGATCACGGTTTTGGCGGATTTGTAAATCCCCATTCCCCATTGAGCCCATTCGGGAATGCCCCACTCCCCATTGGGCTCAATGGGGAAAGTTTGCGCTCTTACCGCCGGCGGATTTCCCGCCGGCGGTATGAGCGTGAAATTTTGGCGGATATCCCCCCAGCTAAGAGCTGGGGGAAAATCAGCCAAAGCCCTGATTTGGCGGACCCTTAAATCCAGCGGCAACATCGCTACCGCCGAATTTAAGGGTTACCGCCAAACTTGTGATGAAGCCCATAGACTCTATTTGGGATATTGCTTCCCCGCTGTACTCGCCCATCTGCCAGGCACATCACTGTGGTGCCCTGTCATTTGTCATTGTCATTGAGTAACCTCCCAAGGAGAAATATGGTAGATGCTGGTGGTATTTCGTGTTGCCATTGCATACCATTGGATCTAGATCAAGGCTCCTCAACTGCACACTATGTGCCTGGGTTGTGCCCTTTATCCATTATAGTGCAAGATGTACCAAGCATTGTGCCTCTGTAATTGGGACTGGATGTGGACCTAAAAACCTTAGGAGACCCTGATGTGTGCGGGATAAATGCACACACGTAACATCTTTCATTGATTTCCTTCCTGCAATGCGCACATCAGAGTACTAGCTATTCAATATTTCTACATTCTGGACTTCAGAAATTGTGTCAAAACCCAACCCTTTATGTAAATCATACGTCATTCATACTTCCCATTTCATTCGTCTAAGACAACTTGTAGGGATGGCCGGCAAAAAGTGAGAGATTTTATATTTCCTTTTTTATAGACACATTAGCATTTCTTTCTTTCCCAACTGTCCACCCCGCCCCCTTTATATGGCCACCCCATATAACAAACATCACTTCATCCACTCCAACAACCACAACCAGTGTCATTCAAAACAACATGTTACTACTACATTTCTAGACTAAATAACATCGTAATTTATCATTATCCCTACATAACAGAGAGGTCGGTCAGCCATCTTTGCTTATTCCTGAAGAGGAGAAAAAAGGTTATCAAGAAAAAGAGAGAAAGAGAAAAAGAAAGAGAGGAAGAAAGAGAAAGTAAAAAAAGAGAAAGGGAGAGAGACAGAGAGAGAGAGAGAGAGAGACAGAGAGAGAGAGAGAGACAGACAGACACAGAGAGGCAGAAGGGAAAAAAGGGACCCCTTTTCCACCAAGGCTGACTGGATCCTGGACCTTCCAAAAAACAGAAAACAAAAATGAAAAATAAAATAAAAAATGGACAAAAGAAAAAACAAGAAAAAATTAAAACATTTAAAAAGAAAGAAATGAAAGCAGGCGTGTGCCACTGCACACCACCCTGGTATGGATCCTCAAAAATGGCTCGCTATTGGCTATGCCCTTACAAAATTTTACCTGGTCTTGGGGGCTCTTAGGACATCCTAGAGATGCACCCAATAACTCCTTCATACGGACGTCGAGAGTACAGAACACCACCTTATATGGACTTTAAAACCTGGGACTGATCAGTTCCCCAGATAATAATGGTCCAGTTGTAATATGGACAATGCTGTGTGTGGAACCATGGTCTCACTTCCTACAGGGGTGGTTACTATTTCTCCCCCCCCTTTACCATGTCCCACTACCGCCCCGGTGTGCTTACGTCCCGTACCCAGGTCAATTATTTATGACCAATAAACATATAATATGTCTCCTCCCATCAATGCATGAGCCGTTCATCAGAGTGAGAAAATAAATAAAACTCCTGTAAATAAACCAGAGTTGTTAAAACAGGGGCCGTGCAAATAGCTTAAGTCCTCAAATTGTCTAGTCATTTTGTCAGTCCATTAACATGTACTTTTAAGTCCTCTGTCCTTCCCTGGGACTTTGTAACAGTGGCCTGGTGTAGACTGCGTAGTCTAGGACCCATGCCCCACAAAAATGACATAAGCCCAAAAAACTGCTACATTTCCTTCACAGTACTGGGCCTAGGGGCGGTGCGTACTGCTGCTGCCCTATTTGATAATTTTTTCCCCCATTACAAAAATGAGTTGTCCCACGTATAGTCCCTGCGGTTGGCAGTATTGTAGCTTCTTTGTATCCGCCTTGTACCCTTTGTGAGCCAACACTTGCAATAATGCAACAGAATCCTGCACTGATGATCCTTTTCACTACATGCCAACCGATCGTCCACATACTGGACGATTTGTGCTAAACACCTTACTTCAATGTATTCTGTACAGGGCTCACAACTCTCAGTAACCCAACATCGTGTGGATTAACAGTCCATAATTATGCTGGCACATATCACATGTCCTCCTCAAAAACATCTTTGTTACCACTGCCATCAGGGGTCACTGCTCCTCCCTATACAGAACCATTATATCAGAGGGGATGCAGATTCCCAAAATAATCTCCCCATTTTGCTCACTGTCCTCAAATAACTCCTTATTCATCATTTCCTTTAAATACACTGTCGGGTCTATACATAATATTGTGCGCCACTCGCACCCAACATGGTCTGTTCCAATCAGAACTAGTCTTTTACTGATACACTACTAGTTCTTGCAAATCTAATGACAATATTGTCCCTCCCACCATCTCGGGTGGCACCATGAGTCGGAAAATTAAATCTGTAGGTACTTGTCAACACTTTTTCACAATCTGAGGCACTGCATTTACTAATAGCTTTAATACCATAACAAAATATATACCTGGCACCACAGGAACCCCATGTACTACTGACTCCCTTGCTAGTGCATTGATTATTACCATTTCTTGAGCTACACACATCCCTGGAGTGGAACACACTCCCCTTGATCTGTGACTAATACATTTCTGAGCAGATCGCTACCCAACAAGGTCACAGGGGGACTCTCTGAATATAACAAGGGGGCTTGTCCTACCTCCCCTCCTACTTTTATATCCAGCTCCTCAGTGTATGGAACTATAGAAATAGTCCCAGAGAATCCCTGCATGTAAAGAGTTCTTACCTGATAATGGAAAGTTCCCATCCATAATGCATGATTTAGTTGCACCTGAATCTACCAAAAATATAAATTGCTTATTTCCTATTTCTGCCTCCACCAAGGGCTCCTTGGTGTGTGGTTGTCAATAGGAATGGGCACGCAAGTGTTCTCTGTGGGCTATCTAATCAGGATATGTATTTGTCCCAGGGAATGAAAAAGGGCCGCCCAAGCCATTGTCACTCCTTGGAATGGGGCACCTGTTCCCCCTGGCATCCTGTTGAACTGTGTTCCCTTACCCTGCTGTGGTTGTTGCCCATATTGCCCTTGCCTGTCAGCCCCATAGGGGAACTGATTATGGCCCCCTTACCCAAATTGCTGTTGTCCCATTCCTTGAGGCCCTTGGAATCCCTGCCCTGGAGATGATGGCCCATAATTAAATCCCATCCCAGGCCTATTCCTGCATTCCCTTGAAAAATGCCCCCATCTCCCGCAACACCAGCACTGTGATGGTCCCAATCCTCCTCCCAGAGGCCCTATCCTCCCAAAGCCTCCGGCTCTTGCTTCTCGAAATCCTCCTTTTCCCCTTGGTGCTCCTTCATACTGCCATTGTGGGTTGGGGTACTTTCCCCCCCGCCCCATTGTCCCTGTACTCCTTCAGCCCATTGTGCCGGAATTATGGCATTGCCAATTTGTTGAGTATCTCCTGTCCTTTCCCCCTGAGCCGGTGCCTTCACTGGTGCTTGAACAACAACCTTATTTAGTTTCTTTTCCACTAGTTTTGCCTCATCAATTTGCTGCTTCTGGGCTGTCTCCCTGTCCCGCTCCTTGATTCTCTTACAATTGTGGACTATTATACTTTGCAGCTTTGCCCACTCTTTGGCTTCAATTCCCACAATTTTATCTAGTGCCTTCTGGACCTCTTTTGTTAGTCCCCTCTTTACAACAAAATAGAAATATGGTCCTGTCTCAACTCTCCACATTTCCTGTAACTTACGAATAAACCTAACTGAGTCCTCATCATCACCCATTGTGCACTGCATTAAAGAATGTAAGTCAGGGGCATCTGTCTACATCCTTTGTTGGGCAGCCATACCATTGTCCTTACCTCATCAAAAGCTGTTCCATCATGTCCTTTATCTGCAAGACTTACCTCATCCCTTGCCCACATGTCCCCAGCCTGGTCCATGACTATGGTGACCAGTAAACGCTTAAAGTCTCCTAGTGCTAAGGCTACCCATGCTGTTTGTTTTTCAAATTCATAGATCCATTTACTAGCTCCGTCTATAAGCGGAGGGAGAGCTTTAATCAAATTATTTCTGTCCTTTTGAGCCCATGGCACATACTGCATTATCCCGACTTCTTTATGTGTTAGAGGCATCTGCATATCTATTTTGTTTTCTACCCCTTTAGTACTCTTCTGATTGATCTTGTATTACCATGATTAAATCGGGTCTATTTCTTGGTCTGTCCCTCCCCACTGCCTCTTGTGGCAGGGACTGGTTTCTCACCGCCTTGTAAGAGGATTCAATCCAGCACTACAGCTAAGTCAATGCCTAGTCTGGGATACTGAATGGAAACCCTTATTGATATATCTTTATGTCCAGTTCATGAGTTCTGGATGACTACCCCTATATAACACCCCTCTCTTGGAACCCCCCTGACCCCACTGAGCCAAGAAGTAGTTCTGTTTTGCAAGTTTAAACGGTTTATTTGAGAATGTAAACAATATATATATATATCACACTTTATAATAAATTAATAATTAATATCACACTTCAGAACATGAGCAGTTAACAACAATGGGTAATGTTCTACTAATAAACTGATTTGATTACCCAGGAGTAGTATAAAGGATGAGGTAGCACGCTTGGGAATAGGAACAGAAGAATAAGGTGGTAGAGAATGCTTTATCTAGTTTCAGATGGATGCAATGTTGAATGAAAATGCAATACAGAAAATACTCAATATGATTTCAACAAAACAATGTAATCAATTTCTCTGGCAATCCACCCCCCCCCTTATGCAATGTAAGGAAATGAAGAGGAGAGCACACAGTTCTTAGAAATGCAATCAAATGTAATTCAGTTCACCCCAGCAAGCTTAGACTACAGAAGTTTGAAACACAGGCAAAATGCTTTGAATATGGTGACAATGCAGTGAGAAATATGCTGAAAATGCTTTTAATTCCCTTCAGGAGGTTCAGGGTGAGTGGTATCTAGTTAATATGAATTCAGGCTCACTCTAGCAATGATTCTAGGAGTAACTAGCAGGATAAACAAATTTTTGGCAAAGGAAAGCAAGGAAGCTGCTGTTTTCACACGTGGCTGGATTTTTAACCGAATCGCGGCAAAATTTGCGAATGCGTGAATCACGATTACGGCAAAAGTATAAGGAGTAGCAAGTCGGTTCTCAGCTTGTTGAAAAGCTGAGATTCTAAGCTTTCAGAGGAAAATTAAACCTAGCCCAAACGGTCCCAGAGATACGGACGATTAAATAAAGGTAGTTTTTCGGATTTGAAATTTTAAAAGCTCAAAGCGACAGGTTACAGCTTGCAGCTAGAAATGACAGGTGACAGTTCTACTCAGGTTAAATAGATTGAATTATATTATATTAAACTAAGGGATAGGTTCTGAGTTTTGCTGAGTACTCACAAGAGATTTTGGACAGGAAGGCGTTTGTCACGGATCCGGTCACTGCTCACAGCACTTCACAGCGATCTGGTCTCCGGTTCCGAGTACAGCTCTGCTTTCTGGGTCACCGGCACTGCTCCTGGATCTTGGGTTCTGCTGGTCTGGTCTAGCACCGGTCTGCACAGCTCCTAGTCCCGCTTTCTCCGGACACAGCAATGTTCTAGGCAGGGAATTCAAACAGCTAGCCCGGCTGTTGATAGTCTGCAAATTATTTTTGGGCCTGCTGACAAATACTTGTGCTTGCAGTGGGCCTTCTTGGTTCAAAGTTCTGTAGTCTCTGTTTAGCTTGGAAGTCTAAGTGTAGGATCTCTGGATGTGAAGTCGTCGGTCAGCATGCTCCGCAGCAAATGGAATTGAATGTCCCTACCTGTCCCAGCAGTCTCTTTTTATGTGTTTTGAAAGTGGGTGGAGAGGCTAGCTTTCTAGGCCCAACCCCTTCAGAGTTCTGATAGGTTGGAGAATTCTTTGCGTTCTCACTGGAGAACAGGATTGTGTGTCAGAATGATGTCATTTAATGGCTTGCAGAAAGGACACTCCCCTGTCAAATTACACAAAATCTATATTTGACCTAAAGACATATTTCATAGATACACAGTGGTTTTAAATTACATGCACCCATCACGGATCACATGAGATATACTCTGTTCAAACTCTGATGTTTCTAATAGCTCGCATTCAGAACTGGCAACATTTTGTGTTTTTTAACTGGTTTTGCAACATTGGTTTTTCATTAAAAATTATACACATATACACGGCCTGTCCATACATACTCCAGTAAATTCCCATGTCTCTAGCTTAAACACAGAGTCTGTGGTGTCAATAAATAGCAGGGTTTTGCCCCAGAACATCACACAAATTCCCAACGCGTCTTAAAACGTGCACCGAAAAATCACAAGAATTATGGTATCATTTAAATAATTTTGACAAGTCCGCACTGTGAGTTATACCTCTTTCTTAGAATCATATTCTGGCCAACAGGGGTGTGTCTTTTCAGGTCACATGGTATAGAAACCAGTTTATCCAGTTTCTGCCAAGCTCAGAGACCCTGCCCCTCCCAGCTTCTGCCAAGAGGAAGCTGTTTTACGACGCCTCCAATATAACTTCTGCCTGAGTCAAGGAAGGGCTTTGTTCAAAAGGAAGCCATTTACGACCACCCTAATAAACCATCTGCCTGGGCCCTTTCTTTAGTTTCTTGCAATCCCCTGGTAATTCAATCAGAGAGTGTGTGACCTTCTTTTGGCAGGAGCAACAGAATGCAGCCAGGCCTGGGAATGCATTTGTTGGGCAAGCCCCCACTCCTGTCGGGGGTAGCTGTCTAGCAGAATTCCAGTTTCCTTAAGCCAGGTTTCAGGTAAAATGTCACTTTTTGTTCCCCAGTTTAAGTCAAGACAATTTTTACATATGCAGCTAGAATGCTGATTCTAAGTTCAAAACTATGACATTTTAACAGTTACAAACTATGTGACACTCAAAAGTAGGTCACTCAGTTAATTTAAACATTTTCGATTTTTTGTAGTTTTAAATCCAGTTTCAGTTAGGCTGCTGCAGACCTGCAGAGCTCAGCCAGTCTTGTTATGAACATTTTTTTGGGGCTCTTCAACTTCCCAGATTTAGTATGCACACATACTTCATTCTGCCAGATGTCCGCTGATGTTCAGTGAGATTTTTGGATGTGTTGCAATGTTTGAAAATAGGTATTTTGAGCTGGCATTCAGAGAAACAAAAGGTGATTTTAAAGTGCGTTTTTTCCTTTGGCACACATTTCACTCATGGCACCCCGGCCCATCCTGCTCGCACTGGTGGGTGGCAAGTTAGGCAACCATTTTAGTGTGCACAAACTGCGTGGTTCTCCTGGATTTTGGCGCACATGTGGGCTTTTTGGCCATCTAGGATTTTCTAAGCCCACAGCACCAAATATTGCAGCATGATAGCTCAAACGTGGGTCAGGACACCCAACAAAGCCCCCCCACCCAACTGCACTTTAAATCTGAGTCGATGGGGAGTCGGGTGCACAGAAGGTGATGACCCACGCACTGGTATGTCCGCATAATCTTCTTCCAATTCTGCAAATGGCACAGTTCAGCATCTTTTCCTCCATCCGGTACTGATCGATCGGTTCTCCTCGCCGGTCCTGATGGGAATATTGGGCGGTACCCCGAACCCCTTGGGTCTCGGCTCCCGGTCCCCGGATCGTCCTCCTTGGCCAGTCTCCAGGTTTTCTTTCTCCTAGGACGACAAAGGAAAAGCGGCAATACCTATTCATGGACATTTCTCCCCCACCATTGATATAGTGGGGTGGCATATATATTTTAGAACTCAACAGATATGAACATGCACATTTTTTTAAATGAAAAGAAAGGAACACATAAACTTGAGAAACACAGAATTTGATAGGCTATACGTAGGATATTTTCAGTTTGGAACTGAATTACTCTGGAGCGGCCCCCTCTGGTATTGCAGAGGACTCCTCCAGTTGCTGCAGAGTGTGCCTGGGATGGCAATACTTTAGCTGATTTATATGTACCCACTTGTCTTCCCCCTCTGCCAAACCGCCTTTGGGGATGCGGATCTTGTAGGCCACATGGGAGATCTTGTCTATAATCTCAAAGGGTCCCTTCCATGTAGGCAAACATTTTCGCTGTTTGGCCTGGTTCCTTTGGAAATTGTATAGATAGACCCGGTCCCCCACCTGATATTCCTTCCTGGAAGTTTTCAGGTCATAGTGGGTCTTCATACTCTCGGCTGATCTTTCTAGATTCGCTGAGCATAGGCAAAAGCATGTTGAAGGTGTTTCCTTAAATTCTCCACATACTCATGAGTTGTGGATGCATTTATCAATGTTTGCTCTTGGGTTCTGTAGAGCAAATGCTGAGGAAGCACCATCTTGCGTCCAGTCATCAACTCAAATGGTGACATTTTGGTTGCAGATGAAGGGGTAGATCTGATGGCCATTAGGACCAGAGGTAATCGGATATCCCAACTTGGCCCAGAATCTGCCACAAAATTCTTTAATATGCTCACAATGGTTCGGTTATATCGCTCTACTGCCCCAGAAGAAGCTGGCCTGTAAGCAATATGTAGCTTTCTTTTAACCCCCAGTATCTCCCACATCATTGTCATTACTTCACTGGTGAAGTGGCTACCTCTGTCTGACTCAATCCTTTGAGATAGACCAAAACGGGAAAAGATGGGGTTAATCATCAAGGCAGCTGCCGTTTCTGCCTTGCAGTTTGGGGCTGGGAGACATTCCACCCACTTGGTAAACAAGCATGTCACAGTCAACATGTACTTATTCCTCCTAGCATAGCGAATCACGGGGCCTACAAAGTCGATTTGTAAATCTGACCATGTCCCCTCTTTTGGAGAGGCGCCTGGTGTGTGAGGGAGGTTGGCTGAAATTGTGCACACACAAGACAACCCTTCAAATATTGGTTGAGGTCCTGGCCCATGTGTGGCCAGTAGGCAACCTCTCTTAAGATTTCCAGTGTTGTGTGAAATCCCCTATGACCGGCGGTGGCCGCATCATGGGCGTGACTTAACATCAGGCTTCGGAATGAGGTAGGAACCACCCACTGATCCTGGCCAGCTTTGGATTTCCTTACCAGCAAGCCGTCTTGGATTCGGAACATTTTTGGACATTTCATCAACACTCTTAGGTCCTCTTTCCCAATGTAATCGGTATCCGTCAGGGGAAAGTTCTCAGGGTCCTCAAGGTGTTGGTAAAACTTACCAATAATTGGATCCCCCTTCTGAGCTGTAATCAAATCAGCATCAGGGGTCTCCTTACTCCATTGGGCAGTTGAAAGATCATTGTGAGCATTTGTCTGGGACCTAGTGATAGCAGTGACCTGGATTTCCCCCAACAGGGAGTCTATTTCAATTAGATCCCCTTGGATGGCCCCGGTTTTGGCCAGCTGATCGGCTAAGTCATTTCCAGTTTTGTCTGGTCCCTCTACTTTGGAATGACCCTTGATCTTTTTCCAATAGATGGTCATCTCATTCGAGGTGACCAGATCATCAATGTTTTGGATCAACTTCCCATGTTTCAAGGGTTTGTTGTTAGCACATAACATGCCTCTGGTTTTCCAATTAACCAGGTGCTCCACGAACCCGTTCCGTACATAATCAGAATCTGTGATTATGACCAGTTTGTGGAGTTGATGTTGGACAGCAGTGAGGATGGCTTGATGCACAGCCATCAATTCTGCCACCTGACTACTTCGGGGACCAATTTTTTATCCAGCTGAGTGTTCTGGAAACTCCTTCACCCATGCATTCCCTACGCCAGCCACCAGTTCTTTCTCCCCGTCGTTGTCAACATGGTAAGAGCATCCATCCACATAGACAGTGGGCATTCCCTCACACTTGTCCTCTTCAAAGACTTTGTGTGGGGAATTAAGGTATGCCTCCGTGTTGTCCTTGATTTTTAGACTTTCGTCCTCGAGGCAGTTTTCTCTGGCACAATCATGCAAGTCAGCCAGACCTTGCGCGAGGGGACTCTTCTTGTTTTGGCCATATCTGACCTCCACAGGAAAGCCTTGCATTGACAGAATCCAGGAAGTAATTAGGGAATTACTCACATTCCCGGCCCGGATTCTGTCACTTTGGAGATATTGCAGAGGCTGGTGTGGAGTCTCCACTATGATGTGTTCTGCCTGGATAAACGGGCGGTAATTCTTCAATGCCCACACCATTGACAGGAGTGCCTTCTCACAATCGTTGAATTTTACCTCCACAGAGGATAAAGTTTTACTCGCATAGGAGATTACTTTATTGACCTTGTCATGCTTTTGATATAATACTGTAGTCAAGCATGTATTAGAGAACCCTGTCTCCAGGAAGAACTCCTTGTTTCTGACAGGGTAAGCTAGGCAAGGCGCTTGTGAGAGGCTTCTTTTGAATTGTTTTACTGCCTCGGCTAGTTCTGGACCCCATTCCCACTTGACCCCCCCTTCAAAAGATGAATCAGGGGTCTTGTGATCTCTGCGTAGCCCTCAATGAACTTTCTACTATAATTAGTCAGTCCAAGGAGGCTCCTTAGTTCCCACAGAGTTGTGGGGTCTTTCAGTTTCTGGAGTGCTTCCATTTTCTTTTCCTGGGGACAGAGACCCTGAGGAGTAATCTCATGCCCAAAGAAATTGACATGGGTTCTACACCACTGTGCCTTTTGAATTGAAAGTTTTGCTCCGGCAGCCCTCAAGTGTTTCAGAACATAACGGATCTCTGCTATGTGTTCCTCGACAGTTGAGCTTTTAATTAGTACATCATCTGCATAGGCCACGTTACCCCCTTCACCCAGGTCGGGCATGGCCTTATGTAGAAAAATGTTGAATTCATTGCCGAAGTTGAGGTATCCGAAGGGAGTCCGGGTCCATGTGTACTGCTGCCCCCCAAAGGTAAAAGCCAGCTTGTATTGGTCCTCCCTACTGACAGGCACGGTCCAGTATCCATTGGTCAGGTCTATTGCAGTGAATACCTGTGACCCCTGGATCTGGGCCAGCCCTTGGTCAATGTAGGGCAGAGGCCATCGGGAAGTATGGACCCGTTTGTTGAGCTCCCTAAGGTCGGGGCAGAGTCTCCACTGGCCGTTCGGCTTCAATATTCCCAGCACCGGATTATTGATGGTGCTGTGTATTGGACGAATTATCCCCCGGGACTCAAGGTTCTTAATTATTTCAGTAAGGGACTCCATGGATGCGAGAGGCAAACGATATTGCTTCACAAACACTGGAGTCATTCCAGGGTCCGTGGGAATTGTTGTTGTATGGATGTCGGTGCGACCACAGTCATATGAGTCTACCGCAAAGAGATCTTGGAAATCCAAGAAAACTTGTTTCAACTTTTGCTTTTGTTCCAGAGTCACACAGGCATCAGCTAGGTTGACTCTCTCTTCCACTATCTGCCTGAAGCCTGGAAAGACTTCTGGTTTGGCTATCTCAGCGGCCTCCTCCAGCTAGGTGGAGAAGTCCCTGGTCAGAGTGCTGATTTGGACTGGTGGCTTCAGGTGGGAAAGGCAGCCCTCATGGACCTGGAAAATCACCTCATCCCTCCTGAAGTCACAAGTCACATCTTCCTTACCATAAGGGCAGGAGGTGTTGTGTTGTCATCACTGTCATCGTCAAAACAGTCCTTGGGGATTGGTCCTAACAGTTAATTTCCTAAATCAATGGAAAAATGTCGGTCATCGACCGCCATTCCAACAATGGTGCCTGCGGCTAGAGTGATACTCTTTAAGTCGCTGTTATCCACCTCTATTGGAATGGTGTCATGTTCTATATTGACTAATGGTGTTGGGTTTACCCCACAACCCTTGCTGTTGGAGAGAAGCATTTAGATGAATATAGGCATCAGGGCTTTTCAATTTCTGTCCTCTCTTCACTTTCACTTCCAGGGAGAATTGTCGGGTCCTTTCTGGGATGGTGACTTCCTCTCCATTCTGAATTTCAACTGCATAAGGCAGCAGTTGAGCTGACCTAAATGCTTTCTCTGGATAATCAAAGCCCATTGGATTATCCGCTAATCGGGACCAAGCTTTGACGTTTATTAGGTCCAAACTAATGGCAAAGCGATTGAGAATGTCACTGCCTAAGTAAAAGGCGGCAGTGACGTCTCGCATGACCCAACAATTATGGACTATGCTCTTGTTGCCTATGGAGATTTTGAGTATACACCTGCTTGGCAGGAGGTGTTTGGAATTGGGTGTTTCCAGATCCATTTCCCATTTGACTATCAGTTTGAATGTGGGAATTGCTGGATCTTTTGGGAGTTGGCGGAACATGGCTTCGCTGATGAAGCTCTTACCGTTGTTCACACAAACTCGGGCGAGAACAGAGTCCTTCCCTTCTTTTAACTGAACTGGGATGAACAACTGCTCTCCAATTTGCTGAATATCAGCCAGGCTCTGAGCTGATTTCTCATCTTTCTGGACTATAGGAGTGGGAATGTCTGATTGTGGATTGGTAAAGAATTTCAGAGTGTTTCCTTCCAGTGTGGAATGCCACCTTAAACTGGAAGGAAGGTTGATTTTCAGAAATAGAGAGGACCCCCCATCACCAGTCTGTTGTCCTACTGCTATTACTGTCACGTCTGGAATTTGGTTGTTCTGGAAGTGAAATTCTACTTGGTCAGATTTTTGTTCAACCATGTGGCAGGTGCCGTTTATACTGACATGGTTGACACTCTATTTTAATTTTATGGGTCGGCTAGTCTGGATCCAGAGGACCTTGTTTACACAGTCTATTAGGAGTGACAACCTTCTCAAGAGGTCATACCCTAGTAAACAAGGGGTGGCCTCTGGAGTCACAACTATGACCGGGTGTTTCACCTTGTGTCGCCCAATTTTAATGTCCAAATCCGCAGTCCCCTCAATGGGAATTTCCTTCCTGTCAAAGTTCTGAAGTTGTCCAGTTAGAGGGGTGAGAGGAATTTGGTATTTCTCCCCCCTTCCTGAATTCAGTTCATCAAAGGCCTTTTTGGACAGAAGGGTAGCTTGGGATCCAGTGTCTACCAGTGCCAAAATTGTACCCTGCCCCTGTACTTGAACCGGGGCATAGTATCTTCCCTCCTTCTCCGCAAGGGGGCACAGATAATGCACATTTTTGGACAACTGGTGGGCTAATTTTCTAGTTTTGGACATTGAGAGAGAAGAGATTTGGGCAGAATTCTGTGGGGAGTCTGGGGAATCTGAAAAGAAAAGGTGGCAACTAGAGATGGGAGAAGTTTTGGGTTCCCCTGGTTCCGGTTCTGGGCCACCCCCGCCCCTTTTTGGAGGCAGTCACCAGGATGGGTTTGAACCAGGGGATTTTCATGCTGTTGGTTCGGGGTTGGATGATGGGCGGCACTAGCTCAGTCCCCACATCTACCCAGTCTGGATTTGAATCCTTTGGGACCCATTTTTCCTTGGGAGGAGTTCCCCCATCTCTGAAGGAGAAGATCCTTTTCCCAGGATCCTCTGAGGATCCCTCTCCTTCAAATTGGAAGACTCGTTCCTCCTCCTCAAAATGGGTCTGTTTGGGTTCTTTGTTTCACCTACCCCCCCTCTGCTCCTTGGGTGACAGACTTTCAGGGGCAGGAGATTTTTGTTCCGGTTCCTGGGTTTGCAGGGGCTTTTTACAAGTGGGGAAGGAAGCTTCCTCCAAGGTTTTACACCCCCTTCCCCTTGTGCCTCCTCCCTGGGAACCGGTGAGTTGTCGGGGTGCTGCCCCCGTCATTGTTCTGGAGCACCAGGTCCAGAGTTTGAAGCATTCTGTGCTGGCATGCTCCTCTGGGGGTTTTGTTGAGCCCTCAGCATGCGACCCAGATCCTGTGCCATGTTTTGGACCTGGCGCTCTAACTGTGATACCCACTCAGGCTGATACTGGGTTCTCATTTCTCCCTTGGGCTGATCCTGGGAAGGGTAGCTATCCCTTCTCTGGTAATACCCCGGGCTGGGAGGATTTGGGTACCCCTCCACCATTGGCCTCCCCTCTCCCGGAGTAGATAGTCTGGGCTCAGGAAAGTGGGGAAAGAAGGATGGATTGTTCTGGGGTTGGAAATCTTGTGGGTACCTGGGGAAAATGTTCTGCCCAGGATTTGGGGAATTTCTGCCCTCCTGGGGGAAGAGAGCAGGGAAGGTCCCTAGGTTAGGTGTTGCTTGGTTAGATCCCCCCCCCTTTGGCAGGAGGAGTCCACACATAACCCAGGATGGGTCTGTTCCCCTTGTAGCGGGGACTAATATGGTCAGGGGAGTGAGGGATCCCATTTGTGGGACTACCTCCTCCTTAGCTCCCTGTCTGTGACTGGCCTGAGGGCCTTCTGGGCTTCAAATTATTCTGCTGTGCAGGTGGGTTTTTAGGCCCCCCATCTCCAAATCCAAAATGTGGGCAACCTTTACCTCTGCCACCTTAGCAACAGCAGGGGTGTTTTTTTTTGTTTTGTTTTTAGTTATTTATTTTTTTTAGCATTCCTGTTTTCTATGGGCTTTTACACCTCATAGATTTGGGTGGCCTGTTCAATGACCAGTCTAGTGATCTTTTCTCATGAAAATCTCTCACTAGCTGGGTCATGATGTATTTTGGTAGAGCATGGTAAAAAGTATTAACAAATTCTTTGCTGTCCGTGCGCTCCCTTCTGGTAGTCTGTGCAAAGGCACGCTTTAACTCCTGCACAAATTCTTGTGGGGCCAGATCCTCCCCACATTGCAAGTTGTAGACTGCCTTGCGAGCCTCTTGGGGATTTCTGTGAACAGAAAAATGCTTCAAGATGGCCGCCCTATATGTGGACCATCTGGAATGATTTTGGTCCTCCAGCCCCGCAAAGAAACTGGAGTATTCTGGTGAAAACGTCCATTTCACATACTGAATGCAGCTACTGCTGGCTTTTAGATGGAACGTTTCCACCATCTGCTCAAAGAGCTCTAAGTGCTCCCAAACAGAATACTTAGCGTTCTTATGATAAAGCTGATGACACTCCTTATTGCCTTGATCTGTTTTAAGGGGTCCTTAAGCAAGGCCCTTTTTGCCTTATTGGCCTTCTTGGTTCTGGTAACCCTGGTCCAATCATCCTCTGACTCAGAGGCACTGCTCCCAGAGGTGCCTGTCTGGTCTTCTAGGTTCTCCCGCATTCTGCGAGCCTGGTAATGGCTGGCAGAATGTGGGGACCTAGTCCCCTGTGTCATGGGGTGCTCAGAGGAGTCTTCTGATTCCTCCTTGCTCCCAGGATTTGATGGGTACCCCCCCACTGTCCTAACTGGGCAGAGGTTTTTAGGATGCCCTTGCTGGGCCTACTCTCCTGGAGTTCCCCACTAAATTTCACAGTGGTTGGGTACCCATACCCAGATGCCCGCCCATCCATTCCTGGGAGGTGCTGTTCTATGAGCCCCATACTTCTGACTGGATAGTAATCTGCCATTCCCATGGCACTGGGCTCATGTGCGCCCATGGACATGGGGGTGGCAGAGTCCACGGACCGGGAGAGATGAAGGCCTCTGGTACTAGGGTTCCTGAGGTTATACTCAGGTGTTTCCCTTTCCCAGCAAACCTCATCTCTATCAGCCCCTGCTCCCTGTTGCCATGCAAGAACCTGAGATTTCTGTTCCTCAATCAAGGCCTTACTAGTCTCGATCAGTCTCTCTTGCATGGCTACCTGCCTGTGGAGCTTGTCATTATTCTCACAGAGAGCCTCATTTTCTCTCTGTGCTTCCTGGGTTGCTTTTGAGTACTGGGCCAGTCTTTGCTGCAGCAGAGTTACCTCCTGAGTCCCGTCCATACTGGCCTGCTCCTTCCTTGCCAGAGCATCTTCCACCCTCCTGGTGTGCTCTAACAATCTATCATACTCTTTTTGGAGGCCAACCAGTCCCTGGAGGGCCAGGGGATTTTCTTCCAGTTTCCCTTTTAAGTGACAGACTTCCTGGCCTACGGTGTCCCTTTCCTGTGCAAGAGCCTGCCTCTGTGCCGCAAGGTTGTCCCTCTGTATTTGAAGGGCACCAGCTTTCTGGTGCTCTTCCTCAAATTCTGCCTGAGTATCCAGGTCTTTCAGAATTAATTTGTTGCTCTCTGCCTTCTCTCTATCTAGGTGGCTTTGCAGGCTGACTTTCTGCTCTGTGCATGCCCTGTTGAAATCCAGTTGTTGCTCCAGCTTTTTCTGGCTCTGCAGTAGGGAGTCCAAACTTTCTTGGTACTCCTTCTGCAAGGCCATAATTCTGGTTTCCTGTTCTGCCTTTTCCTGTTTCAGGATACCCATGCCCTCTTTTATTTTAACTATATACTGCCTGCTTTCATTTTCTGACTCCTGGCTCCTCTGCAGCCTCTGCTCAGAAGAGTCCAGATCAGATTTGGCCTTTTCTAATGTCATCAGTTGCCTACTTGCCAGATCTTGGCCTTCAGCATATTTATCCTGCATGGCTCCCATAGCTAAATATAGATATGCCGGTATCTTGGCAATCTTATTTTGCTCATCCTTGGCCTTAGGGGCCATATATAGTTCACTCAGGGCCACATGTAAGGGGCCCTGGTCTTTTCAACTATCTAACCCTGTTGCAGTGATCTGTTGTGTGATTGCCTACAACCACACATTCTGGTCCTGCTCAGTCCATTCACCTCTCACAAATAACTTATGCAAAATTTGTTCTCTAGCCATCTTGATGTCTACCAATGTCGCCATTTTGGAAATATTAATTTCCTTCCTGATTTAGAGAAGTTTATTTTATCTTTGCAAAACAGACCGTTTCCTTAGAGCGTTCCCTTTTGAGGGGTGCTTTTACAGTGTAACACAGCGCGGTAGCCCAACAGGGTTTATGTATCCTATTAGTTAGCACACTGTATTAAGCTGCACAAGTGGTAGATATCATCCAGAAATCCTGCTACGAGCCACCAATCTGTAAGTGATTTCAATCCAGCACTCCAACTAAGCCAATGCCCAGTATGGGATGCCCAATGGAAACCCTTATTTATATATTTTTATGTCAAAAGTTATTTTAATTCTGGATGATGTACCCTTATATAACGCCCCTCTCTTTCAATTCCCCCTGTCTCACTGAACCAAGAAATAGGTTTGTTTTGCAAATTAAAAGATTTATTAGAAGAATTGAACAATATATATATCAAACTTTTATGTGTAGGAATAATATCTGAATATCGCACTTATGAATATGAACAATGATCAGCAATGGGTAATATTACAATATCAACAATCTCTTTAATCAATTAGGAGTAGGAATAGGAAGAATAAGGTAGCAGAGAATACTTTGGGTGGGTTGAATGAAATGCAGTGATATGAAAGATTGCAACACAGAAATAAACTTGATATGAATTTAACCAAAGACAATGTGATCACTCTTTCCCCCTGTTATTACTCACTCCCTCCAATGTGCAATATGAATAGATGGAATGAGGGCACACAGGTTTCAGGGATAACAATCAACAATTGCAGTTTCAATCGCGATTCCCCTGTGCAAGCTTAGAGAGAACAGTAATGATTTTAAAACAAGTCAATTGCTTTTAAATGTAATACGAATTGAATGGGAAAAATGCTAAAAATGATTTTAATTCGCTAAATGGGATTCAGAACTAGTGAGAGCCGCTTTGAATGGTTAGGTAGACACTAGCAATGATTGCAGAATGATTAGCGGATGGAAAACCAAATTCAGAAGTTGAAATCAAGAAATACCTGTTTTTACATGTGGTGCAATTTAGCCAAATGCAAATTCGCTGCAACTTTTCCGCATTCGAGAAAGCGATTACGGAAAAACTATAAGGAGTTTTGGGTCTGTTTGAAAGCAGAGTTTGTTAGCTTTGCAATGACATTTAAATTTTGTTCCTAGCACATACGTTTCAAAAGTTACAGAGGTTTTAGTAGAGGTCGATCTTTCTCAAAAGGAGTCAAGATTTCTAATGAAATTGCGCTTTGAATTTCAAACAGGTTGGCTTACACTAACAATTATCACAGGTTAGATGGATGAGAAAGGATTCAGAATGGACAAAAGAGATTCTACAATGCAGTTTGGATATGTTGGAATGGGTTGCATGGATTACTTTAAACTAAGAGATGAGTATGGACAGTTCTACGCTAATAATCACAACTCTGGTTTAAAATGGACCTGTCAAAGATCTGGTCAAGGGTTTGGCTGGAATTCACTCGCCACCGGACAGGTCTCAGGCGCTTGGTTCTGCTCTCAGCACTCTGGTCTCTGCGCAGCCTCTTGGACTGGATCTGACGGGTGCTGGGTTACAGCTCTGCTGGACTGATCTGGATCTTGGGTTCTAGCACAGGTTTTGGCCAGAAACAGGAAAACAGCTCAGCCTGGCTGTTGAATGAGTTAGGTTAGGCCCCGTGGAAGTTAGGGGTTAAATCAGGTTTGCAAGATTTTTAAAGGCCTGCTGAAAAGGGTTCAGCTTTTTGGGTTAGGCCTCTGCATAAGCGTTCTGGAGTCTGGTTTTAGAGATGGGTTCTTCCTGCAGAGCGTTTCACCGGTGGATCAGTGATGATTGAAAGTGTGTGTCTTTCTGGGTCCTCAATAGTCCATATTTATCCATTTTCCAAAGGGGTGGGAAGGCTGATTATACAATGCCCAACCCTAACATAATCACAATAGCTAGAATATGAACAATTTTTTGTGGTTCAGTCTCTGAATGTCGCACAATGTCGCACAGTTTTAAACTGTGAGAGAACTTTTCATTTTAACAACCTATACATTTCATATTTGTATCAGTTCAGTACAATTTGCTATATTTTGCTTTTCAAAAAGATATTCCCTGTGCTTTCTGAATCCACACAACGGTTTGTCTCCGCCTCCAAGGTCTGGCTGGGCTGGAGGGTCACATGGTCTTCTTCCTGCCATGGAAGTTGGTGTCAGTCACACCCCGAATTAGCATTTTCTATTCAGTTCAAGGAACCCATTGTCTCTTTCCCAGAGCAGCAGAGGAAATCTCCTCCCCTTCTAATTAACGTGCCAATGCGATATCCTCTCCATTTGGTGGGAAGGAGCAGGGTGGTATGTTCTCAGGGGAAGAAAGCCTCTTTGAAGTTTTAGCTGAATCAGGTTACCTTATGGTCAATTGTGACATAGTTCCTTGTGAAAAATTACAGTTACAAATTTAAAACAAGCAAACATATCTACAATTCCAGTCTTTTTTCAACATGAAAATCAATGTGTGGCACCCTATATTGCATTTGATGGAAGTCCCTTCTTTGACATATTTAGCTTTTTAGACACAAGTTTCTCCTGTCAGATTTAGAGATCGCCAGCGTCTGACGAAGGTATTGCACCCATTTTCAACATCATTTGCCAAGCAAGCAATCTTTAATGTGGATTTTCTTCTGATAAGTTTACTTCTGTGGACATTGTATTTATGTGGATTCTTGAAGTAGAATGATGTTTAACACCCAACAAGGAGGTTGGGTCTTTTGGGTGGTTTGTGAGCCATGATTTTTGCAAATTTGACAACCAAGAAAAATGGATTTCCACACAGCTCTGTGTTTCTTTTGCAATCAGCCTTGCTCTGTGGGCAGCCAATGGTGGGTTTTGGCAGTGGTCTCCTGTGCTACCACTGACATAGGAAAAAGTGGATGGCGGCATATTTTTCAGATTTTTACTGCGCACTTTTGGGTGATTGTTAGCGAGCAGCATGCTTTCCGGCGGCCATTCTGATGTTCCTGATGCAAGCAATGCACAGGAATGTTGCAGGGCCTGGACTAGTGGGTTGAAATATACCACACTACACCATCTTGGTTCAGTGCGCAGCATCCATCTTCCCATTTCATACATGTACGGAACAATTTTCCTAAGGTACCCATGTTAGATAGTTATCAAGACTACAAAAGGCTGCTGTCAATTCCCCAATCATAGTATCATTTTGAACTTTCAGCATTTTATCGCAGAAGCAATTGATTTTCTTAGTTACATCAAATGTTATTCCAGCCATTTCTAACTCAAGATAGATTAATTCAACTGGGAGAGTTGGTGGAAGAGCAAACAATTTGTGCAATGCCTTTGCTTCGTACCTCTGCAGAACAGATAGGTGATTACCACCCCATATCTCTACTCCATACATGACAATAGATTTAACTTTGGCCAAGTAAAGCGATAGTACTGTCTCAAATGACATTCCTTGTTGTCTATACACCAACCGATTTATTATATTCAGTGCTTGATTGCATTTTTTCTTTGTCTCACACCAATCTCTATCCCATTTTAAATTACTCTGTAAGTGGAAACTAGATACTATAGGTGTCAACATTTTCGAGTATTACCTCATTGAGTGTGCATGAATAAATTCAAGCTCTACGAGTGTCTGTTGAGAATACCATTGCTTTGATTTTAGCAGAGTTTATCAGTAGACCATTCTTATCAACATACATTCCAAGTAAGTCTACCAGTTTCTGCAGTCCTTGGGGGTGAGGTCATTAAAACCAAGCTGTCAGCTACGGCAACCAACTTAGTGAAACATGACCATCCTTTACAGGACATAGCACAGATGATGTGAATTCTAGCCCCATATCTGATAGGTAAAAGTTGAAAAGTGTGGCCGCTACCACACAACCTTGCTTCACTCCACGTCTTGTGTTAAATGGTGCCGATAGCCAGCTTCTCCATCGAGTCTAAATTTAATTGAAGTGTCAGTCTAAAGCAGTATTAACATCTTCAATAGGCCACTTGGTATGTCACAATCCTGTAGTTTGCCTCCCTCTCAGTATAGTATCAACGCAGCCGAGAATTCAATAAATGATGCATAAACCTTGGCTTTCCTTCTTTCCCAAGTATGGTCAAAATCAGAACATTGTAAGCTGTGTTAGTGTTTGATGAACCCCATTTGGTTTGAGGGGAGAATCTTATTTGTATCAATCCAGTTGTTCAGTTCTATTAATAGGACCTTAGCCAGTATTTTGGAGGGGGCATCGATCTTCGCCGGCAATCGATAGTTTCCCGGAAGATTCATCGGCCCTTTTTTGTGTACTGGCAAGATTTGGCTTTCTCGCCAAGTCACTGGAATAAGTCCAAAAGTCCCAATGTGATTAAAGAGTAGATACAACAACCATTTGCCCATTCTGCCGGGTTTCTTTTTATTAGTGCATTGCAAATGCCATCCCGGCCTGTTGCTCTAGACTTATTTACGTTTCTAATAATGTTAGCTATATCCTGTGGTGTAGACAAACATGTCCACACATCAATTAACATTGGAGCGATGTCAGTCTGCCAATCTGGCTCAGTAACGCCAATGAAAGGTAGGGAGCGCAATTTGGTTCCTCTCATTATTTCCCAGAATTGATTTGGATCTCTTCTAGCGCTAATTTGGCTATTCCTTTCCACAAGTTTTCATTTTGCATTTTTTTGTGGTATCTCAACCAATAGTGGTAGTCTTTTTTAAGCATTCACACACCTGACACAACTTCACTTAATGAGTTTGGATTTGTGTGGCTGATTACTACATTCCGAATGGCCTTTCTAAGATCGCTTCAATTATCCAAATACCCTCCTTCTAGACCAGCTATTGGCCATTGCTATTAAAACTATTAGGTCTTCTTGGAAACATGTGTCCTCACTTTTATATCCCATACATGCCATATCCAAAGCACTGTAGATATGGCAAATAATATATGAACTAGAACTTCAGGGAATAATATCTTCACCAGATTGGATAGACATATCTCCCAAAAACTCTCCCTAAACCTTTTTGGCTATAGTTGTGTTGTTCAAATCAGCTTTTTGAAGGCATAACCAGATTTTTCTCTGGTACCTTCGCTCTACTCCCGTTCTCCAACATTAGCACTGTTTTTAGCTTTGCTATTGGAGAAACATAAAGGTTCAGATGCCAGAAAATAAGCAAAAAGACTGGATGGCAACCAAAGTCTACCAAGGAATCTCTCAAATGGATTTCTGACTTATCAATATCTTTTTTTTTTTAATGGTATTGTTGCATTTCAAATGTAGGTACTACAGAGGGCACTGTTTCAAGCATACTATCAAGTCTTGGATTGATGGATCCTAGATCAATGGTGGTTGGACATTCCCTAATCGGGGTTTAAACAGGGGATGGTGTATATCAGACCTGTATAATAAGGATAGGATGAAAAAGTTCCAGGAGTGCAAATTTGCCTTCACCTTCTCATAGAATGACCGATAATACATTGGGTGGTGAATGTGATCATTCCAGGGGCAGCCAGTAGAGCCTTATTGAGAAATGAATAATCTACAGCACTAGTCCAAAGGGGATGATAATCGGTATATGCACCATACTTCCCTCGCCTGTGGAAAAGCCTACCTGGACAACATTTAAGGCCACTGTCCAAAATAACCCCAAGGTTCCAAGGCAAGGGTATGGAATTCCAGGGGAAAGGAGAGTGGGGTTGGCATAGTAGACAGGGAGAAAGAGGACTTCTGTGTGAGACAGCATAAAGCTATCACACAATTGATTATGCATTTGAAGAATGCTGGGGCGAAAGTAAGGAACAAGAAAATTTGGGCATTGTCAGCAAAGAGGCGATAGTTGAAGCCGATGAAGAAATATTACCCAGAGAGCAGGTGTGAAGAATGCAGAGGAGTGGGCCTAGGACTGATCCTTGTGGAATGAAGCAGGGGCTGCATGGTCATCCACCCAGGGGATCCATGTTCCTGGACAGCAAAAGTATTTTGTATAATGCCCAAGATTCATAAGAACCGGCAGAACTCTAGGGTGGCCCCTCAACCATGGGCATCAACTATGCTGGAAAACCTTTTCAAGCATGTAGATTCTTTTTACTTAATCAACATAGTCTTCAGATTCAGTTGTTCGTAGATTAATATCATAGAAGGGCTGAAATATGATCACTGCAAAATGTGTTGATAAGTTTGAACATCGAGACTTTCTGCACCAGGTTCACTCTGTAGTGGCTAGCGAGGGTACTCCTGCAGGTCTTTAATGAAGAACAACAATTAAGAGCCTTCATTCTGTGATGTACTGAGCTCACATTGACAGCGATTTTCTTTTCAGATTTAAGAATGATATAGGATCCAGTAGAAGGTATGTCAACGGCCATCATAGCACTCAATGTAGCCAACCCGTACATATACATTAGCTGAAGAAGGATTATGGTAGTCCTTAAAAATGTCCCTCTGGAAGGGGCGCTAATGGGCGCCGACAACGATGGCTGCCTGATCCACGAGCTCTCTGTAGAACAAACAATCTGGATTAAAACAAGGGATACAGGTGCTAATTTGTTTCCCAAAATACCCAACAATAGATGACCAGTGCAGAGTGTACCTCCATGGCGACTTACGGGCGAAGGAGAGTTTTGTGGTCGATACACTGTGCTGCGATCAGGCTGGCTCAGGGTTACGTTTTTACTTTGCAGGTCCAGAGTGGACGTGCTAGTGTTGCACCCTTGTGAGGCTTGGCAACTGGGCCATGGCGTAAGCCTCAGACCACGCAACTCCACAGTAGAAAGGAGGAGCGGATCAACCGGCACGGAAGACTTGTGGAAGTGCTGAGGACGGGGGCGGATGTCTCTCTCTTATAGCCCAATGTGTGCCTTGACACGCGGAACGTGCTGAATGCAGAACTGTGTCCCATATCACAGCCTGAGAAGATTAGTATAGATTTACTGTGCTCATGATGGTCTGCAACCGTGGGCTCGGCCCAGAAAAGCATGATATGGTGGACAGAAGAATTGCGCAGCACCTACCTGAAGACATAGCTGTATGTGACATCTCCTCTTGTGCATAACACATGTGTCAGTGGTCGTACAGGAGAGACAGTGAAAAAAGAACAGGGGAGTGCCTGACTACGTTCTAAAATCATTGCTGAGACCATTAGTGGACCCCGGGTGACTCTTTATTTCCTTGGGATAAGTGACTGGCTTTATTGTATGGGACGAGTGGAGTGCTGTGTGACGCAGATAGGAAGCAGGAAGCTGGAACCCTGTGGCAACAGACCTGTTAGCCCATCCCTGCTGCTCCTCTAGCTGAGGTTTTGGTTAATCCACTATACAATGGAACGTTGGCAGTCATTTACTCCGGTCAAATTAGGAGAAAACAACGCAGTTGGATGGGAAGACATGTCTGACCGAGCCTGTCAAGTAATTATTTCGCAGTGACTCCTATATCTTAGAGATGCGTGGCTCCATTTCCAAGAAACAGAGTCATTTAGATACCTTTGCTAATGTCACCCTGTCCCTAAAGGAACAGCTTCCTCCACCAGAACGCACACCATCTTCGGGTCAGGCTGGGTCAGTGCTTAATTTGTAGGGGTGTTTGCCATGGCTCGGCCCTGATACTTATTTCTGAGCCCCGGCACTTATTGTCTCAGGCTCACTTTAATTATGAAGTGGTGGTAGTCAGTGCATCCATCAACCACAATCAGCATGTGCGAGCTGTAGAGTAACCGCAAATATGTCGACACTGTTGGGAGCAGCTATGGGTGGTGGCAGCAGTGGTGTGGAACTGCCCACCTGCAGGGACGGGAGTGCTAGAAAATATTTGGGCCCTATCAATTATTTTTTTTTACAAATTAAGCACTTGGCTGGGGAAAAGCAATCTGCAGAACTGTGCTCGGTTATGCTCGTAATGAAGGGTACTCTGACTTTGCTGGACCAAAAAATGTATACTTTGCTGGCAGACTTGAAAACTCATAGCACAAGATTGAACAACTATGTGCCCATATGTCAGCGATGGAGAATCGTGTTGGCACAACAGAGGGGTTCATTAAAACATAGAAAGCAAAGTTGTCAGGTTTGAAAAAAGAAATTAAAAGGGTACGGAATAAGAATGACGACCAGGAATCCAGAGCACGTCAGAACAACGTACGTGTAGTAGGTCTTCCAGAGACAGCTGCAAAGGGGCCAATGGAGAAGTTTCTGGAAAAGCAACTACCGCTTTTGTTGGAACATCCTGTGTTTTTTTACCATTTCCTTATTGAGAGGGATCACCGTACTCCTGGGCCCGATCTGCTCCTGGGTGTCCTCCACGTACGGTCATTGCTAGAGTATTAAATTACACAGATAGAGATCTGATACTCAAGGCTAGGGAGAAAGGAGAATTAAGGTGTGCCAAAGAATATCCTAACCTCAGTATTACGGTGCAAGAAGCAAGGAGAAGATTCCTTGATGCCGAGCGTCACCTTAGGGTTAAAAGTGTGAAAAACCAAATGATTTTCTCTGCAAAGTTGAAATTTATACGTGGGGGCAAATGACATTTTTTATAGCCCTGTAAAATGCCTCACCCTCCTAAGTCATGAAAGATTATTGTGCTTCCCTCGTAGATTATGCCACATGAATTAAGCATTTCCCTTCAATTTTCATGTCAATATTGACATCCTAACAAGGTTTGCCTCGGTCTCAGAAGGATAGCTCAGAGGCAACATGCTCGCATTGGAAGCAAGACGACACGGAGCACCACAGGTTTGATCCCCAGGTCTGCATTTAGAAACCTCTGGGTATTAAGCGTGTTATAAATAATCTAGCATATCATATCAGACAAGTGGGCTACGCGCCCCCGCCCCCTCCAGCGAGATGTACATTGTTTTGTATTAATGTTTCTTTCTGTTTGCTTCTGTTGGCTGCCTTTTTGGCCTTACGGTTTGTGTTCGGCGTTTTGGGATAGCACACTGGTGATTGGGATTGTTTCAGTGAGTGAGGTGGGTGGCAAACTAACATGGTTGGGTACTGTTTGGTTCTTATGTCAGTGTTACAATATGATCTTCTATAAGTCAGAACAGCGTATTGCACATATACAACATATATTACAATAGAAAATCGGTGATCATTTGAAGGTGATCGTTTGTTTATTTAGACCTTTATACGACCCAAGCTGAAATGAGTTCTATGACCAAATTGAAGCTCCTAACATGACATGTGAGGGTGCTTAATAACATTATTAAGCAATGTAAGTAATAGCCTACTGTGAGGAGTCAGAAATGTGAGGTGGACAACTTTGTGAATAGTTTTTAACGTCTGCCATTTTTTAAAAATAAAACGGGTGAAATAAATGCTTTTACTATCCCTACCCTAACAGGGATTACCCTGCCAATAGTAAACTAAAAGGGAACCCTCTAACCAGGGGATCTCTAACCCTCACACTTACAACAATCACAACAAAAAGACATAGGGCCTCATTACGAGTTGCCCGGAAAATCCTGCTCAATTACCAGCATGGCGGGAAATGCGTGTCCGTGCACTCAAGAACCCGCTAACAGCGGCCGATCACGAGTGCGTGAGCACGTGCGTCCCCCCATGCCGGTAGTGGAAGAACCGCCATCGGCCCACCAACCCCTCTATACCGGCATTGTGGCTTGCGTCCACTCCGTAACCGCTTTCAATGAACCACTAAAAATCGGCACGGTAACTCCGGCACGGAATCGCTGTGTTCGCAAAACCGGACCCGGAAATTACGCCATCGCGCAGGAACGGGAAATGGGCCGGCGGCCATCTTTAAAAACACAATCCATTGCAATCCTCCACAACCACCACTCCTCCCGTTTCGTCGTGTGTCAGAATAGCATCATCATGTCCAAGGCCAGCAGGAAATCCACCCAGAGGAAGAGGAAGCAGCGTTTCTCGGACGCTGAGCTCACCATGCTCACACACCCTGGAAGAGCATGCTGACATAATCCGCAGCACAGACCTAAAGCATGCGTCCCAAACCCGCAAAAAAGAGGTCTGGCTTGAGGTCGCTCAGAGGGTGTCAGCAGTGGGGAGCGCCCCAAGGAGTGTGCGTGACTGCCGGAAGCGCTGGGACAACCTCCGCCTCCGTGTCCGGAGGATCCTGTCGGAGAACCGGAATGCCGCAATGGCGACAGGCGGTGGCCCACACTCCCCAGTCAAATTGATGCCATGGGAGGAGACGGCAAGTGGTTTCATCGACCCTGAATCATTGAGGGGATCGGAGATCAGGAGGCCGGTGCAGCAATCACCACAGAGGAGGGTGAGTGTACTATCACAACCACGTATTACGACACATGATGTGGCCCAACTGATGGGGAAGTTAGAGTGGGCAAGGTGATGCATCAACATATCCATAGAATAATCATTGTCACTCCCTGCACCACATGGACGCTGAGTGACAACCCCAATCCCAACAGAGGTGCCACATGACCCAACCATGCCCATGCACCCACCACACAGAGACCAAACTAATGCTACCCCACCAGCCATGCATTGATTCCCCACATACCCCCTCAGTACACCTAAAGCAACAACCCAGAAATTAAATGATGGCTGAATGCATGAACATATCCCACCGCAATTCATCATAGCTGCCATTTAACAACATCACTGATGACCTGCATCTCTTCTATCCCCCAGGCACCGATGATGAAGCTGGACCACTGGACAGGGGTGCATGCACGTCCAGTGCATGCAAGGGGACCAGGGCCACCACAACCCACCAGGCCAAGGAAATGACATCTGCCAAAGCCAGTGTGCCACGCAAGGCACCAACCCTGCAGGGGACACCTGCACCCACTGTACAACAACAGAGAACCACAACAGTGGGAGCCGTGCCGCCAGCCACCAGGGAAGTTGTGTCCACAGAGGTGGAAGATGATGCAGATATGATGTCTGGCACACCCACCACAAGCCACATTGCCAGCCCCCAACCTCTTGCGGAGTCTGAGTGCCTCAATGATCCCTGTCTACATGACTCCGACCTCGGGGAATCAGACTATGCGCTGTTTGAGGACAGTGCCCTGGACGAGGGCTCCGCGCAGGCGCCTTCCACCACCCTGCCAGCCACCACCTTGCCAGCCACCACCTTGCCAGCCACCACTCTGCAAGCCACCACTCTGCCTTCCTCCACCCTGCCAGCCACCACCCTGCCAGCCACCACTCTGCAAGCCACCACTCTGCATTCCTCCACCCGGCCAGCAACCAGCACACCTGCGGACGACACCTCGTTGGAGTCCCACCTGACAAGGGTAGAGGCCCGGCAGGAGTCCATGCTCCAAATCATGCACCAGCAGGTAGAAGCAGGGAAAGAGGCCATGAGTGCCATTGTAAAGGCTATTGCAGCCAATACTGCTGCAGTGGAGGCACATACACGTGCCTTCAGGGAGTGCATGGGGTCACTGACAGAGGCCCTCCTTGCAGGTAACGCTCAGATGCAGCGGCCACACCTTGCCACAGACAGTGGATTGACAATAGATACCTCCGCAACAACTACCCCTACCACCTCGTCGCAATCCAGTCCAGTGCGTCTGATGAGGAGGAGCGCAGGCCGGTCGGCCATGGCACCCCCCGAACCAAAACTTCCAAAGAAGTGAATGCACGGACAATGACATTGTGGAGAACCACATTGGGGAAGGGAGCACTGTTTGTTGCACATATGGGGACACTTTGCATCTGTGGGGTGGGAGAGGGAGTTCACAGGGGTGTTTTGAGGGTTTGTGGGGTGGGAGAGGGAGTTCACAGGGGTGTTTTGAGGGTATTATGTCCGCCACATCACATTTGATTGAAATACACCGTAGTGTGTAAGCATATCATTGTTTGGACTTCATTCTTTTCAGACATGTGCATTCATTTTGTTTGGTGTACAGTGGGCCAATTGGGAACATCAAGGTGTGCATGTCCTGATTCAGTGTGTCGTAGACACATTACTCACATCGTCCATGCGTTTCTATGGATTGTGTATATTTTGCCTTGGCGTACAGCATGTCTATCCCGTGCAGCATGTACTGGCAGGGGGACTCCTTCGCCTCTGTCTCCATCCCCTTCATCCTCACCCAAGCCATGCCTGTGAATGTGAGGTGGCAGTGTTACATTCCTTCAGACGCACATGTTGTGCAGCATGACACAGGCCATGGTGATCTGTGCCACCTTCTCCGGCCTAAATGGGAGTGCCCCACTAGGCCTGGTTATGCTGCGGAAAAGCACCTTCAGCAGGCCAAAGGCCGGCTCAATGTCTACACGGGTACGAGTGTGCACACAACTGTACTCCTCTTCATGGCAGTTCTGCGGGTTACGCACAGGGGTAAGTATCCAAGGCCTCAAGGGATGTCCTCCATCACCTGCAGGTGGAGACGAATCGGTATGTGTTGCTCAGAACTACCACCTTCAGGGAGCACAGTCATGTCAGCAGCTACTTGATATGGGCATGCACATGTCCCAGTACGTGTAGGAAATGGTCACATAGATACAATGTATACTGTAATGGGATGTGGTACACTGGATGGGATTGAATGGAAGATACAGGGTCTATTCCTGCATGCTGAGGGTCATGTGCTGCGGTATTGCGACAATGTGTAGTCTGGAGATTCATGAGGGATATTGTTTGCTATGCATGGTCAGACTAGCCGCATTGCCGTAGTTGCCATCCCATTCAGTCATGCATTGCTTGCCAGCACCATGCTGCCCTGGTTGTGCCTTTTACATATTTTTATCCGTATGCATCATTTGGGATGTGTGGCAAAGTGATGTGTCCTGTTCCGTTTGGCTGGTTCAGGTGAGGAGTGTTTGCCTCTGCATGCATTCCCAAGTCAGTGGCTATTGGCGCACTGGTGTGCTTTCGCACACACACCTTTCCCACCCTGGTGCAGTGGGCCAACCCCCCCCTACTGCATCCTCACACATCAGTACCCCACAGCATGGCCATGGCCTTGTGGTTCGACTCAGCAAGCTGCCAGGCACGTGGTCCAGCATGTTGCGGCATGTGATGGTGTAGGGTTGACTTGCGCAGTACCATGGCATCATGTGTGGATCCAGGGATTCGGGGACAGCAATGGGTGATGATCTTGCTTGAGTCACATTCCATTTGCACATTGAGGGAGTGGTATTGCTTGCGATTGCGGGACACAGCCTCTATGTTATGGGAATATTACTATTCTACATGGGTGCAGTCGATGGCACCTACGAATTTGGGCATGCATGGCAGTGCATGGAAGCATACTTTGATTTTGGGTATATCCTGGCCAGTCCGTGATGGGGATTCACGGCTGCCTGTGTGCTTCATGAGGGCATTGTGCACTTGGTTCAGCATACGTGTAGATGGTGGTTGTGAACTGCCATGGAGCTGGCCCGTAGGTGCCTGCGGACAGGTAGTGTAGCACAGACAGCACCCTTGGTGGTGGGGGGATGGCAGTGCGTATTTATACGTGGATGAAAATGTATCATGTACACTATGGTGGTGATGGTGTCACAGTCCAACCGGTATAGGGTGTGGATGTGTCAGGGGTTTGGTTGGATGGGCTGGGTCTGGTGCGAGGGATTGGTGGCTGCCTACAAGGCACTGGTGTCTGCGCTGGTGGTAATTGCTGGCCCTGTCTCACCCTCCTTCTCCTCCTGCGTCTCCTCTGTGCTGCCTATTGTTGCTGCTGTGTCAGTTGTTGCTGTAGTTGCTGTTGTTGGAGCAGTATAGGCATGTCCAACAGTGCCATGGTTGGAACTGATACTTGGGGCATTTTGGTGTGGGAAGGGTTGTTGTGTGTAGGTGTGCTCAGTTTATACTGGCTCAGCCTACATTGACTGATTATGTGCTCCTGTGGCAGCTGCCTTGTATCCTGATTACTGTTTGTGGGTGGTCTGAGATGCCTGTGTGGCCGGCATCGTGCAGCACGTGATTACCGGGTTCACAATGCCGGTATTTCCATGTATGCGTAGGTTGTGATTCCCCCCTTATACCGGCATGCCGGTATTTACTCAATGGAGGGGCCCGTGTACGCGCCTATGCCGCAGTTAACGGAACCGTGATTTAGGGTGCTGTTCATTCCGGGTTTGGGGTCGGAATGCAACTGAACGGATGACGATGCCGGTATTAGCATACCGGCATCATTTTTTACTTACCGGCATACCTCGTAATGAGGCCCATAATATGGCAACTCAGTTCCACAAATGTGTACAACATGTACCCTGGTTGACAGTGTAATCAATGTCTCTTGTCATGGACTGAGTGAACTCCCCTTCCCCAGATCCAAACATTGGTTTTCTTCACAGTTCAGAGGAAAACAAAGGAAATACAACTAGAAACACAAAGTTCAGTTGTTTCAAGGAAGTAGCTTGTCAAAGTCAAAAGCTCTTACTCCTCCTCGAATAAGGATTACCCCAAAGTATATTGAAAGGAAAGGTCATACGCTCTCACACCTCCTGGGATGAGAACTCATTCACATCTTTGGCAACAACAGATGGTTTGGTCAGAAAGGTCAGCTTCAAGAATGACTGCAGAATGAATTGCAACTTTTCTTCAATCAGCTTTCACAATGCTTCCCCAAATGTCACAACTTAATATAAATTGTTTTCCAATAGTACCACTCTTCAGCACCTGCTCCTCCAACTACCTGGTGTAACCTTTGGCCAGGTTTCTTTGGGGTAATCACCTCTTGCCCTACTGTTCTACTCGCCTGCCCGTCTACCAAAACAGAAAAGTGCTTCAATGCTAACTTTCCCAGTAGAAGAACAACTTTAATTATCTTCTTTAACATAAGCAAGTTAACAGCTTTCAGGGAATAGAGCATTCACATTGATCCTTATCAGGGCCTCTCCACAAACAATGCCCATCTCTAGCGTTGCACTTCTTCTTGATAGAACTCCCCCTACAGCTGCCGCTACTGATCGGCTTCCTTCGCTACTCATTCCTAAAGTCTACCTACTACTGGTTTCTTTTCTCACCTCTTTCCTCAATATCTGTCTTACTAACTCAACCTTTCCCTCGGCTTTCAAACATGCGATTATTATAACTATTCTTAAGAAACCCACGGTTAATCATTCTCTTGCATCCAATTTCCACTCCATTTCGCTTTTACCCTTCCTGTCTAAGGTCTTGGAACGTATTGTCTACTCACAAATGTCATCTTTTGTTTCAGATCTATCTCTTCTTCCCCCTACTCTATCAGGATTGCGCCCGCGTCATTCCACAGAAAACTGCTTTGACTTCATACTTAATTCTCTTTTGACTGCTCGCTACTCGAAACCCTCTTCCACTTATTCTTCCTTATGGTTTGGCTGCTTTTGACACGGTGGACCATTCTTTGCTCCTTGACTCACTTTCCTCACTTGGTTTCCGTCGTTCTGTTCTTTCCTGGTTCTCTTCCTATCTCCCTAACCGTGCATTTTGCATGTCTTAGGGCAGCAACACTTTTCCTCCTTTTCCTCTTGATCATGAAGTTCCTCAAAGGTCTGTTCTTGGCCCTTTTCTCTTTTCTTTATACACATCTATTCTTGCCCCTGTTATCTCTTCTTTTGGAGTGTCACATCATTTTTATGCTGATGACATCCAGCTCTTTCTTTCCTTTTCGTCTTTTACACCTGACATCCATGCTACTCTCTCTTCCTGTCTTACTGCCATTGAGTCTTGGATGACTTCTCATTTTCTTACCTTCAATACTTGGAAAAACTGATGTTCTTTTCTTTCCTGCTACTACTCTTCTTCCTCCTTCTCCTCCTCCCTCTATTATTTTTCTGCCTTCTACTCTCTCACTCTCTTCTACTACCCATAATCTTGGTCTCCATCTTGACTCTGACTTCTCCTTTAGTCATCACATTTCACTTACCTCTCATGCTTGTCGCTATCACCTTTTCAATATTCGTATCCCTTTCTCACGTTTCATGCCACTAAGCACCTAGTCTCTTCCTTAATCTTCTCTCGACTTTTCTACCGTTCTGCTCTTTGGCCTCCCTCACTCTCGGTTAGCACCACTCAAATCAATCTATCATTCCTCTATTCGCTTGCTTTGCTTACTATCCTATCGTGACTCTATCTCTTCTTCTCTTGACTCCCTTGAATGGCTTCCTTTCATTCTCAGTTGAAATTCTATTTCCTTTGTCTAGTATTTAAATCGTTATATGATCTTGCCTCTCTTCTTTCATTTTACTCTCTGTCTCGTTCTTTTCGTTCTGCTGGACTCTTTCTACTCACTGTCCCACGTGCCCCCTGTGCACAATCCTGTTTTCAATCTTTTCAGCTGTTGGCCCCTCTACATTGGAACCTTCTTCCATTATCGCTCTGATCTATCACCTCTTACTCACTGTTTGGCTCTTCCCTAAAATCGTACCTATGACAGTCTCCTGTCTGATTCCTATTGGCTAATCATGAACACAATTGACTATACTGATTTTTATGTATTGTGTATGTTCTTTTTGTGAAACGCTTTGGTTAAAAGAACTATATAAATATCAATAAAATACAAATACAAATCTCCCCTTGGATAACAACCTCCAGAAGTGCAGCCTGTTTGCCACCTTTCTTTCCCTTCTGCATTAATATTGAATATAATGTACAGGATCACTTTTTTTCCTGCTTCTTTCTTAGCTGGTGCAATGTGAATCTACATCAATCACAATGACAGGTATCCCTAAAAACTGAATGGCAACCTTTACACCCTTGGGGCTTCTCACTATACCCCTCTTGTGTTTGGCAACCTTTATTGGACTGATATTGCCAGGTTCTCAAGGTCTCTTGGCTTGGGTATTGGTGGTATGCTTGTGTTTCTAGTACGACCTCCCCACCAGATTGTTGATGTTTGCCCAAACTCACACTTTCATTCCTGGATCTCTTTTTCTAGTTTAATATCAGCCACTTTTACAAGTCTGCAACAGTTCGGTATTCGTAAGATCTATTAGCTTGCCTCTGGAAAGGTGCAACGGCTTGGTATTCACAAGATTTATTATTGATTTGGCTGAGAAATAGTTCTCTCTTTTCATTCAATTTAGGAGATCAGTCGATCTCTTGTTCCTCAAGTGAGCATCTGCTTTTGGAAACAAGCCAATGTTCAGGTCACTCTTGGGAATCACCAATGCTTTAACATGAACATTCGCTAAAGAACACAGTACTCCCCAAGGGTGAGAGGATAGAGCACTGGGGAACACCACATGTGGAGAGAGAGGTGGTGGAGAGAAAGGACCCAAGTTGGACATGGGAGGGTCGGTCCAGGAGGAAGGAGGTCAACCACTCCAGGGCCTGATCCGTGATGCCCAGGTTCTCGTGGAGTCAATTGATCAGGATGGCATGATTGACCGTGTCAAAGGCAGAGGAAAGGTCCAGGAGGATGAGGACAGAAGGAAGGCTAAAATCAAGATTAGAGAGCAGATCTTCACAGGTGTTCAGGAGAGCAGTTTCCCTGCCTCTGGCTTCTCCGAAGCCCGACTGTTGGTCATGGAGACAACCAACAGATTCAGTGTGAAGCGTAAGATGGGAGATAGCCAGCTTCTCCAGGGGTTTGCCCAGGAAAGGACTAATAGTTATCGGGCAACAGTTTGCCGGACAGGTAGGGTCGGCAGCATGCTTTTTAAGGAGGGGGTGCACATGGGAGTGCTTGAGGAGATAGAGGGGAAGGAACCAGTGGTGAAGGAGTGATTTCAGAAATCAGCCAAGGATGGACGGGGGTGTCAATGTGGTCCTTGATAGTTCCTGAGGAGGAGGGGAGCACCTGTTTGTATGATACTTTCATAGATCGAGCGTGTCTAGAAACATCGTCAGGAGTGAACAGAGGGAAAAAGGAGAAAGGAGGAGGAGAGGGAGAAGCGGCCAGAGGGGGTCTGTGAGAGGTATAGGGAGAGGAGGGGGAGAGCGAGGACAGGATGTCCTGGGTTTTAGCAGTGAAGTGGGAAGCCTGTGCCGTACAGAGGGCCTGGGAGGGAACAGAAGAGGTAGAGACTGCAGAAGGATTGGCCAGCTCCTTACAGATTTTAAAGAATTTGGTTGTGTTGTTAGAGGCCGTAGAGACGCAGGCTTGGATATGCACTATCTTCTTGGATAGGACAGAGAGTATGTATTGCCTTTGGAGCAGGCAGCAGGCCAGTTTGTCAGAGGATGCACCTGGAGCCCTCCACTTCCTCTCATCCACCCTGCACTTGCATTTCGGGGCGGCGAGGTCGGAGTCATACCAAGAGTTGCACTTGGAGGTAGGCTTCAGATGGATTCTCATGACAGAGGCAAGGATGTCTGGAGCGTTGGAGATAGAAAGATGCAGGTTAGAGATGGCTGTGTGAGAGTATGAGTCAGCCGCAGGTGTAGGCGGAGCAGTGAAAGTAGAGGCAAAGGCAAATGGGGAAAAGATGTCTCCAAAAGCTGGTTTGAAAAGGCATTGTTACGGATAGAGAATGCCCCTGTTGGGACCGAAGACTCCATAATTAAAACATTTTGTATATGTTTTAACAACTCCTTCTGGGATTAGACTAATGGATTTAACACAAAAATAGGGCAATCACCAACTGTTAAGTAATTTTGTTATAGCTCATGCAAATCCAAAAACCTGCGTGGTCAAGGACCGATGTACAGTCACCCAAGTGAGGGTGTACTACAAGGCTGTGGAAGGAGGACAGAAAGGGTAGAGCGAGTATCTAACTAACCCTGCCTAAGTCTAATGTCTCCACTAGTTTACGGTGCTGTGCCGCTTACAAAAAGGGGACAGAAAAAGAGGTAAACTAGCCACTTCTAGATGGGTAACGCTTTCAGCCTTGTTGGTCCTTTTCCACTCTCTTCCACTATGTTCGAGTGTGTATTGGAAGAGAACAACTATATTGATAGCTTAAAATGGTACACCAGTAGTCAACCAAGTAGACATCTAGAGGGGTATTATAAAGTTTATTAGCCTCTAGACTGTCTATCTGACCATGGTGGACTCAGATCTAAAAACGACACAAAAACACAATGACAGACAATGGTAAACATAACATTCAACAAAGAAGACACCAAATTCCCATCCTCCATCTTGAGGCAATGTTATGGGCCCTGAAAACCATGGTTAAAAGCCCGAGCAAAGGCGAGGGTGAGGTCTATAAAGCTATAAAGCAATTAAAACCCAAGGGCAAACTCCAAAAAGTGTATGTAAAAATATTTTTTAAACATTTTTGTGGGGGCTTAAATGTGGAATATTAAAGTTTTCGAAAAACATGAAAAATAACGACAAAAATATGTCATGCTTATTTATAGTACATTGTTCTTTTCATTAATTTAAAGTAACAAACGAAAAGAGCACCGTATTTGTATGAAAATGTCATTTTAAATGAGGCCACTAGAGGGGGGTAAAGCACCATTAGTGCATGGATTTCCGAGCTGAAAAAGAAAACAAATGTCAAATTTGCGGGCTGTATAAAAACTCTGGGCTAGGAAAAAACGGAGCCCATACCAGCACCTATAGCCCGCAAATTGACCAATGGGGAAGGGTTATTCACCCTCCCGTAAATGCGGAATAGGCCAACTGCCCGTGATGCTGGTCGGGCCTCCGAAATGAATGAGCAAGACACACTGCATCTTTACACTCCCCTTTATCTCCCCTTTATCTCAAACTGACCCTCTCCACTCGGGTCCCATCACTTCCTTTTCCCCACCCCACAACCTCACTGGCCCCTCCCACATAATGAGGCTAACAGGCCTCCAATACAACCATGATATCTCCCCCCTCCTTGAACACAAAGTGGGGTCATTCCATTTCCTCTATCAGTCTCAAAGGTTTTATCTTAACCCGCACAAGGCACCCCGCCCGCGGGCCCTCTGGGCTTGCCCTCTGTGTGGGATGCCACGAGTCCTCCCTTGTGGCCCATTCTTCATCCGACGCATCACTGTCCCCCAGATAGGACTCTTCTGATTCTCCTTGTGCATCTTCGTCCGTGTCGCTTCCTCAGAGTGTCTCCTCCCTTGCCTTCTTGAAGTGGGACATGTTTCTTGTGATGGTCCACCCGTCATCACCATCACTGGCAATTATCATGGTGCCAGTCCGGTGCGACAAAGTGAGGGTCTTGGTTGCGATTGTGGAGTCCTCCTTCCTTTGTTTCACTTGCTTCACCTGGACCTTAGCTCCAATGTAGATTCTCTGGCCCCTCTCCTAGTATCTGCCACTTCTGTCAAGATCTGCTTGGCAGCCGTATCTCACGTTCTTATATCGTGGTCCATGTGAGAGTTCCATCCCTCTTAGGGGTTATGCAGAAGCCGTGTCCTGATTCGTTGTCCAAAGAAGAGGTCAGCTGGGCATTCACCCATGGAGCAATGTGGGGTATGTCTGTATTCTCACAAAAACTGGTACAGGACTTGCTCAAACGGTTTACCTGTAACTTGTGCAATTTGCAGAGTTCTCTTGACACTAGACATGAACCGCTTGCCCATGCCATTGGCCTGAGGACAAAGGGGTGTTATTTTGCGATGTTTGAAACCCTGTACTCTTAGCTTCTCTCTGCTATGTACTAAATTAAGTTGCTTCTGTACCCACCTTTACCCTCAAACTTGGGTGTATTTTGCATGTAACTTGAAAGTCAAAATTGGGTGTATTTTGCATTTAACTTGAAAGTCAAAGTTGGGTGTATTTTGCATGTAACTTGAAAGTCAAACTTTGGTGTATCTTGCATTTAACTTTGCTCATTGATTGTGACCTGCTCGCCCAGTGACTGTTCCATACCGCTGTACGTGCAAACTCCTCCCCGTGCCTCCTCTCTTTTCCCACCTGCGCTTACTGTTACCCCCATCTTTTCCAACTGATTCTCTATCAGATATCCTTCCCTTCTCACTAAGTCTGGAAAGAAGAAGTTTAAAAGGATATCTTGGCCTCCAACCCTGGTCTCCCTATCGCTGATACCTATACCACTCCCTCTTCCAGATAGACCCTCACCGACATCCTCTTTCTAGTTCCTTCGCCAGATCTATGTTCCCTGCATGTGATCTCTGTGCTCTGTCCTGTCTCCTTCTCTCCCATTAATGGTGGCACTCACTGGGAAGTCCTCATGGATTTCTTCGACTCCTCCAGAGTCATCCTTAATGTCTATCTTAATGGCACTGTCATGGTCCAAGGCCCTCAGGCCAATCACCTCCCCTTAAATAGGCTGATCCCTTGCCTCATCAACTTCCTTTCATCTCTGGCTGTCCCTTCCTCTCATTCTTTGGTTACCGTGCCCACTGCTCCCTCCTCCTCTGCCCCACTCTGGCTACCTCCACTGCTCCGCAGGGCGTATCTCTGATTTGTACCCCTCCCCGAATGTCTTTAAGGCTGGTAACCTTTATCTTACCACTCTCTAACTCTCGCTCTGCTGTCATACACTCCTCTGACATCTGCCACCTCCTTGAAGAACTGGACCTTGATGTCCTTGGTTTTACGGAGACATGGTTTGCGGCCAGCTCTGTCACAAGCTTTGACACTCTCCTTCCTGATGGCTACAAGATCCTCTCCGCAGCCAGATCCACTCGGCCTGGAAAGGTGTAGCCCTGATCTTTCCTGAGTGGATTCCTGCCACTATCATTCCCACTCAGATCTACTCTTCCTTCGAATGCCTTGTCTGCAGGCTCTCAATCTCTCCTAGCCACTCTCTTACTGTTGCTACTCTCTACCGGCCCCCTGGTCAAATCACCTCTTTTCTCTCCGAGTGGGCTGACCTCTCCTCCTCCCTCCTGTCCTCAAGCACTCAACTCCTCCTCCTTGGTGACCTCAACATCCACCTCGATTGTCCCTGTCCCTCATCTTTGCTTTTTCGCGACCTCTGTGATTCCCTCTCTATCCTCCCCTCTGGCCCGACGCTATCTGCAGGTCACACACTTGATGTCTTGATCTCCTCTGGCCTCCCCCTCTCAATCCCTCTGACCACGCCTCTCTCCTGGAGTGACAATTGCCTCCTCTCCTTTCATCTCTCACTCTCTTCCACCCCAAGCCAAGCCTACCCCAACACTGCCACCTACCTTCTCGGTCATCTGACCCATAAAGAACGTGTCAGTTGAGGCTTTCGCTGGCACCTTCTTCTCACCCCCCACCCGCCGCTCCTCCTCCTCCTCTGGCTGACTCACACCCTGACACAGCCCTCTCCATGCTCTACTCTTCTATCTCCGATACTCCAGAAGCTCTTGCCCATGTCATGAGAATCCGCTTGAAGCCCAAAGCCAAGTGCAATTCTTGGTACAACTCCGACCTAGCTACTCTTAATCGTAAGTGTAGGGCGGCTGAGAGGAAATAGAGGGCTTCTTATTCATCCTCTGACCAACTTGCCTGTCATCTGCTCCAAAGGTAAAACCGACATTCTGTCCACACCAAGAAGAGAGTCCACAATCAAGCCTGTGACTCTGCAGCATCTAATAACTCCGCCGAACTCTTTAAAATCTGCAAGGAGCTGGCCAACTCTGCTGCAGTCTCTACCCCTCATCTTGCCTCTCAGGCTCTTTGCAATGCACTTGCCTCTCACTTTATCCCAAAAACACAGGACATCCTGTCCCCCCTCTCCATCTGTGCTTGTTGACCCTCCCACAAAACCTTTCTCATCCTTTCCTATTTTCTCTCCCGATGAGGTCGCTAGACAAATCCGATTTATGAAAGCCTTGTCAAAACAGGTTCATCCATGTTCCTCTAAAACCATCAAGGACCACATTGACACCCTTGCTCCAGCCCTTGCCGATTTTTGCAACCACTCCTTTGCCTCAGGATCCTTCCCCTCCCCTCTGAAGCACTCCCTTGTGCATCCTCTTCTCAAGAAACCCACAGTTGATCCTATCCAGGTAACTATCGCCCAATTTCCATTACTCCCTTCCGTGGAAAAGCTGGCCATCTCCCAGCTAAACCTTCATTCCAATTCTGTTGACTGTCTCCATTACCACCAGTCTGGCTTCAGATCTGGCAGAAGCACAGAAACTGCTCTCCTGAACATCTGTGAAGATCTGCTCTCCAACCTCGACTCTAACATCCCTTCTGTCCTCATCCTACTCAATCTCTCTTCTGCCTTTGACACGGTCAACCATTGTCATGACCACTGTGAGGGGGTACAAGTTGTGCCACAAGCAGGCTCCCACCAGAACCCTGAGGGCCTTAGAACCAGCAAAAGGGCTCCTGGAGCCAGTCCTGGCACCTTTGGCACCAGGCTCATATGTAGGAAGGAAGGGCTGTTCAAACTAGGTCCCATTTATGCACATGGGGCTTTAAATCCAACATGGAAGCACCCACACAGTGTAGTTCTAAGAACCAAGCCATGCGGTCTAGTGTTTTGGGTGTGGCAGGCCTGGAACTACTTTCCCTGGTACTACTTTACCTGGGCTATATAAACCACACCCTGACTGTAGAACATGCTTCGAGTTATTCTGCAACCCGCAGCGTGCGCTCACCGTGTCCAGCTCCTGGTCTTCAGCATCTTCCTGTAATCCTGCAAGAACAAGAACAAGATTATTCTGTCTTACCTGAGAAAACACCATCCAGCACTCAGCATCTCAACCGGGCTGCAATCTGTGGAAACCCGAGAGAAGAAGAATCATTACTCACCTGTAAGTACTAGCTTAAGGACTTCTGGCGAACCGCTACCACAGCTGCTGCTCGAACATCGCGACCTGCAATAACGAGAAAAGGAAAAACAACATTAGAAAGCACAAGCTTCCAAAACATCGAATTCCATCAGTGTTACCTGAATTCCATCGCGCTACGCCGCACTTCCATCCGGAGCACCAGAGCAACATCTGCAAAGGAAGAAGACGTATTCAGGTTCGCTTTCAATATTAAACAACCGCACAGCGCTGTACTTACTTTAACGGGTTCCGGGGGCCTGTTTTTCATCGCGCTCTCGTCCACTTGCAACACCACAGTGGCCTGTGAGGAGAATAAGAAGAAAACACAAGTTAGCTTTAAAAGACAATAAAGGCTCTGTGCTTCGCACTTTCTCTTATCTAGAAACGTGCCTCTCCATCCGGCACGCCAGCATCCAGACCTTCGCAACTGAAAAGAAAGAGATAAAGACATTAATGAATTCCCACCATAAACAGAACAAAGACTTACAATTAACAAACCTACCTGCCTACCAGCAGTTTCGGGTTAACAACAGGCCTTGGCCCAAGGAAGGCGTACTGCACCAGTGAAGCAACTCGGGCAGCTCGCCAACAAACATCAAGCGCCCCTGCACAAGAAACGCAGGACGGATAGCTCAGCCTACAAATAACTAAGATTCATTATTCAGCACTGGGCAACTACGCAACCAGGGCTCCAGATCTCAGAGCCTTCCAGACGCCCCTGGGGATATCATGTGAGCGTAACAACCATACCATCATGCTCAACCATCTCTGTGATAACCTGGGTATCACCAATCAGGCTCTGGTCTAGTCAACCTCTTTCCTCTCTGATCGACCCTCCCAGGTCACACTGGGGTCCTTCCTATCATGCATCTCCCTCTCTACCTGTGGTGTTCCCCAGGGGTCTAACGTCTAACCCCGGCTGTTCAACCAATACCTAGCAACTCTCGCCCACCGCATTGCCATTTTCTGCTCAAATTTCCAGTGCTACGCTGACGACACTCAACTCATTTTCAGGCTGCCCTCTGCCACCTCCTCTCCGATTGCCTCAATGCCACTCAAGATTGGTGTTCCGCCAATGATCTTTGTCTGAACGCCAGCAAGACTGAGATCCTCCTCATCAACACACCTTCTCCATCCTTTCCCCTCACTCTTTGGCCGGACTCCCTTGGTCCTCCTCCTACCGCCACCTGCGAGGCTAAGAACCTCGGGCATCTTTGATTCCACACTTTCCTTCTCCGCCCACATCTCTGATGTCTCTAAAAAGTCAAACTTTCTACTGCACCTTCTCAGAGGTTCTCTGCCTTTCCTCTCCTTCCCCCAGAAGCTCGCTGTCTCCCAGCTCGGGTTCTCTCTAGGTTAGACTATTGTAACAGCCTCTTTCTAAATCTACCTGCCTCTACTCTCCGCCCTTTGCAACTAATCCAGAACAGGACTGCAAGACTTGTCTTTGGCCTCAAGCCCTGGGATCATATCTCTCCAGCTCTGAAATCTCTCCATTGGCTGCAAGGATTAAATTCAAAACCCTCTGCATTGTCCACAAGGCTTTCTGGGGGCCTGGGTCCCAAATACCTTCAGAAATCCCTTCGAAAATACCTCCCCTCTTGAGCTCTTCGCTCCTCTACCTCTAACTCTCTCAGGGACAGTCGTTTTTCAAAGAAACGAGCTGGGGGTAGATCTCTGTCTTCGGCTGGGGCCTCCCTCTGGAACAGCCTCCCTGCCACTCTAAAACTTGAGGAGAACCATCACCTGTTCCGGAAGCACCGCAAGATGTTTCTCTTTGCTTCTGCCGTTACCCCTCACTCTCCCCTGCTGGTCTGTTCTCCCTTGGCACCGTGCACCTGGCCACTCTCTGCCCTCCGGGCCCAGGTTTCTGCTCAGCCTGCCTCCCTCCGTCACTGCCTCCGGGCCACCCCATGCACTGGGGTCTGTATCTGTATCCATAGAGCCCCCCCTTTTTCTTCTGCACTTATCAGACCTACCCTGTGTGCTGCCTTAAACCCAGCGCTTGCCACTCCCTGGCTATACTACCACTGTTTGTTGCCTTTATTATTTATTATTATTTATCTGTTTCTCCATTATTCTGCACTTTCCACTTCTCCCCCTTCCATGCACTTTTCCCCTACCCCTCTCCCATGCACTTGCGCATTCTCAATGTCACTGGGCCTAGCAAGATTGTTGTTTTTGTTCTCCCCTGTTCCCCTTCCCTTGCCTTGTCGCCCTCTGAAACACTTGTGTATGAGCGCGATAGAAATAAAATATTAATATCAATATCAATGTAGTCTGCAAAATGGGCAAAGTCACGACCTGTGAAAGGTGGTTCATTGTCCGACTTGATAATCTTCTGGACGCCATAAGCCATCAGAAGCCCGTCGAACAATGGATTGACCGTGGTGGCATCTGTGGATGTTATAATCTGGACCTCAAGGAATCGCGAGTATTCATCGATCAGTACGAGTACGTATGAACTGTCTTGCATGGGCCGAAAAAAGTTGATGTCACTTTCTTACACACCCCCTCTGGCAGGCATGACATCTACAATGAGTGAAGTTTTGGTGCAGGGGCCTCCACCCTAGGTATGGCACAATTGTGCAGCATGCTTTCAACTCTGCATTCAAGTTGGGGAAACCAGGCTTTCTGGCGAAGTAGCTTCTTTGTAGATCCAGTTCCCCGATGACCCTCGCGGGTGTGGTCCATGACTCTCTGGCACAACGATTTGGGCATTACAATCTTGCAGCCTTTGAGAAGAATGTTGTCTTCTGTGACGTTAAGTTCTTTCTGAACCAGGCACAAAATCTGTACGTCATCTTGGATGGGTTGTCCCAGTTGCTTGACCATGTCCTTTGCGTGTCTCATTCTTCCTGAGCGAAGGCATTGTGCTACGGTGTTCAGCGCATTGTGGGCTGCAGATTCCTGTTGGAGCGTCATCCAGGCGATCAGGAATTGGTTCATCTGGTGAATGACGTAATTCAGGTATTCTTCTGCTATTGATTGTTCCTGTTGTGTGGTACCCCTTGGATGGTGTGACTGATAGTCTGCCGGGTATGTCCTTCCCTGGCCTGTGCTGGATCGTGAATTTATAGCCTTGTGGCCGGAGGGCTGCCATAAATCGTGAGGCAGGCCTGATGATCGGTGATAATGGTAAAAGCCTTGCCATATAGAAACAAGTGGAAGTACTCACACGTACTAACAGGACTTCAATACAACCATGACACCTCCCAGGCCAGGCGTCTAATATGCTTTAAGGGAGGGCAGGGTGGGCTGTGAAGGCGAAGGAGTCATTGAAGAAGAGTACTTGAATCACCACAAAGGTATTTGTTTGTTATCTCCACACCCATCGGGCACTGCCGGGTTCCTAAACTTGCGTAGAACAGATTACACAGCAAAGCAATGGTGGGAAGGAGGTGCAACACATGAGAGGAGGCTTGATGCGTATAGGTTACACAGCACTTCCTGGATGAAGGAAGCACCTCTCCTGGAAGAAACCTGCTGGGAATAGTGCTTGCAGAGAACATTAGAGTAGTCCAAAATGGCCGCCGAATAGATCTCTGAACCAGGCACAGGCCTCAGGACAGCCAAAGATCACTTGCAAATGAAGTCTCACTGGACAGGGGCGTCAATTCAGGGTGTAGACCTTGGCCACCTTAAGCGCAGGCAAAACATTAACATGAGTTCATTCACTCGCTTTTATATTATTTCCTGGTTCACGCCTTCTCCGTATTATATTATTTCCTGGTTGACTCTTCCTCCATATGATATTATTTCCTGGTTGACTCCTGCTCCATATTATATTGTTTCCTGTTTCACTCCTCCTCTATACTATATTATTTCCTGGTTGACTCTTCCTCCATATTATATTATTTCCTGGTTGACTACTCCATACTATATTATTTCCTGGTTGACTCCTTCTCCATATTACATTATTTCATGGTTGACTCCTTCTCCATATTATATTGTTTCCTGGTTCACTCCTTCCCCATATTATATTATTTCCTGGTTCACTCCTTCCCCATATTATATTATTTCCTGGTTCACTCCTTCTCCATATTATATTATTTCCTGGTTGACTCTTCCTCCATATTATATTATTTCCTGGTTGACTCTTCCTCCATATTATATTATTTCCTGGTTCACTCCTCCTCTATACTATATTATTTCCTGGTTGACTCCTCCTCCATATTATATTATTTCCTGGTTGACTCCTCCTCCATATTATATTATTTCCTGGTTGACTCCTCCTCTGCCAATTTAATCCTTAAACTAGAGCTCGACTTCTCAGTTGCCTGGCCTCCCTGCAAGAACCAGCTCTTTCTACTTGAACTTTAACTCTCCTTCCTTAGGTGCCAAGGAGGAGCATGCTCGTCCTTTTTGCATAGACTTGCATAATAGCCTGGCAGTTAAGTGGTTAAGCATTCTCATGCAAAGACTCACCGAGGGACAGTCAGAATCTAAGAGGCCAACAGACCCAGCAGCCTCACAAATACAATTTGAAACTGGCCAGTGTTGCTTTTATCATCAGAAATTTCCTGGGCAGCAGAAAAGCTGTGATCCATGTTATGTCAGACATCACCTCCAATGATTTGCAGGTTCAGTGATGGGGACGGATTTGGCTTTTTCAATTTCACGCCAGACAGTGCAACAGTGCTATTGTGGTTTGGAAAGCTGAAGGCACACTCCCGACCAGCGGGCAGTGCCACCAGCCATTGCTCGAGGTAGTGCGAATGCCTCCACGACTACTAGACACACGTGGCATGCTACCACTGGCATCACTTTTGTGAGGACCCTTGGGGACTGTGTGAGGCAGAAGGGCACCACTCTGAACTGCCAGCAACATTGGGACACGAAACTACGCGTCCAGGAGTTCCAATGACACCGTCCAAGTCCCCTGAAAGACAGCGCCCAGAATCTTGGACAGTGTCAACATCTGGAGTGTTTCTGTCCTCATGTAGTTGCTCTGGCATTTGAAGTCAAGAATGACCCTTGATTACTCTGGTTCCCATTTCAGGAGAAAGAAATACCTAAAGTAAAAAAGGGTAAGCTGTTCATTTCCAGGCACTTTGTCTTTGGCCGTTCTGGACGACCTCCAGAAGCAGCTCCCAGAAGCAGTTCCAGTTGGTGAAGCTCCTCCCGTCCCTGCCGAGGGGAGCAATTGGAGGAAAAAGTCGTGAAGAAGAGTGTATCCTTTTTTCACTGTTTGCAGGACCCATTGGCCATGGTTCACAGCCTCCTACTCTATTACAAAAAAAACCCAGTCAGTGATCGAAGTGAGCGGGAATGGTCGGGTGCGGTGTTCCACTACTTTTAGTTTTTTCTGTTTACCATTCCTCTACTTTTAACGACCATATTCACCATTCTATACAGAGGAATTGCCCATTCATGTCCTTGTGCAAGTGTAAAGTTGCATTAGGAGTCTCAGTTACTAGTCACTTAGACTATTGCAATGCCCCGGGCCCCAACACCCTGTTACATGTTGCACTAGGCTTCTGCGTACCCTCTCCCTGGCCACTACACCTTGTCACATATTGCACTATGCTTCCAACTACCCGGCTGCAACACCTTGTCACATGTTGCAGTATGCTTCCAACTACCCGGCCGCAACACCTTGTCACATGTTGCACTGTGCTTCCACTTACCCTCTCCCCGGCCGCTACACCTTGTCACATGTTGCACTATGCTTCCGCCTACCCTCTCCCCGGCCGCAGTACCGTGTCACATGTTGCACTATGCTTCCACCTACCCTCTCCCCAGCCGCAGCACCTTGTCACATGTTGCAATATGATTCCACCTACCCTCTACCCGGCCGCTACACCTTGTCACATGTTGCACTATTCTTCCGCCTACCCTCTCCCCAGCCGCAACACCTTGTCACATGCTGCACTAAGCTTCCGCCTACCCTCTCCCCGGCCGCTACACCCTGTCACATGTTGCACTATTCCTCCACCTACCCTCTCACCGGCCGCAACACCTTGTCACATGCCGCACTAAGCTTCCGCCTACCCTCTCCCTGGCCGGTACACCTTGTCACATGTTGCACTATGCTTCCGCCTACCCTCTCCCTGGCCGCTACACCTTGTCACATATTGCACTATGCTTCCGCCTACCCTCTCCCCGGCCGCTACACCTTGTCACATGTTGCAGTATTGCGTCCGCCTGCCCTCTCCCCGGCCTCTACACCTTGTCACATGTTGCACTATGCACCCGCCTGCCCTCTCCCCTGCTGCTACACCTTGTCACATGTTGCCCTATTCTTCCACCTACCCTCTCCCCGGCTACAACACCTTGTCACATGTTGCACTATGCTTCCGCCTTCCCTCTCCCCGGCCGCTACACCTTGTCACATGTTGCACTATTCTTCCGCCTACACTCTCCCTGGCCGCTACACCTTGTCACATGTTGCACTATGCTTCCGCCTACCCTCACCCCGGCTGCTACACCTTGTCACATGTTGCACTATGCTTCCGCCTACCCTCTCCCCGGCCGCTACACCTTGTCACATGTTGCACTATTCTCCCGCCTACACTCTCCCTGGCCGCTACACCTTGTCACATGTTGAACTATGCTTCTGCCTACCCTCTCCCCGGCCGCTACACCTTGTCACATGTTGCACTATGCTTCCACCTACCCTCTCCCCAGCCGCTACACCTTGTCACATGTTGCACTATGCTTCCGCCTACCCTCTCCCCGGCAGCTACACCTCGTCATGTTGCATTATGCTTCTGCCCACCCTCTCCCAGGCCGCTACACCTTGTCACATGTTGCACTATTCTTCCGCCTACACTCTCCCCGGCCGCTACACCTTGTCACATGTTGCACTAGGCTTCCACCTACCCATCCCGGCCGCTACGCCTTGTCACATGTTGCACTATGCACCCGCCTACCCTCTCCCCAGCCGCTACACTTTGTCACATGTTGCATTATGCTTCCACCTACCTATCCTGGCCGCTACGCCTTGTCACATGTGCACTATGCGCCCGACTATCCTCTCTCTGCCGAGGCCACACTTCTAGCACTGGCCCGAGCCACCGTATACCACCCCCAGCATCCTGTGTCTACTCCAAAGGACATATCACAAAAGCCCTTCTGAGGCAGCCACTCCTCAGGTTTTGCGAGGTGCGTCATCACATTCTTGTGGGTCCTGCATCTCTTAGGTTTCCTGCCTGGCGGGCCCATGCCATCCACTGCTTCTGTGGCATGGCATGCACACTTCTGTGCTGTTCAGCAGTGAAAACCGGATTCAGGTTGGCAGGCACGCCCAAGGACTTTTCTATATGTCCAGACTCCTTACATTTCTTTTCCCTCCGCAATCTGATGACATAAGATCGTTATTTTGTCCTTCCATTGTTTCCACTCCTTGTCTTGTTGCGCCTAGAAACACTTGTGTAGAAATGCCATATCATATCATAACTTGCGGCTTTTCTTTGTCGCCAAAATACGTATTTCCCTGAAAGAGATGTGCATAATTTTCAACTCCACACCTAAATGCCGAATGCCCAAATAAGGAAAGCCCAGGTCTGCTCGATATGGGAGAAGGCAAAGGATCAAAATCGCCAAAGGACAGAACAAAAGACTTTGTGGCACAGCCATTTTCGGCACTGGCCGCAGCCCTGGCCAAAGGCAGTAAACGTGATATGCTTCATTGAAAAGAAGTAAAAACACTATGAAAGCAAACCGCTGCCACCAGTTCATCCTAGCCACACTTGTACAATCCAGACAACCGAGGCTGCCAATGATAAACTCCCCTGGTCAACGAGTAGGTGGTGTAAGCCCGGTCTCTATGATATGCAGGCAAGATCCAAAGACATCAGACACTACTTCCCTCATGGACTTACCTCTCCACCGGGTGGTGGGCAATTCACTTTAGCACCACTTATTGATGCCGATTTATTTATCTAGCGCTTTCGTTTCGACAAAGCGCTGTACATAGAACATTTCACATGCAATTATCACCCAACTGAAGTTGCTACTCATTTACTGATCTTGGAGGAGTGAAAGGCTGGGTTGGACTTGCCGGAATTCAAACCCGAGACCTGCAACCTGAGATCACACACAGATCGTAGAAGCAAGCACTCAACCTACTGAGCTAGGGAGAGAGGGGGCAGATTCGCCAACCCCATAGTGATAGCAGAGGCAAACACCTTGTTGGCCATGGCATGGATGCACTTGGACGCCCTATCAGGGGGGCATTGTGGGGAATGTGTTTGGGCACTGTGGTGATGTGCTTTCTATCTGCACTTGCACTCTGAGTCATGAGGACATCACACGGTCCCAGTCTTAAGTAAAGCAACGCTTGCTTTGAACCACATGTCTGCTTGACAGACAGTGAAGCTGTTGGGCCCCCTTGGGCGAGTGGTATCAATTTAGTGCACACTTGGCAGAGGGACGTTTTGGTTTCAGGTGGAGGGGTTGGCTGGTCTGCTGGATGGTTTGTGGGGGGGGGGGTTCTGGTTTTCCCATCGGCCTTCTACCTCTCTCTTTCGGGTCCCTTTTAAGAGAGCTTTCTTCTCTGATGTTTACCACAAGGGGGCGATGTGTTGTAACACGCTTGCTATCTACCCTGTTTTTCCGACGCATGCTGGCTGAGAGAGCAGGCATGCTGGTGGATGTTCTTATGACCTGTGCATGGGCATAATTTTAGGGGGAAACGGGGGTATTTGTCCCCCCCAACTTTCATGGTACACCATTTTGTCCCCATTCATTTGGCTGGGGCAACTTTTCTTCAGATGTCATGCCCTGCCCGCCTCCCCCACCCCCCAACATTTTCAGCAAAGTTACTCCACTGGACCTGTGCTCGGGGGTGTTGCCAGGTCTGGAAAAGATCCGGGTCTACACTAATGTCGGTATTGCTGGAACTCTGGGCTAGCTAGCCTTGTGATTGTAGTGCCTTAGCTTCTGTCTGGGGCTACACCTAAGAGAGCCTGGGCTATAGCCCGCCCCCTCAACCCCGTAACCTGAACTACTATACAAATAGTTTGCTCTTTAGTGCATGCATCTCCTGGATTCCTACCTTACAACAGGCAACCCCTTGAGTAGGCAGCACGAGCCACCAATGTATTTATTATTTTGTTTGTTTGTTTGTTTGTTAGGCGCTTATACAATAAGAAAATACTGTTCCAAAGCACCATGGAATCAGTCTCTGGATAGTCAGACAGATGTCAGCCACTGGATCCTTAAAACAAAAAGTTGGCCTACCTTGCAACCTTTTTACTTCACATCTGCGAGCCTGCCACCTTCAGTTGCCACAACATATGAGACTTCAATAGCCAGGGACTCAACTGTGCATTGCGTATGAGCCGAATAGAAGGCCCGTTCAGCACTCGGACCCACACAAAGCTGTTCATTCAGCATAATTTCTGGAAAGGTGTCCAGGTCACTGCGGTCCTGCATATGATATATGATTAATACCCAGAGGTTTCTAAGCGCGGACCCGGGGATCGAACCTGTGGTGCTCAGTGTCGTCTTGCTTCCAAGGCCAGCACGTTGCCCCTGAGCTATCCTCCCAAGACATGTGCACTTCAACTTGTTGGTAAAGGACCTTTTCACATGGCACTTGCCATAAGTCTTACAACCCAAAAGCTTTGTGTTAATTTTGGAGGGGGCGGGAGATTTAAAAGCTCAAATAAATACCAAAATATTGCTAGTAATTGCAAAACGGCAGGAGCATCGGCCCATCACACATCAGAGCATGCTCTGACGTCCCACTGTAGTAACTGAACATTTCTGAAGCCGTAGATAAGTCGTCAAGGTAAGTTATTCCATTCAGTTACATCTTCATATGTAAAGTACATAAAGGGAAGGAGGACCACCAACCTGTGCCCACCACGCAGGCTACAATGACAAACTGCCCCTGGTGGAACAGCAGGAGTAGGGCCATTCTACATTCACATGCAGTGGCACCACCTGTGCGCGGGTCAAACTTTTCTGAGGTCCCGGTTTGGACCTGGGACCGCCCACCCTCTCTTCCCGGTACTGAACCACCCGCAACCCTCTATGCACCCTTTTACAGTATCCCAGTTTCCCCTTGACCACCTCTGTCCCTCATATTACACTGCCCTACCCAATCGACCCTCTCACCGCCGCCACCTCCTTAACAGTGACCCCAACAATCCCAGCCCTGCCATCCCCGAACTCCCTGGAAAAACACTGCCCCCACCACCTCTCACAAAGTCCCCTGCCTGCTTTCCATTGCCTGCTCCGTAGCCAAGAACAGACACAGCATCCATGATTTCCTGACTTCTCCAATCTGCTCATCATCACAGAGACCTGATTCTCCACTCATGAAGCATTCCCATCGGACTACTCGCTCATCACCCACAACAGACCATCTAGAGGAGGTGGGATAGCCATCCTCCACAAACCTCACATCGCCCTTATCTCCACTGTAACACAACTCAGCACAGCTAACTGCGAACCCCTCCTAGTCAAACTCTCTCTTGCCTACTCTCTCACACAGCTTTCTACTCATTTATAGGCCTCCCGGCTACGGCAGACACTTCGCCAACAGCCTTTGCGACTCACTATCAGCCATTCTTTTTAACCACCCTGCACTAACCCTACTGGAAGACTAACATCTGGTTCGACCTCCCCAATAACTCCATTACTCTACCCCTAGTCGCCAGCCTCCAGGCACTCAATCTCGCCCAGTATATCACAGGACCCACGCATACTGCTACGCGCACCCTCAATGACATTTTTCAGCTCTTCCATCTCCATCACCACGTCCACCTTTCAACCCCTCATCTGGACTGACCACTCTGCCACACTTGTCTCTCTCCTCACACCGCCGCCACCCCCAATTCCTGCTTTACCCCTGGTAAGGTAACATTTTGTAAAGTCCATCTGGTGTGGGACTTCACAAGACTTTTCTCTTGGTATTAGGCAGACCCAACTCTTAATATAGGGTTGTACTACACAAGTTGGTAGAGTGACTGAGCAGCCAGGATTATTTTAGGAGGGTAATGTGAGCTGTAGAGTAGCCCAATGAAATCAGTAAACACAAGGCACCAGGTAAACACTTACATACTTAAGTTATATTCAATGATTTATTTGTGTATACATAAGGCAAATGACGCATTCTTTAAAAAGCATCAACTAATAGTAACATTCAATGGAAGATATAATTCATTAAAACAAGAACGAATAATTTAGGTGAGCCATTCTTTTCTATGCTTGACATGTTTCAGCACACGGAGTGACATCAATCCAGGTCAGTATTAGCACTTATTTTTGCTCACCATTACATAATTGGGTGGAGGAAGGAAAATGGTTAGAGTTGATGTAGAACAAACTTTCAACTGGTTCAATAGATAGTTTCTTCCAGAGAGATGTAGGCAGTCTTTTATCCCAGCAACAATAGTGATAACAATTAAAACCTGTAAGAGAACAAGCACTGCCAAAGTCAATAGGCTTAAGAAGAGGAGCCTTTTGGAAACCAGGGCAGCCAAAGTCAATAGGACAGTTCCAGTTCTGGTGCAACTTTTCTTAGAAAAATGTTATCAAACAGTCAGGAGTTTGTTGAAAAATCACAGGAGCTGAAGGGGAGCCCACTTGATGGAGCACAAGCTGGAAGGCCTGCACAGGTGAGTTGAGGTCAACTCCAAAAGGGGTTAAAATAGTACTTCCCAAGCCAAGGAGCACTACCAATGGCAAAATGTAGTTATACCCCAAACCCCACAGTACCTTAGAATAGAAGGAGTGGTTCCAGCTTGGCAGCAATGGATTCCTTGGGATCCAGCACTTCGTTGTGGTTTTGGCCCCTTTTTCTCTGGGCCAACGAGAAACAAATAGCACTATTTGGAGTTTGCTCATTCCTGGACTCTGGTGAGGGAACTCTGGACAAAGAATTTCTGCGTCTGGAGATTCTCAAAGGTGCCCACGACGTTTGGGCTGGATACAATCTCTGCAAGATGATGCATTCGATAATGGTCAAGGGTCCCCGGACATTCGGATTCTGCAGCATAGAAAAGTCAGAGCAAGTCATGGGATGAGCCAATATAAAGCAGGTCTCGAGGCTAGTTGTTCCCACCTGCCAAAAAGTAAACGGCGTCAGTACAGCTGCAAGGCTTCACCCGCGCTTCTGTGGTCCTGGAAGGTGCTGCTGACATCTCTGCTTTTCCTCTTTGTCGGATATGAGGTTCCAGTGATAGACTCTGCATATAGTCCCAAAAGCCACTCCTTTTATACAAAGTCCCATTCATTCACAGCCCTACAGCTGTCAATCAGACAGGAGGGGGTCGGCCTCTAGGACAGCCACCCATCCAGTTGGAACTGGTTTCGGCATGCCTACAAACGAAGGCCAGTGAGGTTTCGGGCTTCCCACTCATGTCCCGCCTTCCCAGACACACTGGAGCCTTGGCGGGATTCAGGGCTGAAGCCTGCCAAAGGTAAAACACACAAAGGACTCAAACCTAGTTTAACCAACAGAGTAAAATCCCAGAAGAACTAACAAACAAGAAATTGTAAAAAACGAAGACAGGAGTCATTTTGGAAAAATTGTCACCGATGGATGCTGTACTGCAGCTGAAAAATCAGCCTGCTAATACCATGCACAAAAGGCAGTAAAAAGTAACCACTTTCACCAGCCATTCAAGTTATTTAGTGTAAGAAAATGTTACATGAGAAGTGTGATAAGGAGTTACTATGTAAACTCACAGCACTCCACATAGGGTGGTATGTGCTGTACCCACAAACGAAAAGTTAAGTAAGATAAAAGCCATCTCACTATTCTTAGGAACGGTAGGGACTTCACAGTGGCACTGCGCAGAGGGTGCTGTGTGTCACTATACAAAAAGCAGATGCTATGGAGTTTACCACATTCCATTAAACAGTAAAAAATCCAAGTCAGAGAAAAACACATGCGTGAGTGGCAAACAAGTACTAGTCACTCAGAAGGTTAAAATCTAAAATATCCCAGATTCTAGCAAAAGAGATGAGGTTCTCTAAGGTTAAAGGGAATTAGTACAGAAACTGATCATTCTCCTGAACACCCCTGCATCTCAGTTCAAGTGCTGGAACAGGGTCAAAGTACTACCGGACCTGGCCGAGGCGCTGCTAAGCACCCTCCACTCGCTCACGACCTCAGATAGACCATTACCCATAGAGCTCTTCAAATCTGCCTAAACGATTCCCTTATTCCCTTAACCCCCTCCATGTCTGCTCCCTTCCGCAAAGGACCTACCCCCAAATGGTTCATCCACCCACCGGAAGACTCTAAAAACCCACAACCACTCCCATGCAAATGGCGAGCTTCCAGAACCCTGCAAAGCAAATCAGTACTCTCCCATTACCACAGAAATTACAAATTGGAGAAAAGCATATTATAACAATTGGATTCTGAACTGCCTTAGCGGCAGCAAAGAGCTTCACAGGATCATACCAGAATTCCTGATCCCGTCCTTCACTGCAGCCCCGATTGCATCCTCAAAAACGCTCTGTAACTCCCTGCCTCAACACTTCCACAAAACAACACTAGACAGGACGGCCACCCTCAATGCCAAACTCTCCATTCTGTCCGTCCACCCTACATCCGCTCTACAAGGACCAACCCTCCTCTCACCAAAGAACTCTTCTTTCTGCTCTATCAACCCCATCTTGAGCGAGGAGTTAATGAAACTACTATACGTCCGCCAACCCTCCGGCTCCCCCCTCGACCTATGTCCCACCTCTTGCCTCAAAGAAATGTTCACCTCCACTTGTGCAGGAGAATTGGCGAGGTTTACTCTTAACAACTCCCTCACCTCCAGCAACTTCCATGAATCCTTCAAAACTGTGAATGTAAAACCTCTGCTTAAAAAAGCATCCCTCGACCCTCTCCTACCAATCAACTACAAGGCCATTTCCAACACCCTATTCCTGGCAAAATTCCTCGACCGCACTGCATACTCCAAACTCAATGGTTTAGTGGAATCTAACAATCTCCTAGACCCCACGCAATCCGGTTTCTGTCTGCGCCACGGAACAGAAACCATGCTGACCTCTATCTTGGATGACCTCAAAGTGACAGGAGACCCAGGAGGATGGCCAGCACTTGTTCTTCTTGACTTCTACGCAGTGTTGGGCACCATTAACCACATGATCCTTCTTGCCAGACAGCACTCCCTAGGAATACGAGATTTAGCGTTCACCTGGGTTACCTCATTCTTCACCAATACAGAGCAAATCAGCCATCTCCCCCTTTTCTCTCTGCATCACGCCCGGTAAACACTGGAGTAGCCCAAGGCAGCTGCCTCTCTCCCCTTCTCTTTATACCTGTACATGACCCCACTGCCCACAATCATCAACCTCAACTTCTGTAACTATGCGGATGACACAGAAATCATCTAGAGAATTCCGAAATCGACCACCTACCCTCACCCTGACCTAGCAGCATGTCTCACTGTCATTGACCGCTGTATGACGGCTAACCATCTCCTTCTGAACCCAGGGGAAATGGAGGTCATGATGTGCAGCAAAACTGCTCTATTTACCCAAATGACTCCCTGGCTACCCTCAGTCCGCCCTCCCCCCACCTACCACCACCACCACTGTCAAAAACCTTGGCTGCACAATGGACTCGGACCCAACTCGGTCTAAACACATCAACAATGCATCCAGATCCTGTCATTTCCACCTTAGGCTTCTGAAGCGCATCTTCCCCTACCTCACCTTCCCCAACAGACTGGCAGCAATTATGGCCATTGTCCTATCCAGCCTTGATTATACAAACTCCCTCTACCTGGCCTACCATCTAAACAAACTCCAGAGAGTCAAAAATTCAGCTGCAAGACTGCTTCTCGCACTGGGATGAAGAGACCACATCTCAGCTGTCCTTCGCACCCTACACTGGCTGCCAGTTGGATGCAGGGCCACCTTCAAATACCTATGTATTACCCACCAAGCAGGGCACAAAGCAGGCCCAAATTCCTACAAGAAAAGATTATGCCTTACTGCACAACTCGCATCCTAAGGTCAAGCACTGCCCTCCTCCTAGTGGTCCCCACCTCCAATTCGGCTAGGATCGCAGGGTCCGACAACTCAACTCTGGTGCCAATTTTGTGGAACTCACTTCCTCCACGCATTAGACTCAGTGAAATCTGCATGGCTTTCCGGAAGGCACTAAAAACCTGGCTTTTTTGCCTAAAAAACATAAGGAATGCCCTGGCCACTCTACTTACCACTTCCTCTCAATACGGGCCCTTTTATAGACTCTCAGGCCAGACAATATCTACTCCCATTATCTGGAGCCTTTGCCCCAGACTTGAAACCCGAATCATAGTAGCACCCATGTACATGATGGAATTGAAACATTGCCTTGTTCTGCCAGGTATACTGCATACTCTGAGGCCTAGAGATATCCATCTCCAATAATCTGGACTGATTGTGCTAGTCTCGTAACCCAAGCACTAATAGCACTCATGAACTTGATCAATTCAATTGTGCAATTATGCCCCAAGCTATCAGCCTAAGAAAAGCACATGCTTGCTAACCCTAGTCCTCTGGAAATCCATGAGCAGAACTAGATACCGGAGGCCGTCTAGCACTTATTTTGCTTATCGCACCTATCTGGGAATGTATTTAGTAAAACTACCTACCGGGAATCTAACTTGCTGAACAGGCAACCCGAGCACTAATAGCCCTTATGAACTTGATCAGTGCCCTGCAAATATGCACTGCGCTATCAGTCCAGCTGATGCACTTGCTTGCTTATCCTACACATCTGGAAATCCCGGAGCAGAATTATATGCATAGGACTAGGGCTGTACCGAATAGCATATTTAGTATTCGGCCGGATACCGAATAGTTTGTCAACTATTCGGCCGGAGCCGAATAGTGAGCCGAATAGTTTTTTTTAGGCAAGGGGCCGGGGGGGGGCACATTTCAAAGCGAGGCCGCCGGGGTGGCCTAGGTGACCCGGCGGCCTCATGAGTCTGGGGGCGCAGCTCCTGTAGGAGCGGCCCCCAATGCAAAACAAATGTCGGGCCACCGGCTTTGCACCGGTGGCCCGACCAGCATAAATGAAATTACCGTGATGATGGGGCATGGGGGGGCACATTTGAAATCGAGGCTGCCGGGGTCGGCAAAGTGCCCCGGCGGCCTCATGAGTCTGGGGGGGGCGCTCCTGTAGGAAACAAGGGAAGACAAATAGATTGGGTTGAGACCATTGATGCATTTATAGACAAGTGGAAAAGAATATATCTCCAAAAAGGCAAAAGTGATTTAGATAAAGAGTAAATAACAGAGGAGCGTGGGGAAAGTAAGCATAGGAGACAGAAAGAAGGGTTTTCAGCAGAATGGAAAGGAGCAAGATGGAGGCAAGAAGCAAAGGAGAAGGGAAGAACAGTACTCGATACGAGAGAACATTAAAGACGTGATGAGGTGCTTAGTAGCGCGAAAAGACACAAATGGATGAGCACAATGAATGATAAACAGTTAGAAACAACAGGAATGAGCAATGTTTGAGATATGGAGAGAGAAGGAAAGAGAGGAATCAAAAATAACTCCTAGGATGTGAGCAGAGGTCGATATATGAAGAGATAAAAGGGGAGAAAAGAAAGGGAAGGATGGTGGTTGGGGGCCAAGGTGTTAGCATGAATGAAAAGAACCTCCGTCTTAGAGGGATTGGGGTGAAAAATTGAGTGGGGAATCCAGAGTTGGACACGCGAGAGTCAGTTGAAGACAGTGGAATGGAGTAGGTCAGTGAATGAGTAAAAATAAATTAAAATGTGTGTAGCATCAGTACAGAAGTAATGAGATAAGATAAAGGAAAATAACAGCAGAGAGGGATAGTGTAAAGGGGGAAAATGAGAGGGCTGAGTACAGAACCTCGTGTAACACCACAGAGGTGTGGGTGCGACAGTGTAGTATGCCCAGACCAAGAATCGGGGTAGGAAACTATTAGAGAGATAGGAGTGGGACCATTTAAGGACAGAATCAGATAACCCAAGAGAAGTGAGAGAAGACAGAAGAACAGAGTGATATACAGTATCGAAGGCTGCAGAGAGATCCAAAAGAATAAAGACAGGAGAGTCTCTACAGCGATCCCTTCACTGGCTGACCGTAAAGGACATATTTAATTATTTATTTTAATTTTTGTAACGCGCCAACATGCCCATAGGCCTCAGGGAGCACACAAAGACAAGACAAGGACAAACAGGCACATAAGGCAGAAGAGGAGGGCAGAGTCAATGAGCTATTCCTGGTTGAAAAAGTGAGTTTTTATGGCGCGTTTGAATACAGTATAGCTCTGGATTGCCGTATCGCGTTGTAGTGCATTCCAAAGAAGGGGGCCCTGAGCATCGAGTGTGGTGCTTCCAAATTTGGCTGTCCTAAATTTGGGGTGTTTGAGGATGACTGCAGTGGATGAGCGAAGATTTCTCTCATTAGGCTTGGTACTAATGCGGGCTGACAAGTATGTCGGACTGCTGAGACTAAGGCATTTGTGGGTCGTAGTAAGCACTGTGTGTGTTATACGATGTTTGACCGGAAGCCTGTGAAGTTTTTTCCTAAATGTGGAGATGTGTGTACGACGAGATTGGTTGAAGATATTGCGTACAGCATTATTCTGAGCCACTTGTAGTGATTGAATGTTGGAGGCTGTAGTGCCAGCTAGGAGACTATTACAATAGTCTAATCTAGAATCAATCAGTGCCGTGGACAAGAGGGCACAGTTCTCTTCCGAGATGAATGGGCGAATGTATCCTATTCGCTTGTTTATGAGACCGCAGCTGGACTTAATGCTGGAGACGTGGGACTTCATGGAAAGTTCTTCGTCCAGAACAACTCCTAGTGTCTTGACTTTCTTTTGGACAGTGATAATATTATCTGCAATGGGGAAGCAGGTGTAGTTGGAATCAAGTTTGGTCTGAATATTTTTAGATGACACAATAAGGAGTTTGGTTGTTTTGTCATTGAGAGCAAGGGAGTTGCAGGCCATCCAGTCCTGTATGGCTTTGTATATTTTATTGATGGTTTCAACGTCATTGCTATAAGAGCCACTCAGCTGTATGACTACCTGAGTATCGTCAGCGTAGTTTGTGTATTGCACTCCTAATATGCTTAGGAGGTCTAGAAGGGGACGGATGTATAGATTAAAAATCAAAGGCGACAGGCAGGATCCCTGGGGAACTCTGCATGTCTGAGAGATGATGGATGATTGATTGTTGCCTGCACAGACCCTAACCATTCTGGGACCCAGAAAGGAAGCTATCCATCTAGATGCTATTACGGAGCAATTGGCGACTTCTCCAAGCCTTGACACCAGTAAGCTGTGATCAACTAGGTCAAAGGCTGCGGAGAGGTCCAATAGCATGAGCAATGTGGCTTGATTTTTGTCAGCTATGCTAGGTAGGGTGGATTTAAGGTCTAGCATAGCTGTCTCAGTCCGATGACAAGCTCTATAACCTGACTGACGGGTTCCCAAAATGTTATGTTTTTCAACATGGGCCTGTAACTGCAGGCAGGCAAGTTTATCCAATAGCTTGAGGATAAACGGCACCTTTGTTATGGGTCTGTAGTTGTCGGTGTTGGTTGGATCAAGGTTTTCCTTTTTTAATAAAGGTGTAATCCAGGCCGATTTTAACTGGTCCGGCACCAGACCCTCGTCAAAGGAAAGATTTATCAGTTTGGTAATCCATGGAACCAATGTTTCCGAGGACTCCTTGAGAATACTTGTGGGACAGTCATCTGTGCGACAAGAAGTGGTTTTGAGGTCTTCGTCTTCGGTGTAGTGCATAAAAGAAAATTGAGGGATGGTGTTTTCAATTATGTTGGAAGGAGTGGGGTCTGTAGAGGTTTGCGTTGGTGCTATATTGTTAAGAGCTTTCTTGATTTTATCTTTGTGAGAGTCGATCTTGGATAGAAAGGCATCATGAATGCCCTGACACCACTTATCATCCTTAATGATGTTATTAGTGGGTGGAGGCTGATTTTGAAACTCAGCTAGGATTTTAAAAAGCTCACTAGCGTTGGATTGTGCGTTCACAATTCTTTCATTATAGTGTTTTGCTTTAGCCTCAGTGATGAGTTTTTTGTAGCAGAGGATGGATTTTTTATAGTTAGTTAGGGTATTGTCATTTGGATCCTTCCTCCAAGCTCTTTCGAGGGCTCTTTTTTCTTGTCTGACGTCAAGAATGTCGTTAGAGAACCAAGTGTGGTTTCAGTCTTTATTGCTTTCATTTTCAGTGGGGCAAGATCGTTGACTGCTTCCTTAATATTAAGTGACAGATGATTAATAAGTTCAGAGGAGTCAGCAAAGTTATCAAGGGATTGAAGCTTGGTGGACAGCAGCGTAGCTAGTTTAGGGGCTGTTAGGTTTTTAAGGTTGCGGGACATTTTTTGAATGCGCAGATGGATGTTGAGTTTGGGAGGGGATGAGGGTAGTGAAATCTTGGCCTGAATAAGAAAGTGGTCAGACCAAATACATTGCGTGGCCGAGATGTCAGAGATGTTGGTGTTTTGGGACAAGAGCCAGTCCAGGGTGTGACCCTTATTTTACGTGGGAGACTTCATCCACTGAGTAAGGCCGAAGGAGGTGATGGTGTCCATAAAATTGGTGCCCACTTTGTCCTGCTGGTCATTAGCCCAATAGTAGAAATCACCCATGATAATAACAGGGCATTTAGTGGTGCAAATCTGAGCCAGCAAGTCACTAAGCTGCTCTACAAAGAGGGGCATGACTCTAGGTAGACGATAGATCATGAGTGTATTTAAAGTAGTATGTGGGGAGGTTTTTATTTTCACCCATAGAGTCTCACAGCCTTCCGGAGAAATATGGGTAATTTCATGACATTCAAGGTTGGACTTGCACATTAGTGCAAATCCGCCGCCTTTTCCCCGTGCGCGATCTGCTCTAAAAAGGGTGTAGTCATCAGGCGTGGAGAGTGTGGCTTGGGTAAGTAGGTCAGAGTTGAGCCAGGTTTCGGTAATGCTGAAGAAGTCTGGTTTGAGATCATTTGTTAAATCCGCAATTTCCACGCCGTGTTTGTATAACGAGCGTGTATTGAGAAGGGAGAGAGATAAAACCAACAATGGTGCAATCTTGGGTCCTTTTTGTGTTGGACCAATGCAATGTTTTATTTAAGCACATGATGGAACAGAAGCAAGAAGCAAATCCAACTTAATGAGAAAGAAACAGCTAGCAAGCAGGAAAGTCACAAGGCCTGCAAGAGCAGAGATTTTCAGCGAACCGGCAAGCTGTGGCGATGACTGGTGAAGACCGGCGTGACCCAGAAGCACCGGCGCTGAAGCGCCTGGACAAGGAAAAAATACCCAAGGCGTCTTGGGAAATGTAGTTTCAAGGAACTCCAAGTAAATACAACACAACACGCATACACGAGAGTGCTTTGCTCTCAGCCACACACTCAGTAACTCACAGAATAAGCCCTTAAAACACACGTGTGCAAGGAAAGAAAATGCACAGTCAAGTTAAACAAATTAGAAGCAGAGTAAGTCACTGACACTGCCGTGATGGATCATAGTAGATTTTAAAGTCCTTAGTTTAATCTTTCATTGTTTGAACAACCTCGCTCCCTCATACTCTTAAAACAAAATCTGCAGGTATTTACCCACACGTCGGTTGCGCTCAAGAGACTCATGGCTGTTGGTAGTTCCACCTTCCGTCTGTGTCCTCAGGGGAGAGCGAATATTTGGAGAGTATGGTCCCAAATGATGGATCAGTTTGCTGAGATCAACATTCTGAAATCCCTCCTGCATTTTCGTAAAGCCTTAAAAACCTACCTGTTCAAGTGATTGACAGGTGGTTAAACTACCAAGACCTGGCCTTGTGCTGCATTTACCGCAGCTGAGTTTGCTTCCCTATTCGACATTACTAATAAATTAGCCTCCATCCGTGCCAAAATACGATTTAGTTCGTCCAGAGCGTGATACAAATAACTCAAATCAATTCAAATCAGAATGACGAGCCTATAGGAGAGTATTGGAAATGCGAAGGAGAGCCAACCCCGTGGAGTGGGAGGAGCGGAAACCAGACTGAAAAGGAGAAAGAACAGAATGAAGATATAGGTAAGATGAAACATGAGAATAGACAGCGCACTCAAGAAATTTAGAAAGAAAAGTTACAAGAGATAAAGAGCAAACATTTTCAGGCGAAGTAGGACCAAGAGTGGATCTTTCAATGTAAGTATGATCATAGCACGTTTAAATGAGGATTGAAAGCAGGAGTTGGAAAGAGAGATATTGATGAGGCAGGTAAGATAAGGATTAAGATGAGGGTATAAGAAAGGATAGGAGAGGATCAAGAGGGGAAGCAGTGGAATGGGCACAGATTTACAGGGCTGCAGTATCGAGATCTGTGAGTAAAGATGAGCATCAAAAGGAGTGGTTGGGAGGGGAAGAAGCGGTGGGAAGCAACCTTGGTGAAGCCAGGGGAATAGAGGGGAGATGAGAGAGAGTGATCAGGAGGGCGAGGAGAAAGAATATTTGTGAGTAGTTGGAAGAGATGGGAGAGCAGGTAAGCTCAGGAAAATAATGTTTCTTAGCAGCCAGAAGATAGGAAGATGAGTGGAAAGAAGAGAGTGTAGTACGATCAGGCGGGGAATCAGATTCCTTCCTCTGCCGCTCCACTCTACGAAGAGTAGTGTGAAGGGAATGAAGGCGGAGGAAAGCCAGGGTTGTGGGGTTTGTGAGAGGGAGAGAAGGGGCAAGAGCAAAATAGGAGTCTACGGTAGAGAAGATAGCGGTATGAAGAGACGTTGCTATGCTATCAGGGGACGGGTGGAGACGGCATCGTTGGGGGGTAAGAAGGAAGAGATTGAATGAGTGAAGATCACAATGAGAAAAGGTGGTTGGAGGGAGTGGGGAAACAGAATGTGAGGGGAGAGAGAGGGGGAAATGATCAGAAGAATCAATAGGGTGTGGCAGTAATAGTGACGCTGATAGAAGCAAGTGTAGAAACAATGAGGTCTTAGTAGGAGCCAGAGGAATGAGATGGGGGTTGGGAGAGATAGAGTTATGAGAAAAGATTCCATAAGAGAACAGGGGATACAATGTAAGTAGTAAGAAGAGGAAGGTTAAGGTCGCCAAGGAGAAAAAAGAAGAAGAGAGGCGGAACAGAGGATAGAAGGAAGCCAAGTTCATTGTGAAAGTTTAGGGTGGTGGCATAGGGCCTCTAGATAAGAAAAGCCACTAGACGAGAATTAGAAAGGGAAGAAAGGCGCAAGTCTAAATAGGAAAATTGGAAAAGGTCAGGGGAAGAAAAGGTAGGGATCCAGGAAGAGTGGTAGAGAATCCCAGTGCCATCACCTCGACCAGAGGCACGAGGGCTGTGGGAGGAATGGCAGAGGTGGTAAGGAAGGATAGATGGCTTTATTTGGGGCAATCCAGGTCTTGGTCAGGTGAGGAAATAGAAAGTTAAATCAAAAGAAGAGGTCAGGTATAGAATGTGATTTGTAATGGACAGAGCAGGCATTAAGAAGCCCAGGGCTGATAAGGCGAGTGAGGGGTGGGAATCAAAGCTTATATGCAAATAACACAAGTTGAACATGTTTCAAGAATGGTTAGGAACAAGAGGGGGAATGAGCCTACAGGACAGTCTGGTAGGGTTGGAGGAAGGCATGCTGAGTAAAGAGAAAACGAAAGAAGAGAGAAGAGGAGTGGGAAGGGAAGATAGAACACGCATTGCCAGACGCAAACAGGACATACTCACGCCTACGGATGGGGTCACCCTTTGATTAGGACGCCCAGAAGGAAGACAGGGATATGGCAGGAAAAGAGTCACAAGATCCCTCAAGTGACCCACTGATACAGTGAAGAGGCGGCGCCTACGCGCACCAGATATAGATGCATGGGCGAGCCAGAAGCAGTGAGCCCATGTTGGTGGGGGCACCTGATGGAGCACCCTAGCTCCGTTGATGAGAGAACAGTCCTGAGTTCCAGAGCAGAGAGATCAGCTGCTGAGAGGCCAGCGGTGAATGCAGGAAGTTCACAGGTCACATGATCCCTCACATGACCCGCCACAGTGGTGAGGATGCAGAGGCATGGTCTGGCGTTTAACAAGATCTTCAGGGCTCATAACTCCTGGTACATCCCGAGAGCATGGTCTATAAAGCTATTATGCCACTTTTTTCAAAAATGGGGGACAAAGGCAACCTGCCTGGAGTGGTTGCTGAGAACTAGCAACACTCTGGAGGGGCAAAACTTAGAAAACAGTCAGGCCACATTTACCAGGTGTGTCCCAGGGTAGACTGAAGGCATCAAAGTGGGGGGCTCAGGGGACAGACAGCTGCACTCTAGTAGCCTGACAAGGTAAGGAGTGAGGGCAGGCGATTTCTCGACCAGGCCGCGTCTGTCAGGTGTGGCCCAGGTGTGGGGGGAGAGCAGCACTGTGTGGGGTTCTCTGCAGTGGGCTGTCAGCGAAACACTCCCTTGGAGAGGACGTTCCACACAGAGAGCCATGCAACACTTGTAGCAGGACTGTCAGTGCGGCGCGCCTGTGATGAGAGGGCGTGCCACGCTGAGAGCTATGCTCCCAGTGCATCAAGCCCGGGGAAATGATGAGGCTTCCCTCATTGGCCAATTTACAGGCTATTCCGATTTTCAAAGTCATACCAAGTCGTATAGCAGAGACATTGGCCAATGTTGGAGTGCCACGTCACTCCCTGGGACATAATGTGCAATTTTCACCAAACACGTACTTTGTCTTCTTTTGATGTTGCAGCATCCCCAGAAGTCAGTGCACCATCACAAGCCACAATATCACCAAGCTGGAAGTAAAGGACCCTAGGAAGCCCAAGCTCTTTGCGATCTCTGCGCTAGCTGCAGATCACAGGTTTCAATCACGTCTCAGCCAGCTTCCCTGGTCGATATGAAACAATGTGATAATATAGGGTGGCGCTACCCGCCCTATCGTTAAGGAGAAACCTATCATCCATCGGAAATGCAAACATTCTATGGCTAGTAACTTTTGAACTGGGAAATTTCATGCAAATCCGTGTAGCGGCTCAAAAGATATAAAGGGCCAAAAAAAGGGTGTGTTTTTCAATTTTCCATTCATTTTCCCATAGGGAAAATGTCAAATGTGTGCTCATGTGCTCAACCCAAACCACTGGACAGGATTGAGACAAATAAGAAACAAGTTGGACAAACAGCAATCAAAGGAAATCCTTTGTTAGGTTGATGTAAATCCATCCACTAGTTTTTTTTTGTTTATTTGTTTGCTTCTGTACCCAAACAGTTAGTCATATCTCCCATGATGTATTGCTGGTGCCGAGTATTTTCATTTCTGAAAGTCCGCCAATACCCGATTCGATAATCAAGGTCAAGAATCAGCATGAACGGTGATGTTTTAGTGCTGGTAAATGTGTTAAAATAGCTTATAATGGCATAGTTATTTTAATAGAAAGTGTGCAAATACACACAAGAGGAATCAGATGCTTGTTTACTATATCCTTTGTTGCGATTGGACTACCTTTTCACTGGACTTAACAGTGAGGTTCTCGATTCATGCCGGACGTCAGGCAGGAAGATGGATACATGATCGTACCTCCCTCTTCTTTGTCACGGTACCTTGTTAGGAATCCTACCTGAACTCCTTCATCCCTCTTCTTTTTCCCAGTTCTGAATAGTAATCTTACCTATGTACCCCTACACCCATCTTCCTTGTCACTATCACCCACTTATTACACCTCAATCTTTTTCGTCACATTGCCCCATTAACTCCACCCCACTCTTCTTCATCACAGGTCACCACTAACGCTGCCTCACTCTTCGTCACAGCCCCCCACCATGCCCACCTCACTCTTCCTCATCACAGACCCCACCTAAATCCACCTCATTCTTCGTCACATTCCCCCACCTCACTCTTCCTCATCACAGTCCCCCAGTTAATTCCACCTCACCCTTCTACATCACACTCCCCCACTAGCTCCACCTCACTCGTCCTTGTCACAGTCACCCCACTAACTCTACCTCACTCTTCCTCATCATAGTCCCCAGCGACCCAAGCTCACTTTTCCTCATCACGTCCCCCACTAACTCCACCTCACTCTTCCTCGTCCCAGTCCCCAATAAGAAAGATGAAACATTTGAAAAGCGTGTTTCTGCATATACCAGTGGTGCAAGCCACTTTACCCAATGGTAGCTCTAGGTACCTTTTTGGTAGCCATTTGGGTGCCAGTGGGGTTTTATGTAATCCTCCTCTAGGCCATTTTGTGTTTCAGGGTTTCCTTTGTTCAGGGTGACCATATGGTATTCCTAAAATGGCCATTCTGACTAGGTGGGTTCTTTGAGAACCCACAATGGCACCACCCATGTAGGTCCTTACTGGTTTAAGCCAGCATAGGTCCTTGGACTATTCTCACTTCTTGTTAGGGTGGCTTAGGCTCAGTGGCAGTCCTACTGACCAACCAGTATGGCTGTTACTCTGACCGTTTGCCACCAGGCAAAGTGATTGGCTGGCTGATCTTTTGGGAGGAATTTCCATTTGGCATGGATGAAGAGGACACGATTTTTTGATTTTTATTAAATATAAAATGTTGCAGGCAATTCTCTCTCAGACAAGGTGGTCTGCTCTTCAGATACCCCCTCTCCAAGAACTCCATGCCAAAAGCATTGCGTGCACCTTTGCACAGCTGAATCTGTATCCTGATCTGCAGCTTCTGCTCACATGTGGCACAGAGCAAGTTCAGCGAGCACAGATGACCACTGACAGCCAAGCCGTTGCCACTCAGGGATGCATTAAAGATATGATATGGCATTTATAACGCGCCTATACACAAGTGCTTCAAGGTGCGACGAGGCAAGGGATGGGGAACCGACGGAGGACAGACAACGATCCTACTAGGCCAGCTGTCATTCAGATCGAGCAAGTGCATGGGAAGGGGCAGAGGGGAAAGTGCAGTGTAGGGGGAGGGTGCAGTGCAGTAAATGGGGTAATAGAATAAATAACAATAGGTAACAGTACAGCCTGCTGGTGGCAAGTGCAAGGATAAGTGCAGGCATCAGGTGTCAAGTGCTGGTAGTGGGACTGTATGGATACAGAAAACAGTCCCCAAGTGCGGGGGTTGCCAGGAAGTCAGTGCAGGTATGCATCTGGCGGGGGAGTGGACTTGGGGCCGAGATCAGAGGGTGGCCAGGTAACCAGTGCAGTTTCAATTTCAGCCAGGAGGTGAACAGGGGAGAGGAGGAGAAAAGGCAGAAGCAAAGAGAAAGGTTTTGATGTGCTTCAGGAACCAGAGATGGTTCTCCTCAAGTTTCAAAAAGGCAAGGAGGCTGTTCCAGACAGAGGCCCCAGCCGAAGAAAGAGATCTGCCACCAACTTGTTGCTTGGAGAAGCGACTGACCCTGCGGGAGTTGGAGGCGGATGATTGAAGAGCTCGAGACGGAAGATATTTAGGAAGAGAGAGTTGAAGATATTGAGGCCCCAGAAGGCCTTGTGGACAATGCAGAGGGATTTGAACTTAATCCTTGCAGCCACTGGGAGCAAGTGCAGAGATTTCAGTCCTGGAGACATACAATCCCTGGGCTTGAGGCCAAGGACAAGTCTTGCAGTCCTGTTCTGGATGACTTGCAGATGGCGGGGAGTAGAAGCAGGCAGATTTAGAAAGAGGCTGTTACAGTAGTTCAGCCTACAGTGAACCAGAGCTCTGGAGACAGTGAGCTTCTGGGGGAAGGAGAGGAAAGGAAGAATACCTCTGAGGAGGTGAAGCTGGTAGTGTGACTTCTTAGAGACGTCAGAGATGTGAGGAGAGTAGGAGAGTGTGGAGTCAAAGATGACCCAGAGGTTCTTAGACTCACAGGTAAGAGCAGGAAGAGGGCCAAGAGAGGCCAGCCAGAGAGTGACAGGAAAGGAGGGAGCGAGTGTGCCGATGATGAGAATCTCAATCTTACTGGCATTAAGGTAGAGATAATTGGCGGCACACCACTCCTGGATAGCAGACAGACAGTCAGAGATGAGAGAGGGAGGAGAGGTGGCTCTAGGTAGCCTGAAAATGAGCAATGCACTCCTGTTCCCAAGAATCATATACCTTTGGGAGATGCTATCCCAGTGGCAGTTGTAAACTTTAAATATAAGCCATAGTGACTTTGGGTGCAGTGTCAAGCACCTCTCATACCTATTAAAGCCACATCCATTTGACATATCAGTGTCAGCACTGTGAGCCCAGCTCAGTTGCAGAAGGTTCATGTGTAATCTTGTCAGACAACCTGGTCATGCCAAGTGACGAGCAGGGGTCTGTATGGCTATGCCTCACCTAGGTTGCTCCATACCAAAATGGCCTTTGATGCTATTGACAATGGAAGGCGCTGAAGTTAGTGTAGACGGGGGAGCTCAAACCAGCTGGAAGAAGAATCCACCATCTTGTGTTCTCTCATTATCCCTAAAGCATTTTGGGTATGATGTCAGAAGGCAAAGTCTACCTGCTCCAAGGACAGGGGTTGGACCTCTAAAACAGGAATGCTTTACTTCAATCCCCTGTAGACCTTTAAAGGAAGAGCTCTCCCACTCCTTCCTAGATTTAGTTACGGAAAAAACACCCAAGGAAGAATTTTTTTAGAGAGTTGAGTCTCCAAAGCCCTCCATCAGTGATGTGAACACTGAGTATTCAAGGCGGAGGCGAGCTCTGTTACCTACCCATCCCCAGGATACATTGGGGGTGACATGCTCACTGGAACAAGACTTGCATCCTGTCAGTCATGTTGCTGCCTAGGATCTCATTATGGTGCTCTATGGGGCTCATGTCCCATCAGGCAACCTCTGGAATACTTCCATTGGGGTCTTCTTTTTCCTTCCATAGGGTTGTTCGTTGCAGAATCCACACCTGTGGGGCGGATCAGTCTTATCTCCATTAAAGTGGATAGTCTACCTTCTTCCATTTATTTAAATGGAACTTTGGCCCTAGTCTGAAACTTTTCCAAAGTTGGTCCTAGAACACTTACCTACACCTGGCCATTTTTCCGGGCCCAGTGAGCTCTGGACCTGGTTTTGTATTTTTAGTACCAGAGATTTTTTATTCTTTGGTATAAACATGTAATGCATTTCTACTATGGTTTATCTGTGGTTAAGTTTGTAACTAATCCCAGTGAAACTATTTTCCCTTGAAATTTATGAATCAGGTAATTGTTTCTAAAAAGGTTTTTATAAATTCCTAGAAAATGTGGCTATTGTTTACAATTGTTTCATCCTCTCTATGGCTATGTGTGTCTTAGCATTCATTTCAGTACTTTGTTTTAGGGGGTCTAAAACTAATGTGGAATATTTGTATAGGTTTTAGTGATTTTTTACATGGTTTCCTGCTGGTACAATTGTGTTTCCCATTTTATGCCATACCCTACCATATGCTTTAGGTGCTGGCCATCAGGTCTAGGGCCTTGCACACATACAAGGGTTGGGTTGTGTCTTTAGGTCAATGTACATTATTCTGCAGGCCCATAGGGGGATTACCTGCTTGCTAGGTTTTATGTTTCCATGCTTCTCCCCAGCCCCCTATTATTATATGTAGGACACACATACAGAAATTGGGGTTAGGAGAGTCTTTGCATATACATTAATATTTTATCTTTTATAATAGTGTGTGTTATTACCAGAGTACTCATTTGAAATGATAGATTTAGATGTGACTTTATTATAAAATATATATTTATCATTGTGGTGCATTATCAAGAGGTGTGTGGACTTGTTGCACCTTTGTATCAGATTACTATCCCTACATCTGAGCGTTGCGCATTGTCGCTCTATCCATGTTACCTCTGACCCAGAGGTTTCTTTCCTCTACCATGTTAATGATCGTCGAGTTGGATTTGGGGTAGCCAATATGCAGATAACACATGTTAGACATGTTTCTAGAGCAGTTAGGGACATGAGGGGGTCGGGAGAGAGAGTCTGTTAGGGATGTGGGAAGGCATGGTGAGTAACGAGAAAATTAAGAAGGAAGAAAGAAGGTGAGTGAGAAGGTAAGATAGAATGCACATTGCCAGATATTGGTCTCAGGCTGTCAGGTAATACCTTTGCCCAATGTGACTCGCCATTGCAGGATCAAGCAGACTGTTCTCCCCACTGGTTTGCATTCTCATCATGATCTAATTGGTTAAGGAACATTTTTCTTATTTTCTAGATTGTACAATGACAATCTCTTCCTCATCTAGGGGGTGATTTAACTTGAATCTGTGAGCTGCCAGAATATCACTGCATGGCTATTTGGTCTTTAGCCAATTACAAGAATTGGATTTGTTTCCATAACGCAAGACCAGGCTAGAATATCTCCCCATCCCCTGGCAAGCAGTGCTCATCTAAATAGACTACTAGTTTGTCGACCTGTGTCTGCGCTCTTGGTATTTTAAGTGATGTAGATTAACATCCTCTTTTTGATTGTAAGGAAGACCATTTAAAAGGAAGATTTTCATAGGTGAATACTTGGACACTGCAATGGTCCAGTTCATCAATTTTAGGCGTATTGGAATCCACACGACTGCATTTATCTCACATGGAGAATATGAATTTAAGTCCCTGAATGGCGGACTGGTTCCTCTGGGGTGTATTCAAAGACCCCGAACTGAAGTCCCTTTCACATGAAAAGCAGGATTTTTCCTACTGACACAAAACAGCATTGCATGTGTGATTGCAAACGAAAACTGAAGGGCCCTGTGAAAAAGTCCTACCTGTCTTTACCCAAGGAAAATCAGCATTTTAATTTACAAAGCAAGAAGAAAAATCAAAGGTCCCTTTCACATGAAAACAGTATTTTTAAACAATTTCACTAAAACGGCTATGCAGGTGTATTTACAGTTTAAATATGAAATTGTACCACTGCCAACAGGAAAAAAGTCAGGGAAAAAGACATGGTGCATGTTGACAAAAAGTTATGTATATTATGTTTTGCATACAAAATACCAGTGACATTTGAAGAGCCACTTTGTTTTCCATGGAAAAAAGTCAGCCCAAGGCAAACCCTTTTGGCTAGTGGGTGGCAAACTTCACAAAGAAATGCCCCACTGCAAGTCTGGATGTTACATCCCCCATCTAATTACAACTGCAATAAAGTGGGTCCTGCTAAAGGTGTGGACACCACAGTGCTCCCCATAGTTAATGACTCTGAAGGCAGTGATAGCAGGACAGTTCCCCTTGGCTGGAGGATGACTAAAAGGTGTGGAGACTGTGAGCTACAACTTCGAACAGGCAATCAACAAGCTGAAAACAAAAAGACAATAATAAAAACTCTGGTTACATGCTGACCCAGTGAGACCATATGGCCTGAAGGAAGGAGGATTGCCATTTGTCCGTGAAGATTTACAGTTAATTTAAAAGGACTATACATAGGGCTTTTTCCCAGCAACCATAAGGCAGATTTCCTAAATTTATGTGCCAATTTTTAGGCATTTAGGTAATTTCCAGGCGATTTTGGAGATATAAAATTCTTCCACATGTAACTCAGGGAACTGTAATGGCCATATAAAATGTTTTTCTGGTTGATCTGAAAATGTTCCAAATGTGAGAGTTGGTGAATGGGTGGAATGTAAAATTAGGAATATGGTCAATAAATTACATATTCATAAATGTTACGCTTTTTATTGAAACAGCAGAAAATTGCCACATGGCTGTGCACAATGGTTTGGGCCCGGCTGTCTTATTTAATTCCCCATGATTAGCTGAATCAGAAAATATGTATATTATGGCATTTATTAGTAAAATTACGACATTGTCACATAATTAGGTTTTTCCCAAAAATTGATATGAGAATAAATGTGGCTTGTAAATTAAGATGCCATATGTCTGTTCCAAGACTGTAAAATTGGTGGCGTCATCACTGCTATATAAGGGGGAGTGCACTAGGAGGAAGTGACAGAGCTCATTAAATTTACCATCAAAAAGAGTTCTGCTGCAATTTACCATCTGACAGCTGCAAGGGAACACCAAAGGAGATTACGGAGAGTGCATTTGGTTAAAGCCGTATTTTGCTAGGAAGGCCTAAACGCTGATGGTGGAGAGTGGGAGGCCATCGTTGAGAGTGGAGTGACCAGACCCGTATCCTATCTTTACAAAGTGTCATGTAATGCAGCTGGCTTTCGTGAACTTTAAACAGAGGCTTTCTATGCAAGTAGAACTGATCCCTGGGAAACCAAAAGGTGGCGGAACTTGCTTGCTTTAAATCCTTTCACTTCATAGTGGGCGGCAAAACTGAATAGATCCTTAGCCTACTTAACTAAAATATGAATTTTATTAATTCCCCATTTGGCGGAACACTACGGGTGATTTGTGTTAAAATTCAAAATTGACAAAGCTCACTTCCCAGTGCGCAGTGAAAAACTATAGCCTATAATTTAATTGGGTAATCATTTTTGCCCCGTTGACCGCGCTGCTTTAACGAAGAGGGGTGTCTTTGTTCTTAAATCAGCCCAATATTTTTGTCCAGCTTCCCCTAACAGGCCTTTGAATGGAGGGGGGTCTGAAAATCTAAACTTTACCAAATCACTATGTTTATTTTAACTCAAAAGTGTGGGTGAAGTCATAATTGCCATATGTCTTTGTGCTAATCTTGAAATCCTACTGCTAGCCTTTTAAGCCTGGAGGAAAATCAAAATTGCACAGCAGTACATTTCTAATTGTTTTGTTTCTCGATCAGTTTAATTATAATTTGCAGAAAGCAAAGAACTGTGATTTGTGGGGTGGGGGGATTCTTAGCTAATTTGTGGAATTGATTTGTGCAACAAGAAGTTAATGGTGAGCCACAAAGAAAGTGGCATGTGTAGTTGCGAAATTTTGATTACTTTTAAATGAAATAAATACCAATATATTGTATGTACACCGAGCTGGGACTTGGCTCATTGTTAGCTCAAGGGAGAGGGATCCGAGAGGCATGATAGGCGTCTGAGATAGGGCTAAAGAAAAGAATCTGTTAATCAGTTTGTTGCGCAACACCTTGAGTGAGGACGGAAGGATCTCTCAATAAACCGTTACATTCCAAATCCTAGCTTCATCTTTATTTTAACTTGGTAATCCTGGTCAAATCAGTTTATCCTTTGTGGTCTTATTTATTGTACATCTAATGTAAATTACATCCGGCCTGTTTTTGCATCAACTGGAGGACAATTCAATTTATATTTGCCTATATGAATGAACTAAAAATAATGATTAAACGTACAATTGTTACATGGTATTCTAGATAGTTGAAAATGTTGAGTGGGTGCTATTTTAAACGCCCTTTTTTTTACCCTGAGATGAGGCAATGGCAGAATGTTTAACGCCTGGGAGAAGTGGCAGGCGTGTGCCGCATACAGCAGAAATCTCAGTGCTTGATTTCAACTGTAGGCAAGTCTGGCTTGAAATTGCTGGATCCATTTTTGTCAGAATCATTTCAGATTTCCATCATTCCAAAGTCAAAACATATATGGAATACAATTTTGTGAAATGTCATTTCAGCCTCATATTACTGTTTTTATTTTAATAATGGAGATCTTTTTTTTTAAATGAATATAATTCCATAAAAACATTAAAAAATGACTGCACAGGTGCATCCTCCCTCTCCCGTTGCTATTGTACTACAGTTTTTGAATCTATGAAAGCCGTATTTGATGGGGGTGCGTCTTCTAAAATGGGGGTTTTGCTTCAAGCCCGGTTTTTGCATTAAACAAAGGTGGCAACCCTAGTTGTTCCAGGTAATTTCCAATTAGATCAGTCGTTCCATGCATATATGGCGCAGGAGGGCAAAAGATTCCAAGTATTTTTCCCTACAAATCGGTCTCAAAGTTAAGACTGTGCAAGTGACTTTATGAAGGGATCAAGAGGGCGTTAGTTGGGAAATTGCTGAGCTATGGCTAATCGTTTTGCTGTACTGTTAACCAACCTTTTTCCTACCGAATCCTCAAAGTTATTAGGGAGCCCCGGGTGTTCCTGGGGAAGTATTGCCGAGCCCCAGAAAATAGTGGCAGAGCACACTGCGTTCAACGTATTCCAGGCTCTTGAAAGTAAATACCTTAGAGAATCAGTAAGTGTTCCCTGGCCTAGCCCCTAGGTAGCGCTCCTGCATTAGCAACTCTGAAGGCATTGCACATCTAAACTCGACTTTGTTAATAGAAACGAATGTGGCCATATTATACTGTATGATGTTGGTGCTTTGAGTCTGAGACAGCTAGAACCAGATCTGGCAGGTCAATGCCTCAACTCGCCTTCTCAACGCCCCATCAGGGGTGGACTGGGAACTAAAAGAGGCCCTGGAAATAATTACTGGGGACCAAAAGAGACCCTGGAAATAATGTTCAAAGTGGCCCCATATGACACTTTTTCAGCAAGCCCAATGCTTTTCCTATGAGAAAATTTGGGAATACCACACAAAAGAGGCCCAGGGTGCAGAGTCCCACCAGGAAATCTCAAGAGTTCCCTATAGGCCAGTCCACCTTTGCGCCCCATCTGCACACAAGCACACAGTCATCTCCCTCAAACGTCGCCTGAAAACGATCACCCACCTAAATTCGAGATTACATACATACCCAATGATCCTAAATGCTAACACACGCATCCAACACGTAGCCACATTACATCCGCGTGCCCGTTGACAGAACTAAACTAAATGTGTTCTATGGCCGCAATTAAACACTCTCCACTTGGCTACAAGTATGTGTAACACGTGGCAGTCAGCTCGGGAAAAGGCCAGTGTCCTGCACTGTCAATTGTGACAAGACACTGTTCTACAGAGAGGACTCAAAGTGGTTTGATTGTATGAGGTGTGCATGTACTTAGGTCTCCTATTGGAATGTGTGTGGTGAGCTTGGAATGGTGTTTGTGTATTAAGAGGTTCCAGCCCAGGCAGTTGGAAGATGTAAGCCTGAGTGGTGGGAGCCAGTGGGATCTTGTCCCGATTCCTCTTAATCTGCTGATAACCTGATGACACCTGATTTTAACTGAAGATATCCAATTAAAGTAACTGTGAAGAGTACCTGACAGCGTGTCCAGAGTATCCTTTATGTTTGTACCCAATGACTGAGAGGCAGTCATAACAGACGCCAGAGTAGTGGCGGACGTAACAGCGGGACGAGTGTCCTGCCACCTTCCCAATCTCCTCACATAAGCTCCAAAACACACGCCCTCATCCCTCCCTGCTGGCAGTCGGGCACAGCGGAATAACAAAGAGCAGTTTTAGCACTCACTCACAGGGCTGGCTAAATATTTGTCTGGGCTTGTGGTGGAGGAGTGGGGGGGGGCATTTCAATATAATTGCACCCTCCTCTTTGCCCACATTTAGGGGGTGGACATAGACTGTGGCACCTTTGGGCTGCTTAAAAAGAATGGATACAAAGGAATGCTCTTTTTTCTCATGCGGAGGCAGCCAGATGGGAGCTGAAACAATAAACTGCCACTGAAAAGTTAGTAATTGCTCAGTCAGCAAGGTGCCAACATATGAAACCAGAGTAAGAGGCAAAGAGATGATAACACTGCTGGATGCTGAGTGGAGCTAGGGGGAGGGGGGGCAAAGATTTCACGGGTAGGGTTGAGCCTGGATTTCAGGCATGACTCTACGAGCCCACCACGGGCCAAGTAGCATGAATTCCTCTCTCCCCCAGCAAAATAAAAAAAAGAGAAACGCTGCCCTGGTGCCTGGTGGCACCCAAGCTGCCACAGGGCCAGATTTTATTTTTTTCATATCTGGGTATTACTTTGCGCAGGCAAAAAGGAAAAGAATGCCCAAATATGAAGAAAAAATACGAACATGAAACAAAAAAGAAAAAATTGGCATTGATGGTGGCTCGGGTGCCATCAAGGCACAAGACCAGCATTTATTTTCTTTTCATATTTGGACATTTCTTTCCATTTTGGCCACGCAGCGGCCATAGTCTATGGTCCCCTTTCCTCCATACTTGTGGGACATTCCGTCCTTCGGCACGGGAGCACTTTTGTAAAAAAGCATCACACATTTTGGATTGTTGTCCTTCTTTTGTTTTTATGTGGGGCCACCGCACATGGCATAACCCAGCCCTCCTGATCTCCGCCCCACACATCGTCCTTCAGTCTTTTCCTATCGGCAGGTCTGAGACCATTTAAGCAATAATAAAGGATACTTTTTAGAGGGGACGGCGGGTGGGTATATGGAGGAAAGGGGACTATGTACTAGGAGTAAGATAGTCACTATGGTGAGTAACATTGATATACTCCTACGTCCCGTCCCCTTTCCTCCATACCTGTGGGAGATTCCCAAGCACACACCACAGGTAGTGCAGGTGGATGGAAAAAACACCTTTACTGGAATAAGTTCTTCAGAACAGCCTGGCTGAACTGGGCGTCGGCCCTGGAGCTCAGGTCTAAGCAGTAATGCTTACAAAAAAACTGATGGGGAAGCCCATGTAGCCGCCTTGGCAATGGTGTCCCAAGGGACATACTTTTGGAAGGAAACAGCAGCCGCTTTGCCACGTACAAGATGAGCATGGATGCCCTTCGGAGTTTGGAGGCCTTGAGTGTTATAAGCTTCTGAAATGCATGAGGCAATCCATCAGGAGATAGTTGCTTTTGAAGCTGGTTTCCCTTTCAGGTTTGTGACTGTGACAAAGAGTTGCGAGGAGCTCCCAAGTTCACTCGCTCTACCGATGTAAAACTTCAGGGCTCGCCTGACGTCCAAGTTGTGTAGAACTCTCTCGGCATCAGATGCCCGGTTAGGGAAAAAGACAGGTAGGGAAATTGATTGGTTCAAATGGAAATCGGGAACCACCTTAGGCAGGAAGGAAGGTTGAGTGCGTAACACAACCTTATCCTTGTGGAAAGTGAGGAACCGATGTTCCAGGTAAAGAGCTTGGCACTCACTAACTCGCCTCGCTGATGTTACTGCAATCAGAAAGGCAATCTTCCAAGAAAGGTATTTAAGATCGGTAGTGGCTATGGGTTCAAAAGGCTTATGGCATAAGGTGGTGAGGACCACATTCAAATCCCTTTTGGGATGAGGGACGCGCAGCAGCGGGAAGAGATAAAGAACACCCGCAAAATGTCTTTTAATGATTGGATTAGTCAATGAAAAAAAACAGCTGTCCGTGGACAGATAGGCCGCTATAGCAGAAAGGTAAGTCCTGCATGACAGAACGTGAATGCCAGAAGCTGCCAGATGAGACACAAAGGAGAGAATGGTGTCAACCGTAGCTTGCCTCAGATTGAGCTTTTTAGCTAAACACCAATGGCAAAAACAGAGCCATTTGCTCCTGTACTGAGCCCTCGTAGAAGGCTTTCTGGACATTTAGATAATGCACATATTGTCTTCGGACAGATTGAACTGTGCTAAAGATCTGCACTCAGGCACCATGCCACCAAGCTGAACGATTATGGCCACATATGATGATTGTTCTGGTGAAGAAGGCTGGGAATATGCAGCAATCTGTTCGGAACCGACAGATGCTATAGTTCCGAAAACCACCACCACAGACCCATGAACAGGAGAGTGCAGTTCGATGTGCTCCTGAGCTTGCAGAGCGACCGATGAATCAGAGACAATGGAGGAAAATCATAAGCTTTCATACTGGCCAATGGTATCTCAATGACGTCCCCCAGGGAGGATGCTCCGAGCCCGTTCCTGGATGCATACATAGGTAATTTCTTGTTCAAAGAAGTTGCAAAGAGGTCCACCTCTGAGGTGCCCCATTGTGAAAAATGTTTCCGAGGACTTCGCTGTTCATTTCCCACTCGTAACTGGCTGCCGGTTGGCGACTGAGTGAAGCTGCGGCCACATTGATGTGACCCGGAATGTGCACCGCTTGGAGCCAAACGTTATGCTGGATGGCCCAGCCCCAAATCTGTATAGCCAGATCCACAAGAAGAGGAGACTGGGTGCTGCCCTGCTTGTTGATGTAAATCATTGCCACAGAATTGTCCCTGTGGACACGGACTACGCTGTTGCTGATACACGGTTGAAAAGCTCTAAGAGCTAAGAACACCACCAGGAGTTCAAGATAATTGATATGGAACTGTCTCTCTTGAGGCGTCCACACATAGAAAACCTTTGGGTGATGTAGCGTCGCTCCCCATCCCAGAAGGGAGGAGACTGTAGTGACTGTTACTTGTGGGCAGGGCATCGAGACAGAGGTCCCCACTGAAAAGTTGTTACCGAAGACCACCATTGTAGATACACCGTCATGCAGGGTGGAACTGGAATTATTTTGGAATCTGGGTCAGAAGACTGGGACCAGCAGCTTGCTGAGTGCGCTTCATCTTCAGGCGTGCAAGAGGCAGAGCCAACATGCAAGAAGCCATGAGGACCAGAAGTCTCTGGAACCACCAAGCCATCATGTGAGAAGACTGGAGGAAGATTTGGCACGTGGTCGACAGATCTGCAATCCTGTCCATCGTTAAGAGCACTCTGGTACCCACTCTGGTACTGACAGTGTCCCAACGGAAACCCAGAAAGATCAGGTCTTGAGAGACCGTCATGGATGATTTCCGCCAGTTTTACCGACAGTCCAAGATGGAACAGAGGCTGAAGGAGTGACTGGAGATTGGTCGTAGCCATCTGTTGACAAGGACTGTACAGGAGCCAATCGTCCAAGTATGGATATACATGAACAGCCTGAGGAATGCTGCAATAACCAACACCGTCTTCGTAACGACATGCAGTGCCGAGCTGAGACCAAAAAGGAGTACTCGAAACTGGAAGTGTTCCACTCCCATGGAGAACCTGTCATGATCCCTGCACCTAACCCTCATAGGCAAGTCACTGGAGCCAGGCTATGATTCCCCATTATGGCCTTAAAGGCCTTGCCATCTCATCAAAGACTCTCCTGACCTGGAGTCAGTCCTGGGAACTGGACTTGTTAATGGGCTTTTGTGCAACATGGAAGCGCCCACATAGCTCAGTTCCAAGTACTGTGCTATGCAGTCTAGTGTTTTGGGTGTGGTCAGGCCTTGGAATACCTGGGACTATATAAGCCACGCCCAGGTAGAGGAACACGCTTCGCGTTACTCTGTGGTTAGCAGCGTGATGCTCACCATGTTCAGCTGCCTTGCCTGCCTTCCTGGAGCCGCGTACCTGAAAGAACAAGAACATATTTAGTGTGACCCTTACCTGTGAGTAGTATCCTGTTCACAATCCATCGCTCACCCAGTCCAGTGAACACAGCATCTCAGCGCCGAATCCATCTGCGGAACACTGCAACCTGGAAAGAAGAGAGCGAAAACAGCATTAGTAAGCGTTTCTATACTTTGATTCAGAAACAGCAGGAACCATCAGACGCTTACTTGAATTCGAGTCGCTCTTGGTCAGCATCCGTTCTGGAATCTCACAACGACCTACAAAAGAGAGGAAACAAAGGTTAGCACATGAAAAGACAAAAAGGCGCCGCGTACCGTGCATTCAATCACTGCATAGTGCTCTCTCGGTCAGCATACATTCTGGGACATTACAGCGGCCTACAAGAAGAGGGGTGACAAAGGTCAGCACAAGAACGAATAGTACCGCGCATCGCACATTCACTCACTGCCTCGTGCTCAACCTCAATCAGCACGACAACACCAATAATCTCTTCCTACACCTAGAGGAAGAAACAGAGACATTATTAACGGACAAGAGAAAGCAAGAAGGACAGATTATCAAGACTGTAAAACAAAACAAGAAAACTTACCTTAAAGAACTGGAGTCACAGCAGGTCTGGACTCGAACAGGGCCCGCACCAGTGAAGCAACAGGTCACGACGCGCCCACACCAGCCACGCGCCCCTGCACCGAGAAGCAGGACGGAGAGCGCATCATGCAAAAAAGCAAGGTGAGGAGAAGGCTTGAGGGGAAGGTTTGGTTCTCAAGGGAGGCGGGAGCCAAGCAACAAGAGACAGTTAAGTTTTATATTCCTGTATTGCAGGCCCAATCCTCGGCCGAACAGATACCACGGGAGGGGTTCAAGAGTGCGAGTGGTTCAACCATGGCTGAGTGGCGTCCCGTGGATATCAGGTGAGCGCTACAGAACGCGAAGCCTTCATACCACAATCCACCTGGATGTCATGGAAACATCAGAAACCAATCAGTTAGCTCAGATGCTGGGACAGTTACGTGCCGAAGTACATTCAGCCAGGCAGGAGACCAACACCCTGACGAGGGAATTGATAGTTACTAAAGAACACACCGACGAATTGAGCAGGCAACATCTCCAATCACAGGCGGGACAGGCCCCGCTGCCTGGTAGCGTTTCATCAGTGCCAACACCATCAGCCAATCCTGTGCAGATAAGCCTTCCTGGGGCAGTTCCTTTGGCCCCACCTGAACAATTCACAGGAGATCCCAAGAAGTATGCAACATTTATGAACCAGTGTCGCCTTAATTTCCTTTGTAGGCCTGAGGCCTTCCCCAACGACCAGTCACGGGTAGCTTTCGTTCTATCTTATTTGAGTGGCAGTGCTGCCGACTGGTCTGTACCATTTTTCAGTCAGGATGATCCTCTGCTACATGACTTCCGGGGTTTCCAGCAAAAGATGGAGAAACTCTTTGCTCGTCGTACCCATGGACAGGCATTAGACAACTAACTTTTGTCCCTCCGTCAAGGAAACCAAGACTTATTAACATATATAGCAAACTTCAACAGGCTTGTGGTTGAAGCAGGGTGGCCTGAAGAGAAAAGAACCATGTTATTCCATCGGGCCTACGAGGGGAGCTAAAAGAAGTTCTTGCTCAATTGGTTGCTCCACCAAAAGACTGCAGAGTTTATTAATCTTGTTGTTCAGCTAGATCATAGGTTGCAAGACCAAAGAGCAGATCGGATCAGACTGGACACCCGCGCTATGTATATTCGATCCATGGACAATGTCCCACGTTCAACTGAAAGTATGGTGGAACCAATGCAGATCGGAGGGGTAAGGGCCCCTTTAACTAAGGCTGAAAGAGACAAGAGAAGGCAAGAGCAGTTATGTTTATACTGCGGAAAATAAGGCCATTTCCTTAAAGAATGTCCAGTAAAACCACCAAGGAGAACTGTAGGTGCCACAGAGAAAGAAGACACTAACAAGGAGTTGGAAAACGACCAATCCCGGCAAGTGTAGGGGTCCATTTGTCGAGCAAAGAAAGTGAACTACAGACCTCACACTTTGTGTTGCCAGTGATCTTGATCAACCACCAGCAACCGTCTCGGCTGCATGCCATAGAAGCATACATAGACAGCGGAGAAGTTGTAAACTATATGAACCAAGATCCTGCAGCAAAGATGGAGCTTCCCTTATGCCCAAAATCGACCACTGAAAAGGTCACCACCGTTGATGGTACTGAAATAGCTTCTGATCCAGTATCCCAATGTACAGCAGTCTTAACCCTTCTGTGCCAGGATGGACACCGGGAATCTATTGCTTTCGACCTCATCAAGGAGCCTCAGTTTCGGTTAATCTTAGGGATGCCATGGTTGGTAGCTCACAATCATATAATAGATTGGCGTGCAAAGAAGTTGACCTTTTCTGAAGTTTGTACTCTCACTTGTTACCACAGAGAAAAGCAGCAAACAGATACAAGTACATCTGCTCATGGAACAGCAGCAACAATTCTGGGTGTAACTGGTACCCTAACAAGTGAATACCAGGACGTTCGAGATGTATTTCAGAAAGAACAAGCTAATACCTTACCGCCGCACAGGCCATATGACTGTCAGATTGACCTGGTACCTGGTGCACAAATCCCTTGTGGTCGAATTTATGCACTCACTGAACCAGAAAACCAGCATTTGAAGTCTTATTTAGATCAATACCTGGCAAATGGTTTTATCTGCCCGTCTAAGTAACCAGCAGCCTCTCCTCGATTCTTCGTACCAAAGAAGGAAGGAGATTTCAGGACTTGCATCGACTACCGCGCATTAAACCAAATCGCCGTAAAGAATCGCTACCCACTGCCACTTATTCCGGAACTGTTAGATCAAGTCAAAGACGCCCAAATCTATACTAAACTGGACCTTAGAGGAGTACCATCTCATTCGAGTAAAAAAAGATGACAAATGGAAAACCGCGTTTCGTACCAAATATGGCCTATACGAATACCAGGTAATGCCCATTTGGCTTTGCAATGCTCCCGCTGCATTCCAGTACTTCATGAACGATGTCTTTAATCGACGTTTGTGCCTTAGTCTACATTGACAATATCCTTGTATATTCAGCTTCAAAACAGGACCATGTCAAACATGTTCGCTCTGTTGTTGCATGTCAAGGATAGACTCTGCAATGACTATGTATACCTCTGTCCCCAAGCACCGGCCAGGGAGGAACCAGACCTACTCCCTGGCCAGTTATTGAGGCCACAGGTGACGAAAGCAGGAACACAGGCAGCTGCAAAGGAACAGTCAATGACATTATGAATTCCAAACACAAGTAATACAATGAACATACTATAGCAAAAGGAATGAAATGACACCTACCAACAGACTGCCAGTGGAGATTCTTTAGGTGATGCAAATCTCTATGTCTCCCTCCCTAGGATGGACAACGGAGGTGAAGGGAACCCAACAGCAGCAAGACAATAGTGGGGCGTAACAGAGACTCGCAGTACCCCACACCTGCAGTAATCTATGGATGTCACCTGCACTTGAAGAGGTTGAAGCCAGGGGTCCTGGTTGCAGGAGGAAGGTGAAATGTTTCTAGAACACAAAAGTTCAATGTCCCCAGTAGCCCTTGCCAAATAATAGTCCAAAAGAAGTCAGTGATCCAATGGCCAGAAGTAATCCAGAAACCGTGAAGACAAGAAGCCAAATCGCCAAATCCGGAAGGAAGGAGCAGAATCAGGTCCAAAAAACGTAACAGGGTCCAAAAAAAAGGTAGAGTACAAAGTCCAAAAGTTCAAAAGTCCAAGAACGCCACTCTCACCGTAAAGGAAACATGTGAGACGTGTGGTTGTGTGTGGTCAGCGTTTTCTTATACTGGAGAACTTCCTCATTGGTCACTTGAGCGTGTCCTCATGGGATTACGTGAGTGGCACTGCGTGTGATCATGTGACCGGGCGTGAACATGTTTTTAATAGGCGTTAGAAAAATATTAGAAAAATATTGAGAGGGGTGTAGGCCGACTTAAACCTCTCTCAGCTCTTATTCTTAAAGTGTGGTGATCATCTAGAGATTACTTATCTAGAGATGAGAACTGGACATGTTTCAGTTCTCATATAATAATTTCAGAACTTTCTTCAGGAGGTATGTCACTGTAATTATGGATAATACAGTAGAGACAGAAAATATTATAAAAACAGTAGTTGTTGTAAGTCGTTGTTCTTGTTGGACGTTTCAAACTTGAGACTTTTCACATTCAGACTGCAGCTGTTGGTATTAAGCATAAAAACAATGAAAGTGAGCTATAATTGCTTAAATTCTCCATATAATCTTTTTTATATCAAAATTGGAGCTGGGCAAAATAGTTACCTAGTCCAATGATTTTAAGTGTATCCGAAGGGATCTTATCCTGAATAAAGCAGGGAATAATCCTTGGGGTCAACTAAAGACTCTGAATTCAGTCATGTGCGACCTGCAATTTAAATGTGCATCATTTTAGAAAAACTGCTACATAAATTACTGGGCTACATCACAGTGGGTGACCAAAGCAATACATTCAATTGTGTTACGGCATAACCTAATACATAGGGGCCAATTTAAGATGTTGATGGTTCTTCAGTGTATTTATCTTCTTATAGATTTTTTATAGAGAAGTCAATCTTTTCTTTAGGGCAGTACACTGGGCACTCTTAGTTAAATATCTAAATAGAATGAATAAATGACATATTTTTGTGTTCTATCAGTAAGTATTGTGCAAAAGTGTAGCTTTAGTCAGCTCTTATTTTTTAGCTGTTTTTAGCTGTTTCGGAACTTACCTTATTCGAAAGATGGAATGTCCCACAAGTATGGAGGAAAGGGGATGGGTCGTAAGAGTACTGAGAAATTAACCACCAGAGGGCACCCCACTGCACAGGCAGATTCTTGGGGGAGCAGCCTTCTGGCTGAACCTTTCCATCTGTATAGCAGCCCATAGGCATCCCCTTCAGAGAGAGACCATGCATCTGCAGGTGTTAAGAGATTCCTTGACACACACTTACTTTCAGAGTGTCTTTATTAATGGACGGAAGCTTGCCATTTTACGGGACATACAACCCAGTAACATGGATATTGACCAGCCATTCCTAAACACGTAGGACTTGATATGTTTCTATCTTCCCAATAGATAGTCTGATGGGCCAATGAAGAGCTAACCTACTGCCCTTATTACCAAACAGTGACAGGACACATAATTGCAAACATCCAATGAAGCGTGCAGTACAATATCACAGTACAATTCTTACTAGGGAACAATTGGTCAGACGCCAGTTAGGCAGTAGTGGGTGAGCAGAACCTAGAGGGAAGATAGCCGTTCCCAGGATGCGAAGCAGTAGCCTCCCAAGTTAATTAATAAGAGCACAGACAGCCATTGATGTCCAGATGCATGAGATTAGTATGTTAAATGTCTCTATAGTGAATAGATGAAAGGCGTCTCAAGTAGTCACAAAGAAAACAACAAGCACGTCAGAACTAGCAAAAATCTGATAAATAAGAAGACATTACTTCTCCAACACAGTCATCTAGCATGTGATCAAGACACTGAGAACACTGGCTATTCATTACGACCCAACCACAGATAAGACAACTGCTGAAATCCCCAGCGCACAGACAGACACCAGATTATACACAAGGCCATGTACAAAGGAAAGGATAGGCCTCATCACCTGGTAATGACAAGGAGTTACTTTTAATTAGAATAATTGCAGACCATGGACATCTCTTCCCCCATGCTATGTCTCTCTCATAGCTTGACGTCTGTCAGGATGTACAAGGCTGGCGAGAAAATTGCCGACCAATAGAAATCCCTTGGGTCATACCGCCTATAATGAACAGCACCAACCAATTAGTTATCTATGTGATGATGTATTGAAAGTATGAGTAGCCCTCTGACACATTTAACCCAATCATAGAACTTTGACCTATATACTCTATATGTAGTTTGAGATGCTAACTAATCAAATATGTTCATACTTTTTGTTGCTTATGTTTGTTTATGTTAATTTGTACCGCGCTCCCGGTACTCGAAGTCTTAAGGGCGCAAACAAAAAACAGACAAGAAAAATACAGAACAGTTTATGGGGCTAAAATGATTGCTGTGAGAGCAACAGGGGTGGACCATAAAACGGGGAAGTTTAACAGAATAGTAGGGTCTTCAGTTTCTTCTTAAAAATGTCTGTAGATTCAATAGTTCTAATTCCTGGAGGCAGCGCATTCCAGGCTGACGGAGCCGCTATATTGAACGCTCCATTGCAGGTTTGTACTGAATTACAGCAGGGAGTTGTTAAGACGTTCGTGTTGTTTGATCTTAAAGGTCTGATGTTTTGCTTTTGTTCAATGGTTCCATTAAATAGAGTGGCATTTGGCCTTTAAGGCATTTGTGGGTGATAAGTATCATCCTAAAACATACTCTTGCCTGCACAGGCAACCAGTGCAAACCCCGTCTAGCATCTTATATCTGATCCCTAGAACTGAGTCCTTTCTCCGCTCTCACCGCCCCATTCTAAATGACATGGAGCCGGTAGAGTTCTGCTTGCAAGATACCAACTAGAAGGCTGCAGCCGTAGTCCAATTTAGAGCCAACAATGGCTCTAGTTAAGGTCTCTGCATTCTTCTCAGAGATGAGTAGGCGAAGATGCCGGTACAACTTTATAAAATAAAGCACCAACACTTTGGAACTCCCTTCCTCTGCCACTAAAGAATTGTGCATCTATCAACCTGTTTAAAAGGAAGTTAAAGACTTGGCTTTTTGATGATGGGGTGGAGTAAGTCTCCACCTTTTCTGCCCTGCCGCTTCTGGTTATTTAACCTCTTTGCTTATCTCCTTTTTCTGGGTTCATGTCTATGTTTCTGTCTCTGTGAGTTCTTCGAGGCCTATGGGCGATTTAGCGCTATACAAAAATTAACAGATAGATAGAGTAGGATGAGAAAAGGCTATTAACCTGAGTGTGCATGGTTAGATTCTTGTCTACAAATATGCCCAAGGTCTTCACTTTAGTCTTAACCTCAATTGTACAATTATCTATAGTAAAGTTATTGTACAATGGGCCAAGCTTCAGCAACCTGTTATCAGAACCGACAATCCATCTTTGAATGGCTTGATATACCTTGTTGATGTTCATTTCATCATCATGGTGAGAGCCTGAGAGAGAGATGACACATTGGGCGTCATCTGCATAGTTAACAAAATAGATCCCCTCTTGTTCCAACATATGAAAAAAAGGTATCATAAAGATATTGTAAAAGCAAGGACGATACACACGCTCCTTGTGGAACCCCGAACAGCAAAGGTTTACCCTTTGCCGACTCACTAGCCACTCTCATCTATCTGCCACTCAAAAATGAGGTAACCCATTGGGTGGCTTGAACTGAAAAATAAGCAAAATCCCTTAGCCTGGTGGACAAGATGGCATGATCCACCAGGTGAAAGGCCGCTGAAAGATCTAGAATCATCAATAAGGCTGTCTGGCCTCCATCCATGATTTGCAGTAAAAGCAATTTTAGGGCTAAAAGGGCAGTCTCCGGCCCATGACCTGGCTGAAAACCCGACAAACTTATGAAGAATCTGGGAGTTATTAAGGTGATGTGAAATCTGAAAGTACACAACTCTATCCAGTATCTTCAACAAGAAAGGAGTGTTAGTAATCGGTCTGTAATTGGTAGGAGTCACGGGGCAGAGATTGTATTTTTTCAGTAACGGAGTGATCCAAGAGTTCTTAATATTGTCCTGTACACAATTCTGCTCAAATGCAGCATTCACAAATTTTGTGATAACTTCAATGAGTAAAGGGGAGCACTTCTTGATCACCACAGATGAGCAGGGGTCACCCTTGCAAACGGGTAGTTTTTAGCTGTGCAATTATTTTTGATAATTCTGCTTCTGAAATTGGTGAAAAGTTAAAGGTCTGCGACTTATTGTCATTAATAGATGGCGAAAAGGGGAAAGCTTCAGGATCCTTTATATTTAGAAGCAGCTTCTTTTCTTCAATGGAGACTTATCTTTTCTAATTTACTACACATGGCATCCTGAATGTTTATACACCAAATCACGTCCTTTAGGATGGGGACTTGGTTGGGGCCCTTAGGTTGTTCTTGCTCATTTAGTGTCTTAAAGAGCTCTTTTGCTATTAGATGTTGCATTTAACTATTCTTGAATAGTTTGGCTTGAATAGTTGCTATTTTATAAATCCTAGCTGCTTTTTTATAGGCATCCAGGTTAGATGACGCCATGCATAAAACAGTTTAATTTTGTTTGCCTTAAGTTCTCTAAGGATATCATTAAACCAGGGATTACTTCTATATTTCCTATGATGTATCATCTTAGAGGGGCCTAGCCTCTCCGTGACCTCTTTTAAACATTTCACCAAGGTATCAGAGATCTTGTCTAAACCTCCTATCTTGGAGATGTCTGTATTCAGGCTCGAGGCCCAGGAACTAAGGTTCTCTGAAGTTTGTTTCTTAAAACGTCTAGCTGGTATAGGAACTTTAGGCTCAGTCCATCTTTTAGTAAAATAATGGAGGCACTTCTGAAAATAGACACAGAAGTGGTCTGACCAGGGCCAAGATATAACTGCCACGTCATGCGAGTTGAGATTGTGCGTAGAGACCCAATCCAGGGTATGTCCCTTTATGTGTGTCAGCTCTCTAATAAACTGGGAGATGCCCAAGGCATCCAACGCAATCTCCAGGGACCCTGAAGAGACATCCATGTCACTGCCCAGCCAAAGATTAAAATCTCCAAGGAGAATTAACTTCGTATTAGGGCTAAGAAACAATAAGAGAAAGTTGCATAGCTATGATGAAAAAGTAGGTGCTGGTGTCGGGGTGTAATTGATGCTGTATTATGACAACACGGCTGACGTGTTTCTTGTATAAAAAACGCTCACATCTATGTTAGCTGGTTGTATCCTGTCCCGACTGAGTTTCAATGCTGTGAATAAAGCTGGGTTTTTCTGTGCACTTTGAGTACTCTGTGAGTACTCTGTTATTGAGTATTGGTTTTACTAGTGCAGAAAACTGGGCCCATCTCTACATTTGGTAGCAGAGGATGGTTCGCTAGGAGTTTTGCAGACTGTCCAGGATTCCTCGTCACTTCCCCCTTGGATGGCAAGGGCAGCCTGTGGAGAGCAGAATAACACGTATCAGAAGAGAGGTTGGCAGGAGCCCCGTTGACGCAAAGTCCTGCCCGGATTTGCAGCCTGGGCAAAGGGTGGAGCAGGCAGATCAAGGAGGCTCGATGCCGTAAACCCTCAGGAGATCCTGGGATGCAAGTATGAACCACGCACAGCAAAATCTGCGGACTTGAGATGTTGTATATTAATTATTTGTGAGATAACTGAGAGATTGAAAACCTCTGACAAGGGTTAGGAAAGACTGTGCGGTAAGCCTCTTTTAGGCGCAGAAACTTGGTGTCACTTAGAAGAGGGATCTTTGTGGGACGTGGTCTCGGAAAGAGATGTGGGTGTGTTGATGGTGGGGAAGACCCTTTAAGGGAGGGGTATGAGGAATAAAAAGGTGAGCGAAGGTTGTAGCAGTGTTTATTGATCATTGGAAAGTTGTGTTTTATATTGTTATGTCGGACACTCCCATTGACCACTTGTGCATGACACGTCCCAGATACGAAGACAAAATTATGAAGTACCACGTTCAATGGGTTAAAGATTCGGCCGGCAAGATATTTTTGCCAATGCACTCAAGACGGTACTCATTCGAAAGAGGTGCTGCAACAAATGTGCACATACTTGCATGGTACACATAAAGGAAAACAATTACGGACCACACTAAGTCTACTCGAGCTGTGGAAAATGTTTGAGGATGTGGTAGCGGAACCAAGCAAGAAGGAATGGTTGCTTAACCAGCATGATGAAGGTCGCACACCGCCGATGGCTCCTCCTCCTCTGACCAGCGTCCCGTCCTCCATTGTACCAGAACTATACCCCATAAAGGCTGCCGCAGGGTATACCAACCCCAGATATTCACCCCCAGCATAAGACGATGACGACAACATAAGGGGAGAAACGGCGAACAAGCAAAGACCATTGACACTGCACGTAGAATATGACATGCATCATAGCCTGCGAGCAAATCTAACAGAAGCAGAGGAAGAATGTCAAAGGGTGAGAGACATGCAGGGAGAAAGGGATGACGAACTAATGTGTCAGACAAATGGATAGGAGGGACAAATAATATTCAAACTTAATATAAAGGTCATAGAATATCCCAAAGAGAAGGCATTAGAAGATGGAAACAGACAGGAGGCAAAAAAAGGAAAAACGGTTGGATGAAGAGAAAGAAAGATAAGAAGAGTGAGAAAGACAAAGGAAATGAGATGGACAGAGAGGGACGGAGGGACGCATGCCGAAAGGAAGTTTACAAGATAATTATCAGACATACTTTGACTTACAGAGAATGGGAAGGTGTTACAAAAAGGAACAGTGACAACCTAAATAGGAGCAGAAGAGAGCATGAGTAGAAGAGAGAGTTGGGTGAAGTCCACGCAAAATATGGGTAGGAATGTATTGGAGGAGATCATGAGTGGAAAAGGTGTGAGAGAGCCCCCTAAAAGACTAGAGTTTGAAGAAATAGATTAGGACAAAGAGGAAAGACAGTCGGAATTGGAAGAGGACGATAAGAGCCGAGAGTAGGTAGCTGCACAAGAACCTTCTACAGGTGCACCTGCAGGGAGAGAAATAGATTTGATAGACTTGAGGGAAGCACGATAGAGCCCATTAGATACCCACTGCTCCAAGAGAAACGTGCAATGAGTGCAGAAAGGAATACACTGTATGTAGACAGATTAGGAGATCTACCAAGCCGTAAAAAGGTTTGTGTGACAGCACCGGCAAACAGGACAAAGGGTGCAGCTGCACCCAGGGGCAGCAGTGGACAAATTATAAGTTACTCACCGTAGTGACTAACATACTCTTAGTCCTTAGTCCCTTTCCTCCATACTGCATGGAAGGGACGGGAGACAGAACCTTTTTCACCAGAAAAAACCTTCTTCCCCCTTTAAATTTAGAGGCGCGCAGGGGTGCGGCCCTGGGAGCATGCGCTGCCCCGAGTTCGCCCTCCGGTGCCACACCTCAGTCCCCATAGACGCGTAGACAATAGATTAACATTGCCTAATGACACCAGTTTTATTAGGGGGGAGGATGGTGGGACGTATGGAGGAAAGGGGACTAAATTAGTCACTAATTCACTAACTTACGCATGGGCGATTACAACAGATTGTAGCCCCAGGGTGGAGAGGAGACCCTGCTTAAGCAAACATGTTTCTAAGAAGCGCCTGTCCAAAGCCGCGTCTGCTCTAGAACCGGCATCCAAACAGTAATACTTGCAGAACGCCGAAAGGGTGGTCCATGTGGCCGCCCTGCTTGTAACCTTACAGGGGACATGCCGCTGGAAAGCGATGGCCATTGGCCGCGTGGGCATGCATGTTGGCCGGCAGTGGCTTATGCTGTCCCTCGTAAACTTGTTTGATGGCCGAGACCATCCAACGGGCTATGGAGGCCCGATACCCCGGGCTTGATCCGCCGAAAAAACATGCAATGAGTGCAGAAATAGTGCACTAGTAATAGTGCTCTATGCAGAAATGAGTGCACTAGTAGTTTTTTCGCACTCTAATTGTGCACCTTTCATCTCATTTAATCTGCTATGTTTGTGCTTTTACAACTACTGCTAGGGTCTACCGTCTTCGTTGCAGATCTTTTTATACTCTAGTTAGCCTGCTTCATTAGTATACATGCTCAGATCTGTTTGTGTTTTACAGTTATCAGGTACTACTCTACCTCCCGTACATGACTGGAGTGCTAACTGGCCTTATTCACCATGCGCCTGTTCTACCTGTACCAATACCACAGTACTGCCTCTGTATGGTATAAGTCACCTGTGCCCTTTACCACACCTCCTATTCCTGCTAGACCTTATGTACTTATTATTGTAACTGCACGCACTATCACCTTTCCGGCCACTATTCCCTCCATCGCCTCACTATCCTGATCACTAGGAGCGTGATATCCATTTTGCTCATCCAACATATACCACTATGCTTAGGCTCTTGATCACTCTTTACCTATTACTGTAGCCCAGTACCTGGTTCTATTCCAACCACTGTCATACACACCAGGTTTCACACCCTTCGACTACTTGTGAAATAGTTATCACATACACATCCAGTACCGGCACCATGCCTACTGTCAACCCTTACCTGAATAACCCAGCCCTATGGCTTCAACATTTCACTACCAAACCCACACCCAATCAACCCTGCTCTACCTCCAGTAGAAATCTTAGACTGAGATCAAGAGTCGCCCCGACTATACAGGGTTTAGATGAATTGATTTACAGAGTACCCATCCATTATGCCGTCGCTAAAAGCAACCTTGCCCATACTAAACCGTGTCATAATCATCCCACCACCACCATTAGAAACCTATGATTAGGATCTAGACTTCATTCTAAAACTCACTCTCTACATCTTTTCAAGAACAGTAAACACTCATCATCCAACAGCAATACAACAATTACCACCCACAACGTAGGTTCTAACGCAAATACCAACACATCCAATACTCACCCCACGCTGCAGAACTCTACTTCTAAACACACTTTGATCAAAGCAGCCTCGATTAATGCCAGATCCCTGCCAGCCCATGTCCTGGACATTGCTGACTTCTTAACTACTGTAAAACTTGACCTCCTTGCTGTCACGGAAACATGGCTACATGCGGCATCAGGCCCATCCTTAGCACTAGCCATTCCAGACAATTACTCCATCATCAGTTGCGATAGAAACACTAACCAAGCAAAAGGAGGTGGCATCGCCTTTATATTTAAGAATACCATCGATTTTAGAGCTATACCCAACCTTCATATTCCGTCAGCTGAAACATTATCGATCAAACTGCCCCTATCACCCAACCACACAGCAACAGTACATCTTATCTAGCGACCACCAGGACCCACTACTACGTTTGCTGAGGATATAGTGTCACTCATCGCTGCAAATGCTAAACCTAACTTGCAAAGTATTATACTTGACGATTTTAATCTTGGATTCAAAGACCCTTTGGATTCCAATGCCACTGATCTAGCCAGTACATTATCCGATCTTGGCTACAATCACCATATTCACGAGCCTACCCTTGATTGGCTTTCTGACTTAAACTGCAACACTAATCTAACATCTGTTTCACCCTGCATTTGGTCAGATCACTACAAAATTACATTCTCTATTAAAGCTACATCTAACTGCCCTAGTCCTATCATTGCCCCAGAGACCTACACTCGGAACAAGAAAGACATCACCACTGACAAACTCCTCCCAATTTTTCTGCCTCTTCTCAACAATATACCTTCGTCCTCAGACCATACAGTTCTAGTTGATATTTTCAACCATTCAATACTAAAAGCTTTAAATATTATTGCCCCTCTAAAATTGCGCAAACCTAAACCCCGACCCCACCTCAACTCCTAGTTTACACCACACCTACGCGTAAAGCCAAATGAAATGCTGAGTCACATTGGAGAAACTGCCCGTCCACAGCTAATAAAGGTCTACTAACCATAGCCTCGTCCAACTACAAAGAAGCCATCATCCTCGCTAAAAAAGATACTTACAATAAACGTATCACTCAAGCCTTATCCAAAACCAAAGAATTGTTCAAGATACTTAAAGAACTGCAATCACCTATTGCCCCTACAGACAATTCTATCACAAATGCGCTCTGGTGCACCAATATTCAGAAGGCCCTCCTTGATAAAATATCGATGTTACAAACAAAAATCAATTCCAAAAAATGCAACTTACTTTTAGACCAAAAACTCAAACCTGCAGCACACACCAGCACTACACCCTTATTCTCATGCAAACCATTTAGCTTCTCACCCTTGTCAACATGGGAAGTAGAAAATATCATTAGGAAGCTCAAGCCTTCCAACTGTCAAGGCGATTTATGCCCTGCACCTGTCATTAAAGCAGCTGCACACGATCTCGCACCCTTTATGACCAACCTCAGTAATGCTTCTTTCAAAACCGGTACGGTACCAGATAACCTAAAATACGCGTGGGTCATTCCCTTAATCAAAAAACCTACACTTGACCCTGGGAACCCATCTAACTACAGGCCCATCACAACGGTGCCCTTCTTATTAAAAATACTAGATCGGGCTGCCTACCTCCAAATACAGGCTTATCTTGAAAATAACAAGCTTCTAGGCTTCTAGGCAATCAGGTTTTAGACCCAGAACGGGACGGAAACTGCCCTGATTGACCTCATAACACAAATCCAAGACATAAAAGACAAGCGTAAACTCTCTCTCTTACCTTTACTGGACCTATCAGCAGCTTTTGATTTGGTCAATCATCAAACTCTCTGCCACCACCTAAAAACAGCTGCACACTTTTCTGACTCAGCTACATTATGGATTAAATCTTTGCTTGCTAACAGAACCATGAGAGTCTTCTCTCCTACAGCCTCTGCTGAACCTTCCCCAGTAACTTTCGGGGTGCCCCAAGGCTCATGTGTGTCCCCTACTCTGTATAATGTCTTCACAAAGCCTCTCTTCGACATACTTGATCAACTGGGTGTCTCGTATAACAATTACGCTAACGACACACTGATACTTATTCCTATCACGGGAGATCATGCTTTAGATAACTTATTCAGTAATCCAAGCTTGGATGGCGCAACACGGTTTGTGTTTAAATGACGAAAAAACTGAGTTGTTAATCCTGGGATCTCACGCCAGGCTCAATAAGCTAGACCCCGCATTTAAATCCTTCACAATTAATGGTAATACTATCAATGTATCCAACAATACAAAAAATCTGGTTTATATACCTTGATGCCACTCTATCCTTCTCTAGGCAAACTAATGCTGTGGTTGCAGCATCAGCCTACACCTGTAAACTAATCACTGCTTGCAGACCGTTCCTCATATCAGCTAACTGCATTAGGCTTGCCAGAACCCTAGTCATGTCTAAAATTGACTATTCCAATGCCCTCTACCTAGGGATCTGCCAGTAAAACATGAACAAGCTGCAAGTAACACAGAATAATGCTATCAGAGCGGCACTGAACATCCCTAAGCAATCTCACATAGCGGACTCCAGACGCAACCTGCAATGGCTGTCGGTCGAGCACAGAATCGCTTTGAAAACACTTGCTCTAACTCACAAAATAAGAGCTAACCTGGCCCCAGCCTACCTCACCAACAGACTCTCTTCACATACTTTTACAAGACCACTTAGAGCTGATCAAGTTCAGACCATTTCTATCCCGAGATTCAAGCTCCAAAACTCTGGTGAGTCTAGCTTCCCGGTCTTGGCAGCCAAGCCGTGCAACACACTTCCTGCCTCCCTTTGATCAGAAACCTCCTTTTCACTCATTTAAGACCAATGCTAAACACTGGCTCCTTGCATCTGACCTCTCTGGGTGCCCACAAGACTAATCTCTGGACAGGAATTTTGTCCTAGATCCCTCCGGCTCTTCTCTCTGCTTTATTGTGTCTCACTGCACTGCCTTATTCAATACTGCGTATTGACTGACCTCACTATGTAACATCTGTATATATTTTATGTGTAAGAATGAATCATCTAACCTTGTAAATATTGTAACCTTGTAAAATCACTGTAAATGCTATGTGACACTGTAACATTGCTTGCTGTTAAACATGCGCCCCTGATGCCCCAGGGCAAGGAGCGCTCTATAAATAAAATAAATACAATACAGAGGGTGACAAAAAGTGCATCCGACTTGCGGAAGCCCTTGGTCCTGTCAAAGGGAAATTTCAGGGCACGTCTGACATCACGGCAATGCAGAACTCTCTGTGCCTCGTCTTTGGGCTCAGCAAAAAACGTGGGCAGCACAATTTCTTCGTCCAGATGGAATGCGGAAGGCACCTTAGGTAGGAATGCTGGGTGTGTCCGCATGACTACCTTATCCCTGTTAAAGGTAGTATATGGCTCTGAGGCGACAAGTGCCTGGATTTTGCTGATTCTACGAGACGAGGTGAGGCTGACTAGTAAGGCTGTCTTAATGGTGACCAGCCTGATGTCCGCGGATGCCATTGGTTCAAATGGTTTGTGCGCCAGGGCACCCAAAACTATGTTGAGGTACCACACGGGGTGCAGCCTCTTGATGGGCAGGTAGAGCCTGGCGAGACCCGTCATATGCTTCCTGACAATCGGGTTGGAAGAGGAAAAAATCTCCTCCGAGTTCTGTAAGCCCCAATGGCTGCCAGGAAGGTATGGCAGGTGTCTACCTGCCCGCCTAAATGGGTGAGGTGTTCCGAGAAGGAGAGCAGGTCGTCCAGGGTACATGCCAGGGGGTTGATACCCTTAGAATCTGCCCAGTGGCAGAACCTCGTTAACTTGCTCTTATACTGGGCCCTCGTAGACTTACTCCTGGTGCCCTGTATGATCTCTAGATTAGCCTGGGAGACGCTGAGGTGACCTAGCATGACCTGTTCAGGAACCACGCTGTGAGGGCTAGTTTCTGTGGAGTGGGGTGGATGACCCTGCCCCCCTGCTGCACCAGAAGAGGTGCTAGGCCTGTCGGAAGACGAATGGGAGGCCTCTCCGAGAGGCTGAGCAGCTCCGAGAACCATGGCCTGGCTGGCCATCGCAGCGCTATTAGAATGATGCTGAGGTGGCGAGACTCCTTGATCTTGCATATCACCCTGTGTATCAGCGGTGTGGGCGGGAAGGTGTATGCTGTCATTCCATCCCACCAAATCTGGAATGCATCGCCTAGGTAGACTGGGCCCTGCCAGGAGGCAAACAGTTGGCACTTTCTGTTGTCCCAGGAGGCAAAGAGGTCCACCTGGTGGTGTCGCCATTTGTAGAAGATCTCCTCCAGTACTTGTTCGTTCAACTGCCCCTCATAGTTGTCCGCTGTCAGTCTGCTGAGCCTGTCTGCCTCCAGGTTGGATTCCCATAGCCAGTGGACGGCCGTGAGGTAGATGATGTTCTCCAGGTCCCATTCCCACATGCTGTCTGCCATTCAGCACAGTGGGGGGGGAGATCTGGTACCTCCCTGCATGCTGACATAGTCGAGTTGTCTGTCTGAATGAGGACAACCTTGCCCTCGATAACAGGAAGGAAGGCTCCGAGAGCCAGCCAGATGGCCTTCCATTCCAGCCAATTGATGGGGTACTCCTGCTCCTGCCGGGTCCAGTTGCCATGGACGCAGTGGTTGTCCAGGGTGGCCCCCCAAACCTCGAGAGAGGAGTCTGTGGTGATGGGGACCTGTGGAGTAGGTTACCAGAAAGGCTTGCCCATCCGCAGGTTGCAGTCCCTGGACCACCATGTGAGGTCCGGGTGAAGCGGCGGAGGAATGGTGATCATCTCTGACTGGGAGCCTCGCTCCTGGTTCCAAGATGCTGCAAAGTGCAGCTGTAGCCTCCTCATCCTGAGTCTCGTGTAGGTGACGGCCAAAAGGACTGCTGCCATGAGACCCAGTAGGTGTTGGTACAACCAGGTCACTTCTCTGCTGAGGAAGTGCGCTGTGGCCCTCTTAATGGCTGTGATCTTCTCCTGCGAGAGGAACACTTTCTCGGAGCACGTGTCCCATGTGAGGCCTGAGAAGGTCAGTCTCTGCATAGGCTGCAGCTGGGACTTCTTGAGGTTGAGTGAAAAACCCAGCTTGTGCAGTGTGTTCATAAGAGCGTAGGAAGTGTGCCGCTTCCAGAGATGTCGCCCTGATGAGCCAGTCGTCAAGGTACGGGTAGATGTGGTGGCCCTGCCACCTGAGGAGGGCCACCACTGTGTTCATAGGCCTGGTAAAGACCTTGGGGGCCCGAGTGGAGGCTGAAAGGAAGCACCTTGTATTAGAAATGGTAGCCCATGATCCTGAATCGTAGAAAAGAACGATGAGGCTGCCAGATCGGGACATGCAAGTACGCATCCTTCAGATCCAGGGAGCACATCCAGTCTCCCTTGCACAATGTCTCCGCTATCAAAGCTGGTGTAACCACCTCGAATTTTTGTAGAGGGAGGGAGAGGTTGAGGGTGGAAAGGTCTAGCACAACTCTCAGGCCCGCCGGGTTCCTTTTCTGAATGGCGAAAATCTTGGAGTAAAAAGCCCAAGCCTCTGCCAAAACAGTTGCTGTCCCAACCTGTGGGAGCGGGGGGAAGAGGGAGGAGAGGCTGAGATAGGGAGGCGGTACCCTGTGGATACTGCAGAGATGATCCAGGGGTCCACGAAATTCTGGCGCCAAAAATGTGCATGGAGACAAGCCTGCCCCTCCACTGGTGACACATGGACCCGGAGGGGCGTGTCATGCCTTCTTTCCCTCTGAGGCTGTTGCGGAGGAGGGGGATGGGAAAAGCCCTTATGTGCCCCCCCTTTTAATTGCTGGCACAGATGCTGGTTTGGAGAACGTTCAGGCTGCCTGGACCTCCGCTCTTGGAAGCCGCAGAACCCTCCATTGTACGCCCCTTGTCCGAGCACTTCTGTGACTGGGTGTACGCATGGTCTTTGTAAGGATGGATAAAGACTTGGCTATTTGGGAGCTGTTTTTCTTTTTGTCCAGCTCCTCATCCGTGGTGGAGTGGAAGAGGTCCCCCCCTTCGAACGGAAGGTCTAAGATGCATTCCTGGACATCCGGGTTGAATTTAGTAGCACAGAGCCAGGCTGTTCTTCTCATGTCCGTGGCAATGAAGATGTCCCGGCCAGAGGTGTCAATGTGGGCCATGGTGGACTCCATGATGTCTTGTGCCACCATCTTGGCATCTGCCAGTCCCACCTTGAACCATGATTGGCTCAGCGCTGGAAGCTCTGGGAGGAAATCAGCAATTTGCCGCCAAAGCCTCTGGTTTACAGCTGCCAGCATGGCATCCGCGTTGGCCTGCCGAAGATGCAGGGACGCGTTGGAATACAGCTTATTCCCGTACACCTCCAATATCTTCTCCTCCTTGCCTAGCAGCGCCGCGAAGGAAGAGGCAGAGGACGATGGAGGCTTGGAGTATAGTGATGCCGCAGCGATCACCGAAGAGTGCAACTGCGGGTGGGCCGATAGCAAGAGTGTATCCCTGTCTATCTGCCTGTACTTGGCGTCCAGGTGACGATTAATCGGCTGGACCAAGTGGGGCTTGAGCCAGCCCTTTTTGGCCAAGGCGACCACAAACTTCTGCATCGGAATACCCGTTCATGCTGTGGGACGCAGCGTGAGGACTTCGGCAAGGACCCCCTCTGCTGGTTGCTCAAACTCAGTTTGAGGAAAGCATAAATACTCTGCCAGCCCTGCAAGACATCCGTGGAAGGCCTTGGCTGACGACGGTGTGTCGGGGTACTCCTCCTCATCTGTGCCCACCTGAGGGGCCGGAGGCTGCAGCGGAGGCTGGTACAGAACCACCACAATAGGTTGGGGGGGCGGAGCGTGAGGTTGAGGCTGCACAGGGGCCAGGGGCGCCTGTACTGGGGCCTGCGGCGCCAAAGCCATTGGTGGGAGCACGTCCCGGATGGCGTCCCCAAGGATGACCCCCATCCGAAGAGATTTCATGACCCCGAGGAACCTTTCAAAAAATCTGTTCTCACAGGCCAGGGTGGTAGGCAATATTGACATGGTAGCAGGCGGCTGCTGGAGCCTTTACGTGCCCTGCCCATACAGACGCAGCGGGAATCTACCCTGGACAAATGAAGGGCAGGCCGTAGGCCACATACCTGGTTGACAACAGTCCCACCTTGACACACGTTCCTCCACCTGCTCCCTGCCAGGCAGATGTCAGGAATGTCTGGCACAGTGGCCATTTTGTCGAGCTGCCTTCCTCATGCCTGCCTTGTGTTGCTTGGCTCACTGAGCCCCACCCCATCCAGGACTTTTGAGTGTGGATCATGGGGTCTACCCTGTGCCTCAGGCTGGTACAACTGCATTTAGACGCCCCCTCGGACATGTTGCCAGTATTAGGACGTGGCCCCTTGGGTGAAGACCTGGTAAAAGAACCTTCCGGTCCCTCAGCACTGTCACCGGGAGGATTGACTGATCCCCCTCGGCCTGTCGGCCGGTAACTGATGTAGCCTCGTTACTCGTGCTGGTATGAGGACCAGAACGGACCCTCCCGTGCAGGGCAGTCTTTGGGAAGGAGTCTCCCTGTGGGGTGCACTGGAAAAGAGTGGCCCTACCTTGGGCTTGAATCGATGATAGACGAAGTCCTTGAGGTCCTTTGGAAGCCATCTCTGGAAGAGCTCCCTCCACCTGGCTAGTCTGTTCTTCAGGGACCTCGAGGAGACTGCATTGCACGCGGTACAAGCTTACCAGCCGTGGTCTGGGCAAAAGCAACATAGGCAGAGGGCGTGGGGGGTCTTTAGTTGGAAAGAGTCCGTTGCAGGATGGACACCTGCTGAACCATGCGCCGGGGGTGAAAAAGGTTCTGTCTCCCGTCCCTAGGAGGGGATGCCCCATGCAGTATGGATGAAAGGGGATGGGACTTAAGAGTATGACCTTTATTACAGAAAGGAAGAGAACTTTCACAATATATACCTTGCCCACAGATAGAATAAATTCTAATTTGTAAATTGCTGTTGTTTATAGCATGTACAGGGAAGTGGATCTAGGAGTTGGAAAGATAAACAGTGATGATATTGGCAATAAGGGATATAAAGAGATTGTTTGCTGCTATATTGTCCCTGTGTCCTCATCTTACTTGATCTCTTTTCTGCCTTTGACATGGTCAACCATGCCATCCTGCTCAACCGTCTCCATGATAACCTGGGTATCACTGATCAGGCCCTGGCTTGGCTGACCTCTTTCCTCTCCGATCAACCCTCCCTGGTCCAGCTTGGGTCCTTCCTCTATCTCTACCTGTGGTGTTCCACAGGGGTCTAACCTCTCTCTCTGGCTTTTCAACCAATACCTGGCACTTCTTGCCACCCACATTGCCACTCTCTGCTTCAACTTTCAGTGCTATGCGGATGACACCTAACTCATTTTCAGACTCCCTTCTGCCACTTCTTCTCCTTCTCTCATCTCTGACTGTGTCTGCTATCCAGGAGTGGTGTGCCGCCAATAATCTCTGCCTTAATGCCAGTAAGACTCAGATTCTCCTCATCGACACACCTGCTCCCTCCTTTTGTGTCGCTCTCTGGCCAGCCTCTTGGCCCTCTTCCTTCTCCCACCTGTGGCTAAAAACCTCGGGTCATCTTCCACTCCACACTCTCCTTCTCTCCACACATCTCTGACTTCTCTAAGAAGTCACACTACCAGCGGCACCTCCTCAGAGGTATTCTTCCTTTGCTCTCCTTCCCCCGAAGCTCACTGTCTCCAGAGCTCTGGTTCTCTCTAGGCTGGACTACTTCAGCAGCCTCTTTCGAAATCTGCCTGCTTCTACTCTCCACCCTCTGCAACTCATCCAGAACAGGACTGCGAGACTTGTCCTTGGCCTCAAGCCCAGGGATAATATCTCTCCAGGACTGAAATCTCTGCACTGGCTCCCAGTGGCTGTGAGGATTAAGTTCAAAACCCTCTGCATTGTCCACAAGGCCTTCTGGGCATCAATATCTTCAACTCGCTCTTCCTAAATATCTTCCTTCTCGAGCTCTTCGATCATCTGCCTCCAACTCCCTCAGGGTCAGTTGCTTCGCCAAGCAACGAGTTGGTGGTAGATATCTTTCTTTGGCTGTGGCCTCTCTCTGGAACAGCCTCCCTGAAACTTGAGGAGAACCATCTCTGGTTCCGGAAGCACCTCAAAACCTTCCTCTTTGCTTCCGCTTTCTCTCCTCCTCTCCCCAGCTGAACTCCTGGCTGAAACTGCACTGGTCACCTGGCCACCATCTGATCTCGGGTCCAGGTCCCCTCCCCCGCAGTTGCACACCTTCCTCACCTGCCTCCCTGGCAACCGCCGCACTTGGGAACTGTTTTATGTATCCCTACAGTGCCATAACCAGCACTTGACACCGGATGTCTGCACTTCCCCCTGCACTGCCACCAGCTGCCTGCACTTTTTGCTTATTGCTTTATTAATTCAATTTATTTGTTTAATATCAATCCCATGTACTGCCCCCTCCCACTTTTCCCCTACCCCTGCACTTGCACGATCTCAATGTCACCTAGTAAGATCGTTGTGCGTCTTTCTTCTGTTCACTCTCCCTTGCCTCGTTGCGCCTTGAAACACTTGTGTATAGGTGCGTTATAAATGCCTTATCATATTATATTGTGAGAGCAGTCAGAAGACATTTGGAAATGGCTGGGGTGCCCTCGAGAGACAGTTCAAAACACCCGACATGACGGTGTACCTTTTAACAATTGTCGAGCAGACATTTGTAGAGCACCTAGAATTCACTTCCCAGATACATCAGCTATAAGCACGATAATGACACAAAAACTAAATTGATCCAAATGAGAACCCAGCTGCTAAAAATACAAGAAATAATGGGGAAATGGCAGTTAGAAATGAGGGAAGGTTGGGACATAAATATACCAGTTATCTATCATATTCTATGTCAGGGACTCTCCGAAGAGGTACAAAGACAATTATGAAACATGTTGGGGATTGAGGTAAATCATGGCCCTAAATACAATTGAATATTGTTCATCATTGCCGATAAAAACTAGAGAAAGACAGAAAGTTGAGGAAAGAAAGGTAGAGAAAGCTAAATTGGTACAGAAATATTGGTTAAAACTGGCAGTAGAAGGAGCCGTAATCATACGTGCTGGGGACGACTGTGCAGGAACCGCAGTAAATACAGCAAGGATCGAATAGAAATGTTATAGGAAGAGGAGAATACAATAATTACCCCCAGAGAGGGTTTGCATCAAGAGGAAGAGGGTTTGGATCTCAAGCACCACAGCCAGGGAGTTTAACAGAGGACAACCACGACTTGGGGGACCTGGTCCACAGTGTTGGACTTGTGGAAAACCCAGACACATTGCATGGGTTTGCAGAGGTTGAGGAGGTATGCACCAAAATTGTCAGCAATTTGGCCCACGAGGGGAGTTCGGGTATCCAACACTATCAAGCGCTGTGAAACAGGACTACAATGCCCAAAATTACACACAGTATCAACCAAATGAGATACAGGAGCAGCAAATACCACAAACACAACAGGCAGTACAACCTCAGGTGCAGCAAACGTAATTACAAACACCAGTACCACAATATACAGAAGCAAAATGGGTGCATAATTGTCACAGGCACCTAAAAGGGGGTGGGGCAGTAGTGGGAGGGAATCCCTACACTGGAACATGACCAATTCTATCGATTACCCTTGAACCGCAAGAGGAACCGAGGGTATGGTTGACCATAGGTCGATGAGATACGGTTTGAAAGAGGGTATGTTCCAAATTTCAGGAATATCAATGGGGGTACAAGGTTTCTCTGGGGCTATGACAACGGTTTCTTTTACAAATACTTTGCCCATAACAATAGAATAGCATAAAAAGGTTATGCCATTACTATATTCTCAGAAAACACCAGTTCACATATTGGGGAGAGAACTGATGAGCAAGCTAAACGATTTATTTCACTGAAGAAGGAATAATATATTTGACACCAGGCATTCATTATGTGAATGTGCGAGTTTGTGAGAGCATTTTATGGTCAGAAGGCATAAAGAGGGGTGCCGCTAAACCCTGAGGTATACCTTTATGGGGTACAGGGGCTATTAGCATGGCTTCCACAAATACAGGACAAATTGTTGAGATTATCCACAGAATTCTTGTTTAGACCAGAGGTACCCACAGACTTGGTAGAAGGACAGATAATTACAATTGAATTGGATGCAGCAGTAGTGGGAGAGGACTGAGTGATTTTGCATGGGACGGATGATGAAGAAATAAGCTGGCACACAGTAAGGAATAAGTTAGTTACCTGTAACTCTGGTACTCCAGGATTGGTATATTTCATAGATTCACATGCTGTGAATATTCCCCATCGTCAGGGTGGGAATCCTCAGTAACATAGAGCCGTTTAAACTTAAACTGAAAACCTTCAGCCACTTTTATGCTCTAGTACAGTCATTTTTGGGTCATACTGCCCAAAGCCAATAGGAACACCTCCCTTAGCTCCTCCCCTGTTGGCCATCTTCAGATTTGGCAGTGCACGGGTGTGGGAGTAAGAGCCAAAAGATGAGCCGTACAGGTAAGTAACTTATTCCTTCTCCAGCATTGTATCTTTTATAGATTGACATGCTGTGAAAAGATTACAAAAGCAGTATTACAATAATACCCATGAGCCGAGACAAGCTCCCAGCATAACTTACTACTAGAGACTTACCCATCTCACACAAAAAGGTTCTGCAGAACAGATTGGCCGACTCTATATTCAACACAGTACAACACGGTGAACATATGCACCAATCTCCAGGTAGCTGCACGGCAGAGGTCAGGCAGCGGAATTCCAGAGAGAAAAAGGTGTGGTTGGGGACACTGCTCTGGTAGAATGAGCCCAGGGTCTGCCGGGAATGGTCTGCTGGCTTGCGGATGGCAGAATGAGATACAGGTAGCAAAGGTAGCAATCCATCTAGAGGGCTTCAAGAGAGCTTTCCCAGGACAAGAAGGACCAAATGAAACAAACAACTGATCCATTATGCATAAAGATTTAGTACGTGTCACGTAGTACTTGAGGGCATGCACCACATCCAGCGTGTGCAGAGTCCGTTCCGCTGGAGACGTGGGTGCGCCAAAGAATACTCGCAAAACCAGCTGCTGGTTTAGGTGGAAAGCAAATGGCACCTTAGGCACAAATTTTGGGTTGGTATATAGAAAAGCCTTGCCCTTATGAAACGTTAGATAGGGTGGTTTTACAGAAAATACCTAGATTTCACTCTCTCGTCTGGCTGAAGTTATGGCCATCAAGTATGCAGTTTTCCAGGAAAGGTGTTTAATAGATGCTTGGTGCATGGGCTTGAAGGGTGGCTTTGGGAGTCTTGGGATTAACACATTGAGCTCTCATGCTGGTGGCGGATTGGTGGAAAAGACCAGAAGAGCCCCAGTAAAAACTCCTTCACCAGCCAGTGAGACCACAGGGATGGCACCTCCATGGCACAGTTGTACCTAGAAATCACTGTCTGGCTCAATCTGTGTTAACGAATTCCTCCACCTGGGACAATAGAAATTGCAACAGATCCTCCGGTCGGATGGTTTGAGGTTGCAGTCCCTGGCTTTTTGCAACAAACTTCAAAACGTTCCCCTTGCACTTTTAGCATTTCAAAGTGGACGGGCTCTAGCCTTAGCCAGGACAGCTTGGTTTGGCAGTCTGAAGGGGGCGCCTTGAACCAGGTGTTCCTTTGCTGACCACCAGCGAAGGCTCCATTTGAACCTGATATTAGGGTAATGCGGTCGTCCCAGGACCCCAAGGACTGGACCAAGCAGGCATGTGCAAATTGGCAGTAGGAGACTAACGGGATACATGACAACTACATCCCTAGCAGGGATTTGTAGTTGCGAACTGGCTCCACTTGGGCACTGTTGAGGTAGCGCACCTTGTGTAAAAGAGCTGCCAACATTTCCTCTGATGGTCTGGCTGTGCAGGTCTGAGTGCTGAGTGTTGTGCCTGTTGCAATAGAACGAGGCATGACTTTGGGAAGTTGATCGAAGAAAAACAAAGTTGCTGTTAACACCGGATGGTGATGCGGTGTTGGTTTTTGCCAGAGGGAAAGAAGGGGCCCTCACTAACCAGTCATCCAGGTACGGGTAAACGTGGACGCCCCTCGCCGCAGGTGAGCCACCACTGGTGCAAGGCACTTGGTAAACACTCACGGAGCAGAACGCAGGCCAGATGGAAGGGCACCACAAAGCGTAGGTATTGCCGGCGTGGGATGAGAATAGGGATGTGGAAGGAGGCATCCACTAGGTTAAATGGCGCAAAAAAAAATATCTCCTTGTTGTAGCTGCAACAACACCTGTTGTCACATGACCATGCAGAATGTTTGTGATGTTAGGTACTTGAGCACCCTTAGGACTAATTAGGTCTCCAGCCCTCCCGACTTGTTGTGCAGTGCTTTCTTCCTTAACAGGAAGTAGCAGGAGCAGACTCCTGTGATCAGCTTGTTCCTTGGAACCTTTTCCACTGCTCCCTTGCGCTGTAAAGCCTGCACTTCTTGAAGCAAAAGGTGTCATAATCTTTGTGGTTTGTGCTTGGGAGGAATGTCCGGTGGCCAGTCCATGAATTCCAGTGAGTGGACCTTCCTGGCGGAGGGATAGCACCCATTTGACAGTTGTGAGGAGTGTCCATTCATCTGTGAACTTTGACAAGCGTCCTATCACAGGGGTGTTCAAGTGGCAGCGGCTGACCCTGGGCTGGTCATGTCTGCTTGCCGGACTGGCCCCTTGATTGGGCTGATTAGGAAGTCTTTGAGAACCCACCTTTTTAAATGAGTTGGCTTCAGTTATCTATTATTTCCCGATATCACCTGCATACATCACTTTCCTGTACGTTTTGTCTCCTGTTTTATGTTCTATGCGCCCTGATGCCTGCGGGCTTCCGGCGCGCTACAAGCATATAAATAAATAAATAAATCACTGTGAAACCATGTAAGACTGGGATCTTTTCCTGTATGTGTCTCCTGATAAATTTGGGGTCTTGTAAGAAGAGCAAGACTGGTACGTGGTGCCGTTATCCCACAAAGTCCTGCCATAGTGCCATTTTCATGAACAAAAGGACTGGCACCTTTGCTTTAACACTACAGGGACACGGAAACCGATCGTCCTTGGGCAGACGCCCAAGGAGCGAGTGGTTTCCGTGTCAGTCTCAATGGACTGCAGGGCCTCGTCCAGCTTTTTCCAAAGAGGGCAGATCCATCGAAGGGCATATTTATGACCCTGGACTGGACGTCTAGTTGGAAATCTGTAGCCTTCAGCCAACCCTGCCCGAAAATCAGTGTCAGCGATGTCTACAGAGACCGTAATTGCGTGGTGGGACGCCAACTCTCCTTCATGGAAGATGTCCAAGGCCTCTTGCTTCTTGTCGTCTGGTAGCAACTCCAGCAAGGGACCCAACTTGTACCACAGCTTGCGATCATAACGTGCGAGTATGGTCATTGCATTTGCCACCCTGATAGTCGTGGCTGCTGTGGTGACAATTTTCTTACCAAAGGGGTCGAGGCATTTTCCTTCCTGGTCTCTGAGGACAGAGCAGGGTGAAGATGCATTAGCCAACCTTTTCCTGGCTGCAGCCGAAACAACGTAGTCTGGTGTGGGTTAAGTACAGAGGCAGGAGGCAGTGCTCACTGGGGATCTGTATTTTTTGTCGAATCCAGCCTTTTAGCTGGGGCAGTTGCAGGATGCAGAATGTGCTAAGGTGATTAGGTCATCGTCCCAGACGTCTACCAACCGTGGAATAGACATGACAGATTTCCTGCGCAGTTCTATGCGCTGGTACAGTACACTTTCTTTTCATTGTGCCTCCGGCGCAAGGCCGAACATCGTGACCACCCTGGACATGAGAGTGTGGAAGGCTCCTACCTCATCAGGGGTTGAGTCCCTGAGTGCAACACCATCTGGCTCCCCATCAGCTGCGATGAAATCATCAAATTCATCAGTCTGGGTTGTGTGTTTAGATGCAGGGTCTGTGTCCGTCCCAGTATCTGACAGCCTCTGTGGTGCTGACTGGTGCTTACCCCCTTGATGTTTATCCCTCTTGGGGGGGTGTGATCGTCCATTTCCCTGCAAGGGCCAGGGTTATTCATGCGAACTTGTCTGACCGGCGCTGCAACCCGGGGCCGATGCAGGCAGGCATTGTTGCAGGGTTGCCACCAGAGTAGTAAGAGTAGATAAAATGTTAAAAGACATGTCTCTTAGTGTAGGAGGAGTGATGGCTTGATCTGAATGCAGAGGGGGGAAAGGTGGTAGCCTAATCCGGCTTTCCTCACCCTGCTTTCTGGGAGGCAATGTCCTGTGCTCTAGCGAGGATGGCAGTGATATGATGGCCTCCTCATCTTCCTCCTCCACTCTGATTGCGAGACAGCTGGCTCTGACACAAAAATGACACCCGGCGGCAAGGCCTCCCCAAGTTTAGGAAAAGATGCCCTTGGACAGGCAGACAATGCAGACACTGTACTGGTGTCGGAAACGCCAGTGATGATGACCGAGGTTACAATGGCGTGGTGGTCATTTTTGTCCGACGAGGATATCGACAAATGTGCGACAGCCATGGATGCAGATGTCAATGAGATCCTTGTGGTCGTTGGTGTAGTTGTTGACAACATGGTAGACGTAACCAATGACGGTTTAGCTGACGGGGTAGTAGTTGTTGACTGCTTAGTTGACCAGGGTCGGATTGGTCCCTTGGCCTCTCGGCCCGTGGCTGGGCTGTAATCATCCCTGGGGGATGGGGACCGGTTTGGGGGGGGGGGGTAAACACCTGCTACGGCATAATTCATCAAAGCAAGGTAAAACGTTACCTTGCTTTGATGACTCATTTGCGTGCATGATGTGTGCATCATAAATTATGATGCATGAATCATTCACATGCTGCTGCAGAATGCAAAGTTGAGGGGCCAGGGGCCGACACTGTGCCGTCACTCCAGGGGGGACGGTACCCCCTGGAGTGGCTGTGCTCTTGTATTAGTGATAAATATGCATTAGTCATAAACAACCAATTTTAGAGTAGAATAAGCATTCTTTTCGGACTATGTATTCTGCCTTTCGCAAGTTGCAGTACTAGCATGTTTTATTCTGCTGTTGCCTCTGTTACGATCATCACAAGACATTCCATCTCAGTGTCCTCGGTCACTTGACAAAATCCTTGTGCCTAAATGTTTCTGTACAGTGTAGAAATATTTGACCATAGCACATCAAGTGGCCATTGACTTCATTGTGCCACAATGAATGCTTTGTTGTAATGTGTCTATCTTTCCCATCTCCCTAGCATGCTGTTCAGGATGTTGGTTTGCATGTATGATGTAACGAGTGCTCAGAGTATGGGATGTCCTGTGAGTGTGCTGCTTTCCCTATTTTGCCAACCTCTGAAGCCTGAAAGTAGATGCATGCTGGCTTGACATGCGGCCAACTTTGCACCAGACCTGCAGATGAACTTAACTGGTCTGTTGTTAAATCTCAGTAACCAGTTTAATGGTATCCACTACAGAATAATTGCTCATTTTACTATAGCCAATATGATAGCTCAATGGGTTGAACGCTCGCTGCAGCGATGTGTGTGTGATCAGCAGGTTCGAATGCCAGCAAGGCCATCTCAGCCGTTCATCCTTCTTAGGTCGATAAATGAGTACCAACACAGGTTGGGTGATATTGTATGCATATTTGTTCTATTAAAAAAAAAGAGCTTAAGCGTAAGTGCTATACAATAACATTATCATTTGGCCTTGGACATCTGCTTGCATTCACAGTAATTTGACAATATGGATTTATACACACAGATATTAATGATACATATGGTGATCCATTCTTATGTAAAATGTAGTTCACATTAGTGAAATCATAACCATATTGTTCGTAGTGTACTTAGGAACAATGCTATTTGATGACACTTCCTGTTTTGTCAAGGGGTGAAAGGTCATGTTTCATCACTTCCTGGATGTCACTTTGGGGTGGGGTCAAATGACATCGCTTCTGGTGATGTCATCAGAGGACAAGGGTCATGAGGTGGACCACTTTGAGGCGAGGAGTGGGCCACTTTTTTTTTTAGGTGTCCGGGCCTATTTCTTGTCCCAGTCCGACCCTGTCAACAACATTGACAGTTGCGATGAGGTGGTTGTGGCCGTAGACTGTTTCATTGATGGGTGCTGTGAGCCATTCATGGTAGTAGGCTCAGGTCTCGGGATAGACTACCTGGAGCGAGGCTTGGTGGTCGACTGACATCTTCCGTCGCCGATTTTGACGACGACTAGCTCGTTTTTGACCCTGAAGATGAAGAATGGCCCGCAGATTTGGACATGGACATAGGAGACATTACGTCCTTGGGGCGATGAAAGGCTTCAGTTCTCATCTCCTGTTGATACCCCTTGGGCACTGTGGATCTGGTACATTTTGTGAGGATGAAGGAAGTAGAGGCAGTTGTTGTGATGATCCTTTATGTAGACATTCTTCAGTCCACATCGGGCACAGGCCATGAACAGGCTTTTCCTTGGGGATTCCGCATTGAGGTAGGCCCAACTACGCAGATGAAGCTTCCTCGAAGAATACCGGCGGCGGGCGGGACTGTCAACGGTAATGCTGGCCGTCGAGTAGACATTGAAAAATATCTATTTTTCATGAAAAAGATGTTAAATTAAGTTTCTTTCATAGACAAGTTGAAGAGATGATTCTTGAGAACTCCCTACACCAACGTGCGGTAAAACATCTGAAAGTGACTGACAGGGGAGGAGCTAAGGGAGGTGTTCCTATTGGCTGTAGGCAGCATGACCCAAAAATGACTAAGAGCATAAAAGTGACTGAAAGGTTTCAGTGCAAGTGTAAACTGCTCTAGGTTACCGAGGACTCACATCCTGGCGACGGGGAATATGCACAGAATATGAATCATCCAATGCTGAAGAATAGCACTTCATTCAGCACACAGACTTGCTGACTTAACTGATGGCAAACTGAAGATGATTATTCAAATGAGGTGTTTTGTGACATTTGCAAAAACATATCAGTTACAAATAGAGCATAGAGAGGTGCACCAAACAAAATTGTTGGAGAGGAAGATATCATTTTTGCAGGACGATCTGGCAAAGGTGCAGAGTTCATTGTGGACCAGTGATCCGAATTATGTCGGCTTAGCAAAAGGGGTAGGAGCAGTTGAAATAACACTGAAGACAGTATCCCATGTCACAAGAAGCTGACAAGGTTATCTATGAAACTATTGCCACCTTGGCACAACAAGGTATATTGGTGCCTTCGGAATAACCATGTAACAGCAGTATACCACATTAAAAAACGGTGCAAGAGGTATCTTGCAGAGTCTAATAAGAATGGTGCCCTTTGAAAAATATTGTTGAGGCAGAATTCCCATTGGTGAAAAATCCAGCAACAATATTATGTAACGTACCACATACAGCCCAATACTTTACAGTTGATTTAAAAAATGTTTTTTTTCTCCATTCCTCTGCATTGAACATTTGACCCTGTTTACTTATCACAGAATTATATTGCAGCACTGTCGCCTCCCACAGGGATACTGCGAGTCCCACAGTGCATTCAATAGGGTGTTGTAGACAGATTTGGGAAATATACAATCCGATAGCACAATAACACAGTATGTGGATGACCTCCTCGTCTGCAGTGCCACAAAGGAAGAGTGCAGGAAAGACTCAGTGAATTTATTTTCAGTATTGGCTGAAAAAGGGTACACAGTGGACGAGGAGGAACTGCAATATTGTCTGGCAGACGTATTGTATTTGGGCCAAATAATATCAAAAGAAGGGAGGAAAGTGACACCAGAACATGCACAAGCTGTTACCAATATGCCCCATCAAATACAGTAAAAGAGCTGCAGTAGGTTTTAGAACAGAAAGAGAAGAGTGAGATTATATGGACCGTGGAGATGACAGATTCCTTTGATGAATTAAAATAAGCACAGTTTTCATGTTAGGGATCCCAGATTATAATGAAGATGTTTTCCTGTTCTCCCATTCAAATGGAGTTGTGATGACAGCTGTACACTCACACAGAAAGCTTTAATGGGGCACAAACCACTGCCATTTTACAGCAGGATCTTGACCAGTAAGGAGAGGTCATTACCCATGTGAGCAAGCATTGGCTGTAGCACCATTTGCCATGGAGAAATCGGCCAACTTAACAATGGGCTGCTCAGTTTCTTTATATGTTGAACATGCTCTTTTTGCCATTCTTGATAAGCCCAAAAGGATATTGAATACCCAGATATTAGTTTGTTAGGTGCTGCATAGTAAATCCTGCAAAATGTATAGCAGAAACAGTGCAGGAAGGAGATCATGTACATGATTGTACTACTTACACTGATTATTAGGACTTGCCCCATGTAAAGGAAAGTGCAAGATTGCCAGCCCATTTTTCAGCACAAGCGGCAGAATTGGTCACCACGATTATAGCGCTGGAAGAGCATAAGGCTGAGCCAGTAACTGGGTATTCCTTTTCCACTTACATGAAGAAAAGAGTATACTTGGGTCTGTCACATTGGAAAAGTAGGGGCTTCCAGCACACATACGGCACACCGGTACAGCACACACCATTGTTAGAGAGGTTGCTAGAGGCTCTCTAATATCCCTCAATCACCATGGTGAAGTGGGCAGCACACACGCAAGTTGCAGACATGACTCCCCACGACTAACAAAAATGCAGACACTCAAGCAAAACAGGCAGCATATTTCCGTGAGACATTAAAAATACACTGCCAGTAATGTAAATTGCAGAGCTGCACGGACTTGCATAACAAGAGGAGCAAGACTTGTGAGGAAAAAAAAAAGCTGCTCATTATTCCCCACAGAGTTGATTTGGCGACAGGATAGCACCGCAAAACCCAATCATGCCTACTGAGTTGCTTACAGTAGCATAAATGAGCATGTGGCCATTTTCATTATTAATTGTATGGTATCTCAAACGTTTACTGCCAGTCATACATTAAAAACTGTGAGGGAAGCAATACTCCGTCCTACTAGACTATTTCAGCCTTTACCTATTAATTATGTGGATATACTCCAAAATTGTTATGGCTACCCACTATATGATAGTGGTTGTATGCCCCTTTCTAGCTGGATATAATCAGTACCATATGCACTTCCAGACAACATATCGGCTGCAAAGCTCCTTGTACTAGGGACATTTATTAGATGGGAGAGTATGCAAACTGCTACATTCTGACAACTGACCCCATTTTTCAAACAAAGTATTTGAGCATATTACATCTCAATTGGGAATAAGACACACATTATCACCTGCTCATCCCTAAGCGAATGGGACATGTAAGCGCCTAAACTGCCCATTTATGGAACACATTGCAAACATAAAAGACCCTACATAAAAATTGGTTGTGTTGCCTTCCCTTGGCTGTTTTGGCCCTATGCAATCAGCCAGGCTCTGACCACCACCTGACACCTTGTGAGCTGGTGAGAGGATGAACAATGAATGTTCACATTGTTAATCCCACACTTGCTCAAACAGATGCTGAAAATTCAGCAACAGTGCTTGTTAACGAGATAACTATTACTAAGTCACTTAAATGTATCTCTCGACAGGAGCAAACACGACTGGGGGCTCAGCAAGTAGAGGTGCCATCGCCTGAGACAGTGACGATTAGGGGAAAACATGCATGGCTACACCGAAGAGATGTAAAAATACAGGGCATCAAGATGTACGAAGTCCCCAGATAAATGCAATGACCGGAGTGAACCAGCAGCAACAAAAGTAGAGACAGTGTGCATTTTACATTCTCAGAAGATTTAACATTCCCCAAAGACTGTTATTGAGGACCATTTCAAGGAATTTTTTGAACAGTCTCTTTAACAGTGGTTTTTGAAAACATTTACTTTTTTTTAATACTTTTTTTTATTGTGGACATGCATTTTTTGTGAAATATGTTGTTGTTCTAGAACATGCTTTTTTGAAATAATACCAATTACTGTCTTTTGTTGCTCATACAAGCATATAGATATCTGCAATCGACAGACCCATTAGCTATAATAATTGTGGCTTTCTTGGTTTCATTTTGTTGGCTCTATTTTGATTATTGTATTGCAGTGAAGCAGTTTACCACAAATATTTTGGCAAGGCCAGTACTCATTGATAATACAAGTATATTTCCTGAAATAAGAGCAGTAGAGATGACACACGCAGCATCCTGAAGTAAGCACAGCAAGAACAAGGTTAAAAAGAAGTTCTCAGGATGATCAAAACCATATGAAGCAGTATTTTGATGATTCTATGCCACTAACAACAAAAGTATGAGAAAGATGGGAAGGGAGAAGTCTAATGAGAGCAGTTTTGTTTGTTCCCTCATCCCATACTCCACAGGTGCCTCCAGAGTGTTTAAACGACCAAAGTACCCACACATAGAGCACATTGCTTGGCACATCTTGCACTATGCAAAACTGGAGGATAATTTCACGGTAGATGGCCAGCATACAGTGGGTGACAAAAGAAGACTCTCCTTGTGAGGAGTTTTATTAAACAAAAGCCTCTGGTGACCAATGTTAGAACACAAGGTAATGAGATATTTACTGTCAGGCTCAAGTAGGGTAGAAGTTAGACTAGAAGACCATAAACTGCTGCAGTGCACTGATGCACAAGGAAGGGAAAGAAATTTCTGGTTGCTGGGACAGACCCCAGTTACACATAATAGGAGATGCATTTGCTGCAGAAGGATGGCTTGATTGAATGATGGGATGTAAAGCTCAAGAAATTATAACAGCATCCAAACAGGTTGTTCACAATGCAAATAGAGTGTGCCTTAAATAGTTCTGTGTCATTTCATCGACACCTGTTTTTACCAGATTTGTTGCAATTTTTTTTAAACATTATTTGGGGGGATTCCCGCCCCCCCCCCATTCACCCCATCACCTACCTGTTTTGTTTTATTCCTGACCCCCCCAACCCTTTATATGCCTTTTGCCATCCCCCCAAAAAATGCAAATGTTTTTAATGCAAACATTCTGAGTACCCCTTAAAGAATGGACTGAATATTCCAAATTGCTTACCTGGGTAGAAAATGAAGGACCAGTACCTATAATACAAATAAAAAGAGAACCCCTGTGTTTCAGGAACAATGATTCAGTGAAAGTAGGGATGAACAAAGGTGGCCAATGTATTATGGACCGACCAGGCATGAAGGTGGGCACAGCTGTAATAATGGACCACTATTCGGCTTGTGGTTCAAAGTCCTATATGCCGCTTCCTCCGATTTGGGTGGGCATATGCTCCATAGTAGTAATAAGTGCACCGACCCTGGTGGTGCCTGAAAGCGAGGTGCAGGTTGGTGATTCCACCACCCCTCTCTTAATGAGGGCAAAAACCAGAAAGGAAAGGCCTCTTGCCCTAAAACATACCCAAAGGGATCATTATTTCTCCGCAAAATCAATTCAGGCCTATGATGACATACCAGTCGAACATACATTTTTTGGCAGAACTGCAAAGTTCCTTGCCACTGGGTTACAAGCAGCAAGAAAAGCCAAATGGTTACACATCATCAGATGGGAGTTGCTGCAGATTATAAATGCAACGGTGAAGGGGTTTGATGCAATAAAGGAGCCCTTAGATTAATAACTATCCAAAATAGGTCCTTGACCTTATAACCTCTATGGAAAGAGGAGTTTGCACCAAGATAAGATCATCTTGCTGTACAGTCCCACCAGCAAACAATGAGCAGAATGGGAACCCTTATAGAGGCTATAAGCACTCTACAGGAGCCACACACAAATATGATGTTAGAAGTGGAGGACATTGAAAACAATGACTGGTTTGATGGGTACCCACCTGGTTGATAAACACATTCAACATTTTATTAGCTATACTGGTACTGGTCCTGACAGCTATTTGTGCCCTAAACATAGCACTGAGCCAATGCAAAAAGGCTGGAAATAAGTCACTGGAATTTACAAGAACAGTAAATGTGGGTGATAAAATACATAAGTGTACTCAAACAGATCAGCCACCCCAGATGCACACTATAGACCACCCTGTTAGACCATCAGGGACATTGTTCGAATGTCCTGAGAAACCCCAAAACTACACCAAACACTGGGTAGATTGTGAACGGGATGGTGACTGCCGTTTCATGACATGTGGTCCAGAAGAACACGTAGCTTAAGCAGGTAGCTTGAATGAAGAGTCGTAAATATATGGATGGCTATAATGTACAGGCCAGAAGCAGGGGAGTGCTAGATCAATCGACCTGAGGGGTGAGTATTGGTACAGATAAATATGCTAGTACCAACTATTGCCTCTCCTCCATGTTACTCTAAAGGTGAGAGTACAAACAGGCCCTGCCACACCATGAGCCTAGGGGTAAGAAGCTGAGGCAGAGTCAACAAAACAGATGTATGTACATTAACGGTTTGACTGTCAATGAATTAGGTAAGCGACATTAGTAGGGATCTCAATTAAGCATTACAATACAAAAGTAGTGTGCTGTAAATAGTATAGAAGGAAGGCAGGTTCCAGCATTCCAAGAGAGGGACTCACCTCACAGAAAGAGTAGAGGAAATCATGTGTAGACAAGGACACAGTACACACAAGCAGAAATACCAACGTAGGACAGATGTAGAAGACAAATGTAACATGAACAAGATGCAAATATAAGTCACCAACATGGAGGCGTTTTCTAACATGGAGGCAGCAGCAGGTCCAAGAATCAGCAACACATTCGCATCCAAGATGCTGAATTTACGAAACCACATTTGAGACACCTTTGAAGCTGCCCAGACAGTAGTTTACAGTGAGCACCAAGGTTAGAACGCCAGGAAGGGAGTAGTGGGTGAGCAGAGCCTAGATGGAAGATAACAGTTCTCAGGATTAAGAAGAGCACAGACAGCCATTAATGTCCAGGTGCTTGATGATAATATGTTAAAAGTCACAAGCTATAAATCAGATAAATAAGCTGACAGTCCTTCTCTACCACGGTGCCGTAGCACGTGATGAAGACACTGAGAACACTGGCTATTCATTATGAGCCAAACACAGATAAACACCTGCTGAACTCCCCAGTGCACAGACACCAGATGATACACACGGCCACAGACAAAGGAAAGGATAGGCCTCATCATCTGGGAATGAAAAGGAGTTACTTTTAATTGGAATAATTGCAGACCATGGACTTCTCTTGCCCCACCCTATGTCTCACTCGTAAGTTGGCGTCTGCCAGGATGTCCAAGGTTAGTGAGCAAATTGCTACCAATAGAAATCCCTTGTGTCACAATGCCTGTAATGAACAGCGCCAATCAATGAGTTATCAATGTGATGCATTGAAAGTATTATCTAAAGTAGGTTGGGCCCAGGAGGAGCCTTCAGACACGTTTAACCCAATCATAGAACCAACACCTATGTACTAGGGGTGTACCGAAATTCGTCTTCGAGTAAGTATTTGGCCAAAATTCTGCCAAAAAACATGTATTCGGCTCCGGCTGAATACCTACTCAAAGCCGAAGTTCAGTACAAACACTAGTTTGAGGAACAAAGAATTCTGTCAGCTTTGCTCAACGTGTGGAGGGGAGACGAGGGAGCACATTATGTTGAAGGCATTTGTGTTAATGTATCGGACGGAAGCAAGTCTCCCAGAAAAGAAGCAGAAACAGTCACTAGAAATGGCAAATAAAAGGTAGCAAGAGAACAGCTGCGGTAGCCAGAAGAGAGTGAGACACCCAGTGCAGCTAATGAGCGCCAAAGTTGCAGTTTCTCACTGAGCACTGGATACAGTTCTGGTCTTGTGTTAATGTTGACACAGCGCAGACCCAGCTCCCTCAATCACCGTAGCAAAAACGTGTACTGTGACAGCAGCGTGAGACCATGATGTGCAGTAAATAGATTGCATGGGTGTGTGGTGTGCTGCTGAGACCAGATGAAAGGAACCAGGGAACAATGGGACGGCAGGTGGCGAGGGGTAGGGCAAGTGCTTTGGGGTATACGGCTATTCCACACCATAGTGAGGGACGCACAGAGCAAATGTCACAAGTACAAATGGGTCGGAGGAGTCATACTCCAGCCCCCTTGGATTTTTCTGAATAACAGTAGTTTGTTACCTTTCACTGAAGTAATAGTTTTGTCAGGTTCATAAACCAGACATTTACCCAAGAAGACCACATGAAACCATGTTCAAAACGTGCAAACTATCTCATGTCGGGATTTTGTTAAGTTTCAAACATTCGTAGCTTTTATACTTTGCTGGCAGCTCCCTGGCAATTTTTTGCACAATGATAATTCATTTTCTGAAATGCAAATACTCCTTTTTCCTGTGCATTTTGATCGATTAGGGAAGGCCTCTACCTTGTGATCTGCGATGTCTAAACTCTAAACAGCCTTCTTGTCTTTAGAAAGCGACTGAAAAATGTCCTGTTTAGATAGGTTTTGCTTCCTCTAATTTGCTTCTGGCAGCAGGATCTGTGGCAAAATGACGAAGCAGGTGGCACGTCCTGACCTTTTGGCAATTTTGTTAACAACCTTGTCTTGCTATTTGACAGAAGGCCACTGATCTCAATATAAAATAAAGTATCAAAATATTAACACCTTACCTCGCTGCTATACGCAATCATTGTTATCCGTGCATTTTAATATGAGCATTCGATGTTCAAGCATAAAGAAGCTGCACAGGAAACAATCTTGTTACATCTTTCCCCATGTTCGGTTGAGCTTGTTGCAGCGATGTGGGTGGGACCTGCAGGTCACACGTTTCAGATCCTGACAAAGACAACTGAGCCTTCAAATTTTCTGAGGTTGATAAATGAGTACCGGCTAAATTTAGGATTGTTAGGAAGAATTCTCATAAATGTGCCAATTCGTCCCACCTTAGAGTCCACCAGCTCTTTTGTTAAACTTTGGGACTTTTAACTTTTTTATTCTGTTCGTTTTTCTTTGTTTATTTTCTTTGATTATGGAGTTTTAGGCAACTCAATGGGCATCATCTTTTCATTTGTGTTACACAGCACCCTCAGTGCAGTGACACAGGGGAAGCCTTTTTAGGCTGTCCCAAAGTTTATATACCTTTGCTGGGATAAACTACTGTCTTCTAGAGAATGTAAAGTGAAATTGACTTTACTAGTTTTTTCAAATTCCTAGACCCAGTACACCCTATCTTAAAATAGAGTGCTGGAGGGGTTACTTAGTATCCCCTATGTATAGAAACTCATGTAGCAGTCAAATGCTACCCTTTCCTCTCAAAATGGCTAGTGGCAGTGGTTTTACAATGAACTACAATGATTTATCGCGACCGTAAGTCTGGGGTGGGCAGGAAGTGAGGGAGGTGCCCGAAACTCCCTGTGCTTAGTCTCCTAGGAGACCCAAATGCACTCTGGCGTGATTGGCTCGCTGACTGTCCGGCAAGGACAGCCACCCTACTGGGTGAGTGGCAGCTAGGCTAGAATGAATGAGGGAAAACTGTTTAAAAGGCGAGTCTCTTGGTTTGGAAGGCAGAGTCGACCACTGGAACCAAAGACCAGCTGAAAGAGGACAGCTGCTGCAACTCCTGGACCGTTGGTTTGCCCTGTGAAGCCCTGCTGCAGGATCCGAATCGCCAAGTTCATCTTGACAGAGAAGCCCTTCAAGGACGACTTCTCCCTTTGAGTTGGTGAGACCAATCAACTCGTAAGCTACCTGCATACCATTCTCAGAGCTGGTTGTATTTTCCTCAGAGTGCTGCAGGAAACCGAATAGCCAGGGAGAAGGACACCAGTTTGTGTGCTTGATGACAGCAACCGGAATCGAATATTTGCCAGTTTGCCAGCTTTGTGGCCAGTTCCCGTGCAGTGCAGGAGTCCCCCGATGTACTCCCTCTTGTCCCCACGACTGAGGCTCAGGAACAGTGAGATCTGCATGAACTGCCAGGAACAGAAGTCTTCAGCTGCATCTTTTTCTTCAACATAAGGTACTGTGAAAAGCCGACTGAGAGAACTTACCTCTCAGTGCGAAAGTGCGTGAAACTTTGGCAACTTGCAGGCCTAGTCAGCTTGTGACCCAACATATAAAGCTTTCTTCAATGAACTACTTCTGAGAACCGTGGCAAAGACTTTTCCGTTTAACTACCAGAACCGTTTTAAATTGATACAAGACTCTAGCCCATTGACCTTGGCCTACCTATTGCATTGGACCAACTCCTCTGGTGAACTCAATAACTACTATTCATTTTATTAACTTATGACTTTTTGCTCCTACTTCAAAAGCTCCGAATGCCATTTTGCTCCTCCTTCAAAGTAGTTTAAATGCCTCAGAAACGGGTAGTAGGAAATACTGTAGAATATTTGTGTGTGATATTGATTGCCTCCTTTTAGTGAATGTTTTCTGAGTGTGTAATAAATTAATAATTGTTTTACCGAGAAACCTTGAGTATAAGAGTCTATTTGAATTGTAGACCTCTGTGTAACACCATTACAGCTCACATTCCCTTTTGAGATAAGCCTGGCTGCTCAGCTCGCTACCAAAAACTGTGTGGTGCAGACTTATACCAAAGGTTGGTTTTGCTTACTCCTGTAGTCATAGTTGTGTGTAGTGGTCCCAGAGGGTACTGCATGCAAACTCAGCCTAACAGGGATGAGAATTGTAGTTGAAAATGTGCTATGTACAGCTCCTTGGAGTAAGCGCTATATAAGTAACAAAGGATTAGCACAGACTAAAACAGTGACGCCCCTGTGCACTGAAAGTAACCTGCATAAATCGAACAAGCCATCTCAGACCTGCATGCAAGCAAAACCCACGGGTCGGACGGCATCCCGCTCGACCTGTACAAGTTATTTAAATCTGAGCAAGTTCCGAGACTATCGGAGATATGGGAGAAGTCACTGGAATGGGGACAATTACCTACCACCATGAGGGAAGCAATCATAACTGTCCTCCTCAAACCACAAAACCCCCCGCAGTACCCAGCATCATACCGCCAATTGTCACTGATAAACTCCAACACGAAGATCTTCGCGAAGGGAGTGGCAAATCGACTGCTCCCACACTTGAACAAGCTAATTAATACAGATCAGACGGGGTTTATTCCTACTCGCTCGACTGCACTGAACCTGGAGGAGGTTCTTCGCAATTACATCTGAGTTAGACCCAAAAGCCAAAGCTGCCGCAATCATGCTTGACACTGAAAAAGCGTTTGATTCTGTATCGTGGCAATATATGTTTGCTATACTAGACAAAATGGGATTCGGGCTACTTTTCAAGAGCTATATACGTATGTTGTATGAGAAACCAATGGCTAGCGTCAGAACTAAACACGCTGTCCCCTCCCTTTGAATTAGGCAGTGGCACCCGCCAGGGCTGGCTGCTATCTCCCCTCATTTTCGCACTTACAATAGAGGGTATGGCCGCTAAGGTCAGGTGTGAACACACATGGAGGGGCATTCGAATTAGAGATGACCCCCAATTACTGTCCTTATACGCAGACGACACAATGGCATACGTCAGGCACCTAGAGGTACATTTACCACCAATAATGCAGGAAACGCACACATTCTCCAAGTACTCCGGGTACAAAATCAATCAGGCAAAATCAGAAATAATTCCCCTTACGCCAACCACAGAGCAATCCCTGGCCACTGAGGCGTTTAAATGGTCCCCCACATCAGCACGGTACCTGGGAACATTAATGTCCACTGACAAACAGACCCTGTATACCAATAATTACGAGCCATACCTGAAACTGCTAGAGCACAAACTCGCAGTTTGGGGCAGGCTGCCGATTTCCATGTATGGCCGATTGGTCCTGCTCAAGATGGTGGTGGTGGTGGTACCCAAATTATTATACATGTTCTGCGGGATACCCATTTGGCCAGGCAGGGACTTCTTTCAGAGGCTACAGAAATTAGCGGTCAATTTTGTATTGGCCGGGACACCCGTGAGACTACAATGGCCTCAGCTTTGTGAGCGTTAGAAACCGGGGGACTGATGGCCCCTGATTTCATGTTATACTTCCATGCAGCACAGGCGCACTTCGCAAAATACTGGGGGGAAACGGCTGAAAATCATGCTCATGTGCGTGCTGAGAAATTTGCTGTAGCCCCGGCAGATATTCGGCTAATACTGTACACAAACAGGAAGGGTAATATAAAAGAAGTGGACCCAGTTAGTTCCACAATCCGTGCCTGGACGGCACTGTTCACTAGGGTGGGATGTGACAACCCATATTGGCCACACACCTCCCTATGGCACCATCCCGACCTAGAACCAACATTTAACACAGCCATGCAGCGCAAGTGGGGTCCGGAAAAGGAAATGAAAATAGGAGACCTATTCCTGGAGGGCAATTTCGCAACACTAGATATAGTGCATAACAAAGTGGGGAAAGGGCTTGTCACTACACTACAGTACTACAGAATAAAAGCTGCATGCAAAAATAATTGGCCATTTTTCCCTGTGGTCCCACCGATCCATGAGTTTCTAACAGTACTATCCCCGGAGGGATTCACTGGCTCGGTATGGAGCTTGTACAAAGCGGCCCAGGCACACACCCCAACCGGGAATGTAATGAAAAGTAAATGGGAACGGGACCTGCACATTGACATAGAAGATGCCCAATGGTCTAGAAATTGCCGATACACCAGAGAGATATACATGAACTCAAACTTCAGGTTAATTCAGTTTAAAATTCTAAACCACTTACATACAACTCCCAAACAGATCTCTAAGTACGACCCAGCAACCCTAACGGTCTGCCCCAAATGCGGCAACGATAATGCAGACTCTACACATATATGTACTGGGAATGTCCCCCAATAAAATCCTTCTGCCAAGCTATAGCTGTAAAAATAAGCGACATCACAGGTTTACAGATCCCAGCTCTCCCACAAAAATATCTCCTGGGAGATATTCAAAAGGCATCTGTAAAAATCTGGAGATTAGTGGCCGTGGCGGGGGCAGTAGCGAAAAGAAACATATTACAACTATGGAAGTCCAAAGCCGCCCCTACAGTAGAGATATGGCTATGAGACTTAATATATGTACAAGACACGGAGGAGCGATTAGTGTACAGTATTACACACACCAGTAGACCGAAAGACATCTGGGCGCCACTGCGATCTTACCTTGGGAACAATCAAGAGGAGGAATCGGAAGACTCCCGATAAGCTGGCCTAGTCACTGTAACGAGAACCATAAGATAATACCCATCAAATAGAACTAAAATAACTAAGGGGGATACAGCATAACTGAAAAAAAAGAAAATAGATTTAATGACTTATAACAGAGTCAATGCAATGTTATGTGACTAAAGTGCCTATGCTGGTGTACTTGCTTTTTGAATGTTTTTTGTTATGAAGTGTATTGTACTCAACAGCGAAAAATAAAGGTTTTTAGAAAAAGAAAGTAACCTGCATTTTAGCATGGACTAAAACAGTAATGCTACTGTGGACTGAAAGTGACTTAAAACAACTATTGGAAAAGCCAACAGTTTTGGCTTGTTATGCGCTGCCTTTATATGCTTAGGTACTCGCAATGCAATATTCCTTGGTTTATATTTCAAAGGGAACAATTCTATAAATATGTTGACAGATTTCTATTAGCAAACCACTATTCAGCTCACTATTCGGCTCCAGCCGAAAACAGCCCAACTATTCGGTATTCGGCTGAATAGTAAATTTACAATTCTGTACACCCCTACTATATACTCTTCTACGTAGTTTGCAATACTAACCAATAAAGTGTATTCATACATTTCATAATGTATACTGTATTACGGCAACACGGCTGACGTGTTTGTTGAATAACCGCTCACATCTATTGTAACGTTCCGAGACTATTTATATGCTGTCCCGGCCTAGTTTCAATGCTTTGAATAAAGCTGCGTTTTTCTGTACACTTTGATTACTCAGTTATTGAGTATTAGTTTTACTACTGCTGCATACTGGGCCCATCATTACAGCGGAGGGCCCAGAACGGAGCTGCTACATCATTTTTGCCTGGACTGGTTGCGGAATTAAGATCAACCCGTGTCCGTGCAGAGGAGACCAGAGGGGCAGCGAGTGTTAAACTGCCACTTGTGCCCAAAGACTGCAGAAGTGGTTAACGGCTGCGAATTGCCAGTCGTAACAGAGCCTCGGAAGCAGCAGGAGCCCCATTGGGAGCTGCGGCATCCAGGATTGCCAGAGATATATAGAGCTCATACAGGGCCAGAGCTCCATAGTTGCAGGTCAGAGAATTTCACCTGCAGCAGTGCCTATGCCATCTGCAGGAATGGAGCTCTGCTCATAGCCGACCCTGGCAATCAAAGGATGACAGGGAATGTCTCTTCTATCAGCTAAGAAGAAAGAACAGAGAGCGTTATGAGTTCCCATGCTCAATTTCTTTTGAAGAAACACAGAAAAAACGTTGCGTCAGAGGACACAGTGTCAACGAGGAGAAGAGACAGTGGTGACAGAGGTGATCGGTGCCAGTGAGGCACATCATGAATGGTTTAACCTAGTACCGTTGTGCAGGCAGCTGGGGGTGCCTTTTTACTCTTCACCCATTTTGAGGGTTTGGATGTCAATTATGTTCAGTCAACAAATGAAAGACGCTATGCGGTCAGACCTGTTTGAAGTTATTAGTGACATAGTTATGATAGGGTCTGTTTCATTTCTGTTGTCGGGTTATTGCCCCTGTGCCGCTAGGGGTTATTGTGATGCATGTATATTGGCATGCATTGTGAAAAGGATTAGGTATGATGCATTAAGGATCAAAAAAGAAAATGGAGGGAAAGGAGACGTGCGGGTGTTGCGTGTGTTCTACATTTATATAATGAGTCTGTGTTCCTTCAATTACATGTGTGCTGGTAATGCTGTGTGCTAATTACCTAGTAAGGAAAGAAATATGAAATGTTAACTATGCTTCCCTCAGTTAAAGAAATTGGAGGGGCAAAGAACGTGAGGTCTGATTATTTCATTTCTCAACAAGAAAAAAGAATGAAAACGAGGTGCGAGACTTCTGTGAAGAGTGCGTTACAGAGTTGTGTAAGGAACAAGTTACTTACCTGTAACTGTTGTTCTCCAGCATAGGTCTGGCATGGATTCACATGCTCATGAATATTCCCCGTCGTCAGGCCGGGAATCCTCGGTAAAGAAAAAACCAGTATCAGTTTCGTTTCTGATCTGTCTTTCGTAGTAATAACCAATCACTGGTCTCTGCGTCATACTGACCACAGCCAATGACTGCCCTCTACCTAAGCACCGCCTCTGGCAGCCATCTTCAGATTTGGAAGCACGTGAAGTGGCAGTATGACCAAGTGAAGAGCCGCAGAGGGGTAGGCGGGAGGGTTCGCATGTGAATCCATGCCAGACCCATGCTGGAGAACAACAGTTACAGGTAAGTAACTTGTTCCTTCTCCAGCATGGGGTCTGGCATGGATTCACATGCTCATGAATAAAGAATACATAGCAGTACACACATGCACAACCACGGGAGGTGGCAAAGGCTCAACATTAAGCATTACATCAAACCCAACATTAAGCATCTTACCTCCTCACCAGGCTCACCTCAGGCGAACAGGTTGCGCAGCACTGCTTGGCCGACCCTGGACTCCTCCCTGGAATCCCGATCGACGCAGTAGAATTTCGTGAAGGTGTGCGTCGACCTCCACGTAGCAGCCCTGCATATGTCCAGCAGGGGCACACCAGAAAGGAACGCCGTGGTGGCTGCGATCGCTCTGGTGGAATGGGCTCTCGGACGGCCGGGCAGCGGTCGGTTTGCCAACCGATGACAGTACATGATACAGCCGGAGAGCCATCTGGAAATGGAAGCCTTCGAGAGAGCCTTCCCCTGATTGACAGGTCCAAAATTCACAAAGAGTTGTGATGTCTTCCAAAAACACTTTGTGCGGTCCACGTAGAACTTCAGCGCTCTAGCCACATCCAGCGAGTGCAAAGTCCTCTCAGCCGGCGACAAAGGCGACGGGAAGAACACAGGCAACACCAAGGGTTCGTTGAGATGGAAGTCCGACGGTACCTTGGGCATGAAGGAGGGCTGCATCCTGAGCACTACCCTCGTGTCGTGAAAAGTCAAGTACGGGGCCTTGCAGGAAAGGGCCTGGATCTCTCCCACCCGTCGTGCGGAGGTGATGGCCACAAGAAACGCTGTTTTCCACGACAGAAACTTCAACGGGGCCGAGTGCAGAGGCTCGAACGGAGGTCCCATGAGCTTGGTCAGCACCACGTTGAGCTCCCACGCCGGGGCCGGAGCCTTCACCGGCGGGAACGATCTGAACAGTCCCTTCATGAACTCTTTCACCAGACGATGAGACCACAAGGACGTCCGGCCCGTGGTTCTGGTGTATCAGGAGATCGCAGCAAGATGAATCTTGATGGACGCGTGTGCCAGTCCAGCTTTGGCCAGCGTCAGCAGGTACGGCAGTACCTGGGGAGCCGTAATCCGCAGAGGGTTAATCTTCTGTGCGTGGCACCAGACAGAGAACCTCTTCCATTTGTGTCCGTAGCATTTAAGAGTCGAGGACGCCCTGGCCTTTGCAAGAACCTCTCTGCAGTCGGCCGGTATGTCGTATCCTCCAAACTCTAGCGCTGCAGGAGCCAGGCCTGCAAGTTCAGCGATTTCGGGTCGTGGTGAAGGATGGCGCCTGCTTTCCTGGAGAGTAGATCCGTGTCCACCGGCAGCCTGATTGGCGGGGACGCTGATAAGTCCAGAAGGTCCGGGAACCATATCTGCCTCGGCCACGCAGGTGCGACGAGGATCATCCTGCACCGTGACCTCTTGAGCTGGTTGACGAGCCGGATTAGCAGTGGCAAAGGAGGGAACGCGTAGAGGAACAGGCCCTCCCAGGTGAACGAGAAAGCATCGCCCATGCTCCTCGCCTGGGGAAACCTGCTGGCGAACCTCCGGCACTTGGAGTTCCTCGCCGACGCGAACAGGTCGATCTGGGGTGTGCCCCACCGTCGGAAGAGGCGATCCACTAGATCCTGCCGTAGTTCCCACTCGTGGCACGAGCGCAGCTCCCTGCTGAGTGAGTCGGCGACGGTGTTTTTTATCCCTGCCAGATGAAACAGCACCAGAAACATCTTTTGGGCGACGGCCCAATGCCACAGTTCCTGCGCCTCCTTGGACAGTGCTGGGGACCTGGTTCCGCCATGTTTCCTGATGTAAAACATGGTGGTTGTGTTGTCGGTGAAGATCCTCACCACCTTGCCCTTGCGGGACGGAAGGAAGGACCTGAGGGCCCAGAACACTGCACGGAGCTCCAGGACGTTGATATGGAGGGACTTCTCAGTCGGGAGCCAAAGGCCTCTCGCGTGCAGATTTTCGGTGTGCGCTCCCCACCCTTCCAGGGAGGCATCCGTGGTCACTGTCTCCTGGTGGTCTGGGGTCTGGAAGTCCATGCCCGCCGTCAGATGCGCGCGGGTGCCCCACCACCGGACCGCTCGGGGGAAACTCTCATCGAGTGTGATCCTCTCCTCGAAGCCGCCCGTCGTTTTGATCCAGCGCGCGTCCAGGAACTCCTGTAACGGGCGCATCCGGAGCCTGCATATGGGAATGAGGTAGATGCAAGAAGACATCATTCCGAGGAGGGACTTGATGGACCTCACCTTGGCCGCGTCGGAAACCAACATCCGCTGTACCTTGCCCAGGATGGACCTGGTCCTTTCCTCCGACGGGGAGGCCAGAAGGGACACTGTGTCGAGCTTCGCTCCCAGAAACAGTGCGTTTTGCGTGGGCACCAGGTGGGACTTGGCGTAGTTCACGGAGAATCCCAGGTCCGTGAGAAGTTGGACGGTCCTTGCCGTGTTCTCCACGGCGAGCTCCCTCGTCTTGGCTCGGATGAGCCAGTCGTCTAGGTAGGGGTAGACGTGGATCCCCTCACGGCGCAGCTGCGCCGCCACCGGTGCAAGGCACTTGGTAAATACCCTGGGTGCCGACCGTAGCCCGAAGGGGAGGGCTTTGAACTGGTAGTGACGCCCTTGGACCACAAACCTGAGGAATTTTCGGTGCCCCTTTAGGATGGGAATATGGAAGTAGGCATCCTCCAAATCCAACAACGACAGGAAGTCTCCTTCCTCCAGCTGACCCAGGACGTGCTGGAGGGTGACCATCCGGAACTTCTGCGCCTTGATGAACTTGTTCAGACGTCGCAGGTCTAGGATGGGGCGCCATCCTCCCGTCTTCTTCTTCACGAGGAAGTATCTCGAGTAAACTCCGGAGCCCCGAAGCCTCTTTGGGACGAGTTTGATGGCGCCCTTCCTGAGCATCGCCTTTACCTCCAGGAGAAGCTGAGGGACGTGAAGCTCTTTCCTGGCCACGGGGGGGGACGCGCGGGCCCCTTCTTTGAAACTCGAGCGCGTGGCCCCGGGCTAAGGCATCCAGCACCCAACGGTCGGTGGAGATGGACTCCCACACGCTGACGAAGCTCGCCAGCCGGCCTCCCACCGGGGTGCTTCGGTGGGGGCCCGACCCCACGGCCGGTTCAATCCTGTTTCGACGAGGCTTTGCCGCCTTGACCTCCTTGGCGACGACGGCGGGGTCCGCCAGACTTGCCTCGTCCTCTGTAGGCCTCCTGAGACGACGAGCGGGCCGCTTGACGGTAGGTGGAGAAACCGCCGCCGGAACCCTTGGAGGCGCCCTTGCCTCCGCTGCTCTGAAAGGGCGTCCGTCGTTGCTGTAGAACCCCAAGGGCCCGGGCCATGTCCGCTTTAATGGCCTGAAGGGAATCGTCCACTGTTTTCCCAAACAGGTTGTTCCCATCGAACGGCATGTCCAGGACTCTGGTCTGTACGTCTTGACGGAAGTCCGTAGCCTTGAGCCATCCACGCCGCCTAAGGCACACGCCGTTGCCCAACTGGCGAAACCCAGTGTCGGCGATGTCCGTCGCAATAGTGATGGCGTGGTCCGACGCCACCTCACCTTCCTGTAGGATCTCCAGGGCATCCGCCCTCTTGTCGTCCGGTAGGAAGTCCAGCAGGGGAGCCAGTTTGTACCATAGCTCCCTGTCGTAGCGGGCCACGATAGCCAAGGCGTTGGCCGCTTTAATCGTCGTCGCTGCAGACGAGATGACCCTGCGTCCCATTTCTTTCCCTCGCCGTCCGGTGGGGAAGTCGATGTGGAGGCCGCACCCCCCCCCCGCTTTCTTCCTGGCCGCCGCGGAGACGACGGGGTAGGCTGCGCCCGGAGGCACAGGGGGGCCCCGTCCTGGACCCGGTACTTCTTCTCGTACCGGTCTCTTCTAGCTGGCGTCGTGGAAGGGTTCTTGAGGAGGGTGAGGCCCTCATCCCAAATGTCGTCCAGTAGAGGCACCGCGAGGACCGTCTTCCTCTTGGCCTCGCGCCGTTGATAAAGGAATCCTTCCTTTTTCTTCTCCTCAGGGCAGAGTTGGAAAAGCTCGGATGCCCTGGCGATCATGGAGTGGAACGATCCAATCTCGTCGGGCGGAGAAGCCCTGGTGGGAGGTGACGGTAGATCCTCGTCGTATACCTCGTCGTCCGTACCCGTCGCTGCCTTGTCAGTCCCCGTATCATCCCCTCGGGTGGACGGGGAGGAGGGCTGGTCGGGTCGCGACGGCTGAAAAGGAGGTGGAGGGTGAATCCTTTTCTTAGGCGGGGGAACACCAGAAGGTCCCGGTTCAGGATCCCCCGACGGGAGAGGTTCCTCCGTCGGCAACGGTAGTCTCGTCCTTATCTCTGAGCATAAGGACTGTATAGCCAACAAAATGGCCGCCGAGTTGTCTTGCGGCGCTGGCAGAGGGGAATCCGACGGGCGATCAGAGGCCCCGTCGGCACCCTCGACGATGTCGTCACCCGCGTCGGGATCCATCCCGACGGGCCGGTCTTCATCCACGCTAAGGCCGTGGCTTAAGACCTCGATCAGCTCTTCCTCTGAGGTTGAAGCCGAATCTACGACGATGCCCTGCCCCCCCTTTTTCTTCCCCGCCGGGGATTTCACGGGGGTCCTATCGATGGGCACAAAAGAGGACTTCCTCCGAGGTGGCAGGGAGACTCTGAGCCCCGAGGTCGCCACCACTGGTGTAGCCTCCACAGGCTGAGCCAGGGCCGCCGCAACAGTATCGATAGAGGGCTTGGCCGGATGGATTAAGGCCTTCACCACCTTAGGTGCGCCTCCAGCCTTATCCTTGAGGGGGGGGGACACTGCCTCGCTCCCCCTCCGATGGGGCCTTCGAGCTCGACCGGGGCCTCTCCAGGAGCTTCGCTGGGTGCTCGCCCTTCCTCTTACCCGACCCAGAGCGTTGGCTCGTGGCTGAAGGTGCCGGGGAGGGTGCCCCCGGCCTGGCGCCCGTAGAGCCCGACCGTTCAGCGCTCCCGGTGCCAGCGGACTCGCGGTGCTTGGCCTTGTGTTGGACCCCCGTCGCCGGGGCGTCCTCAAAGGTCTTAGAAGACGGCTCGGATTTCTTCCTCTTCTTCTCGCCTGACGGGCTCTTCCCTTCCAGCCAGTTGGCGAGGCGTTGGTGGCGGTCCTTCATGGTCCGCTCCGACATATTGCCGCAAAACGCACAGTCCTTCTCCACGTGCGTCTTGTCCTCATGTAAGCAGTAGAGACAAAAGGAGTGTTCGTCCTCCTTAAAGACGTTCTGCAGCTGGCATCCAGGGCAGACCCTGAGCAGCTTTCCGGGCGTCGAGCTTCCCTTCTCCTGGGCCATGTCCGGGCCTGAGAAGCTTCTGGAGTCCTCCAAAACGTAGCTCGATGAAATCTTCACCCTTGAGGGGCGCAGACGAATCCGACACGGGTCCCCGTTGATCGGATGGAGAGTCGGTAGAGCTTGAGGCTCTTTTGACCGGAAAAAACGAAGTTTTTGAGAAAAAAAACGTGAAAAAATAGCACTAACGCTCGAGAGCAATAGCACGAGGATCCCAACACATGAACGTGCGGTAAAAATCTGAAGATGGCTGCCAGAGGCGGTGCTTAGGTAGAGGGCAGTCATTGGCTGTGGTCAGTATGACGCAGAGACCAGTGATTGGTTATTACTACGAAAGACAGATCAGAAACGAAACTGATACTGGTTTTTTCTTTACCGAGGATTCCCGGCCTGACGACGGGGAATATTCATGAGCATGTGAATCCATGCCAGACCCCATGCTGGAGAAAACAGAAAATGAAATGAAAGTGTGGATTTCTATGCTGTTAAGACTGGCAAATGTATTGTTTCCCTGTTTATGGGAGGTGTCTGCTTCTTTGAAAATGTGCATGCATTGGGAGTGGTGACCAACATGTTCCTACCTTTGGGATGTGCTGGTGTGAATAGCGCCAAGGGGAAGTGTTGATGTTTAAATGGCTTTTCGCCAAGTTGTTTTGTGTATGTGATGGGCTGCCAAGGAGGACCAATGGTTGCATGCAGGGATGACGTACGGGTTCTGGTTGTGACCTAGAGATTCCTTTTATTTTGTGGTGCTTGTTTTTGTGTAGCCTACCAATTGGTGTTAGAATGTTTGTTGCCAGTTGGGGTCCGCTGGGAGGCCTTTAGGGTGTATATCAGGGGTCTGGCTATTTCACAGAAAGCGGGGATATTAAAAACCATTAGAAATGATCTCCTGCGCTCTGAGACTAAACTTAAAGAACTGGAGCGTGAGACTGCGACAGATATGATGCCCTCGAAACTGGCTCTAATCAGAGCAGAACTGGAAACGTACGAGGCCCACGCTGAGCGGGAAATAAAGTACCTGGCACGACCCATTGCAGCAAGGAAATATGGGGAGGGGAAGAGGCCAGGGAGAATACTGGCTAGGCTAGTCTGGGCAGAGGGTGGGAGAGACCATATTGAATGCATCAGGGATGTACATGGAGTCCAACAATGGTCTGATCAACAAATGCTTTCGATATTCTCACAATTCTATGCTGATTTATATAGAGCACAACACGAACACAATATACAAGATGGCCGGCACCGGCTTGACCAGATCCCTATGACCTACTTATCCCAGTCCATCCAGGAGCAATTGGACGCCCCAATAACGTTGGAAGAGATAATTGAAGCCATTACTGGCCTACCTAGAGGTAAAGCCCCAGGCCCGGACAGGCTAACTCCAGAAATTTACCAGGAGCACGTTGCGCTCTTGGCACCCAGGCTGTTGGAGGTCTGGACTGAGGCCCTTCGCGAATCCATTCTTCCCACCTCGATGCGCAAGGCAATTATAACAGTCCTTCTCAAGTCTGGCCAGCCAGGTGATGAGTGTTGATCCTACAGACCCCTCTCGCTCATGAATATAGACACCAAGATACTGGCCAAGACCATAGCTAATAGACCGTATCTCCTCCATGAAGAACAAAGCAGCTTCGTGCCCGGGCGCTCGACAACCCTTAATATCAGAAGGCTCTTCAATGTCCTCTCAAGAATTGACCAGGGCGCGTAGGCAGTTGCGGTCACGCTGGACGCTCAAAAGGACTTTGACATGGTCTTGTGACAATATATATGGGAAGTTCTGGAGAAGATGGGACTGGGCCTAGGTATGATTCAGTATATTAAGCTCCTATACACATGCCCCACTGCCAGAGTCTTGGTCAACTCCTTGACCTCACAACCCTTTGAGTTATGGAGGGGGATACGTCAGGGCTGCCCCTTCTCCCCCATCTTATTTGCAATGGTCATTGAACCAATGGCAGACTACGTTAGGGCGCGTCACTCCTGCAGAGGCATACGCCTGGCGGACCTTCCGATATAATATCGCTATATGCGGACAATGTCCTATTATATGTCAGGAATCCATCTTCTTTAGACCCCATTTTGAGAGACATAATCAAGATAGGCACCTTTTCTGGCTTCACCATTAACTACACGAAATCAGAGATATTTCCTCTAACCTGCTCGACCCAACAGCCGACTTGTGAATATCCTCTCTGCTGATCCCCGGACGGTATTCGGTATCTGGGTGTCCAAGTAGCATATCCAAGTCCGCCTTGATTGCTGACAACTATATCGCCACTACAAAATATTTTGAATCAAAAGTCTCAAGATGGCACACCCTACCGCTCTCCTTGGCTGGTAGACTCTCATTGATAAAAATGATATTAGTCCCCAAACTTCTATATATTTTTGGGAATGTGCCGATATGGCATGGGCATAAATATTTTGATGAGATCCATGCAATCAATTCCTATGGCATGCCAACGCGGTTCTTAAGAAATGACGACACATGACCTTACCACATGAGAAGGGGGGGGTTCACCCTCCTGATTTAACTCACTACTGGCACAGTTTGCCTTGTACTGGTATAGACATTGTACCACCCCTCCAAATGTTAAACTGGAAGAACTGGCTACATCTGGGGTCAACACCATGACCCTGATCCTCCACCGAAATAGAAAGCTGACGCCCCGGTTGACCCCATCGCGTCTGGCCTGGCGCCGCCTCCAAGATTCAACATCTGCCCCTCGCCCCTACTACAAATGGCTCCTCTTATAGGAGTTCCCCGGGCTTGAATCCACTGATGACAGACTCCTTCCTCAACATTGGCAAGACCTGGGATATCACACACTGACAGACCTATTCCCGGAAGGGAAGTTTATTACCCTGCTGACGTGGTGGCACAGCCACACAGGCTTGGCACTGGAAATGCTACAGTATTACAGACTTTGAGCTGCAATCCGCGCTTTGTGGTCCTCATTCCCGGATGAACCCCCAGACACTCCTGAGTTGCTCTATATAGCAAATTTCTGCAATAGCCGGAGAATAGTCTCCTCCTTATATCAAATACTACTGTTGAAGCTTCCAGACATGCCCCCTAGAGCCCAGAACTCTGGGCCGACGAACTTGGCCTTGAGATCACTGATGATCTGTGGGGGAGAATGTGCTCCCACACTCGTAAGCTTTCCCTAAATTTCAGATTCCGCTGTATGCAATATAAAATATATACAGGGTATATTACACCCCGCACAAACTGATTAGGTTCAATCGGGACAGGGTACATGCTTGCCCTCGATGTCTTACTGAGAACGCGGACCACGCACATCTGTTCTGGTCATGCGCCGCGATTAATACATTTTGGGGGAACATTTTTAGGGCATTCTCTGAAATTACGGGAACTGAAATCAACCCTGACCCGAGTATGGAGGGGAGACTTGGGCAAAAGAATGGCTACATTTCTAAATGTAGGGTGTATTGTGGCCAAGAAATGTATATTACTGTGTTGGAAACGCCCCTCCCCCCACCTTTGAGATGTGGCTCTTGGCCCTCACATGGACCCAATCGTGTGAAGAGGAATACAATGCCTCCTTGACTGCACAGTCTCACCCCAGGAATGTCTGGACTGCCTTTTGCAGTTACCTTAACAAGGAAATTGATGTAGACTCACTCTCACCTGACTCCCTGACCTCATGAACATAGGTAAATCACGTTCTTTTATGCCTGCCCTACATCAAATACAAGTGTTATCTATGACCGTTCATGAATATGCTGTGGAACGTACCCATGTGATAATGTTTTAACTGCTCTGTGTGTGTATCTGCCTCAACTCTGCCAATAAAAAAAAGTAAAAAAATAAATTAAAAAAAAAAGAATGTTGCCATGTTGTGCCATGTATAGGATGGCCTGCCAAAGGGGGCGTTGTGTGTTTCAATGGATTGATATTTTGTTTAGTGTTAGGGAAATTGCCAAATCCCCTCTACCTGTGAGACCCCCAGCACCTATTGCTGGACTTCTGGACCTTTTATTGTTCTCCTGAATGAGGGGAGCCTTTTCCCCCACCCCCTCATTCATTCGTGTTGCTCTGAGGAACCCCGTTTGTTTTATGGAGTCGTGTTGTCCTCCATAATTTTTAAAGGCATTTGTGTTTCAATTTTGCAGCACACAGCACCTTTTGTGCAGTGTTTCTGGGAGCCCTTTGGGCTCTCCTTTTATTTTATTTTAATTAATTACTGTTCAAGGTTTGGGGGATCAGATAAGTTGTATCCTTCTTAGCTTTTCCTTTTGAGAGATCAGCACACACCACCCTATGTGGAGTGCTGAGAGGTTACCTTGTTTATCACTACTCCTGTAACATTTCCTTTACAGTGGCACGCATAAACTTCTGGCTTGTGGCAGTGGACATGTTCTGCTGACTTTTGTGCAATTCTTACTCGCAGGCTGAATTCCCAGCTGCAGTTATGCACAAAAGGGTCACGATTGACCTAAAATGGTGGCTTCTTTCTTTTATCAACATTTTACAAGAGCTTGTCCTTTCTTGGTCCTCCTTCTGCCAACCAGGGTGAGGGAGTACCGGCATCAACATTTGTTTTCAGCAGGAATCCTTTGTGATGCCAGTCGAAGCTACAGTGTGTCTGCGAAGATAGGAAACAGGAGAGGATCCCGAATCACTAATGTCCTTTGTCTTCTGGTGGGCCCGAGAGAAACCATTTCCTCTTGGGGAACTGGCTGTCTTGATTGGACAGCCACCAGCCCCCTCTGTAAACTGCAGGGAGAGTTTACTGAGAATCAGGGTGGATGCCTGATAAAAGTCGAGGATCCTGAGGTAAGAGACAAGTTGGCCGCTGGAACCGAAGCAGCAAAGAAGACAACCAGAGACAACTGCAGCCCCTTCCTGCAACCACCACTGCTGTCCTGAACCAGTTTTTTTTTTATTGTGGAGCTCCAAAGACGACCTCTTCCCTTTGGCTGGTGTGACCAATCAGCCGTAAAACGAGAACATCCAACAACGTGCTGCAACCTTGCTAGCCTGCATACCACCAATACCCTGGGTCCAAAGACCATATTGCAGTGCAGTCTTCACAGGAACAAATCCTCCCAGAATTTGGTTGGACCTCCAGAGGCAAGATCCCCTCCTCAAAGTCCCCTCACCTGAGTGCAGGACCAATGAATCAAGGTGGATTGAACAGGAGGTAAAGGTGCATCCTTGGAACTTGTGAAAAGGGACCAAAACTGCAGACCAAAGCACAATGAAGCCTTTGCTGGGAGTCCTTTGTCGACTGCTGCAGTAAGATCCCCTCCAGTGTCCCTCCTTTCCTTGACCATGACACAGGAACAGGAAACCAGGACCACCGCTGCTGCACCGTGAAATAATCCAGCTGCATCTTTTTCACTACTCCTCAGGTACTCTGGAACTCATGGTAGTACATACTTTGAGTCACTCTGTCGCTCCTTTGCTGCTGGAGGGCCCAGTTCGCTGATCGCCCAGGCCTATTGCTTGTGCCCCATAAGGAGCTTTTCCCAAGGTTTATGAAACCTTTTTGACCAACAAAAGTCCTTTACTGGTTATTGAAGAATCCTCTGGAACTTTGCCTTCACTGCAAACTCATACCTAGATAGAGACGAATGTATTTAAAAGGACTGACCCGATATCTTGAAAGGTTGCTTAACCTTTTTATTCCTACAACAGAACAATTTTCTGAGTTGCTATAACAAGTGATTTTACTCACCTTTGAACTGTGTTCAATTACATGTACGTTTCTTAACTCAGTTTACTCACCTGAAGTGTTGCTTTGAGTTGCTTTATTGAAATAGTACCTAATTAGCAGAGATTTAACTTTAACCTAGTGTATATCAAATAAATACCTATTTTTGTGTAAGAGTTTCTTTGGACCTTTGTATTTACTGAGCTCATTGTACTTACCTACAGCTCACATCTCCCTCTTAAAATGAGCATGGCTACTTTTCCCCTACTAACACAACCTTGAGTAGTACAGACTTATACTAGATGTTGGGTCCTGTATACCAAGGGATAGTTTTATAAAGTCTTACCACAGGTAGACATTAGGAAAACTCTCCTAACACTGAATTGTACAGCCTGTCAAAGGGAGCTTCATGTGTCTAGAAAGGTTTTTAGCCAACTGGGATTTTTGCCTGCCAAAGAGGGCATTGGCTGCTTGCCAGGTTATGATTGCCTGCCAAAGGGGGAATCATATGAGTGGTGTATACGACAAATTATCGATGGATGAGATAGATACCTTTTAGTTAAAGCTGTGTTTGTATTAACTTGCCAGTATTAGTAGTTGTGTATGGTATGAGTACAACACTATCCTAATTGCTGAACCTAGTTAACAAGTAGAGTGTCAAGTCAAGGAAATGGCGTCCTGTTGGTAGAGACAGTTGTGCGGTGGTGGTCTCTTAGAGCCCCACCAAACCTCAACAGTATTGTGTTAGTGCTGGGGGATAACTTGATATGTTTGGAGTACGTGTGGTTACTTGGAAAACTATTGGGGCGCTGTATTTATCAGCAACAGCTGCAATTGTTGATGTTGGTAGCAATTTACAGGATCACAAGCTCAGTTATGGTCCTTGGAAATTAGTGTTTTGCTCATGTCAAATTATGTTTTGGTAGTGCACATGTCATAGTTGGTAACCTGCGGTTCTGACCCAGTGTACATGCATTTTTAGCATTTACTGTAAGTGTGTTCCTTAAGCGGCTGCTGGGGGACTACATTTTGTACACCTTATGCTCCGAGAGCTGGTGTGGTCTTGTAGTCCAGTTTTCATGTCCGTATTATTTACAAGTTGCTTTGGCAAATGTATTGAGACTATAGCTGCATATAGTTTAGGGGCACCAACTGTTTTGCGTTGTTTGGTGGATGCGTAGAATGTTAATGGTTGTGGCATCCACATAGCGATTATATTTTCAGCATTGGCCATTTTCTTTCCTGTTTCTTCATTGTGTAATATCAGACGATTGCACTTTGTATGGCATAGTGTGGTGCAGTCGGTCATGAGGTGTTGAGGGGCATTTCTTGTATTGCCTCCTCTTTGTAGATATAATGTTCACCTTTCTTTTGGGGGGGTGTATTTTGGGGAAGGATCGCTCAGGGGCAACAAGTTTGTCTTGGAAACTTGACAACGGGCCACAACAGGATTTGATCCCGATCCTGTGCTTAAAAACCATTTGCTGGTATTAACCGTGGTATAAACAAGCAATAAAATAAATGAATAAAATACATTATGCTATTGGTGTTCACCATTAATTTCCTTAAGGGGGATGATGTGTAGATGCAAGTATCTGGGATGCAATAGCTTATGTCATGCATGAAACTTAGGTGGCAACTTCTGCTGTTGAGGTTCCAGGATGTCAGTTGACTGAGAGAAGACCAGCATGGATGGTGGGCATTGGTACCCTGGTGGCCCCAGATTACACCAGAGAAAACTGGAGCCAATGACACCAGTTTTATGGGGGGGGGGATGGTGCGACGTATGGAGGAAAGAGTATGTTAGTCACTACGGTGAGTAACTTATAATCACTCTTACATACCATCCCCTTTCCTCCATACTGCATGGGCGATTACAACAGAGTGTAGGGCCCAGGGTGGAGAGGAGACCCTCCTTAAGCAAACCGGTTTCTAAGAACTGCCTGTGCGAAAGCCGCGTCTGATCTAGAGCCGGCGCCCAAACAGTAACGCTTGCAGAAAGCCGAAGGTGTGGCACAGGTGGCCGCCCTGCTTATGACTTGCCACGGGACCTGCCGTTGGAAAGCAATGGCTGTGGCCTTGGCTCTGACCGCATGGGCGTGCATGTTAGCCGGTAGTGGCTTATGCTGTCCCTCATATGCCTCTGTGATGGCAGAGACCATCCATCGTGCTATAGAGGCCTTGAATGCCCGATACCCAGGCCGTGACCGGCCGAAGGTGACAAATAGTGCATACAACTTGCAGAAGCCCTTGGTCTTGTCCAAGTAGAATTTTAGAGCATGCCTGATATTGAGGTAGTGCAGAACCCATTGAGCGTGGTCCTTTGGTTCAGCAAAGGACGTAGGCAGAACTATTTCCTCATTTAGATGGAAAGCGGAAGGTACCTTAGGTAGGAACGCTGCGGGTGTCCGCAGGACTTCTGTATCCTTGTAAAAGGTAGTATAGGTCTCTGAGGCAACTAGCGCCTTGATTTCGCTGTCTCTGCAGGCCGTCTTGATGTTCACGGACGCCATTGGCTCGAATGGTGTGTGCGCCAGGGCACCCAACACTACGATGAGGACCCACACAGGGTGTAGCCTCTTGATGGGCGGGTAGAGTCTGGCGAGACCCGTCAAATGCTTCTTGACAATCAGGTTGGCAAAAGAAAATACCTCTTCCTCTGAATTTCTGTAGGCCCCAATAGCCGCCAGATAAGTGCGGCACGTGTCCACCTGCACTCCAGAGTGAGTAAGGTGCGCCGAGAAGGAGAGCACGTCGTCCAACATAAATGCAAAGGGGGTGGGGGGATATCTCCTTAGAGGCCGCCCAGTGACAAAATCTGGTCCACTTACTCAAACTGGGTCCTGGTAGCCTTGCTCCTTGCATCCTGTATGATCTCTAGGTTAGCCTGTGAGAGGCTGAGGTGCCCTAGCGCGACCTGCTCAGGAACCACACTGAGGGCTCACTTCTGTGGTGCAGGGTGATTGGCCCTGCCCCCCTGCTGCGCCAGAAGATGGGCCCGTCGGAAGGTGAATGGGGGGGCCTTTCCGAGAGGCTGAGCAGCTCCGATAGCCATGCCTGGCTGGCCACCATGGGGCTATCAGAATGATTATCTTGCATATCACCTTGTGGATCAGCGGTGTAGGCGGGAAGGTGTATGCTGTCGTGCCGTTCCACTGAATCTGAAATGTGTCGCCCAGGGAGCCGAGGCCCTGTCCCTGCCAGGACCAAACTGTTGGCACTTCTGTTGTCCCGGGAGGCAAAGTGGTCCACCTGTGGGTACCCCCATCTGCTGAAGATCTCCAGCAGCACCTGTTTGTTCAATTGCCACTCGTAATTGTTCGCTCCCAGCCTGTTGAGTCTGTCTGCCTCCAAGTTGGATTCCCACGGAAGGTGGACAGCCAGAGGTAAATGTTGTTCCCCCGGGCCTATTCCCACATGTGGAACGCTAGTCTGCACAGCACAGGGGATCTGGTACCTCCCTGCTTATTGACATAGAACATGCATGACGACAGCAGGCGGTTTCGCATGTGAATCCATGCCAAACCCATGCTGGAGAATAACAGTTACTGGTAAATAACTTGTTACTTCTCCAGCATGGGTTCTGGCATGGATTCACATGCTCAAGAATACGGCAGTAACAAATACACAACCATGGGGGTGGCAAGGCTCAACAGAAGTACAACACTAACCCCTGGAACTGACTCACCTGAAGCAAACAGGTTGCGCAGGACTGCTTGGCCGACTCTGGACTCTTCCCTGTTGACACAGTAGAGTTTCGTGAAGGTGTGCGTCAACCACCACGTAGCAGCCTTGCAAATGTCCAGCACGGGAACTCCAGAGTAAAATGCTGTTGTAGCAGCAATGGCTTCGGTGGCATGGGCTCTCAGCCGGCCTGGAAGGGGTCCTTTGACCAGACGATGACAGTACATGTTGCAGCCGGAGAGCCAACTGGAGAGGGAGGCCTTGGACAGGGCCTTCTCCTGATTTACAGGACCAAAGTTCACAAAGAGCTGAGAAGTCTCCCAGAAATCTATGGAACGGGCCACATAGAACTTCAAGGCACGAGAAACGTCCAGCGTATGCAATGACCGTTCAGCAGACGAAACTGGATTCGGGAAGAATACTGGAAGCACTAAAGGTTTGTTGAAATGGAACTCCGACAGGACTTTCGGCATGAACGAGGTGCGAGTGTGGCGCACCACCCTAGTAGGCTGTAACAATACACAGGGAGCTTTGCAGGAAAGAGCCTGGATCTCCCCTTTCCGCCTGGCCGAAGTGATTGCCACTAGGAATGCAGTTTTCCATGAGAGAAACGCAAGAGGAGCACAATGTGAAGGCTCAAATGGAGGGCCTATGAGCATTGTGAGGAGACCATTGAGTTCCCACGCCACAGCTTTCACTGGAGGGAAATACCTAAAGAGGCCTTTCATGAATTCTGTGACTAGTCTGTGTGACCAGAACGATGACCTTGTACGTGAACAGGTGTATCGTGAAATGGCTGCCAGCTGCACCTTGGAGTTATGGGCCTGACTTGGCCAGTGAGAGCAGGTACAGCAGGAGCTGGGGAGCAGAGAAACAAAAGCGGCGGGATGCCCTGCACCACACTGAAGCGCTTCCACTTGTGACCGTAGCACGATAGCGCAGAGGCCATCCTGGCCTAGGCAAGAACAGCTTTGCACTCCACTGGAAAGCTGTAGTGACCAAACTCGAAGGCTGCAGGAGCCAGGCCGTGAGGTTAATCGACGCTGGATCATGATGCAGGATGTTTTCGCCTTCTCTGGAGAACAGGTATGGGAGAGGAGGTAACCTGATGCTCTGCGCCAATAATTGGCAGAGCAGGTCCCAGTACCATATCTAGCTTGACTATTATCATCTTGCAGCGGTTTCTCTTCAGGATGTTGATGATCCGCAGCAGGAGGGGAATCGTAAGAAAAACGTACAGGAATAGACCCTCCCATCGGAGGAAGAAAGCGTCCCCTAGGGTGCTGAGCTGCAGGAACCTGCTGGTGAACTGTTTGCATTTGGAGTTCGCTGCTGTGGCAAACAAATCGATCTCGGGACAACCCCATTGATGGAATAGCCTGGACACCTAGCCCTGCTGAAACTCCCATTCATGGTCGGACCGAAGCTCCCCGCTGAGGGCATCCGCTATGGTGTTCGTTATACCAGCCAGGTGAGGGCACAGGAACATTTTCTGAAGGATCGCCCAATGCCATAGGGTCTGCGCTTTCAACGACAGAGCCGGGGACTGGATCCCTCTGCTTCCTGATGTTGAACATTGTGGCGGTATTCTCTGATGCATGATGGCTGCCATACTATGCCCAGTCTCCGCTTCCCTGACAGCGAAGGCTCAAACCGCCACTGAACCTCAATATGGGCCTGGGAGGCAGATTGCCCTCAGACATGTTGCCAGTATTGCACGTGGTACTGCGTTCAGGCACCCCCTCAGGCTTGCGCCTGGTAGAAGAGCTAAGCCGCTCGGGGAGTTTCCCCAGAACCAGAGCCTTGTGGCCCCTCAGCAACAGGACCGGGAGAGTCCATGGACCCCTTCAGTCATGCTGCCGTTAGCTTGTAGAGCCTTGGCCCCATTGCTGGTATTAAGATCTGGAAAAACCCTCCAGCTTGGGCACTTCCCAGGGAAGGAGTCACCCTTGCAGAGTGCAGTGGAGAACAGGGTACCTACATTTAGCCTGGTCTTCCTCCTGACTTACTCCTTGATGTGCTCCGGCGGTGATCTGGAGAACAGCTCCCTCCACCTGGCCAAGCGGTTCTTTAGCGAGCGCAGAGTAAGCGCCTTGCAAGCCAAGCAGCCGTCCAAGCCATGATCCTCGCCAAAGCACCAAAGACAAATCGCGTGTGGGTCCGACCTGGGGAAGGAAACTCACAGGCTGGACATCTGCCGCAGTCAACATGCACTGGCGAGGAGCGTGGGCACAGAAGGACAGAGTACCTATGTCTCTGAAGAAATTAGAGATAAAGGGGAAAAAAGTAAAATGTATCCCTGGGGAAGTTGTAACATGGAATTACGAGCAAAAACAAGTGCCACAGCCTAGATGAAAGTGGTCTGCTCCAGTCGATGTGAAAAAGAGGACTGAGGAGTGGCGCCGGTTGAGCAGAGTCAAGGGAGCGCTTGCTCCCGGGACAGCGCGCAACTAAATTTAAAGAGGAAGACCATTTTCTTCTTGTGAAAAAGGTTCCGCTTCCCGTTCCTAGTGAGGGACGCCCCCATACAGTATGGAGGAAATGGGGATGGGGCGTATGAGTATTGATAGAGAATCCGAGCCCTGTCAGCCCTATAAGCAGGTGTATGGTCTCCTGTGTGTGCTGCACTGCCAAGCTACGAGAACGTGACCAGATGAGCCAGTCATCCATGTACGGGTAGACATGTATGCCTTTGAGGCACTGATGTGCCGCTACCAGGGCCAAACACTTTGTGAACACACTGGGTGTCGACTTTAGGCGAAGTAGAGTGCCTTGAACTGTAGTGGTTCCCTAGAACTACAAAGCAAAGGAACTTTCAATGTTTTGGATGAATGGGGATGTGAAAGTAGGCACCTTCCAGATCTAGTGCAGTCATGAAGTCCCTTTCCTCCAGCTGGCCGAGCACTTGCTGCCACATGACCATCCTGATCCTTTGGCAATTTAGGTATTTGTTGAGACACTGCAAATCCAGGATTCGTCACCACCCACACCCACCCCCTGACTTCTTTCAGTATGCTCCGGAACCCTGGAGTCGTAGAGGTATCACTTCTATTGCGCCCTTCGCGAGCATGGCTTGTGCTTCTCGCAGCAGCTAGGCAGTGTGCTGCTCCTTCCTTGTTACAGGTGGAATAAGAGCACTTGCGTTCGAATCCTAGCGTGTGTCTGTTCTGCTGAATGTCCAGCACCCATTCGTCAGTGGTGATTTTTCTCCAGGCATCGACAGCATTTGACAGACGGGGTCCCAGGGCCCTGGGCCAAGTCAGGCCTGCTTTGTTGCCTGCGGCTTCCCCTACAGGCAACAAAGGCACTGCGAGCCTCCACTGAAAGCCTTGGACCTCCCAAACGTACTCCTGGAGGACCGAAGGGAAGAGCAACGCTGCAGGGTTCCTTGCGACTTAGTTGTCTCTGCCAGTCTTGATGGCCTGCAGAGTTTCACCCACCACCTTTCCAAAGAGGTTCTCGCAGTCGAAAGGCATATCTACCACCTTGGCCTGCATGTCCAGTCTAAAGTTGGTAGCCTTCAGCCAACCTGGACACCTGAGCGATACGCCATTCCCAATTTGGCTGAAGCCGGAATCTTTGACGTCCATCGCCACAGTGATAGCATGATCGGCTACCTCCACCTCTTAAAACAATGCCAGTGCCTCTGTCCTCTTGTCCAGCAAGAATTCCAGGAGTGGGCCCAGCTTAAACCACAGCTCTTTATCATATAGCACCAGGACGGCTAGAGCGTTGGCAGCCTTGATGGTGGACGTTGCAGTATATATGATGCACTTTCCTGACACATCCAGCTTTTTCCCCCCCCTCTTGGTCTGGAGGGACCATAGACTTTGAGGATGGGTCTGCTGAATGCTTGCTTGTCATGGCCGAAACCAATGAATCCAGGGATGGTTGTGAGCAGAGGCATTTAGGGGCTGACTCTGGCACCCTATAATATTTCTCCAGCCTGTCCTGCTTCACTGATGCGGAGCTCACAGACTTCATTAAGGCCAGACCCTCCTCTCCCTTCCTCTCCCACTGGTAGAGAAAACCTTCCTTTGTCTTCTCCTCTGGTATCCGCGATATCTAGGGCTTCTGCCCTATTTAGCCTGAGTGGAACCACCCAACTTCATCTGGAGGTGAAGCTCTGGGGGTACTGTCCGCACCTGCTGCCACTCCATCCGCTATGACAAATTCATCGAATTCATATGTGTCCGTTGTACCGGTGTACATGTTAGTAGCCGTAACATTAAGAGGTGCCTCACCTGGCGGTGTTGGAACAGGCAGTGGTGACAGAGCCAGTCTCGGGGTAGCCAAACGACACCTGTGGGGAGGCCCTGGAGGGTTGTACCTATGGCCGCTCCCTGAAGGGCACCGCCATGGGTGGTAGCCGCTGATCCATTTCCGAAAACAGAGAACTGAGCACTGTGAGGATGTCTTGGGACACATCCCTTTGAGTTCGAGTAGGTGTCCTTGGTGGTAAATCATGTCTCAATGAGCTTGTACGCCCTGGTGAATCCTCGCCCATTTCCTCCAAGTACTCATGCTGTGCCCTGTCGTCACCCGAGCTGGTGCAAATGGGCACAGGGCAGACTACAGTCCTTGCGACTGGTCCTTTGGTGTAGCCGCTTCCTATGGGGCTGTTGACATGACCAGAGCCTTTATTGACTGGGTAGTGGTGGTCAACGAAGCAGTAGTGAGTCTTGCCGGTAATGAAACCTTAGCTGCAGGTTTTGTCTTACTCGTCAACAATGTCATCGCTGCCGACGTCGCAGACGAAGCAGCTACCGTTCACGTCCGATGCGGACAAGCTACCTGCCGCTGACGAAGCAACGGTTGACAAAGGTCTGGTCGAAGCAGCCGTGGCCGCAGCCTATTTTGTCAATCGCTGAAAGTGCCGTACTAACAGCCATCGCTGATACCTTTGAGGGTTCCTTCGCAGAGGGTTCTTTTTGGGATTGCTACTTATCCAGTGCGAACCGCTGTGCTTAGCAGACTTTGTGCCGGCCACCGGCAAGCTGACCTTAGACTGGCAAGGGGAGCATCGGTGCCCCGAGCCAAGACCTGCAGCAGCGTCCTCAGTCAGACCAACAAACTGGCCCTTGGACTTACTGGAGCCCTTCTGAGCCACGTCCTCAGCCGATCCGAATCTTTTCCCCGGCGGGGAGCGCTCTGGAGATTGGCCCGATCCGGGTTCCGCCTGAGCGTGCACAGAGGCCACGCCAGGGACCCAGTCCTCCCACAACCACACCACCGACCATCAGTAGCAGTCCCTCTTCTTTTTTATCAAAAATCTTCAACAGATGTTGCATCGGTCCTCCTCATGGTCGGGATGCAGGCAGACATCTAGTGTGCTTTTCCACCACATAGATGTTTCGCAGGACACACCGGGAGCAGAGCCTGAAGAGACTTCTCCTTCCTCCAATAGCGCAGCATGAAGTAGGCCTTTCCACTTGAACACGTTGTGTAGATCATCGAAAAGTAACCAGCAGCAGGGACCCATTACCAGAGCTGACTAAAGATAGTTGAAATTTTGCCCAAAAAAAATAAAGAATTTTCTGTTGAAAAAAATGCTGGGAGCAAAACTCAAGGACTCTCTGCACTGCAACGTGTGGTAAAGTTCTGAAGATGGCCACAGAGGGAGGCGGGACTCAGGGAGGTGAGAGTCAGTAGATGGGCGCAGTATGACCCGGTCTTCACTGATTGGATATTGGATGAAAGGCAGTATCCAAGCTTTTAAAGCAATACTGCTTTCTTCACTTTACTGAAGATTCCCAGCCTGACGACGGGGAATATTCATGAGCATGTGAATCCATGCCAGAACCCATGCTGGAGAAGTTATAGTTTACTACCAAGTTCATACTTAGCTTTGAATTACATGCTATCATTGTGAAAAGTATTACAAAGTTATTACTTGTATTTCAGAAAGGGAGAAACAATTCAGAGGCAACTACAAGCTGAGTTCACCTGCTTCTGTTGGTCTTGTACCTTCATATTATTCCTGAAACTGAATAACAAAGTTTACTATAACAGTGGTTTTACTTACCTTGAATTGCATACTGCCAAGACTTTTTACGCTGTGGTTTACTTAGTGGAAGTATTGCATTGAGAATATTTATATATCAAAATAATGTACATGCGACGGGTGTGTTACTTCGGGCCATGAATGCTAGAAGTTCTTTGTACCTTCCTACTGCCCTCTCTCCCTCATGATAAGCCTGGATGCTCTGCATTACCAAGTAGATCGTTTTATAAAGTCCTTTGCGTAGACTATAAAACGGAAAAGGATCTCTTACAGCTTCAGTGGTACGACACGGGTCTCGTTTAATGGGGCTGGGCTACTGCATGGGCAGGGTTTTGTGTTTCTACAGACCAGATTGGTGAGGTCCCCTCCTCCCCCAAACCTTTTCCTTTACCTTTATTTTTTTGTGGATAGGGAGTCTTAAACAGAAGTACTGACCTCGCAGGCCATATGGATTCCAGTGCAAGTGTGCGTTTTAAGCAGCGCATTTTGGTCCCAAGGTAATTCTATCACCACGTATAAGAGCTGTGGAGTAGGCTGGTGGCAATTGCATTTTGTTTTGGCTTCAAAGGATGTAGCATTTTTTTTACTGTATTAGTAACCGAATGGGTTTATCTGATAAGAAATAAGTTGGTACCCAAATGGTTAAATCCTGATACCTGCCATTTTGTTGTGTGCCCTTTCTTCATCTGTGGGGACCACACAAAACCCTGAAAAGGACTGCTGTGCTGACAGGAGCTCACTCGGCTCAGCCCGCATCCTCCAGCGTGGTTTAAAATGTGTTAGCCTAGTTTTCTACTGGAGATATACTAAATACACATCCTGCGATGGTGGATCTAGGTGTTTGGCAGTTTTTAAAGCCATAATGAGTGTGTAGTGGAAATACAAGATGAGCGCAGTAAGAAGGCACGAACTTTGCTGCGGGAATAGCCCACTAAAAGGGGAGGGTTGGGCTTTAGTGCTGGCTGCATAGGGTTATGATTTAAGCTGGGGAATGACTCTATTAATGTTGTTTTGAATGAAAAAAACCACAGGTAATAAGGCTTCAATTACAGGCGAGTAAGTGGGACATAACATTGCATGTAGGCATTGAAAATAGGCCTAGGTGCTTACTCGCACTAGAAAAATTCACATTTTATTTGTCTAGCAGTGGTAGAAGCTGACAGCACATAGCAAACTACAAGTTCCCAAGCTATTGCAGAAAGAAAAACAAACTGCTCTCAATACAGTCGAGGTCAGGAAGTGAAGCTCTTGGGTGCCGGGGGAAGGCCGCAAATGCCCAACCATTTGATAATTCAGCATATTAGTTCTGGAAACTGGTCTACTGACAGTTTCAAAATACCCCATGGCTGTTTCAAATCGCCCCTCCGCGCATCTCAGCCTGGGATGTGGCTCAAATAATTCCTAGGCTGCTACATTAAGTCTATAACTTGTTAACAGTTCAAGGCTCTTATGACTTCGTGATCGATTGCGCTCTCATGGTAAAGTTGTGGAGATGTCCTGCAACAAATGAATTAAATTCTGCTGGCCATCTTAAATGTCTCAATTTTTTGGCCATATGATGTGGGAATTGTGGATTAGGACTGTGACATCACAGCAGGGGTCGAGGTTGGTGTGGTAAGACTTGCAGGACCCAATCATTTCTGGATAATGTTTGTCCTGCTATATGGTAATAAGTAACAAGTTACTTACCTGTAACTATTTTTCTCCAGCATGTGTCTGGCATGGATTCATTCACATGCTCATTAATATTCCCAGTCAGACCAGGAATCCTCTGTAATCCTCACTTTCACTTACAAACTGTCTTTCTACTCCAAATCTATCACTGCACTCTGGGTCATACTTCCCCCAGCCAATCACTGCCCTCTCCCTAAGCCCCTCCTCTGGCAGGCATCTTCAGATTTGGTAGCACATAAAGTGGCAGTATGACCAAGAAGAGCCCCAGTGAGGCAGGAGGGAGTGTTCGCATGTGAATCCATGCTGGAGAACAATAGTTACAGTTAAGTAACTTGTTCCTTCTCCAGCAGGAGGTTTGGCATGGATTCACATGCTCATGAATAAAGAACACATAGCAGTACAACATTACACAACCAGAGGTGGTGGCAAGGCTCAACAGAAGCAATTACTCTTACCTCCGGAATAGGCTCACCTTCAAGCGAACAGGTTGCGTAGCACTGCTTGACCGACCCTAGACTCCTCTCTGAAATCCTTGTTGACAGTAGAACTTGTGGAGGTGTGCATGGACCTCCACGTAGTAGCACTGCAGTTGTCCAGACAGGAAAGCCGTTGAAGCGATCGCTCTGGTGGAATGGGCGCTCAGGCGGCCAGGCAGCGGTCAGTTCACCAACTGATGGCAGTGCATGATGCAGCCGGAGAGCCACCTGGAGAAGGAAGCCTTAGACAAAGCTTTCCCATGGTTCACAGGATTAAAGTTATCGAACAGTTGAGACGTCTTCTGAAAAATATTTGTGTGTGCCACGTAGAACTTCTGAGCACGAGCAACGTCCAGCGAGTGCAAAGTGCTCTCAGCCGGTGATTAAGGTTTCAGAAAAAACACAGGCAACAGCAAAGGCTCGTTGAGGTGGAATTCCCATGGAACCTTTGGCATGAAGGAGGGGTGTGTCTGCAGCACCAGCCTTGATTCGTGAAAAGTCAGATATGGCTGTTTGCAGGATAGGGCTTGGATCTCACCCACCCTCCTGGCAGAGGTGATGGCAACGAGGAAAGCCGATTTCCATGACAGGAATTTGAGAGGTGCCTGATGCATAGGCTCGAAGCCTTGTCGGTAACATGTGGAGTTCCCACATCAGGGCCAGAGCCTTCACCGGCAGAAACAATGGAAACAGTCTTTTGCGGAACTCCTTTATGAGACTATGGGATCAAAGAGGAGATCGTCCTGGGGACCTGGTGTAGCGGGAGATAGCTGCCAGCTGCACCTTGATAGAGGAGTGGGCCAGCCCTGCCTTAGCCAAGGACAGCAAATATTGAAGAATCTGTGGGGCCATGACCCTCAGAGGGCTGATCTTCTGCGACCGGCACCACGCAGCGAAACGCTTCCACTTGTGTCCGTAGCACAAGAGTCAATGGAGCTCTGGCTCTGGCAAGGACCTCCTTGCAGTCCACCAACAACTCTTATCCTCTGAATTCTAGGCTGCAAGAGCCAAGCCCTCAGGTTCAACGATCTTAGTTTGTTGTGCAGGATTGCACCTCATTCTCTGATGAGCAGATCCGTAACTACCAGCAGCTTGACTGGAGATGACGCTGACAGGATGAGAAGGTCTGGGTACCAAATCTGCCTCAGCATCGCCAGGGCGACAAGCATCATCCTGCATGGGCACTGTGAGTTGATGGAGGACTCGCAGCAGGAGAGGCAACGCATATAGGAACAGGCCTTCCCACGGGAAGGAGAACGCGTCTGCCATGCTCCTCGGCTGGTGGAACCTGCTGGTGAATTTCTGGCATTTGTAGTTTGCCGCCGTCGCAAACCGATCAATATGGGGTCTGCCCCACTTGAGGAAGATGCGGTCCACCTGATCTTGCCGAAGTTCCCACTTGTGGCAGAAGCGCAGCTCCCTGCTGAGTAAGTTGGAGATGGCGTTCTTGACTCCCACTAGGTGAAAAGGGATGAGGAACATCTCTTGGTCGACGGCCCAGCGCCACAAATCCTGCGCCTCTCTGGAGAGCGCTGGGGATTGGGTGCCGCCTGCTTCCTGGTGTAGAACATTGTGGTGGTGGTGTTGTCTGAAGATCCGCACCGCCTTGCCCTACAAGGACAGAAGGAATGACTTGTGGGCTCAGAACACTGCCCGCAGTACAGGATATTAATGGGGAGATCCTTCTCCTCCGGCAACCACAGGCCTCTGGCATATAGACATCTGGTGTGGGCTCCCCATCCCTCCAGGGAAGCATCCGTGGTGACATTCTCCTGGTAAGATTTTATTTTAAAAACCTGTGCCCCGGGCAACATTGAAGTGGACGCTTGCACCCAGCGAGCGTCCAGGAACTCCTGCAGAGGTTGCATCCATAACCTGCAGAGTCGGATAAGGTAGATGCACGACATCATGCCGAGCAGCGACTTAATGGTCCTCACTGTGGCGCCTTCAGCGACAATAGCCGTTGTACCTTCGCCATTATTTTTCACAGAGTTTATTCTGGAATGCACCAGACTGGCCATGGCAGAAAACATTTTCCTGTTTGGGAGCCAAATCTACAAACTAAGTGAAACACACAGGGTCACTGAACAAATTTCCTTGTTTTGCCTTGAAGAAAAATAAAAATCTAAGAGAATCTCTGGTTCACACATTCCTAGAGCCGGCTGTACGTATCAACACCCTGTGGAACCTTCCCCCAATTGTAGCACACTACAAATGTGGACAATGTGTTGCATGCGCCCTTACAGTTCAGAAAAAAACCTTTGAACATAAAAATATCAAGTAGACCCTGAGAGAACATAACAATTGTAATACCAAAGGTGTGATCTATATCATTGAATGCCCTTGTGGCCTGCTTTTCGTAGGCAAGACTATTAGACCAATCAAAATGCGAATCTCGGAGCATCGTTCTTGCATCAGAAAGAAGACTCCCGATAAACCATTGGTTGACCACTTCACCCTCAAAGACCACGAAGACACAGCCCTCAGATGGTTCGTCTTGCAGAAATTGACACCAGCATTGAGGGGGGAGACCTGAACAAAACACTGACCCAATTAGAACAAAGATGGGTCCATAAGTTAAACACCGTTAAACTTGGATTAAACATATCTGTAGAGTGGAAATCCTTCTCATGAAACCGATTATATCTGTGAGGGGGGTATATGACCCATTATCGAATTTTCATATCTCATATCAGGAATCCCATACACGTCACTAAAAAGGCCTCCATCAGTTTAGAGCTCCCAATCAGTCCCATTAGTGACACTGTGACCAAACAGCCCGTGTCTCTGGTTCGGACATATTTACAGGCACATACCCGTGGCTGCTAAACATTTTGGATGGGCATCATTGGGTTACCTCCCACACCATGCATTTTTGCTCCCACCTATTAGATCACATCATAGTCTTTGGTCCGTTAACATGGCAATGGCTTAAACAAATCCCATCATAGTCTCCAGTCTGTTACCATGGCAACAGCTTAAACAAATGTAATTAGCACAGTGGTATTGTAGACTGGAGGCCAGGTTACTGCACAATTGACTGGCAGATCCATATTTCTATTCAGCAGGCAGATACACCACTTAGTTTGGTGACTGGCACGTAGAATTTTTCCAAAATGGCCACCGCGATCGAAAGAGCGGTGACCTAAGCTACGGCGTCTGTTCTACCACACACACACACACACTGGTGTGGGCATCACTGGGCTAACCACCCAAACCACCCCGCCCCACACAATGCATTACTGTTTTTACTAATTAGATCAAACCATCCGCTCCGGTTTGTTACCATGGCAACAGTGCAAACAAATGTATTTAGCACCATGGTTTTGATTAACTGGAGGCCAGGTCAGTGCAAAATTGACTGGCAGTTCTATTTTTCAACCCAGTGAGCAGATAGACCATTCATTTTTGGTGACTGCCACGTAGATTTTTCCAAAATGGCCACCACCATTTAAAGAGCGGTGACCATAGTAACGGCATCCGCATCGCCACAACGCCGGCTGCAGTACCGGTTACCCGATCTGCTACAGCACATTGCCAGTGCTTGGATTTCCTAAGCTCCGACAGGACACACTGAGTGCACACCACCACACCCAGCTCGGGCCGCAGAAATTTCATCTTACTACACAACGAATTACAGGTATTTTCACTTAAGAGTGCTTTGGTTAATGCCAGCACTAGTCCACGTGCCAGTGTTAACTATGAACACTCTTGCAGGTCAACACTCCAGGTCCCGCTATTTCAGCACTACCTCTTGTACTGCACGCTGTGGCGCACCTACGCTACCTCGAGCAAGGTAAGCGTGTTTCTATTATGTCCAACATAGAGTGATTTCCTTGATAGATTAGGGATACACTAAGCCCTTCCTTCTCTATTTAATAGGCACTCAGGAAATTCACATCAAGAGATACTACAGGTCCTTGGACCTACACTCTACCACCTGTGGCCCTAATGCCTGCCCACAAGGTAAGCCGTGTCCCCCAGTTTTTGGACACATGGTGATTTAATCACGTTTTTTGCAAAACAATGTCCACTAGCATCCCCTTACTGTGCCCGATTCATTCTTCACATCATCCACTGAACACCTAGACGTCACAGTCTTCCTTGTCCTGACAAAGGCCCCCCACAAGAACATGGCTAGATTATAGCCCCTGCAAAAGGCCGAAACACTGTGGTGTAGACATTAATTCTTGAATCACAGTGCTACGAATGGTTTCACTGTATATAATTGTTGTTCATTGTATGTACCCATTGCAATTGTTTATGTATTATGACCCCTGTCATGTGTGATCGACAGTAAAATTTGTGCCATGTTGACTTTATGTACCTATGTTCAAGGCATCTAAATTGTGTTTGACCGTTTTGCAATTTATATTGCTCTATTTGTACAATCTGGTGTTCTGCATTATACAAAAACCAATGAGCATGTATATATGCTACAAATCATAAAAGAATAAGTATTACAACAATTCAAGTGTGGTACTTATATATTCTGTGATCTGATAATGAGCGATAAGGGGGCATGCTTGTTCTACTGACCCGTTCACCTGTATCTGACGATCATATAGCCCTCCTGGGCAGAATAGGGTCAACACCAGGAGCCCGTGTTTCAATTCCTTCCTCCAGTTGGCAGAGCACGTACTGCGACGTGACCATCTGGAATTTATGGGACTTAGGTACTTGTTGAGATGCCACAGGTCTAGAATGGACCTCCGACCTCCAGTCTTCTTACTAAGAACTCCGGAGCCCTGCAGTAGTCTTGGAACTAGCTCTATCGCGCTGTTTCGTAGTATGGCCTGTGAAGCACTCAGCTGCGTCGAGCCACCCCCTATGACATCTGTCATCGCTGTGTCCTTCTCCGTGTCCTGGTCCCTCGGGTGTGCTGGAGCAGGGTGCAGAGGTTGATGAGGCAGTGCTTCATCTTTTTTGCTGGAGGTTGATCCAGGGTCACTAGGGCTGTGGGCATCTTTTTCTGAATTTCCGACACCAACGTGTGCAGGGTCAAGAGGATGTCCAGCGATACATCCCTTGGAGCTGGGGCAGTAGGCCTACTAGGCCCAGCACCTTAGGGATTTCCGTCACCGTCAGCATTTCTGTCATCCCCGTTGTCTCCCTCGGCATTTCCATCGTTGTCCCCCAAATCCTTGGGGATCGTGTATATGGACTCCTGGTCTAACTCGTCCGAGCAAGAAATGTTAAAGGATATTTTTACCGCGCACTATCACCACCGGAGTGGTCCCCTGGCACTCTGGAGGCTTTGAAAGAGGGAGGGGGGGGGTGAGTTGGTGGGAATAAGCTGGCAAAGTGTAAGAGAGCAGTGATGTGCTGTTGGCAGCCTCAGCCTGGTGGGTCCGTTGGCTAGGCTTGGGGTGTTTTACGGTCGGTAGTCGTCATGTGCAAGTCTATGTGCGGTTTGTTTTGTTGTTGCAGTGTAGTGAAGTTTGTGCGGATTGCTGCATTTTGGGCTTGTGGCTGTGTTTGGTTAGAGTTCGAGAGGTGTATGCAGAGGGATAAAATTATTAGTGGATTAGTTAGTTGTCCTTGCAATTATGTCTAGGTGTGATGCTTGCTATCATTCATTAGTCCATCCGAGTGTATGGCGCTTGCTAATTTCAATATTCTGTCTAGATGGGAGGCAGGCTAGTGATGATTCCATTTGGGTGTTGCATTCACATTCCATGTTGCGAGTTTCTGGAGGGAGGAAAATGGCCTGAATGCACTGTGAGCCTGATTGGCTGCCTGAATAACCTTCTGAATGATTGGTTGCCTGAGTGCAACCCAGCAGAGTGAATGGGAGATCAACAGTATATCTGGGGGCCTCTCACCGATGGAAATCATACAGAAGCTGAAGTTGATACTTAATGCTTAATCTTAAAGCCTGCTGGAAGAAGGATTGCTGCTGCTGTCCTTCGCTAATATGAAAGCTGCGTGACTGTCAAGGAACTGATCTAAGGAGGACCTGGCTAGGAGACCTCTTCCCGAGCTACGAGGAACCATTGTGCACCAGCTGATCTTTGCCAAAGCTCTCTGGATGTCAGACCCTCGAAAGGCTGCCGACCAGGGACAGGGACCGCCACGGAATCACGAAGTGAAGCTCCCAGACATTGAAGTCCATCACCGTCGACTACCGCTGTCGCCAACCGGAGCCGCAGTGCGCCTTTCCATCCATTCCTTGTAGCCCGACTTGCCCAGAGGACTCCACGTCCCCACCCTTTTTTGCATCCTGAGGGGCCAGATTGGGGCTTAGCTCCGGCATCCTCTTCTCCTGTGTCCCTATCCACGGCCCCGGTCGAGGCTTCCCGCCTTGAGGTAAGGACAGGGTGCAGACAGGGCTAACTTGTCCAGTTCAGCCTCTTTGGCCTCCAAGAGAGCAGCCGCTACCATCTCAATTAGACAACGATTTTTACTGCGACGCGGACAGGTTGGTCGCCTTTTCTTGCACCTTAGGCTTCTCTGCCTTCTCCCGCAGCTTAGCCAGGTTGGGTGATTTCCTCTTTGAGGAGCTGGATCGATGGTTGGAAAGGCAGATGGAGGTTGATTGCGTCCTGCCCATTGCAGGACCTGCTTGCACAGAGACCCCCAACAGAAACAGACTCGGTGCTTGGCCTCATCCTGCGCCCCCATGGATGGGGCATCCTCAAAGGACTTAGAAGCACGCTCCTCTGACAGGCCGGTCCTCGGTGAGGCATGCTCTTGCTTGGGGCAGAGGGTAGAGACTGTGGCGCTGGACCACGCAGCCAGTCTTCTGAGACAATCTTTCATGGTCCTCTTGCTGAACCCAAAGCACATCTTGCAATTTCCTTCTCGGTGGTGAGGTTGGAGACAGTAGAGGCACTGAAGGCGTTTGTCCTCTACAAACACATTACACAGTCCGCAGCTGGAACAGAGCTTGAAAGTGAGCTTCCTCTTTCTTCTCTTCCAACATGGTCCGAAAGTGCAGAGTAGGCCCGAAGGCCTTATGGAACTTTCGAATACTCGACGATCCTTGCCCTTGAGGGGCATTGAAATTCACTGACAAACGTATCCCTGCTTGTCGGCAGATGGAGACAAAGAGCACACAGGCTCAGTTTGACAAAAATAGGACTTTTTCCTCGAAAAAGCATGAGAAAAAACCTAGAATATCAAAATTCAAGTACTCCAATCACTTGAATGTGCAGTAAAAATCTGAAGATGGCTGCCAAAGGGGAGGCTTAGGAAGGCAGTCATTGGCCAAGGGCAGTATAACCCAGAGTACAGCGAGACAGTTTGTAAGTGAAACTTTTCTTTTACTGAGGACTACCGGCCTGACGAGGAATATTAATGAGCATGTGAATCCATGTCAGACCCCATGCTGGACAAAAAAAAAAGCCTCGACAATACTCTTCATTGGGGGGGATTGACCTAATGTTGCAATGTGTTTTGATGCCAATTAGTTTGTACCATTATAAAGGGTTTCGGGTTTCATCTTGGGGCCTAACTCTGACAGCGCTTTTCGTGCAGTTCTGTTCTGCATTGTTTAAATTTCGCTTTCCCAGCTGTAACTAAACCCAGAATAAATTGCATTGGTTAAGCCTGGCGTACACATTTTTTAGACTACTTTTCTATTTTTTCTGGTGAAATCTGAGGCAACCTGCTGTACAAGTTGATGGCGAACAAAGCATTTGGTGTCTGCTTGATGTGACAGTCTGATTTAGGAGAGTGCCTGAGTGAACGGGTTATCGATGGGGGACCCAGTGCATTCCACAGGTTTTAAAATGAATAGTTGGGACTGCTGTGAGGTTTGGGCTGCTGCCGAGGATGTTTAGCCATTTTGACTGGACCGTGGCTCTTTTCTTGCTCTAGCGCTGCCAAAATCCCATCCTGAGCTCTTCCTCGCCCCACTCTCTCCCCTACTTAGTCCTTGTAGGCTGAACTACCGTTCCCATCATGGGACCCTGCCAAATGCTGTACTGCTGTCCTGTGAAATCATGCTAGACTGGGGAGTAACCCCAACCAGAGTAGTGGGTAGCTACCACTCTGCCTCAACTCAGTCATGACCATATTTGGTCACCCATAGCCATTGCTCCAGCCACAAGACAATTCTTTGCTGGCTGTCCTTCAGTAGGACCAGATCTCCTTGCTGGGGAGTGGGGGCTTTTTGTTGGTGCCATCTCGGTCACTGCTTCTGGCTAGTTTGACGTCCTCCTGGGTATACAGTGTATTCCTTTCATCCATGTGGCTAGAAACTGGGCTCCAAGTCACTGGTTACTGGAACCCATTTCCCCCAGAAATGCAAAATGCCCTGTACTAAAAGTTTCCAGCTATTGCTGAGCAAAATGCACAGTGATGGCAGCACAAGTAATTACTAAACCCCATTAATCCTGGCCCAGGAGAGCTTAGGGACACACACCTAACAGTGACATCGATTACTCCAGAACCCAGCCTTGCACCCATCCCTCCACGGTATAACGTCCATCGACAACTGTTTTTTCAACAAGTGTTTTTCCGAAAGGTTTTTCCCCAAAAATACCCAATTTCTGCAGCACCACCCTCCATTCGTGGAAAGTCAGGTATGACTGCTTGCAGAATAGGGCCTGGATCTCACCCACCCTCCTGGCAGAGGTGAGGGCCACCAGGAAAGTAGTTTTCCAATAGAAACTTGAGGGGGGCCTAAGGCATAGGCTCAAAAGCCCCCCCACCCAAACTCCCATGAGCCTCATCAGCACTACAATGATATCCCAAGCCGGGACAGGAGCCTTCACCGGCGGGAAAGATCAAAACAGTCTCTTGAGGAACTCCTTGACAAGTTGATGAGACCAAAGCAAAGATCTTCCTGGAGATCTGGTGTAACGGGAAATGGCATCCAGATGCAACTTGCAGTCCGGCCTTGGCCAAGGATAGCAAGTATGAAGAATCTGCGGGGTTGTGACCCTCAGAGGGGTAAGAGACCGGCACCACGTAGCAAAACACTTCCATTTGTGACCGTAGCATTTCAAAGCCACCACCACCCTGCCCTTGGCGAGGACCTCGCTATAGTCTGCATGCAACTCATCCTCCAAACTCTAGGGCTGCAGGAGCCACGCCCTCATGTTCAGCAATCCTGGGTCATGGTAAAGGATTGCGCCCCCTTCTCTGGTGAGTAGATGCCCTTCAGAGTCTGGAGGAAGTACTCCAGGGCCCAGAACACTGCCCATTTCAGTTTGTCCGACAGTCAACTCTCACAAGCCGGCCAGTCGCCGAGGTTCAGGTACACGTGTATAGCCCGTAGACGCAGATGGGCCTACACCGTTGCCAGGCACTGTGTGCAGACTACAAGCCAAAAGGAAGGGATTTAGTAGTGCTGTGCCTGCACCACGAAGCATAGGTGTTTCTTGTGAATGGGAACGTGGAAGTAACGTCCAAGTCCAGAGACATCAAGAAGTCTTTTTCCAGTTGGCCAAACACGTGCTGCAACGTGACTATCCTAAACTTTTGGGACTTGAGATACTTGTTCAGATGTCTCGGGTCTAGAAGAATGGGCCTCCACCCCGCCCCTGGTCTTCTTTTTGACTACAAAGTATCTGGAATAAACTTGAGCTCCTTTACGTAGCATGGCCAGCACCTCCTCCAAGAGCTGAGGGATGTGCTGCTCCTGCCGGGCCACCGGAGTGATCCAGACACCTGCACTGAAATTCCAGGGTATGTCCTTGGGCGAGAGCATCCATCACCGATCTATCAATGGTGATATTTCCCCCACTTGCTGACTAAGCTAGTCAGCCGGCCTCCCACCGGGGTGCACAGGTGGGGGCCTGACGTCCGGGATGGTTCGGGCTTGATTTGGCGCCAGCATCCTGCCTTGCAGGCGATGGCAGCACAGTTATCCTCCACCGTAGGCCTGGGAACAGCCTTGTGGGCTTTCTGAATCGTGGATCTGGAAGGCTGACGGTATAATGAGGAATAAAAACCTTTGACGACCTGCTCAACTTCCCTCTGGAGGAGCGAAGAGTGGTGTGGCTAGAGTGTGCCCAAGGTTACGGGATGTCTCTGTATCCACTTTGATGGTCTGCAGGGACGAGTCGATCTTCACAGAAAGCTCATCTCTGTTGAAAGGCATGTCCATTACCCTCGTCGGAATCGTACCAAAATTTCGACCTGACAATTGCGACGGCTGCAAATGCAGACCTGTGTTTTACCCCCCCTCTTTACACAACATATCTATGTGGGGGTATACAATATAATTGTAATATGGGGGACAGCGGGGGGGGGGGGTCTCCCCTGCATATATGGTGTAAAGGGTAAAAAAGAAAATATGTCGGCATTGTCGGCCGTCGCAATAATCACATCATCATCATTTAGACCTCCTGGAAGAGATTTGTGGCTTTCAAACAGCCTTAGCGATGAAGGTAGACACTGTTCCCCATCTAGCAGAACCCTGTGTTGGCAACGTCCTGCGCCACTGTGATCCGACGCTACTTGCCACTCCTGGAAGAGATTACCTTCATCCTCTTGTCAGGGAGGAACTCCAAAATCGGACCCAGCTTGTACCACATCTCCCTGTCGTAACTGGCTACAATCACCAGTGCGTTGGACACCATGATGATGGATGCTGCGGTGTAAATCACCTTTCTCCCCATTGCGTCCATCTTCTTCCCCCTCGCCGTCTGGGGGGGGAGGCTGAATAACAGGACGGGTTAGCCGACTTGCAGATTCTGGCACCCCAGTACTTCTCCAGCCTATCCCGTTTCGCTGGGTTCTTCAAGAGGGCCAGGAACTCCTCCCACATGTCGTTCAAAAGGGGCACCGCCATGAATATCTTCCTCTTGGCCTCGGAACTCTGGTACAGGAAACCAACCTTTTTGGTTTCTTTGGGCGCAAGCTGGAACAGCTCGGAGGCTCGGGCGACCATGGAATGGAAAGGCCCCACCTCATCCAGTGGGGACACCCTAGGCTGCGGAGACCTGCCGCCATCTGCAACGATATCATCATCGTCCGTTGTCGCCATGGCCGTATCAGTGTCTGGATCTACTGGGGAGAGGGTGTCTGACACAGATGTGGAGGTTGAAAAGGGGGCGGCAGATGATGCTTCCTCTTTGCTGGTGGCTGATCAGTGGCATGGGGGGGTAACCATAGAAACCGGGCCCTGCAGCTTCCTCTTCTGGATCTCTGACACTACAGTGTGGAGGATTGACAGGATGTTCAGCGACATCTCTCGGCTGGGCTGGCGTGATCAATAGCCCTTGTGCCATCATCGCTGTCCTCTTCCACATCCTCGTGGACTGTGTGTAAGGAATCCAGGTCCTCGTAGTCTGTGGACAGAACTTCCATGGCTTGTGACATGGACTGGTCCGAAGCCTCCTTGTCCCCACCCCCCTTTCTTCAGTACCCTGAGGGATCAGGGTCAGACTGCATCCTCTTTTCCAGCAGGCTAGCAGACTTAGCCAAAGTCACTGCAGTGGTTTAGCGCCTCGGGGGCGGGATACCTTCTGCGCTGCAGGGGCTACCTTCACTGGGGCAGCCCCCTTAGCCTTCATAAGAGCAGCCACCACCAGTTCTATCTTTGATGAAGACTTCTCCTGTGCCAATTGGGCTGCCTTGGGCAGTTCGCCCTTCTTCGTCCTAGGCTTCTCTGGCTTCTCCTGCAGCTTAGCAGAGTTGGACAATTTCCTCTTCGAGGAGGAGCTCGATTGCCGGCTGGCAATGGAGGCGGATGGTGAGGTCGATGGCACCTTGTCCATCGCAGGACTAACTTGCGGAGCGACCCCGGTGGATACGGACTTTGAGTTCCTGGCCTTGTCTTGGGCCCCAACAGATGAGGCACCCGCAAAGGACTTAGAACGATGCTCCTCGGACCGGCCTGTCCTAGGTGAGGCATGACATCGCTCTGAGCACTGGGCAGAAGCCTTGGCGTTCAGCCATGCCACCAGTCTATTGTGCCTATCCTTCGTAGTCTTCTTGGAGCAACCAAGGCATATCTCACAATCTCCTTCCTTATGGTCTGGATGCAGACAGGGGCATTGCAGGTGTTTGTGGAAGGCAAGCACATTCTGTAGCCCACACTTGGTGCCGGGCTTGAAGAGGGAGCTTCCTTCTCCTCAGTCATGGTCGGAGGGCACAAAGTAGACACAATGGTCTTCTAGAAACTTTGAGGATCCCTGCTGTCAGCACATGGAGAAATTGTTACTCTAGTCCTTAATACGTTAGTCCCCTTACCTCCATACTGCATGGGCGCCCCTTCCAAGGGACGGGAGACAGAAGCTTTTTCACCAGAAAAAACATTCTCCTTTAAATTTAGAAGCACGTGGGGTGCAGCCCAAGGAACATGCGCTGCCCTGACTCCGCCGTCCGGCACCACACCTCAGTCCCCATTGACGCGTCAACAATAGATTTAACATTGCCTAATGACAACAGTATTATTAGTGAGGTGGTTGGTGTGACGTATGAGGAAAGGGGACCAAGAGTACATTAGTCACTACGGTGAGTAACTTATAATTACCCTTATGTCCCCTTTCCTCCATAATGCTTAGGCGATTACAACTGAATGTAGCCCCAGGGTGGAGAGGAGACACTCCTTAAGCATCTAGGTTCCTGAAAATCGCCTGTCCAAAAGCTGCATCAGATCTAGAGCTGGCATCCAAACAGTAATGATTGCAGAAAGCCGATGAGTGGCCCAAGTGGCCGCCCTGCTTATGACTTGCCAAGGGACATGGCATGGGAATGCAATGGCCGTTGCCTTGGCCCTGACTGCGTGGGCGTGCATGTTGGCCGGAAGCGGCTTGTGCTGGCCCTCGTACGCCCCTTTGATGGCCGAGACCATCCAGCAGGATATGGAAGCCTTGGAGACTCGATAGCCTGGTCTTGAGCCTCCAAAAGTGACGAACAGGGTGTCTTATTTGCGGAAGCCCTTGGTCCAGTCCAAGTAAAGTTTCAGGGCACGTCTGACATACAGGCAGTGCAGCACTCTGTGCTTCGTACTTGGGATCGGCAAAAAACATAGGAAGGACTATTACCTCGTTCAAGCGGAAAGCATACAGCACCTTGGGCAGAAATGCTGGGTGGGTACACAGGACTACTTTGTCCTTGTGAACGCTAGTGTATGGTTCCGAGGCGACCACCACCTGGATTTCAGACTATGAGCCAAGGTGAGGCAGACTAGAAAGGCTGTCTTGATGGGGACCTGCATGCTGTCCGTGGACGCCATTGGCTCGAACGATGTGTGCCAGGGCACCCAAGACTATGTTGAGGTCCCACACTGGGTGCGGCCTCTTGACGGGCGGGTAGAGTCTTGAGAACCCCGTCAAATGTTTCTTGATGATAGGATTGGAGGAGAAGATCCCCTCCGAGTTCCTGCAAGCTCCGATGGCTGCAAGGTATATACCGCAAGTGTCAACCTACACACCGGAGTGGGCGAGGTGCACCAAGAAGGAGAGCACGTTGTTCAAAGTACATGCCAGGGGATCAATTTCCTTGGAGTCTGCCCAGTGGCAGAATCTGGTCCATTTGCTTTTATACTGGGCCCTGGTAGCCTTGCTCCTGGCGCCCTGTATGATTTCCAGATTAGCCTGTGAGAGGCTGAGGTGCCGCAACGTTACTTGCTCAGGAACCACGTTGCGAGGGCTAGTTTCTGTGGCACAGGGTTGATGACCCTGCCCCCCTGCTGCGCCAGAAGGTGTGCTGGGCCCGTCAGGAGGTGAATCGGAGGCATCTCCGAGAGGCTGAGCAGCTCCGAAAACCATGGTCTGGCCGGCCACCATGGAGCTATTAGAATGATGTTGAGTTGGCGAGACTCCTTGATTTTGCAAATTACTGTGAATCAGCGGCGTGGGCGGAAAGGCGTAAGCCTTCATGCCATTCCACTGAAGTGTGCATGGCGAGCAAGCCTCGGAGGCTCTCGCGGAGGAGGGGGACTTGAAAAAGCCCTTACTAGTTACCCCCCCCCCCCCACCCTTTTTGTTGCTTGCACCGGTTCTGAGACGGCGAGCGGTCCAGTTGCCTGGATCTCCGCTCCTGAAGCCGCAGAACCCTCCATACGTATGCCCCCTGTCGGAGCGCTGCTGTGACTGGGTGTCCGATTTGGGCATGGTCTTTGTTAAGATGGATAAAGACTTAGCTGTTTGCGAGCGGTGTTTCCTCTTGTCCAGCTCTTCGTCCGTGGAGGAGTGTAAGAGGGCAACCCACCCCCCTTTCGAAAGATACCAACGCTGGAGAAATGGAGTTACAGGTAAGAAACTACTCCCTTCTCCAGCATTGGATCTTTCATGGATTCACATGCTGTGAATAGATTGCATAGCAGTATGACAAACCTGGAGGTGCACGATAGGCAAACCACCACCATGCCCCAGGACATAGCTACAGGCACAAACAACAATATCCAACAACATGCATGATAACAAAATGTTAAAGATATTTGTACCGCGCACCGTCACCAACGGCGTTGGTCCCCAGGCGCTCTGGCGGATCTGCAAACGAGAAGGTGGGATGGGTTAGTAGGGTGAAAAGGGAGTACAATCGTGAGGAGTGGTGTTCTGTTGGCAGCTTCAAGTCGGTATACACTGGGTGCTGAGCTTTTGATGCAAGTATCAGGCGACGTCAGTCCTCGTGTGTTGTTGATGCAGTTTATGTAGTGTAGCGGTGTGGTGGAGTGCAGTGCGAGAGGTGGTTGTGTTCGTTTGAGTGAGATAAGTATATAGAAAGGTTAGAGCTTTTTTTGGTTAGTGGGTTAAACGCTTTGCAGCCAATCACAGCATGGCTGAAAGCCTGGGCCTTGGGGTTCCTGCCTGGTGCAGAAATGGCTAGGCTTGAGAGATCCGCACAATGGGGGACAGGCCCAGACCCAACTGAGCATAGCAACATATTTTGCTGGATTTCAGAGACAATTGAATAATTAATTCAGTGCAGTCCCAAGACAACTCGAATAAAGTCCCGCAAGGCGAGAGAGGTGCCCACACCGAATAGATTCTGTTTTTTGCTTGACGCATTCCCTGTTGTGTTCTGATGAGCTAATACTGTAGTATTTTAGTGATCTAAGTAAAGTGAGGGTGGCGTGCCTATTCTCCCCTTGGGTGTCAGAGCAGGAGTAGGGGGTCTCCTCTTACCCTACCATCTAGGTGAGAATGTCGGTTTGAACTTTCGGAGTGGGACATGCCGTGATGCTGTGGGTGAGTCGGCTGAGTGGTTTCGTCTTGGTCTATGTGTTCGGTCTTTAGTGTCCTCCTCTTGAGACTCTCGAGATTTCTTATGGACTGTCTTGGGGTGCATTCTGATAGAGTGTGGTTGTTTTGTGGGGGCCAAAGTCGGTCTCTTTGTTCATCGCCGAAAAGCGGTGTGGGTGTTCTTGTTACACAGTGAAGAGCCAGGATTGGAGCAGTTTCCTGAATCCTAGGTGGTTGCTGGTGTTCCGTTTGTTCTTTGGTAGGTCATTCCAAGTTTTCGGTGCCTGGTGAGAGAACGAGGATCTGCCAAGTTTTCTTTTGTTATAGGATTTCAGTTCTAGGCGTATGTCGTTGCTTGATCTGAGCATTCTTGTCAACTGGTGTAGGCCTAGTTTGTCTCTCAGGAATTCTGCACCTTGGTTGTGTATAGCTGTTCATGATGCATATGGATTTTAATATTATTAGCTGTTTTATTGGTAGCCAGCGCAGTATTTTTAGCGCGGGCGTGATGTGTTCTCGCCTCGGTAGTTGGAGACTGGCTGCTGCATTGTGTATGCATTGAAGTTTTTATTTTATTTTTTTTATTTTATTTTTTTTTAAGTCTTTCAGGCATGCCCGGGTATAGGCTGTTGGCATAATCTACTCTGGACATGACCAGAGCAATGATGGTAAGAGTATTGTTGGTGAATGACAGGAACAGTAGGATCCTTTTTGCCGCTCGTAGGAGAAAGAAGCATTTCTTAATTAGAGCGTTTACTTGTGACTCTAGGGTGAGGTTGTTGTCCATCAAGACCCTAGTATTCTTTTTTACAATCGCCAGTGGCGCTGGGGCCGAGCAGAGTTCTTTTGGCCAGGGGATGTAGTTAATGTCTCCTCCATTTTTTGCGACGATCACTATCTCAGTTTTGCTTGGGTTGATTTTAAGGTGGTTAAAGTTCATCCAGTTGATTATATACTGAAGGCAAAGCTCTAGTGTTGCATTTTCATCTCGGGTGTCTTGTATTTTATAGAGGATTTTGACTTCCGGAAGCCCCAAGTACGGTGCAGCTAAAACTTCAACACCCTCTAGACATCTGGGGAATGCAGGGCTTTTTTCCACTGGCGTGGTTGCATTAGCGAATAACGAGGGACAAGGCAATCGTAGCATGTTTGTGAAACACCAAAGGCACTTTCGGGATAAAGTGCAGATTAGTAGACAGGAGAACCTTGCCCCTCATGAATTTGCGGATGCGGCGGGTCAATGACCAGCACCTGAAGCTCTGATGCCCTTCTGGCAGAAGTGATTACAACCAGAAATGGAACTTTCCATGAGAGGAAGTTAAAGGATCATATCGACATTGGCTCAAATGGCGGTTTCATGAGAGCAGAGAGAACCAAATTGGGACTCCATACCGGAGCAAACCTTCACCAGGGGAAATGTCCTAAAGAGTCCTTTTAAAAACTGCTTAACCAATCTGTCACTAAACAGAGGAGCAGCATGGAGCTGTCCTGTGAGCCTGGAAATGGCCACCAAACGCACGATGGACGACAATGCAAAACCCCCCCTGCCTTCGCCAGCTGCAACAGTTAAGGGAGAATCGGGGCCGGAGAAACTTCCAACACGTCCACACCCCACACCTCGCACCAGGCACAGAACCTCACCCATTTTCTACCCTAAGAGAAATTGGTGGAAGGAGCCCTTGCCGCTGCCAGGATCAGACGACTGACTAAACTGAGTGGTCAGGAGCCACACTGCCAGGATGAGAGATGCAGGATCGGGATGCCAATCTTCCCTCGTCCTGCGAGAGCAGATCCTGCTCCGCTCCCAGGCAAAGCAGTTCTTCTACTGCAAGATGGAGATCTGAGAACCACGTCTGCCTGGGCCAGAAAGGGGCTTCCAATGTCACTTTGCACAGGTACTTGTGCACCCACTGGATCGTTCTCCGAATCAGAAGAAACGGAGGAAACTCCTAGACGAATGGGCTAGTCCACGGGAACAAGAATGCATCTCCTCGACTCCGGATGAGCCACTCTGCTGGCAAACCACTGGCACTGCTTGTTCTCCGGCCTGGCAAACAAGTCGAGAGGTGGAACATTTCTGGAAGATCGTCGACACCAGGTCCTTCTTCAGCTTACACTCGTGCAACTGACTGTCTCTGCTGAGTGTCTGCCTGAACATTCTGAACTCCAGGCAAATGGTAAGCAGTAACGTGAATCCCATGAGCAATGGCCCAATGCCAGACCCGAGCCTCCCTGGACAGGACCCGGGAATGTGTGCTGCCCTGCTTCCTCAAATAGAACATTGTGGTGGTATTGTCTGTCAACACGCTAACCACTGCTCTTGAATGTGAGGTAGAAACGACTTCAGAGCCCAGTGCACCGCTCTCAACTCCAGCACGTTGATGTGCAACAACACCTCTTACCGAAAACATAGGCCCTGGGCTTGTGACTGCTCGAGGTGCGCCCCCCCCCAACCCACCTGGGAAGCGTCCAACACCATCGTGAACTAAAAGTCCAGCTCCAGCAGGGGCATGCCCCATATGAGATTTTCTGTGCAAGTCCACCACTGAAGGGCCTCCACCAGCACATAGGAGATGACCACTTTGTCCATCCATAACCCCTGACACTGCGACCATCGGTCTGTGAGGAAGTCCTTTACCGGTCACATGAACAGGTGGCAATTCAGGATGAGCAGAATGCAGGAGGCCATGGAGCCGAGCAGTGACCTGTAACTCCGACCGGGACCACTGTACTCTGTTGCCACTCGCCTGCCTTGGACGCCAACCTCTCCAGATTTTCCTGTGTGAGAAACTGAGCACCAAGAAAAAACAATGACCTGGATTACATCCTATAGGATTTTGCGAAGTTGACGGCAAACCCCGGCCGTTGTAACATGGATGCCTGGAGAGACTCCAACATCCTGCCCGGCAACGGCCCCCTTACCAACCAATCGTCCAGGTATGGGTACACATGGCCTCCCCTGCAGAGGAAGGCTGCCACTGGAGCCAGGCACTTTGTGAATGTCCTGGGTGCCAACTTCAGCCCAAACGGGAGGACACAGAACTGTTAATGATCATCCCCGATAAAGCGCAGGAACGACACCAGGAATTCTCCAGGCTGCACCGAACAGATTACATCCTGCAGCGTGAGCATCTTGAACTTCAGGAGTTGCAGATTTTGTTCAACGGCCGAAGATCCAGAATAGCCCTCCACTTTCCATTGGGCTTTTTTTTTTTTTAATGACAAAATACCTGGAGTACACCTTGTGGCCACGCTCCGAACCCAGGGCTGGTTCTATTGCCCCTTACGCCAACGAGTACCACTTCCTGCCACCAGATTGGGAGATGCAGCTGCGCCACCTGCACAGGCAGAATAGGGAGTTGGTCGCTGAAACGGAGTGGCCGAGACGTTCGTATCCAGCACCCAGAAGTCTCGGGTGTATCGAATAACGCTTTTTCCAGGAACATATTCTTTCCAGCGTTCACCACAAGCATTCATTGACAGAGAGCAGTTTCTTTTCCAATGCGATCACCTCTCTTTTGATGTAGTCCTGTCGTGAGTCATCCCGGTTCCACCCATCCAGACGCCCTGCACCAGGTTCTCCGGCCAACAATGCGCCTGCCTATCCCTACATACCAACAGTGAATCTATTTGGTAATTTTTTGTGCCTCCAGGCTTTTGACTTTCTCTCTAAGCAATCTCGGTAGTAACCCAGAAAGGGTCCATCTCTTTCATATCATTTACTTTTTGTCTGCTTCCCCACAGGGTCCAGTTGTTGTGTGTTCTCGCCCTGAGGAAGGCAACTTTAATTATGTCATGGAACTATTGGCCAAACAGGTGGCTTGTTTGCCGAAACGTGTACTAAAGATGTCAATTTAAATTTGCTGTTTGTTACTAATTTTTGAAGGACATAGAACAATCCCAATTCTGCCAATCTTTTGAAAACCACTTGTGTAGTGGCTAAATATAAGCCATAAATAGGAATGTTGGCTAAGGTTCAGGTCACCACTCGGCATTGGCAGGCCTTTTCTCTGTTTTCTTTCGGTGTTTTCTTTTGTTTATTCTGTTTAAAACTTCAAAGAAAAACCTATATTTGTGTTCCTATGTTTTCAACTATTAACCTAATAGACAAATGCATTTATATGTTTATAACATTGTTTTTTCTTTAGCTGTTCATGTATTATTCATATCTTTTTGTTAAATATTTTTCACTGTTTTTTCAAATATGAGACTACCCGGATTGCTTTCTGAGTCTGTAACAGCCTACAATCTATTGGAGTGATACCCTTGTGGTACACTCATAAATAACTTTTTACTTGAACATATTTCTAAATTGAATTTACAGCAGTACGGACCCCATTGGTTTAGTATAGTTCTTAGTCCCTCTCCTTTACTGCTTATGGGACAACTCCCCCCCCTCCCTTTGTGTTAGAGGGATTCTTTAGGGCCTACCAGTAAGATCTCCGTCTTGTCTCCATTGAAACAAAGGCCGTTGGCTGCCATCCAGGCAAGGATGGCATGTGTTTTGTAGGGTTTTTAGGTCTTGTTTGTAATCACCAGTTAATGGGAGAAGAATTTGTGCATCGTCAGCATAGTTGGTGAATGTTATGCCGAATTCTTCTAAGTCGTTGAATAGAGGGAGTGTGAATAAGTTGGATAGAGTGGGGGAGGTGCAAGAACCTTGTGGTACTCCGCAGTTGATGCGGGAGCGGCTGACGCTTGGTCTGAATAGACCCTCATAGCTCTGCCCTCCAGGAAGGAGGAGATCCATGTTGTGGCTTCAGTGGAGAAATGAGCTTTATTGGTGAGGTGTGTCTTTAGGGTTTTATGGTCGACTAGGTCGAATGGAGCCGACAGGTCAAGGAGTAGGAGGATAGCACATTTGCCTTTATCCATATTTTATTTTTTTGGGAGTTGGTTTTTTAGGTCAAGTAGCACTGACACTGTGCCATGGCATGGACGAAAGCCGGACTGTCTCTTGCCTAGGATGGTGAGATTCAAGGTAGGCTTGTATCTGTAGATAAGCAGCCTTATCCAAGATATTCAGCAAAAATGGCACTGTTGTGATGGGCATGTAGTAGTTGGGAGAGTCTGGGTCTAGAGAGGGCTTCTTTGAGGGAGGAGGGTACTGAGCCAGTGGCAAATGATGCATTGATAAAGGTTGCAATGAACGGCGCTAGGTACTCAGCGCAGTCTTTGATTATGTTTGCTAGACAGATGTCCCCTTTACAGAGTGAGGATTTGATTTGTTTCATAATGAGTAGGACCTCCGGAACGGTTACCTTTCTAAAGGTGAATGGCGGTGGAGGATTGCTGTTGTGTTGGGTATGGTGCTTAGGGTTGGGGCGGTCTGCGTATTGTGAGGAGACTTGGGTAGATTGTCTTCTGGATGTCATTAAACCATTTCTCGTCTTTGACCGTTTGATGTTTGGACGTGGGAGGTATGACTAGCTCATTGAAGATGGCGAATAATTCTTTTGAATGTGATTGGGCATCGTCAATTCTAGTGTTGTATGCGGTAGCTTTAGCTTTGGCTATGGCGTTTTTCTAGTGTTTAACAATAGTAAGGTAAGAATCACGTAGAGGGGCGAGGGGCAAGATTGCCATTTTTGAGAGCATGTCTCGAGTGTTTTTAGGTCTTGGTTGAACCATGAGTTGGCGTGGAAGAGTTGTTTTCTGCTTTTTTAGTCTCTAATGGGGCAATTGTGTCGTCCTCTTTAATCGTGGTATTGTAAAGTTCGACTAGTTCTTTAGGGTTATTAGAGATGGGTGAGGCTAATGTCGAGGCTTCTAGGAGTGGGCAGATTCTCTCTTTAGTGAGTAGTTTTTTAGATCTGGCTAGGGTAGCTGGCATGGGAAGATTTTGAGAAATAGGTGCGTTCGTTGGGATGTAGAAGTGGATGGTGGTGATCGGTCCATGGCTGTGGCGTGTTAGAACTGATAGCTACCCTACAGTTTTGGCCGACTAGCCAATCTAGTATGCAGCCTTTAGTGTGAGTGGCAGAGTCAACTCTGGATGAATTGTAGGTCCAGAAGGGCTTTGGCAAAGGTTTTGCTGCGTTTGTCTTTTGTGTCATTGAAACCGAGATTCAGGTCACCCAGGAGTATGGCTTTAGTATTTGGTTTGAGGTTGTTACCTTGGAGGTGTAGGATGCCTGCTTGGAAGTTCAAGGGTGGGGCTGGAGGCCAGTAGATAAGGTGCATTGTCAGTGTTTGGTGAGAAGGAGATTTTCACTGATAGGGCATCGAAGTTCTCAGATTTGAGGGGTTTAATTGGTCTAGCTTTCAGTGTTTCTTTGACTATTAGGGCCACACCTCTGCCTTTGTGTGTTGGTCTATCTTGATGGAGGATGATGTACCCAGGGGGGAGGGCTTGGCATATGGCTGGTCCAGAAGCTTCATAAGTTTCTGTAATGGCTAGAGTGTCTAGCTCGAGGTCAGAGATTAAGTCATGTATTTCTGTGGCATGGGCTTGTAGAGATCTAGCATTAATGAGAGCAAGTTGGATGTGGGATGGTTCATGTGTGCTTGGTTTAGCGGTGTTGGTATGGTGTTTGGTGGTGGGATGTTGGGGTGTAGGAGTGATAGTGGGTGGGCGGCGCGACTGCAGTGTGAGTTTGTGAATTTTTATGTGTGCTGTGGCTGTGCGGGCTCCTAATCTAGTGTGTGTGCACTTGTGGTGTGTGGGATGCGATTCTGGCAATGGCTTTAGGCTTGGGGACAGCATTGGCGGGTGGGATAACTGTTGATTGGTGGTTGTGGCGCTCGTGTGTGAATAGCGCTGGTAGGAACGGAGTGGGAGGAATGGAGTCAGAGCATGAAGGCCTGTTGGAGTGGTTGGAGGCCATGTTAAGTATAGTACTTAGACTGCTGTCCTTTTGCAGTAGAGGCAGCAGGACCCATCTTACGTTGCGCCTGATCCCTGCTCTTCTGCGCTAACCGGAATGAGTGCCTGAAGCCTTGGGAACAGTAACTGGAGCGCCCGTAACCTCTGTCGCGGGAAGCAGCAAACCTGGCATTACCAGAGCCCCCTCGAAATATCCCAAAGGGGCAAAACAAACGGCCACTCTGCAGGGGACCTAGAGACTTTGCCGACTTAGTCTTTAATCCTCTTCAGCGCCTCGTCGATTTTTTTTCCAAAGAGCTGCTCGCCCTCACAGGGCATGTCCACTACCTTATGCTGGAACTCGGGACAAAAGTCAGTGCAGTGCAGCCTTGCCTGCCTTCGGAGCACACCACCATTATTTATCTGTGAAGCCCGACTGCGCCAGGTCCACTGCTATGTTGATGCTGTGGTTGGAGGCCTCCCCCCTCTCGAACCAGCAGCATAGCCTCCTTGCGTTGTTGCTCCAGGAGATGATCTAAGAGCGGAGCCAACCAGTGCCACATCTCCCAGTCATACTGGGCAAGAATGGCCAAAGAATTTGCTGTCTTCGCCGTTATAGCCCCCAGTTAGGACTTTCTTCCTGAATACATCCTGCTTCCTGGCCTCACTGTCCGGGGTGTAACACACTTGTGCTAGCTCCTTGCCTTACGACTAGCCGCCGCAGAAACCGACCGACTGGCATGGATTGTGACATGGAGGCACTTGGGGGTCGAATCCAACACTTAAAACTTCTTCCCCAGGCACCTCTTCACCACCGGTTCCGTTAAAGGATGGTGCATCGTGCGCAGACCCTCCTGCCACACATGGTCCAAAATGGGAAGGTTGCTTCCCCATGTGAGCGAAGGGAAAACAGTCTTTACATTCCTCTTCAGGAGCAAGGCCTAATTCTTGGCAAGCTTACGCCATCATTGCGTGAAAAGCCCCAACATCAGCTGGCAGAGACGGGACAAGGAGATTCCACCTCAGCGTCGGTATCCCAGGTATCGTCCTTCCTGGGCGACGAAGACACCATCAACAGCGTATCACGCAGAGCACTCTACAGATCCGATTCAACCAGCTCCCATTCCTCTGGAAGACTTCTGGGAAGGCCCAACCCAACCGGCAACAGCAAGCCGCACCGTAGGCGACTCGGTCGAGGGGTGTCTACAGGCACGCCACCTACCACTGGAGCCACCGGGCTCAGAGGCGACCAAAGTCTTGCATCCAATTGCCCCAACAACCACTGGAGCGTACTCAACACCTGCATGGACAGCAGAGTGCGGATTCACCAATGGGTATAGGGGCAGCCCAACCCCACTCGACATAGACGGACTAGTCTCCTGCAGACCCAGTGCCGACGAATGCAAACAGGCTCCTGCTACTCCTCCAGACCAGAGGACACACAATACAGAGCCTGTTGATGTACACAGAGCAACAGCCCAAAGCCTGCCACGGCTCCCCTGCAGGCAACAAACCACCATCAGTCTCCAGCTGAGCCACCGACAGCAGCTGCGGCCCACTGACAGTCACAGGCGTAGACTGAGCCGATGACACCACCGTCGACGGAAGCAAAGACTGCACCACAACAGTCTACAAGGGAACGTCAACGAACTCTGTACTGAGGCCTCCACAGGCCTGGCTTTTTCCAGCAAAGCGGACCTCTTGGACGAACAGTGTTTCGACGAGTCCCGGCTGGAAGACTACCTATGATGGTCCTTAAACGAATGCTCGAGGAGGAAGACTCCGACTTCGACTTCTCTCTTTCCACCGTCGCAGCCTTCTGCCCAGACTTCTCAGACCTACCACTGAACACCTTCGCCTTGTCCCGCCGATCCCACTTGGCCAGAGAGGAGCCACTCGCCACTTTACAGTAATGCGAACTGGATGCAGCGGATTTGCCATTTCTCCCCACCTCCGACGCCAGCACCTCTGTGCGCCGCTTCTTAACGGGGGTGGGGGTTCACCAGACAACGCCCTACAGTGCGTAGACTACCCCTTCACCGCCATAAACAAAGACCGGCTCCCCCAGGATAAGCCCAACCTCAAAGCCGGGTACGTTCCCTCGTTCAGCCAACAAATCAGCCGTCGGTTGCGGTCCTTCAGCGTTTGAGAAAAACCTTGATAGATCTCACAGGCGTCCACGGAATGGTGGGGGTACAGACAATATATGCAATCTGTATGGCTGTCCCCTTCGAAGACCTTTATGCCGCAGGTTGCAGAAGGCCTAAACAGCGATTTCTTCTGTGCCACAGAGGACATGATGGCAGAGTATGAAAAGCATGTGTAGAACACAGAGTAAACACAAGGTGATCCCCAACAGTTTGGAGATGGTTGAAAGCTGAAAGGAAGCTGCGGGGGCAGGGCCATTTATACCAGACATCCTATTGGTGAAGCCTAAAGCACCCAAAAGAACGTCGATAAGACACTAAAGTGTCGAAGATTTCCATAGGAAAACACTAGGTTAAAGTTACTGAGGAATTCCTGCCTGGCAGGAAATATTCACAGCATGTGAATCCATGAAAGATCCAATGCTGGAGAAACCTTTTATTCTTTTACCGAGGACTCCCAGCCCGACAACGGGGAATATTCATGAGCATGGTAATCCATGCCAGACCCCATTCTGGAGAAAGTATCGAACAAAACTATTGCTACCCACTTCTAGGAGGTTAGGAAGACCCTCCAGGTCGAGTAGTAAAAATACATTAACTTTGGGCTGTCCAGTGGGTACAGATTGCACCGTTTTAGACTTCCTTTAAGGGGCTAGAAACTATGAAATTTCTGAACTAGAAACTATTGTAGAGGTGTACGTGCTAGCATGTTAATGGAGATTTGTACCTCGCACGATCACCACCAGAGTGGTCGCCTGGCACTCTGGCGGCTCTGAAAAAGGGAAGGGGGGCGAGTTAGTGGGAATGAGCTGGAAAAGTGCAAGAGAGCAGTGATGTGCTGTTGGCAGCCTCAGCCCGGTGGGTCTGTTGACTGGGCTTGGGGTGTTTTACGGTCTGTAGTCGTGTGCTGTTGTGCGAGTCTATGTGTGGCTTGTATTGTTGTTGCAGTGTAGTGAAGCTTGTACGGATTGCTGTGTTGTAGGCTTGTGGTTGGGTTAGGTTACAGTTTGAGGTGTATGAAGGAGTGACATTTTTAGTGGATCGGTTAATTGGAATTGCTGTCCTTGCAGTTATGTCTAGGTGTGATGCTTGCCATCATTCACTATTCCATCTGAGTGTGGCACTTGCGAATCTTCAATAGCCTATCTAGATGTGAGGCAGGCTAGTGATCACGATTCCAAGTGTGGCACATGCTAACATTCACAATCCTATCTAGATGTGACACAGGCTGGAGATAAGTATTCTAACGGTTGTATACTAATTGACGTTTTCATAATTGACCTCGGGAGAACTGACCTAATTTAGAAGGTCAATAGGACATATGCGGGGGGAACCCCCGCAATCTCCAACCCCCTTATATTATTTATTATCCAATACATATATAAAATAATATAAAGGTCAATTGTGCAGAAGGTCAATTGTAAAAGGTCAATTTGGGTAATACCATTCCATCCAATTCCATCTAAGTGTGGCACATGCTAACATTCACAATCCTATCTAGATGTGACGCATAGCCAAAATAGAGCCCACCTTCAGCCACTTGATTTTTTAAGCAATGTGTCCATGCATCTGTTCCTTGCACTTAAGTCCTGTTACAAACAATTATCGGCAAAGCAAAACAGTTGGCTTACGTACAAGTATTCAGGCCTTGCAAATTCTTGAAAATACAACTAGACCTGCAGGGCGAGTTACTGCGTTTCCATACTAGACCACTCACCCCATGGTGAAAGCTTGCAATAATTTCAAATAACGGATGCACTAGCTCCATCACCTAAACAAATAATTACTAGGACAAATGGTACCCACTGCTTACTGTAAAAGGGCACATGTCACCTAAAGGACTATTTGGTGCAAGGCTGCCACCCAAAGGACAGCCATACACTGGAGCTTGTTATTTTCGGCAAATTAAGTTTTGTTCGTAAATGGCAACTAAAGTTTGAGACAATCACCATAATCGCCAGCAAGGTCGATTACCAATACAATGCGAGTGGGCTAGTAGATTTTACACACCTGGATATTGGATTGGGATTTGGCAGGCACTCGCCATTTCTCGTTGCCATATTATGGCAGTGTCTGGCAAATGCCTATTCCATTCCTACAGAGAAGCCCAACCTGTTAAAGTTGCGCAGGATTAGAAATTGCTGGGAGTCATTTAGCTGGTTCATCTTCTTAATTTCAAAAGCTACCCAGGGCTACTTTTGACAACCCAGAGCTGCGCAAACCATACAAGCATTTACTATGCATGTATGGGAATGCAATAAAGGCGCATTAGGGTACAGCGAGAACACACTAAAACAGACCACCCAGCTTTGAAGTTGGGCTAAAAAAGGTTTGAATGTGCTGCAAAAGTTTTAAATGGCGCAAAACAGTAGCTTCCCTATCTGCTGCTTATAATCCTGTTTGAAACCGTTAACATTTTTAATGGAGTACGTACCATACAAAATGAACATTAGTGCAACTATATGTTCGCTTTTGCAGGCAAGTCAATATTCTGGCGTCTGTTTAAAACAGAACGCAGGAGTACAAATTACAAGTTCCTCTACTGGCCACGTAGTTATTCGGTTCTACATATGCATGCACAGCAGACCATTTCCAAGGGTCGAAATAAGGATACGATTAGCAGGAGCTAAAAGCAGCTCCTGTGTATTTGGTATCAGCCAGTAAGCAGGAGCTGCCACTGGAAACCAAGCACTTTATACAGCATGCCACAAATGTAACTCGCACATGAGATTCAACCTACAACTGTCAACTCTAATATGGAACAATATGTATTAACAGGGTTCGAAATTGAGGGGCGCTGGAAGCTATTTAGCTCCTGCTTATAGCCTAGTAGAGCCTTGTTATCTTGGCACCAACAGTTACTTTTGACTCCCCAGAACAACTGAAGCTTATCTATGTGCATCTAACTGTTTGGGACAATCTTTAAATAAATGCATATTACAGGTGTCTAAAGGCGTCTAATGATCTCTTGCCTACCTCTCATGTAGCATTAGAATTACCAGAGTTGACCCACAGGTACAAACTATACATTGGTTATAGGGGTGGGAAAATTCTGAAATGGGGCCCTTCACTATTTTTACTATGGGTTGTGTTCAAGATAGTGTTTTTTTAACTTTGGGGTTGCTTTGTGTAGTTCTGTTAAAGGGTCTCTATTTTTCAGTGTACCGGAGTTGTGCAATTTATTGGGTTGTTCCCATCTAGCAGCCTTTTGCCTTACCTTCTTTGAAGCCAAGACTGCTCTTGCATTGATCCTCCAAATAGTAATGTTGGTCCATCTTGTGGTCAAAATCATGGTTATCCATTAGCTAGCTGTTCTCACACCCTTTAAGAGGGTTGTGGCAAACACTCCCCAACTGCTACAAAAGTCATCAGTGCGATGTAACTCAATATTCTGTAGAATTCATGCCTGACCAAGAACATTAACCGCAGGTGAACAGAGAAGATCTTACTCAGAAAATCAATGTGACCCGACCTACAAGTCAGAGGATTATCCAAAACAGACTAGTGGCTTTGACAATGACAAACTTACTTCCGTTGTGCTTTTATGCTGCTTGAAAACCACCACAATCTCATCTTAAATTACATTTAACATGGCACATATATGGACATCAGTAAACTTGGGAAGTGCTTTTAATATTTATTGTGTACATGTGTATTTTGTACAGTCTTAGAAAATTAATAAATACAGTAACATTTGCCATTTGTCCTTTCCAGTAAATTAACACGTTTGGAAAGGAAATTGTTGAACGTTATTGGAGAAAATTTAGACAAACGCGAGTTTCAGTTGTAATGGTTTTATACAGAGCACTTATATGAAGCTACCAAAGGTACGTAGTTGAGCTTTTCAACATTCAGAAGACAGCCAACATGGTGTGCTGCTGCGGAACCCAAACTTTTGCAGACTTTAAGTGGTTAGTGGTTGTGTGGCCTTCCTCTACCTCGTCCCCGGCCAGCTGATGATGCATCTACTGTGGATCTTGGGTTCTTAATGGTTTCATCGACTGACAAAATAAGGCAGGCAGCCTCAGATGCAGCTGTTAATGCATTGATTCGGACTATAGCTGGCTCCCAGACACAAGCATCGTAATTGTCTGCAATGTCTTCATTGTTGACATCCACTCCGTACCAAAGGCCTCCCTGCAAATACAGATGAAAATTATTTTCTACATCAATTAACAATTTGGTTTTGCATGGATAAAACAAGATTAACAAGGATGGGCACATAGTTAGCCAGGATAACAGCAGATACTTAAGGACTTCCTTCCAAAGAACACTCGAGGGCATTTCTAACCTCTTTCTACCAAGAGGCTTTTTTGTAAAGAATTGCTTCATAAATTTTAGGAGAGTTTGAGCACTACAGGCAACGATTTCCCGGCCTCTACCAATACCAAATAAATAAAGTCAATGATTGCAACAACATAGAGCCTTCTCCACTGACGTTTTAACTCTGGGATCTGCAAACTTTGACTTTCCTCATCTTTTGGTTTACAACGTCAATCGGCCCTAGACGGAGTAGTCTACTAATTGTGCCATTTATTTTTTTATTTTAACCTGGATGTTTGATGAACCGGACATTCATGAAAAGGAAAGATTCATCCATTGATAAAAAGGCATGTATTTCACCTTCCCTGGGAATTGAAGAATCAGCAATTAAGAAAGTGACCTGAACGTAATGAAGAATGAAACTGGGGACTTTGTCACAGGTAGTGTCTACCATTTCCATATTTCCTTCGATTAAAAAGTTAAAAAAGTATCTTCAGCCATGCTATGGGGCTCAGTAGAACAGGGAGCTTATTTGATTCATATAGCGCACATCTAGCTCTGTGATGTGTTGGTCTCTGAAGATGGCGAGGTTCCAGCTAGGTTGAGTGTTGCTTGGATTTGAACATGTGAAAGGCTAGCCAGTGCAGCTACATGGGGGGGGGGGGTGGTGATGTCATTGACTTTTCTTATTCCTGTGAGAGCTGTATTATTTTCAAAGGGGCCATGATGGGATCTAAGACTCCTGCAAGTAGGGCATCACCTATCCAGGTAGGAGATTACCAGTACTTGGACAACTGTTCTTAAGATCAGGGGAGGAAGACAAGCTTGCTTAATGGAGGAACACAAGCTCGTACCAGAAGGCTTATGCCTTGATTTCGATTTAAGATTTGTAGAAGTCAGTAAATTGAGATTCCACGGGGTGAGCATATATAAACAAAGATGTGTGCAATTCGAAAATGTCACTGTAGTGGGTATGAAGTGATAAAATCGCGGCAAAAATGTTGCCTGTACAGAAAAAAAAAAAAGTGGTTTGACCCATTAAGGTGTACCCCATTACACCATTTAAGGGGAGCGGGGGTGTCCCCCGCATCCTTCTCATGGATTGCGGCAGCAAAACCATGGCCTTTTTGCCGCAATATTTTGTCTCCACAGCCATTTTTTCTGCGATTTTAACACATCGAACCCTGTAGTGACAGTGGGCCTCATTACGAGTCCGGCGGTAAAACCGCCTGGTTACAGCCGGACTCTTACCATCCCGCCTCCCCGATTTCCGGAATTACCGGGGCATTACAACCCTGGTGTCCCGGGAATTCGAGGCGGAATGGTGTAAATCCCCATTGAGTCCGATAGGAAACACCGGTATTATCTCGTGATGGTGCCGGTGTTTCCTCGTCCACCTGCAGGCGGGCGGTGTTAAATCCGCCAAGTCAGACCTGGTGGGATTGACGCCTCTGCCTGCAGGAGTCGTGATCACCCGGTATGGAAACAATGGTGGCAGCGGGTTTACCGCCACCGTTGTTTCCATACCGGGTGAGTTGTAATGAGGCCCAGTGACTTAAATCTTTAGTCCCCTTTCCTTCATACTCTTGGGACACCCCACGAAACGGGGGACGGGACAAGCAGAACAGCATGGAGTAAAACAAATCTCAAGTCGCAGTGCCGTTGCACACACTCACGTGGCACCTCCCTCGCACCCCCCTAAACAGCAGCAAGTCCATTAATATCAGCCAAGGAAGCTAATTCGTGGGCAAGGCATATGGCTGGAAGGGGACCAAGGAGTAAAGTACCAGTGTCACTATGGTAATTTTTGCACCCTTTAACATTCTCGGCCTCCTTTCCAACATACTTATGGGAATTGAATTAAAAACTATTTCAGTCATTTAATTTTACCAAAAATGTATACAAGATCCAATAATATAAATAAGTCTTCCTATATAGATTCACACATTTCTTCAGAGATTAAATGCAGAATATAACAAGCATTGGCAATGCCAACAGTTTTGGGTTTCGTGTAGGCATGTGATAGGCACTTTCCAGGCAAAGCCGTTGTGCTATACTAGGGTGCTTTTCTCCCCTCGCAGGATTCTCAAACTTAGGTGGCCCGGTACCAAATACGCATTACTGTTTGCTCTGATTTGTGGTATACTAGGGTGCTTTTCTCCCCTCGCAGGATTCTCAAACTTAGGTGGCCCGGTACCTAATACGCTTTACTGTTTGTTTGCTCTAATTGTGGTAACTTGTGCTTGCCGCTCACTTCCTGTCTGCGTGCTCTCGTTTCGTCTGTCTCCCCCCCCTCCCTCCCTCCCTCCTACTCCATGGTGCTCTCCGTCTCGCCTATCTTCTCTAACTGCTTCTCCATTGACTATCCTGCTCTCCTCACTAAATCTGGTAGGAAAAAGTTTAAAAAGGACATCCTGGTCTCCAACCCAGGCCACCCTATCGCTGACACCTACACTAATGCCTGCTCTAAGGAAACTCTCACCGACATCCTCTTTTTCGTGCCTTCGCCTGACCTATGGACCCTTCATATGGTCTCTGTGCTCTCTCCTTTCTCCTCCTCTCCCATTAATGGTGGCACCCGTTGGGATGTCCTCTTGGCCCCCTTCCGCTCCTCTAAGGCCATCATTAATGTCTACGCTAATGGGACCGTCTTGGTCCAAGGCCCTCAGGCCAACCTTCACCTCTTCGATAGACGCTTCCCACACCTCATCAACTTCCCCTCCTCTCCTGCTGTACCCCCTCCTCTATCCTTGGCTACCTTGCCTCTACCCTCCCTCCCTGCCCCCTCTCGTGCTCCTTCACCTCCTTCTTCAATACCTCCGCAGGGCGTACCTCTGATCTGTACCCCTCCCCGGAAGTTCTTCAAGGATGGCAGCCTCCTCCACATTGCCACACTAAACACTCGCTCTGCCATCAAGCACTCCTCCAATATCTGTCACCTTCTTGAGGAACTGGACCTCGACGTCCTTTGTCTCACTGAGACATGGTTCACAGCCAGCTCTGCCACCAGCTTTGACACACTCCTACCTGACGGTTACAAGATCCTCTCCGTGCCCAGGCCCAACCGTGCAGGGGGGGGTGTTGCCCTTATCTTCCCTGAGTGGATTCCTGCCACTGTCACTCCTACTCCTCTTTTGAATGTCTTGTCTGACGTCTCTCTCTCTCTCTCTCTCTCTCTCTCTCTCTCTCCTAGCCATTCCCTTACCGTGGCTACTATCTATCGGCCACCTGGTCAAATTTCCTCCTTCCTCTCTGAGTGGGCTGACCTCTCCTCCGCACTCCTGTCCTCAACCACTCAACTCCTCTTTCTTGGCGACTAACATCCACCTTGATGCCTCCAGTCCCCCCACTGGTCTCTTTCGTGACCTCTGCGACTCTCTCTCACTCTCTATTCTCCCATCTGGGCCTACTCACTCTGCTGGGCACACTCTTGATGCTCTGATCTCTTCTGACCTTCCCCTCTCCGTCCCTCTCTCCACTCCTCTCTCCTGGAGTGATCACTTTCTCCTATCCTCCCACCTCACCCTCCTTACCCCACAGGCAAAGCCACCCTCTTCACTGCCACCCACCTTCTCGGTCATCCGACCCATGAAGCGTGTGTCAGTTGAGGCTTTCGCTGCTACCTTCTCGCCCCCCCCTGCCCCTTCGGCTGACTCCCACCCTGACACAGCCCTCTCCATGCTCCACTCTGCTATATCTGTTACTCTCGATATCCTTGCCCCCGTCATGAGAATCCGCCTGAAGCCCAAAGCCAAATGTAACTCCTGGCATGACTCGGATCTCGCCACCCTAAAACGCAAGTGCAGGGTTGTAGAGAGGAAATGGCGTGCTTCATGTTCATCCTCTGACAAACTGGCCTGCCGCCTGCTCCAAAGGCAGTACCGGCTCTCTGTTCTCACCAAGAAGAGAGCCCTTATCCAAGCCCGCATCTCTGCGGCATCAAACAACTCCGCCGAACTCTTTAAAATCTGCAAGGAGCTGGCCAACCCTGTTGCAGTCTCTACCTCTCCTGTCCCCTCCCAGGCCCTCTGCACTGCACTGGCCTCTCACTTCATCTCTAAAACTCAGGACATCCTGTCCTCGCTCTCCTCCTTTCACCTCCCTCCCTCCCTCCCTCCCCGGCCCTTCCTCTGGCACTTCTGCGGTCACCCCTCCTCCCTCTTTCTCTGCCTTTCCACCTTTCTCTGCTGACGAGGTTTCCAGACAAGTCCGATCAATGAAAGTCTTGTCTAAACAGGTTCACCCCTGTTCCTCCAAAACTATCAAGGACCACATCGACTCCCTGGCTCCTGCCCTGGCTGACTTTTGCAACCACTCCTTCGCCTCTGGAGTCTTCCCTTCCCCCCTCAAGCACTCCCTTGTGCACCCTCTTCTCAAGAAACCCTCTTCCGACCCCTCCTGCCCGGCTAACTATTGCTCTATCTCCATCACTCCCTTCCTGGGCAAGCTCCTGGAGAAACTGGCCATCTCCCAGCTTAACCTCCATGCTGAATCTGTTGGTAGTCTTCATGACCATCAATCTGGCTTCAGAGCTGCCAGAAGCACGGAAACTGCTCTCCTGAACATCCGTGAAGACCTGCTCTTGAACCTCGATTCCAACACTCCATGTGTTCTCATTCTGCTCGATCTCTCCTCTGCCTTTGACACTGTCAACCATGCCATCCTGCTCAACCGTCTCCGGGAAAACCTGGGTATCACTGGTCAGGCTCTGGCGTGGCTGACCTCTTTCCTTTCAAATCGACCCTCCCAGGTCCAACTGGGGTCCTTCCTCTCCGACATCTTTTTCTCCACCTGTGGTGTCCCCCAGGGATCTAATCTCTCTCCCTGGCTGTTCAACCAGTATCTGGCACTCCTTGCCCACCGCATCGCCGCTCTCTGCCCTAATTTCCAGTGCTATGCGGACGATACCCAGCTCATTTTCAGGCTACCCTCAGCCTCCCCCTCTCCTTCCCTCATCTCTGACTGTCTGCTATCCAAGAATGGTGTGCCGCCAATGACCTCTGCCTTAATACCAGTAAGACCGAGATTCTACTCATTGGTACTCCCACTCCCTCCTTCCCTGCAGCTCTCTGGCCTGCCTCCCTTGGCCCCCTCCCTGCAAGGCAAAAAACCTTGGGGTCATCTTCGACTCCACACTCTCCTTCTCTCCTCATATTTCTGACGTCGCCAAGAGGTCACACTACCAGCTGCACCTCCTCAGAGGTATTCTTCCCTTCCTCTCCTTCCCCCAGAAGCTCACTGTCTCCCGAGCCCTGGTTCTCTCGAAGCTGGACTACTGTAACAGCCTCCATCTTACTCTGCCTGCCTCCACTCTCCGCCCTCTGCAACTCATCCAGAACAGAACTGCGAGACTTGTCCTTGGCCTCAAGCCCAGGGACCGTATCTCTCCAGGACTGAAATCTCTACACTGGCTCCCAGTGGCTGCGAGGATAAAGTTCAAAACCCTCTGCATTGTCCACAAGGCCTTCTGGGGCCTGGGTCCTAAATACCTTCAACTCTCTCTTCCCAAATATCTTCCTTCCCGAGCCCTTCGCTCATCCGCCTCCAATTCCCTCAGGGTTAGCCGCTTCTCGAAGCAACGAGCTGGGGGTAGATCTCTCTCCGCGGCAGGGGCTTCCCTCTGGAACAGCCTTCCTGCCTCCCTGAAACTTGAGGAGAACCATCTCCGGTTCCGGAAGCACCTCAAAACCTTCCTCTTTGCTTCTGCTTTCTCTCTCCCTCTCCCCTGCTGAACAGCTAATTAATTCTTCACTGACACTGCACTGATCCTGCAACTGGACCCAGCCCAGCCACTCTCCACTTGCACCGATGCCCTGGAACCCCTCTGCACTGCAGGACTGTCTCTGTATCCCTACAGCCCCCCCCTTCCCCAGCACTTGTTCTGCACTTACCTCGCACTTGCCACCAGCTGGCCCTATTTATTTATTACTTTACGCCACTTACCTTGTACTGCACTCCCCCCCCCCTCCCCTTCCCCTTGCACTTTTCCCCCTCCCCCACCCCTGCACTTGCGCGATCTGAATGACACCTGGCCTAGTAAGATCGTTGTCTGTCTCCCCTTGTCCCTCCCCTCCCTGCCTCGTCGCGCCTTGAAACACCTGTGTATAGGCGCGTTACAAATACCATATCATATCATAACTGTTAGTAAAAGGTTTGTCTTGGAGCAGCCCTTCCACCATGCTTTTTGTTCTTGAACTTTGTCCTGACTCTTTGAAGTGAATCCTTCAGCTTCACTCCAATGGCCTTTTGCTCAGGTGTTAGTCCTTCAGACTGTCAGAAATGAAACTACGTTTCACTTAGTCTTATTCTGGTTATCTGTTTGGTTAACTTTTTAACATTGCACAATGCATCTTCCAATGCAGTAGAATGGGGGTTCCTTTGTATCACCCTAGACTACAAAGGTATTGTTGGTTGCTTTTAAATCTGCCTAAAGACAAGCTGGTTGCAACAGTTACTATTTCACTATTTTTACTGTATATTTTCGATTTACCACGTTTACCTCGCTTGGCTACTAACTGTGGCTAGTTTCCCCAACATGGCCATGCCACATGGTTTTTCGCTTGTTCTTGCCCATTTTGTCTTTTTGCCTTCTTCCTGCCTTCTCAGGTCAGGAAAATCTGTTGGGTACATTTTTCTAAAGTCCAAGGTAGCATTCTCATTTCTGTGCCAATTCCTTTCAACCTTAAGAGATCCCAGCTCTTGCTGGACTTCAGGACCATGTTTACCCTAGGCAGAGTAAGGAACACGATACTTACCTGTAACTTAACTGTTCTCTAGCATGGGTCTGGCATGGATTCACATGCTCATGAATATTCCCAGTCAGGCTGGGAATCCTCGGTAAAGAAAAACAGTCCAGTTTCATTTCTGAACTGTCTTTCTCCTAACAACCAATCACTGAGCTCTGGGTCATATTGACCCCAGCCAATGACTGCCCTCTACCTAAGCCCCTCCTCTGGCAGCCATCTTCAGATTTGGTAGCACGTTAAGTGGCAATAGTACCAAGAGAAGAACCGCAGAGGGGTAGGCGCCAGCATTCGCATGTGAATCCATGCCAGACCCATGCTGGAGAACAACAGTTACAGGTAAGAAACTTGTTCCTTCTCCAGCATGGAGTCTGGCATGGATTCACATGCTCATGAATAAAGAATACATAGCAGTACACCCATGCACAATCACGGGAGGTGGCAAGGCTCAACATAAGCATCCCTTGCCTCCTGACCAGGCTCACCTTCAAGCGAACAGGTTGCGCAGCACTGCTTGGACGACTCCTCCCTGGAATCCCTGCCGATGCAGTAGATTTTCGTGAAGGTGTGCGATGACCTCCACGTAGCAGCCCTGCAGATGTCCAGCAGGGAGACCCCAGACAGGAACGCTGTAGTAGCAGCGATCGCTCTGGTCGAATGGGCTCGGACAGCCAGGCAACTGTCGGTTTGCCAACCAGTGACAACGGGTCAAGCAGCGGAGAGCCACCTGGAAATGGAAGCCTTGGAGAGGGCCTTCCCATGGTTGACAGGGCCAAAGTTCACAAAAAGTTGCAACATATTGTGGAAACTGTGCGGTCCACATAGAAATTCAGCGTTCTAGCCACATCCAGCAAGTGCAAAGTCCTTTCAGCCGGCGACGAAGGTATCAGAAAAAACACAGGTAAGTAACACCAAGGGCTCGTTTAGATGAAAGTCCGACGGCACCTTGAGCATGAAGGGGGGGGTGCATCCTCAGCACCACCCTTGTGTTGTGAAAAGTCTAGTAAGGTGGCTTACAGGACCGGGCCTGAATCTCACCCACCCGTCGTGCAGAGGTGACAAGGAACGCGGTCTTCCACGGCAAAAACTTCAGCAGCACTATATGTATAGGTTCGAATGGTCGGCCCATGAGCCTAGTCAGCACCACTTTAAGTTCCCACGCCAGAGTCTTCACCACCGGGAACGACCAGAAGCAGTCCTTTGACAAACTCCTTAACCAGACGGTGTGACCATAACTACGACCGTCCCGGAGCTCTGGTGTAGTGGGAGATAGCCGCCAGATTAACTTTGATGGAGGCATGGGCCAGTCCTGCTTTAGCCAACGACAGCAAATACGGCAGTACCTGCAGAGCTGTGACTCGTAGCGGGTTGATCATCTGGACACGGCACCAAATGGAGAACCGCTTCCATTTGTGTCCATAGCATTTCAGAGTAGACTATGTTATGGCCTTGGCAAGCACCTCCTTGCAGTCCACTGGGACATCGTAGAGCCCGAACTCTAACGCTGCAGGAGCCAGGCCTTCAGGTTCAGCGATCCTGGGTCATGGTGCAGAATTGCTCCTCTCTCCCTGGTGAGAAGATCTGCAACCACTGGAAGCTTGACTGGAGGGGACGCCGATATGCTGAGTAGGTCCAGTATTGGGGAGAATTCTCCTAATGTGCCAATTTCCTCCACCTTAGAGACACCCAGCAACTTTGCTGGATTTTGAGGACTTGATTTTTTAACCTGAGAGATTCGGGCCCTCTTTTCCCACTCATGTATTTTAATGTGATTTTGAACACTTCCTTTTGGTTGTGGAGTCAAACTCCTTAAGCATCATCTTTTACATTGTGTCACACAGCACCTTCAGTGTAGTGGCACAGGAAAGGCCTTCAGATTTCCCAAAGGTTTGAATACTTACTCTTGGAAACAGTAGTTGAACCAAGAGCAGTAAAGTGAAAATGACTTTAATTACATTAATAACTTTCTAGACCCAGCACACACTATATTACAATAGGGTGCTGGAGGGGTTACCTAGTATCCCGTTTGTCTAGCTTCTCATGTAAAAAAATGTTATGTTACCATTTCCTCACTGAATGGCTTGTGGCAGTTGTTTCGTTGTAATTACCATGGTGTGCATTTACCGCGGGCTGCGTTCGCAGCTGCAGTAAAGCACCCAAGGGTGCCATTTTTGTCAAAATGGCCCCAGTCTTTTATTGCCATTTCTTTGTGGTAAGGTCCTTCTTGAGATTTACTCTGCACGCCAAACCAGGTATGGTCCCATTGTTCGTTTTGCCTTTGGTGGGATTCACGCGGGAAGCCCGCCTCTTGCTCCAGGGTGTCTGGGGTAGGCAGGAAGTGAGGGAGGTGCCTGAAACTCCGTGCTCATCTCCTAGGAGATTCAAATGCACTCTGATGATTGCCTGGTGACAGTCCGGCAAGGACAGCCACCCTGCTGGGTGTTTGACAGCTGGCTGGAATAAATGGGAGCTTATATAGACTTGCCTATTGACTTTAGCTTAGCCTCTTCCACTGAATGACTCTTATTGGGGATCTAAAAGTATTGGCCTGCTTAATATTTGTGGTCTCTTGTTTGTTCTAAATCTTTTCCTTTGACTTCTTACTCAATGATCCTAAATGTCAGCGATATATTAATGTCCCCAGCACCCTAGCAATTGAAGTCACCTGAGGGGGTAGGAAGAGTCTGGGCCATCCCAAAAGGGTATCTACTGATTTAGAGATATTCATAGAGTATTTCATGAAGTGTATTTGAGTTATATTGCTCCCTTATGAAGGTGGCTTGATAAATATTTGTTTAATCAAGAAAACTTGTGTGTAAGAGTTTATTTGAATACTTGTCACTGAATCTGTATAACTCCCTTACAGCTCACATTGACCCCTCTTGAGATAAGCCTAGCTGTTCAACATGCTACCAACCAAGGGTTGGGTTGCCATTTTCAGGTCAGGGTTGTTGTAGTGCACCCAAAGGGTACTGCATACAATAGTGCCCAACAGTAACTTGTTCCTTCTCCAGCATGGGGTCTGGCATGGATTCACATGCTCATGAAGAAAGAATACATAGCCGTACACACAACCATGGGAGGTGGCAAGGCTCAACAGAAGCAATTACTCTACCTACTCACCAGGCTCACCTTCAAGCAAACAGGTTGTGTAGCACTGTTTGGCCTAACCCTGGACTTCGCTGGAATCCCTGTCGAAGCAGTAGATGCGTAGACCTCAACATAGCAGCGCTGCAGATGTCCAGCAGGTGTACACCAGAACACAGTCGTCGCAGTGATCGCTCTGGTAGAATGGGCTCTTGGACTGCCAGGCTGCGGTCGGTTTGCCAACTGGTGACAATAGGTGATGCAGCCCGAGAGCCACCTAGAGATGAAGCCATGGTTCACAGGACGAAAGTTCACAAAAAGTTGAAATATCTTCCAGAAACTTTGTGCGGGGCCTCAGAACTTCAGAGCATGCGCCACTTCCAGCGAGTGGAGTGCTTCCAGCCGGTGATGAAGGTGATGGAAAAAACACAGGTAACACCACAGGTTCATTGAGATGGAATTCAAACTAAACCTTCTCCATGAATGAGGCGTACATCCGCAACACCACACGTATCGTGGAAAATCATAGGTCGCTTGCAGGACATGGCCTGGATCTCGGCTACTGTTCTGGCAGAGGTGATAGCCCCGAGGCAAGCAGTCTAGTCTTCCATGAAAGGTACGAGAGAGGCTTGATGCGTAGGCTCGAAGGAAGCCCCCATGAGCCTCATCAGAACCACGTTAAGTTCCCATGCCGGGGCAGGCGCCTTCATCGGCGGGAACGATCGAAACAGTCATTTAAGGAACTCCTTGACTAGACGGTGAGACCAAAAGAGAAGGCCATCCCGGAGACCTGGTGTAGCGGGAGATAGCCGCCAGATGCAATTTGGAGGCGTGCGCCAGCCCCACCTTGGCCAAAGACAACAAATACAGAAGGATCTGAGGGGCCGTGGCCCTCAATGGATTGATCATCTGCGACCAGCACCAAGTCACAAACCGCTTCCACTTGTGCCTGTAGCACTCAAGCCTAGACTATGCTCTGGCAAGGACCTCTCTCCAGTCCGCCAGAAGCTCGTACCCACCGAACTCTAAGGCTGCAGGAGCCAGGCCTCCAGGTTCAGCGATCCTGGGTCGTGGTGCAGGATTTCGCCTCCTTCTGGCAAGCAGATAAGCGACCACTGGCAGATTGACTGGAGGCAGCATCGACAGGCTGAGAAGGTCTGGGTACCAAAGCGGTCTTGGCCACGCCGGGGCGACGAGGATCATCTTGCAGCAGCACCGTTTGAGTTGAGCGATCATAGCAGAGGGAGAGAGGAAATGCGTACAGGAACAGACCCTCCCACAGGAAGGAGAACGCGCCCCCCATGCTCACCGGCTGGTCGGACCTGCTGGTAAATCTCCAGCACTTGATGTTCGTCACCATCACAAATCGGTCGATCTGGGGTCTGTCCCACATGAGAAACAGGCTGTCCACTTGATCCTGCCGAAGTTCCCACTCGTGGCAAGAGCGCAACTCCCTGGTGAGTGGGTTGGCAAAAGTGTTTGAAACCACGGCAAGTGAAACGGAATGAAAAACATCCCCTAGGCAATGGCCCAGTGCCACAATTCCTGCGCCTCGAGCGCTGGGATCTGGTACCCCCTGCTTCCTGATAAGTGTGGTGGTATTGTCCATGAAGACCCTCACCACTTTGCCCTTGAGGGACGGAAGGACTCGAGGACCCAAAACACTGCTCGAAGTTCCAGGACATTGATGTGCAGCTCCTTCCCCTCCTGTAGCCACAGGCCTCTGGCGTGGAGACGTCTGGTGTGGGCTCCCCAGCCCTCCAGGGAAGCGTCCGTGGTGACCGTCTCATGCGACTGGGGTGTTCTGGCAATCTGAGTGCCCGGCAATATTAGAACGCACGCCCCACCACCTTATTGCCAGACGGAACCGCTAGTCAAGCACAATCCTGTCGACAATGCTTCCGGACAGCTGGACCCAGCGAGCATCCAGGAATTCCTGGAGTGGTTGCATCCGCAACCTGCAGAGACTGATCACGTACATACACAATGTTAAGCAAAGATTGTATGCAGTACCCTTTGGGTGCACTACAACAACCCTGACCTCCTGGCAATAGGAACCCAACCTTTGGTATAAGCTTGTACTACACAGGTTGGTACAGTGTTGAGCAGCCAGGCTTGTCACAAGAGGGGTCAATGTGAGCTGTAGGGGAGTTAGAGATTCACAGTGACAAGAATCCAAATAAACACTTACATACAAGGTTTCTTAAACAATTATTAATTTCAGACATTTAATATATGTTGAAGAGTAAGAGAGACAGCATGATTGCTGAGGGACACTACATGTAACGAGAACTTACATAGACTTAGAAGATCCTTTAGCAACGCAAGCACTCCTAGGGCCAAGAAATAATTTAAGCCATAGGACTGCTTCTGGGGAACAGAGGCTGATTTTCTGAAGTCTCTCTTGCCTAATCCTAAAGCGCTTGAGGTGCGGGAGGACCCTGGTTCCTTCCTAACACTCCCCCCCCCCCCCGCTTCGTTACTTCTACAGTAACAAACTCATCCCCACCCAACATATCTACAACCCCAGAAATATTAGTTTGTTTTGCGGTTTATTGTATGGCAAGGTGTTTTAGATCCCAAATTGATATGATGCGACCCAATCAATCAAAGTCAATCCGTGTTCTGAACTCCACATTCTTTCCTTCATTTGAACACCTAGATTGTGTACTGCCTCGATGATGTGGGATGGTGACCCAGTCTCATCATCCTCCGGGGGTATAAATGTGCAGCAGCTGCTTCCCAATCATTTACACCCCCCTAGCAAATCCAGCATGTAGCAATTCTGCATAGTCATGAGTCTCAAGGCACAGAGCTCTACTTTGATGGTGTTTAAACCATTCTCCGTGTCATAGGCCAGCAGGACTAGCTCCCATCTGGCTATCTGCACCCACGTGGCGTTAACAGTTGCTTGTACGTACCTCAGGGGCCAAAAAGATGAAAAGAAAGTCTCTGCTGAGCTATAAAGTCGATACTCGTCAGGTATTCCTCTGAACAGTGTACAAGAGTCTTCCAAGACAGTTAGATGATCTCTTCCTTCCCCGCTGTTGAAATCATCCTTTTTCTGGCAGCATACCAAATAGTGTGAGCTGCACATTTTTTCTGCTTCTTTTGGTGCTAGAGTGGCTGCTGGCACCTTGACGGGCATTTCTTCTGCCTTCAGGTGTTCTTCCGGGATTAGTAATAGCACCGAGTGAAGTATGACCAGTGAATGACCCCTCCAGGATGGTGGGAGGTGCAAGTAGGCTTGTCTGAACCCAGTAGTAATCCATCACTGGTGCCGTACCTTATGTCAGGGATCACAAGAGTGTGGTTGCACTGTGTGTTTGCACCAACAGGAACTGTTCCTTCATTGCTAAAACAAAGTTCATAGTCCATATGTATTTGCACTGGCGTATCCATTGTTGCAATCCATGTCAGCTTTGTGACGTATTGGGACCATATTGGCGCACAACGTCTCTACTTGGGTTATTGTTTCTTTGCTGTACTCGATCAGTCATCTGCCGGGCACATCACTGTGATGCCCTGCCATTTGTCGTTGACATGCGATTAACCTCCCAAGGAAAAATATGGTACTTGTAGATACTTGTATTTTATATTGCCATTGCATAGCACTGGGTCTATATCAATGCTCCTCAAATGCACGCTGTGTGCCGGGACTGTGTCCTTTATCCTGCATAGAGCAAGATGTACCAGGCATTGTACCTTTATTTGGGACTGATTGTGGAACTGAAACCTTAGGAGCCCCGGATGCATGCGGGATAAGTGCACAGATTAACATCTTTCATTTATCACATTTCTTCCTGCAGTATGCATATCGGAATACCAGTTCGATGATTCTGAGTACTTAATGTCAGAAATGGTGTCAAAGGCCAACCCCATACATCATTTGTACTTCCAGTTTTATTCGCCTAAGAAAACCTGTAGGGGTGGCTGGTAAAACGTGAGCCATTTTGCGATTCTCTCATCATAGACAGTCATACTAGTTTTTTCCAACTGTCCACCCTACCCCCTTTTTATATGGACACCCCATATAACAGACATACCTTCATACACTCCCAACCACGTTCAGTGTCACACAAAATACTAAAAAGATAGAATGCATAATTCCTAGAACAAATTCCATTCTTTTTAACCTTATCCCTACATAACAGGTTTGAACACGGTCAGGCATCCTTGCTTATCCCTGAAGAGGAGAAAAAAAAAAGTGAGAGACAAGGAAACAGAAGGAAAGAGGGGGAAGCCTTTTCCCACCAGGGCTGGCAGGTCCTGGACCTTCAAAAGTTGGAAAAAAAGGGAAAAAATAAAAATGCGTGCGCCACAGCCCACCACCCTGGCATGGATCCTTTAATAAAGCTTCTTTGGCCATGTCCTTAGTATGTTGATTGAGCTTTGCTGTGTCTCAGGTGCTCGGACATCCAAGAGATGTACCCAATATCTTAACTCCTTCATACGAACGGCAAGAGGCGTACAGATCACCTCATATGGACCTTTAAACCCTGGATTGTTCTATCAACGCACAAAGTTTTTCACGTAGATCAGTTCCCCAGGCAATAATGGTCCAGTTGTGGCAGATCGGTTTGCAGTTGCTGTCCCTTCCAGTGTGTCCTGTCCTTGACTCCAGGGTGGTGCAATCTGTCGAGATATATTTGATAGCACGCGTTTAGTGCTGTTAATTATTCCCTAAATGCCTCTTCTAGTACTGTCGCTGCTTGATGTACATATGACGCTTTACTCACAGGGTATATGGGGGTTTGCATGCGCTTGCCTGTTACGATTTCATGTGGTGTCAAATGGTGGTCCTTACTAGGCTATGTGCATAAACTGAAGAGGGCCAAGGGCAAACAGGCCCATTTATCTTCTCCACAATCCCATTAGCCCGAGGGTGATAAATTGAGCACATTAGATGTTTTATGCCCAATAGCGCTGTGACATGCTGAAATAGCACATTAAAGAAATGTGTGCCATTATCTGACCTCAAGACTTCGTACACGCCCCATCGTGGAAACCTCTAACCAGGAACCGTGCTGCATACTTTGCATCTGGGTGTGTACATGGTCCTGCCGCCACCCACCTAGAAAAGGGGCAAACCACCACAATAAGGTACCTATATCCATTGCACCTTTCCCCCCATATCTACATAATCTATATGCAGTTCATGGAACAGCCCCATAGGGCGAGGTAATGGACCTCTTAATGTCTAATGTCATCCCTGTGCTGAAATTTTGGCATGTCAAGACAATGTATTGTTTTTTTTTAAATGTTCCCCTGAAGGTTTGGCACAAACCAGTCCTCCTGAATATCCACCACAATATGTTGTTTGGAGCGGGGGGGGGGGGGAATGGAGTCGCTCAAATGCCAGAGTGTAAATCTTGGGGCATCACCACCTTCCCAGAACTCAATAAATCAGTGGGAGACTGCATGCCCTCTGCAACCATAGCTCCTTTTCCTCCTAAGGCGCTTTCTCTTGCAACTCTAGAACATGTGATATGGGCAAAGCTGTGTAAGGAACTGTGGTCTTGCTCTCTACTTGGGTGGTCACTGTACACTCTGTTAACATAGTATCTGGGAGATAGGCTGCCAATTTTGCTGCCTTGTCTGCAGCCGCGTTGCCCTTTAAGATTATCTGTTGAATTGGTAAGGTCAGTGCATTTGGCCACTGCCACAGCAGAGAGCCATGATAAGGCTTCAATCAGTTATTCCTACAGCCTTGCATGCTGCCCTCTGAAACCCTCTTCCACTGAGGCAGACCTCCATGAACTGCTGTCGTGACATAGGCTGAGCCCGAGTAGAGGGTGACGCACTACCCACGAGAGGCTCTCAATGAGAGCAACAAGTTCTGCTGCCCGATTTTCTCATGATCAGAACTTCATGCTGCCCCCACACCCCTGCGCACCACTGCCGCCCCTGTGTGCCTCCATCCCATCTCCTTGTCAATTGTTGACCCATCAACATATAGTAGCTCTCCTGTCAATGCACTCCGTCCTTGTATGTAGCAGTCATGAATTTTAAATCAGTGGATGCCTGTCAAAAAAGTGGCTGTATTCACCGTCCTACACCTTACTATATGAACATGAGGTTTGGATAGTATAATCTCATATACAGAGGATCTTCGAGTTGTCGAGGTCAATTTAGATCTTTCCGAAAATGGCGACTAGTGAAGGTTCCACAAACAAGGTAACAGCACACCATGCCAATCGTGGAACATCTCTATCGCAAATGGAGCTGCTGCGAGTGCTTGTTCGCACGCAAAATGTCCCGATAATTGATTTGAGCGTCCCACTAGAATAATCCAATGGCCTGTGGCCCATTTGGGTCAATACTGCCGTCATGGGCCATCCATCAGAGTGGGAAAATAAGGGAATAGTTTACCTGTAACTCCATTTCTCCAGCATTGGTATCTTTCATGGATTCACATGCTTGGAATATTCCCCGTCGTCAGGCTGGGAATCCTCGGTAAATTATATAGACATTTTCCATAGGAAAAATTCCGACACTTGTGTCCCATCTACGTCATTTTGGGCTGCGCACGCCAGCGCCAATAGGACGTAGGGGTATATAGCTCCACCCCCGCGGCTCCCTCAGATTTCAGCCCCCAAAGTAGTATGGGGATCTCTGGTTTGCATGCTCAGGGGAGGCCGGCGGGCGCATGTGAATCCATGAAAGATACCAATGCTGGAGAAATGGAGTTACATTGGATCTTTCATGGATTCACATGCTTAGAATAGATTGTATAGCAGTATCCCCCAACATTGGAGGCGTGTATGCAAACCAACATCACAATAATCAGTGTCCACTTACTATGGCAACACATTACATTATATCATGTTAACCGTAAAAGACACGACACTTTAAAGCAAAGTTGCCGAAGGATGCAACCCCACTTGGGGCTTACCTTATTGGAACAGGTGACGTAGTACTGCCCGCCCCATCTGTGTATCCTCAGCATGTTGCTGTGCGAGACAGTAATGTCGGGTAAACGTGTGTGGTACCGACCAGGAAGCCGCCTGGCAGATATGCCCCAGCGGAATTCTGGACCACAAAGCCGTCGATGACGATGTAGCTCTCGTCGAATGGGCCCTTGGATGCTTTTCTAGCGGCTTTCCGGCCTTGGAATGACAATAAGAAATGGCCGAAGACACCCATCTGGATAGTCCTTGTTTTGAAATCGCTTTAGCCCTAGCCGCAGGACCATAAGCTACAAAGAGTTGTCTCGTGTCTCTGAAGCTTTGAGTGCGATGGAGATAAAATTTTAAAGCTCTTTTCACGTCCAATGTATGGAGAGTCTTCTCTGCCACTGAAGACGGTGTTGGAAAGAATGTAGGCAACACTATAGAAGCGTGTTTATGGAACATGGAAGGTACTTTAGGTATGAAATGCGGGTTAGTGGCCAGCACAACTTTATTACTGAAAAACCTCAAATACGGAGGGTCGACCACTAGAGGTTGTATTTCCGACAGGCGACGAGCAGAAGTAATGGCCACCAGGAAAGCCAATTTCCAAGACAAACATTTTAATGATGTCGACGACATTGGTTCAAAAGGGGGTTTCATCAGGGCTGCCAGTACCAGGTTCAGACTCCAGATCGGAGGAAACTTCTTGGGAGGAAAGGTTCGAAACAACCCTTTAAGGAAGTGTTTAACTAGGCGGTCACTGAACAATGGAGTGGAATGTCTCTTCCGAGTAAATCTCGAGATGGCAGCTAAATGCACCTTTATGGATGAAACAGATAAACCGTTATTTGCCAGGAGCAACAAGTATGGTAGGAGTTGTTCCGGTGTGATCGCCCGCGGGACCAGACCTGGTTGACCTGCGCACCATATGCAGAACCTTTTCCATTTGTATGTGTATGAAGTGTTCGTGGAAGGTGCCCTTGCAGCTTGCAAAATACGACAATCCGCTGGAATCGCTAACGCGCCAAACTAGGCGAAATCAGGAGCCAGGCCATCAGACTGAGGTTGTCCGGGTCGTGATGCCAAACGGTCCCTTTCTCCTGAGACAGAAGGTTGGGGATCTTCTGGAACCTCATTGGTTTTGCTGCTGAGAGGTGAAGGAGATCGGAGAACCACACTTGTCTGGCCCAATACGGGGCCACCAGGATCACCCGACAAGGATATCTGTGGATCCATTGCAGAGTCCGACGGGGATGAGAGGAAATGGGGGGGCATACAGAAACTTGCCCGTCCACGGGAAGGAGAACGCGTCCCCTAGAGAGTCTTGTTGTGGCCACCTGCTCGCGTATCGGGAGCATTTCTTGTTGTCTCTCGTCGCAAAGAGATCGAGGGCTGGATGACCCCATTCCGCGAAGACACAGTGCAGTTGTTGATCGTTCAGTTCCCATTCGTGTAGACAATTTATCTCCCTGCTGAGAGCGTCTGCTTGCACATTTTATACTCCTGGTAAGTGGAACGCCAACAGATGTTGGTCGTGTTGTAGGGCCCAATGCCAGATCTCCTGGGCTTCCGTCGACAGGCTCCTGGAGCAAGTTCCTCCCCTGCTTTCGTAGATAAAACATTGTCATGTTGTCTGTCATGATTCTCACCACTGAGCCCTTTATCAGTGGCAGAAAGGATTTTAGGGCCCAACGCACCGCCCTCAACTAGCAGGTTGATGTGGAGGGAAGACTCTTCCGATGACCAACGACCCTGAACCTGTAAGGAGCCCAGATGAGCTCCCCACCCAGTTAGAGAAGCATCCGTAACCACTGTCTTCTGGAACGCAGGTTCCAGTAAGGGCATTCCCTTCGTTAGGTGTATGGAGATTCTCCACCATTGAAGCGCCTGCGCAAGGGGCCGTTGGTCAACTTGTCCAAAAAGCGTCCTTGACTTTGTGCCCATCGATCCGCCAAGAATTCCTGAAGAGGCCTCATGAAGAGGCGACAATTGTCTATCAAGGGTATGCAGGACGACATGGTCCCCAGCAGGGACATGTACCTTCGTACTGACACTTTGGTGTCGACCTCCCATTCCGATGCCTTTTGTTGCAGTCTGAATCCTTTCGAGGGATGGCTTCACCAGCCCGGCTGTGTGTGGAACTCTGCCCCCAAAAAGACCAAGGTCCTTGAAGGCTTTAACGAGGACTTGTCGAAGTTCACTGCGAAGCCCAAACATTGCAGGAGGGACAGGGTGGCATCTAGGCTTTCTTGTGCCCTTTCCGGAGACAGTCCCCTCACTAGCCAATCGTCCAAATAAGGGTACACATGGTGACCTTCCTTTCTTAACCAGGCTGCTATTGGAGCCAGACATTTGGTGAACGTCCTGGGGGACGATTTTAGACCGAACGGGAGGACCTTGAACTGATAGTGGGTTCGTCCGACGACGAACCGCAGAAATCTTTTGTGCCATCGACGCACCGGGATATGGAAGTATGCGTCCTGAAGGTCTAGCGACGACAAATAATCTCCGGGTTGTATCGATCGGATCACCTCCTGAAGCGTCAGCATTTTGAATTTTAAATTCTTGAGCAGTTTGTTGAGCGCTCGTAGATCCAGAATGGGACGCCATTTTCCATTTGGTTTCTTGACGACAAAGTACCGGGAGTACACCCCCTGTCCTTTTTCTGCCACTGGGACCAGTTCTATAGCCCCTTTCTGCAGCATAAGGGCCACCTCCTGTAGTAGTATTTGAAGGTGGGGCTGTGCCGAGAACACCGGTGGAATGTGTGGTGGCTTGCCCTTGAACTGTAGAGAGTGGCCCAGATGAATCGTGTCCAAAACCCATCGGTCTGTTATGCGCTCCCACTCATCGATGCGACGAGACACTCGGCTCCCCAGGACGTCCTGAAACATGTCATTGTTGGTTCTTGGTTTGTTTATCTTTCGTCGACGAAGGGTAGGCACCCCGCCGTCTGGAGGTTTGGTAATCTCTGCCTCTAGAAGATTGGGCCGCACGCCTGTAGCCTTGGGACGAGTAGGAGGGTCTGCTGAAACCTCGGTCTCTAGATGACCCAAACCGGGAGTTACCCGGGAGATGCCCCTCTGAAAGGACAAAAGGAACAAAAATTCCTACCACTCTGGAGGGCTCCGAGTGACCGCTCCGTGTCAGTATCCTCTTTCCAATACTTTATATTGCACCTCCGGTCTGAACGTAGTGCACTTGAGCCAGGCTTGTCTACGTAGAACTACGCCATTACTGATTTGCTTAAAACCGGACTCTGCTAGGTCGATGGCAATGTTTATAGCATGGTTGGAGGCCTCCTCTCCTTCCCGTACTAGCAACATGGCAGACTTTCTATGTTCCTCGGGCAAATGCTCCAAGATAGGAGCCAGTCGGTGCCACATTTCCCTGTCATACCTAGACATAATCGCCAAGGAGTTGGCTGCTTTAACTGTAGTCGCACCGACGGACAGCACCTTCTTGCCGAAAGCGTCCCGTCTCCTGGCCTCGTTGTCTGGAGGGGTCGTGCATTTATGTTGAGACCTGGCCTTTCTAGCCGCCGCCGCAGATACCACCGACTCCGGCGAAGGTTGAGACGTCAGGCACTTGGGAGTCGATTCCGGAGCCTTGAACTTCTTCTCCAAACGACCTGTCACTGCCGGTTCAGAGAACGGGTGCCGCATGGTCTTCAGGCCCTCTTGCCAGACAGGATCCAAAATCAGGATGGCGAATATGGATTTCCTTCTCTTGCCCATATGATCAAAAAGAAAACAATCCTTTTTCTCCTCTTCAGGGACTAGGCCAAACTCCGAACACCCTTACTCATCATGGCATGGAATGCACCCACGTCATCAGGTGGCGATGGCTGTGCCGGGCTTCTCGGAGCTTCCACCTCTGCTTCAGAGTCCCAAGTTGGGTCCCTTGAGGGGGATAGTGAGATGTCCGAACCTGATCCTTCACGGTCAGAGTCCTGTAGTTCTCCATCTTCTTGCAGGATAGGGCAATCTTCCGGCGCGTGGGAAACGGCCGTAATCCTGGTCGCTGAGCGAGGAGCCGGGCCCGGATTGTCGACGAATGGCGTAGACTGTATCCGTGTCGGGGCCCTAGGCTGGGGTATTTGTGTGTCCAAACGCTGTAATAGCTTCTGTAGCGTATTTAGCACCTCCAAGGACAGAACCGCCTGGGGGTTCAGTAATGAGGTTGTAGGGATGGTACCCACATCCAAGAGCGACATCGCGCTGGTCAGCTGCAGCCCCAGATCGGTTGGGCGCGCGACCGTGTCGCGTTCCTCATCAGCCGACGAAATGGAGAAAGTCGCCCTTGGTTGAAGCAGGGCCTCAGGCGTAACGGGATCGAAAACCTCCGGTTGCCATCCCATTACGGGACCACCGTCGACGATGTTTCCTACCGCCGCAGTCTGACATGTGGGAGGAGCCGCCGATGACACAGGCGTCGACAAGCGGGTCGTCAACAAAGCCAGTGGCGCAGGGCCTTGAGGTGTTCCCGCCGCTTTTGGGGCCGACTTGCTGGCCGCGGCCTCTCGACTCAAGGTAGACTTATGACGGTCTCCTGAGGAGGATTTAGATGGTTCTTTTCTCTCCTTTTTAGATGAGGAGGAAGAAGACGGCGTCTTGTGTGAAGAGGAGGAGGCCTTCGAATGTTTCTCCGAGGGTAGTTTTTCGGCAGACTCAGGTTTGTTTTTCGGCAGCACGTGCCTTCGTCGGGGCTTCCGACTTACTTTTCGAGGCTGTGGAGCCCACCTCCGATGCCGGGTACGCACCCGCTCCGTCATTGAGCCAATCGACCAGGCGTCTTTTTCGATCTTTGAGGGTTTTCTGGGAGAAACCCCGACAGATTTCACAAGTGTCCGCCGTGTGGTGAGGATGAAGGCAGTAAAGACTGCACGTAGCACACAGACGAAACAACGCCTTTCCAGACATTCTCTTGAGAAGAACAAACAGTCGCAGAAGTAGAAAGTACAACCTAACCAAATAGCAGATACGCGAGGTAATCCCACCACTTTGGAAGATGGTTGAAATCTGAGGGAGCCGCAGGGGCGGAGCTATATATACCCCTACATCCTAGTGGCGCCGGCGTGCGCGGCCCAAAACGATGTAGATCGGACACAAAAGTCGGAATTTTTCCTATGGAAAATGTCTATATAACTTACCGAGGATTCCCAGCCTGACAGGGAATATTCTAAGCATGTGAATCCATGAAAGATCCAATGCTGGAGAAATGAAAACTCCTTCATATAATCCAGAGTTGCTAAAACAGGGGCCATGCAAATAGCCTTTTAAGTGCGCAAATAGTCCATTAATTACTTCAGTCCATGCCAATTTACAATTTGTTTTCGGTCCCTCTGAGACTTTGTAACAGCGGCCTTGTGTAGGCTGCATAGTCTAGGATCTATGACCTACAATAATTACATAAACCGCCCTAGTTGGTAATATTTTTTTCCCCCATTCACAGAAATAAGTTGCCCCAAGTATAGTACCTTCTTTTGGCAGTATTGTAGCTTCTTTCTATCTGCATTGTACAGCAATTGCAATAATGCAATAGAATACCTCAAGCACTGATGTTCATTTTCACTACATACAAGCAGATCCACATACTGGATGATTGCGCTAGGCACCTGAATATTTCCCAAGTCGGCATGCAGTACTCTAGGACTTTCTCAGTACTCTTGAGGCAATCTTGTGAGCTCGAAACATCGTTGACCATACGTAAACGCAGTGAGATACCATGAATCAGGATTGAGAAGAACACATTCTTCAGATCCACCACTGTCAAGTATGTTGCGGTCTTGGGAATGCTACATAGGATTGTTGCTGGATTTGGAACTACTGGAAACTCCTTCTGCACCATGTCATTAAGAGGACTTCGATCCTGGATCATCCTCCAACTACCCCCTGTTGCTTTCGTGACTGGGTATATGGCCGTATTACACGGGACGTGGATGGCACAATGATCCCTTACTAGAACCTAAATCGTGCATTTCATCCCTTCCTCTGCTTCCCTTGACAACAGGTACTGCCACACCTTTGGGAGTATTTCTCTAGACTGCAATGTAATCTGTACTGGGGACACATCTCTCAGTAACCCGATATGTGGATTAACAGTCCATAATTGTGCTGGCACACATTGCTATGTCCTCAAAAAATAAAGATGGGGTCGCCACTGCCATTAGGATGGCCTGTACCTTCCTATACTGCACCATGATATCACAGGGGATGCAGATTTCCAAAATGATCTCCCCATTTTGCTCACGGTCCTCAAATAACTCAGTCATTTTCTTCAATTGTACTGTCGGGTCTACACATAGTACTGTGTGGCACTCGCACCTGTCCTGGTCTGATTCAATCAGGACTACTAGTTGACACTACTAGTCCTTGCAAAGCTAGTGACAATACCATCTCTGGTGGCACCATGGTTCAGAAAAGAAAATCTGTGTGCACTCGGCAACATTTTGGTGCAATTTGAGGCACTGCTTTTGCTAGTACCTTGATACCATAGAAAAATATGTCTGGGACCACAGGCACCCCACGGACTGACTCCCTTGCCATTGCTTCGATTACCACCATTGCTCGAGCTACACACATCCCTGGAGTGTAACACTACCCCTTGATCTGTGAATGATAGTTACGTTTAGTTTACTGAGCAGATCATTACCCAAATGGTTAACAGGGGAACTCTAAACATAACAAGGGGGCTCCTACTACCTTACCACCCACTTTTATATCCATCTCCTCAGTGTATGGAACCATAGAAATAGCCCAAGAGAATCCCTGTGTGTCAAGAGTTGTACCCGATAATGGAAAGTTCCCCTCCATAATGTACAATTTAGTTGCACCTGAATCTACCATAAATATCAAATTGCTTATTTCCCATTTCCGCCTCCACCAAGGACTCCCCTTCAGGGTGTGCGGTTGTCAATAGAATTGGACACGAGAGTGCTCTCTATGGGCCGTCAGAAAATGCATTTGTCCCGGGGAATAAAAAGGTGGTCCCCCACCATTTGAACTCCTTGGAATGGGGAGCCTGTTCCTCCTGCCATCCTGTTAACTGTTCCCTTACCCTGCTGTGGTGGTTACCCACATTGCCCTTGCTAGTCAGCCCCATAAGGGAACTGATTTTGAGCTCCTTGCCCAAATTGCTGCTGTCCCATTCCTCGAGGCCCTTGGAATCCCTGCCCTGGAAGTGATTGCCCATAATGAAATCCCATCCCATGCTTGTTCCTGCATTCCCTTGTGAAATGCCCACATCTTGCGTAGTACCAGCACTGCTGATGTGCACAATACTCTTCCCCGGGGCCCTATTCTCCCCCAACCCCAAAGCTTCCTGCTTTTGCTCCTCGAAATCATCCTCTTCCCCTTGGTGCTCCTTCATACTGCCAATGTATGACCGCCCCACCCCATTGTCCCGGTCATCCTCCTCTCCATAGTGCCCCAATTGTGGCATTCACAATTTGTGTCTCCTGTCCTTTCCCCCCTGAGCCAGAGCCGTCACCGGTGCTTGGATGATTTCATTTCCGCTAGTTTTGCCTAGTCAGTTTGCCGCTTCTGCGCTGTCACCCTGTCCCGCTCCTTGATGGTCTATACTTTGCATCTCTGCCCACCCTTTGGCTTCAACTCCCACAATTTTATCTAGTGCCTTCTGGACCTCTTGGTAATACCCGCTTTACAATAAAGTAGAACGGTATAAAATGGTCCCATTGCCCTCCTGTCTCAACTCTCCACATTTCCTGTAACTTAATAAACCTAGCTGGGTCCTCATCGCCAATCATGCACTACATTAAAGAATGTAAGTCAGGGGTATCTGGGTACATCTTTTGTAGTGCATCCCATACCCCCGCCCTTACTAGATTAAAGGCTACTCAATCATGTTCATTATCTGCAAGAATTATCCCAGGGTACCCAGTTGTTGCCCATACGTCCCCCGCCTGGTCCCCAACTATGGCAACCAGTAAACTCCCCTGCTGTTTTTAAAATTCAAAGATCAATTTACTGGCTCGGTCTGTAATCAGGTGGGGGGAGAGGAGGGAGCTTTAATAATTATTTTTTGTCCATTTGAGGCCCTGCCACATACTACGTTATCCCTACTCCTTTGTGTATATGAGGCATCTGCATGTCTATTTTGTTTTCAACCCTTTTTAAGTAGTATTCTTCTGATCTTGTACTACCACCATTAAATCTGGTCTATTTCTTGGTCTATCCCTCCTTACTGCCTCTTGTGGCGGGGATATGTTTCTCGCCGCCTCTTGCCCCGCCTTTTCATTATTTCTACCACCTTGATTTTCCCCTTCATTTTGCCTTGCTTGTTCTTCTTGTCCCAGGACCATCCATACACTCTCCCCAATGTTTGTTTAACATTTCTTATTGCCCCAGGGTTGAATCGAAGCAAGACTCCAGACTTCCAATCCCACCTCCATTTGTTGCACTGGTACACTCATTTCTGGTGATACTTCTTCAGGTTCTTGTAACCAGACTAACCTTTCGTGCAACGCTCTTAACTCCTTTATATCCGCTTGTGAACCCTTTGGGTACACTGATGCTACAGGCATATCAGCGCTTGTGGATGGGTTCTATGGAGGTAGCAGTGCAAACGCTTGAGTTTTCCCCCCAGTTGCTAATCCGGATAATCCCGTTGTTGACACTACCACTGGAGGTTTATAGACTGGATTTGTATACCCTACTGCAGGTTCAGGCGTTATGGGGTATTTCCCCTTACATTGGATCTCTTTCTTCTGCCTTATCTTCAATATTCTTGAATAATCACCAGAGATTTAGAATCTTTTTTGGAATTTTCACCCCTTATATTTTGTTGCTAAAACGATACACAATTTTTCTAGCATGTTTGTTATGGGAGCCCTGCTCTTGCCAGGAGCAGGACATCCCCCTTCCTTTGTGTCCAATACCCATTTGTGATATTTATCCAACTTGTCACAATACAGGGGCAGGACCCTATGCATGTGTTTTATTGGAGTTTCTTCCTCCATAATGTTGCGTGCATCCCTAATGCTCCACTTAACCTTACTGATATGCTGCGCACGCTGGTCACACAAAAATACAGACCAACCCACTTTCCCCCCCACCCCCTTTGTTTCCACACAACGCGACTCATCCACCATCCTTTTACCACAAAAGACAGCAAGAGAAAATATACAAAAATAAGGCGCATTCCTTATACCGAGCCACTACTTATTTTCCTTATGTCCTTGCAGTACCACCTTCCCAGCTTTAATATGGTGAGGAGCCCACTGCTTTTATCATAAAAGAACAACGTGTATTACTACCTTCTCAACCTATTATGGCTAAGGATCCCTTACTTGCCAGTCTGTGTACGCCGAGGCTCCCTTTCCGCTCAGTCTTATATGCTGAAGATCCCTTTTTCCCCCATTATAAAAGGTAGAACAAAAAATATGCAACAATTTCAATACATAACCCACCTCCTAACCAATCTATAGCATAACACATCACCAAAGGTCCTATTCAATCAATATTGACCTCGTATTTCATCCACACCAAAATACTGTCATACATACATGTCCCCTTGTTAGCTCTCACAAGAGTATACTCACATGTATGTGTTCACTCGAGTTTTCCTCAATTACGAAGCCCCATTACTAGCCTGTCTTTCTCTAGCGCTACACCCTGCTTCAGTGAGCGGGGAGGATTTCTTTTAAAATGGCTCCTACTAAAACCGTTCAAGAAACCCATATTTATTTTTTCGGGATGGCCTGGGTTTACGCAAAGTACGGGGGCAAAACTGAGATGTAAGGACGTTACCACTGTAAGGGTGGCCCCAATTGTAAGGTTGTCCCTAATTACGCTCACACCAGAAAAAATACACCCCTCTAGGGAAGTAAGGCCAAGAGTCTATCTTGCAAGGATAACAAGTTTAATCTTACAGAAATGAGGATGGTATCAAAGAATTCTGCTGCCTGAACGTCTCCTGTCCCTCATCCGTTCCCGTCTCCTGCCAGTGATGCCAGGCAGGGGTTAATATACTCCTGGCTTGCTGCAGTTGTGTCAGTGGATATAGGCTATGGCTCCATCCCAAACAGTCCATCCTTCCTTACAAGGGATGCTCAAAAGCCTTCCTTTCTTCATCGTCAGTGATTTCTGTCAGACAATGCTACTCTACATTTTGCTACCTTACATAGAAGCACACTGCAGCCCTGCAGACTTTACAAATCTTGAGACATAGCCCCAATTTTCATTCATTCTGTTCACATTTCACTCATTTTATCTGAGCCCTATAGATTCCCCCAACCTTAATATTCATAATATGTCCCATTTAATTTTGTGCAACGAGCATGCAAATCCCCTATTCTTATACTGCATAGTCTCTTGATGGACAATCAACAGCTTGAGTCTCTTTGGGTGCTCTGTCAGTGCTCGCCTTAGTGACGCACTGTATGAGCCCTGCAATCCATTTTTAGTGCAGGCAACATTCCTTCTGGGACAGAGCTCGACTCCTCTATAGCACTAAGATTTTACATTTGCCTAGGAAGTTACATGTGCTTTATATTTAAACAATAAGTGCCCTTTTTCACTGCCTGCCAAGGTCTGTATGTTATATTTGCATAATAGAACCTTCCCAGTGCCCCTCCTTCCCTAATCCATTGTAGCGGCTAAAAGAGGTCTTGCCCAATTCTAAAGTGCTTGGGGGATGCAGGAGGACCCTGGTTCCTTCCCAACAGACTCAAACAGAGTAAAAGCCCAGAAGAAACTGACAAGAATAGCGAAAAATAAGACAGGGGCCATATTGAGAAAATGGTCACCCTTGGGTGCTGTACTGCAGCTGAGCCATCAGCCTGGAACTACATGGCACAAGGTAGTTAAAAAAATAAATCTGCCACCAGCCATTCAAGTGAGTTAGTGTAACAAAGTTACGTGAAGAGTGGATAAAGGAGTTACTATGTACTCCACCCCCCAAATCACTCCACATAGGGTGGTGTGTGCTGGACCCACAAAGGAATGGGTCCTTAAGACAGGGTTCCTCTTACTATTCTTGGGAACAGTAGTTCACGCAAGAAAATGTAGTTACACATTAAGAGAAGTCCAAGGGACTCCTCAGTGGCACTGCACAAAAGGTGTTGTGTCTCAATGCAAAAGCAGAGGCTTATGGAGTTTACCAGACTCCACAGTAACACAAAAATCCTAGTCAGAAAAAAAGTGAGAAAAAAAAAATCACTCACAGGAGTGAATTATAAAACTTTGTACAGTAAAAGAGCTGGGGGGTCTCTAAGGTTTAAAGGAAATTGGTACAGAAATGAAAATTAGTCGTTCACATACCTGGAAGGCATCAAAAGTTTAAGAAAAACATTTCAAAATAACTCCTGGTGAGTCAAATACGCAGTGCTCTTGGAGTGTCACTGCCCAGCTGAGAAAAGGTCTAGCAGTTGATATCGTGGGACCACATTAGGTTCACGCAAGGGCTTGAACTGCAAATGCACCAGCAGCATTGTTAGTAAATTACACAAATGCGTGGTCCCATGCCATTCCTTGGCTGGAGAAAACATCCAAAACACGGGAGATGGAATGTAGCGGTACTAGATCAGAGAAGTTTATGTATTTTTATCAGTCTTAGACGGGAGACAAAAACTTAAATTTGCAGCCACAATTTAAATATAAAATGTCCTTCAGATAATACAATGAGAAAAACTACCTTTCAATGCATCAATTAGAAAATGCTACATTGGAGTATGTATTACGAAAGCCTCCAGAGCAGACACATTGTAAGATTGCCCCAGATATTTAAGCTGCTAGAATTATCAGCATCACAATGGCTAGTTGAGCCTGGGAAATTCACTTACCTGTGCATGCTTAGCCCTCAGTTTGTTCAAAATATTGGTAGCATCAAAGCCAGCGTTGTCACACAGCTGTCGGGGAATTATTTCCAGAGCCTTTGCATAGGCTCCAATGAGAAGTTGCTGCTTTCCTGGAATGGTCCTGGAGTAGTCACGGAGATACTTTGAAAGCTCCATCTCTATTGCCCCTCCACCAGCAACAATAGAATCGTTCTGGAACAAATGGATAAAGATTTAAACATCAGTTCTCTTTACTAATGAAAGAACCTTTTTGATGGGTTTGAAGAATTGTAGTCAAAGCAAAATTTAGAATCTCGTGGGCTGTACTACAACAGAGAAAAACCATACGATATGTTGAAATAATCAATTTACGCTCAAGTGGATCAAAATACAAAGAGTCACAACATGGCATCCATTTTATTAGCTACTTTTAGCAGCTATCTACAGCCACCAGGGGAACCTTTTTACAGCCAGATAGGGCATTAGTAGGCAAGGCACACTAGTAGCTCCCTGGACCACCTTGGCCCAGTAAAGAATGATGTGCATGCGTTTAAAATATGCTTTGTATATTGTATCCAATGGTAGGTCCAGATTTGTTTTAAAAAAGTAGATTTTCACAGGGGTGTTTCCTGTCCCTACATATGCAGGACCCCACAATGCTCCATGATGCCTACTGTTAAGATGGATTTCCAAAATGAGCCCTGGTGGAAGGATTTTGCTAGTCCACCCCATTTATGGTAAATCGAGACAGAGGTTGGGCAAAACCCAATCAAGGTAAGGTAGCTGAGCAGTCAAGGCTTGGTCTCAGTGAAAGTGTGTGTTAGGACAGTTTTTCTGAAGTCCAAGTAAGGGCTACATAAAACCATATATCTGAAGCAGTACAAGAACTCCACTCTTAGTGTAAGGCTGTACCACCTGAAAACATTAGGTAGCATAGACAGAGCAGCCAGGCTTATCTTAAGAGGGAGAGAGGGCTGTAGGTCAGTACAAAGAAATTGTACCATACATACATCCAAAGAAACACCGATACACTTATGTATTGTAAAAATAATGATTAGAAATACATCTAGGCAAAGATAAATCTTTGGAAAACTAAGTACTGTTCGAGACCCCCAGCTCTTGCTGGCCTCAGGGATTTTTATTTTTTTACTCCCGAGTGAGTGGGATCTTTTAGTCACGCATGTGTTTTTCTCGCTATGATTTTCTATGTTCCTTACTGTTTCATGGGGTCTGGAAAGCTCCATGGACATCTGCCTTTACATTGTGACACAGTACCTTTTGTGCACTGCCACTGAGAATTCCCTAAGACTTCTAATGTTAACTATATTTTCTTGGGTGAACTACAGTTCCCACGAATAGTAGTAAGATGCCCCCCGTCTTACTTACCTTTACTTTATGGTCCAGCACACACTACCCTACGTAGAGCGCTGGGGAGATACATAGTAATGCTTTAACTCATTCTTCATTTAACATTGTTACACCAACTTACTTGAATGGATGGTGGTAGTGATTTCTTTTTTTCTACCTAGTGACATGTATGGGATGTGCTGCACCAAAGGGTGACAATTTTCTCAAAACGGCCAGTCTTTTCTCGCCATTTCTTGTTAGTTTCCTCTGGGCTTTACTCTTATTTGCATCAAGTTTGAGTCCTTTGTCTAGTTTGCCTATGATGGGCTTCAGCCCTGAAGAACGCCCAGTCTCCAGTGTGTCTGGAAAGGCAGGATGTAAGGGAGGTTCCCGCAAATTCCCTGTCCTTTGTCTCCACGTGCCAGAGTGAAACTAGTTCCTATTGACCAGCTGGCTATTCTGAAAGGCTGCGGACAAATGCCGATGTGAAAACTCCCGGCAGAAAAGCACACTTCTCCAGCATTGGGTCTGGCATGGATTCACATGGCTCATGAATATTTCCCAGTCAGGCCGGGAATCCTCGGTAAAAGAAAAGTTTCACTTTCAAACTGGATTTCTCCTCTAAACCAATCACTTCCCTCTCCCTAAGCCCCTCCTCTGGCAGCCATCTTCAGATTTGGTAGCACGTAAAGTCGCAGTATGACCAAGAAGAGCCGGAGAGGGCCAGGGGGGAGGGTTTGCATGTGATTCCATGCCAGACTCATGCTGGAGAATAGTTACAGCTAAGTAACTTGTTCCTTGTCCAGCATGGGTTCTGGCATGGTTCACATGATCCTGGATGAAGAAAGCATAGCAGTACATACACAACCACAGGAGGTGGCAAGGCTCAACATAAGCAATTGCCCTTACCTCCTCACTAGGATCACCTTCAAGCGAACAGGTTGCCTAGCACTGCCTGGCCCAACCTGGACTCTCTGGAATCCCTGGCGACGCAGTAGAATCTTGTGAAGGTGTGCGTACACCTCCACGTAGCAGCCCAGCAGATGTCCAGCAGGGGCACACCAGACGAATACAACAATCGCTCTGGTGGAATTGGTTCTCGGACGGCCGCGAAGCGTCAGTTTGCCAACCGGTGATGGTACGTGATACAGCAGGAGAGCCACCTGGAAATGGTAGCCTTGGACAAAGCCTTCCCATGGTTCACAGGACCAAAGTTCACCAAAAGTTGTGACGTCTTCCTGAAACATTTTGTGCGCGTCACAGAACTTCAGAGCACGCGCCACATCCAACGCGTGCAGAGTCCTGTCAGCTGGCGACGAAGGGCTCAGAAAAAACACAGGCAACACCAAAGGTTTGTTGAGATGGAATTCCGACGGGACCTTTGGCATGAAGGAGGGCTGCATCCGCAGCACCAACCTCGTCTCGTGGAAAGCCAGATAAGGTCGCTTGCAGGACAGGGACTGTATCTCACCCACCCTGCTGGCAGATGTGATGGCCACGAGCAAAGCCGTCTTCCACGAAAGAAACTTGGATAGGCTGGAAGGGGCCTCCTCCCACGAGCCTTGTCAGCAACACATTGAGTTCCCACGCCAAGACAGGCGCCTTCACCGACGGAACAAACAAAACAGTGATTTGAGGAACTCCTTGACTAGACGGTGTGATCAAAGATAAGACCTTCCCCGATACCTGGTGTAGCTGGAGATAGCCGCCAAATGCACTTTCATGGAGGCATGTGCTAGCCCCGCCTTAACCGACGACAAGTACAGAAGGATCTGCGGGGCCGTGGCCCTCCGAGGGTTCATTTTCGGCGACCGGCGCCAGTCTTGAAACGCTTCAACTTACGCCCGTAGCATTTAAGAGTCGACGACGCCCTGGCAAGGACCTCCCTGTAGTCTGCCGGAAGCTCGTACCCAATGAACTCTAATGCTGAAGGAGGCAAGTCTTCAGGTTCAGCGATCCTGACTTTCTGATCAACAAGAGAAGCTCAGGAAGGGACGATTCTTCCCTTGGGTTAGTGGGACCAACTAACCCCAAAACAAACTTTGCTGGAAAACTTTTCACGTCTGGCTGTACTACTTTGCTGCTGAAGAAACTGAGTGCCAGGGGACGAGCAATCAGTAGTTTACTGCAACATCTGCAATCTGGCCTGAAACTCCAGCAGTCACCTCAGGACCCTCCAAAAGCAGAATGACCCAAGCTTGAGTTGCCTCACCAGAGTTCAGGACTCAAGGAGTGAAGGAAGCCCAACCAGTTTCCAAGATCCGCATTGGTGCCGTTTACCGAGCGCTGAACCCGTGAGGAGCCGCTGATCTGAAAAGAGCCCCTAGCTGCTGCCAGTCATTGAGTTGTTGCTGCAGGAGTTCCCAGACGTCCTCCCTCTTGTCCCCACAAGGATCTACATCACGGCAACCGGACAGGAGCCACCTGGACCACTCTTCATCCAACTAAAGGTAACGTTCTGACTTGATGTCTCATCTCAGTGGAGACTTGCAGTAGCTGCTTTTCTAGAGTTGATTGTAACTCGAACTTTCACAAGTGTAACAGCTTGTGTCCCTATGTGCAAGACAATTTATTAAGTGCCTCAGCTCTATAGACTTTGCTCCAATGGACGTTAGCTGTCCTGGCTCCCTGCTGACTATTCCATTTGACCGATTCTTACTGTCCATCATAGGGGATTCATTAGTTTTAAACTAATATTGATGGGAAAGGTTATCTAGATTTCACTTGAAAATCGTGCTCACATACTCCGAGACCCTGTTTAACCTTTCTCCTTCCTCTGAACCTTTCCCTTCTACAAAACCTCAGAATCCAAAAGTGTACAAGGGATACATAAATGCCATTACTGTCCTAGTTAGTGAAGTCACCTCAGCGTGCAGAAAGTGTGTATGAAGCATCTCTATAGAGTATCTACTTGCTTTGTGGATATTCTGAAAAGTATTTTGAAGTGTATTTGATTGTTGCATATATTGCCCTTTCTAAAGAATGCTCCTTTAAAAATGACCGTTAATTATTTTAACTAAAAAATAAAAAGTATAAGTGTTACTTGGCTACTTGTTTTGGAGGATTTCATTGATACAGCTCTCTAGCTCACATTTACCCCTCTTGAGATAAGCCTGGCTTCTCAGTTACACTACCAACTTGTGTTTTACAGGCCTATACCAATAGGTGGGTTACCCAATACCAAGAGGACAAGTGTTGTGTAGTCTCCCACAGGGTTACTACAGCCAATTCTTGCCTAACATGAACTAGTGTTCAAGTGAAATTGACTTTACTTACCTTTGTAGGTCCAGCAAACAGCATCTTATGTGGAATGCTGGGGGGGGGTTACCTTGTAGCCCTGTATCCTACATTCTATGTTAACCTCACTACTTTCAATGGCTGGAGGCAGTGGTTTAAATGTCCTACCATTGTGCTTTTCTACCGCAGGCTGAATCCTCAGCTGCAGTACAGCACCCATGGGTGACCATTTTGTCAAAAAGGCCCCGGTCTTTTTTTCACCATTTTCTGTTTGTGAGGTCTTTCTTGGGGTTTATTCTGCGCACCAAACCAGGTTGGAGCCCTTTTGTTTTGCCTTTGACTGGCTTCAGCCCTGAAGCCTGGCTCGGGCTCCAGTGTGTCTGGAAAGGCAGGATGTGAGAGGTTCCTGAAACTCCTGTCCTTTGTCTCTAGGAGTGCATGAATGCAACCAGTCCCGGTTGGCAGGCTGACAGCCACCCTGCTGTGTGATTGACAGCCTAGGCTGTGCATTAATGGGAGAAACCTGCTTAAAAAAGGCGAGGGTTGTGTGACTAGAGGCAGAGTCGACCACTGGGAGAAACAGATGAAGAAACCGTAAACAAAGCTTGCTGCAACCCATTGGACCTTTGAATTGCCAGGTGAAGCCCTGCTGCTGTGCTCAATTCGACAGAAGCTTCGGAAGAGACAACTTTTCCACTTGGGTTAGTGGAACCAACTAACCCAGACACGAAATCCACTGGACCATCTTCCCCGACTGGCTGTACTTCTTCAGTGCTGCAGGAACAGAGTGCCAGGGGTCGAGTAACCCGTAGTCTGATGCAAACATCTGCAATCTGGCTAGAAGCTCCAGTAGTCTCCTAAGGGCCCTCCAGAAGCAGGACAACCAGAGCTCAAGTCCCGTCACCAAAATGTAGGGCCCAAGGAGTGAAGGAAGCCCAACCGGAATTCGAGATCCGCAACAGTGCTGTTTGATAAGCGCTGAAACCGCAAAGTGCTGCTGAACCAGAGCTGGTAGCTGCCGACAACCTTCCAAGTACTGCCGTGGGGGCCCTCCAGACGTCCTCATGTCCCCACGACTGAAGCTCAGGAACATTGGGTCTGCACCACTGTAGCAGGACAGAATCCAGCGGGACCACTCTTCTTCAAACCAGAGGTACTGTTTAGATGTGGGGTTGTTAGGTACAGATTTGGGGTAGTGCTCTTCAATCTCAGCCTCTGGGCAATAGGACCCAACCTTTGGCACAAGTCTGAACTACACAGGTTGGTAGTGTGGTAGAGTAGCCAGGCTTATCTCAAGAGAGGTCAATGTGAGCAGTAGAGTGGTTACACAAAGATTCACAGTGACAAGTATTGAAAAACACTTTAACTCAAGGTTTCTTGATAAAACAATTTTAAGCCTCCTTTAGAAGGAAGCAATATAATAGCAACAAACAAATACCTTCAAAGTACACACTCAGTTTCTAAATCAGCAAGCACCCATTGGGGATGCCACACAGACACTTCCTACACCCTCAGGTGATAATAGTTAGGACACTGGACATTGATATGTTACGGTTAGAATTTAGAATAGCACTGAGATGTGGCAAAGAAAAGGTTATTAAGTACAAACAAGCGATCACCATTATTCTTAAGCAGGCAAATACTTTTCAACCCTCCCTAGTGTCAGAGGAGAGAAGAGTTTCAGTGAAACAAGCTAGGCCAAAGTCAATAGGCAAAAGTCTATATAGCTGAAGCACTTCTTGCAGGCAAGTAGAAAAGTCTTTGCACAATGTTTTAGAAGTCTTTAGTGAAGAAGACTCAATGTAGGGGCACAAGCTGTTAGGCTTATGAAGAGTAGAAACAAATCTACAACAAGAGGTAAGTTCAATTAGCCTTTACAGTATCTTTGGTTAGAAGAAAATGCAGCAGATGACTTCTGTTCCTGTGCAGCTCTGCAGATCCTGGTGTTCCTGGGCCTCAGTCGTGGGGACAAGAGGGAGGACTTCTGGGGACTCCTGCACTGCAACGGGACGGTTACTGACAGCAACCTCCAATCTTCAAACTAGTGACAATTCAGTTTTTCAGCTCCTCGCGTCTACCGCAAACAGCACGACCATGGTTCCTGGATGTCAAGACTTTCCTTGCATCTGGGGTCCAGCACAATGTTGAGGTGGTTCAGGCTCAGTCAGTCCTGCTTCCTGGGAGTCCAGAGGATCTTCCTGGAGCTCTTGGCGAGCTTAAAAGCAATGCACACAAACTGATGTTCCTCTCCCAGTATTTCGGTTTCCAGCAGCAACTCTGGAAATTCAACCAGCTCCGAGAAGGATGTTCAGGTGGCTTACTTTGGAGTTGATTGGTCCCACCAACTCAAAGGGAGAAGTAGTTCTTGAAGGGGCTTCTCTGTCGATACGAATTTGGATATTCAGCACAGCAGTAGGGCTTCACCGGGCAAACCAACGGTCCAGGAATTGCAGCTTATTCTTTGGATTCTTTTGTCCAGTGGCCTACTCTGCCTTCCAAGCCAAAAAGCCTCGCCTTTTATGCAGGTTTCTCCCATTCATTCCAGCCTGGCTGTCAGTCACCTGCAGGGTGGCTGTCCTTGCCAACCAGCCAGCCACCTAAGTGTGCATTCCGGTCTCCTAGGAGATTAAGCACAGAGTTTCGGGCACCTTCCTCACTTCCTACCCCTACCAGACACCCTGGAGCCAGAGGCAGGCTTCACTCGTGAATCCCCGCCTAAGACAAACAAAGGGAATAAACCTGGTTTGGCGCGCAGAATAAATCTCAAGAAGGACCTTTCCCCAAAGAAATGGCGAAAAAAGACGACCAGGGCCATTTTGACAAAAATGGCACCCAGGGGTCCTTCACTGCAGCTGCGAATGCAGCCCCCGGTAAAGCCACACCAAGGTAGTAAAAAGTAAACTACTGCCACCAGCCATTCATCAAGGAAAAGGTTACAATGTTACATGGGGTCTGCAACCTTTGGCTCCCAGATGTGTTTGGACTACCATTCCCATCCGGCCTGTACAGCATAGTCAATGTCAGGAGATCATGGGAGTTGTAGTCCGAACCCCTTCAGCACCCCATTAGAAGATAGTGTGCTGGGTCTAGAAATTTAAAAGTTTGTCAATTTCAATTTACTGCTCTTGGAAACAATAGTTATTCGAGAATGGTAGTCAAAACTTCTGGGGAAATCTGGAAGACTTCCCTGTAGCACTACACTGAAGGTGCTGTGTGCTACAATGTAAAAAGATGCCCATGGAGTTTGTCAGACTCCAAAAACCAAAAGAAACATTAAAAATCACATTAAAATACGAGAGTGGGAAAAAGGGTCTCTCTCTCCAGGTAAAAATGAAAAAGTCCTAGAATCCAGCAAAAGAACTGGGGTCTCTAAGGTAGAGAGGAATTCACACATTTCTGAGAATTCCTCCTAACAGGGGTGCTTACCTCATTGTCTTTTAGCTGTGCTTTTTCAGTTGGGAATTGTAGTGGCTTACGAGAATTGATTCCAACTATTTGCACAGGCCTAACAGCTCATGACCCTACAAGTTATTTTCTAACAGACCCTCTAACTTTGTGCAAGACTTTGATTCCAAGAAGTGCCTCAGCTTCATAGACTGTTTCAAATGGACTTTGGCTGTTCTGGTTCCTTGCACTCTTCTAGCCCGTTGACTTTGATATTGTTTGTCCCTCAGAGGTGGTAACTTGTTCTATACTTAATGCTGAGAAAGGCTTGTCTAGATTTCATTGGAATATTTAAGTGTTCTCACATATACTGAGAACCTGTTTAACCTTTTCCTTCCTTAAACCTTTCATTTCTGCGACCTCTGAATATGCAAAGTATAACTAATTTGCAAAGTATAACTAGTGCGATATAAATGCCATTACTGTGTAGGAGTTCTGTAAGAAGCATAACCAAAGATTATCTACCACCTTGTTAAGATTCTTAAACCAATGTTAAACTTTTTACATGGTTATATGAATTTCTTTTTAAAGAAAGCTTGTTTAAAAATGAATGTTAAAAAAATAACTGAAACCTTGAGTGCAAGTGTTCGGACACAGGACGTTTTAACATCTTGACAACTGACAGACCTCTCCTATGATAGGAATAGCGGCAACAATATGAAATGTGCAGGTGAGGTAATAAAAAGACCTTACACACCTAAAAAATAAGAATGAATCCAAATCATTGGTAGATATGCTGGGATTACATTTTAACAGAATATAGGAAAGTTGTAAAATAAACGTACCAACATGAACGATGCATGAAATTTGGAGCCAATAGGAAAGTGCATAGCAAACAAATCTAATATCTATACCCACAAACTTTGAAGGGATACTAAACCATGATCAGAGTACCTCACAGTAAATAGCAGAAGATATTTTGGTCACAAATCTACGTACTGTTCCATAAACCTTACCTTGATTGCACGCCTGACGATCATGATGGCATCATGCAAGGATCGCTCAGTCTCTTCCATGAACTGCTCAGCACCACCTCTCAATATTATAGTGCAGGTCTTTGCTTTCGGGCAGCCTTTGAAGAAGTTATACCTTTTATGAGACAATATAGTAAAAACAATTGGACACTGAAATAAGAAGATCAAAATTATACAATGACCAAATTGTGGAAGGGGCACCAGCGAGTTTCAAACAAACAGGGGAAGAAGCACGAGAAAAGTGAACAGCTGAGGATACAGAAACTTGTTGCTTCTAGATGGTAAAGGGACTGAATGACAGTGATGGGGCTTGCAGGGTGAAGCTACACCTCACAGCCACGCACCTCTGGTGCAAATGGCTCCAGTCCTGTCACTTTATGGTGATGGGCTCATGAAAGGTGTTGTGGAAAATGTCTGGGGTAGGGCCTGGGAGTATGAAGGCAAACACATTCATGAGGCCTACAATGTAAGACCAGAGAATCCCAAAAACTGAATGCTATCCTAACAAAGCAGCTGAAGTCACCACTTGATTGCATAATTAATGAAAGAAAATTGTGCAACCGAATGCCTAAGTTCCAGGCAGGTTCTTTCAGCATCTAACCATTTGGTCTTCGCAATATGGCATTTCAGATGGTCTCGCCATTTGGGCAGTGAGAGACTGACAACTAGCAATCACATGCTGCAGGTCATGGAGATGAATAAAGGTATTTCTGTGGATTGGTTTTGCTGCTCATTCACAAGTGCAGTGAAGGTGCGACTTTGGTATTAGTAGAGCATCACTGCAATCTCCACCTTTAGCACATCCAGAATCATTTGAATAAACCTAATACAAGTAGTAGGTGAACATGGCCACTTCAGTCAGGGCACACTGGAGAGGCATAGAACAGATAGATCTTGTGTGAACATAGAACACAAATGAACAGAGCCAGCCTGGCTAGTGAATTTGTGCAAGCAACAAACTGAATTAGACCAATTTTGAATATACAGTTAAAAAAGGGTTGCCATAGCTCAAGAATTGCCAATATACCTTTCTCCTCCTACTTGTACTTCTTCAAAGAGTGCACACTGTCCCAGCACGTCATCCGTCAGGGAATTTACACTGGTCTGGATTGAACCACCGCATGCCTGTTTGCGATAAAGATAATCAAATCACTATGGCTATCCTACTTGCAGCAGTCAGAGCTTAAAATGTTTACGTAACTACCAAACCAATGAAAAGATACAAAACTAATAGTCAAATTAGTTTAAAAAAAAAAAAAGGAAAAAACGGAATCTTCTAAACTATTACTGGTGAAACAACTGCTAGCTACTTAACACAGGTGATTAAAAAAGGAGGGTGGCGAGTGTGGGACAGCAGACGCATGGTAAAAGTAATTAGCCTGGCCCCATAGAAAAATATCAGTGCTCCAAAATATTATTTCATTGTGAAATACTCTGGTTATTCCATCAAAAAAACCATGCAGACGACAGTGAATGTTTACACCTTTTCCAACCAGCTAAGCAGAGACTAGTCCTGAAGGTCAGTGAATACAAGCGCAGGTTGTACACCATACCCAAATAAAAAGAACCAGACAAACTCATTGAAGGCCCTCATAGTTCTCAGTAAACCTAGGCATCCATTTTAAAGCCCTCTTCAGAATGCTCACCGCTGGGGAAGCAGCTAGAGCCCAATGCTCCTGCTCACTCTCCTCCAAGGCTTATATTCAACAACTGATGTAATGACAACAGCAGCAACCACCCAAGGAAGATGGAACCCTCAAGCTCTGGAACAGGAAATTCAAGAGCACATCACCAGCTGTACTGACAGATGTGTTGCTCAGAAAAGTGGAAAAGGATGCAAGCAAAATCAACTTTACCCAGGCAGAAGCATCCATCCCACTTGTAAGGCAGAACGATTGAGATCAAGCGGAAAACCACAGGCCTCTCAGGGGGACGCGAAGGCTGCTTCAAAATAGGAGATCAATAACCGAGCTAGCAACTTCAGGTTTGTGGTTGTGGCTGGGGCAAGTGAAGGCGAGACGCCACTGTATATTTATGGGACAACTGAGACACTAGTCACCCAGTCAGACTTTGCATACAAGTCTGTGCCCAGGTATAACACGATAACTGATATTTGTGCCACAATGATTTAAGGGGCATGTCAAGACAGCAGCAGATGATTGGATGGGAGGAGGTCCCCAAAGTGGCGGAGGAGAACAGGAAGGCTTTCAGATGCCAAAGCCACTGTAAGAGGAATATGAATGACATGCATTATTCACCGTAAAAGCATTTCTGAATATTGTATCCGCTTAGATTCACATGCTGTCCATATAGTCCGACATCCAGTGGTAACCGCAGAGTATTGCATCTGTTCTTTCGAGAGGGGACGTCGACATGGGTGTGCCTGTAGCACTATCCCCAATGTGACGTGTAGTGTACCCAAAATTCCTCACGCGTCAAGGTCCCTCCAATTGTATTTTTCTGCCATGAGAGAGCCTAATGACTATCGTGAGTACATAAGAGAAAATAGTAAGAGGTCTATGTTCCTTCCACCCGAGCAAGTTGTAAGGGTGTGCTATTACGGTGAGTAATGCATGTCTTTTGATTATTAATCTGCTTAGAATCACATGCTGTGCATAGACTAGCAAGCAGTACCCAGAGTTGGAGGTGGGTTGTGAGAAGGAACAGTAGTGAAAAGATGTCTTAGTACTGCTTGTCCCACCCGAGAATAAGACCTAGAATGAGTGTCTAGGCAATAGTGTTTTGTAAAAGTGTGTACAGAACTCCAGGTTGCCGCTTTGCCAATGGACTCTAGGGGAACATTTGCAATGAATGCTATGGAAGCCTCAGTGCCTCGAGGAGTGTGCTCTAGATTTGAAGGGCAGTTCTCTCTTAACAAAAGTGTAAGAGTGTGATGCAATTGACAATCCACCTTGAGATGGCCAATTTAGAGACAGGTCCGTGCTCTACCAGCTGCCACTGAACAAAAAGGTTGGTCTTTCTCAGTGGTCTAGTTCTTTCCAGATAAAACATGACTGCCCTGCGCACCTCTAAAGTGTGTAGGCTTCTTTCGGCCAGGTTAGTGGGGTATTGGAAGAAAGTAGGCAGTTCTATTGATTGGTTCACATTGAACTTGGAAATAAACTTAGGTGCAAATCGAGGGTGCGTGTGCAGACCCACCATCTCTGAACTGTAACAAAATGGTTCAGAACGGAGGGCCTGTAGTTCACCAACTCTTCTTATAGAAGTGATAGCCACTAGGAAGGCTGTCTTCTAGGCAAGATCCTCGAGTCTTGCCTTATGCATAGGCTCAAAAGGAGACCCAATAAGTCTAGTCAATATCACATTTAGGTCCCATCTGGGAGCCAGGTTAGAAATGGGGGGGTGAATCCTTTTAACCCCTTGTTACGCTCACCGGCTCCCACAGGGGCGTTGGTCGGACCCGGACGGCTGCGGTCTCCACCAACGTGATGCGTAGTGCAGAGATGACTGACTGGACTGGCCCTCCTAATCTTGTCTGCTTGACCCGTAGAAGTATTCTCCTGCAAGTGGAGAGATGGATTTAGCCACCCGTGGATTCAAGTGATGGCACCCCCCACAGTCCTCCCACTAATCACCTCTGAAGTGCCCTCTCAGCAATCTCACCTTATACTCTTGAAAGATGAGCTCTCCATCCTGCATTGATTGCAGGGGCGCGTTGATGCCAGTTACTTCACTGGTTTGAAGGCTTGGGAGAGTTCCGGAGAGTATTGACTCAGGTTCCTGGTGAGGACAGTAAGTATCAAGTTCATAGAGTTCAATATGTCCGATGTTCACTCTCGTTTCCCCCCTTCCTTGTCTTGCAGCTGAGTTTGTGAGAAGATGCTCTCGTGGTAGCTGGTGGCGCTCAGGTAAGAGTATTATCTGATGCTGTCCGGTAAATGTTGCACGTGTTTAACGTGTCGTTTTTCTCCCTCTTTGCAGGTGCGGCGCATGAAGATGTGGAGAGTTATAGAATAATGTCTCTGGTGGTAAATCAGGCAAGTCCGTGGTGATAAGAGTTATATTTGTTGGTTTTCTCGGCTCACGTGGTTTTCTTTTGTCCCCCAGCTGCCGGAGTTCAGCGAAGAAATGATGGCGGCAGTGCCGAATCGAAAGATGATGCAAGGACTGGCGAGTATGGCGCGGCGCTGCAGCTGGAGATGCAACGCGTACTGAAATGTTCTTTCCAGGTCCGGAGACGAGATGGATCCAAAATCAGGTGTGGAACTTTGTTTTCTAACCTTGTCCTTTTCTTTTAAATAGCCTCCAAAGTAGTTCCAGTTAAGAAGATCCCCAGAACCACACCGGAGTAAAAAAATAGTCCCTGTAATAAAATAGTCCCATCCAGGCCTCACGTTGGCTTGGACTCACTTGCAGCATGGTCTGCATCAGGTAAGTAAAGTCTATGAGCCTGACGCCTATGGCGCCAGGACTGAACCCAAACAGGGGTTTTAATAAATATCTGGATGCCTGCTTCCGGAGCCGATGGGCTTGGTCCTGAAGCACGGGGGAAGGCATCATGACACCCCTTCCATGAAAGCCTTAATAACTGGTATTCTCCACCACAACACCTTCTGTTGTGACGTAGTGTAGGCTGCGAGAGCAGCTAAGTGAACCTTTAGGGAATTAAAAACCAAGTCTAATAAGGGAGTCAGGTACAATACAATGTGTGGAGGAGATCAGTCAGTCAATGGGATTGATGCCCTTTGAATTGCACCAGATAAAGCGCTTACATTTACTGGAGTAGCAATATCGGGTGTTCGTTTCCTCGCCTCCCTATATGTCCATGCATCTGAGAAAGTTCTAGGTGCCCGAACTCTGACTTCAGGAGCCAGGCCGCCAAGTTCAGGGTTTGCGGGCATGGGTGACGAGTCTCCCACTTGTCCTGAGATAGGATGTTGCATGGGCAAAGCAGTTTCATTGGAGGAGATAGGAACCAGGGTTGGCGGGCCCACCAAAATCATGGTGACTGGTTCCTGGTGCATCTTGTGCACAATCTTGTTGAGTAGAGGAGTCGGGGGGGGGGGGGGGGGGGGGGGCGGTGGAATAGCGTAAAATTTCTTCGACCATGCTATCCAGAGACCGTTCCCCTTGGATCGGTTCTAGGGTACCTGGAGGCGTAATCTTGGAATGGAGCGTTCTCCAGAGTTGCGAACAAGTCAATCTCTGGTAAGCCCCATTGTGCAAAAACGTTGGACACGAGGTCTGCGTGCAGTCCCCATTCGTACTCTACGGCCAGTGGGAATTCTTGGCTGAGCACGTCAACCAGAAGAATGAGTTTCCCTGGAATGTGTTGGGACAACAGGAACATCCTGTGTTTGAGAACCCACTTCCAAATGTTCTGGGACAGCTTGGATAGCCATGGAGAGTGTGCCCCCTTGCTGGTTCAAGAAAGTACATGGCCGTGGTGACGATCAGGACTGTCTTCCCGTTACAGTCCGAAAGGCTTTCAGTGCTTTGAATACGGCCAACAGCTCCAACAGATTTATGTGGTTAGATGCCATTTCTGGAGATCACGATGTGCGACGTCTGCTGAAGCAGGTCAGGTCCCCCCTCCCCCCCGCTCCCCCCCCTCGAGATGAGTCCATCTTCCCATTGTCTGCTGGCCCGACACCACTGGCTGTTGAGCCACTCTTGCATAGAACGCATACGCGCGTGAGGAACTAGGTAAATGCAGGACATCATTACACAGTCGCATGGCTTTGCGTACGTCTTTTCTCGATGTAGAATCCCAGGCCGATTAAGAGGCCCATCGTCTTTTGAGTGTTCAACAGGCATGTTCCGTAGGAATCACCTGTTATGGGCCAGTCGTCGAGGTAAGGGTAAACTGGAATGGATTCTCTGCGCAAGTGTTCTGCTGCCACCGCCAGTACCTTCGTAAACACCTTTGGCGCTGTTTCCTGAACCATACTGGTTGTGAGGGGAGCGATATTGCCCACGAAAGGAACGAGACCCGCCACCTCTCTTGGGGTGGGGTGGGGGTGGGGGTGGTGGTCGTCGGACTTTGGCTAATCTGGTTCAAGGACAAAGGTCTCGTGTTCCTTCTTTCCTGTCAAGGGCCTCATCAACGGCCTTGCCGAACAAGTTTGTTTCATTCAAAACAAGGAACCAAAAGAGGTACCCACGCTGGTGACAGTCCTAAATTCTGTCAATTTAAGTTAAATCTCCATGTTAATACAAGGTGTATGCTTTCAAAGAAAGTCACAAGAGCAAAACAACAAAAGAAAAGGTCCTAGGAGTACATACAATACATTTATTATACTAAACACATTTTTGGAATTTCAGAATGCTTTTTACACAAGTTTAAAAGACATAACAAAATATGAGAAAAAGACATAACATTCATCGTGTGTACATCAGTTCGCCAAAAGCGGTATATTCATCAGAAAAACAGATTGGATATTTTTCCGAAACCCAATTAATAAAAAGGGGGGCCCAACAGGAGACCAATTCCAGGTCTGGACTGGATATAACCAGGGTGTATAAAAAATTACCCCGATTTGGACAGAGCAAAATCATTCGATCAATTTAGGTCATATGGTTGTCTTGCCATATAATTAACTGCCCTAGTGAAGTAAGAGAAAGAAATGGATGGGTATAATATCAGGTTGAGAGCAGTATCAAAGAGTAAGGGTCGGAGAGGGACAGTCCAGTAGTCAATTAGCCGGACAAGTGCCCAAATCTATGGGCTAAAATTGTAGCACAACCTAAGCAACCATGGTTGCTAAGATATAGATATAGATATATATATATATATATATATATACACACACACACACACACACAAATAGGTGTGCCCCGGTGTGCGCGCGTGGGCAGGGGCAATAGACATTCAAAACAAGGAACCAAAAGTTACCCAAGCTGGTGACAGTCCTAAATTCTGTCAATTTGGTTTCTTCAATCAGCTTCTTTATCAAGGACGCCTGGGTTTCAGGCTTAAACCTGTAGTTCCTCAACCAGGCGTGCCGTTTTAGTATGGTACCCTGGGCTAAAGACCTGCCTGCTGTTTCAGCAGCTTCCAAAGTATTTAAGAATATTATGGTTCACCTGCTTGCCCTCAAGATACGATTACAAGCAGACTAGCCCACACCGTTTCAGGGACCTCTTGAAGGCCCTCTTGCAGTGGGTTCCTTTGGACGTCTGCATAGCTAGCCAGGTGGTGTTGGCTGTGTGTGTAGAGAATTCTGCAGCAGCCATAACCCTTTTCCAGAGTGTGTACAACTTTATGCATTCTTTATCAGGCAGTGTTTCACCTGTAGACAGGGGGACACCCTCCCTTTTACCAGGGAATCCGGAGTGGCATGAAAGGGGGTCAGTAGGAGGAGGACGAAACGGCTTCTCTACTCTGGGATTAACCGCCCTGGTCTGAGCTGGTTATTAACAACGAAGGGGCCAGACATGTCTCAATAGACTTCAATAATGGAACGGCTTTTCCTTTAGTATGTCTTCAACAAAATCCAAATCCAGCACAGCCTCCTGTGTGGCGATTTGGAAATATTCTGCTGCCTTCTTAAAATCGCGTTAAATGCCATTTGATCCTCAACAGGCGAGGCCTGACGAACTAGTGGGGTAGGAGGGTGTTAGGGAGAATTCTAAAAAATATGCTAATTCACCCCACCTTAGAGATCCCCAGACTCTTTGCTGGATTTTCAGGACTTGATTTTCTTTAACCTGGAGAATGTGACCCTTTTTCCCCACTCTCTCATGTATTTTAATGTGATTTTATACACTCTTGGGTTATGGAGTCTAACCAACTCCATAGGCATCATCTTACAATTGTGTCACAAAGCACCTTCAGTGCAGTGCCACAGGGACGTCTTCCAGATCTCCCAAGGTTTAAATACCTTCTCTGGGATCAACTACTGTTTCCCAGAGCAGTTAAGTGAAATTGACTTTACTTAGCATTGTACTTGCTAGCTCCAGCACACCCCATTTTATATAGAGTGCTGGAGGAGTTACTTCGTATGCCGTGTGTGTAAATGCTCATGTAAAAAAATGTTAAGTTACCCTTTCCTCAATTGACTGACTGGTGGCAGTGGTTTCATTTTGATCTACCTGGGTTTGCATTTACCACGACCGTTTGCGGACCCGGTAACGCCAACCGTGGGAGCCATCTTTTTCAAAATGGCGACCAGCCATCTTTGCTAAAATGGTGCCCGGTCTTTTTTCGCCAGGTCTTTGTGGAAAGGTCCTTCTCTGCGTGCCAAACAAAGTGTGGTCTCTTTATTCATTTTGCCTTTGGCGGGGTTTCTGAGAGTAACCCGCCTCTGGCTCCAGAGTGTCTGGGGTAGGCAGGGGTAGGCAGGAAGTGAGGGAGGTACCCGAAATTCCCTGTGCTTAGTCTCCTAGGAGACCCAAATGCACTCTGTGGTGATTGGCTGGCTGACTGTCCGACAAGGACAGCCACCCTGCTGGGTGAGTGACAGCTAAGCTGGATTGAATAGGAAAGAACTGAATAAAAGGAATCTTTTGGCTTGGAAGGCGGAGTCGACCACTGGACGAAGGAACAGAAGAAGTTTGAAGAGGACGCCTGCTGAAACTCCTGGACCGTTGGTTTGCCTGGTGAAGCCCTGCTGCAGTGACTACTTGCAAAGTTCACATCGACAGAAATCCTGCAAGGACGACTTCTCCCTTTGGTGGGACCAATCAACTCCCAAGTAAGCCACCTGGACACCCATCTCAGAGCTGGTTGAATTTCCTCAGAGTTGCTGCAGGAAACCGTAGAGCCAGGGAGAGGGACACAATATTGTGTGCGTGGCTTGTAAGCTGGCCTAAAGCTTTTGGAAGATCCTCCAGACTCCCACGAAGCAGGACTGACCAAGCCTGACCCCCCCCACACCCCTCTGTCGAGTGCGGGACCTCAAATGGGAGTAAAGTCCACCTCGACAGCCAGGAACTGCGCTTATTGCCATTTGCTGTACCACAAGGAGCGGAAACACGAAACAGTCGATGAAAGTAAAGTTTGCCGGTTGCCAGTTTTGACTGTCAGTGCAGGAGTCCCCCGACGTTCTCCTTGTACCCATAACTGAGGACCAGGAACAGTGAGCTCTGCAAAGCTGCACAGGAACAGAAGTCTTCAGCTGCATCTTTTCTGCTTTACCAAGCTACTGTCAAACAAGTCTAAGAGAACTTACCGCTTACTGTGGAAGTGCTTGTAACTTCCACAACTCAAGTCTAATCAGCTTGTGGCCCTACATTTGATTCTTTTTTATCAAAGACTCCCAAGAACTTGTGCAAACACATTTGATTACCTGAAGTGCTGCATCCATTGACTTTGGCTTAGCCTATTTGAATTGAATGTCTCTTCCAAGTGCTATCTGAAAGTATTTGCCCTGCTTATGAATATTTGTAATTTGTGTTTTAATAACCTTTGCCTTTTACCAACTTTTAAGAGTGTTCTGAATGCCAACAGATGTCCACAGCACCCTTGTTACTGAAGTCACCCGTGGGTGTAGGTTGTGTCTGTGGGCCATACCAAAAGGGCCTTGTCTGATCCAGAAACTAGAGTGTACAGTATTGAAGTATATTTGTGTTACTACTCTATTGCTCCCTTCTGAAGACTTTATAACTGACTGATAAATTATGAATTGTTTATGCAAGAAACCTTGAGTGTAAGTACCTGAAACTGAATCTTTGTTTAACACCACTACTGCTCACATGTCACCTCTTGAGATAAGCCTGGCTGCTCAACACTACCAAAACTGTAGTACAAGCTTATACCAAAGAGTTGGGTTGCCTATACCTGTAGTCCTAGTTGCTTTCACCCAGAGGGTACTGCATTCAAACTTTGCCTAACCGAGGGGAATCCATACACAAGGTGTCCGGGGTGGGGGACGCCCAAGGTTATCAACCGGATGGTTGTCTTCCCAACCTTCCATGGCATCAGCAGGATCATCAGTATGGTCCCCAAAAGGATAATCATCCTGTACGTATGTTGCCACAGGAACCTCATTAGTGAGGTCAAAAAACATGCCCCTCATGAAGCGAATCAAAAGGTACTCTGAAACTTAGCCATAGGCCCAAGGGAACTCCTCACGAGGCCTCTTTAGAGCAAACCTTTGAGAATTCAACAAACTTCTCCAGTCTGTTCATGCACCCTCAAACTTCTCTCTGTTCCATGATTATGAACCAGAGGAGTCCAGGGGAGGAAAGGGGTATTCCTGATGCTTTTCCTCTCTAGAGCGTCGAGATTCTTTCCCCTTAAGTCTTGGATAGAGCTAAAGGGCTCTCAGAGTAATCCTTGCGAGGCTCTGGGTGTTGCGACTTGTCTTTAGACGCGTCTTTTGGCCGTTCCTTCAGTTTAGATGTCTCTTTCAACTGTTCCTTATGTTTCACCACCGAGGCAATCCTCACGATACTAATCGCTGATGCTCGGGGTTACTAGGAGGTGCGACGGTTGAGCTAGTGGCTGCGCAGTGGATCGGTCCCAACAGGGCTCTAAGCGGTGTCAGCGCTTACTTCTGAGGCGTCTCGATAGTGCTTGAGCCCTTACTTTTGGACTGCCCGGACACATGCCGCTGTCGCAGGGAGGGCTGCCGATTATAAAGATCAGCGGGCACCGCTGAAGTATCCGACATGCCCGTTGGCACTTTGGAACGCTTCAACTGGACCGCCGAAGCAGAACTGTGGGTTGTGTGCTTTGTGTGGGAATCGGGCGAGTCCCTGTCGCCGGGATGCATCGTCACCATAGCAGGACTCTTGTTGTGCCAATCGTGGCCGGGGTCGGACGCTGCGGATCGAGAACTCTCCGCCGTAAGGTCAATGGCCTCTTATAGTGGAGCCTTGGTCATCGCAAGCCTTTTCATCAGTCGGCGGCTGTGGAGGCTTGGGAATTGCTTTCAGCTTGCAAAATACCATAGGTCACCCACTGCTTCAAACAGCGCTCCTTGACAGTCTTGGGACGTAGGAGTTTACAGGCCGCACAGGACACCACGGTGTGATAGATTGGAAGACACTTTTTGCACTTACGGTGCTGGTCTTTCCACGGAAATGTTGCCTTGAAGCAAAGAAAATCTAAATGGAGTCCTGTCCATATCGCAGGATTGCGATAGCGACGACGAAACCAAGGGAACAAAGAGGGGGAAAGGAAAGGCATTCTTGAAAAGAATGAATACCCCGACCCCACTCTCCCTACTGTAGAGGCCGTCCAGAAGGCCCGGCCACATGGTCAGCAGCACCAACAGGATAAACAGCCGTCGAAATTCCGTCGTCGGCAGTCTTCGGCAGTGGCACAGGAATCAACCGTCAAAAGGAGTGACAATGGGAATAAACGACCGAAGGTCGAGAAATATAACAATGTTTTATGAAGCGCTGCATGAGTGACCAGATAGCTGGGCGGAAAAAACAATCTGAGGGACCTCAATGCGTGAGGGATTTTGGGTACACTACACGTCACGTTGGGGATAGCGTTACAGGCATGCCCATGTCGACGTCCCCTTTCGATTCTCGAAAGACAAGATGCAATACTCTGCGGTTACCACTGGATGTTGGACTACATTCAGTTATTCAAAGACATGCATTACTTACCGTAATAGCATTTGACGATTGTATCTGTGCATATAGTCCGACATCTAGTGGTAATCGCAGAGTATTGCATCTCGTCTTTCAAGGATCAAGGGGGACGTCGACACGGGCGAGCCTGTAACACTATCCCCAACGTACCAAGTAGGTCCCCCCCTCCCAGATTGTATTTTTTCTGCCATGAGGGAGCCTTATGACTATCGTGAGTGAGTACAGAAGATGGAAGTAGTAAGATGTTCCTTCCATCCGAGCGGGGAGGAAAGGTGAGCGCATGTGAATCTAAGCAGATACAATCATCAGAAATGCTATTATGGTAAGTAATACATGTCTTCTGATGAATCTGTGTTAGGGAGAATTCTCAGAAATGTGCCAATTCTCTCTACCTTATCCAGCAACTTTGCTGGATTTTGGAGACTTGATTTTTTTTTTTTTTTTTTACCTGGAGAGCGCGAGACCCCTTTTCCCACTCTCTCATGTTTTTAATGTGATTTTTTATCTGTTTCTTTTGGTTGCAACGTCTGACAAACTCCATAGGCATAATTGTTTACATTGTGGCACAAGGAAGTCTTCCATTTCCCTGAAGTTTAAATACCTTCTCTGGGATAAACTACTGTTTCCCAGAGCAATGAAGTGAAATTGACTTGACTTACATTTGTAACTTTTTAGACCCAGAACACACTCTTACTATAGGGTGCTGGAGGGGTTACCCAGTATCCCCTTTAGCCCATCGACTTTGGCCTACCTATTGCATTAGACCAACTCATCTGGTGAACTCAAACTATTTGCACTTTTTATGAACAACTCGACTATTCGTTTTATTAACTTTTGCCTTTTTGCTCCTCCCTCAAAGTAGTTTGAACGCCTCAGAACCAGATAGTGTCAAGTACTGTAGAATATTTGTGTGATATCAATTGCCTCCTTTTAGTGAAGGTTTTCTAACTGACTGTGTAATAAATGTAGAATTGTTTTACCAAGAAACAAGAGTATAAGCGTCTATCTGAATACGTGTGATCGTAGACATCTGTGTAACATTACAGCTCACATTACAGCTCCAAATAAGCCTGGCTGCTCAGCTCGCTACCAAAATCTGTGTGGTAGACTTGTACCAAAGTTTGGGTTTGCTTACACCTGTAGTTGTGTATAGTGGTCCCAGAGGGTACTGCATACAAACTTTGCCTAACAAACGCCCACCATTTAACTTCCCATTCTTTAATCGTCTTAGGACACAAGAGCTGGCAGGACCGAACAGGACACCTTGTGGTGATCGAGGGAGACACTTACCTCCGGTGCGTGTCCTTCCAGGGGTAAAAAAAAAGTCACCGCCTTGTATGGTCATGTGGGACCAGGCAAATCAGTTATAGGAGGTGATGGACCATTGCGTGATAAATCCACTTGCACTCTACGGGCCGTCATGCAGATTAAAGCGTATAGGTTAGGACATGGGGAATCCAAAACAAAGCAAAAACAGAATGAGGCTAGGCCTTAAGCAGTTAAGGCTCGAGACTACTGCCTTTCCCTTTCAACTCCGTCCTACACTCCTACTCCTGTTCTCGCATCAACTACACAGAAAACACTGGAGGCGAGCCCCAATCGGGGAGGATGTGTCAAGCCGTGCTACCACTAAGCTACCACCAAGTCGCTAGGAGCCGCTTCAGACAGCACCTTTGCAAGGCGGGTCCGAAGAATGGACTGCCCGTCTCGTTTTTACTTGGCGTCACAGATAATCGCGGTCCACTATTGGTAGATAAATTGTCACCACACCGACCACGGCGGTCCCCGTGTCCCCACCAAGCGACCAGCTGTCAGACAGAACCAGGTTAAATCTGGTAAACCTTTACAAGACGAATCCACCTGCAATTTACAGCTTGGTTGTGATCAAGGAGAAAAACATCAGAACAAATGAGCGTAATTGCCAATAGCGAAAGCAGTATATCGGGACAAAACCTGCTTGGCCTTGTGCACGTAACTCGGCACACAGAACACCTTACTTGGACACCAATTACTTGTGCTGTACGGCGGCCCCCTCTGTGCCAACTCAATAGCAGGCAGGCAAGGTGTCTGCCACGGCTTTCCAGCTCTCCCACTTCCCCAAACTACACTTTTCCTCCAAGTCAAATTAGCTTACCTTCTCTGGAGCCGACAGTGGAGCCTGAGCCAGAGCCTGGAGCGGAAGCAGTTTTAGCCACTGCCTCCTCACACCACCTCGCCTCAGATTGCTGAATAAAATGCTAGAGGAAAACTCCGAGAGTGACGAGTGTCATGCCGCACAGCATGCGTTAGAAGGCAGAACCCAGCCGCCGCTTCTGTCACCAAATCTACTTTGCATTTACCTTCATTTTTGACTGTATTGAAATACATGGAGGAAAGCATACTTCAACAAAAGAAGTAAAATAAGATTCCCAGTCAGACAAAAAGAATGAGTGAGTGGTAAAAAGTACCACTCAAATTAACAAGGGGGGGGGGGGGTCCTGGGAGTTTCTGGTGGTACTCTTGTTCAGAGGAGAATTGCCTATCATTTCGGTGCTGGACTGCCCCAGGGCAGGACAAAGACCGATATGTTTGGGATATTTCTTCTCTGTGAAAGACAGTGAGCTAAAGACTCTGGGTAAGTCTCTCATAACCAGGACTAATGTCTGGCAGAGGGACTCCCAGGACCCCCTTTGTTAATTTGCATAAAAAAGTACCACTCATACAGGAGAATAAATAAAACAAATCCCAGAGTGCAGCAACAAGTGCTGGAGGTATCTCAGGTTAAAAGGGAATTTAAAATGTCGAGTTGGAAAAGCTTTCAAACCGCATTTAAAGCATCTACAATAGGGCTTTACCCACAACACAAATCCCCAACTAACATGGAAACCTCCAGAAAGAAACAAGGAGACTTTTCACTCACATGATTATATTTTATTTAAAAGGCGCCCATGCACAAGTGTTTCAAAGCGTGATGAGACGGGGGGGGGGGGGGGGGGTGCGGGGGGGGGGGTTGTAGGACGAGAAGTGCAGGACAAAGGTAACAAATAAGTGCAGCCAACAATGCTAGAGGAAAGCTCCAAGAGTCATGTCGCACAGCCATACATTAACCAAATCCATATTAACGACCATGTCAACTGTAGACCAGCAACTGTCATTCCCAGCAAAACTACGACCTCACAAAAACCAGCCGTCAGGGAGACATCTCGAATAAAAGGGATCGACCCTGCTGTCAGTGTGGCAAGAAAGACAGGCCGAGCCACAGTACAACAATCAGATTTCAGAGAGCAAAATGACAATGTGGCCAAAGTCCTGGAGGTTACTGTCAATTTTAAAATCAATTTTCTATATTTGGGACATGCATTGTTTTGCCCAGTCAGGTCCATCTGCCGAAAAACATGCATCCTTGTCTTCATGAGTACTGGATATAACGCTGCCTGAAAAACCATCCGCAAAATAACTGAACCCTATGGAGGCCGTTCTTTCTTCAGCTGGCTTCTCTTGTGGAACAGCCTCCCCCGCTGCTCTTGATCTTGAGCAGGACCTCCTCAAATTCCAGAAGCTCCTAAAGACTTTCCTATTCACCACCTCCTTCCCTTCTCTGCTAATCTCACCGTCATTGTTGACCAGGGCACTTACGTGTCCTCAGGATCCTGGCCTTCCACACCCAATCACCTCAGCAACTCCCTCACAGCACTTGCCTCAGCATCGACCCGCCTTCATCCTGTAGGCTTGCACTTAACTTCCCTAATGCGGCTCCACGCCTCATAGCGCTTACACTAGGCACTTGCATATGCTGCTCACCCACGAGCATGGACACTCTAGTGCCTATCCTCACTCCCCTCTTCTCCCTGCACTAGCATGTTCTAAATACACACAAACAGGTAGGTCTTTATCAATACCATGTTCCCTCCTTGTGCCCTGTGGGCTCTTTGAAACAATTGATAAGCACCTTACAAATACACAGTAAATAAAATACATCCTTACTGGACTATCACAGCCACAAAGGTGAACCGTTTCATCACATCCACACAAGCACAAAATTACCATCATAGTCCTCTTAAGATCTTCCTCTGGGACTCGGCCGGCGCAAAACAGGTCTCTGTCGGCAAAGTACTGGGTGGCCACGTCCCCAATGGGAAGTTTGGACAAGACCACCTTTGCACCAGATTTGAAGATTCGCTCCAACTTGTCATACAAAATGTCCCATTCTGCATCAACGATTGCCTGGTAGTCCTGAGAAGAAAAAGTAATATCTTTATCGTGGTGCACATCTCAATCCCAAACACTATATCCATTGTTGAGCATGACTTATGTTCACCACATAAAACTGTAAAATAGTACTCGGAGATCGAAGTGCATCCTCAGTTACCACCTGCTATTTAATTTCCGCTAGAAGACGCATGCTAGTGCCATAAGGTGATTATGTGCCTATATTTAGGATACATTTTTCTGACTGGTGTCAACCCCAGAACCTTTTGCTTTGACTTGGTAACTATTTCACCTTTTCCCTAGGTGAAGGGTAATCTTTCCTCCCCCTCTAGTTTTACTCTTAATGGGTGACCGTTTTAGGTCTCTCCATGATGTATGGTTACAGTTATAGTTTTCAACAGCTATTAGGCTTAGGCTGGGTTGCCCCTTTAGGCTCCCCTGTTAAATTACTCTATCATGTACTTGGGTGACCTAGTCAAGAGGGATTTTCAACCCCTTTACATTTTGTATAGGTGAACCAGCACACACCCACCTTTTGTGAAGTGCTGGGGGATACAAAGAACCCCCTTTCTAACATAACTGCAAGTTTACTTCAATGGCTGGTTGCAGTTTAAGGAACAAGTTACTTACCTGTAACTATTGTTCTCCAGCATGGGTCTGGGATGGAGTCACATGCTCATGAATTCCCCGTCGGGCCGAGAATCCTCAGTAAAAGAAGACAGCTTCACTTACAAATGGTCTTCCTCCTTTAAATCAATCACTGAGCCTATCTCCAAATACAAAAGCATTTGGAGGCGAACCAACTTATCTCGCCAATCCGGTTTCACAGCACTGAAACAGCTTTAATTGACCTCAAAACACAAATCGACGAGTTGAAGGATAAAGGTAAAACAGCTATGCTGTTCCTCCTCGACCTATCGGCAGCCTTTGACCTGGTGGACCATGCAGTATTATGCAAACACCTAGCGTCAGCTGCCTATTTCTTGAGGGAAGCTATGGCCTGGGTTCAATCCTTCCAAGCGAATAGTACGAGTTCTCTCCCCTCAGCCTCAGCAGACCCAATCCACATTACCTGTGGAGTTCCACAAGGTTCCTGTGTTTCTCCAACAATGTATAACATTTTTAATAAGCCACTCTTCGACAAACTTGATGTATATGTGACACCTAGCCCAACTACGCTGATAACACCCAGATCCTTACACCCCTCTCGGGCAACTTTGTTGAGGACATAGCCTTAACAAACAAGATATACCGCCTCATTCAGGCATGGATGGCCTCACACGGCCTCTGCCTAAATGACAAAATGGAGATCCTGATCCCAGGTTCCGACTCCAACCTCAAAAAACGTAGCCCTAGCTACGCTGCTTTTAACATTGACGGTAATGTTATCAAAGTAGTCACTGAGGTAAAAACACCTTGACTCCACATTATCACTCAAACAAGCTCCATGGCCTCCTCTACAGCTTATACCTATAAATTGATTAATTTATCAAAAACTAATTTATCCCAAATTTATTGCATTACGCTTGCAAATGCACTTATGTCTAAGCTCGATTACTGTAATGCCCATTATGCAGGCGCTAACAAAAATATCTTAAATAAAATGCAACTACTGCAAAACAATGTCCCAAGAGCAGCTCTCAACATACCCTGCAGAGAGCATATCTCCAACATCAGGAAAGACAACCACTGGCTAAATATTAGTGACAGAATATTCCTTAAAACAGTATCGCTTACATTAAAAGGACTTCATGCGGAGCCCCCGTATATCTCCGCTAGCTTATCCAAAAAACGTCTACTCACCACACCAGAGGCTCTAATGACCTATGCCTTAGAACTTATAAACTTCTACCCATCACTCAATGACATATTGACCCTGACCTCTTGTATGACCGTTACATATGTACCTTTATATTCTACCTTTCCTCTGCTTCCTGTAGATTTGTAATGTATGTATGAGAATGCATTACTTACCGTAAAAGCATTTCTGATGGTTGTATCTGCTTAGATTCACATGCTGTGCATAGGTCCGACATCCAGTGGTCACTGCGGAGTATTGCATCTTGTTTTTCGTAGTCGAAAAGGGGACGTCGACAAGGCGTGTCTGAAACACTATCGCTGCAACTAAGCTCTAAATATTCTTGTAACTGCCGCACCCTGCTACCTGAGGGTTTGGTGCACATTATCAAATAAATAATTGAAACAAACTGAGCTGTGGGTCACACTGCCCAGCCAATGCATGTCCTCTCCCCAAACCCCTCCTCTGGAAGCCATCTTGAGATTTGGTTTGCACTTAAAGTGGCAGTATGACCAAGAACAGCCGCAGAGGGGATGGCGGGACTGGCCGTGTGTGAATCCATGCCAGACCCATGGTGGAGAACAATAGTTACAGGTAAGTAACATGTTCCTTCTCCAGCATGGGGTCCAGCATGGATTCAGATGCTCATGAATAAAGATTACATAGCAGTACAACATTACACAACCACGGGAGGTGGCAAGGCTCAACAGACGCAATTACTCTTGCCTCCGGAACAGGCTCACCTTCACGCGAACAGGTTGCATAGCACTGCCTGGCCACACCTGGAATCTGTCAATGCAGGAGAATCTTATCAAAGTGTGCATGGACCTACATGTAGCAGCCTTGCAGACGTCCAGCCGTCATTGCAGCGATCGCTCTGGTGGAATGGGCTCTTGGACGGCCGGGCAGCCGTCGGTTTGCCAACCAATGTGTGCAATACAGCCGGAGAGCCACCTGCATAACGGAAGCTTTGGACAAGGCCTTCCCATGGTTCACAGGACCAAAGTTCACCAATAGTTGAGACGTCTTAACACAAGCAGCACCAAAGGTTTGAGGTAGAAATCCGGAGGAACGTTTGGCATGAAAGAGCGGTGCGTCGTGAAAAGTCAGATAAGGCATTTTGTAGGATCTCACCCACCTTCCTGGCAGAGACGATGGCCACGAGGAAAGCAGTTTTCCACGAGCGGGACCTGATGCATAGGCTCGAAGGTGTCCCCCCCTGAGCCTCGTCAGTACCACGTTGACCGCCCACACCAGGGCAGGAGCCCTCACCAGCGGGAAAGATTGAAACCGTCCTTTGAGGAAGTCCTTGACGAGACGGTGGGTCCAAAGCGAAGACCGACCTGGTGTAGAGGGAGATAGCCGCCAGATGCACCTTGACAGACGCATGCGCCAGCCCCGCCTTGGCCAAGGACAATTACGGATGTCGGCAGGGCCATGACCCTCATGGTTCTGTGACCGGCACCACGTAGCGAAATGCTTGCACTTGTGCCCGTAGCACAAGAGTCGATGACGCTCTAGCCCTGGCAAGGACTTCCCTGCAGTCGCCGGTAACTTGTACCCTCAGAACCCCAAAGCTGAAGGAGCCGAGCCTTTAGCGACCCTGGGTAGTGATGCAGAATTGCACCTCCTTCCCTGCTGAGCAGATCTGTGAACACTGGCAGCTTGACCGGAGGCAACATAGACAGGCTGAGAAGGTCTAGGTACCAAATCTGCCTCTGCCACGCAACAAGTGTCATCATGCATCGGCACCGTTTGAGTTGATTGATGATTCAGCAGGAGAGGCAATGGAGGAAACGCGTACTCCCCAGATCCGTCAGTAGGCTGACTGTCCTCCCCGTATGGTCGGCTTGCGATCTCTCTTGATCCGACCTGGATGAGCCAGTCGTCCAGTAAGTGTAGATTTTGATCCCTTGCAGTCGCAGATGGGCCGCCACTGGGGCCAGGCACTTGAAGACTCTGGGCGCCAACTTCAGCCAGAATGGAAGGGCTTTGAATGGGTAATGCTTCCCCTGAACGAAGTGCAGAAACTCAGTGTTTGTTGTAAATGGGGATGTGGAAGTATGCATCCTCCAGATCCAACAACAGAAAGTCTCGCTCTTGTAGCTGTCAGAGTACGTGTTGAGTGACCATTCGGAACTTCTGGGACTTTATACATTTGTTTAGTCGTCATAGATCGAGAATGTGCCTCCAGCCCCTGGTCTTCTTTCGCATGAGGAGAGAACTTGATTAAACTCCGGAGTCGCTTTGGAACTAGCTCCATCGCCCCTTTCTTTAGCATGGCCGGAACCTCCAGCAGCAGCTGAGGGACGTGGTTGTCCTGCCGGGCCACCAGTGGTATTTGGGGACATTGGAACTCTAGAGTGCATCCGTGGGAGAGTGTCCAGCACCCAACGGTCAGTGGAGATGGTCTTCCACACCCTGACAAAAAGTTCACCAGCCAGCTTCCCACCGGGGTGCATGGGTAGGGGCCCGACATCCTGGCAGGTTCATTCTTGCTTGGAGGTAGACGGGTGCCTTGGAGTCCCTGTCGATGACGGCGTCGTCCTCGGAAGGTGTTGGAGCGGCCCCTGCTGGTTTCTTGAGCTGAGGAGCATGAGGGTTGGCGGTAAGAAGAGGAGCCCCCACCGAAACCCTTCGAAGATCAGGGAGACTTGCCTCCCGAGGACCAAAAGGACGGCCATCGCTGCTGTAGCGTGCCCAGGGCACATGCCGTCTGTCTTCCTTGATGGCTTGTAGAGGCTACTCCACAGCCTTCCCGAAAAGTTGGTCTCTGTCAAAGGGCATGTCCAAAACCCTTGTCTGGATCTCCTGTCGAAAGTTGGTGGCCTTGAGCCAGCCACGGCTGCGAAGGCAAACGCCATTGCCCATTTGGCGGAAACCCACGTCTGCGTGGTCCGACGCCACCTCGCCCTCCTGTAGACTCTCCAACGCCTCTGACCTCTTATCGTCAGAGAGGAAGCATGTACCACAGCTCCCGGTCATAGCGCGCCAAGATAGAGAGGGCGTTGGCGGCCTTGATGGTCGTCGCTGCAGCGTACATAACTCGCTTTCCCATTGCATCAATTTCTTCTCGTCAGGAGGGGTAAACGCTGCCGAAGACGTAGAGCCCGACTACTACTTGGCCGCTGCAGAAACCACTGGGTCCAGCGACTGCAGGGCCCACAAGCACTTGGTGCGGAGTCCAGCACCCTGTACTTCTCCAATCGGTCCCTCTTCGCTGGGGACATAGAAGGGTTCTTCATGAGAGTCAGTGTTACGCTCACCTGGCTCCCACAGAGGCGTCGATCCAAATGAAGCAGGTGCCTCTTCCTCCTCTTGGATGTCTGTTCCCCAGTCAGCGGGGCAGCCAGCACTGGCGCCGCGGGGAGAGCAGGTATAAACGCCATCCTCTTCTGTATCTCAGATACAAGTGTATAAAGGGTGGAGAGAGAAAGATATGTAGGTGGCAGCTGTGGAGTACGGACAGGCAGCTGGGGCATAGAAGCAAGACCAGGGCCCTCGTGAAGCCCTCCCGTCACCTTCAACGGTATCCCCATCGTCGCCCTAGTCGTAGGGTGCGACTCCGACGTTTCTCTCGTCGCCACCCTCCTCCTGGATGGTCTGGAGGTAGATTAGTTCCTCCTCCTCAGCAGAGGAGATATCCGTGCCCTGGGGGCCTTCAACGCCTCCCTGCCGCCCCCCCACCCCCTTACTTTGCGTCCAGACGCGACGGTCTCAGGGAGATGACGAGCATATTCTTCTCTGGATGGAGTCTTCTCAAGGTGCTGGAATGCAGTCTCCCTCCTGGGAGGGAGGGACACTTTCCTTCGGAAGGGTGGCCTGCAGGTCCGCCCCCTGCGGCCATCTAATGGGACACCACCACCTCCCGATGGAAGGAGCCGCCTTCGTTGGTACACCTGCTCTTTCATGGTCAGGCCAGGACCCTTGTCCTGGTTGCCCTTCGTGGTCACCGCAGACACCTTGACCTGCTTGGCCATCTCGCCATCTCCTTAGGGGTCGGAGGCCAGGTCCCCTTTGGCCTTCTCCGTCGAGAGTCTGCCAGACGCCGTACCCAGTTTGGTCTTCTCCGGGGCGACCTTCAGCATGCCCTGGTGATCAGACTTCCTCATGGATTAAGATCCGGAGCGTTGACTGGAGGTTGATGCAGCTGTGGATGTCGAACGCGCCCTGGCTGCCGAGGTTTACTAAGTGATTCCTTAACTGAGTGTCACTGCACAATTGCTAGGGTCTACTACTCTAGCATTACTGAAGGTAATCGGATTGTAATTTATGGTTTTACTCTCCCCTCCCCCCATGAATAGGTGTGTTCTATACGGTCTGACTTGTCTAGAAATAGTTAGTTTTCGAAACAAGCATTGTGTTGTGCGTTTATAACTATCACCAAGTACTTACCTTTCAAGATTTATCTTGGCCCAACCTGCATTTATAATGAAGCTTTTTTTATCATAATTCTGCTTGTCAGTGTCTGTTGAACACTTGGTATACTACAAGTTTTGTACCATCCTACAGCCCTCTCCCTTTCAAGGTAAGCCTGGCTGCTCCGTCTACGCTACCATATACTCAGGCGGTACAGCCTTATACTAAGAGTGTAGTCGTGTACTGTCTTGGTTGAGTGGTTTTACTAAGCCCTTAAATGGACTTCAGAAAAACTGTCCTAACAGTGCCCTACACAGCTGGGCGGGATATTTAGTGTGTCACAAGTGTAACAATTACAGCTAGCTATAAATTAATCTTTCAATTGTATAGCAGATTCAGACATGGTACTGGCTTAACTTGTAGGGGCCAACTCATCCCTGCCGATTTGCCACATTTGGGGGGTGGGAGAGAGTATGGCAGGACATGTTTGGGGTAGGTTTGTCAATTTCTAAGGGTAGTTGTGAGGCAGGCATGGTAAATACACCCCAATACAAGAGCACATACAATGCAGGGAAAACAGCAACAATGAGTTTGTCCCCTACGAGATGTACCAGAACCTTCAGACATACATTCTAAGAAGCCATCCCCATCGCATGACAATGCCATGGCCATTTACGTCTATCAGCCCAACTGCTTTTGTCCATACCTGCACGTTGTTGACTCGCACTTCAGCATTATCTTTCTCAGCTTTAAGTTCCAGCTCAATATTCAGCAGAGCAATCCTAGGAGACTCGTACTTCTTCGGCTGCATTTCAAATCCAGCATAAGAAAACGTTTTCTTAAAAGCAACTCCTGCAACCAAATGCGAGTCCTGACAAAGAAAAATGTGTTAAATACAATCAGTAAACGCACAATCTCAAAATGTAGCATCAGATATGAATGACGGCAACAGTGGCAAGATGTAGACTTCATGATGGCTGCCCATTTATTTATAGGTCAATTATCTCCAAGATAATGTGTCCTAGATGGTAGAGGCAGTGAACCTGATGCCCAGCCTGTAGAGGCCACTACCCAATAAGGAAGTCCAACAGGCTTTCCTCAGGATTACTTTGAATCAACCAAGTGTCAGCTGGGGTCAAGCAGGGGTTGTCAACTCTCCAGAAGTTTGTGAACCAAGTTGCTTACCTGCAACTATGGTTCTTCAGCATGGGTCTGGCATGGATTCACAAGTTCATGAATATTCCCAGTCGTCCAGCTGGGAATCCTCAGTAAAAGAAAAGTTTAAAATGTCACTTACAAACAGTATTTCTCCTTTAAACCAATCACTGTACTCTGTCATACTACCCCCAGCCAATGACTGCCCTCTCCTTAAGCCCCTCTGGCAGCCATCTTCAGATTTGTTAAGCACGTACAGTAGCAGTATGGCCAAAAGAGGCGCAGAGGGGGGTAGGTGGGAGGGTGTGCATGTGACTCCATGCCAGACCGAACCTAGAGACCAATAGTTACAGGTAAGTAAATTGTTCCTTCTCCAGCACGGGGTCTGACATTGATTCACATGCTCATGAATACATAGCAGTACCACATTACACAACCACGGGAGGTGGCAAGGCTCAAAAGAATCAAAAAACGTACCTCTGGAACAGACTCACCTCAAGCGAATGGGTTGCGTAGCACTGCTTGGATGACCCTGGACTACCATGCAAATGTCCAGCAGGGGCACACGAGCCAGGAACGCCCTCGATGCAACGATTGCTCTGGTGGAATGGGCTCGGACTGTCGGGCAGCAGTCAGTTGGCCAACCAATGATAGTGATACAGTCAGAGAGCCACCTGGAGATGGAAGCCTTGGACAAGGCTGGTTCACAGGACCAAAGTTCAAACAGTTGAGATGTCTTCTGTAAACTGTTAGTGTGCCGCGTAGAACTTCAGAGCACGAGCAACGTCAAGCGAGTGCAAGGCCCTTCAGCCAGTGATGAAGGCTTCAAAGAAATACAGGTAATAAAGGCTGGTTGAGGTGGAATATGGACGGAAACTTGGCATGAAGGAGGGGTGCTTCCGTAGCACCACTCTCGATTCGTGGAAAGCCAGATATGGCTGTTTGAAGGATAGGGCCTGGATCTTGACCACTCTCCTGGCAGAGGTGAAGGCCACAAGCAAAGAAGATTTCCACGAGAGGAAGTTGAAAGGGGCCTGATGAATAGGTTTGAAGGTGTCTCCCATGAACCTAATCAGCACTACGTTGAGTTCCCACGCCGAGGCAGGAGCCTTCAGCAGCCGGCAGGAAAGATCGAAACAGTCCTTTGAGGAACTCCTGGACGAGACAGTGGGACCAAAGAGACGATCTTCCTGGAGACCTGGTGTAGCGGTAGATAGCCGGCAGATGCACTTTGATAGAGGTGTGAGCCAACCCTGCCCTGGCCAAAGACAACTAGTATGGAAGAATCTGCGGGGCCGTGACCATCAGAGGGGTGATCTTCGGCACCACGTAGCAAAACGCTTCCACTTTGACCAGAAGTTAATGACGCTCTGACCTTGGCAAGGACCTCCCGGTAATCTGCAAAACTCTAGTGCTGCAGGAGCCAAGACCTCAGGTTCAGCGATCCTGGGTTGTGATGCAGGATTGAGCCTCCTTCTCTGGTGAGCAGATCTGCAACCAATGGCAGCTGGACCAAAGCACTGACCGGTTGAGAAGGTCCGGGCACCAAATTTGCCTCGGCCACGCCGGGGCGACAAGTATCATCCTGCCTTGGCAAGGAGTTGACGGATAAGCAACGGGGGTGGGGAGGGAGAGAGCACAAGTACAAAAACAGGCCTTCCCACAGAAAGGAGAATGCATCCCCCATGCTCCTCGTCCGGCATAACCTGCTTGCAAATTTCTGGCATTTGGAGTTCAATGTCACAACCAGATCAATCTTGGGCCTGCCCCACTTGATATAGATGCGGTCCACCTGGCCTGCCGAAGTTCCCAGAGCGCAACTCACTGCTGAGGGAGACGGATATGGTGCTCTTGACACAAACAGCCAAGTGCCAGAAGTTCTGCGCCTCTTTGGAAAGCGCTGGGATCGGGTGTCCCCCACCCCCGCTTCCTGATGTAGAACATTGTGGTGGTGTTGTGCATTAAGATCACCACCTTGACCTTCGAAGACGGAGGGAATGACTTGAGGGCCCAGAAAACTGCCTGCAGCTCCAGGCCATTGACGGGAGATCCTGCTCCTCTGGCAGCCACAGGCCTCGGGCGTGCAGATGTCCGGTGTGGGCTCTCCAGCCCTTCAGGGATGCATCTGTGTTGACGGTCTCCTGCTAAGGTGGGGGGTTTTGAAACCCTGTGCCTTGGGCGATAGTTTACGTCCCGCTACCTCACCGCCCGACAGTACTCCTCGTCGAGAGCGATCTTTGCCGCAAAGCTCCCAGACACTTGTCTCCAGAGAGCATCCAGGAACTCCTGAAGAGGCTGCATCTGTATTTTGCATAGCCGAATAAGGTTGATGCAGGACGACATGCCGAGCAACGACTTGATGGTCTGCACGGTGATGGTCTTCAGTGACAACAGCCGTCGTACCTTCCGTAGCATGGCCGCTATCCTCTGAGGGAGACGCCAAGCAAGGGACTGTTGAGCCTGGCTCCTAGGTACAGCACATTCTGCGATGGCGTAAAGCTGGCCTTCGGATAATTGACGGAGAACCCCAGAACTGTCAGCAGCTGGACGGTCGTCTTCACGTGTTCGACGGCTACCTCTCCAATTGGCCCGGATGAGCCAGTCGTCGAGGTACAGGTACACGTGTATCCCTCAGACACAGATGGGCCGCCACAGGTGCCAGGCACTTCGTGAACACACTGGGAGCTGAGTTTAGGCCGAAAGGGAGGGTCATGAACTGGTAGTGCCTTCACTGCACCACGAAGCGTTGTAACTTTCGATGCTTCCTGTGAATGGGGACGTGAAAGTAGGCGTCCTGCAGATCCAGGGACTTCAAGAAGTCTCCTTCCTCCAGTTCGAAGAGCACATGCTGCAACGTGACAATCCTGAATTTGAGAGTTTAGGTACTTGAGACGCTGCAGGCCGAGAATGGGCATCCAGACGTTCCCCCCCCCCCCCCCCCCGTCTTCTTTTTGACAAAGTATCTCGAGTAGACGAGTCGCGTTGGAACTAGCTCGATCGCCCCTTTTTTAGCATGGCTCGTTCCTCCTGCAGGAGCCTAGGGATGTGATGCTACTGCCGTTCATCGGAGGGATCCGTGGACACTTGCTGAAACTCCAGTGTAGATCAGTGGGCGAGAGCATCCAGCATCCATCTTTTGATGGAGATCTTTTCCCACTCGCTGATGAATCTTGTCAGCCAGCCTCCCACTGGGGGCATGGGTGGGGCGCAACATCTTAACCGGTTCAGTCCTGCACTGGCACATGCGTTCCACCATGGCCGACAACAGCTCTGACCACCTACTGGAACAGACACTGTAGGCCTCTTGAATCGTGGACCAGGAGGGCTGACGTTATGAAGAGGAGCCTCCACCAAAACCCTCTGACGATCTGATAGACTTTCCACCGGAGGCGCGAAAGGAAGAGCAGTGCTGTTGGGAGTACCAAGGGCACAAGCCGTATCTGTCTTGATGGACTGCAAGGACTCAGACGGCCTTCCCGAAGAGGTTCTCGTTGAAAGGCATGCCCAGTAGCCTCATCTGAACCTCCTGGCAGAAAGTGTCTTCAGCCAGCCTCGACAACGGAGGCAGGCACCGTTCCCCATCTGCCGGAAACCTGTGTCAGCTATGTCCAGGGTTCACTGTGATGGCATGGCTCAACGCCACTTCACCTTCCTGGAGGACTGCGATAGCTTCCACCTGCTTGAGTCGGGCCCAGCTTGTACCACAGTTCCCCGGCATACCTGGCCAGAATTGGCAATGCATTGGCTGCCTTGATAGTAGACGCAAGAGTAAATGACCTTCCTCCCCATGGCGTCCAACTTTTTTCCCCCCTCGCTGTCCGGAGGGACTGAGGTCGATGAGGGGTTGTCGACCTCTTCCTTGCAGCTGCCAAGACTATAGACTCGGCAACGGTTGTGACCGTAGGCACGTGGGTGCCTACTCTGGCTCCCGCTATTTTTCTCCAGCCTATCCCGCTTGTCCTGGGCCGATCAAGGATTCTTCAGGAGAGCTAGGCCTTCCGCCCACAAGTCATCCAGGAGGGGCACTGCCATGATGGTCTTCCTCTTAGCCTTGCGCCGCTGGTATAGGAAGCCCTCCTTCTTGGTCCCTTCAGTCAGCTGGAAAAGCTCGGAAGCTTTGGCGACCATGGCTTGAAATGACCCCACCTCATCTGGTGGGGACACCTTCGGTTGCAGTGTTCCGCCCACCGGGACAATATTGTGCTGTGTCCGCTAGGCAAGAATTGGTGTAATAAACCTGTGGGAGACTACACAGCCCTGGTCTTCTTGGTATTGGGTAACCCACCTTATGGTATAGACCTGTACTACACAGGTTTGTAGTGTGATTGAGCAGCCAGGCTCATCTCAAGAGGGTTAAATGTGAGCTGTAGCAATGCAATCCACAAATCCAAGTAGCCAAGTAACACTTACACTCAAGGTTTAGTTATTTAACAGTAGTTAAAAGTAGTTTAAGCACTCTTTAAAAAGGGCAATACAGGTAACCATCACATATACCTGTAAATACTGTTTCCAGAATCCACACAAAGATAGTAGATACTCTTTAGAGATGCTTCTTACACTTCCTAGACCCTGAGGTGACTTCACTAACTAGGACAGTAATGGCATTTATATATCACTAGTACACATTGTACAGGTTCTCAGAGCATGTGAGCACTATCTTCGAATGAAGTCTAGACACAAACGTTTCCCAGCAAGAATAGTTAAAAATCAAGTTATCACCTCTGAGGGACAGTAAATATCAAAGTCAAATGGACTAGAAGCAGGGAGCCAGGACAGCCAAAGTCAAATGGAGCACAGTCTATGGAGCTGAGGCACTACTTTAAAGTCTTGCACAAAGTTAGAGAGTTTGTTGAACTAAAATCACTGTAGGGTCACAAGTTGTTACACGTGAAGGGTAGAGCTGAAATCAACTCTAGCAAAGTAGCTACTGCAAGTCTCAAGTAGGAAGAACAAAGCTAAAGACACTGAGGTAAGTACCCCAAGTCAGAACAGTACCTTTGGTTAGAAGACTGGTCCAGCTTGCTTAGGTCAGGTTGCAGTGATGCAGATCCTGGGTCTCAGTCGTGGGGACAAGAGGGAGAACGTCTGGAGGACTCCTGCGGCAGCAATTCAGAGGTCGGTGGCATCTACGGGCCGTTTTCAGATCAGCAGCCCTTTGCAGTTTCAGCACTGGGTAAACAGCACCACCGTGGATCTTGGACACCGGTTGGGCTTCCTTCACTCTGGTGAGGGGACTCAAGCTCTGGTCAACCTGATTCTGGAAGGTACTGGGGAAGGCTCAACTTGGCCAGATTGCAGACGTTGCACTAGACTATGGATTTCTCGACCGCTGGCACTTGGTTCCTGCAGCAGTCAAGTACAGCCAGTGGGGGGAAGATGGTCCAGTGGAATTCGTCTCGTGGTTAGTTGGTCCCACTAGGAAAAAAGTTGTCTCTTCCGGAGCAGCAAAGTTTCTTCACGGTTTCTTCGTCGGGTTGTTCTTCCCAGTGGTCGTCAGTTTTCAGTCCCAAAACCCTCACCTTTTAAGCAGGTTTCTCACATTCATGCACATCCTAACTGTCACTTAAACAGCAGGGTGGCAAGGACAGGCAGCCAGGACTGGGTGCATTCAGGCATTCATAAAGAAAGGACAGTGGAGTTCCCAGAACCTCCCTCACTTCCTACCTTTACAGACACACTGGAGCAAGAGGCGGGTTTCAGTACTGAAGCCCACCAAAAGCAAAATGAACACAGTACTCAAAATTGGCTTGGCACACAGGGTAAAACCCAAGCAAGGCCTCCCAAAACAGAAAAGGGAGGACTGGGCCATTTTGACAAAATGGTCACCCATGGATGCTATACTGTAGCTGAGGATTCAGCCTGCAGTAGAAAAGCACAATTGTAGGAAAATTAAACCACTGCCACCAGCCATTTACAGTGGTGAGGGTAACAACATTTTTTAGGATAAGGGGCTACTAAGTAACCCCGCCCAGCACTCCACATAAGATGGTGTGCTGGACCTACAAAGCGAAAAAGGTAAGTAAAGTCAATTTCCCTTTACTATTCTTGAGAACCGTAGTCGACAAGAAAGGTATGTAAACCTGAAGGTGCTGTGTGTCACCATACAAAAAGTAGATGCCTATGAAAGGGTTCACTCATTCCAGGGTTGAAATTAAAAAGTCCTAAGAATCTGAATACTCCGACATCTGTCCCAGTGGCCATCACAGAGGGGTGGGGGAGGGGGCACCTGGGTGCAGAAGTTGGAGATTGCTCTTTTTAGCCAGAGGCTGATCCGGAGCCACAGGGGCATGCAGCATCCTCTTCTGGATTTCTGACACCAGCGTGTGTAGGGTTGAAAGGATGTCCAGGGATACATCTCTTGGCTGATCAGGCTTGGCGGGCTCACTAGGCCCTGCATCGCTGTTGCCTCATCTTCCTCCACGTCCTCGTGGACCGTGTGCAGGGACTCCCGATCCTAGTAGTCTGAAGATGAAACCATGTCTTGGGGGTACAGCCAGTAGCTGGCCTGGGACTTCATTGCCAGTCACCCCTTTGTTGCACCCTGTGGGGTCTGAGCCGGGCTTAGCGACGCCATCCTCTTCTCCGGTGTGCCAGCAGACAGCGCTGCTATCCCAGATGAGGCTTGCCCCCGAGGCAGGAGGAACACCCTGGGCGCAGTAAGGGCTACCTTCACGGGGTCAGCCCCTTTGGCTTTCGAGGGAGCGGCACCACCAGTTTAATTGTCGAAGAGGGCTGCCATCTTTTCCTCCACCTTAGGCTTTGCTGGCTTCTCCCGCAGCTTAGCCGGGTTGGGCCACTATGTTGCTCGCGCCCTGCCCATCGAGGGACCACATCCATGCTACAACCCCAACGGAAACAGACTTCCGGTGCCCTCGTCTCGGGCCCCGACAGATGGAGCGTTCTAAAAGGACTTAGAAGCCTGTTCGTCGGACCAGCCAGTCCTGGGTGAGACATTACCCTGCTTTGGGCACGGGGCAGAGGCCTTATTCTCTTGGAGAAGCAGAGGCAGAGCTTGCAATGTCGGTCTTTGTGGTCCGGGTGAAGGCAGTAGATGCATTGAAGGCCTTTTTCGTCCACAAACACGTTCCGCAGTCCGCACCTATTGCGTATCTTGAAAAAGGATTTGCTTCCTTCTCCTCCGTCATGGTTGGAGATGCAGAGTAGTCCCGATGTCCTTTCTGGAAACTTCGATGAAAACTCGACGATCCTTGCACTTGAGGGGAGTTGAAATTCAGTGACTAACGTGTCCCCACTTGCCGGCAGATGGAGAGAAGAGCACACAGGCTCTTTTTGAATAAATTAACTTTTTCCGTCGAAAAAGCACAGAAAAAGTAAAATAGCTCACCGAGCAAAATTCAAGGACTCCAAACACTTGGACATGCGGTAAAAATCTGAAGATGGATGCGAGAAGAGGGGCTTAGGGAGAGGGCAGTCATTGGCTGGGGGGGCAGTATGCGAGTTGGTAGTAGATCTCCTTCCTCGGCTGGGGCCTCCCTCTGGAACAGCCTCCCTGAAGCTTGAGGAGAACCATCTCCAGTTCCAAAAGCACCCCAAGACCCTCCCCTTTGCTTCCGCTTCCTCCTATCCCCTGCTGACCCCCTAGCTGAAACTGCACTTGTCACCTGGCTACTCTGACCTCAGGCCCAGGTCCACCCCCCCCCCCCCGACCCCAGCCTGCTGCACACCTGCACTGCCCCCCAGGCAAACCCTGCACTTGGGGCTGTTTCTGTATCCCTACAACCCCCACCAGCTCCTGACACTTGATGTCTGCACTCACCCCTGCACTTGCCACAAGCTGGCCGCACTTTTTACCTATTGTTTTTATTCTATTTATTTTTCTACTTTTCATCTTATGTACTGCACTGTCACATCCCCTTTCCCCCTCCGCTTACCTCTTGCACTCTCCCCTTCCACCCTCACCGGCACTTGTGCGATCTCAAGGTCACCTTGTCTAGTAAGATCGTCGTCTCAGTCTTCCCTCTGTTCCCCCCTCAGCCCTCCCCCCACCCCCCTCTCCATTGCCTCGTTGCGCCTTGAACCCCCTGGGTATAGGCGCGTTATAAATGCCATATATCACTCAATTCTTGGACCAAACTCTCAAAAGGTAGAGTGGCTGGCAAGTCAGGCTTACACTCAGGAGAGAGGGTTGGTGTGAAGTAGAGCCAACAAAAGTGTGTCAAGGAGCAGAGATCCACAAAAGGAAGTAAAAAAACAAACTACTGCCAAGTAAAAATCACATGTGGTACCTTCACCACCTGGTAAACTGGGTTGGCCATTTAATATAAAATATAGTTTGGCATAAGTATATGGGCCCAAGTAGTTTTGAAGTAGATTCACAAGCCTTAAAATGGATAAGATACATTAAGATTTTGGAACCCATCCCCACCTTTCACATTGTTTGGTGTGTTACAGGTAGGTGACCTTATCAAGAAGAGTTTGTCAAAAAGAAAGTTGGCAGTTAGTCCTCCAGCTCTGGAGGGTGTACACAATCGGTCCCCAGGTGACCGCAGAGATGGCTCCTGGCCCAGGCTTCTCAACCTATGGCCCGATACAGGCTTCATAAACTATGGCCCATAAGATAGCTTCTTTTAAAACATTGGCTTTAAATCCAAGGCAACAGATGGGGCACTTAGAGAATTTTATTTAACAACCCCCAGACTCAGAATTGCGGAACCAACATCTGCCTTGGGACAGGGAATCTATGGAGACAATGTGGCTCCTCATGGACAAAGTTAAGGAATGTTCATATGCTGCAGGCTTCCACCGAGGTTAGGTCAGTCCTTTGCAGAGATCCCCAGACACAGTGAAGTGCGGTCAAAATTTGGTTCCAGCAGGATCTTATTTATGGTGAGGCTGCAGCAGCATGTTGGCAATGACTGAGGAGAGCTGGGGGGATGCTAGCAAAGTTTCCAGCAATGACTCATTAAGGCAGAGGTCTTCAAACTGTGGGGCGCCCCCCCCCCCCCAGGGGGGGTAGGGGGCGCGGCCGCATCCCAGGAGGGGCGCCAGAGCCCAGCATGAAATGTAAACAATTTTTTATTTTTTTTAATTTTTTTTTTTAGATTTGTGGAAATGGGAAGGGGCATCTCATGGTCAGACTGGACCATAAAACGGTCTTTGGCACCAATGAAAAAATGCCCAGCAGTTGCAAATGGATATTCAGTCCTTTAATCACAGACTGTTTGAATAGTACCCAAGGGGTTGTTTTTTGTTCAAATGTAAACAAATTGTGATATTTAAAGAACATTTATTCAGCAACAATGTTCAAAACTACTAGCTGCATAGTGAAGTAACTCCTCAAACTGGCCCACATTGCCCAAAAAAGTGGCCTATTTTGACTGGCCTACACTCGCATTTTGCGTTTTTGGTACGGTCATCGCCCTATACACCAGTCCAAGCCTGCTGGCTCATCCATAATGGGTGAGGGTGCATCCACCCACTGGCCACCTCACCCATTATGGAGGAGCCGAGGAGCCAGCCCAGTGAAACACTGAGCACTCCCTCAGCTGCTTTTTCCATCTGAGGGGGTGCTCCTGGGCTGGCTGAACTGTCAAAGGGAAACACTGTTTGCCTTTGACAGTTAATTTCCCCAGCCGCACATTATCACTGAGCCATGCAACGCTGGGGGTGTTTTGCTTCGCCAGCCTTTCATAGCTCATTGGAAATGCTGGCTGGGGCACTGCATGTATGTATGTGGAGGGGATGCTCCTGCGCTTCCTCGCACTTACGGGCAGAGCAACCTGGAGTGGGGCCTTTTAGCAACCATGCGCAGGCCCCTGCAGAAGGTACGTTTATGGTGATTTATTTTTTATTTAAATGTGTATGGATGTGTGTATGCTTGTGTTATGGGACTGTGGTGGTAGCTGGATGGGCGGCTGCACTGGGATAGTGGTGGGAGTAGCCCAGGGTCTGTACTGGGAGTAGGGTGCAGTGACGGCACACAAGTTAATAGCGATTTCTAAACACTGCCCATCTGGCACTTTTGGGGGGGCTCGGCCTGCCCAAACTTTGCTCATGGGGGGGGCTCAGGCCAAAAAAGTTTGAAGACCACTGCATTAGGTGATGTCAATTTCCTGGGAGGTGCAGGCCAAATGTGCTGGCATATATTTAGGGCAGAGGCATTATAAAAAGGCAAGAATTGTAACTAGCTACAGTGAACTGTTGGTGACCTGACATCTTTTAGATTCTCTCATGCGTTACCCTACAGAACTGAAGGTAAATAGCAAGGCATTGCACCCAATAGCCCATTATTTTAAAAAATGTCAAACACTAGACTTTGGAGCTGCAGCCTTCCACGAGCCAGTTTGAATAACTATTCACACATCTCTACTGCAAGACAAAATAATCAAATCCACAATCATCAGTGCACAAATAAAGTATGCATGAAATCAGTACAGAAGCATAGCTGCAGAGCGCAGCTATGCTTCGGTACCCATTTCATGGCCTGCAGCCCAATGGATCAAACCTGTAGTGACATTTTCAATAAAGAGCCCTCAACATAACACTTACTTCCAATGCACCACCCTGAACCTTTTTGATGCCAATCATTTTCAGCTGAAGCAAATCGTCGAGCAGCATGACAGCCTCCACCACCATTTTGGAAAATAAATCCTTCTGTTGGGCGATCATCTTGGAACTCAAGGCTGTAGAGGCACACTGCTCCAGCAGATGACGCTGTTCTCTGTCAAAAAACAAAGCACATAAGAGGCTGATTGGTCCATGAATTAGGATCATTTTGTCATCTTAGAATAATGCTGTCTTACCCAGGAATATAATAGCCTCACAAATTAAAAAGATAGTTACATTCAACGTCTCGTATAATGCACCAACAACCTGCTGTGGGAAAGCATTATGCAACTGTGTTTTTCCTTTGTATCAGGTCTGTATAATTGAATTGCAAGCATTTTATTTTATTTAGCATATCCGGCAGAGACTCTGACCAAGCCCTTTTCAGGTGTAGTTTTGAATGGAGGCGACCTGTTTATATTGTCAATCCTCTTTCTATTCTGCAGTATTCATCTCCTTGCTCTTTATGGTTTCTTCTCTCCTCTGCATACTGTCCCCGCTTGCCTTTTCTCCATTTATTCTGTTTCTATTCCTCAAACGCAACATTTACCAGTTTTGTTTGTGCACTTACTAACATTTGACACCCTTTTTTGAAAAGTAAGCATCTAAAAAGGGGGCAAATGCATTTGAAGCAGCACTGTTGTGCATTTCAGTGGTTTACATATGCCAGCAGCCCGACCAAGGTTTCTATAGAAGGCAAGCAACTCATCACATACAAGTGCAACTTACTTTTTATCTTCTTTCTTCACAGTTACAGCAATATCTTTGATCTTATTCACAGCCTGTCGAATACAAAAAGGTGCTTTTTTCAAAAGGTTTAAACCTGATTACTTTACCAAAACATCTCTCATAAAGCAAAATATATACATACATCTTACCTCACTAGCATACAAACATTTGACTTAGCAATGAGCTAGCATTCTCCGATATGTGGCTAAGAACCAGCAACTACTGAAGAGAATACCTTGGTAGAATTGTGAGCAGCAAGGGGAAAAAACAAGCAAATCAACAGCCAGGGGGGGAAGATAGTCCTCCATCCGCTATAAGCGCATTCCACTAAAAACAACATCAAACCATTAGACAAGACTAATAAAACAAACTACTTCCAACAACTCTGTAGACTAGGATCAAATCAAAATTCATGGCAACATGCATCTACACCTTCATATCGTAAACTGATCTGGCAAACCCAGCAAATATGAGGCTTACCACACATTTCATGTTTATTCCCATAAAAACAGGCCAATACTCGAGGTGGCGCTGTGGAGCAGCCCAAGATGGCTGCCTAGCCTTTCAGCTCCGTGCGGCCTTGGCATTCATCTGCCCCCATCTGCGGTTCCCGATATTGTGAAGGACTATCGGCCGAGTTGTTTCTGCCACTGCACTGGACATTTTGTGCGATTTTGGTCTCGATCGGCCCACCTGGGACCTGGCTGGCAGCCCCGTCGGATTTGGGCCTAGCACTCTACCGGGCCCCGGCAGTTGGCTAACATCCGGCCCTCCCGCCTGGCCTGCCTCACTCCTGGGTCCCCTCCCCGCTCCCGCTGCCCGCCGCTCTGAAATCACGGCGAGTGCCTTGGGCTCCTGCTGCGGACGCCGCCACACTGTGTATGCCACCTGCTGCGTCAGTGATCATCGCGACCCCCCCCGGCGCTGACTACACGGAGGATCCCATTGTCCCGCTGCCGCGGACCAGGTGAGCGGGGGCTGGAGCGGTGGGCGTCGAGACCTCTGCCCGCTGTCTGCGACACTGCGGGTCTGTACCGTCATAAGGAAGTGACCCTCACCATACTGTCTGCCCACTTTTATGCTGACAGTGTCGCCGCCTCTGCCCGCGACCCCCTAAGAAAGATCCCGCTGGCACCCCCCACGCAACCTGTACACATAAGGAGGCCGCGATCGCTCGCCATCACAGCCTGGCCACTCCACTGCTGACTCTCCGCTATCCACGGCGATCCCCCACCTGCCTCTAACCGCCTACCGCCACCGAAGGACACTGCGTTTGAGCCTGCCGGCCCTGGCCCATCTCGGCTCTCCATCCTATCCATAAGTGGGCCCTCACTGCAACCGTGCCCACCACAACGACAATGCCCAGCAGAAATAAGGCAGGGGCCCAAGGAGGTACAATGGACAAATACACTAAAGCAGTCCCTCGAGATGAGCCAGCCAGCACATCATCGCCACAGGACGAGCCAGACTTAACCCTGCTCCGTGCGGTGGAGGCCCCTGACCTCACCCTACTAATGGAACCCATGGCTAAAAATGTTGCCTCCTTCCAGGAAAAATTAGACGACATCAATGCTAACGTCGCCTCGCTTAAGGCTCGAGTGGACCAGGCAGGATCGAGGATCACCGAAGCCGAAAATAGGATCTCGGTGAACGAAGATATCACCGTGCTCCAGGACACTAGCCTCCCGAACGCGTGACATGAAAGGAGTCAAGGCGAAGTGTGACGATCTGGAGTCACGCTCCTGTAGGAACAACTTGCGCATTATTGGGGTCCCCGCAAATGCCCTCAAGGGGCGGATGGAGGACGCAGTGGAGAAACTTAAGGACCTACTGGATGACACTGCTCTCTCTGTATTTCACGGTCGAGCGGGCTCACCGGGCCCTGGCTCCACGGCCTAGACCCGGCGTCATCCCCAGACCCATTATCGCCAAGATTCTCAACTACCACGACAGAGATCTCATCCTCCCCCTGTCGCGGGAAAAGGGAGACCTGCGATTTGAAGCCCATATGGTCTGAATCTTCCCGGACTTCTCGCTGGTGGTGCAGCAGGAAAGGTGCCAGTTCCTAGGCGTCAAAAAGCTGCTCAGGGAGCGCAACGTCCCCTACGCCATCCTGTTCCCGGCACGACTAAAGATTACCCATGATGGTAAGATCTTCACTGTCCCTGACGAAGCGGTGAAGTTCATTGAACTACATATACCTCTCCCCGTGCCGCGAGCCAACCACACGCCATAGACTACACAGCCTACGATGTTCTCAAAATGTCCACGGTTCCATGACTTTTGATGTGTTGATGGCAACCCCACCGTGTCCACTCAATAACTGCGGCCTCTTGCCATGTGTATGCAGGCCACAGGCTAGCTCCTACATTGCTTCTTTGCCTTCTCCCTCACCAGGCCCCAGGAGCTATCCCTGTGCCCTGCTCTCTTGTGATGTCATCTTGCCAGAGCGTCTTCTCTGGTCTCGGAGGCTGTCTACGATACCTGTTTTACCGCAACAATACACTCGGGACAGCATCTGCTGCCCCACATCAAGCCACACATGCCGGCCGCACGGCACCAGCGCCCCCGTTGCAGTTGCAATGTTTGCTTTCACTTTTATTTTGTTCTTCCTATTGACTGGCCCCTGTTGGGCTAGGATGTGGCCCTATCCACGCTGGATCTTGTCCTCCGACCTTTGGTTCCCAGTCAGAGCAGTCCCAAGGGGGTTCGGGTGTGTTTTGGGGTGGGGGATCTGCACTGCATGTTGGGGTTGGGCAGTGAGGAGGGGGGGGGGGGGGGGAGGCGTAATTGGGGTTGTGTTAACAGTTAAAAACATGGCTGAGAGACGCATGACCTTAACTCAACACTACTGTGCACACGGCAGGTGCATGAGGGACAATCTTTACGAATACTACTACTGGGATGTTCCATAATATATTGCTATGGCGCTAAACATTGTCACATGGAATGTTCGTGGCCTAAGCAATTTCACTAAGGCCCGCAGGGTAACTGCCTATGCCCAGAGACATGGCACCAAAATCCTCTTTCTCCAAGAGACCCACGCTCTCGGGCGCCTAGCAGCATGTCTCGCCCCCACATGGGGCAACAACAGATTCTACACGAAGTACTCCACCCAATCCAGGGTGGGTCCTAATCCATAGTCCAGTTTTCCCTGCGCTCCAGCCATATTGACTCTGAGGGTAGATACGTGATCCTCCATTGCTCACTCGCTAATATGGAATGCCTCCTAGTGAACACATATATGCCCCGAACTTTGATGCCCCTGAGTTCTTTGATGCCATCACCACCACGCTTCTGAAATACATTGGGATTCCCATCATCTGGGGCGGGGACATGAATTTGATCCTAGACAAAGACCTGGATAGGTCCGGGATGACCCGCAGAGCCCCGTCACGCGCAGCCCACAGGCTACACGCCCATATCGACACACTGGATCTCAGAGATGCATGGAGAGCTCTCAACCCACAAGTTAGAGAGTACACTTTTTACTCATCGGTACACGATGGCCTCTCCAGGATCGACCTGTTCCTCATATCGAGCTGCATGATGGGCAGGGTCATGGAGACCAAGATACTACCACGCACACTATCGGACCATTCACCGGTAACACTCCAGATAACACTGGGACACGATCAGCCCCCCCCCCCGCTCCTCTTGGAGATTAAGTCGGAGGCCCTGCAGACAGTCTTTAAAGCCGATATCTTAGCTGACATCAACACCTTCTTCGAGTGCAACAACAGTCATGACACCTCCGATGGAGTGCGCTGTGAGGCATTCAAGGTCTTCAAAGGGATGTGCATATCTAGAGAGGCTGCGGTCCTCAAGGCCATAAAAAATAGCTTGCAACAGTCAGAAGCGAAATTAAAAGAGCTTGAGAGGGCATATGGCACCTCCCCTTCCCAGACTGCACTGGCACAGATTAGAGCGGAATTAGAAACATTCGAGTCCCACGCCCAAAGAGGTTCGGTACTTCACCCGCCCTGTGGCGGCCAGGAAGTATGGTGAGGGGGATAGGCTGGGTAGAACACTGTCCAGACTGGTCCGAACTGAGGGGGGCAGGAATCGCATTGATTGCGTCAAGGACACACGAGGCACCATGTGCTGGTCCGACCAGGAAAACCTCGGGACATTCACCACATTCTATACGACCCTATATGGCCCACAGCAAGAACACAGCCTGCAAGACACCGACGCCCCATTAGATCAGATTCCCATGACCCTCCTCTCTCGCGCGACCACCCTCGATGCAATAACCATGGTCATCTCGCACTGCCCCAGGGGCAAAGCGCCAGGCCCCCGACGGCCTCACCTCCGAGTTTCATCGGGTGCATGTAGCCATTCTGGCACCCAGACTCCTGGAGGTGTGGAACGAATCCCTAGAGTCAAAACATCCAACCCCCATCCATGCGTGAGGCGCTTATAACTATTACCCAAGCCAGGCAAAAAATTGGACGAATGTGGGTCTTATAGGCCCCTTTCTCTAATCAACACTGACAAAAATATTCGCCAAGATCATTGCCAATAGGTTTCTCCCCATTATGCCCCACCTAGTCCACCCCGGCCAGAGTGGCTTCGTGCCCGGCAGATCCACCGCCTAAATATCAGTCGCCTGTTCAATGTTCTGGCTAGAATTGACCCCAACGCACAGGACGTGGCAGTCACCCTCGATGCCCAGAAGTAATTTGATATGGTGTCCTGGTAATACATGTGGGCGGTGCGCCACAAAATGGGAATTGGCCCACGCATGAGGTCGTACATCAAACTCCTCTACACAAGCCCAGCAGCCTGAGTCCTGGTCAACTCCAGGGCCTCGGCCCCTTTGCTCTCCACAGAGGTACCCGCCAGGGCAGCCTGTTTTCTCCGATACTCTTTGCGCTCGCCATAGAGCCCATGGCTGATAACGTAATGGACAAACATACGCGCAAAAGGTATATGTCTCTGAGATACTCCCGAGATAATTTCTCTATATGCCGACGACGTGCTCCTATATATTAGAGACCCGGCTGCCCACCTAGATCCGATATTGAGACACAACCAAAATTGGCACTTTCTCGGGCTTCACCATAAATTATTCCAAATCCGAAATCTTCCCGCTCAACCTGTCCACTACACGCCCGTCCTGCGAATTCCCCCCTTCGATGGTCACCGGGAGGCATCAGGTACCTTGGAGTGCAGGTGTCCCTCACTAAAGATTCACTGTTGGCTGACAACTATGCGGCTGTGGCGCAGCTTGCTGAGGCTCAAATGTTGAAATGGCGCAGTCTCCCACTCTTGTCGAATCATCAAAATGATTATGGTCCCTAAATTCCTCTATGTCTTTACAAATGCGCCGATCTGGCCCGGAAAGCAATATTTCAGGAACCTGCACGCTGCGTGTGCCCAATTTCTGTGGCACTCGGGCGCAGTTCGTAAGAAATGGCAACACATGACTCTTCCCTATGGTAACAGGGGTTTCACCGCCCCCGATTTTGCCAAATATTGGACAGCTGCGCAGGCCCAACACGCCACATACTGGTACACGTTCTCCGACCACTCCCGCATGTGAAGCTCGAGAAACTAGCGAGCGAGAGCGTTAACACCTCTCCCTCATCCTCCATCACACATCACGCCGACGCCCGGCAGACCCTGTAGCGGCCACTGTTAGGGCCTGGAAATATATCTTGCAGATACAACCTGACCACCACCCGTACTACAAATGGCTGCCCATCTGGCAGTTCCCTGGCCTCAGCCCTACACATAAGCTTTTGATGAAACGCTGGCATGATCTAGGCTATCAGGCCCTGACCGACTGTTACCCTGAGGGGAAGTTTATCACTCCGCAGACGTGGCGCCCCAGACACCTAGGTACTGCATTGGAACTGCTACAATACTACAGGCTGAGGGCGGCGTTCCGTGCCTGGTGGCCCTTATACCCAGATGAGCCTCCAGACTCACCCGAGATCCAGTATATATCCAACTCGGCTGGTGCTAGGGGGAATAGTGTCCGTGCTGTACAAACTGTTGATGGCCGACCCCACAGACGTGCCAATCAAGGCGCAAGATTCGTGGAGTGAGGAGCTGGGCCTCCCCATCATGGACGCAATGTGGGGGAAAATGTGCACACACACTCGGACCACCTCTCTGAATGCCAGGCATAGGTGCATGCAATACAAGCTCCTTAACAGACTATATTACACACCTCAAAGACTGGACAGGTTTGCACACACCCAGGCCCGCACCTGCCCTAAGTGCGGTTCTCCTGCTGCAGATCGTACTCCTATGTTCTGGTCCTGTGATGCGCTATGCCCATACTGGAAGGCCATAATTGAAGCTCTCTCAGACATCACAGCGTCCCGTATCCCTGCAGAACCCCTAGCTGTACTGTTTGGCCTGTGGGATAGCCAGGAGTTGAGGAAAAGGTCTAGGTTTCTCAATGCTGCCACCATAATAGCCAAAAAATGCATATTACAATGTTGGAAGCGCCGATCCCCCCCCCCCCCCCTCGTTGGATGAGGGCCCTCACCTGGACTCAATCGTGCGGGGAGGACTAAATCAATACCCTCCCGCTGGCCTCCCGGCCCAGGAATGTGTGGACAGAATTTTGTACATATTTAAATAAGAAAAAGACGACCTAGAACTATCGTCCTCTCCTCCTCCTGGTGATGTAATCTAACCCACTGCTGTGCCGCTTGGAGCTGGGCAATGGCCCCACCGGTACCTACCTAACATTCCCATGTATTGCACTACTATATATATATATCTGTCACTCTTGCTATGCTGTACAGTGTGTTGATTGTCTGTTCTCTCACCATGCCAATAAAGAAAAGTATTTTTTTTTTTTTTTAAACAGGCCAATACCAAAAAACAAGTAAAATGTGGGAGTGAAAATATTTCTAACAAAAAAAGGGAACTCAGCCTGGACCCCTGCTTCCACCAACACATCTCAATGGATGCACGGGTTTCTATGGTAGCAGTACCAAGCTTGTAGATTTCCATCTTTGTGTGAAATTCTCTCCACCCGCGAGTCCCCAGGTCCTTATTCCATACTCTTTTATTCTGATCATGGGAATCCTTCAGTATTTCTTTATGGAGTCATGCTTTCCTCCAATTTTAAAAAGGCATCTACAATTTAATAAAGCAGCACATAACTTTCTGTGCAGTGTTGCTGGAGGCTCAGAGCTTTGCTGTGATTGTTTTTACTTTACTTGCCAAATCTTGAAGTTAGCTAAGGAAGGTTGATACTTTTTATCTAACCTGTGTATTATTTTGCGAGATCAGCACATCACAACTTATGTGGAGGGCTGTGGGGATCCAATGTGTCCCTTTTCTCGACTCTCTGTAACGTTTTGGTTACTTTAACAGGCTATTTAGGCTGGCGGCAGTGTACCTTTTGCACAACTTTTGGTGACCTTTCATCGCAGGCTGTCTTGGACTAAAGGGACACCAATTGCCCAAAATGGTGGCTGTACTTAAGGTCTAAACAAGATGGTGTGTCCTTCTTACGTCTTATACCCGGTTAGGTGGGAGAGGGTCCTCTTGTTCCTTTGTCTTAGACGGGATACCCCTGCAAAGACCCTTTGAGTGACTGGCAGGACAGACGTGGAGGCAGTCAACCCAAACTCCCCTGTTCTTTGTCCTGCAGTGTACTGGTAGGAACCAGACAGTCATCCCCGAGTTTGAATGGTGCATGGGGGTGTGCAGTCATAATGTCGACATCAATAATGTCGACAGTCAAAATGTCGACAAATTAATGTCGAAAAACAATAATGTCGACAAACAAAAATGTCGACATTATTCGATATTTTTTCGACATTAATTTAGTGTATGCATAAATACATAAATAAATATATATATGATGTGTTGAGTATGAGGGGTGGTTGGGGGGGTGTGGGGGGGTGGCGGGTGAGGGGGGGTTGGGGGGACCCCCCCATAGTAAATACAATTTTTTATTTATTTAATTATTGAATAAATAAATAAAATAAATAATTGGTATGTGTTGAGTATGAGGGGTGAAAGGGTGGTTGGGGGGGTGTGGGGGGGCGGCGGGTGAGGGGGGGTTGGGGGGACCCCCCCCATAGTAAATGATCATTTTTAGGTTATTTATTTATTGAATAAATAAATAAATAAATAATTGGTATGTGTTGAGTATGAGGGGTGAAAGGGTGGTTGGGGGTGTGGGGGGGGGTGTTGGGTGAGGTGTTGATAGTTTTAAGGGTTTATAGTCATAATGTCAAAAAAAAAAATGTCGACATTTTTTTTTCGAAAAAATGACTTTTTACATTATAAGTATAGGATGTCGACATTGTTTTCGACATTTTTTTTCGACATTTTTGTCTGTCGACATTTTTTTTTCGACATTATGACTATAAACCGTGCATGGGATAGGATTGGAGGACTCTTGCCAGGTTTCCAGCATAAATCTAGAGGTCTGGAGCTGAAACCCAGAGTGGACAACGAACTGAAGACTCTGAAGATGAACGAAGGATGACACCAGAAAATTCCAGCTACACCAAGTGCCTGCTGAGTAGCTGCTGTTGTCCCAAGCCAAGCAGCAGGGAAGATCAGAAGAATACCTCCTCCCTTGGACGTATGGGCCTAACCAGTCCCAAGACAAACTGCATTTTGCGCCATCCCTTTAAGAGCTGCGACCTCCGCGGCCTGAAAGTCACCAATACCCTGGGACCTCCACTGCATCAATGTGCCTAGTCTCCTTAAGTGCGGTTTCACCTGAAACCTTGTGGGCAATCCTAAGCCTGCAGTGACCTGACCCAGCTCCCACAAGTAATGTCACCCGAAACGAGGACAGAGAAACCAAGAAAAGTCACCCGCCGCGACAACCATCCTTCTACAGAGCCTGAAAAGGGCACCAACAAAACAGAACCGAGAAGATCCTTTGCTGGCCCGTCCCGTCTGCACGAGAGCCGCTGCCAGATCCACTTAAGTCCCTTTCCTCTCGCCAAGACCGAGAACCCAGTGACCGGGTCTGCTGTCGCCTTACCGCTGGATCAGTCCTGCAGCAACCGTTTCTTCAACTAAAAGGTACCGTCTACCCCCTGGTACAATTTACCTGTGGGTTGTTTGCTCGATTCTGGGGGCTACAGACAGCTAGCTCGCACCCCTCCAGGTCTCCCATAGATCGTGGTGGACATCCCAGTGTACTCGAACCTTGCCTTAAAACACCGGTCCTTGGGTCAAACCTACAAGGGAACACCCAGATTCCTTTGCCTTTGGAAAACTAACGTTACTTACCTGCAATACTGGAAGAGACTCCTGCTGGACTCTGCCATACTGAACCCCTTTCCTGCTTTCCCACCTTTCCTGCTCTGCCACTGGTGGCCCAGCTGAACACCAAGACTCACATAAGTTAGGGTTGGACTCTTACCGGCTGGGATAAAGTTAATTTAGGAACAGTTTGCATGTATGCTTTAGAATGTTTTACTAAGCGATTTGCCACTACAAGTACTATTCTAAAGTTACAACTGTGGTTCACTATCCAAAGAATATCAAAGTTACTTTATATTGTTCTTCTGCTTTGAAGTACTTGTGAATCATCACCTCTGCCTTAGTGTATATAATCAATACCTATTTCGTAAATAAATCCGAAGTGTATTAGTATTTTCTTGGACTAAGTATGCTCAGAGTTCTTTGTCCCTCACTACAGCCCTCCTCCACTCCTTAGATTAAGCCGGGCTGCTCACCATCCTACCAAATCCTTTTGTGGTTCAGGCCTACACTAAGTGTAACCCTGTTCACCCAAACGTGGGCTTTTCCAAGTCCTTTCACATTCAGCAACTTGTGTAAAAACCAACACACAAAGGATTTCTACCATCAGAGGAGCAAACCTACGTAATTCGCAGGGGGCAGTGCCTGTGATAGGATTTCAGAAAGTGGCATTGAAAGGAGATTTCAACTTGGCAGGGCAGTTGGTTACCCCTATATTTTACACTACCCAACGTTAAAATAAAATAGGCTGCAAAAAAATGCTCCCAATTCTAAATCTTACTTTACCTGAAGCCTTAATAGGAAATATAAAACTGTTTGGCAAATTCCGACTTATAAACTTGTACCAAGGAGGCATGAATACAAAACAAATCTGAAAAATCGCTCTTCGTAGAAAACTCAAACAAGCAGCCATTTCCTCGCCTACGTAACATCAAAGCAAGAGGAAAATGCGAATCTTACCAAGAGTTGTACATCACTATGTGAAAAATACGGATGCCATAATATGAAGCCTTAAGGATCTCCAATATCGAGAAAGGAGGGCCTTATGTGCTCCAAGAGAACAGCCTCCTCCAGTGGTATATTAGGTTTAAAAACACAGTAATTCTCAAATACTGGCAGATGAATACCATCAATATCCCATTGTTAAGTGCCTTTTTTTGTGGTTAGTCAACATAAGACTTTGCACAATTTATAACAAAACAAATAACCTTAAATGCGTCACAAAATAAACGTTTATACCATAATATTCCATTTTAGCTAAAAACATTAAGACTTCTAAAAAAAAAAAGGTTTCCTTCCCTGCCGACTATTCCAAAATTCCTCCGAAGGAACCATTGTGAACACAAAAGAAAATGCTCAGCCCTCTTCTGCCTTGTGGCCAAACATGATAATGTTTCATGTTTTGCTGCTCGCCCGAGTTAGAGATTACAGGTACCATCCATCAGGTTTCCTTATCTCTGTAGTTCTCAGGTGTTCAGTTCAAAGGAAACCTCAGACGTCCACCCTCCACTTGGCTTTTGGAAATCTCATGATACGCTAACAAAACCTTGGCGTTTATTGTTTACACTGAAGTTATTAAAAAATGTCATCTCAGTGAATGAGGCCTTCAATAAAATCCAATCATTCTGCATATTTTTTTTTACCCTCAGCGGGTAAAAACTTTTATACAATCAATACTTACAATCAATACAGTAAATACAATCAATACTTTTTCTGTCAGTTGGGACTTCCATAGCAAAACACTAACATCCTGTTTTAACACCAAGAGAAAGTCATTGGTGCCTCTTTCCAACAATATCTACATACAGGGAGTTCTTCTGGGGGCTTATGATAAATCTGTATAACATAACCCTTTCCACTCCGTGTAGGACTGTAGTGATTGTAATCCCAGTTCAAATCGTAGCATGGCCATTGGTAATGAACTTGGCAAATTAAGTACCTTTTTCCAGATTAGACCTTTGATTCGTACCCAATTCACCTTGGGAGCCATTGCATCAGTTTCCATTCCATACAGTAATACCGGAATCACTTTACCCGTATAAAACTTAAGGGGTAATAACGTGCTTCAACTCTTGGATCCCTTTCTTCCACACAAGCTCTGTAGGTTGTTCTGTGAACCCAAAGCTGGTCTGTAAACATGAACTCATTCTCACTAGGTAACCTTTTCACAGGCATATTACTGAGGAATTCAACAGTCAATAATCCCATCCATACAGGTAGTGAGGAAAGGCGTAGTATTTACCAGTTGGGTTGCTGTGCGGAATGCTCTGATGATGATTTGGGGATGTAGACCTTCCTCTACATAGGACTTCACCTGCTTCAGGAACTCTGCAGCCAGAAGGGTTACAGAGGTGGTGCCATCACCTACCTACAATTAAAGAAAAACATTTGAATCTAGTGATGCCCATTAAGTCAGCAGACTAATAGTCCAGCACAAAAACGAACTTTTGAATGACCAAATGTACCCCATTTTCTCATCTTCCAAAATGAGAGAAGGCTGTGTGGATACACTGGGATTTAAAACACAACCGATCTGTATGCAAAGGGCAGAAACGCATATCGGGACAAAAGCATGAACTAATACATCACATAGGGAACTAGATGACCAGGATGAAGATGGGATCAAAACATACTGTACACAAAAATCTACTACAGAACAAGCCCTAGCTCTCTGAACGCATGACAGGGTTTTGTACTTCTAGCATGAGTTTTCATGCAGGCTCCCCACCTTGGAGAGCATCCAATATTCTCTTTAACTAATCCCCCAAAGCCCTAACAAATTAAACAAAAAAATAAATACACACATTAACAAATGAGGGTATTTAGGCTGCAATAAGAAACATTTCCCCAACCCAATACTGCCAGCAAGCCATAAAGTGCCCCGGCTTCCATTCCTACCTCAGCATCCTGAGACTTTGCAATGTCCACCAGTGTTTTTGCAGCAGGGTGCACAACATCAAGAAGTTTGAGAATCGTAGCACCATCGTTAGAAATAGTTGCTTTTCCTAAAGTAGGAGAGTGTTAAAAAATTTTTTAAAAAAAGTTCACTTCCACAAACATACAAACTAAGTCTACATTTTCTGGAATTTCTTTTCTCTCAGATTAGACGCATCATAGGAAACAAAGAAGTTGGTCGTTAAGCACAGTACTAGCCATTCTCTACCCTACTAGAATCAGCATTCTGATGTTCTTGGATAGGCAGGAAAAGCAATAGTACCCAACTCCTTTTCTATAGTGGAACTAATCGCAGTAGGCAGCATCATGCAAACTGGTGTTCGAGCCAACCTGTCTTTTAAACAGTGTTCAGTTGGGGACTCATTTTGCTGGCATGAAACAGTTAGTGTCAAGCTACAATGAAAGCTGCAACTATTTTTAAATTTGTATTATTTTGGTTTAAACAAACCTTTATAAAAATATCAAAAAACAGTGGACGTTTCATCACATTTAACATTCCACGCCATGGAGATTCCTTAAGTGTTTTATAAAACCAAGAAAGAATGTTAGTTTTCCCATGCCCCTATTCCAGTGTAAGGAATTCCTATGTCATTCTCATGCCTGCTAAGATCAGGCTTATGTTTGTACCCATCACCATCCTTTTCAACCAGTCCCTAGCTGATCGTGTAGTACAGTCTTTCAGATGTTTGCTCAAGTGATTGGTTCTTATTGCGATTCTTGCATTCCACAAGCAAATGGCATAGGATTCGCAAGGGTCTTTAATATCACATCTGCAAATTCCCTCATCCTTGCCCAGTTGTCTTCTAAACAGCAGGACTTCCTTTGTAGAAAGCACATTTAAATGTAGTCTCAAGAACAGGTCTCTAGTGCGAGGGCAGGAATTTGGAGAGATACCCAGGGGAGTGGGTGGGGGCGGCGGGGCTTCCTCCCCCCAGTAGGCCTTTTTTCTTCTTGAAACAATGGTTACTATACAGGGGAGACTACTTCAGAGAGCATAGTAAAAACCCAGCTTGTCATCCCTAAAAGTCAAACAAGTGGTCATGGAAATGGCCCATTCCCAACTGACAGGTCATCTTGGGCAGACCAACACCCAAGCCCAAATTTTTAATGTGTTTTACTGGCATGAAATGCATGCAGACATTAAAATCTTTGTTCAGTCATGCGAATTCCGTCAAAAGACCAGTACACATCTACCACCACCAGTCCCCTTAAGCCACTTCCGATCATTGACGTTCTGTTCTTAAGGATTGGTATAGACATTGTAGGCCCCTTGGAAATATCAAAGCTAGGAAACAAGTACATCTTGGTGATAGTCGATTATGCGGCCTGGTATCCAGAGGCCTTTCCCCTTAGAACCAACACCACCCAACAGATTCTCAAACACCTACTCCTATCTTTTTACGATTGGGGTTTCCCAAAGTAGTATTAACACATCAGGGCTGTACATTTATGAGCAAACTCATTGGGGGCCGAGGGGGGAGTCAAACAATTGTTACACATCACTACTCTGAGAATCTCAGTCTATCACCCACAAACAGATGGCCTTGTCGAAAGGTTTAACAAAACACTGACATATTACGCAAACAAGCAGAATAGGATGGCAGAAATTGGGATGAAATGCTACCTTGGTCTCCCATTGCGGTAAGACAAACTCCCCAGCCTTCTACCCAGTTTCAGTTAATTCATGGGTGGGAGTGTTCGGAAGAATTCTCAGAAATGTGCCAATTCCACCTTAGAGCCCTCCAGCTCTTTGCTAAACTTGAACTTTTTTTATTCGGTTTGTTTTCTGTGTATTTCCTTTGGCTATGGAGTCTAACCCACAGGCATCTTCTTTTCATAAGTCACACAGCACCCTCAGTGCAGTGGCACAGTGAAACCTTTTCAGGCTTTCCCCAAGGTTTAAATACCTTTTCTGGGATAAAGTAGTGTTTCCCAGAGAAAGTAAAGTGAAAGACTTTACTAGATAGAAAGTCGCCTTCCTCCAGCTGTCCCAGCACGTGCTGGAGGGTAACCATCCGAAACTTCTGCGCTTTGATGTATTTGTTGAGACGTCAAAGATCCGAGGAAGTACTGAGAGTATACTCCGGAGCCCCAGAGCCTCTCTGGGACGAGTTCCAGAGCCTCTCTGGGACGAGTTCTATCACGCCCTTTCTCAGCATGGCTCGTAACTCCAGAAGCATCTGTGGAACATGGTTTTCTTTCCTGGCCACAGGTGGGAAACAGGGACACTTCCTTTGGAATTCCAGAGTGTGCCCGTGTGCCAGGGCATCCAGCACCCAAAGGTCGGTGGATATGAACTCCCACACGCTGACGGATTTCGCCAGCCGGCCTCCCACCGGGGGTGCTTAGGTGGGGGCCCGACGCCATCGCCGGATCAGTCCTGTTTAGCCGAGGTCTTGCCACCCGGGGCTCCTTGGCGACGACGGTATCCACCGGTCTTGTTGCGGCCTCTGTAAGCTTCCTGCGACGAGGAACGGACAGCTTGTCGGTACGACGATGCACTTCGGCCGAATCCTTGGAGGCACCCTGGGATTTGCCTACGGAGGTCGAAAAGGACGGCCGTCGTTAATGTAGAGTGCCCAATGCACGGGCCGTCTCAGTGTCGGCTTTGATGGCCTGCAGACTTTCGTCCACCGCTTTCCCAAACAGGTTGTTTCCGTCGAAGGGCATGTCCAGTACCCTGGTATATACGTCCTGACGGAAGTCGGTGGCCCCGAGCCAACTGTGCTGGCGCAAGCAAACACTGTTGCCCATCTGACGAAATCCAGCATCAGCAAGGCCTTGCCAATGTGATCCGACGCCACTTCGCCTTCTTGCAGGATTTCTAGGGTTTTTGCCCGCTTCTCGTCCGGCAGAAGTCCAGGAAAAGTGCGATCTTGAACCACAGCTCCCTATCATAGCGGGCCACGATCGCGAGGGCGTTGGCCGCCTTGATGGTCGTCGCTGCCGATGAGGACTCTACGTCCCATTGAGTCCAGCTTCTTTCCCTTGCTGCCCGGCGGGGGAGGGGGGGGGTGGAGGATGACGCTGTCGCCCCTGCCGCTTTCTTCTTCGCTGCCACGGAGACTACGGAATCCGGGGTAGGTTGCGCCCTGAGGCACATAGAGTTCGGGACCCGGTACTTCTTCTCGTACCGGTCTCTCTTCGCAGGGGCAGTGGCCGGGTTCTTCAAAAGGGACAGACCTTCGTCCCATATGTCGTCCAACAGCGGGACTGAGTACCGTTTTTCTTCTTGGCTTCCCGTCGTTGGTAAAGAAATCCCTCTTTCTTCTGTTCCTCGGGGGCACAGCTGGAAAAGCTCAGAGGCCCTGGCGATCATGGTGTGAAAGGAGCCAATTTCGTCGGGGGGAGTGGCGGAGGTGGGACGAGGCGACGGGAGATCCATTCTGTCGTCACCACCGTCAGTCCCCGTCTCAGTCTTATCTCTCGGCGGAGGGGATGGGATGAATGCTGGGTGGGGCAAGGGGGGGGTTTGGGGGGAGGGATGACTCTCCTCGCTCGCCAGCCTCAGACGGTCCAGGCGCCGCTGGATCGTCCGCTGGGGGTAAGGGCAATCTTATCCTTCTCTCCGTACACAGGGTCTGCAAAGCCATCAGGATTTCTCCCGAGTTATCCTGTGGCTTAGGCATCGGTTGCGACGGGAGCGGCGGCTGGGGCGTGGGATCCTCCGCGTGCGGTTCCTCGTCGGCTCCACTGTCGCCCTCTACATCAACTTTGTCGGGATCATTCCCGTAGGCCCTGGCCTCCCCGAACTTCTTGTCCAGGATAGCTTTGATGCCAGCCAGCTCATCCTCAGAGGAGGTATCTGAGCCTGTTAGGGCCACCGTGCCCCCCCCTCAACCTGGGGTTTCACAGGGGTCCTCGATAGGCTGGAAAGAGGATTCCCTCCGGGGTGGCAAGCAAACTCTAGGCCTGGAGATAGTTTCAACTGGGGTAGCCTCCGTAGGCTTGGCCAGGGCCGCCACGACTCCCTCCATCAAGGTCTTAGCCGGGTGAATCAGGGCCTTTACGACCTTGAGGCCTTCAACTTAGGGGGGAGGGTCACCGCCTCGCTCACCCTTTGCTTTCTCCGTCGGGATAGACCGGGGCTTCTCCCGAAGCTTACTCAGGATCTCCAACTTTCAGAGCAAGCGCTGGCTCGTGGATGATGGCGTTGGTGACATAGCGCCCGGCCTGGCAGCCGAGGAGGCCAAACCAACAGCGCTCCTGGTGCCCGCGGATTCACTGTGCTTTGCCTTTTATTGGGTCCCCGTCGCCGGAGCACCCTCTAAGATCTTAGAAGACCGCTCGGACTACTTCGCCTCCAGCTAGTTGGAGTCGTGAACGATGGTCCCTCATGGTCCGGGCGGACATGTTCTTGGTGTGCTTGTCATCCTTAAAGACGTTCTGCAGTCCACATCCTGGGCAGTTCCTCAACAGTTTGGATCCAGTAGGTGTCCCTTGTCCTGGGACATGTCCAAATCAGGGTAGGCCACAAAGGTCTTCCGGAATCCTCCAAGAAGTTGAATTCGATGAAACTCCGCCCTTGAGGGGCGTAGAAGATTCCAAAACGGGTCCTCGTTGATCGGAAGAAAAATCAGTGGAGCTTGAGGCTCGAATTGACCATAAAAAACTTTGAAAAAACGCAATACGCAGTTAAAGCTCGAGCTACAGCACGAGGACTCCCAACACTTGAACGTGCGGTAAAAACCTGAAGAAGGCTGTCAGAGGAGGGGCTTAGGTAGAGGGCAGTCATTGGCTGGGGGCAGTATGACCCAGAGACCAGTGATTGGTTAATAGTAGAAAGAGTTGAGAAACTAAACTGATTTTTTCTTTACTGAGGATTCCCAGCCTGACGACGGGGAATATTCATGAGCATGTGAATCCATGCCAGACCCCATGCTGTAGACATAAAGGGCTACTAGGTAACTCCCAGCACTCTACATAAGATGGTGTGTGCTGGACCTACAGAGAGAAAAATCTTGGGAACAGTAGTTCACACTTGAAAATAAGCATTATGAGAAATCTAAAGGATTTCTCGTTGACACTGCACTGAAGGTGCAGTGTGTCACCATACAAAAAGTATACACCTATTGAGTTCAAAAACAGTGAAAACACAATCCAAATTAGGAAAACCACGAGAGAGCAAAATGTTTCACTCATTCCAGGGTTAAAATTAAAAATGGTCCTAAAGTACAGCAAAAGAGCTGGGGGTCTCCAAGGTTGAAATCACAGAAATGAGAATTCGCCTCAGAGGGGGTTCCAGAATGTTTGAACGGTTTATAAATTTGGTGCCGTTTGACAAATCTGCGTATACGTTTGGAAAAAGATTTTCTACCCCAAAACGCTGCCTTGAGAGCAGCTCTAGGGATACCCAAAAGAGAACACATCACTGATTAGAAGACAATTTAATTGGCTCTCAACCATTGACAAAATTAAACTTAAAAACTGCATCCCTAACATTCAAATGCCTCAACAATTCAGCACCGGGTTATCTGACAGAAGTTCAAAAGAAGAGTTTCTCATAGACCAACCAGAGCAGCCTACACAAACTGCTTAACAGTTCCTCCCTTCAAAAAGACCACAATCGGAGGGAACAGTTTCCCCGTCAAAGCGGCCCAACTGTGAACTCCCTCCCGTCCACCTTAAGGACTGACCAATCTTACACACAAGATCAGATTAAACACCATCAAGTGGCTTAAAGAAAATGTGTAGTTCCAGCAGCACCCATAACCCAGACTGAACTCAGCTGCTCAATTTTGTAACTGCATATGTATTACATGCTGTACTGCTGTATTGACTTGTATCTCTTGACTATGTAACCTCTGTAACTTTGTAAGCTTAAAGTATTCTTTTTTCCGCACCCTGATACCTACGGGTCTGGCACAAGCTAAAAATAAACAAACCCAATCTTTAATGTTTTCGCAATGTTTGGTGGGAAATTTGTCAAGTGGGGGGTGGGGGTTTGGTCTCAACATTTTTAGATGTCTTATAACTTGGTCCCGTTTGAGGAGTCTGCAGATAAGTTTGCAAAAATAAATATTAAAGACCCAACCTGTGCAAAGTTTGAATGGATTGTGTCATGTTAAGTGACTTCAATTCAGCACTCCAACTAAGTCAATGCCTAGTCTGGGGTGCCCAAGGAAAGCCCTTATTTATAGATTTTTATGACAAGTTCATAGATCTGGATGATAAACCCTTGTATAACACCCCTCTCTTTGAATCCCCCTGACTTCACTGAGCCAAGAAGTAGGTTTGTTTTGCAAATTAAAAGATGTATTTGAAAAATTAAATATATATCACACTTTTATGAATAAATTAATAATTGATAGCACACTTACGAATATAATGTTGAGCAACAATGGGTAATGTTACAATTGCACACTCTTTTCAATCAGTGAGGAGTTAGTATACAAAGGATAAGGTAGCAGAGAACACTTATGGTTTCAAGGAAAAGCAATGATGGAAAGAATGCAGCACAGAAATAAACTGATATGGTTTCAACAAGAGATATGATCACTTTTCCTTGTGACAATTCACTCCCCCCCCACCCCCTATGCAATATAATGAGATGGATATAATGAGATGGAAGGAGAGCACAGAGTTTTCAGGAATACAATCAAATGCAATACAAATTCCAGTTCCCCCCTAGCAAACTTAGAGCAACCGGTATGCTTTAAAAACGGGCAGAAATACTTTTTAATGTGATTTGCAATGAAGTGAAAAATATGGTAAAAATGATTAATTCCCTATAGGAGAGATTCAGGGTAGGTGATGCTACTTAAGATTGGTTCAGGTCAACACTATCAGTGATTCATGAGGGAATTGTCATGTTGAAAACTAATTTCATCAGTTGCAAGCAAAAGACAGCTATTGTCAATTGGAGAAATTGAGTCAAATTGCAATTCGCGGCACGTTTTCCAAATGCGCCGATCGCGATTACAGAAAAACTATAAGGTTTAGGGCTTGTTGGAAAGCTTAGGTTCGTAGCTTTAAAATGAAAGTTAAATCTCGCTTCTAGGACATGCGGTTCAAAACATATGGACAATTTAGTGGAGGTAGATTATCAGAAATAAAGTAAGATTCAAATGACACTTTCACAGGTTTGAAATCACAGAATGGACACGATTTCTATGATGCAGTTCTAGGTAGGTGGAATGGTTTGAATTAGATTTTAAACTAAGATTGGTTCTGCACAGTTCTGGCTGGATACTCACTATAAATTTGAAATAGGCCGTCAAGATCTGGCCAACAGGGTTAGACTGGACTTCTAGCGGGTGGTTCTGAAGTCACCGCTATCTGGGTCAGCTCTGGCCAGAACCAGAGATCCAGACCAGCAGAGCAAAGCACTGGCCATTGGTCACATTAGGCTATCGTGGACATTGAACTAGGATGCTGGATTGGTGTGGTGGATAACGGGGGTGAGTTGGTGAAGCTGGGGTCATGGACAAGCCTCATGCCCTAGGCAATTCAACCATGACTTGCATCCCCATCATGAGCTGCTGATGACACATCAATATGCGTTGCAAAATATATTTTTGTTAAAAGGAGGTTTATAGTTTTCCTATATGTAAAGGGAATTAATGACATACAGTGATGTAACCTGACATTTTCACCAATAAAAACCAAATTCAGTGAAAAAAAAACAAAAAAACAAAGGGGCGTTATAGTTACAAGTCAAATCGAAAAACCAAAGAAATTCCCCAGTTATGGTAAGCTATGCAATCATAACTAGCACCACCGCCATGCACTGCTAACAGCAACACAGTAACGTTTATTACACCTTGCGATCAATTAGAACCGCAAGTAGTAAACTACTTAAAAGACTAACAAAGGCACATTCACCATGGGGTGCTCTTGCTAAAGAGCACCAGCACTTTACAGTTAGTTCAGTTTAACAGAACACTAATATAGTAAAGCAAATGAAGACAGACAAGTAATACAACAGTTAAATATAAGCAAGCAATAAAAAGGGAAGGGATGCACAGCTTTATAAAACACAATAAAGCAACATTCTTAAAAAGCCCTTCTCTTCCTTAAGGAGATGGGGCTTAGCACCCTAAAATTCTTTGCAGGGAGATATCCAGCCCTACAGATGTGGTGTAGAGCCCACTTTTACTCCATAAAAAAGGCAGAGAACATCCCGAAAATACTAAATGGGAGTAAAAATACTCCCAACAAAAAATTTGAAATAGATATTCAAGAGCTCCCTCGTTTCACTCACACAGCTCCAGGGATTTGTTTGGACTGGTAGTACACGTAGTGCCACAGAAAGAAACTAGTATTACTGCCCGACAGAAGCAATATAAATGCATCATTTAAGGTTCATGAATAACTTTGGTGCAAACAAATAAGGTAACATTTGTTTTCCATTTGTTTTCCATTTAATGCGTTTTTACTCCTAGTCCCATTTGCAAATGGGACTTTTTTCTCCCTAAAAATCATTTTAATGGTAACTTTCAAAAATAGGGTTTTAAAAACTCCACTTCAAAACTATAACCGGAGCAGTTGGACAAGTGTTCAAAGGCAACATGTAGATGAAAGTATCTCAAATAATGAAGAACAAAGCAAGCAATGTCCGAGGTACTCTCCCCATCCCACCACCATATTGGAAGCCTGCAGGATTACAACCAGGCAAGTTAGATTAGCATTCATTTGAAGAACAGGGATGTCAATTTCGAACAGGTATGCCTTGCAATAACCTTTTCAGATGGTGGAAGCATCCCCACGAATTGGGTATGTACAATAGCATAAAGACAAGACCAAGTAGTAATGGTGTAAACATTAGGACATCCAGGAACCAGACAAAAAACAAAATGTATATTGAACTCAAACCATATGCAGAGGGGTTAGAAACAGATGGTTAGTAAACACTTCTGAATCCTCTTGACCCACTTATTTCATGCCTTGGTTCCACTGGGAGATGTGGCCAGCAACAGAGACACGGACCAGGATGTGGGCTGGGGCAAGACAGTCTCAGCCCCACATATTGCTTTTTTTTCTAGAAAAGGGCTTGCCTTATAGGGACTTATCCAGCCCTTGCATGACCAAAGAGTCTGTGCTGCAACCATGTACATATAACCCAGTGGTTGGGTTATTCCAATAGGATGCTTATCTACCGTTTCCCAGGTTGTGGTACCCCTTCTGATTAAAATGTATTCCCATAATATGAACATTTCTCAAAACTTTACTAAAGGGATATGCTTCTTTATTGTGCTTTGATTTGACCATCCACAAGGCCTTTGCCAATTATGGTGTCACGCAGCACCATCCAGAAACCACCTCCTCTTAGACCTCTCAAAGCATCCACCACATCAGACTACTTCAAAGCAGAATTTAACGGTGCTAGGCTTCAGAAATAAGCTGGTCTCTGCAGGCAGCACTCACCTGAAAAATCTGAGTAAACCAACTAAATGTTCCAGATCAATCATTTTGAAGCAGCATAAAGCCCCTACAATGCAAATACGTCACCCAATATAAATCAAATTTAATCTAAAGCTTACCTCTATCATCAACAATCAGCTTATCCATCCCACGTGGGCCCAGCGTGGTGCGAACAGCCTCTGCAATGATCTGGCAGGCATTGATGTTACTGACTAACTGAGGGACACCCTGGGAGGTATCAGTCCCTTCCTTCAGCAGAATCACTGGTGTGGGCTAAAGAGAAAGAGGAGAATTTGTCAACATCACTGTGCTAGATTAGTGTGCCAGAGTTACTAGTGAAAAACCAAAAGAATGTTGGATAGGAATTAACGTCACTGTTAGACCAATTCTCAGTTGTGTGGTTCAGAGGTTTGAGGCACAGACCTCAGGGGGATTTAGGAGACCCAGGTGTTTTTCCAGCAAGATTTCCCTGGTTCCCTTGTTGGCAATAATTGCTGTAAAGTGAAGGGCAATGCTTCAGGGTACAGCATAAGACAATATTCAGTTATGTGGTGCTCGCACTAAGAAGTCACTAAAAATACCTCATGTTCTGTTAACAGGCAAGGAAACTATTCAGTCATTATTACAGGGTCATCCTGTGGGGATAATACTTGGGATGTAGCTAGCAAAATCCCCACACGTGAAGTCTTTACCACAAACCAATACACCCAAACAGGTAATTGTGCAATATACACAGGGGACAGGGTGTTTTTGGGACATCGTAACAGACTTCAGGACTCGCAGTCTGCACGCAGAGTTGCAGCCAATAAGTCTTGGATGAATACTAAAAAATAAAAACTGGTAAAACGTTTGGTAAACCAAACAGGTGGGAAAACAGAAAAAAGAAAAAAAAAAAAAGACCCAACAAGCGGCAATGTTCTTTCTACTTGCATGTAAAAATAAGCTCGTTAATATTAAAAAATTATAAGGGCTTTAAAAGAAAAGAAAATACAGTACAAGGTAAGCAAATACACATTTCCCAATTAGGCTAGAAGTTTCAAGCGACCAAGGGAGACCAGAATTATAGATTTGGGGCAGTCTTCAGTGAGAAAGCGTTAACTACAGGTTCTCAATGGAGAGACTACCACAGAAATCCCTTGGTCTAGAGGAAAAGACCAAGAAGGCGGTGTGAGCGGTGTGAATTCTCTGCTCACGACCACGCCCCCAAGACAACCATAACAGACCACCAGCTTCAAACAATACATGCAGTGTCAAAGCGCAGTACTGCACAGTGTACCCAATACAGCCCCTGGAGAAACACAGGGGTGAATTCCAGGGAGGAATGGGTGAGGCCGGAGTGTCAGACTGCACCATGGCTGTACTGCGTTAGGAGACGGGGACTGGAGGGGCAGAGTATCGCTTGCGCCCCCCCCACCTCTCACTAAGTAGAGAACAGATCAACACATGGGTGACCAGGGCAGGAGCTCAAGAGGAGCCCACAGAATTGGACATTGTTCGTGGTCATGGCCAGATTGCATGCCAGTGACTCTGCATGCCACGACTGCAGCATTGGCGGCAGCTCTTGGTGCATGGGTCCAGAGCACCCCCCCCCCCACAGGAATACAAGAATGGCGCCACTGCTGACTCTAGAGCTGGTGGCGGGTACACCAAACATGTAAGCTCTTCCTCCTCCAAGTTGCCTGCCCATTGCAGTGACACATTCAGAAGGGGAGCTGCTTGAGAAAGTGAGATCAAAAGATTCACCTGCCCTTCCGGCTACGGTTCCTCCCGCTCCAGAGGCATTGTGGAGACCAAGCACTAGCACCTAGAGAGGAACTGAGGTACCCAGTCTCTGGGGAGGAAAAAGAAAAAAAAATGGGGGCCTTGGTGGCAAGCTAGAAGCAGCATAATCACAAGAGAAACAAAAGCACCCGAGATGTTTTGCAAGGCCCCACCAACACGGGGAGTGTCGTCCCCAACCACACCAACAATGTAATAAAGCAAACATCACCAAGCAGTATGATGTGGGAGACTAACAGTAGACAAGGCTGACAAGACTGGGATAATATAGGTCACAACAAACTGGTAGGAAGCAAGGAATTTCCAAGATAAGAGTTAGGCATACCAGCCTTCCTGAACACACTGGACGCATCCCAACAGATGAGTGAATAACTGAGCACTGGGGCTGACTGCACCAGCGTACATGCCCCCTCGCCACTGAATTACTGTTTCAATCACTCCAGTCAATGAAAGAAGCCTTTCCAAGTGGAGGTGGCCATTCTGCATTCAGAACTGGCGGAAGCAATTGTTGAAAGGAGATAGCAACTTGGGAGGGGGCAGATAACGCATCGATAAGGTGAACAGTTGTAGAGAGGACAATCTCAGATTCAGAAGATGAAATGCCTAAAATCTCAGATCGTGGCGGAGCACCTACAATTGAAAAGAAAAGATCTTGAAGAGCATGCATAGCAGGGTTCGAAATTGAGTGGAGCTGGGAGCTATTTAGCTCCTGCTTCTAGCATAGTAGAGCCTGGTTAGCTTGAAACCAACAGCTACATTTAGTTCGTATGGCCAACTGATATCTTCCAAACATGTCAATGTGACATTGAGTATTTGAGAATGTTAATAACACATGAATTAGAACACATCCAGTTTACATTTAAACACAATGGTTCATGTTAAGGCGCATCTCTGGCCTGGTAGCTCCTGCCTACAGGGTGATGGCAGACACCCAGGAACTGGTTTTAGCTCCTTGTCATCGAATCAATTTCGAACCCTGGCATAGGGACAACCTCTATATAAGATTCTTGACAGAAGGAGACAGAATCCTGTGCACTCGAACCGTAAAGTTGTACCGAGTGATCCCACAAACGGCAACATGGGAATCAACAGAGCACACAGGATTGGGCCCACAAGAATGGAGAAAGACTGAGGCCCTTGAGACATTGGCAAAATTACTTGACAATGTAAAAGAAGCAATATTTAACAATGCAAGAATTGGAAATTAATTGACTTTCTGGATAGCAAAGTGCAGTTCTTCCAAGATTTGTCACAAACTACACTTGACAGTCAAAGGAAACAAACCAATAACAGAAACTTCAAGATACAAATTGTCTTTCCTTTGTTGGAATAGAAAAAGAAGGGCAAGTCTATACTATTCTCACTGGAGGCCGTCCTTAAGCCCAGAGCTGGCCAACTAAAATTCCTAGAAGGGAAACGAAAAAGAAGGACTTACCTATGACTGGAGGAGGTGATGGAGCTTAGGATGGAAGCTTGGACTAAAGGAGCAAAGTCAAGAGCACTCTTGAGGTCCTCGACACCTCTAGATACAGAAATCAGAAAACATGAGAAATATACATACAACTATGATCCATGCAGATGGCTGGAATCGCAGGGCAATACGCATAGGGGAAGCAAGGAGACGTGATGTATAAGCACATCATTGATTCAATAAGGGTGTCTAAAAGAGTATTGGTCCAGAGAGTGGCATACATCAGATACAGGAAGGATAGCTAGAGGACAGTTCAAAGAGTGAGAAAGGACGAGAGATAATTTTATTTTACTTTGTTTAGTGCTGGCCCTAACCAAGAAGAGTGCCTCAAATCGTCAAAGCTTGAAAAGGTGGGAGTTGAAAAAAGTAAAATGTTTTCAGGAAAGGATAGGAAGATTAGGCTAGACAAGTGATGGCAGTGGAGAATACATGTGTGGGGGAAACAAGTATGTTTTGGTGAAGTGTGCAAGCGAAGAGGTAGGGTGTTCCATGCCCTGGGTGCCCAGTGGATAAATGCTTGTTTTTGTATGCAGGCAATATCGCAGAGTGCAACGTGTCAAAGGTGTTGGCTGGCTTGTCTGGGCGATGGGTTTGCGTAGTTTTGGGGTGGATGGCTTTGAATACAATGCAGAGTCCTTTGAAAGCAATTCTCTAGGGTATGGGGAGCTGGGTAAGAGTGGGGGTGATGTGTGAATGTTTAAGTAGGTGAAGGATGAGTCTGGCTGTTGCGTTTTGTATGGCTTGCAGGGATGGGGGTGCTGTTAGTGAGTGCAGTGAGGAAAGCATTGCATAGTTCAGCTTCGAGAACCAGTGCGGAAGTCGTTAGGAAGAAGGATATGACCAATTTTGCATAGGAGTTGTAGATTGCATATTTTTGCGACAGCAGCTTTAATGGAATGTTACGGAAAGAAGGGGGTAAAATCGATGGTGAAGCCAAGGGATAGGACTGGAGTGGAAAGGGATATGTGGGTTATCCATGGCGAGTTCTTTGATCCAGGGGGTGGGGTTGTGTTTGAGCCTTGGGATGGAGATTATTGTTTTGGGTGGCGGTGGAGAGACAGCATAAGTGTGTGGAGTTGTGAAGGGAATGACATTTGGAAGTATCTGTGCATTGTCTGCATATTGGTTGAAATGGATGCAGTCTTTGTCATGGGTCTTTCCAAGAGATTAAGCATATAGGCCTAAAAGGAGCAGAGATAGGGAGGATGCTTGCAGAAACCTATACTTGACAGGGGTGGAGTCTGATCGAGAGCATGGGGGCAGTCAGTGAAAAGTGTATGGTGCCACATATTCATCCTGTGGGCTCAGACGTCTTACAGAATGGTGGTCGATGGCGTCAATGTCTGCAGAGGTCAAGGATTGTGATGATGTGGAGGTAATCGCTAATGTGAAGAGTGGCAGTCTCAGTGCAGTGTCTGGGCCGAAGGCCAGATTGGAAGGGTTTAAGTAGGTTGTTTGTGGTGATGTGTTGATGCATTTGAGTAGATCGGGGAGCGTGGGATGTTGAAGGGATCGTTTTTTTGAGGAGCGGTGAGATTAGTCCAATTTTTTGTTGAGCCAGTGGGGAGAAAGGGTGGTGGTGCAATTGGATCCACTTTGAGGTGGGTATGCATCATCCAGCAAGTGTGCTAGTTTTGTTTTGTCAGCGATAGTGATGAAGGCGTCAGTGTCAATGGGGTCTAAGGTTTGGAATGTTTGGGGTAGAGGGGTGACTGGGAGAGCCGTCTTGATTTGTATTTTGGAGTTGAAGTTATTCATAAGGGAGTAGCATACATCAGTGGATGGTATTCATCATTGTCAGAGGGGCTTGACAATGTTGAATAGTTTTTGAGTACAACTGGAAAGCTTGGGTGGCTCTGGTATTGCTGGTTTGCATTTGTTGCGACAGAGTGAGGGGTGTCCTGGTTGAGGGCATGGGTTCTTTTGCCAGGTTCCTTCTAGGTGCCTAGTTCCATACTTTATAGAGAGGAGGAACTGTTGAATCATTGTTTGTGGAGGTGGTCTGGTTTTTGTAATTTGAGGGGTGTAATTTTGCTGTTGTACTGTTGAGTAGGATGGAGGGATGTACATACAGTGCTAAAAGGTAGGATTGTAATGTGTTGGGATGTCTGGCTGAGCAGTGGTGGGAGATTGGGGGGAGGTTGTATCATGTGGTGTGATTGTGTGTTGTAGCTTGAGCGTGACTGGGATAGCAGAGCGGTCAGATGACTAGATTCCATTATCCACTGAGATATTGTTGCTTGCGATCAAAATGCCCAAAGTGGTACCAGCAGTGTGGGATAGGTGATGAGTTGTGCGAGGTCACATGGGGCGAGTGCACCAAGGATTATCTTTAGTAAGGGGTTGGTGCCTGGAAGGGAACTACCAGGGTCGACTTTGCCATGGTAGATGTTGCAGGGGTAAGTGTAGTCATTAGTAGTGAAGTCAGTCAATGTAGAAGGTGGTATTGATAAATCAGGATGGACAAGTGAAACATGTCGTCATTGATAGGTACAGTGAGCTCACAAGAGTGTACCTTAGAGACTATGGAGGAGGAAATCGATAATGGCTGACACAGTAGGCTCACTACACCCAAGAGTAGTCGGCTGCTCTGAGGTGTAAAAATATTACACTTACGAACAGCTGCCTCACAGGAGACCCATCTTTAATACGGTCCTGGGTAAAGGGACTACCCACTGCTGGGACACGTGTCCCTGGTGTGTAAAATGGTGGGTGTGGCGCTGTTATTTCATAAAGACACCCTTTATACTTCATGAGCATAAGACCCAGAAAGCAGGTATGTTAATGGGGCACGACACTCGTGAAAACAGAATGGACTATCTTTCCATGCCCCTTTCTATGCCCCAAATACAGCAGAAGAAACAAGTCATGACAGGCTACATTAAACTGGGCAAATTTGCTAAATGACAAATGATAGGGGATATGAACCTAGTTATAGATAAGCTTGACAGACCTCGCAAACCATAAATTCACCAGTAGCTAGAGGGTCATGCAGGTTGTTAGGGCTAGCCGATACACGGCGAGTGCTCAGACTAAAACAATATACCCACTATTCACACGAACATAAATCCTTTTCTGGGATATTATATCCATGAATCAGAAGAAAAATGTGCACAATATTGATTTTGAAACCATGACTCGCTGGCGGTGCTGGCCTCATTCCACTACCTAGAGACACTACCGACAAAGTCAATGGCTCCTACCCTCAGGCATCCTGTATGACCCTAACCTGACAAAAAAAGATCAGACAAGCATCCCCCCCACTCCCCCCCCCCCCCCCAAGGATCCCAACTAGGCGCATAGTGGGATATTCTTAAAGCAGTGGCATGGTGCAAACTTGGCTCGATCTGTAGCTATGGGGCGGCTTAGAAATCAGATGTAGGGACAGCTATTGGAAGAGCACAAACAAAGGATGCAACAAAAAAATCAGCTCTGAACTCCAAGAGTAAAAATCTGACCATTTACTGTTAAAAGTAAAACACTGCTATGAGTACGGTAACAGGCAGGGAAGAAATCAAGCGGCAGGTAAACCCTATTTACACACACTATCTAATGAATGAGATAGTACAGAAGGTGGGGATGAATTGTATAAATAAGGACATATGTCATACCTATACAGAGCCAAAGAGAGATACTGCATCACAACTGGCATACTTGGAAGAGGTCATACCAGGGTTGCAATGATACATAATCGGTGTCATCCAGAGACCCGCAGGCGGTCCTCAAAGCGATCAAATAACTGAAGCCCAAGAAATCACTGGGACCAGATAGCTTCACAGCCTCCTTTTCTGTAAGTTAGATTCTCACAAAACTGCTGATCAGGGTTTTCAGCACCATCATAGAAAGGGACAGGGGTGTGGGGGAACCGATCTACCTGCACCTTTTAAAGAGAATCGCATAACCTTAATCCAATGTACGAGCATCAATGCAAGGCCCATTGTTGTATTCAAATATTTACTAAATTACTGATCAACAACATACTATAATATAGCTAGTCTCTAGCAAACCCAGACCAACCGAGTTTGTGATGGGCAGAGTAATGACAATTACAATGGATAAGGAAAACAGGTCGACAAAGTAAGCAACCCTTTCCACATGTAGCTTTGGCCCACTAATTACCAACATATTGGCAAATTATAAAAAGCACACTGCGCAGATTCCGGTCAAAGGAGAACACACGGAACAGATTTACTCAAATTAAACCAAATCAGAAATACTGATCAATGTACTTCCTGGTGAGGAGGAAACTTAAATCCTGTTACCTCTTTAATTGGGCCAAGAATGGTATAATTTAACTGGGGATTAAAGTAACAGCTAACCAGAGAATCTCTTTAGCAGCAATTACCCAAATTCATAAGATTACAGATGAACCATCTCAATTGGCCAAATTCCACCCATCATGTTTTGGTAGAATGGCGGTAATCAATTAATCCCTAATCTATTTCAATGGATCGTGATAGCACAGCGTAAGAGGAAGAATGCAAGATGAAGATACTAAACTTTGTCGGTCCAGAGGCTCCAAGCAGGAGTAGACTGAGGAAATAGCGTTCTGGAAATTGTTATACTGTTACTTGGCATCTCAGAGCAAACCAAAAATAAGAGTGGGTACAAGCATGCACGGAAGGAAGTGGGTATTCATGTTATAATCGGTTGTAGGAAGACATCTCTGGATATAGACTGGGATGCTGGAGCATTTACAAGCCCCCAGCCCATATTGGAACCCCATATCAAAAGCCTCCATAGAAGCCCAAAGCCAGCAAAATATAGGGAAGCTCGCCATCCCAGTCACCATTTACACCAATCAAACTGGAAATTCACCGGGGCTATGGGATCCGGATTTTACTAGGTAGGCTGCACAGGGTTTCTCTAAACTAGGTGGCATTTCACATAAAAGTGAAATCGATTATTAAGCTTAAAACCGGATTACAATCTAAACAAGAAATACAGATATTTGCACGTCTGCCACTGGATTCTAAACGCACTAATTAAGTGCAGCAATAAATGTCCCAACTACTGGGGAAAGTGTTTCAACTGCCTGCCCACACGATTGCCAAACGCAGGGTTTGAAATTGCTGGGAGCGATTTAGCCCCTGCTTCTACCCTAGGAGAGCCTGGTTAGCTTTAAAGCAACAGCTAGCCGGAGCTACTTTTGGCTCCCATGGCCACTGGTGCCTTACAAACATGCATAGGTGACTGAGCGATTGAGGAGGTTAATAATGAAGAATGAAGGCACACATCAGGGTTCAAAATTGTAGGAAGATGGGAGCTCCTGCTTTTAGCCCAAGAGCCTTATTAGCTTAGCACCAACAGTAAAGAGGGGCTACTTTTGACTCCCACGACCAACTGATGTTGAAAACGCACACACCCCAATTCGAATTTTACACTCTGCATTTGGGACAATCTAGAAAACTTGTTCTTACGAAGAGGTACATGAAAAATGGGAAGTCCAAAGATGTAGCATATTATGTTAGAAAAGGTGGCCTGCACATAGTGTAATGAAATATGATGGGGCTCTACTGCTTACGAAGAGCAGTGCCGAACGGATTGTCGATCCTCTTTACAGGAAATCAAAATGTAGGAGTTTTCAATATATGGTACACCCGTAGTAAAGTTATATTGGGAGCCGAGGGCATCGCTTGAAGCTCCAACGATGTGGACGCTTCTTCTGTGTGAAGCATGGCACATTGATTGACATGCCGAACTCTGGTCCGAGAAGGTTGCGACTGGTTTAAGAACCAAGCAGCGAAAGGTGAACTGGAGGTGGAGGGGAGGGCGGTGTAGGCTTCTCGACCCAGATGCAGAGAAAATCTAATGAAAACGGCTCAGTCGGACCCGCATCAGAGGCCCCTCAAGATGGTTGCCGCATCACCAGCCAAGACCTGAGAGCCGCCTCCCTCCTTCCCTCGCCCTACCCCCAACGAAAAGACAATCCAGCAAGGACAAGTATTAGTGTTGTAATGCCTTGTTGAAGGATAGGAGGTTTCAGGAATGTTTGGAGGAATACAGGATGCTTTAATTTTTAGACCAAAACGACATTTGCACTCTCCAGTGGCTAGTGACATTGGACTCTTGGCGAGTAAGAAATGGTGTGCTGTGCATATGTTTAGAATTGTGGTGGCATATGACCTTTTTAAGGCTGGCTAGTAGTAGAATCTGAACTGGAGCAATGATATATTGGATCTCATGAGGACAGTTGGGAAGCAGCTAAGGCACCTTTTAGAGGCCTGTTGATTAGAGAAGGATCTAGAAAATAGAAGGAAAGGGTCTAGGGGAAATGCAATGCAAAAGAGATACAAATAGGGGGACAGTCCAAGGAGAGACAGTGGGAGGGGAGGGATCACAACTTGGGCGACAGGAGCTTAATGCCTGGTTTGTGACAAGGTATTTAATAAACATTTCTGAAACAGAGAATTTAACAGAAGAGATAAAATATACTCTCCTAGCCTTTAGATTACAGGCACAGATGCTGGTCAGAGGGATTCACAAACTTCAAAACTAGGAGGGAGCGAAATCACATGAGGGACATCACTGAGTGTTTGGCCATAGTCTAAGCAATTTAATCAAGCAGAGATAGGTGACCCTAGAGGCCGGAGGTAACGATTATCTAGAGGACTTGGAGACCTTCCACAACTCACACGGCTCAGGCTCCGAGATGCCAATAACGATAGAAGAGGTTCAGAATGCAATTAGCGCAGGATACGGGTGTGGGCTGTTGAGGGGACAAAGTGTAGGGTTTTATTAAAAGGGTATCAGGGAAATGGTCCCTCTTTTTGGTTAAGCTTTTCAAGGAGGTGGGGTGAAGACAGGAGACACCCTACCTTCCGCTTTAGAGGCCTTGATTGAGGAGATCCTGAACGAAGGGGAAACCCCTTTTAAGTGTGCCTTCTACAGGCCCATCTTTTTGCTTAACTTTGATCCAACGATCCAAGAGTTTTATCTAGATTAGGAGGGGGGCTCCTTAACCCGGTTCACCATGATCAGGTTAGTTTTGTAGCTGGAAGAGAAGGAGCCGATATAGTACTCTTGATTGCAGGGTTCGAAATTGCCAAGAGCTAGGAGCTATATAGCCATGGGCAGCCTGGTGAGCTTTAAGCCAACAGCTACTTTGGGTTCCAAGCAAATGGCACTGTATAAACAGAGCCATGCAATTTTAACTGTATAGTTTTGGGAATGTGCATAAAAAGAGAAGGGAATGCCTAAGTGACGTTTAAAATGTAATGGATAATCTAGAATAGACAGAGTTAGTGTTTGCATCTTGCTAGATTTACTGCATGTACTTACTAGTTCCCCAGAGGTAGCTCCTTATGGGTGATGATAGATACCCAGGTGCTGCTTTTTACTGCTGGTCAGCAGATCCTAATTACGATCCCTGGGATTGGATGGCACCCTAGAAGGAGAAACCAGCTAAACCGGTCTTGCGGTCACTGGATGAAGAAAAAGCTGTTGACATGGTCAGTAGGGGTGGATAGGGGCGGGGCTGCTAAGAACAAGGGCCTTGTATATGGCCTCTAGAGCTTCAAACTGGGGAGCTGAACCCCTGGGCAGAGGCTGAAGAACATCAGGAGAGGGGGACCAAAACGCTTTAGAAAATAAAAAAAAAATAATTCTCATTTCTTTTAAAAAAGGATTATGATATTGTCAAAACAATAAGTGGAGTGCTTTTAATAGAAAATATAAGCAGTAGACAATCTGCTTACATTTTAAAGAGCATGGGATTCCCCTGGACATCCTTTGGGCCTCCTAGGAGGGGACATCCCTAAGTGGGGCCATTTACACAAGGGGCACTCAGTATGAAAATGTTTGAACATCAATGCTCTAGAGGTGACGAGTGAACATCGGAGAGTGGGGTGGTGGGACGTGTAGCAGAGTTGCCCCCTATCCTCCCTCCTATTTGCCCTAGTGATGGAACCCCCTGCGGTGGAGATTCGGAAAGCTTAGCTAATCAAGGGATTTTTAGTAGGCGAGAAGGAGTTCAACTTAAGGCTCTTTAGAGACTATACATTTTAGGGATTCAATGGAGCCACTCAATTAAGGAAATTGATATTTTTGGGAGTTTCTCTGGCTTTAAGGTAATTTTAGAAATTCGTCCCGATGCCGTTGGGAGGGGAAGTGAACATATTCATTTTATTTGTTTATTGTGCATTTGTAAGGCGCTTATACATCAAGAAATTGCGTTTCAAAGCGCCCACAGGGCAAAGGGGAAGAAACAAGGGAATAAAACAAGACAATGGAATAAAATAATGAGCAAAAGGCAGAGGCCATCCTACTAGGTCTTACGAACATTCGGAACGTGCAAGTGCAGTCAGGGAGACGGAACGGGAAACGGGGAGGGGGGGGGGAGTGCTAGAGGTTCCACAGAAGGGGGGTGGGTGCCAGGGAGCCAGTTGTGGGGCAACTGGTGCCAGGCAGTGACCACTTGGTAGGAGAGTGATCACCTGCAAGTACAATAAGTGCAGGCCTGTGAGACAACACAGGCCAGTGGGTGTCCAACGGTAAGGGGAGGGGGAGAGTGGAGGCTGCAGGCGATGGACAGAAGGCTAGGGCCCAGAAAGACAAATAAGGCAGGTCACCAATCTCAGCAACTAGGGGTTAGCACGTGAGGTAGATGGGGGGGGGGGGGAGGAGGAGGAGAAGGATAGTCTCGAGGGGCTTGCAGAATTTGAGGAGATCGGGCTCAAGACAGAAGGGGAGCTGTCCCAGAGGATGGTGCCAGCAGAGCAAAGTTATCGGCTACCTGCTTAGAGAAGCGATTGACAAGCAGAGAGTTGGAGCCAGAAGATCGGAGAGATCTGGAGGGAGAGAATTTAGTGAGAGCAAGTTGTAGATCGCATGGTCCCAGGCCCCAGACAGCCTTATGGATAATGCAGAGGGATTTGAATTTGATCCTTGCAGCAACCGGGAGCCAGTGGAGAGATTTTAGGGCTGGAAAGACGCGACCGCCATGCCTTGAGACCAAGTACAAATCTTGCAGCTCTATTGTGGATTAGCTGGAGGGGCGGAGGGGAAGAGGGTAGATTGAGGACAGTGAGGGTACCTCTGAGGAGGTGCAGTTGGAAAGGGTTCTTGGCAAGGTCGAGGATGTGGGGAAGGGAAGAGAGGTGTTTCTTGCTTCATAGGATGGAGAGGGGGGCCATAGAGGGTGGCCAGAGTGAAGGCAGGAAAGGAGGAACAGGCGTCCAACAAGAAGGACCTCAGTCTTGCTGTCATTGAGACTGATCATTAGAGGTACACCAAGATTGGATAGCATACAAGCAGTCAGGAACGGTAGCGAAAGTGGGAAGAGGTTCAGAAGGAAGTTTGAAAAAGAGTTGGTGGCTCTGCATAACACTGGAAGTGCAGGCAAAAAGTGGAGATAAACTGGGCAAGCATGGCGAGATAGATGTTAAACAGGGCTAGAGTATAGAGCCCTGGGGAGCACAAGTGTGGGGGGAGGAGAAAGAACCCAGAATATAGCCTTGGCAGGATGGTCAGTGAGGGAGGTTAGCCTGTCTAGTGCCCGCTCCGAGATAAACAGGGTATTATGGAGCCGCTTTATGAAGATAGAGTGGTTGACCAGCAAGCTGTACCATTCAAACGAGAACGATTTCTTCTGGCAGAATATGCATAAGTGGATTCAGAACCATTGCAGATTCATTTAAGTAAAGAAAAAGATTGACGGTTATTTTTGTAATCAAAATTGGTACCAATGACCTTTCATATTCTGAAACTAAAGTTTTGTTTTGCAGAATTACTTAACTCCTTCAGAACGTAACGCAAAACAATTAAGCAACTTTGCACTGCAAACTGGTACTCATACACCAATTCCATTCTTCTATAAACAAGTAAGCAGTAGCCTTGGATGAGAGAATGCGAGTGATGCACATTACTTGGACAACGCACGTGAACCCAAAACTGTAGGTCCCAATGACTAAAAGGGCAAATCTGTATAGTCTTAGTAAGCCATAGCACCCAGACTACACAGTGCCTCTTCTTAGTAAACTGGTAACAGTGGTGCCTAGACGAAAAGCCTGGGCACTGTGACAGGACCTTTATGCAAGTGGGGATTATTTACACAGGAAGTGCCAAGTCTAATTTTACAGAGTATAATTTACACCCTCGAGCCCTCATTTTATCCTATTTTTGTGCAGGCTAGCTTCCTGCCGATTTCCCCAAAATATTCACTGTCCTGCACAAACAAGGTCTCTGGAAAATCTCTTAATACGAGTGGACCAATGACGCTACTAATAGGAGTATGTGTAATAGCACTGTGGTCGCTTAAAATGTGCAGCCCTTTCCATTTGTAAAGGTAGGTACATGTCACAAAAAGGTAGCAAGGTTAGGGTCATACGACAAACGTTGCATTCATGTACAATTTTCAGAATGTTAGGTCTGCATTTTTTTTTTGAAAATTGAATTTTTATTAAGGTTTTGTGATTATAACATAGGCAATTCAATAGTACAATCGGCAGAACAAATGAACATGAACAATCACAACTTTTATGTCCCCCCTTTTCCCTCCCACTCCCTCCCCACCACCCACTGGCTCCCCCCTCCCTCTCCCACACCATGGCACGATAATAAATAATAATCACAGGGTTCAACACGTTATCTTCACAATGACATATCACCGGTACAAGGCAAGAACAGAATAGGGGTGAGGTCACTCGAAAGGCAAAGGCCATGGCCTGGCAACAACATCTCCCGCACCAGTCTGTCCCTTCACACTCGGGGAGGTTTAATTAGACAAACATTTGAGTCCAAGCAGGCCATTCCAGGTGTTGCTCAAGTCTTATACCGATCTTCCATATTTGTCAAAGAAGGGAAGCCACAGGCCCTCAATATTGGACCAAGATTCGTCTATCAAATGAGTTAAGAATTCCATGTCATAGATTGCTCGTACCTTAGAGACCCACTCTCTCTCTCCTGGGGGTTGAGGCGATTTCCACTTTTGGGCCCAACAACACGTTGCTGCTACTAGCATCACATGCAGCATGTGGTCATGTTTCACCTTTGGTCCCCCTTCCACTTCAATGCCAAACACCACCAACCAGGGGGACAGGGTCCTTTCCACCCGCTCTACCCGCCTAGCAGCTCCGCTTCCCCTCAGCCTATGGGCCAAGAGAGTTCCCACCCTATCCCCCCCCCCCTCTCGTAATATCGCCGTTTTGTGTATCTCATTTTCTTTACCACTTCACCCATTAGGAGTGTGTGCAGGGCCTGTCTCTTGTCTCTCATTTCGCCCAGGAGTTTTTCTCGGTCTACGTTGCCACTATTGAGCTGTGCCCTCATGTCCCGTAGTTCCCCGCGGAGTCTAGACTCCACCAGCGCCCTCTCCCTTTTTTTACTGGTGCCTTCTGCGATAAGGAGACCCCTGAACGTGGCCTTTGCCACCTCCCAGACAGTGGCCATTGTGACCTCCCCGTGTCATTAATTTCAAAAAAGGCTTCAATTTCCTTCCATAGGAATTCTCTAAACACTTGGTCCCTCATTAGAGTGTCGTTACACCGCCACCTGTATGACTTTGGGGCGACCTGCATCGCTAGTCCATGGTTAGAAGTTCATGGTCTGACCAAGTCACTGATTAACCGTGGGCTACCGACCTCTCTGTCTCCCTCTTCCGATATCAAAAGTAGATCGATTCTGATATATGTTTGATGAGGAGGGGAGAAGAACGTGTAGCCCCCCAGGGTCTGCCAGCATTTCCGCCATACATCCACCCAGTAGTATTCCCGTAACAGGTCCCTCATAGCTAGGTTATCTTTTGTGGGGGCTTTCGGCCCTGCCCCCCTGGCAGACCACCAGTTCAGTCGGGGGTCAGCGATAAGATTGAAATCCCCTCCCAAAATCTTAGCACCTTCTGCCCATTCATCCATGACTAAGGACCTTACGAATAAACTTAATTTGACCAACATTGGGCGCGTACAAGGTAGAAAATGTGACACGCATACCCTGGGACCAGCCCTTGATCCCCAGAAATCTACCCCCAAGGCCCCCTTTTGGTTTCAATGTCCGTAAGGTGCAATGATTTGCTCAGGATGATACCCACCCCTTCCTTCTTTGAGGATTTGTGCGAGGCCCAGAAATTGCTACCTATTTCTTTTCCCCTTTATCGTGGATTCTGCCCCCCTCTTGTAGTGAGTTTCTTGTAGGAAAAGGACTGTCAATTTGTGTTTACGGAGCATGTTGCTAGTAAGGGACCGCTTGCTTTGTGAGTTTAGGCCCTTTACATTGAGCGAACCAATCCGTCCCTCAGCCATAATCATTATTGTCTTTGCCCCTTAAAGTTTCCGTGGGTTCCCCCCGCGTCATTCGCGTGTGAGTCCCAGTCCCATGGTGTGGTGTCCCCGTTTCCCTTGACCCTCCCTTCCCCTGAACCCCGTTTCGTGAGGCGCTCGTCTCCGTCGCCCAACATACATCAGGGTTGGTAGGACGAACCACCAGGGCCGCTACCCAGGCCCCGGGATGAATATGGAACACATCCTCCGTTACTTTTACTAAAGGACTTTTTCCCCCCAAAACTTCAATTAGGATTCAGGCCTCCATCCAGGGTCCCCAATTCGGTTCTCCCCCCCCCCCCCCCCCCCCCCGTCATCAGCAGACTGGGTTGCATCCCATATATTGCAAGCCCCATCATACATTAACTTTTGGAACAAGGCTGGGGGGCGGGGGGTGCACCCCAACCTCAGGGGCCATGCCCATAGAGCCTCCAGAGAGGGCAATCCCTCTCCGATGAACCCCGCGCTGGGCTTCCGGCTTTCTGTAACAAAACCCAAACTTAAACCTAGCCAACAGTGGCTGCTTCAACAGTTAACATACACTTGCCCCCAGCCCGGGGGGGGCCCCGAGGGCCATGCAAACAATTGCGCTGTGAAAATGGTCATCGACTTTCTTCACCATTCCCCCACCCCCTCCTCACAATCCCGCTGGCCTGCAGAGAGGTGTCTGGTTTTCTGAAATTTTCGCATGCCTTTCACTTTTTCCCTTGTTTGTGCCAGGGCCCCGCAGAGTCCGGGTTGGGTCCCCGTCTGTCCCATATTGTGTCCCTGAGGTTTCTGGTGGGGTTCCAACCAGCTCATCGATAGCCCTCAAGATATCTTCTTCCGTCACCAGTTGGTGGCTCTCCCCTTGCCATTCGAATGCCAGATAGAATGGGTGGCCCCAGCGGTATCCGATTCCCTTTTCCTGCAGCCATCTGGTGATTGCTCCACACTTTTTCCGCATTTGCAGCGTGAGAGCGGACAGGTCCTGATGAATTGCGACCCTGGAGTTGTCATATTGTATGTACCTTAGAGTCCTTGCCCTTTCCAGTATTCTCGCCTTGTCGCTATAATAGTGGAACCATGCCAGGACTGAGCATGGGCCCCTACCACCTCCACCAGCCCGATGGACCCTGTCGATCAGGACGGTCTCCCCCAGAGTCAGTCCCCAGTACAATCCTGAACATTTCCTGTACCTTACTCTCAAGGCCGGCCTGGGTTTCGCGTTCCGTCTCGGTCAAGCCAAAAATCTGCAAGTTGCTTCTCCGTTCCCGATTTTCCATATCGTCCACCTTGAGACGAAGTTCATTCTCCTGTTTCTGTATCTCCCTGAACTTCATCTCCATCTGCGTCTCCAGAAGGTCCGTGGATGCCCGATTGTTCTCCAGCCCCTCCATTCGGTCCTCAAGTGTGGAGACTTTGGAGGTGAGGTCAGCTAACTTGGCCCCCATATCCGTTCTCATGCCCCCGATTTCGTCCACGATCGTTTGGATGTTGTTCGGCATAGTGTTCATATCAGGGGGCGATGTGGAAGAGGCGCTGGTATCCATTGTTGACTCCTCAGGTGCGTATTGGAATTTTGCTAGGGCTGTTTTCCAACTCATGGGGTGTTATCGCCCTCTCTTGTAGTGTGCTGGAGGGGGCCCGGGCGCGGTCCCGCGTCGGCCCAGGCCTACACGAGGTCTTTTGCCGGCTCTGTGATGCAGAGGGGCTCGTGCAGATCTTGTGTCGGGCCGGGAGGGGGGACAAAGCGACACCCCGTCCGTGCTTGGATGTCCGATGCCCGGGTCCATCACCGGCCGTCCCGCGATGTGGTCGCCGCTCACTCCTATGAACCCACCTCTGAGGCCGTGGGGATGGCGGGGAATCAGGGTGTCCGCCGTCTAAGTGCTCGAAGGGCTCCCTGGAAGCTCCCCAGAGTCCGAGGTCAAATCGCTGGCTGCGGCTTGGGGGGGAATCACCCGCTGTAAGGCGGTGCACTGTGTCCTCGATTTGTTTGTGGCGTCGGCCTGGTAGAGGGGGGAGGGGCGCAGCTGCTCCGAGTCCAATATCACCAGTTCTGGTGCACCCTCAGAGTTCGGGAGGGTGTCGCTGGGATCCTTAAAAGTTCCTGTGGCTATTTTTCCAGGTTTGAGGAGGATAGTGTTCCTTTTTCTTTTGTACCACGCTGTTATCCCGGGGTCATGCAGCCATCTTGCCCGCGCCCCCTGGTGGCCTCCTTAGGTGTGCATTTTAATTCATATTTGGCATAAGGTTCACGTATAAATGGGTGGATTTGTATTTTTAGCATCATTTTGCTTCACTTGCATTTGAGGCACTGCTAATTTCGGGTAGCGGGGGCCAGGTTATCAGTGGTGTTGGCGGAACTGAGGGGCAGAGGGAGGTGTTGAATGCGGGTGCAATCAAGATTAGATGCTGGCTGCTTTGTATAAATACATACAAAGTACATTTTGGGAACATAATGACCACTAATTTATTAAACGTGTGATATTAATTCAGACATGCATTCCTTCTGAGCATTCAATGCACACTTTGTATTAAGTTTGTCCGAATATTCACCATGACAGTAAAAAAGTAGCAAAGCACGATACGTGTATACAGCTTCATTTCACTGATTGAGAGTGGGCTGTTCTGGTAAGCAATAGTTAACTTTCAGATACAGCTTGTTTAGATCACAATCGCAAGGCATAAAATAAGCAGTGTTGCGGAGCAATTTGCTATGCAATTCTTTAGGTTTGCTAATTAAATTTTCTCTGTTCACTGCAAGTTCAAAGGGGTTAATGGAGAGACAGTTCAGCCGTAATCATCACCTTCACTCAAGGGCCAAAAGGCTTGTGTGGGAGTGCTACACACATTTTATTTTTCAAATAATTGTAAACCAGAAATAATCTGGATAATACTGTTAAGCTAACTGTATCTTGTCTGACAAAGACCAGTATGTGTTAGTTATTTGTTTTTTTTAAAAGGCTTTCAATTCCTTTTCTAAAAATGCAATAGGTAAGATAATGCGTAATTACAGCATTACTATTGTAAAACACTGCATTGCATCCATGTTTTACAGTGAAGTGTATCTAAATCTCAGTGTCAACTAGCTTTACTTTTGTTGGGGAAGATGCATCATATTGACGAGTGGACACCTTTAAAAAAAAGGTACATAACCACGCGGCCAAATGCTTTGATGGCAAACCTAGTCCTGTGGCCTGCTGGTTACATACAGCTTGCACCTGGTGCACAACCCACGAGAAGATCCCATACTCCTCGACATCTTACCATGTTGGTTTATACCAGTTACCCTGAAAGTGAGATGGCCGCAAACTACAATATTCTGCTTAGTTTGTCCAGTTCTCTGCCTCCTATGCCATCCACTCTGCTTAGCCTTTTACATGATGAATACACAAAGCTAACTTGATATCTACTTAAAGTAGCGATCAATAGTTTCATCCAGTCTGTACATCTACAGACCTACTACAAAACTGTACACTGTAGTTCGCCTCCAAAGCTCACTTAGCTCTATGATTTTGATTGCATTTGTAGAGAGCTGGCCAAACTGTTAAGAGCCTGTCTATCATATCTATTTATTTGTGCCCATTCATGCAGCTAACCTTTTACAGACACTCATCCAGGGCTCGCAAAGTATTTTTGCACACTCACATTGTCGAGTAGATTTTAAGAAGGGCCAGCACCATTTGCAGGGGATGTTGGAAACTATTATTACTTTTATTTGTTTGCAGTAAATGTCAAATAAAAGTTTCACTGTGCATGGCTGGCCTCTGGGTTGCAGCAATGTGCCAAACTAAAGTGGGTTTGTGGTGACATGCACCATTTTACAGAGAGAATTTGCAAGGCCTGCATCTCACTAATGTCTTAGTTCAGCGGTATATAAAACTGCTGTATTGTTGCTCATTTTATATTTTGGGTACAAGTATCATCTGGTGGCATTAAAAGCATTAATATAAAATTGCTAATCAAATGGGTTTGCTAAGAAACATTTAATTAGCAAACTCTGCTAATCAATTTTTGAAAACTAATTTATGCCCTGCAATCGGCTCTCCTAAAAGCAAGGAGGTTATATTCCCACTAACCATGTTAAAGATAATGGAGTATGTGGAGACAATTAAAAGGAGGAAGAAAGACCATCAGCTTCAACTTTGGACAGGGTTCAGGGAATTGGTGGTGTCGAAGAGATAGTGAGCTAAACCATGAGGTTGCTAAGCCAGTTAGCCCACTCTGAAAGACTGTAGGCAGCAATCACTTCATGCAAGGAGCACACTTCTTTTCTTGACCTTAGTAGAAAAACAGATTACCCTGCCAAGATCTGTACTTTTATCTCCAACCATATAGCAACATACCAAACTGTTCACGTGTCCAACTTTTCATAGTTGGTGCTAGGGCTACCCCTGTATATTGTAATGTTAGTTTGGTATACAATTTATTTTCTCATCATGCACCGCTCTTCAAAAATGGGAGCTAGTGACTTAGGTTTCGCGGTTTCAAGTTTATACAATCCGTGATGCTTTAAATGCTTCTCTATACATATTCCCAAACAGAAAATTAATGTCACATAGGTATGTTTGCATTGCACCAGTTAGCCTCTGGAGCGAAAAGTAGCTTGTGCCTGCTGGTTGTTGACAAGCTAACCAGGCGCGCCAGTGATAGAAGCAGGAGCTAAAAAGCCCCCAGCAATGGCAAGGGAGAATCGACTCTTGAAGAGTAAGACATGATGTACTCGGTATATGTGTAGAATGAGAGTGGCTTTTTATGTCTGGCTAGTAACTTGCAACTTCACATTTTTACTCCAGGACTTGCAATACTGTGGCATTAAAAGGTCACCATGCAGAAAGTAGTAAATAAAACAATGCAGCTGTCACGACCCGTATCAAAACCCTGGCCACCCCATGGGCCAGGAGGGGCCTTGGATCGGGTCTCAAACAAACTCAGGCATCCTTTGCTGAAGTCCTCTTGGGGCCTGTCCTGGCGCTGTTGGCGCCAGGCTCATACTTCATGAGGACTTGTGTTTTGGGACTACTTATTCCAGTGCCAGCCAACATGGAGGCACTCACATAGCTTGGTTCCTTTGGGTGTAGTGTTTTGGGTGTGGTAGCCTAGAACTACTTAACCTGGACTACTTTTCAGAAGCTATCTAAACAAACCGACTTGAAGGACACGCTTCGCGTTACTTTGCAATCCTGCAACGTGACGCTCATCGTGTTCAGCGTTACCTGCGAACCTCGGAAGAACAGCATCTGAAAAAACAAAAGGACATTGTTAATAGCTGCAACTTGCCTTTTGATTCCATCGCTAGCTGCCCTCCGCTCCTGCAAACAGCATCCAAGGATCAGCGAGCCTCCCGGACCGACGGATCCGCAAAAAGGAGAGAAACAGGACATTAGACATTTTACATTCGTACCGGAAGCTTACCTCAAGAGTCGCCCATCGACCAGCATCGCCTTGAGACTTCTTGCTCCGGGTGAGCACCGCAATCTACGGGGAACAAAAAGACAACAGGTTAGCAATGGCAAGGCATCATAGCGCTGCACATAGCACCTACTTACCGCATCAAGGCGCTCTCGATGCACTATCACCTACCGGCGAGTCCCAACTCAGCCAACGTTCCACAGCGAACTTCCCGCACCTAAGGAAAGAGAAAAGACATTACTTAAACCAAAGAAAGGCATACAAGTATAACAGTAATAAGACCTACCTGAAAGACAAAAGGGCCGGCATCAGTGAAGTAACTAGATCGCACTCGCCCATAAAGGACAAAGCGCCTCTGCCAAGAAGGCAGGACGGAAAGCACGCCAAAACCCATAACAAGGCAGAACTTCTCCGCTGTACATACCTGGGAGCGGCTGAGAAGAATACCAGAGTCCCCACAGCTGGGTGGCATCCCCGTGGATACCAGGTGAGCGTAACAGCAGCTTAAGAGTAGCAAAATGCAGTATGGTTACGTTTAGGAAGGGCGAGTAGGACTTTGGGTTACGACAAAAAAAGTTAGCAAGGATTCGAGTTAGGCTATGGGAGGATGTGGATGTTGGGTTGTGTTCACACTTAACTCCGGGTTTAAGTTAAAATGTTAGGGTAGAGCGAGGTCTAGCATTAGAGGAAGAGTTCAGGTTAGAAATGTTGTGCTGGGCAAATAGCGAATTTGCTTCGGGGAAGAGGTTGTGGTTTCATTAGGGTTTTGGAATAATTATAGGGCTGTTGATAGCCCGATTGACTTTAATAGTGGTTTGCATAAGCATTGGGCTCCGTTGCTTGTAATAAACAAAAAAAAATCTTTGCCGATCTTATGAATGATCATGGTCACACTTTATGGAATTGGAATTACAAAATTCGGGGAGATGGGGTGGGACACATTTCCTTCTCATACAACGCAGGATAACTCCTTTTTGTGGTCTAAGCTGCTGAGTGTCTTCTAACTTATAAAGTTTGTACTCAGGGCTTGGAAAATCTAATAGCCCACTCGCATAGGCTAGGAGGTTTTATGAAGGGAGTACCATTTGCATGGTGACCTACCTTGCTGGCAAGTAAGAGCACGTTTGAAACTTATTTGACATTTACTGCAAACAAACGTTGATTGCTGTAAATGGCAAATATATGTTTCTCTGTAGATAGCTGGCATTTGGGAGACATACACCATTTCACAGAAAGCACTGGTAAATATTGGTCACACGTCACCATGGGAAGAGTGCGTTTGGGTTAAGTATATAAAACTAAAGAACTTGCCCTGCAGGTCTAGTGGGATTTTAAAGAACTGAGGCCTGGCACTCATCCCAAAAGGTGACTCAAGCTGAAGCAGGCAAAGGCAAAAAGTGACAAATGCTCTCGTGGCCTCACCAGTGGATGGAATCTGGATCACCTGCAGTAAGAACCAAATTGAAGTCTGACATGTATAAGTAAAATGTCATGAAATAATTGCGACATATAGCATTAATGCTTAACAACTCAAAACTAAGATTATGGTTCCTTTTCTAGAAGCCTATGAAGAAAACGTAGCTACCGGCGAGGAAGACTTCATCAACAGGGGATCTGATTAGTTATAACCAAGATAAGAAGCCCACCGTTAAGAGTATGTGCTCACGTCTGACTGTCAGCCTCTATGTGGGAGCGTAGCTTGCTAATATAAATGTTATTGCCCAGGAGAGATAGTACAAACCCTGTGTACTCATGAACTACTCCGCCTTAAAAGCAGTCCGAAGGTAGGGGGGAGAGACCCGGGTGAGGTTTGCTGCTTGTAATTCTTCATGCTGCTCATTCCAAAAAAGACTCATGCACCCACACAGTCTCTAGAATCATTCAAGTCAAGGGCCACTGGAGACCCTTAAAAATGCACCTCTGTTTTGTAGGACCTCGGCACAGTATTAGTCTACCTATGGTCCGAACAACTTGGTCTTACCAGCAACAACAAGTCTGCCTAGCTATGCAATAACATGCACACATGCGGATCATCATTCCTATCTGTCAACAGATCTGCTCCAAATTGTAAGAGGGCGCGGCACTGAACATACTTTGTAAGGCATACTTACAATACTTATTTATTGTTCGCTATTTAGGCACTTATACAGCAAGTACATACTGTTTTAAAGTCCCCACAGAGCAAAGGGTGGAAACAAGGGAGTGAAATATTGAATACACAACAGAGGGGAAAAGGAAAAATGGACAAAACTACTATGCCCTGCGACTATTCAGAACATGCAAGTGCATCAAGGAAGAGGGCCGAGGGGGTAGATGCTGGAGTGTCCGCGCTCATGGAGCATCAGCTGAAGTGCATGGCGTAATAAGTGCTACACAGCCAGGAGCCGCGTTTAGTGCGAGCCTCCAAGGCGGAGGGAGTGCCAAGGCAAGTAATTGCCGAGAGTAGACAGAACCTGGGTGATTGGGTGTAGGGGTCCCAAGGATGCATAAGGGCCCAGGACACCAATCACAGCAACTGTGAGTTTGGCAGGGGAGAGAAGATGGGAAGGAGGAGATAATAGGAAAGGTTGGAGGAGCTTCTGTAATTCAAGGAAGTCCTGCTCAAGGTGCAGAAGGAGGGGGAGAGTATTTGGCGCGAAAGTTGAAGATAGTGAGGTCCCCGGGCCTAGACAGCCTTATGGATGAAGAGGGATTTGAATTTTATCCATGCAGCAACCAGGAGCCAGTGAAGACGTTTTAGGGCAGGAGAGGGGCAGGAGAGATGCAGTCCCTAGGCTTAAGGCCAAGGAGTCTTGCTGCCCTATTTTGGATTAGCTGGAGAGGTCGCAGAGTGGAAGAAGGGAGATTCAGGAGGCGGCTATAGCAAGCGGAGAGAGAACCAGGGCTCGGGAAACGTTGAGCCTCTGGGTGAAAGTGAGAAAAGGGAGAATTCCTTTGAAAAGGAAGAGCGGACAGTCGGACTTCCTGGCAATGTACAATGTGTGAGTGAGGAAGGAGTCAAGAGGACTCCAAGGTTTATGGCTTCAGAAGAAGGAGCTGAGGGCGAGCACATGGAGGAAGGCCAAAGTGAAGAAAGAGGGGGCAGAGGTCCCGATGGTAAGTAACTCAGTTTTACAGGCATTGAGGCAGATGTTGTTGAGGGTGTATCAGGAGTGAATGGCAGCTAGGCAGTCGGGGGATGATGAAAGGTGCAAAGGGTCAGCAAGAAGTTTGAGAAAGAGCCGAGAATCGTCTGCATAACACCGAAAGTTGAGGGAAAAGGAGGAGATGAGGCGTGCCAGCAGAGCAAAGTAGATGTTAAAGAGCCAAGGGGAGAGGATAGAACCTTGGGGGACAACACAGGTGGAGAAGGAAGTAGCAGAGAAGGTGCCAAGGATGACGTGGGACGAGCGATCAGATAGGATGAATGTCAGCCAGTCCAGTGCCAGATTTGAGATACCAAGGGTATTGTCGAGTCTTTGCAGGAGGATGGAATGGTGGACAGTGCCAAATGCAGAGGAGAGATTGAGTTGGAGTCCAGAGATACGAGCAGTTCTTCAAGGGTGTTCAGAAGAGCAGTCTCCTTGCATCTGGATTGATGGTCGTGGAGACCATCAAGTTTGGTGTGCGAGTTAAGTTGGGGCCAGCTTCTCCAGCAGTTTCCCCGGGAAGGGGGTGATGGAAATAAAGCAGTAATTGTAATTGGTTATTTAAAACGTTCTTAATACCCAGTGGTCTCTAAGCACAGACCCGGGGATCGAACCAGTGTTGCTCCGCGTCGTCTTGGCGCACGTTGCCCCCGAGCTATCCTCCCGTTGGCAGGGCAGCTTGGGTCTGCTGAAGGTTTTTTCAGGAGGGGGCGCATAAGGGAGTGCTTGAGGGGGAGGGGGGAGGGGAAGATCCAGTGGCAAAAGAGTGATCACAAATGACTGAGTGAGGGGGGAGATGTGGGGTTCAAGAGAGCCAATGTTGTCCTTGGTGGTTCTGGATGGGTAAACCCGTTTAGAAGAGACCTTCATGGAGCAGACAACTCTGGTACCTTCAGGTGTGATGGGGAGAAGGAGGAGAAAGAGGAAAGTGGAGGGCGAGGAGGCAAGGGGGTGTGGAAAGGGTTGGGAGTGACAAGGGTGTTCAGGATGTTTCGAGTTTTGGTGGCGAAGTGTGCGGCCAGTGTGTTGCAGAGGGCCTGGGAGGGAGACAGCAAAGGGTTGGCTAGTTCCCTGCAAATCTTGAAAAGTCCAGCCGTGTTGTTTGATGCACTAGAATCCTGTGCCTGTATGTAGGCTCTTTTCCTGACGGATAGAGTGTCTGTATTGTCTTTGGAGCAGACGGCAGGCCAGTTTGTCAGAGGATGAACATAGGTTTGCCACTTCCGTTCCGCCGTTCTATGCTTTCGTTTCAGAGCTCCAAGATCGGACACATACCATATGTTGCGCTTAGAAGCAGGTTTCAGGCCGATTCTCATGACTGGAGCAAGGGTGTCGAGAGCATTGGTGATGGCCAGAAGTAGGTTGCTGAGAGGAGAATCAGTGGAAGAATCTGAGGAAGGGTGGAGGCGAAGGCAGAAGCTGACAATCGTTTCATCAGGCAGATGCTGGTGAATGAGATTGGCAGGGCTTTGGGGGAGCGCGGTCAGAGGGCCCCAGGGGCCCAAGTGGGAGGAAAGGAGAGAATAGTCTTACCAGGTTAGAGGGGTGACCAGTGCGGAAGAGAGGGAGGTCAGCGAGTATGAGGGCATCCAGAGTGTGACCAGCTGAGTGGGAGAATGGAGAGTGAGAAGGTGCATAGGTCAATGAGGAGTGGAAGCTGTGACAGGGGAGTCAAATTAAACATTGAAATCACCCAAGGAGGAGATTGGCGGTGGATGAAAGTAAGGAAGAACAGAAATCAGCCAATTCAGAGAGGAACAGGGTGGTACAGCATGGAGGCTGGTAAATGGTGGCAATGGTCAGGGTGGAGGATTACACACCAGGCTCTCAAAGGAAACGTAGGGCTCGGTTGCTAAGATGACAGGCCCCCATCGCAGTGGAGCAGGCAGGAGCCCCCCCACTACCGACCAGGACATCGCTGCAAGCACCGACCGGACCGAAACTGCCCCTGCACCTGCCCCCCCTTAGCACCCTACTTCAACCAAGGAGCCCCCTGCAGCCCCCTGCAGCCTCTACAGCCCCTAGGACCGCACACGCCGACATTTGCAAAAACAAAAATGTCGGGCGCGATGCGGCTTGAAAGCGAGGCTGGGCGTCTCAAACCGTTGCCAAGCAACATTGTCTAGCCTGCATTTGATGTAAACATCCGCCGGCAGGCGGAAGCCGGTGGCCACCTAAGGCCGCTTGCCCTTGTTTGCCCCCCCGTTAGCCACGGTATGGCGCTAGGTGCCACTCCAATGTGAACAATACTGCACAAACTAACTTCTACTCATAGGTACCTGCACATCTGATGTAAGTAACACATTAACTGTACTATAACCCAGTATTGCGACCTAATGTATGCTCCTACTCTATGGCAGCCAGCCATACTCCATCCTGTCAAACAGCATCCTACCTATGCTCATGTCTGCACGCCAGCCCATTGCCTTCCTAAGCTCCACCACTGTGTGCAGCTCCATACTATAACCTACACCAGGCGGCACAAACAGGCCCCTTTTATATACCTCTCCCATAATTGTCTACGCTGATAGTCCCATGGCGTTGAAAGGTCCAAGTGGCTCCTGATCAGCACACCGATTGTTGCATTTTAGCCCATTTTGCCTAATATTTGACTACTGCATTTAAACTATTTTTGCCCAATACTTGATTGTTGCATTTAGCCCATCTTGCCTAATATTTGACTACTGCATTTAGCCTTTGCTGCCCAATACTTGATTGTGGCATTTACAACACTGCACTCTCACCTGCCAAACCCAGTCTCTCGAGTATCATTCTTTAATCCGATAGTGCTACTTATTACTACTATCTACATCTCCATGCCCTCAATACAGCCCCCAGAGGGCGTAGGAGCCTCATATGCAACCTATCCCCAAACCCCCGTGCAATATAGCACAGAGAAACCACAGACTCAGGGCACGACTACCCAAAATATTTGAACCGGTCAATAAATATAACATTAACCTGGATCACCTTCGACTGAAACTACTTCCACCTCCGGAAACCACCGTTCTTTCCAGCCACAAACCCCACCCTAAAAGAAACAAACCCACCACTAACCAACTTACCACCGCCAACCTGCATCCTACTATACAGCCAGAACCCGACCTTAAAGGCGCATTAATCAATGCTAGATCCTTAGTTGCTCATGCTACAGATATAGCACACACTATCCTGGAAAATGACCTTGACCTCATCGCCATCACTGAATCCTGGCACCATGAGGCAGCAGGTCCAGCACTAACGTTAGCAGTCCCAGACAACTACACTATCCTTAGAGCTGACAGACTAGATGCATGAGGTGGAGGAATAGCGATCCTCGCCAAAACCAATCTCTCCATGAGAATCACCTCTACACCCAACCTTAAATCCTGCGAGTCTCTCTCCATTAAACTACCCACCGCCAACTCTCAAACATTAAATATCCATCTCCTCTACAGATCCCAAGGCACAATAAGCACCTTCAATGAAGATATTACCACTGTTATCTCTGAGAAGCTAAAAAACTCCTCACAAACCCTAATGCTTGGAGATTTTAACCTAGGGTACAATTATATCAATGATCACCTGGCCACCTCCGTAGCCAACATCCTGACAGAACTAGGTTTCACGCAGAAAGTGAATATGTCCACCCATACCAAAGGGAGAACTCTCGACTGGATTGCCAGTCACAACTGTAACCTCTCCATTACATCCATCACCCACCAAATATGGACTGACCACCACTTAATCTCCTTTACTCTCAATATAGAAACAAGAAAAATATCACAGCTGACAATATTTTGCCCCATATCCTACGTAATCTCAACTCCTTGCCAGACCATACTGACCCAGGCCTCCTAGTGGAGGAATTCAATAATGCTATGACCAATGCTCTCGACAGCATTGCTCCACTTAAACTTAGGAACAGTAAACCAAAAAAGCATCTCAACTCCTGGTTCACACCCCACCTAAAAAACCTAAGACTACAGAAAAGAAAACTCGAAACGGTATGGAACCTACATCCTACCGCAGAAAATAAAACAAATCTAATAAATATCTCAACGCAATACAAAAAGGATATCATCCTGGCCAAACAAGAAACGTATAACAGGATTACCCAAGCCAACTCCAGTATGAAGGCGCTCTTCTCTATTCTAAAAGAATTGGAAACCCCTATTGCAGTACAGGATGACTATTAAAGATAAAACTTGGTGCACAGACATTCAGCTGGCACTAACCAACAAAGTGGCCAACCTCCAAACTAAAATCGCTCTAAAGAAAGCCTCACCATCAACCCAAACCCAATTTCCACAGAACAAAACCCTTATACATAAACCCAACAAACTCACCCGATTTAACTTCTCCAAGGTCTCAGTGCTCGAGGTAGAGGAAACAATCCTTGCACTTAAACCAACCAATTGCAAAGGCGACCAATGCCCAGCACAACTGATCAAGGACGCTGCTAGAGCTCTAGCTCCCTTCATCACCAAACTCATCAATGCCTCCTTCACTACTGGCACAATTCCACGTAACCTAAAGGAATCCTAGGTACTCCCCAACAAACACTGGACCCTAACATTCCCACGAACTACAGGCCCATCACCACGGTGCCTTTCTTATTAAAAATACTCGATAAGGTAGCATACACCCAAATTAAGAACTTCCTTGAGGTGAACCATCTCCTTGGCGCCCGCCAATCCGGATTCCAACCTCAACATGGCACAGACTCTGCCCTTATCGATTTAAAGACCCAAATAGACTCACTCAGACAAGGGTAAATTAGCACTCCTACTAGACCTCTCAGCCGCCTTTGACCTAGTGGACCACAAAGTCCTGTGTAATCACTTGGACTCTGCGGCCCACTTTTCAGGGGAGGCTATAGTCTGGATACAGTCATTCCTTAGTGACAGGACCATGAGGGTGTTCTCCCCCTCAGCGGCAGCAGAGCCGATACCCATCACTTGTGGAGTGCCCCAGGGATCTTGTGTCTCGCCAACACTCTACAATATCTTCACCAAGCCACTCTTTAACGATCTTGACAATCTGGGTATCACCTACACCAATTACACAGACGATACCCAGATTCTCCTACCACTTACCGGGGATTATGTGGAGGATCTGGCTTTGGTGAACAGTCTATAGCATCGTTCAGGCATGGATGGCCAACCATGGCCTATGCTTGAACGATGACAAAACAGAGCTCATCATCCTGGGTACCACAGCTCACATCTCTAAACTCAACCCTAATTACTCAGCATACACCATTAAGGTCGCAAGATAAAACACTAGGTTTCTATCTTTATTCGACCTTATCCTTTACCAAGCAGGTAAACTCACTGGCATCATCCACGGCCTATACATGTAAATTAATTTGAGCAGGGAAACAATTCCTATCAGATGACAGTTGCCTAATTTTATCCAGAGCCCTTATCCTTTCAAAATTAGATAATTGTAATTCCCTCTACATAGGGGAATCTAAACAAACCATCAACAGAATTCAAGTGCTCCAAAACAATGCACGTAGAGCTGCCCTAAGTATTCCCAGAAGAGCACATAAGACGGAAACATAAATGGCTCTCTACCCAAGAAAAAAAAAAAAAAAAAATTATATATCTGCCTCCCTCATCCACAAATGCTTAAACAAAGCCCCTAGCTACCTAACAGAACGATTTACTAGAGGAAAAAAAAAAAAAAATCTACCAGACCAACAATAACAACCAGCCCCAACTTCCTTCTACTGCCCAGATTCAAACTGTCCACTATTGGATGGTCCAGCTTACCAGTTAGGGCAGCTCAATTGTGGAACTCCCTACCTCACGCACTTAGATCTGACCTAACGTTCAAATTCAGAAAGAACACAATAAAATGTTTCATTGAGAATGCTATGTAACACTCATTCTCCCGACGCACCTACCGCATGTATTGTACCTGATTTTCTATTATGTTACGTCAGCCTTCTGACTTGTTGTCAGCATACCGCTTGTACTTGTACTCTACTGCCTAACCATCATCCAGTGGAGCCAAGATAATTGTTCTTGGCATGTTCTGTAAACTTGTAACTTCTGTAACCAAGCTGTAAGCCCTCTTGTCACATGCGCCCTGCTACCTCAGGGTCCGGCGCGCACAATAAACAATCAAACAGAAGGAATCCACTCAGGGAAGATTAAGGCAACCCCACCACCCGCACAGTGAGGTTGAGGCTTGGATATGATCTTGAAGCCGTCGGTGACGAGTGAGTCAAAAGCAGTGACTGAGCTGGCATTGAACCAGGTCTCGGTAAAAGCAAGAATGTTGAGGTCTTCAAGGAGGAAGATGTCGGCAGAGTGTTTGTTGGCTGAGCAGGCGTTAACACTCGCTAGGTGGAGGTCTCTGCCTTTGAAGGTTTTCTGAGGTGGGGTACAGGGGCGTGGTACACCAGTCAGAGGAGAGAGTAGGAGGGGGAGATGTAGAAGAAGGAAGTTAATGAGACAGCAGGATCCGGTGGAACGCTCACATGATATCCACTAGATCACTACTCAGCCTGTCTGGACTTCCTACGACCTCGAACCCTTCTCTGGAATCTGCTCGGCCGAAGACTGGGCCTGTAGCACAGGATTGCCACTCACCATTGGGTCTGCTTGCTTGACCCCCTCTTACTTGGGTCCAAGCCTCCCCCCCCCCCAGCCCCCGGTCCACTCCTCACCTTGTTTTCTTGTGTAGCATGCTCTCCGTCCTGCCTTCGGTGCAGGGGTGCGTTGACTGATGCGGGCTCGATGCTGCCTAGTTGCTTCACTGGCAATGGCTCGACGGACCTTCAGCCCGACCGGCAAGTAGAACGAGTCTTATGAACAGTTCTATTGGCTCTTGTCTCTTTATAATGTGTCTTTCCTTCCTTAGGTGATGGAGGATGGCGATGCGCTGGTGAGGTGAGTAGAACCAACGGTAAGTGAGAGCACGGAGTGCGATGCCAATTGCTCTTATTTTCATGAAACAAGGTTAGTTTTAGTGTCCTTTTAGGTGCAGCAATAACCCAGCGTGGATGCCAGCTGAGGAGATGAGATGCGATGAGTAAGCACGATGTGCGGCGCCTCCTAAAGCTTTCCGTGCTAACCCGGTATGTCTTTTCCTCTTTGCAGGTCGACAGGATGCTCCGGAGCTGAAGTTACCGATCGGAGGGAGTTCAGGTAAGGAACAAGTTACTTACCTGTAACTGTTCTCCAGCATGGGCCTGGCATGGATTCACATGCTCATGAATATTCCCTTCGTCAGGCTGGGAATCCCCTGTAAAGAAAAAAGAAAAAAGAAAATCAGTATCAGTTTTGTTTCTGATCTGTCTTAGTAGTAACCAATCACTGGTCTCTGGGTCATACTGCCCCCAGCCAATGACTGCCCTCTCCCTAAGCCCCTGCAGCCATCCTCAGATTTGGTAGCACGTAAAGTGGCAGTATGACCAAGTGAAGAGCCGAAGAGGGGTAGGAGGGAGGGTTCGCATGTGAATCCATGCCAGACCCATGCTGGAGAACAACAGTTACAGGTAAGTAACTTGTTCCTTCTCCAGCATGGGGTCTGGCATGGATTCACATGCTCATGAATATAATACATAGCAGTATACACATGCACAACCACGGGAGGTGGCAAAGGCTCAATATTAAGCATCACAAACGCAACATTAAGCATCTCTTACCTCCTCACCAGGCCCACCTTCAGGCGAACGGGTTGCGCAGCACTGCTGGGCCGACTCTGGACTCTTCCCTGGAATCCCGGTCGACGCAGTAGAATCTCGTGAAGGTGTGCGTCGACCTCCACGTAGCAGCTCTGCAGATGTCCACCAAGGGCACACCAGACAGGAACGCCGTGGTAGCAGCGATAGCTCTGGTCGAGTGGGCTCTCGGACAACGGTCGGTTTGCCAACCAGTGACAGTGCATGATGCAGCCGGAGAGCCATCTGTTAATGGAAGCCTTCAAGAGGGCCATCGCTTAGTTCACAGGTCCAAGTTCACAAACAGCTGTGACGTCTTCCGAAAACTCGTTTGTGCAGCCCACGTAGAACTTCAGCACTCTAGCTACATCCAGCGAGTGCAAAGTCCTCTCAGCCGGCGACAAAGGCGACGGGAAGAAAACTGGTAACACCAAGGGCTTGTTGAGATGGAAGTCAGACGGCACCTTGGGCATAAAGGAGGGGTGCGTCCTCGGCACCACCCTCGTCTCGTGAAAAGTCAAGTATGGAGGCTTGCAGGATAGGGCCTGGATCTCACCACTCGTCGTGCGGAGGTGATGGCCACAAGAAATGTGGTCTTCCACGACAGGAACTTCAACGGTGCTGAATGCAGAGGCTCGAATGGCACCCCCCCCCCCCCATGAGCCTGGTCAGCACCACGTTGAGCTCCCACGCCGAGGCCGGAGCCTTTACAGGCGGGAAAGAACGGAACAGTCCTTTTATAAATTCCTTCACCAGGTGATGCGACCACAGGGATGGCCGTGGTGTTGTTCTGGTGTATTCGGAAATCGCTGCCAGGTGCATCTTGATGGAAGCATGCGCTAGTCCCGCCTTGGCCAGCGACAGTACGTACGGTAGCACTTGAGGGGCCGTAATCCGTAGAGGGTTAATCTTCTGCACACGGCACCAGACAGAGAACCTCTTCCACTTGTGTCCGTAGCATTTGAGTACGCCCTGGCCCTTGCAAGACCCTTTTTGCAGTCCGCCGGGATATTGGTTGATGAGTCGTAGCAGCAACGGCAAGAACGCATACAGGAACAGGCCGTCCCAGGGGAACGAAAAAGCATCGCCCATGCTCCTCAGCTGTGGAAACCTGCTGGCGAACCTTTGGCACTTTGAGTTCATCGCCGTCGTGAACAGGTCGATCTGGGGTTTGCCCCATCGCTGGAAGAGTCGATCCACTCGATCCTGGCGTAGCTCCCACTCGTGGCACGAGCGCAGCTCCCTGCCGAGTGAGTTAGCAATGGTGTTTTTTATCCCTGCTAGATGAAAGGGTACCAGAAACATCCCCTGGGCAACTGCCCAATGCCACAGATCCTGGGCTTCCTTGGATAGGGCTGGGGATCCGGTTCCTCCCTGCTTCCAGATGTAGAACATCGTGGTGGTGGTGTTGTCAGTGAAGATCCTCACCACCTTTCCCTTGAGGGACGGGAGAAACGACCGGAGGTCCCAGAACACTGCTCGGAGCTCCAGTATGTTGATGTGGAGTGGCCTCTCATCTCCGGTGTGCACTCCAACCCCTCCAGGGAGGCATCCGTCGCCGCTACTGGTACTAGGCACTAGGTGAATACTCTGGGCGCCGACATCAATCCGAATTGGAGGGCCTTGAACTGGTAGTGCCGCCCTACAAACCTGAGAAACTTTTGGTGTCCTTTTAGAATGGGGATGGGAAAGTACGCATCCTCCAAATCCAACGACGATAGGAAGTCGCCTTCCTCCAGCTGGCCCAGCACGTGCTGGAGGGTGACCATCTGGAACTTCTGTGCCTTGATGCATTTGTTTAGTCGACGCAGGTCCAGGATGGGACGCCATCCTCCCATCTTCTTTCTGACGAGGAAGTATCTTGAGTATACTCCGGAGCCCCAGAGCCTCTTTGGGACGAGCTTGATGGCTCCTTTGAGCATCGCCCTTACCTCTAACAGCAGTTGAGGGACGTGGTTTTCCTTCCTGGCCACGGGAGGAATGCGGAGGCACCCAGCACCCAACGGTCGGTGGAGATGGACTCACACACGCTGACGAACTTAGTCAGCCGGCCTCCCACCGGGGTGCTCCGGTGGGGGCCCGACGCCACGGCCGGTTCAGTCTTGCTTGGCAACGACCTTGCCGCCTTGGCCTCTCTGGCGAGGATGGCCAGACCCACCCGACTTGCCTCGTCCCCTGTAGGCTTCTTGCGACGAGGAGCGGGCCGCCTGACGGTATGTGGACGAGCCGCCGCTGAATCTGGAGGCACCTTGCTTGCCTCCGGAGTTCCGTAAGTGCAGCCGTCGCTGCTGCAGAACTCCCAAGGCCCGAGCCATCTCTTTGCCGGTCTTGATGGCCTGCAGGGACTCATCCACAGTCTTCCCAAACAGATTGTTCCCGTTGAAGGGCATGTCCAAAACCTTGGCTTGCACGTCTTGGCGGAAATCCGTCGCCTTGAGCCACCCCCCCGAAGGCAAACACCGCTGCCCAACTGGCGGAAACCGGTGTCGGCAATGTCCGTGGCTACCGTTATCGCATGGTCAGACGCCACCTCACCTTCCTGTAGGTTCGCCAGGGCCTCTGCCCTCTTGTCATCCGGTAGGACGTCCAACAGGGGGGCGATCTTGTACCACAGCTCCCTGTCGTAGCAGGCCACAATTGCTAGGGCATTGGCCGCCTTAATCGGCGACATGACTCGTCGTCCCATGGCATCCAGTTTCTTTCCCTCGCCGTCCAGCGGGGAAGTAGAAGTTGAGGCCGATGCGCGCCCCCCCGCCCCCGCTTTCTTCTTGGCTACCGGCGAGACGACCGAATCCGGGGTCGGTTGTGCCCCATCGGGGACAGGTTCTTCTCATACCAGTCCCTCTTGGCAGGCATCGTGGACGGGTTCTTCAGAAGGACAAGTCCCCCGTCCCAGATGTCATCCAGCAACAGCACTGCAAGGACCGTCTTCATTTTGGCCTCGGGCCATTGGTAGAGAAATCCTTCCTTCTGTTCTTCGCGGCAGAGCTGGAAAATCTCCGATGTCCTGGTAATCATGGCGTGGAAGGAGCCAATTTCGTCAGGGGGTGGGGGGGTGGGGAGGCCCGAGGAGGTGGCGATTGGAGGTCCGTCCCGCCGTCACCACCGTCATCCGTCCCCGTCGTTGCTGTATCTGTTCCCGTGTCATCCCCGTTCCTGTGTCATCCCCAGGGATAGGGGAAAAGGCTGTGAGGGCGGGGGGGGGGATGAACACTCTTGTTCAGAGGGCTTCCCGACAGGCCCGGTTCTGCTGTGTCGTCCGTTGGGGGTAGGGGCAATCTCGTCCTTATCTCCGTGCATAAGGTTTGGATTGCCATCAAACTGGCCACCGAGTTGTCCTGTGGCTCGGGTTGCGACGGGCGCGATGGCTCCTCCCCCACGGGAGCCTCGTCGGCGCCACCGTCACTTTCTTCGTCCTCCTCGCCAGGATTCCTCCCGTGGGATGGGGCCTCCTCAAACTTCCTGTTGGGGCCCTCCACAATTTCCACCAGTTCCTCCTCAGAGGCTGTGTCAGTGTCCGTAACGGCCACCGCCCTCCCCCCCCCCCCCCCTCTTTTTCCACCGGGGTCTTCTCGATGGGCTGAAAAGAGGAATCCTTCCGCGGTGGCAGGGAAACTCTGGGCCCCAGGTCACCTCCACTGGGGTAGCCTCCACAGGCTGCACCAGGACCATCGCGACTACCTCGATAGAGGCCTTAGCCGGGTGAATCAAGGCCTTCACCACCTTTGCACTTGAGGCCTTTACCTTGGGAGGGGGGGGGGTCACTGCCTCACTCCCCCTCGGCTGGTTCCTTCGAGATCGACCAGGGCCTCTCCAGAAGCTTAGCCAGATTCTTGGACTTTCTGTTCCCCGAGCCAGAGCGCTGGCTCGTGGTTGATGGCGCCGGTTAAGGTGCGCCCTGCCTGGCAGGCGAGGAGCCCAACCGGTTGACGCTCCCGGTGTCCGTGGACTCGCGGTGGTATGCCTGTTGGGCCCCCGTCGCCGGAGCGCCCTCACAGGACTTAGAAGACTGCTCGGACTTCTCACCTGCTGGGCTCTTTCCTTCCAGCCAATTGGCCAGACGGGTCCGACGATCCCTCATAGTCCGATCATGTTCATGCAAAACGCACAATCCTTCTCCACGTGCGTTTTTTCTCCGTGAAGGCAGTAGAGGAATCTTGAATGCTCGTCCTCCTAACACAATCTGTAATTCGCATCCAGGGCAGTTCCTAAACAGCTTGGATCCGGGTGTCGAGCTTCCTTTCTCCTGGGTCATGTCCACGAGGTAGGCCTCAGAAACTTCTGGAATCCTCCAAGAATGACAACTCGGCGAAAACTTCGCCCTTGAGCAGCGTAGAAAATTCCGAAATGGGTCCCCGTTGATCAGAAGTAGAAACGGTGGAGCTTGAGGCTCGATTGACCGAAAAAAATGAGATAAATCTCTTGAAAAAACGCAAACCGCAGTAAAAACTCGAGAGCTATAGCACGAGTACTCCCAACACTTGAACGTGCGGTAAAAATCTGAGGATGGCTGCCAGGGACGGGGCTTAGGGAGAGGGCAGTCATTGGCTCGGGGCAGTATGACCCAGAGACCAGTGATTGGTTACTACTAAGAAAGACAGATCAGAAACCAAACTGATACTGATTTGTTTCTTTACCGAAGATTACCAGCCGGACGACGGGAAATATTCATGAGCATGTGAATCCATGCCAGACCCCATGCTGGAGAAGCGTTTAAATCTTACCTCACCCGGGCTAAAGATGGTGACTGACCCGCTACTTTGTAAATTTAGTTTTATGATGACTGTTTGGCTATACATCGTCTGTACTTGGTATTGTTTCACCCTGTGGTGCCATGTTCTATGAGTGTGTAACTTCTGTAAATGTGTAACCTCTGTAACTAAGCTGAAAATCTACTTGTTCTCATGCGCCCTGCTACCTCAGGGTGCGCTCAACAAATAAAACAAGATCGTATAAAGGGTTTAAAGACCCGTTAATTGACGCAAGACCAGTGGGGACAATGGCAACATAGCTAAGCAGGTCACCAAACCCTGCTTGCCATCGACTAGTCATGAAATTGAGGCTAAACCCACTCCCCACAAATTAAATTGAGGGTCCTGAAGCTGGGATCCAAGGACTGTCACCATTGTTTGGAGCAGGACCACGTTGAGACCCTACAACATCTTTTGCTGCACTGTAATGCTCTAACTCACAGGGGTCGATTTTTACGACCAGTTACTGGAAAATTGCACTGTGGTGGAGCCAGAATAGTGTGGCAACGGGTCATGAGCCGTACTGACAAAAATCACTGGCTGACAGCAGCAATGCACACTCTTAAAGAAATTTTAAATTTAACATAATTGACCATGACGTGTGTTATACTGATCTATATTAAATGTGTTTAATTATGATTTTAATATGTAATCTATTGTGTTTTGTAAATGTATTTTTCTTTATGTACAATTGGTTAATTTGTTAACCATATAATAAAAGGGAAAAAAAACGATTTTCTAAAATAGTGGTGCGATGAGAGATAGGTTAGATGAGGGAAGGAAGGCAGGCAAGTAAAAGGTTCAGGCAGTGGGATAGTTCAGCCATCACTCACGTGTAGATTCTATGGCAGAGCAGAGGTCCATGGGTTCAAGTACATGTGGTGGCCTTATATATCTGGAGGCCGATACATAGTTTGAGATTCGGAAGGGGGTTCCGACGGGGCGGATCAGACACGGCCTTCGTTGTGGGGGACAGCTTCCCCGATTGGCCTTATCCAGAGGTGCTGGCCAATCCAATCAACGGCCAGAGTGGGAAGGAAGGAGGGGGCACAACCACACTGCCCAAGTGGGCTTACAGGTAAAAAGTAAAGGTGTACAAACGTGTTGGTATGCCGCTGCCTGCATGGATGTCGAGTGTGCAGGCGGGTGCAATTAAAAAGTGCAAAATTAAGTATTTGCAGCTGATGTGCGCTTATCAACCTGATAAAAGCCCAAATGGGCTTATGGACGTGCCACAGTGTGCGCGCTGCTCCTGATCCTACTATACTTAATAGGAATATTAAAACTGAACAACCCAGCTAACTGCAGAATACACACATCTGCTGCATTTCAACAGCTACGATTACCAGTGTGGGCCTCAAATCCTGACGTTTGGCAACCCCAGTCAGATCGAGTCAGCTAAACTCAGCTGTGGAAGATTTATATTCTGGCCAGACAGGCTGGTTCAGCTAAGTGACAGGACAAGAACCTGAATACCCATGCCTCTTTGATCTCTATGAGACAGCCACTCAGCAGGAAGCGCTCCTGGGACCAGGAATCAAAGGAGCAGCCTCACACCAGGGTGCTGCATACCAGCACACCTTTGATCATTTTGAGAAAGGAAGGGACAGGCTTAGTGTAAATCGAGCTCTGTACAGTTGTGGCGGGGAAGAGGGGTGGGGGGGGGGTCAAGGTTCTGTCCTCTTGTTTCTCAGTACCCCTCTCCTCGAGAGAGAAAAGCACTGTGTGCGATTTATAAAATGGAAAGGAACCACCAATAGACGTGGGGAACTCCCACCACTTTAGAATCATCTCTGGACTTCAAACCTTCAAGAATATTACATTGGAACCTAGTTCTACAATTTTGAGGTGAATGCAGGTGTTCCACAGCAGAGGCAAGTTCTGACCTCTAGACATCTGCAGAGACTATTGGGGTGTACCTGCTGCTGGAACAAGGCCTGCATCTTTGCCAGTCACATTGGGACCCAGGACCTCACCTTTTTGGAATTCTGAATGTGTGTGCCAGCCTCCTCTGTATCTTGAAGCCCAGGAACAATGACCCACCAGGAACAATGACCCACCTTGTCCAGAGCACCTTGATTGTATCTTAGCACCCTGAGACCAGAGAAAGTCGGGATATCATTACTAAAGAGTGCTGCGTTTTGCTAACTTATTCAGCATTCTTTCATCAGTGGTGGGCTTTGTGTGGTGCTTATCGAGTTAATCATTATTCTACATGGTGTCTTTAAAGTATTTATAAACCTTGATTGGACATCCTTTTATTTTGGACTCTCATATGTTGCTGTTTGGGTTGCTATCTAACCACATTCACGTCCCTCTTTAGTGTAGAGCCTTCCCTCGACCTACGTTACTACAAACGGTAAAGGGTACAACTCTTAATTGGGCCAGTTTTACCGTTAGGATTGTGTTGGCTCTTGATTTGTAGTAGAGCGAGGGCCAAGTATGCAGCTTGGCCCATGCGTTTCGTACTCCTGCAGGGCTGAAGTCAATTCGTCACATTTAAATTACAGTGTAGATCACCGAGCACCAAGTTTAAACAACGTCTATATTAGAGAGTCATGTTCTCGCATGTGCAGACACAAAGAACCAAAAGCCCCATTATCAGGAGCACGGCTCTGGCCATCGAGCACAATCCCTGATAATACTATAAGTCGTTCCTCTAGCTCACTTTTTGATCAACGTTAGTAATCCCATAGAGGATGAATCTAGCTAGACAGAAACTGTAGCTCTATTAAGCGCCTTAGTTACACCCCGCACATACTAACTCTGGCAATAGGACCTCAACCAGGCACCTGGCTTACAGCCAGAAAATAGCACTGCAATGCCACAGCAGGAGCAGATGTGTTAACGAAATGAAGTAAAATAACTTTTTTGGTCTGTCCTTCCAGTGGCAAGGAATAGGAGGACTATTCAGTGTTCATGAAAGTTAAGTGAAGATCCCATGGCAAGGAAGGAAAAGTTGCTCATTTGAAGCACGTGCAACAATGGTCATCTTCTTTAAATTAATTAAACTATTATGGGATGTTGTTTGGCCACTTTGCTGCCTTAAAGTGATCGGTTGTGTTTATTTTTTTTTTACATCAACTACATACACACAATTGTACCCGCCCATTTATTTAATGCTGGAAAACAGCTGTAAATAAGGTGAGAAAATAAAGCTTTTGGTATGCGCAATTTAACAGTAAAGTCAAACATACAGGGCTAGTCATCCATTTTTTTGTTTCTTTTTTGTTCGAAAGTTTTTTCCAAGTCTCACACAAAGGCAGGAGATGTCTTTTTTATTTAGTGACACACGGATGATGCAGAATTATTAAGTAATGCTTTGTTCTCCCCGACGGAGAGTGTTAACCTTTTTTTTCCCCCTTCAGGAGTGCCGTCTCCCTTCCGTGTTATCATGCACAGTGTGGAGATAACCATTTTGGCTTAATTAACAGGCTAACCCCAAATCTTTGGTTTATTCAAAGGTTATTGGATGTATGCTAACACGCCAGGCGGAAGGTTTTGGGTTCCATTTTAAGTTTTTCCATCGCTGCTTATTAGCAAACATGGGGACACGCGAGTCCTGTTAACTTGGAGGAAAAAAATAAAATAAGAAAATAACCCTCACTATATTGGACAGGCAATATGTAACATCCGTAGCGTACAGGGTTCGGCTCCCCAAGATGGATTGGGAAATGCATCGTACATCGGTAAATGTATCACACCTAGATGGATTCGTTTAGCGATGGAAGCGTTTTGCACCTGGATGGAATGCGGGCGGTGGAAGATGTGTCAAACTTGGATGGGCAGTTGGTGCCGGTAAGTGTACCACACTTGGATAGAGTGTTGGGGATGGGAAGTGTACCAAATGCGGATGAATGGTTAGGAGCAGAGATGCATCGCACCTGAATGGACTGACTGGGTGAGAAATGTGTCGCACTTAGACGAATTGCCTGGGGGCAGTAACTGTGCCGCACTTGGATGGAATGTTGGGGACAGGGAATGTGTCTCACTTGAATGGACTGCAGGGGATGGGAATGGCATTGCACTCATGAAATGTTTCATATGAGGAACTGTTGGGTGTAAGAAATGTATTGCCACCAACCAACTGTACTAAAAACTCACTTGTCTCCATATGCACCCTCAAACTCTGAAATAAACCCAACCACTCCTCTACCGCACCACAAACCACACGCTCTCACGACACAAACAAACCATACACAATCACCATACACAAACAAAGCCACATCATGGCTTCTGACCGAAAACGCACCAACGCTCAGTGGCCGGTTTCTCCATACTAAAGCTGCCAACAGCACATCAAAGCTCTCTTGCACTTCTCCCTCTCAATTCACTAACAATCCCAAAATCCTCCTTCCTTTGCAAACCTGCCAGAACACCAAGAGACCGCGCAAGTGGCAACAATGCGCGGTACAAGACCAATTGAAATATACAATATGTATCTCAATATTGTTGATGTGGGTTAAATGCTTTTTCTGTTTTAATTCAGTCTACGGAGAGATACCCTTGTGTTGGTGCCCATTTGCTAATTCAAAAGCAAGAAAAGAAACCATGTAATGCATATTCAATGGGGCATCACCACTTCTGCCCAAAAGGACTTTTAGTGGTCACGCAACATCACTAGATGGCGACACCTGTGAGTGAAAGTAACTGTCGCATGACTTCATTTGGTGCAGTGTTGGGAAGGAGCTAGTGCTTTTCTTCATTTCCAAGCACTTTAGAATTAGGCAAGACTTCTGTTAACTGTTTTCTAAGCACTACAAGAGTCCACGTGCAGGAGGGTCACTAATTGAAGATATTTAGGATTTAAATATAAAGGTGCAAATAACTAGTTATTGATATTTTATTTCTATCGTGCGCATACACAAGTGTTTCAGAGCACAACAAGGCAAGGGAAGGGGAACAGAGGAGAAACAAAAACAACAATCTTACTAGGCCCAGTGACATTGAGAACGCGCAAGTGCATGGTAGAGGGGGAGACGGAGAAGTGCATGGAAGGGGGAACAAAAGGAGAGTACGGAGCTAGGAGAAAAAAAAAAAACAAATACATAAATAAAAAGGCAACAGAGGGTGTGCAGACAGCAAGTGGCAGTGCTGGGTTTAAGGCAGCAGGCTGGGTAGGTCTAATAAGTGCAGGAAGAACAAAACAAAGGGGTGGGGGCTGTATGGGTACAGATACAGACCCCAGTGCAAGGGGTGGCCCGTAGGCAGTGCGTGCGGGCGGCAAGAGGAGCCGGTACCTGGGCCCAGAGGAAAGAGGGTGGCAAGGTGCATGGTGCTGAGGGAGAGTAGAATCAGCAGGGGAGAGGGGGGCAAAGGCAGAAGCAAAGAGGAAGGTCTTGAGGTGCTTCCGGAACCGGAGATGGTTCTCCTCAAGTTTTAGAGTGGCGGGGAGGCTGTTCCAGAGGGAGGCCCCAGCCAAAGACAGATCTACCCCCAGTTCGTTCAGTTGAATGAATTTGTAATAAACGTTGAATTGTAGTTTAAAAACTCAAAGCACAGTGAATGCAGCCTGTGCTAAAAATAAGACTACAGGCATTGCGTTACTGAGGTAACTCAGCAATTGTTGGATGCCTGTCAAAAGCCCATGTATTCTAAATGGAGACTAAAAGATACAGAGTAGTATGGAAACAAGGTGTTTTAGGAGAATTACTGGAGCAGATAAAATAAGAATATTTTTTATTTATATTTGTAGAGCGCACTAGCAGCCCGCAGGCATTGAGGCGCTGTATCAGAGCCAAAGCAGGCTTACTTAAGGGTTACACTGAAGCCGCCCATGAGAGAACTTGTTCATAATACAGGGTTGCATATTTTTTAGTGTACAAGATTACAACACAAGATACATCATACAAAGGTTCGTTTTGACTGCTTTGCGAAACGCTGAGTGAGAGTCAATGAGCCTGAGGGGTGGCGGGAGGGCATTCCATAGAGTGGGTGCGACTGAAGGGAAGCTAGAGCCGCCTGCACGGGCTTTGCAAGTTCTAGGGACAGATAAGTTAGTGTATTGCGATCTGGATGTTTTGGAGGTGGAGGGTTTGATAATTCGCTGTGCTAGATAGGGAGGAGCAAGGTTATGGAGACACTTGTGAGTCAGAGCTAGGGCTTTGAAGATGATCCTTTGCTTAACTGGAAACCAGTGGAACTGTCTGAGTTCTGAGATGTGTTCTTTACGCGAGAGACCAGTGGCAGCTGAGTGCGTTGTTTTGGACAATTTGGAGTTTGCCCACATTCTTGGCAGAAGTGCCTATGACCAGGGCATTGCAGTAGTCGAGCCTTGATCCAATGATGGCCCTGGCGATGGTTAGGCAATTTTGTTGGGATAGGAAAGGTCGGACTGCCGTGATGAGCTTGGAGTTGTAGGCTGACAGAGGCTATGGCATTAACCCGTCTGTTCATGGTCACGTCAGATTCTAAGAAGACACCCAGGGTTTTGATGGAAGGTGAGATGGAGATAGGAACGTCGTCAATGGTGAAGGAGGAGTATTGAGTGCGTAGTTTACTCAGGGTGGGGGGTGAACCCACCAGCAGAAGCTCGGTCTTCTCACTGTTGAGACAAAGCCAGTTTTCTGCCATCCAAGATTGGATTGTTGAGTAAACGGAGTCCAGGGTTCTCTGGTCGGCAAGGTAGTGTCCCGACAGGGGGATCAGTACCTGGGTGTCATCTGCCTAGTACGTGTATGAGATGCCCAACGAGTCCAGGATTTGAAACAGGGGCCTCGTGAAGAGGTTGTAGAGGGTAGGAGCTGTGCAAGAGCCTTGTGGAACGCCACATTTGGTAGTACTTGGGTCAGCACAGGAGGAGTCAGAGAAGACTTTCATAACTCTGTCTTTTAGAAATGATATCCATTTGCAAGCCTTGTCAGAAAAGTTAGCCACAGAGGATAGGTGTTGGCATAGGGTTTTGTGATCGACCAAGTCAAAGGCGGGTGACAGGTCGAGGAGCGCTGGTTTGCCAGCATCTGAGGTCATCGATTTGGTTTTTTAGGTCAAGGAGAGCTGATGCGGCCTGAACCCCGATTATCTGAGTCCTAGGATGTGGTTGTCTTCTAGGAATTTCTGAATTTGCAGGTAGGCTGCTTTATCCAGTATTTTCAGTAGAAAGGGTACAGTAGTAATGGGCCTGTAGTTACCAGGGAAGGCAGGGACCAAGAAGGGATTCTTGAGAAGCGGACAAACCCACGCTTCCTTTAGTCCCAGTGGGACGAAGCCGGTACGAAAAGAGGCATTAATGAATGCAGTGATGATCGGGGCTAGGGATGGTGCACAGTCCTTGATGACTTGTGCTGCACAGACATCACCATTGCAGTTGGAGGGTTTGATGGTTTGAAGGAGTGAGAGGACCTCAGATTCGGTCATCTCTTTGAAGTTGAATTGAGGGGAGGAATTGGAATGGGTGGTGCGGACATGGGAGCTTTCAGAACTGGTGATCTCCTTTTGATGGGCAAGGATTTTGGCCTGCAAGGACTCTAGTTTTTTTAGTATGGCAGATGAATTACACCAGGATTCATCCTTCACAATTAATGAGGGTGGGACAGAAGGGGCCTCTAGTTCGCTGAAAATGGCAAAGATTTTGCGTCTTTCAGATTTAGCATTGGTAATCCTGGCATTGTAAGATTTGGCTTTGGCGGTTTTGTAGAGCTTAGAAATTGTTTTGAAGGTGGTTTTGGTGACTTCAGTCAGGTACTTGACCCAGGTGGTGAGGGCAGTTCTTTTTTTAGCGCGCATCAAGAGGTCTTGGGTGAACCACGCATTACAGTGCTTTCTTTTTTTCTTTTTGAGGGAGAGAGGTGCTACCAGGTCGACAGGCCTGGGATACAGTCTTTTTGAAGTCGTCGGCAAGTACATCAGGGTTGTTAGAGAAGGGAGGTAGTAGGGCTGGTTCCTTGAGATGTTGAGCTAGGTTGTTGTGGGTCAGGAGTTTCAGACTGCGTGAGAGTGCAGCTAGGAGGGGGACGGAGGGTCCTTGGAGGTGATAATGTTGAAGGTGATGCAGTGGTGGTGAGATCAGGGTATTGGCGAGATAACCAGGTGGCTGAGTGTGCAGTTGTGGTGTGCAACCCAGTCCAGGGTTCAGCCCTTTGTGTGGCTAGGGCTTGAGATGGTTTGGGAGAACCCAAGGGTAGCCAGGGCCCTGTTGAGGGCTGAGGCATGTGTGTCTTTGGGGTCATCAAGTCCCAGGTTGAAGTCCCCCAGGAGCAGGATTTTAGAGGATTTCTTGAGGTTATCAGAGAGAGAGGGTGTGAGAGCTTCTTTGAAGTCACTGGAGGGGTCAGGAGGTCGATGAGGTGATTGGCAATGGTGCAGTTGTGGGAGAGTTTAAGAAGAAGGTAGTTAGAGTTTTGATCGAGGTCCTTCTGGATAGTTAGAATTGAGAGAGAGTCTCTGGCAATGACGGCTACCCCACCCCCTCTGTGTGAGGATTGGCCACGTCTATATATAATGTATCCGTCGGGGATGGCTAAGGCAAGGGCAGGACCAGATGCATCAGTCAACCAAGATAGGAGGTCGAGATTGTTGTTGCTGATTAGGTCGTGCACATCCATGCGTGCGCTGGCAGAGACCTGGAGTTGATGAGGGCACATTTCAGGTGGGCATGGTGTGGTTGTGACATGGCAAGTCAGGACTGGTGACTGCTGTGGTGTGAGCGAGAGCGGAGGGCATGTGGGGGTGAGGTTTGGATGAGGTCCCATTTGCAGTGGCGCAGGGCAACATCACATAAGGTAGCATGGGCACAGTAGAGCTACGCAACATCACATTAGGTAGCATGGGCACAGTAGAGCTACGCAACATCACATTAGGTAGCATGGGCACAGTAGAGCTACGCAACATCACATTGGATAATCTATTTCGAACTCTTCTTGCTATTACTTGCAATTCATTTTTTCTCCAGTGTGTTTTCACTCATGTATAGTAAGTTGGCTTTTCCGAATGAATCTCTTGACATTCAGGACACTCGAGGTTTTTCTCCAGTGTGGTGTTGCTCATATTAAGTGAAGTGTTGAGAGTATGGCGGGAAGGTGTGTTTATAATCTAGAAAATGATGCCTAACAAGAGCTACAATGTATTCCAGCAGAGGCTGCAGTATGTTAACCTTTTAACTGCCATGGGTTTTCCCCCCCCAGTGCCAAGGGCTTTTTTGGCGATTTCACCATTCAAAGCCTTCTAACATTTTCTCCTACATTAACCCCTTAAGTGCCAAGGACGAGCTATCTCGTCCTTGGCACTGGGGAGGTAATCCCTTGGCAATTAAAAGGTTAAGTAGGTTGTAACCTGGCCATGCAAGATGGGTGACTGCAGCATTGCTTTTAAGGAAGAACAGTTTTTAATGAGCCATGCGATCACTGACCAAGTTGAACAGTATATAAAGGCGCCTGCTTGCCATTAGTCTGCAGGAGCCAGCCACGGAAGACAGAATGCAGGTCGGGAGGGCAGGGTCATTTGCCCCCACCCCCATCCTCATTTTCTGTAAAGATTTTTAAAAGTAATTCCCTAGAGGGGTGCATTTACTCTGGTGTGAGGGTGATTTGGGGTCCCCATATTTAAGGGGGCACCCCCTGTAAGTTGGGGTACCTTTCACTGGTGGCCCTGTTCTACTCAAAGGTTTACAAAAAGTTTGTTTGCAAAAATATCCAACCGAGGTAGAGGACGATGATAGATCCTGCGCTATTCAGGCTCAGCGTGTCTTACTCGGACAAAGATTCCATTCAATGGACGTGTTAAGCCCCTTCTTGACTGAATCCAGCCAGTGTATCCACTTCTGCTCGGTTGGTCTTAAAAAAAGGTCATGGTCACCACCCCGTGTAGTACATTTTTTCGGTTTGCATCAAACCACAGAAAATCTGTATGTTTATGTATTTTTTCTTTGAAATGCGCCACCATCGATTTTTCAGGCACGCCTGATGTTCGCTTATACGCTTGCGCAGCTCTTTTAGTCTTTCCAACACATGGGCATTTGATGCCATAAACGGCCCATTTTGTTAGTGAAGCTTTGGTATTTCCAAATGAGACCATTCAGGTCAACTTCTTTCATGTCCCTTGTTAGCGGGCACACTGAACATTTGCTGCATCTAAAATGCCCAAGACAAGCGGGAGGGACTGAGCATTTTGAGTGACAGTCTGCGTACTTTGTTGATCTTCATATGTATGGACTAACCCATCTTTCAGGTTAGGTCGCTTGAATGCCAAACGTGGTTCATCTAGATGAAAATCAGCTGTTTTAATGATGTTCCAGTTCTGGAGTATAGCCCTTCTCAGGGTGTGACTTATTGGGCTAACGGAGGTATACAAGTAATCTTTATGCTGATACTGGTTTGATGAGGCAACTATAACTGTCCATATTGCGTGCTCTTTTTAGGGCCCTACGTATAATCCGAGCTGGATAACTATAACTGTCCATATTGCGTGCTCTTTTTAGTGCCCTACGTATAATACGAGGTTGAAAACGTTGTTTCAATCTCGTACTCAGATTTTACTGTGGACGTCGAATCTGCCATGGCGGAGCAATTCCGGCGAATTCTTAAAAATTGTCGTTATGGAAGATTTTCCTTTAGACATGGATGAAAGCTTTCGTAAGCCTATAATGTGTTCTTGTCAGAAGGCTTCCTGGAAAAGAGTTGTTTTTAAAAGACCTGTTTTGTGTATCTCTAGATCCAGAAAAGGCATGGATATTTTGCTGGAAGCCATGGTGAAATTGATGAATTCATTTTGTCCTTTAATCCAAACTCGAAAATGTTCCAACGAGTCAGGCGATCCCTTTCAAACCATAAAGAAATCATCAATGTAACGATGCCAAGATACCATGTCATTGTCAAAATAATTTCTTGCGGTATACTGTCTCGTCGGCCAGAGAATCAACTAATAGGTTTGCTATGTCGGGGACAAAAGTCCCCCACGTGCTGGTCCCATGGCATGGATTGTAAAAACTGCTTTTAAAAAAAAAAAAAAAAGAAAGTTGTTCTCTGTGAGGGCCAACCTTATACACTCAAGGAAAAATGATTTTGGAAAAGTGGACGTTTGCCTTTGCTCCAAATACCTGTGCATCACCTCTACACTCCCCATCTGTGGGAAGCTAGTGTATAAGGCCTCTACATCCATAGGCACTTGAATATCATTCACTTGGGCGAGAACTGATATACTTCAGTGTTGCCCACAGCGCAAGTCCACAAACCTTTGTGATTAGGGGTGGGGTGGGGTAGCCCGTTTCCGTTTTGTTTCCAATATGTTCTCTTACCTTATTTATAAGACATTGATAAAAATATCATCCTCTTCCTGTTTGATAATGTATATATCTCTAAGTTAATGACTGTCTTCTATATCGATTTTAAAAATATCGATTTATCGCCCAACCCTACCTTACACCAATTCAGCTACACAGAAGTTCCCAGCAGTACAGTTATACAGGCAGGAGCAACAATATTACTGCCAAACCTGAAAAGGAATGTGCATGAATTGTTAGGCTAAAAAGGTATGGATTATAAAAAGGTAGCTCTTAAAGATAAAATATATATTCATCACCTAATACCACCATTGTAAACTGGAATTACTCGTATTTTACCACTTAAAAACTACAACTTCAATGTCATATTTGGAGCCCTGGACACACATCTCTGCTGTTGGCAACTTTGACCAACAGTATTCAGAGTGACCTGAATGGTAATCTGCATCCATACATAACACACAGGGGTATCATAAAGGTGGAAGCACATCACTGATGTGCTATTTAACTTGCAGCATTTGCACTGCATCACTGCCACAAGAAAAACCTTGCCAGCCATGCCGACCCTCTTATAAAGTTCCAGGCGCATGTAGCTCCATATTTGGACTATGAAAAATCCCATGAACCCTCACCATGGACCATGCTGGCCAAGCATGGGAGTTTTAGTCCAACACATCTGGAGAGCCAAAGGTTGCAGACATCTATAAACTAAAGTCAACTCACGGTTCTGCACACTTCAAGCTTAGATGCAGTTTACCATGTTTAACTCTTTTAAAATCCCAGCCTTGGCTATGGAAAGCATGCACCCAAAACGGATGGTCCTTGTAAATGTGTATGCTGCACAGCACTAGGTACACCGGTTATTGCTTATAGACAAATTAAATAAAACATTGTTTTGAAAAATTTAGACAGCTGAAAAAAAAATGGAAACCACAAATCATTGGAAATCCTAGCAAACAAAACTACCAGAAACAGACAACACTCCACAAAGAAGAACTACATAATTTGGATATATAAAGTTACACACACAAGACTTACAAAATCTGACATTAAACCCAGATAATCAGGGATACACAAACCAGTAGGAAGCCCAGAGGGGCAAAGTGCTACATATTTCAAGCTAGAATAACTTAATTGCAGAGAATGCACTGTCACAAAATTGTAAGAGGGTGCGACACTGAACATACCAGTAAGGCACAATTAAAATTTAACAATACTAGTCTTAATAGGGCAGGATGCTTCGTTCGGCATTGGAATTCTAACACTGAACAGCCCAGCCAACTACAGAATACACATCTGCTGCAAATTCAACAGTTATTATTTATTTAGACATGTGTACACTGATCCTAAGCTATCCACATAAAAGAGGTGAGCGAATCTGCAAAGCACAAAACCAGCTATTTCAACAATTCCAAGTCCCACAATAATGAGGTTTTTATACAACACCCCATATCGGATTCTTCGCGCACATAGGCGCTGAAATTAAGCTTTTATTATTCAATGTAATTGTATTCAATCTATTGACCACGAGAGAACAGACGGTCACAGAGTCAAACGTTTAGTGTACATGCCTTTCACATGTAAATGGCGAGCGCTTAACACTAGAGCTATTCTGCCAAGACATAAGATTAATAACTTCTTTGTACACTGACAAAATGTTAGTAAACAAGAACATGAGGATTAAAACGATCCTTCTTGTAGAACATCCCAGAACAAGCTGATGAAACCGAGAGTTGGAATCGCGGAATAGAATACTAGCCAGTTTAGGACATCACGAGAGACTTAAAACGGACATGTTAAACCGACAAATGTTTGAAACTTTGCTAAAACTTGCAGACCCATAGCAGCAAAGGCTCACTGAATCAACAGCAATTTTAGGTCCTACAGGCTTCGGAAATGCCGCACCCTAGCAACGGACTTTGCCAGACAGAGGGAGCCTTCCCCAAGCACCCTGGTTGACAACTGCACTGACAGGGCATCCAACCCTCGAGAGACAAAAAGCACCGACTCGGCACTATAAAAAGGTGGCATCGGTAGCCTTATGCAGACTATGATGTGTTCCTAAACGCGATTTAAAACTGCAACCCGCTAGATTGGAGTAATAAGACGAAAGCTTTGGTATCCAGCACACTGCCAGAATATCTCTGGCAGAGAAAAGAAGAAGTCAGCTTGGCAGAGAGCAGAGGGGAGCAAACGCTCTGCCTTGGGCTGACCACTGGGCTGCCCAAGAACAAGGGACGTGCCTCGCCTGCCTGCTCCTCCAGCACGTGAATAACAACAGGCTGGCCAAGACCCCAGGTCCCCAAGGTGACAGCTGCATAGGATGGACTGCACCCTGCCTGACTGTGGAAGAGCTTTGGCTTCCTAATCCCTTACTCGGCACTGGCCTGTGGATGACTGTTGCAGCATGGCTACCCTACCCACGCCCCACACAGGAGAGCCTTCTTGAATCCTAGGTGCAAGTAACCCAGCATAGTATGCCCCGGGCGCCAGCACTTGCCCGCCTGCCTCCAGTGCTGCGCCCACCGGAGAGCGCAGGGAATTCTTCACATTGCCCCCGGTAGCGCATAGTCCTGCAATCCTCTGCTAGACACAATAAACTGCGCGTCCACCTGTCAAAGAAGCGAAGAAAGCCTTCCCTCTGCTTTCAAGGGGCGGGCCTGCTGCCAAGCATCAGAGGAAAGCTTCTGTGCTGCTGAAGTCTGTCAATCCAGACTGTGCGGTACAATGACCAGTGTGGCGGATGCCACTAGTAAAGGCTCCGCCATCCTCCGTTAATAACGCTCCCACCCGTCTCCCAAATAACCTGCCCCGCTGCCTCAAGCCCCCCAGCTCTGTCGCCGTCAGCCAGGGCACCGCGAAGGCCACGGATGACAACGGATACACTCACCATCATCTTGAAGCTGACAGTGATTCCACCCAGGAGCCGGCGAAAAAAGAGACTCTCCCACAATGCAGCTCGGAGGAGGGCTGCGCTGCACGCGACTTCCGGAACCTTCTTTTCCGGCGGACGGTAACGTTCCAACTGTCAGAGGGCGTGGCTGGGGGGGAGGAGTGGGTCGAGCTGTCTATCACTGCGAATTGGAGCGAGCGTGTTCCCGCAGTGGCCATGTACGGTCAGGGAGACGTCACCTGCTGGGCGCGTGGCAGGGCGCCGCTTTACCAATGTTTACGGAACTCGAAAAGCCAGAGACGCCTGACTAACTGCTTAGCGACGCTATGCCTGATCCTAACATGGCCCGCGTTAAGCGACGGCCGAGTTGATATACATGTTGCTGTCTAGCTTTTTTTCTATTACATTATTTGTATTAATGATTAGGAGAACATTTCAACAAATTGATAAATATACAAATGGTTGATGATTGATGAACATTTAAATAAGACATTTTTCCAAATTGATACTATAAACTATTAAAATTAAGACCCACAGGGGGACAGATGTATAATAATGAAGATTCAACCTGCTTGATTTGACAACTTTATTAGTTGTAGTATGGGTACAGGTAACTAACAATAGAACTGAGTCCATACAATGTTCATGGCGGGTTGAGGGTGGTGCAGGACTTGGGTGTCCTGGCCTGCTCACAGGTTCTGTGGCAGTCTTAAGCCCCTTGGGGGAAGGACCGCAACCCATAACTCTCAACTCACACACTTTTGGCGGGTGTCACCCGCCTCATAAAGAGCTGACTCACCCGCCAAGCCTCCTGAATGCCCATTCATTTCAATGGGCCGTCACCCGCCAAAAACAAAATCGGGTGTTTTCACCTGCCTTTGTGACACAAATGGTTGAGAGCTATGGCGCAACCTGCTCCGTGGTGTTGGATACCCCCTGCCCGCCTCCCGGATCAGGCCTTCCTCACCTGCGTCCCCTCCACCTAGGGGACACAGAGGATGGGCTAGGCCACTGCACTCATCCAGAATCTCAACACACTCTCTTCGCAGGGTCACCTCCGGTCTGGTCTCGCCTACCTTCTTGAAAAAAACAGGCATTTCGGGTAACAGTGGCAGTCCTGTCAGATGCAGTCACCATCGAGCCATGCGCCGCTACCACATCCATGGGACCAGGCTCATAAATCAGTGAGAGCTTGGCTTGTGGATGCCGGTTCTTCACTAGCACTTCATGCCTGGGAATCAGCTGCCGAGTCAGAGTCCTCTTCTGATATTCTCGTCCTTAGTCACCTTTCGCGCTCCACCTGAGCATCATAAATCACGGCTGGTGCTCGCTCCCTCACTTCAGGTATTAACCCCCTGAGACAGCGCCGAAACATTGCTTACGTGGGTACCACTCCAGTTGACGCATAAGCGGTGGCCCTGTACTCCCGCAGGAACTGGTACAGCACCCGTTGCAGGCAGTGGCCCTGGCCATGAGCGATGCAGAACACCTTATTAAGAGTCCTCATGAACCTCTCGGCTTCGCCGTTAGCACAGGGCCAGACCATAGTAATTATGCCATATTCTTCCATCAACTGGGCGAAGCTGTCTCCTTGAAATGGCGATCCATTGTCAGAGCACAGGGTCTGAGGTAGGGGTGTACCGAACTTCGGCTTCGAGTAAGTATTCGGCCGAATACCGGCTGAAAATAAGCTAGTTGGCTCCGGCCGAATAGTTTCTTGCTATTCGGCTCTTGCCGAATACTTTGACATTCTCATATGAATACAATGCAACAAGAACTCAGAAAGGCAAATATAGACTTCAGTTTGCAAAACAGAATAGAATTAGACCAGAAACTTAGTAACAAGACCAGACAAATTGCTAGCACCGAGCTGTAAAAAATATTATATTGTAATCTGCTCTTTAGGGCATGTTTTGTTACAGATTCTTAGGCACAAAATGTGCTAATCTTTTATACTTAACCTGCAAAAATACAGTAACATCTTTCCTTTTGGCAAATGTTTATATGGCACTTTATTCAGTTGGAAAGGACAAACTGAAAGAAATGTGCATATTTCACTTTAGGATACTTTCAGTTCCTGTCATGTCACTTCCCATTACGTACGTCATAGTCCCCCCTTTTCTTCTTTTGTGGACTTGAGTCCTGAGTTTAACATTATCTGATATTTTATCAGGAATGATAAGTTGCATATGTTTGTGTATTGGTGAGAAGGAGTGGCGAGGATAAGTGAAAAGTGGGCAGCATTTGTTTGGGTGGGGTGAATAGTTGTGAGATGGAGTTGATGCATTTCAGATTTCCTCTTGACTTGTGTCCTGCATGAGCCGACATGAACCATTTTATACATTTCTATGTGAGTTGCAACGAAGTTGCATCGACTTTGCAACTGGATAGAGAATGCAATGCATCTTATTCACAAAGGCAGTTATCCATTTTGTTCATTGCAACCTATTCCTTTTGCATTTGTGAAACCTCCTACTTCAACTGGCACTGGTTTTGAATATGCAACAACCTTCTGTACATTTGGTCCCTTCATTTTGGTTAAATCAGCTTTTTTTCTGGCTTTAATACTTTACATAAAGATGCTACATTAATTACAATGAAGAGAAATAAAAGTATAGAATGCATTTAAAATGGTGTTTCATTTGTTTTTTAATTGTGTTTTATTTAGTTTGGAACATGATTTATTAAATAATGCAACTATTCGGCTTCATATTCGGCTTCAGTATTTGGCTGAATACTAAATATGCTATTTGGCACAGCCCTAGTCTGAGGTAGCCCATGAGTCGCAAAGATCTTTTCCAAGGCAATGGCCACCTTGTCAGACCACACCGATTTGATGAATTCGACCTCGGGGTACCATGAGCCGTCATCCACCACCACCAAGAAGTGAGTGTCTCTGCCTGTGGAACCAAAGTCAGCATGCACGTTCTCCCAGGGCCTGTTCCTCGGGGCATTGTCCCAATGATGGCCTCTCGCTGGCCGACACAAACTCTTCCACCCATCTCTCAAGTTCAGGGAACCATACTTTCTGGCGTAATCACTATGCTGTCTCCCCTGAGCAAAATCCCTGATTCGACAAATGTCAGCTTCTCCTTCACTCTCCACAGCTGTTCCAGCGCCAAGCACGCCTCTTGGGTCCTTTGTGCCAAGGGGTCCACCACCAACTTCCACGACCCTTGCTGAGGGGCCATCTTCATTATCAGGAAGCACTCATCCTTGGCTGCTGCCCTTTCAAGCTCTTGGAGCGGCACTGCGTTCGGGGTTGCCTATTCCTCAATTAGCTGTACATTCTCGTCAGCCTCCTCACCACTGATGTTATTCCGTCCTTCCACCCCGCCTCTGGGATGCCTAGACAGATAGTCTGCGGCGTTGTTACTGCACGGCCGATACACCAGCGAAACCCCATACTCCAGGAGCACCAGCATCTACTTTTCAATCCGGGGTGGAGGTTTGGATGACTAGCCAGTCATAATCGGCAGCACGGGCTAATGGTCAGTTACCACCATCACCGGCTGTCCCAGCATGTACAGTCGAAAGTGTTGGCACCCCCACAAGACTGTCAGGGCCTCCCTCTTGATCTGCGAGTAGCGCTGCTCCATTTCCTACAGTGCCTTGCTCGCATAGGTGATCGGTCTGACCTCTCCTTGTGCATCCGTTTGAGTGAGGACTACACCCAAACCAAACCAGCTGGCGTCCACTACAATCTCTGATGTCAAGGATAGATCGAAAAACGCCATGGTCTCTTCTGCCGTAAGCGCCCCCTTCACATCTTCAAACGCGGCCTGTTCCAGCAGACCCCACTGCCACGTTGCATCATTCTTGGTGAGACTTCGCAGAGGCTCTGACCTGGAGGCTAGGTTCCTGATGAAACAGCCGCAGTATGTGACCATCCCCATGAAGCTTCGGACTTCAGTTACATTCTCTGGAGGCCTTGCCTCCACAATGTCCTTGACCTTTCAGGGGTCGGGTGATGCACCCCCTTGCTTGAACACAAATCTGAAAAACTCAATGTTTCTCTTGAGAAATGTGCATTTTTCCTTGTGCTAGGTCAGCCCCAACAACTGAAGCCATTCCAGAGTCTTTACCAGCCATTCCATGGGTTCCGCCTCCATCTTTGCAAACACCAGGATGTCATCACTGATGTTGATGACACCTTCTCGATCCGCCAGAGCCCCACGGTTGATGTTTTGGAACACCTTAGCCACCAATGACACCCCAAAGCTTAGGCGCTTGTGTCTGTACAGGCCCCAGTGCATGGTAAAGGTGGTAATGTATCTCAAGTCCAGGTGCGACACCACCTGATAATAGCCTGTCTGCAGGTCAAGCTTTGAAAAGAAACAAGCCCCTTGCAGTTCCGCTATGATGTCGTTGATCGTGGGCGTGAGGTCTCTCTCTTGCTTGATAGCTTTCTTTGGGAGCCTAATGAGATTAGAGCCCCTTTGGAAACACGCATGCAATAGATGGGATGCAGAATAACTCCAACACCAACTTATCGAACAAACTCAGGAAGATGGCAAAGTGTTTCTGTTTTAATATCAATTGTCTAAAACAGGGAGTTACAACGGACGTTCGCTTGAGCTCTCATACATTTCATAAGAAATGTGTTATATAGCAAAAATTCATCATACGTGACATCATACTATGTGGCAAATACGAGAAACCTACGAGGGATTGTGATACCCTCAAGGGGAACATCTAAGTATACTTTCTATAAGGGGTTCAGTTGGGATTGGGTCTCTACTGTCAGGTGGACATCTTGTGCCTACCTCTAGTGCAAGTCATCTTCAACTTTATGAAGTACACGGTACATCATTGGCTCCCAAACTATAAGGCCCTTTGTTATATGGCCTTCTAAAAATGTTTGGCATGCTTGTTCCATACCTGGAACATTCGATTCACTTAGCAGCACGTAAGCTCGTACCCAGGTGCCAGGGAGTGGACTCGACTTTACCTCCCCACCCAATTAGCCCAACGTCTCTCATCACCCATTCTTCTGCCATGAAAATTGTCTTTGAACTTGGCCTTGCAGTGTATTCTTGTCTCTGGGAATATAAGGGATTGCAGACATGCACTATCGTCATTATAGAACTCCTCGCCCAACTCTATTTCCATCCTTGGCTCATGTGACAAGATACCACGATTTGGACCATGTTGCTGCATTTAATTGCCATAAATATATAAAACTTGGCACTTAGGGTGTTCTTTCTTGGCACCATAACAATGAATGATTCAGCTTCACACGATTGTCACCTTCAAGAATAGATAACCAGTCTTGGCTGCTTCAGCCTTGACACCAGGCCAAACAGCTTCGCCATTTACTTTCATGATCTCAGTTAATTCTTACTGTGACACAGCCCTCGATCTTCCTTCTCCATTGGTCCGAACTTACTAAATTCATGAAACCGATGTCCAACTTCAATACAAAGGTGGCCCCGCCTTCAATCTGTTTACAACATATATCCAGCTTCTATGATCATTTAGTCTACTTGCGTTGCTGCATCTGTACAGTTATTAAATGACTTGCATTTTCTGCAGTGCTCTTCACACGCCCCAACCCCCGTCCACCTGTATGTTTGAGGCCTGAGATTATGCCATGCTTGACACCAGCAGTTGGGACCATTCCACGTAGAATCTTCGTGAAAAGATATCCATTAAGAAAACGCTATCAGATGGACTTTCGAAGAGATGACACTCTAATGGAGGAAATCCCTGAAGGAATATGAAAGAGAGCAAGAAAAGGAGTTGGTGACATCACAAGAAGCAAGCGTGACGCGCCGAGAAGACTGGCTGAAGAAAATGCATGACCCTTATAGAAACTGATGATGAAAAAATCGGATACACTTTCATATGCAAAGAGTTAGCTCTCATGTCGTGCGGTCTGCCTTGCCCGTAATGCGCTTTTGTGCTCCACCTTTTATCTGTGTGGGGAAGGGAAAGTCCTCAAGTGCCTGTCTTTGCCTGACCCTGGTGTTGGGACATGTCAGGTAAATGGCTCGAGTATTAGTCCGTCGTCCTTCATAATGTGCGAAAAGGTTCACATCGGAAAAGTGGGTGGGGTAAAGTGTTTGTGTATCCTACGTGGAAGGTTGGGGAAAAGTTGTCATGAGAAGAGGGATACTGCGTTTCACCCGTCGGTGTCCCACTTCTACTCCCCAAGGACCTCCCATCCAGATAAGCAAGACGAGGCAGGTTTGATCCCCGGTCATCGCTTAAAAACCTCTCAGTATTAAGTGCATTATAAATAACCTATCATATCATGTCATATCCTCCCTCACTGGTCCACCCCCAGGAACTGGATCCAATAGCGATGTCCGTGTCCTGGCCACCTGGGTGACAGACCCCCAGGGGCTAATCAGGGAGACACCTTCAGGTCTCTCACACAGGATACCTGTGAAGGCGAGCGTCCCCCAGATATTACGATCATCCCCGCAATGAGAGACAGTAATGGACTCTCCCAAGATGGGAATAAGGCTAGGACAAAGTGCAGGTGAGCTGAAATGGGAGCTTATCAATCAGAATAGGGCATGCAAAGGACTCTGCAAACTCCGAGAGCAAAGAAAGGCGTATATATTTACAAAAAGCGTCACAAGAACCTACATGCTATAGGGGGCACAAGTTTGTGGGGATTGGGTGGTGACGACTAACTATAGGTGTTGCTGCGATGTGGTTTGCCGTGGTTGGAGGACGTCACTGGTTACCCTCGTGGGTTGGGCTGGGCCTGGCAAGTCAGCTGGGCTCAGCCGGACGGTGTTGTTGTGTCAGCCGTGACCAGTGTCAGTGATGAACGTCTTTCCTGGCTTTCTGCCCTAAGGCCACGCACACCGCAGTCATTCAACATTGCAATATTATCTTCTCCGGTAAATCTTCCAATAGGTTATTCTACAGGTTAATGTAACACAGGAGGAATGCACCTAGAGTGGGGTCTTTTGGTGATACATCAATACATGGTTACCATCGTCCTGTTGACCGGGCATCAGAGGTCGCGAGGTTGGGTCTCAAAGCATGGGACGGCCTGTCCGTGTTATCATGTCTCGTTAGGAGTCATTATGAATGTGTTCCTGTAGTGTTGCCATAATATTGGGTGTCCTACTTTTACAGGGGCCATTAACCTAGGGAGAGCCGGTGGGTCGTGGAGCCTAAGAAAGGGCGCCTTTGGATCTGTGTTTTAAGGCCGGGGTTTACTGCTGGGTTGTAAATAATTCAGGTGGCAGGCCGTGGCCTTGGGTGCTGCGGGGGGGAATGTGAATGTTTCAAGCGGCTCCAGCCGAATTGGGGGAGGTGGAGCAGAGCAGCACAGGCCTCTGCTTTTTCTTCTGGCAGGCTTCACTGCGAGGAAGGGGGAATGGCCTTGCATGTGCTCACAAAGGTATTTTCCTCGTGTGTTGCAGTTTTAAGTGGAAGAGACATAATCATTCACATAATATACAATACTCATTGAGTCTTTTCAAAGCTTATGTTTTTGACATTGTTAGTGCCTTCCACATGGCCGTTTCAAACACGTTACCTATACGTTAAGTATTTAACAACCACAACATTTTGTTACATTTCTATACATGTGCGGTGAGTGAGGTAGTGCTAAGGTTGGTGGAGCACGCAGGAGCAACCCGCCAGTAAGACTGACGGCAGTGACACATAGTGAGCTTGGACATACATATGGTGCATTTTCGTGCACCCCTTGCATGAGCTCCCAATAGGGTTACATTTGTCTTCCTTTGTGCTCTAGCAGCATTAGTTCAGTTATGGCATGGGACCTGGGGGTGCAGTCTTCTCGGCGAAACATACAACATGAAAAACCCCCGGGACACTTTTACTATTTGCGCATAACTACGGGGATGTGGGTACTTCATCCCGGATGTCATATAAGCACACATTCTGCCATCTTCATGGTGGTTACAGGTTTTTAGTCAGAAAGGTCGTGGAGAGAAAGGTTTCATCACAGGTGGTTTGCTCATTAGTATTTGGGGACTCTGTTTTTGTCCGGGGACCATTTTACAGTTCTTTTCCACTCCGGCCCTGCTGGCCGGGTCATACTTGAAACAGCGATACACTGCGGAAGATGAAATGTTACAGTGTTGGTATCTATCACTAGCTCATGTCCGTCTGTTCGTGGGAACGGGCTCTCAGCGGATCTGCCAGAGAGCTGCGGCCACAGGGATAAGTGAAACTCTCCGAGGGTGGGGGCCACGCTGCGGTGCACAGGGCTCAAACCATCTTTATTTCACAAAATGGTTTCCAGGGCCTAGCTAAATTCAGAATGTTTGGTCAATGTCTTCAGCCAGTGCACCACCCACCACCTGGGCCCTGGTGGCAGGGGGACCCCCCCTTATCAATTTGTATATTCAAGTAACTTTGGGTCTCACCCTAAGTTACTAGGGGAATCCAGACATGGACCCCTTGCTCACTATTCTTAGAGAGGCACAGCTCCTCCCTACTGATGAGGTCCAACCAGACCGAAACACGTGTCTGGGGATGTTGATGGTACTCTTGTTCAGAGGAGAATTGCCTAGCATTTAAGTGCTGGACTGCCCCAGGGCAGGACAAAGACTGATATGTTTGGGATATTTCTTCTCTGTGAAAGATAGTGAGCTAAAGACTCTGGGTAAGTCTCTCATAACCAGGACTAATGTCTGGCAGAGAGACTCCCAGGACCCCCCCTTGTCAATTTGCATATTCAAGTAACTTTAGGTCTCACCCTAAGTTACTAGGGGAATCCAGACGTGGACCCCTTGCTCACTATTCTTAGAGAGGCACAGCTCCTCCCTACTGATGAGGTCCAACCAGACCGAAACACGTGTCTGGGGATGTTGATGGTACTCTTGTTCAGAGGAGAATTGCCTAACATTTAAGTGCTGGACTGCCCCAGGGCAGGACAAAGACTGATATGTTTGGGATATTTCTTCTCTGTGAAAGATAGTGAGCTAAAGACTCTGGGTAAGTCTCTCATAACCAGGACTAATGTCTGGCAGTGAGACTCCCAGGAACCCCCCTTGTCAATTTGCATATTCAAGTAACTTTGGGTCTCACCCTAAGTTACTAGGGGAATCCAGACGTGGACCCCTTGCTCACTATTCTTAGAGAGGCACAGCTCCTCCCTACTGATGAGGTCCAACCAGACCGAAACACGTGTCTGGGGATGTTGATGGTACTCTTGTTTAGAGGAGAATTGCCTAGCATTTAAGGGCTGGACTGCCCCAGGGCAGGACAAAGACTGATATGTTTGGGATATTTCTTCTCTGTGAAAGATAGTGAGCTAAAGACTCTGGGTAAGTCTCTCATAACCAGGACTAATGTCTGGCAGAGAGACTCCCAGGACCCCCCTTGTCAATTTGCATATTCAAGTAACTTTGGGTCTCACCCTAAGTTACTAGGGGAATCCAGACGTGGACCCCTTGCTCACTATTCTTAGAGAGGCACAGCTCCTCCATACTGATGAGGTCCAACAAGACCGAAACACGTGTCTGGGGATGTTGATGATACTCTTGTTCAGAGGAGAATTGCCTAGCATTTAAGTGCTGGACTGCCCCAGGGCAGTACAAAGACTGATATGTTTGGGATATTTCTTCTCTGTGAAAGATAGTGAGCTAAAGACTCTGGGTAAGTCTCTCATAACCAGGACTAATGTCTGGCAGAGAGACTCCCAGGACCCCCCCTTGTCAATTTGCATATTCATATTGGGTCTCACCCTAAGTTACTAGGGGAATCCAGACGTGGACCCCTTGCTCACTATTCTTAGAGAGGCACAGCTCCTCCCTACTGATGAGGTCCAACCAGACCGAAACACGTGTCTGGGGATGTTGATGGTACTCTTTTTCAGAGGAGAATTGCCTAGCATTTAAGTGCTGGACTGCCCCAGGGCAGGACAAAGACTGATATGTTTGGGATATTTCTTCTCTGTGAAAGATAGTGAGCTAAAGACTCTGGGTAAGTCTCTCATAACCAGGACTAATGTCTGGCAGAGAGACTCCCAGGACCCCCCCTTGTCATTTCGGAACCCCTGACGAGCCATGGACTTCACAAGGGGGAGAGGATGCAGGGGAGGGGGGTCTCTTGGACCAATCCTCCCATACATTTCCCCCCTTTCGTTACTTAAGTAACAAATACTTTAAATCCTCCAACCTCTTGCATTCTTCCTCTTCAGCTATCGCGTCATCCCATGCAGGGGTGCCTTTTATGGGCATCCATGCCCTGCACACTCCCCGCAGGCTTTCTCCTCTCCTAGCATATTCGTCCGGGGTGCAGGTCAAATATATACAACCACTGTCCCCTTCTAAGTCCACCCACACCTCCTCATACCATTCAAGTATACAGGGCTCTTTAATTGTAGTGTGCCATAGCTTATCTACTATATCCTTGTCGTGGTATATGGGCACCATCTGGAATCTTGACATGTAATCTGCTCCTGTTTGTACCTGTACTTCCTGCATGGTTTGTATCGTACCGCGGGTGTTGCCCATTGTCACCATCATCATTGCACCATTTGGTACTGCGTTAGCACAACATCGAAGACCCACCTGGCACATGCAAAAAATAAAAAGGAGGAACACTACTGCCGGCATCAAAAATTTAACAGTCATTCCCAACCACGATGGGACCCAGGAGAAGATGTTGTCGAACCATGTGCTTTCTTCTGCTCCACCTTACATTTTCATTCTTTCTCCTAGGTTATGTACTGCTTCGATCACATGGGACAAGGAACCATTATCCGCGTCTTTGGAAGGTACGAAAGTGCAGCAGGCACTTCCAATTTTTCGGCAAACACCTTCGTCCATTGCTGTCAACAGGTCCAAGACATACCTATTTTGCATGGTCATCAGCCGCAGTGCTCGCAGTTCCACCTTTATTACGTTAAACCCTTCTTCAGTGTCATTCGCCAGCTGGATCAGCTCCCAGCGTGTGATTTGGAGCCACTTTGCATTGGCTCGTTCCTGGACACTAGGGATGAGTGAGGCAAAGAAAGTTTCTTCAGAGCTGAATAATCGATATCTATCCGGGATCTGTGCCAGCAGCTCTGATGATGCTTTTGATATGTAGTTCGATGATCGTTTGTTTCGTGACAGCACCTCCTCCTTGTTACCGGAAGACAGGACATATACTTGTGACTCTGCAGTTGGTTGGGCCTCATTCTGCTGAGGTCTTTCTCGCATTCTCTTGCTCCCATCAATGTGGCTTTCCGGTATAACCATTAGTGCGGAGTGTAGGGTGGCCAATGAGCAGCTGCCACCCCAGGATTGTGGGCGGTGCAGGTATGTCTGTTTGCCACATACCCAATAAGTGTCCATGAGGGCCGCTGTCCCCTTCCTCATGTCTGGGATGGTGAGGGTCTTGTTGCAATTTTTGTTTACCCCCATGATGTTTTTCCCGTCTCCCTTGAAACACAGTTCATAGTTTATTTCTTTCTGTAGCTTGAAGGGTTTTTCAATGGCTGTCACCCAAGTCAATTTTGAGATGTGCTCCTTCCAGACTGGTGTGCAAGTTTCTTCTATCCATTGCAGTTTCTCTGGTGCCACACCTCGCAACGCTTCTGCTTTGCACATTATCTCTTCATCTTTCCACTTATTTTCTGAAAACAGTGTCCCTTGTATTATAAAAAATGGTTCCTCCAAACATATCACTCCTACCGCCTTTGGATAACATGTCTTCTCATTCTGCAGCATTTTAAAAGTTACCTCATGTGCCTGGAAGGTGTTCTTAATTCTGCACAACGTGAGATGAAGGAGACATTGGGCATCGACAATAGGCAATTCTCTGGGTGTACCAGAAGCATGGGGAATGAAGGAGCAGACATAACAGCTCTCATTTGTTGTTTGTTTAGCCGTTGCACTCATGTCTGCATACCATTTATTTGTCTGGTGGGGGTGTCGTGGGTCTTCCATTTTGTCCAATCCCAACCCATAATATTCGTCATATTTCCTCCTCCCCGCCTCCCTTTTCCTTCTGTTATTTCTAAGATATTTCCCAGCTTCATGAGCGAGGAACAGTGTGGGCCCCCCTTTCTCCCCTTCGCCCCCCTTTTCCCAGTCATCATATAATGCTTCATATCTTGCTGTCATTTTTTCATTCTCTTTCTTCGTGCTATCTAACAGTGTGTATTCTGACGCGGGAGTGGGCACACTGGTGGTGGTGTTGTATAACCATGATATAACAGAGGGGTTACGATCATTTAAACTATGGGCACTGTAATTAAATGCTTTTGGCGGGGAAGTTGTGCTGTTTCGCATTTTTTCCTGCAATCTTTCATTTGGCGAGATAGCAACATAAGGTGGTGTCGTGTAATACCCCCATACCAATTTAGATCCGTCCCATACCAAAAAATCACCTTCTTTAGTATTTACAATTGCTGTTTCATTTGTCACATTAATCCCGTTATTCCCTCCCCCCTCGTTCATCTCGATAGAGATGAACGCTATAAACCAATACGTAACCAGGCCAAACAGTATTGTAAAAAATAATGTAATGCATACAGACAATCCACACTCATACGAATATCTACATCTTTCAGCTAAAAATTCTCTATATCTAACAAATCTATCCGTTGCAGGCTGTCCGTTTGTTGCCATGATAGTTCCTGTTTGAGATATAAAAGTGCATTAAGTGCATGCATGTAAAAAGTTTTGTTGGCACTGTTTGTGCCAGGAGGTCATGGAACGGAGATGGGTTGGGTAGGGGAGGGGGAAGGTAGAAAATATACAGAGAAGGGAGCAGACAATATACATATTTTTCACATTATTATTTACACTTGAACACACATTTTTTTTTTTTAATCATTTTGTCTCGATCGATAACCTGTAATATAATGTCTTTCGTTAACGTTTTTATCTGTCAGTTACATTCCTCCATTCACTTGTTCACGTTCACTCATCATTCTCATTAATTTTGTTTGCTGTTGTCTGTGCCTCCTCATCCACCTCTTCCTGTACACTATTATACGCCTTTCGCACATCTGTCAAATGTATCCAGTATTTGAGCCCCTTTACTTTTACAGCTGTAGGGGTACAAAATACCACTTCGTACGGTCCATGGAACCGTGGGGCATTCCACCGGCGCACAAAACTCCGGACAAAAACAAACTCTCCTGGCATTAATTGTCCCTGTACTTCGTTTTCTGCATGGGACACTGTCGTGCTTCCCTCTTCCCTTGTGAATGGTGGTGAGAGCTGCTTTGAAATTGCGTGCGCTGCCCTAGTTAGCTTCTTCAGGTATTCTGTGAACTCATCTCCCAATATCGTGGCGCTTCTGTGTGCATCTGAGTGTTGGCATAGTGGGGAATGTGCAGTGTGGATCCGTCTCCCTGTCACAATTTAGTGCGGGGACAGATGGTGGTCCTTGCTCGGCTGATTCCTCAGCTCAAACAGCGCAAGGGGTAAACAGTAGATCCAGTTTTTCTTTAACGAAAAACACAATTTGGACAGTCTCCCTTTTAACAGTCCGTTCATTTTATCGACAATCCCATTACTTTGTGGATGATAAATCGAGCATAGTTTATGTTTTATCCCCAATAATGTGGTCACTTCTTTGAAGAGCTCGTTCACAAAGTGAGTGCCATTGTCTGAGTGAATTACCTCGCAAATTCCCCAACGCAGGAACACTTCTCTTACTAGGAACTTTGCAGCGCTTTTAGCATCAGGTCGTGCACATGGGCCTGCTTTCACCCACCTTGAAAATGGGCATACAACCACTATCATGTAGCGTGCCCCATTACACCTTTCCCCCATATCTGCGTAGTCAATGTGCAGTTCTCTGAAGGGCCCCATGGGTTTTGGAATAGTTCCCCTGAGGGTTCGTAGCGTCATTCCAGAGTTATATATCTGGCATGTTGTGCACTCCATTGTCAATCTGGATATGTGCTCCTGGAGACAGGGCACGAACCAGTCTTCTTGTATCTCTGCTGCAATGTGTTGCTTGGTGTTGTGCGCTGGAAAGTGTAATTGCTAAAATGCTATCTCCAACAGTTTGATGGGCATTACTACTTTTCCTGAGTTATTTTGGCACCATAATAGGTCTGTTGCCGATTGGCTGCACCCTCTTTTTTCCCACACCATCTTTTCATCACCACTTGCCCCTTCCTGCAGCTCTAGTATTTGTGATATGGGCATGGCGTTGTATCCTTCTGGGAGCTCTTTGCTCGTTTTGTGCTGTAATAGGTACTCACCTGTTCAATGTTTTTCGAAATATGAAGCTTCCTTGGCAGCAGCGTCTGCTGCCGCGTTCCCCAAAGACACAACATCTGTGTTGGACGTATGTGCTTGGCACTTCACTATTGCTACCACTGTTGGATCTTTTAGGGCCTCAATCAATTCCTTCAATTCCTTCAGTAGTTCTGCATGTTGCACTGGGGTCCCATCTGCCCTTCGGAACCCTCTCCGCCCCCACCTTGCTAGACCTCCATGTACTGTTGTCGTCATGTAAGCTGAATCTGTATATATTGTTACTGCACAACCTTTAGCTGCATGTAATGCTTCTATTAGGGCAATAAGTTCTGCTGTTTGTGCTGAGAAATGTGATGGAAGGCGATACTGTACTAGTACCTCATACTCACCTTCTTCTAACCTCACTACTGCCATTCCCACATGTTTCTCTCCTGTGTCCATGTCAATCGATGCTGACCCATCCACAAAGTACACCTCCCCCTAGCTCAGGGCATTTTCGCACACCACCGTGTCCTCCCCTGTTTCCCCTGTGTAAGTTGCACAATTGTGTTCTTTCAGGTCCTCTAGTGTGCACGGTTCTGTGATGAATGTTGCCGGGTTTACTGTCCTGCACCGTACCACGTGGATATTGGCGCTGGACAATATTATTTCATAGGCAGTTGCTCGCTATGTGGTCAGTGTACTTTTTGATCTTGATCTTTCAAGTATTGCAAATAATGAGTGTTCCACGAACAACGTGACAGGGCACCCCATTACTATTGTGGCACTTTTCTCAATGGAGAACGCGGCGGCGGTGAGAGATTGCTCGCACGCGAAGTGGCCTTGCATCACTGCATCCAATGTGCCACTATAGTAAGCCAATGGTTTGTGTCCTAGGGAAGTCTTTTGTGTCAGTACAGCTGTCATAAGGGTTCCCTTACAATGTGAGAACAGGTAAAATTTGCGCTCGAAATCAGCTCTTTTAGTAACTTAAATGAGTCGCTCATCTCTTCTGACCACTCTATTTTCCTGTTCTCTTTTTGGGCTTCCTTGAGAGCTTGCAGTAATGGTCTGGTGTAGGCTGCATAATCCAATATCCATGCTCTACAATAGTCACACATTCCCAAGAATTTCTGCATCTCCTTCACTGTTGTGGGTTCTCTTACTGACCTTATTGCTTCCACTCTGTCAGGGATTATTCTTTTCCCGTCTCTTGATATCAGCTGCCCCAGGTACAGCACCTCTGTCTGACAGTATTCTAGCTTTTCCTTGTCCGCCTTGTACCCTTTATTCGCCAGCAGCGTCAGGAGTGTTATTGAGTCTTTTCTGCACGTCTCTTCATTCTGTGCGCAGACGAGCAAATCGTCTACGTACTGGATGATCATGCTTTCAACTGATAAATTACTCAGGTCTTCGTGTAGTATATGGTTGAATATGCTTGGGCTTTCACAGTATGCCTGAGGTAATCTGCAATGTTCGTATCTCTTTCCCCCCAATGTGAATGCTGTCAGGTGTCTGCTCTCTTCTGCCAAGGGGATGGAGAAGAATGCATTTTTCAAATCAACCACTGTAAAATGTGATGCCGTTTTTGGGATGCTGCATAATATTGAAGCAGGGTTCGGGACTAAAGGGAACTCTTTCTGTATGACGTCATTTAGGGGGCGTAAATCCTGGATCATCCTCCAAGCCCCTACCTTTGCTTTTTTGATCGGGTAGATACAGGTGTTACATGGGGAGTTTGAAGGCACTATTATCCCCTGTGCTAGCAATGCATTTATTGTCTCTTTTATCCCTTCCTCAGACTTCACAGGACAATGGATATTGTTTCACTCGGGGCAGAATTGCCCCTTGTTTGAGCTTTATTACCACTGGTGTCACTCCATGCAACAACCCCACATCATGGGGGCCTGTTGTCCACAAATTGTTTGGCACCAGTCGCATGTCATCGTCAAAAAAGGACGGTGGCATTCCCACCACTGCCATCAACTGGACGGGAATTTGTCTAGTCTGAATCAAAATGTCACAGGGCATTGCTATTTCCATTATTATTAAGCCATCATTTTCCGCATCAGAAAAGAGATCCTCATCAAACAAGTTTCGTAGGGCAATGTTGGCATTGATACACAGTACAGTGCGCCATTCGCACCCATCTATGTCCATCCCAATCACCGCAATCCTTTTTGCTGATACCTGTATAGCATGCAAGTCTAAGGATACCACTGACCCTGGTGCTATGTCTGGGCGCACAATTGGGTGGAAGACAAACTCTGCAGGTATTCTCCACTCTAACGTTTTCAGCTCAGGAACTACTTGGGCCAGCGTTTTTAAACCTTCGATGAACATTCTCTCGTCCACTGGAATGCCACGTATTTCCGGTGCCGTTGTCCGAGCCTGCACTACCAGCATTACGCGTAATGGGCCTATTCCTGGTGTCGAACACACTATCCCTCTTTCTGTGAATGATATTGTCATATTAAGCTTGCTAAGAAGGTCCCTTCCGAGCAGGTTTATTGGCGATTGTTCATAATATAGTAAGGGTGTCTTTACCGTTTTACCCCCCACCGTCACATCCAAAGCTTCTGTGTAAGGAACTTCAATTACAGCCCCAGAGAACCCCTGCGTCTCTAACTCCGGGTTAGATAACGGAAACCGGCCCTCCCGAATACATGATTTCTCCGCTCCCGAATCCACCATGAATATGAACTGCTTGTCTCCTATCTGTGCCCCTACCAATGGTTCCTCCGCTGTCCTATGCTGGTTGTCTCGTGGTCCCTCCCTGGTTGAACACACTTCCTGAAACTACTGATACACCACTATAGGGGGCTGGTGCTGGGGCTCCATTTGCATTCGTTGCAAAAGGGTTGCCTGGGGCGTAGTGCCTAGTGTCGTTGTTTTGTGGGTGATTCTGTGTTCTGTAGTGATGCACTCGCCTTTGCTCTGGGTACCCCTACTCTTGTTCCCTTTGTTGTTGCCCCATTGGGAAACCATATGGGCTCCCCGGGTGGGGGTTGCCATAGTGTTCTGTCTCTGGAAATCCGTTGTTTGTTCTACTCCTACACCCTCTGGAAAAGTGCCCCACCTCCCGCAGTTCCAACAACTTCCCTGCGCCCCTCTGGGACCTTGCCATCCATTTCCTCCCATTCCCCCGTACCCTTGTCCACCCCCTCTTCGACCCCTGTACCCACCTCGTCCCCCTCGAGGGGCCCACTCTTGCCACTGCGGACTTCCACTCTGCTCCTGCTCGTTCCACTGCCGTTGCCCTGCTCCTGCCCAATTTGTTGCCATCCTCCCCTGTATTGCTACCAGCCCCTCCTCCTCCTCGTCTCCCTCCCTGCTGTGTGGGAGCGCGGCTACTGCTGCAGCGACCTTCACCAGCTTTGTTTGTACTAATTTTGCCTCGTCTGCCAATCTTCTCTGCGCTATCTCCTTTTCCCTCTCTTTTATTCGTTTACAGTGGTGAACTGTCATGCTCTGTATTTCGGGCCATCCTTTTGCTTCAATACCTGCTATTTTGTCAAGTGCTTTTTGCACCTCTTTAGGGAGCCCCCCCTTTATTATGAAGTAGAATAATGATGTTGATTGATACCAGGGCGTGCCCGTTTCGGCTCGCCACATCTCTTGGACCCGAAAAATGTAATCCATAGCATCTTCCCCGTCGTTCATTGTACATTGCATTACTGACTGCAAATCTGGGGTGTCTAGAAATGTCTCTCTTAAGGCGTCCCACACCCTGGCACGTACTGTGTTAAAAGAAAAGTGGGTGGGGTAAAGTGTTTGTGTATCCTACGTGGAAGGTTGGGGAAAAGTTGTCATGAGAAGAGGGATACTGCGTCTCACCCGTCGGTGTCCCACTTCTACTCCCCAAGGACCTCCCATCCAGATAAGCAAGACGAGGCAGGTTTGAGCCCCGGTCATCGCTTAAAAACCTCTCAATATTAAGTGCATTATAAATAACCTATCATATCATGTCATATCCTCCCTCACTGGTCCACCCCCAGGAACTGGATCCAATAGCGATGTCCGTGTCCTGGCCACCTGGGTGACAGACCCCCAGGGGCTAGTCAGGGAGACACCTTCAGGTCTCTCACACAGGATACCTGTCATCAAATGAGAACTGTCTGTGTTCCGAGGTGGGTCAGTCAGTGTACTTGGTCTGTTCTGTGCACTTCTGTCATTGCATCATGGGACTTGGTAGTAATTACAATTTGCTGAATATTAAGTACCCTAGGCCGGTGATGGTGGGGTGGTCCGAACGGTAGAGGGTCACTGATTGGCTGACCATTGGTGTCCATGGGGGTGGGCGGACACATGGTAACGCGTCTCCTGTGCCTTTGTGTTGCCTGTCTCCTTCCCTGCTGGGGTCTTGCATGTTGCTGTAACAGTATGTGGGCTACAGGTAGTGGTGCCCATAATGTAGGTTTGATTGTGGCTGCATGTTTGCTGGATGTGTGGCCCTTATAAACTCCTCCTGGGGTGATCTGGGGCACCTGCACCTTGATTTCAGTGACCTTTCTGCATTTACCTCCACCATTTTTGTGGAGGTAAATCATCTGTGTTTTTGGCTGAAATTCCTCCATTTTTTGGAGGAATTTCAGGGGATTCTAAACTTGTAATTCGGTGGAAATAGGGTGTAATTTTTTGGGAGGTGATTCCGCAGATGGGCTTGGCCATAGAGTTAATTCCGCCAATTGTTGGAGGAATTACTTCTGGAGTAAATGCTACTGGAGGAATTTCCACTTGTGGAAATAATGCCAATTTTGGGTGTCTCATAATTTGGCGTAGTGGTAAAATTGGAGGTAACAGAGTTACCTCCAATTTTACCGCTTACTACCATACACGTAATAAGGCCCAAAATACCTTACGGTTCTGGAAATTACTGAGATGAAGAAGAACATCAAGAAGCTGGGTGATCCAAGTACTGTGACGATTTGGCCCTGCAGAGCGATAAAGATTAAACCAGTGAAAGAGAAGAAGGACTAATACACTGCTTGCAACATTGTATATAAATAGATAATGGCCTAAAAACACTTAGACTCGGGCAGCCGTGGTAGAAGGGCGGTGTGCTGCGCAATTAACTTGGGAGATATGCACCTGCGTCGCTGATCTGGAGGGAAAGAACTCCAAGGATGCCGGCAGTCCACTGCGAATGATGATCAGGAGATCTGTAGGAGCAGACCGGTGCCCAGCAGCATCAAGAGGAGGAAGGAAAGCAGAAGTTAGCCTGGAACGCTGCTGCACAGCTGGGGAAAAAGCCGAACGGAATGCCAGCCATCCCAGGAAACATGGGCAACATTTTGAAGCCCACACAGGCTAAAGGGTGGCACGGAGGACCAGGAGGGAACGCAGGTGGCTACCCAAAAGGGCCCATGCAGTTGCACCTAGGCTACTTTGTAACAATAACGCTTGCATGGCATGGCAGGGGAAGAAAGCCTACAAACATTCTCCTCCTCATTGTGGTGGTGAAACGAAAACAGTTGATCACAGGGAAGGGTTGAGGACCCCAAGTACCATAAAGAGAACTTGAGAGGGAGAGCCCCTCACAACAGTGGTGGGGATAGACCCACTGAGAGAGAAACCAGGCTCTAGGACCCAAACCGAAAGAGTGATACAAGTCATCTTCCTCATTGCAGAACTTGGCAGGGAAGTGAACCAAGTGGCCCAAACCAAAGAAAGAGAGATGCCAGCATCTAAAAGTTGTCAAAATATGGAAAGTACGTACCAATTATCACTTCCTCTGGAAAGCATGTGATGATTGCAGACTTAATGCATACGGGTTGATTTATGACCTTTAGAGGTACGGGTATTTTGTTGTGTAGCTCTGCATCTCCGTGTACACAAGTGACTCTTATAGGTTTTCTGTCTTTCAAATCTTTTGGGTACACCAAATCTGACCGGAAAGCTGTCTGTTTACTCCCCGAGTCTATCAGAGCCAAAGCAGGATATCCAATTTATTTTTATTGACTCGTGAGTTTGAAAGGGATGGGAAGAGCAAAAATAATTTTCAGTATCTTCTATTTCCTCCTCTCCCTCTACTTCATTTTCAGGACAGGATTCTGCGGGTAGTCACCCAATTTCCATTTGCTCGCTTTTTTTGTTTTTGGGGCACGTTACGGCCAATGTCTCTTTACCGCAGAAGAAAGATGTCGGGATGACAGGTAGTGAGGCTCTAACCTTACCCTCTTCTTCTTTAGAAGTATGCACACTTTTCGGAGAACTAGGTTTTCTCACCTCTGCCCTTTTAATCATATCCCATGGAATAACTTTCTCTTTGCATGGATGTTTTTATGTGGGTTGGCCTCTAAGAAAGGGTCTGGGATCTTTTCTTGTATCCAAAGGTTTATACAGGCCTTCAGCTGTTTAGCTGCCTCAGCATGTGCCTGGGCCACTTGCAATAAGAGGGCTTACATTGTTGAAGGATGGCACGCTGTAAGCCAACGGGTAATGTATTAATAAACTGTTCTAATGTGAGAGTTTTGAGGATTTCAGGAAGGGCTTTTTCCAGTGTATTTTGAACCCGGACTCCTAGCTCCAAAGATGTTTCATTGGCTAAAAAGCGTATTTCTTGGAACTTCTGTTGAAAGAAAGCTTCTGTTTTTCCTACTTGCACCAGGAGGGTGGTCTTTATTTTATTAAAAGGGGTATTTTGTTTAGGGTTAATTGTCTTGGAAGATGCTTGTAACTCCTGTTTTAGAGGTGGTGCCAGATCGTAGGTTTTCAAGTCTTTGTCCCAGTTAAACTAGGTGGCATACTGCTGAAAGTTCAGGAAGAAGACTCCCAAATCTTCCCCCTCCTGGAAGGGTTGTAAAACACTATGGACCAGGAACTGATGTTGTTAGCTAGGTCTTATTGTATCCAGTAGATGTCCAAAGGAATCTCCATCCTCAGTCACAAATCTACCTTTTCCCGACCTTACCACTAATACTAAACAACTGGGTGGAAAGATGTCTCTCCAATAAATGTTCAGATTCAGTAGGGAATCCTTCAATAGCAGTTTGCTATTTTCTTTACCAGTTCATTCAGTTTTGATATAGGATATTTCCACTATCCGGTTTAGTGTTTGTTTCAGCTTCCTTAAAGTCTCTTCCTCAGGGGTGCCGACCCCTGTTTTCCTCAGTACTTTGTTCTTCTCAATGAATACTCTTTCTTGGTTTTTCTACAATGAGACAAATTATGTGCATCCCAGTTTCTTCTCTTTCTTCCTGAGATCTGTACCTTGTACCCAGGTTTTTTGTTCACACATTGTATGATCGTCGATACTACTGGGACGAGTAGGAGGAGTCACCCATGTTAGGGTGCAGACGTACGACTCTGACACAGTGGTGACATGGTGGTTGGCAGAAACCTTTATTCATATGGTAAATGAAAAGAAAACTATAACTCTAAGAAAAGGAATCTGTCAGAATGTCCAAGAACTAAAAGAGTCCACTCTCCTGTGCCAAAAACCTATTTCCAATCAGATTTCCCCATGTCACAATTCTTGTTCCAAAGGTTAAAGCAAAGTTCCAAAGTAGCAAAAGTGCTCTAGTTCAGAAAGATACAACATTTCCAGCCCAACGTTCCGGTATCAAGAGAATGGCTTCCTTCTCTTGGCTCTTCACAATGTTCCCAAACACACCAGGGGGGAATTACTCTCATTACTTGGTTCTCTCTAGGCTCCTTGCACTGCCAATAAAATGTCTCTCTTCTCGTGGCTTTCCTGGTTCTCTCCATGCCAAGAGATTGCTTCTCGTCTCTTGACTTTTCACAATGTTCACAATGTGATGAATTCGGTGTAGTCATCATTGATCTCCAGACGGTAGCCTCCTCTCATATGGCCAGCGGGCAGCAGCCGCAATCTGATACTGACCCTGTGGGTGATAAATTGAGGGAGGATCACATGGGAGGAGATAGCCTCCGGGGAGATTGTAAAGACTGGAGGGGGGTCTGTACGTCTGCTCTCTATGTGGCAGAGGAGAGGCACAGAGGACCCCAGCCAAGATTCTCTATTATTGGTAACATAGTCGAGCAATCAAGGCCTAGCTTCTCAGGAGGTGATGCAGGCCGGTTCTTAAGTACAGTGTAATCCCCAGGCCCCCACAAAGGAATGTCCACACACTGTATTAGTTAAAACACAGTCTTTATATAATTAATATTCAAGGTTATGTACACTATCACAATAACTCACTTTGTGCTCAGAAAATCAACAATGGTAAATATATACAGTTCTAAAGTGGTACCACAATTAATATCAGATCTCATTAAAGTGCATCAACTATACTGTCAAATGTCACAGAGATCAATAAAAAGGACACCAGCAATAAGCATAGGAAGAAAAGCAAGATGGTTGAAACAATAGGCAGTTGTGGCCCCTACCACTAGACACAGGTCTGTGTGGATATCCCCCCACCTGGGCAACCTGTAAAATAAAGATATGGCACAAGCCCAGTCCATGTATTGATCAATAGTCTTATTCTCTCCTATAATGTTTTTACCCATGCCAATGTACCTGGTGGAGCAGAGTTCTTCGAAGAAGCGTCGATGGATCCTTCTTGAGTGACTCCCTTTAAGGCAGGAGCCACGGATCGCCGAGAGGCATCGAAGAAGGTGACCGTGGCCTCAACGGCGTCAATGAAAAGTTTGGGGGTGCCGGGGCCACGGCATCGATCCAGGCGGTGCTCGTCGGCGACGTCCTGCGAGGATGAGGTGTGCGGGGCACCTCGGCGATTGATAGTTCAGTACCGCAACGAGTTTCTGAAGAACTGTGGCCCGACACGAGCGTCGAGTCGTCAGAGTCTTTGTGGTCTTCGGGTGGCGGGAAACCCACCAGCGGATTCTCCTCGGCGCGTCAGCGTCCTCGACTTTCTCTGGCGGGATAAAGAGGTTGATGGTGCGGACAAGGGAGTCCTTCGATTCAACAGTCTTAGGCAAGGAGCGGGCAGCTCCAGTCGTCAGCGGCATGGCGTCAAGCGGTCCCCTCTTCTGGGCAACACGGCTTTGACGGGCCTCCATCGGTTGCAGCGATACTCCGAACCCTGGTCGACGGCAATGGACTTCGACAGCGTCGATGTCCAGGTGCTTCACTTCGTTCTCCTCGGCGGTCCCTGTCTCCGGTCGGCAGCTTTTTGAAGGTCTGGCTTCCATGGAGCTTCGGCGAAGGTTAGCGGTGCTCGATGGTCCCCCAGAGCACGGGAAGAGGGCGCCTAGCCAGATCCTCTCTCGGATCAGTCCTCGATGAACTCGGCAGCTTTCGGATCGGGTCGAAGCAAATGCAGCAGCATGTCTTCTTCTTCCAGCTGGGCGTCGAGGATAAGCAGTTCCAGTTACTCTTCAAGTGTTGACTCAGCTTCTGAACAATTTCCAGTGGTGAGAGGTCCCCAGATATACTATTCTGTCTCTCTTCCGCACTGCTGGGTCGCACTCAGTCAGCCAATCAGGCATACAGTGCATTCAGGCCATACTCCTCCCTCTCAGACACTCACAACAAGGAATGTGTATTGGGACAAGTACCCAGCCATTCAACACTACACACTGCATTCATGCCAGTTTTGGGCAGGGCTGTCTCAGTCTTTGTCTCTCATACCAGAAACCAGACATCCACAACAAGAAGTGCATATTGATCACACACTCCATTCACCCAGGTCCCACCCACAGGGTGTACCCACAACATACAGTCACTGGGAAGGCTCCAGCCAGTCTGGCTTGGGCTTCACAACAACACCATATATGGAATGTCCCCCCAACAGCCAGTCAGGGGGAAGGGACAGAATAAGGGCTTCCCAGGACTTTGGGAAAACAAGGTAACAAGCAATAGAAAGCAAGAGGCCACAGGGGCCATCTTGTTTCCTACCAGGAATCAACTGATTCCAATGGCAGGGCCTGGGTATCCCAAAATGGAGGATACTCAGAGCACCTGTCAAATTCAGCATGGAGCTGCCACCAGCCTATACCCTGCTCTGTGGGCCACCCACAGGTGCCCAAAAACATACACTAGGGGCACAGGGTTGCACCCCCACTCATGGATGCCATAAGGGTATCCCATGGTTCTGTACACCAAACCGAAAACAGGAAGAGCTGCACTGCCAGGAGTCCCACATGGACTCCTGGGCAGAAAACAATACAGAACACAAATGAAAAAGGACTACAGGACAAGGACAGGGAGGCCCTGTCCCTCCAATGCATTTCCATCATAACAGAGATGTCATGACTCCATTGGTTGAGACATGGTTTTCCCCATTTCCCTCTGAGGATAATCTTCCCATAACCAAAGCCCTTATGGCTTATTGTCATTTATTTACCCACCCCCTTTTGAAGCATAGGGAAAACCATTCCGCAGATCAACTGAGCCAAACCTCCAACCTTGAGTTATCTTGTAGAAATTACAAGACCACCTTCCCCATGTGCAATTTTCAATCATCGAACAATACATTATTATTTAATACTATTGCAAATGATTATCCAACCTCTAAAAATAATTTACCAATAATGAACTTTTTGTACCATAATTCCTCAAGCACTGGGATAAAGAAGACGGGAAGAATAACACAGAATGGAAGAAACCAGAAGCCCTGTGAGCGTTTTAGTCTTTCCCCACAAATTTTCCTGTGCCCAGGAAACTTAAAGGACACAAACAAGATTCAAGAGGCTAGTGCTGGCGAGAAGACATTTCACTTGTCCGCGAGGCTCAGAGAACGGGAAAGTAGAAGCAAGCGTGATGGAGCCGGCGACTCACAAGCAGAGAAGAAGAGAGACGCTGACAGAGCGGGTCATGCTGCCAAAATGGCAGAAACTAGAGGAAGACTCCTGGGCATATGGTGACTGCCAAAAGCAAACCCTAGCTTAACATAGCCAGGTGGAAGGCGGCTGTGTGGAAAAGACACAACGAGAGACAAGAATCCAAACAGGAAACAGCAATGAAGGGAAACCAAGCTGTGTACCTTCAGTGAATAACCGTGAAAGAGCCCGAGGATGCGCCCATGAGCCTTTGAGTTAGCCCAAAGGCAGTGGGGGCTCTGTGGCATATCGGCAACCCTGTTAAAGACTAATAACAGTAACAAGAAGCAGAGAAAGAGAGAAAATGAACAAACTAACAGTAAAAAGGGGAAGAGAAGTAAAACCCTTATCAGTGTGTGAATGTATGGAATGTAAATGCATGGGAGAACCAAAACAAAATGTATATCAAGAGGATGCAATATCCAATCAAGTGAATATACAATTGTGGAAATGGTTGGAAACCCCATGTAAATGCAAAAAGTCCTGGATAGAGAGATGTGTAAGAATGGGAAGCCCTGGCAGGAAAGTATACCGGGTAATTGCAAATGTACAAGAATGAAAAGCCCTGGCAGGAAAGTATACCAGGCAATTGCAAATGCAAATGTGCAAGAATAAGAATTCCTGGCAAGAAAGTATACCAGGCAATTGCAAGTGGGCAAGAATAAGAAGCTGTGGCAGGAAAGTATACCAGGTGAGTTACAAATTTGTAAAGAACAAAAGTCCTGGCAGGACAGTATACTAAGCAAATTGTAAGGGTGCAAGAATATGAAGTCCTGGCATAAGAGTGTGTCAGGCAAGGGATAAGTGTGAAAGAACAGAGAGCCCCGGTAGAAGAGTATACCTGGCAAACTACAAATGTGTAACAGCAAGAATCCCTGCAGTAGATTACACCAGGCAATGCCAAGTGGGTTAAGAACTTCTAGGTACAGAAATATCAGAACTGTGTTAAGCATATAAAGAAAAGCCTAGTCCTGACAAAAGAATTACAAAGCTAGGAAGCCTTGTCTGTGACAGAGAAATTGTAGACCAAATTAGAATCAAGGCACTGTTGTCTTCAAGGAAGAGAAAACCCAGGGGAAGGGAAGGCCATTGTGGAACAAGAACTCATCCGATGTAAATACATGTTTGTGTTGTATTTAAGGAAGAGAAACCCAGGGGAAGGGAACCCCATTGTAGAACAAGAACTCTTCTGATGTTAATAACTTTGTGTGTTGTATTCAAGAAGGATAACACAAGGGAAGGGAACCCCATTGTGGAACAAGAACTCTTCTGATGTAAAGAACATTTTGTGTTTTATTCAAGGAAGAGAAACCCAGGGGAAGGGAACAGCATTTTGGAGCAAGAGCTCACCCGTTATATGAAGAACATTTTGTGTTGGAACCCCTTATTCTTCATTTAGGAACACTTTTGCAAGAACTTAAAAACTTGTTTCAAGAAATTGTCGATATGGAATAGAAAAACCTATATGGAAGACATATTAGGAAAAGTACTGGGGAGATCATGTTGTCATGGCCACAGGCCCCAGAACACAAAAACCACACCATCTAGTGATGGGGGTAATGGGTCACTTGACTCACTCATAAACACAGGGGCCCTGGCTGGACTCAGTCCTGGCACCAGGCTCATATAGAGGTGTGAGCAGAAACACTATTTCAGTGCAGGCGTGCTTTTGCTTTATTTCAGTGCAGGAGTGCTTTTATTTTACAAGACCTTTCCAGGAACTGAAAGCCTTTATTCCAGAGACCATCCTCATGTGCTGACTCATCGGGTGTGACTCCTTAGGCCTGTTCTTCATGTGCTAACTCATCGGGTGTGGCAGGGTATGGCAGGCAGGCTGAACCTGGTGGGCGTGGCTTCAGAAGCTCGGCTATATACCTACCTTTGGAAACCAGGCGTTCTCCTGCATACTCACCTCCAGGAAACCAGTGCTTCATCGCTTCATCTGCAGACTCATCTCCTGACATCCAGTGATCTTGATCCCGTCGCCGCAGCACCACACTCCACATCCACAAACTCGACCCTGTGAAGAAGAAGAAACACAAGGTTAGAACATCCGTCCTAGGGCTGTGCCGCATTTGAACCCTGCACGCCCCCTAGTTAACAATTTACCAGCTATTGTACCGCTGCAGCTTCGTTCCTCATTCCCTCTGGCTGTCACCTGGAGCTCTGCAGCTTCTGGCGGGCCGGCAACATCACCTGCAAGGTAAGAAAGCAAAAGAGCAAACATCAAAAGTGGAACGGACAGCAATACAAGACAACAAACTTTAAAATACAACAAAAACAGATGAGGAAAGACAAAGGCAAACAGGAACACTTAACTGAAGTATAGTGGCTTATTTGCAGCAGGACTGGACTGCCGTGTGCAAGGGACCAGCGAAGGAACTCGGTCCAGGTCATACAAGTGCCCCTGCCAGTAGCAGCAGGATGGAGTGCTCGCCAAAACTAATTAACAGGTGAGCTTTCCAGGAACAGCGCAACCCACGGGTGCCACAATGGGAGAAGGGGTCTGGAAGGGGATCAGGCGCACAAGCTGGCATACTCACGCCCCCTATTCTCCATGGAGCAGTCCCGAGCAGCAGCACCTATTACCACCAGTCACCAGATTAGCGCAGAGTGCGAAGTCAGACCCGAGCGACCTCACCCCCCTGGAGGGCTGCAACCGTGCCCCAACTCCTCCGCAGAGACCAGGTGAGCGTAACAGAAGACGAAGCCTCTTCAAATGTCTGCCTGGGCATTATGGAATCCTCTGAAACTGACCAGTTGGCCCGATTACTGGGAGAGTTCCGGGCTGAAGTTCATGCCTGAAGACAGGAAACTGATTGTCACGAATCCTCTCGGGTGGCGGTGGTTGCCGTTGATATGGCTTTGCCGCCATTAAACCTTGCCACCGCGTCCTCCACGTTTCCTCGCTTCACGGTCTAGTGTTTCTCTTTCCCTCTTCCTGAACTATTTACTTCCTGTTACCCATGGCTCCCTGCGTTGCAACCGGCTTCCTTCGGTTTCACGGTGAGACGCTACCAGTGCTTTTTCTTCCGCTTTTGTGCTTTTCTGTTTTCTCCAATATTTTCCCTTTCCTTTTTTCCTTTCGTTCCTTTTGCTCCTCGCCTCGCCAGGCCCCTTTCTACGGCATTATTCTCTCCGCTTCGTCTACCTTCTCGCTTACGCCTCTACGGCATTCAGTCTGCCATTCCTAGAGAAGTCCTCCCTCTCTCATTCACCCAGTTCTTCCTGCCAGTTGGAGTTTCGTATCTCGCCTTGTGTTTACGGAATCTACGTCTGCTACTGCTACGTCTCCTGCCTCATATACCGTCCAGCAGTCATACACCACCACAGGGTTTTTTTCTGCCTCCGGGCTTTTTCCCCTGACTTGTCTGAATCTGGGACCGGAGCCGAGGTGTGAACCCATTCAGAGTTTCACCACGGCCTCGCCCCGTGTCAGAACTCTAACTACAAAGAACAAAAAGGATTACTTGGCTCATCGACACGGGATCAGAACGTCAGATTCAGAGGACTCAGGTGAGGAGAGTGGTGCCTCAGGTGGGAAAGTAGAAAAATCAGGGAATGCCCCTACTGTAACCGTAGGTTCTGCACAGAACATTGACACCAATGCCCTAAGGAGTCGTCTAATTGTGAATCGGGAGCGGAGTTGAACTAGCAAGGAAAATGCTCCAGGCACAGGCAGGCCAGGCCCACTGCCGGGGTATGCCCCTCCTGCCATGCCTCCACAGCACACGCCAGTACAGGTGGTTCTTCCAGGGGGGGTTCCCCTGGCCCCACCAGAACGCTTCATAGGCGATCCGAATAAGTACGCCATCTTTATGAATCAATGTCACCTACATTTCTTGTGCAGACCTGGGGCATTCCCCAATGATCAAGTGAGAGTGGCATTTGTACTCTCATATTTGGGAGATAGTGCAGCGGATGATCCTTTGCTTCGAGACTTCGGAGGTTTCCAGCGTGAAATGGAGAATCTATTTGCACAGCATACTCAAGTGCAGGCTCTGGACAATTAACTGTTATCACTAGGGCAGGGTAATCAAGACCTACTAACATATATTGCTTCCTTCAATCGTCTGATAGCACAAGCTAACTGGCCAGAGGAGAAAAGAACTAGTATTTTACCGAGGCTTGCGAGGGGAACTTAAGGACTTATTAGCCCAAGTCGTAAATCCCCCGGAAAGATGTGCTGAATGCATCGACCTGACAGTGCAGCTGGATCACAGATTGCAGGATCGGAAGATGGATCGGGCCATGGCCGAGGGGCGTTCGGTCTATGTGAGATCCCGTGAGTATCAAACCAAATCACACGATCAGTCCAAGCCAAAGTAAATCAGAGGCTTGCGGAGCCCACTCACCAATGCCGAAAGGGAGAAAAGGAGACAGCATAAGCTTTGTTTGTACTGTGATACGGCAGGTCACTATCTCCGAGAATGCCCGGTGAAACCACCCAGGAAAGCAGTTGGAGCAACTGGCAAGGGTGAAGAAGAAGGACAGGACTCGGGAAACTCCAACGCCTGGCAAGCATAGAGGTCCATTTGTCGAGCAGTGAAAAGGAACCTATACAGACTTCACATCCAGTCATCCCTGTGCTCCTGGTAAACCACAAGCAACCATTGAAAATACATGCCTTGAAGGCATACATTGACAGTGGGGCTGTGGGAAATTACATGGACCAAAATCTGGCTACCCGGATAGGCCTTCCTCTCTGACAGATTCAGGTTTCGGAAAACATCACAGCAGTTGATGGATTTCAGCTATCATCCGGCCCAGTGACGCATTACACCGAGAAGGTCACACTTCTGTGTCAGGACGGTCACCAAGAGGACATCACCTTTGATCTCATCAGCACTTCTCAGTTCCAGATGATTTTGGGAATGCCCTGGCTGGAGACCCACAATCCCAGGATTGACTGGCATAAATGAGTTTTGACCTTTCCCCAAGACTGCGCCGACACCTGTTATAGCAAGGGATTCTCATTAAAAGGCCTTACCAACCCAGGTTCATCGAAGAAAGAAACCATACTGGGTCTCACCAGCTCACTCCCACCTGAATACTTGGATTACCAAGATGTCTTTGAAAAAGAGCAAGCAAACACCCTACCTCCGCACAGACCGTAAGACTGCCAAATTGATCTGGTACTTGGAGATCAAGTTCCCTGCAGCTGGATTTACGCCCTAACAGATCAGGAAAACCAGCATCTAAAAACCTACCTCGATCAGTATCTGGCAAATGGCTTCATTCGTCAGTCCAAGGCCCCTGCATTCTCGCCCCTCTTTTTTGTGCCTAAAAAGGAGGGAGACCTGAGAACTTGCATTGACTACAGAGCACTTAACCAGATCACGGTAAAAAACCGGTACCCATTACCGCTTATCCCTGAGCTCTTGGATCAAGTAAAAAATGCTCAGATGCATACAAAACTAGACTTACGAGGGCCCTACCATCTAGTAAGAGTCAAAAAAGGAGACGAGTGGAAGGCGGCCTTTCGCACGAAATATGGCCTTTCTGAATATCAGGTTATGCCCTTTGGACTATGTAATAACAGGCAGCATTCCAATTTTTCATGAATGACATGCTCCGCGAACTGTTGGACGTCTGCGTTCTTGTCTAGATTGCTGACATTCTTATCTATTCGACCACCAAGGAGGACCACGTCAACCATGTCCGGCCAGTTTTGGAGAAACTGCGGCAACACCGGCTATATGCCAAACTGGAGAAATGCTTCTTTCATGTGACAGAGGTAGAATTCCTTGGCTTTATTCTCACACCACAGGGCGTACGCATGGACACGCGCAAGGTAGACGCTATCCTTAACTGGCCCTCACCGACATCCATAAAGTGTACTCGGGTTCGCCAACTTTTATCGCCGGTTCTTTCCCGGGTTCTCCCAGATCGTCCACCCAATCACCTCTTTACTACAGGAAAATAAACAATTTAATTGGTCCGCAGAGGCAGAGAAAGCCTTCCAGGAGCTAAAACAAGCATTTACCACAGCACCAATTCTACGGCATCTTCGACCAGAACTGCCATACGTGGTTGAAACTGATGCTTCCAACATAGCAATGGGAGCAGTCCTGTCACAACGAGACCCTGAAACAGGTCAGTTGCATCCCATGGCATTCTGGTCTCGCAAGTTTTCAGCCCCTGAATTGGATTATGCAATTACTGATAAAGAACTGCTAGCAATTAAGGCAGCGTTCAAAGCCTGGAGACATTATCTTCTTGGAGCTAGACATACAGTCACTGTCGTCACGGATCATCGCAATCTACAATATCTGAAGACCGCTAAAGCGCAATCATCACGCCAACTCCGCTGGGCTCTCTTCTTTGCAGAATACGACTTCGTCATCACCTATAGACCAGGAGTACACAATGGAAAAGCGGACGCCCTGTCTCGCATGAGTGAGGGAGAAGAGGCATTCACTACACCAGACCCCGTGGCCATCATCCCTGGAAGACAAATCCAAAGCATGATTGCCGCAACCACCACTCTAGACAACTTAAAATCTGACCTGCAACACTTGATGAGTCCACCAGCACAAAAGGAATGGCTAGGGGAGGGAGACCGGTATACGATTGTGGACAACCTACCATACTACCAAGGATGATTGTACATCCCGGATAAGAAATTACAGAATCAAATCATCGCAAGCTATCACGATTCATTAGTAGAAGGGCATCTGGGAATAGCCAAAACCCAAGCTAAAATAAAGAAAGATTACTGGTGGCCAACTTGGCGAAAGTACATTGTCCAGTTCATCGCAACCTGTGGTACCTGAGCACAACACAAGTCCGAAAAACAAAGTCTTGCAGGTCTGCTACGTCCTTTAGAAGTACCCCCAGCACCATGGCATATGCTGTCAATGGATTTTATTACAGACCTTCCCTCCTGTAACAGATACAATACCATTTTAGTCGTTGTAGATCTGTTTTCCAAAATGGCCCACTTTATTTCCCTGAAAGGTCTCCCAACTGCTTCTACTCTGGCTACCGTGTTTTTGGAACAGATTGTCCGGCTACACAGGTTCCCATTAATATTGATATCAGACCGAGGAACTCAGTTTGTGTCTGCATTCTGGAAAAGGTGTTGTAAAATTGCAAAATCGACCTCCGGTTATTTACAAGCCATCACCCCCAAACCGACGGCCAGACCGAACGGACTAACCAGACCCTCGAGCAATACATAAGGTGTATCCTGCAACAAAGCGAGGATACCTGGAAGGACATACTTTGGTTAGCAGAATATGCATATAACAACTCCATTCACACTAGTACGGGACAAAGCCCATTCTACATAGTGTACGGTCGACATACACGGACATCCGTTTTCGACCCACTCGAATCATTAGAAATACCCGCTGTAACGCCTTACACAAAACCATCACCCAGGTTTTTAAGGAAGCAGCAGAGCATCTTGCCAGAGCCAAAGAGAAACAGAAGCAGTTTGCGGATCGACACCAAAGGGAAGCTCCCAACTACCAAGTTGGAGACAAGGTTTGGTTAGCATCCAAAAACATCCCCATAAAGGTCCACGGGCGTTCCGTCCCAAATATCTGGGACCCTACACTATGAAGGCTGTGATCAACCCTGCAGCCATGAAATTAGAATTACCGGCCCACATGCAGATCCACCCGGTGTTTCATGTCTCCCTCCTAAAACCATTGAGACCAGTTACGTGGATCGATACTCCAACGGATCCCGAAATAGTTGAAGGAGAACCAGAATAGGAAGTTAAAAGGATCCTAGACTCTAAGATGTCCGGTCCAAGTTATACTACCTTATAGACCGGAAAGGTTATGGACCCCAAGATCGGACCTGGGAACCCAGTGAGCATTTCCACGCTCCACGATTAATCAGGCAGTTCCACTGCAATAATCCCACTAAACCAGGACCAGGGTGGAAACCACCCATGAGAGGGGCCTTGAGGGGGAGTGCTGTCATGGCCTCAGGCCCCAGAACACAAAAACCACACCATCTAGTGGTGGGGGCAACGGGTCACTTGACTCACTTATGTCCCTTTGGGATCTATAAACACAGGGGCCCTGGCTGGAATCAGTCCTGGCACCTTTGGCGCCAGGCTCTTATAGAGATGTGAACAGGAACACTTTATTTCAGTGCAGGAGTGCTTTTATTTACAAGAACTTTCCAGGAGCTGAAAAAACATCCTCATGTGCTGACTCATTGGGTGTGGCTTCCTAGGCCTGGTCTTCATGTGCTGACGACTGCTTTAGGTGTGGCAGGGTGTGGCAGGCAGGCTGAACCTGGTGGGTATGGCTTTAGAAGCTCAGCTATGTAAGCTTCTCCATTCTTAAGGCTGGTGCTTCACGTTACTGTGCACTCGCGTGCAACGTGACGCTCACCGCCGCTTGGACCAGTTTACTTACCTTTGGAAACCAGGCGTTCTCCTGCATACTCACCTCCAGGAAACCAGTGCTTCATCGCTTCATCTATATACTCATCTCCTGACATCCAGTGATCTTGATCCCGACGTCCCAGCACCGCACTCTGCATCCACGAACTCGGACCCGGTGAAGAAGAAGATACACAAGGTTAGAACATCCGTCATAGGGCTGCGCCGCATTTGAACCCTGCGCGACCCCTAGTTAACAACTTACCAGATACTGTACCGCTGCAGCTTCGTGTCACGGGATGGTACCCTGTTAAGAGTGGCACAGGACACCCAGGAAGGGTTTGGGTGGTTGTGCCGAAGTAAGGTGGACAGATAAGTACACACACAGCGAAAGTAGTGAGAACGAAGAGTAGGCAAGTGTAGCAAGGTATAAGGTACAACAGAATGGATTCCCCCTAGGGGTGTATGCAGATTTAGGAAAAGAGTATTCCACGGACCTTAGGAAAACTCTAGCCTTCTGCACAGTTTGCTATAACAGAGGCCCACGCTGTTTGCTCATGGCTTCGAACAACATCTATGGGTGTCTGTAACGTAGAAACGAGACAAGGGAAGGGGCAGAGGTTGCCTGACGGAAACCAACAGACAAGCTCTGTACAAAAGGGTCTACAAACAGTACAAGAGAAGATACTAACAGACAAATCCAGGAAAAGGAAGTCGATAGCAAACTAGCAGAAGGAAATGAAGGGAAAGTCGTATAACAGGATTGGATAGCAGAGGACTGTAGGGAACAAAGTTGAGATCTCAGAGGAGCAGGAAAGCAATGAGCAAGCCCACAGGAACAGGGCTGTAAGGTAGGGAGCCCAGAGGGAAAGGGCTTAGGGCAGTGGAGTAAAGCAGGCTGCACGGCAAGGAGTGCAGAAGGGCCGGGCAGCAAGGAGTGAGCCCTGGGGGGCAGGGCCGCTGACCTTAGAAGGCTGCAGAGGACTGTAGAGGGCTGCTAGGCTGAGAACCCAGCGGACAAAGATTGTAGGTAGCAAGCAGCGGAGCGTGATCGGCTGCAAGGTAGGAAGCCCCAAGTACAAGGGCTGTTGGCAGCGAAGAGAAGCAGGCTGCGCGGCAAGGAGCCAAAAGGACCGGGCAGCAAGGAGTAAGCTCAGAGGAGCAGGGTCGATGACTGTAGCAGGCTGCAGAGGACTGAAGAGGACTGCTAGATTGGAAGTCCAGCGGACGAAGGCTGTAGGTTGAAGGCAGCGGAGCGTGATCGGCTGTAAGGTAGAAACCCGGAAGGGCAAAGGCGGAGGCTGAAAAACAGCAGAGCGTGATTGGCTGCAATGTAGAGAGCCCGCAGGGCACTGGAGGAGGCTGGAAAGCAGCAGAGCGTGATCGGCTGCAATGTAGAGAGCCCGGCAGGGCACTGAAGGAGGCTGGAAAGCAGCAGAGCGTGATGGGCTGCAATGTAGAGAGCGGGCAGGGCACTGGAGGAGGCTGGAAAGCAGCAGAGCGTGATCGGCTGCAATGTAGAGAGCCCAGCAGGGCACTGGAGGAGGCTGGAAAGCAGCAGAGCGTGATCGGCTGCAATGTAGAGAGCCGGCAGGGCAGTGGAGGAGGCTGGAAAGCAGCAGAGCGAGATCGGCTGCAATGTAGAGAGCCTGGCAGGGCACTGGAAGCAAAGCCGGAGCAAGGAGGAACCGCATACAAGATGCGAAGCTCAAAGCAAAAGAGGTGCCGGAAAAACTCCTAATGCAAGAGACTGAGCCCCTGCAGGCAGCAGCTTTTATGCTGCGCAGCCCAGCACAGAGGCAGGGTAATTGGTCGCACCTGGATCAGCACACCTGCAGACAATCGGCCTCCTCCCTCTCTGTTCCTGAGCTGGTGGAAGCAGAGCAAATCCCTAGGGCTACTGGGGATTGTAGTTCCGAAGATGACGAATAGGAATGGCCAGGAATAGATGGTTATAGCCAAGTGCATTGTGGTAAGTGTAGTTTGTTGGGAAAAATAGAAAAGCACCAAAGTCTCGCATAAGGTCCATATTGATCGTAAATGTATGCGCCCATGGCGCAGGCATGACAATATGCCTCTCTCCAGGCCCCTCTCCAAGCTCCCTGAGGGTTGACCAACAAGAAGAATGTCTGTCACACCGTGAAAGAGTCTTATTCCAAAAAGGGACATCATGAGGCACCAAAAACTGTTTAAAGTTGCTAGGTGGGAGTCTTGAAGGACGGAGACAGTACCAATGTTCTGAACCCTTGAGGTAGAATTCAGAAAAGACAATGTCTTTGGAGCACAAAACCCAACAGTGTGTTCAGAGGAACTGTGAAAGACTGCTGCAGGCTCCATGGCAAATCTTGCTTTGAAAGGCAACAGTAAGGTGTTGGAAGGTGGAGCCAGAGGTACAGCAGAGTTGGTTGCTCTAGGAAGGTTTTCTAAGGCATCAGAAGCAGCAATGGCAAAGTCAATATTAGCCGCAGAAATTTCAGGAGTCACAGTAGCGGGTTCTCCATGATTAGTAGGAAGTTCAGAAACCACCGCAGCAGGGAGATCATGAATGACTGTAGATATTTCCGATGCTGTAGCAACTGAGAGTGTGGGTGGCGTAGAAGAACCAGCGGGCAGTGATGCACCTGAGACTGACAGAGTAGAGTCTGGTAGTTCTAGTGCTGTAAAGGCACCAGCAGGAACAACCGGAGCTGTAGTCCTAAAAGAAAAGTTGTTATCTGACTTAGCAACAGGTTCTGTCCTTGCAGGCAGAGAGGAAGGGGGTGTTTCTACTGCAGAAAGAGTGATGTGAGATGCTGCAACAGTAGCAGAATTTGAAGTATTAGCAGGAGGAGCAGCAGAGATTGAGCTAGCAGATACAGTAACAGGTAGAACAACAGATGAGGGGTCAGGATAGGGTAGGCATTCTGAAGGCTGATCTTCAAAGTCTGGTGTGCTCAGATTGCTAGGTGGGTCTGAGGTATTGACTGATGGAAAGGCTGTATTCCAGACAGGTTCTGCGTATTGTTCAGAATTAGAATCGTGGTCTGGTGTACAGAAACCTTTAGAAGCAGAGTACATTTCTGATTTGATCACTTCAGAAGAGGCTGTAAGTGAGAGTAGAGGACAGTAGTCAGGGGTAAGAGCGGAACAATCCTTTGACTCAGAAGGATCTCTAATCAGATAATTACACTTGTCTTGTGGTGTAATGGCAGTGTGAGTGATTTGGCCCACCGAAGGAGTTAATTTTTTACTGTCTGTACAACAACCTGAGTTACTATGGTTTGAAGGTGAAAGAGCTGTGTCAGACTTTAGAAGGGATGCATATGCTAAATTTGGGTCTTCCATCTGCTTGGTATAAGTCTGTATCCTTTTCTGCGTGGCAATTCCAGGCCTTATCATGTCGATCTCTAAAGACAGAATATCGGGTGTAGGACATAGTGTCAGAAGATATGGAATATTGTGTCCCTTCATTAAATGTTTACTATGTAAATAAACAAAGTCATCATAGAGATCTTCGGTCTGTCTTTTAAGGCGTAGGAGTTGTTCTTGAAGCAGGTATGTTTCATTAGCCTGATCTAAAGCTTCAGAATCTGGTGTAGCAGAAAATTCGGTTGTAGCAATAGGAAGACTGACCTTAAGGTTATTATGGTTAGTAGATACTGGGGAAGTATTAAGACAACCGATGGTCAGTATTGGTCTTTTGTACCCAGGACCAGGTGGACTAACTTCAGGATACATAATGCTGTGTCCTATCAAATGAGGGTTACCAGCAGTCTGGGGAGCTTGCCAAGCTGATCTTGAACATATCACTGTAGCAACAGCGTACTCTGGGTTAGAGTCTCCCACAATGAGTGCTATGTCCTTGGCTGTAGCAGTGTTAGAAGAATTGTCAGAAAATGCATGAGTGTTTTCCATTGGTTGGGCTAACAAAATCTGCAGGAATTCATTTTCTTGTTGTAGTTCTTCTACAGATAGAGACTGCGGCTCATAGTTGCAAATGCCATAATAGTTACACATAGAAGGGTCAGCAAGCCAGTGAGTGTAGTACCGTGCTTGTAAATCTTTGTTTACTAAGGCGAGACTGTTCTTTGGACTAATGATCTTGTTTGCTGACTTTAGGGAACCTATAGATTTTTGCAAAGGTATCTTAACCCGAAAGGAAAGCATCCTTGGTCTGTGTGTGCCTTTCCTGCCTATAGAACAAGCCATTTTTGGCTCTTGCATTCTGTCCCGGGATGGCACCCTGTTAAGAGTGGCACAGGACACCCAGGAAGGGTTTGGGTGGTTGTGCCGAAGTAAGGTGGACAGATAAGTACACACACAGCGAAAGTAGTGAGAACGAAGAGTAGGCAAGTGTAGCAAGGTATAAGGTACAACAGAATGGATTCCCTCTAGGGGTGTATGCAGATTCAGGAAAAGAGTGTTCCATGGACCTTAGGAAAACTCTAGCCTTTTGCACAGTTTGCTATAACAGAGGCCCACGCTGTTTGCTCATGACTTGGAACAACAGCTATGGGCGTCTGTAACATAGAAACGAGACAAGGGAAGGGGCAGAGGTTGCCTGACGGAAACCAACAGACAAGCTCTGTACAAAAGGGTCTACAAACAGTACAAGAGAAGATACTAACAGACAAATCCAGGAAAAGGAAGTAAATAGCAAACTAGCAGAAGGAAATTAAGGGAAAGTCGTATAACAGGATTGGATAGCAGAGGACTGTAGTGAACAAAGTTGAGAGCTCAGAGGAGCAGGAAAGCAATGAGCAAGCCCACAGGAGCAGGGCTGTAAGGTAGGGAGCCCAGAGGGAAAGGTCTTAGGGCAGTGGAGTAAAGCAGGCTGCACGGCAAGGAGTACAGAAGGGCCGGGCAGCAAGGAGTGAGCCCTGGGGGGCAGGGCCACTGACCGTAGAAGGCTGCAGAGGTCTGTAGAGGGCTGCTAGGCTGAGAACCCAGCGGACAAAGATTGTAGGTAGCAAGCAGCGGAGCGTGATCGGCTGCAAGGTAGGAAGCCCCGAGTACAAGGGCTGTTGGCAGCGGAGAGAAGCAGGCTGCGCGGCAAGGAGCCAGAAGGACCGGGCAGCAAGGAGTAAGCTCAGAGGAGCAGGGTCGATGACTTTAGCAGGCTGCAGAGGATTGTAGAGGACTGCTAGATTGGAAGTCCAGCGGACGAAGGCTGTTGGTTGAAGGCAGCGGAGCGTGATCGGCTGTAAGGTAGAAACCCGGAAGGGCAAAGGCGGAGGCTGAAAAGCAGCAGAGCGTGATCGTCTGCAATGTATAGAGCCCGGCAGGGCAAAGGCGGAGGCTGAAAAACAGCAGAGCATGATCGGTTGCAATGTAGAGAGCCGGGCAGGGCACTGGAGGATGCTGGAAAGCAGCAGAACGTGGTCGGCTGCAATGTAGAGAGCCGGCAGGGCACTAGAGGAGGCTGGAAAGCAGCAGAGCGAGATCGGCTGCAATGTAGAGAGCCTGGCAGGGCACTGGAGACAAAGCCGGAGTAAGGAGGAACCGCATGCAAGATCCAAAGCTCGAAGCAAAAGAGGTGCTGGAAAGACTCCTAATGCAAGAGACTGAGCCCCTGCAGGCAGCAGCTTTAACACCGCCCAGCCCAGCACAGAGGCAGGCTAATTGGTCGCACCTGGATCAGCACACCTGCAGACAATCGGCCTCCTCACTCTCTGTTCCTGAGCTGGTGGAAGCAGAGCAAATCCCTAGGGCTACTGGGAATTGTAGTTCCGAAGATGACGAATAGGAATGACCAGGAATAGATGGTTATAGCCAAGTGCATTGTGGTAAGTGTAGTTTGTTGGGAAAAATAGAAAAGCACCAAAGTCTCGCAAATGGGAAATAAGGTCCATATTGATCGTAAATGTATGCGCCGATGGCGCAGGCATGACACTTCGTTCCTCTTTCCCTCCGTCTGTCGCCTCGAGCTCTGCAGCTTCTGCCAGGCCGGCAACATCACCTGCAAGGTAAGAAAGCAAAAGAGCAAACATCAAAAGTGGAATGGACAGCAATACAAGACAACAAACTTTACAATGCAACAACAACAGACGAAGAAAGACAAAGGCAAACAGGAACACTAACCTGAAGTATAGTGGCTTAGTCACAGCAGGACTGGACTACCATGTGCAAGGGACCAGTGAAGGAACTCGGTCCAGATCGTACAAGCGCCCCTGCCAGAAGCAGCAAGACGGAGTGCTCGCCAAAACTAATCAACAGGTGAGCTTTCCAGGGACAGCGCATCCCACGGGTACCATGGTTTGGGAGAAGGTGCTTGAAGAGGATCAGGCACACAAGCAGGCATACTCACGCCCCTATTCTTCACGCCGGAACCGTGCTGCTCAGGAGCAGTCCTGATCAGCATCACTTAATAACATCAGTCACCACATAAGCGCAGAGGGCGAAGTCTGACCCGAGTGACCTCATCCCCCGGGAGGGCTACAACCGTGCCCCAACGCCTACGCAGAGACCAGGTGAGTGTAACACATACAGGAAGTCTGGCTGTCGTGGCAGGGCCTCTGCAATTATGTTTCAATGTCCTGGAATGTGATAGATCTGAAACTGGTATTGAGCAAAGAAATAGGCCCAACAAGCCTGTTTGCTATTCCGGCACTCCGTGGACTGAATGTCATGCATGGCAGGCAAATTACATCTGGATCTGTAACACAGTCTTCGCACAGAACTGGTTATGCCCATAGAACTGCAAAGCCTTTCTATTCTAGATGGAGGCTGTTTGATACCTTGCCTGGAAAACAACGTTTGCATTATACACATCGTTAATATCACGCTATTAGAGATTGTCATGTGTGTTTCCATTTTAGGTTTATAAGCAGCGTTTGGACGTTGCTCGCTGCTTCTGATTGAACAAACATGCATTCTGTAGCTGAATCTTTGCTCTGCGTCCTCGCAACTCTTCACAACCTTTTTTGGCTTTCCTTCTGCGTGTAATTCCTGCACGCAAACTCTGGTTGCCGCTTCCAAGAAGAAATGGGTGACTTTCCTTATCTGCGTGTAGTTTCCACACGCTATCTTCTGTAGCCGCGTTCCAGATGACCATCGTGCGGCTTTCCTTGAACACGCAAACTCTTGCAGTCCTGGCTGCGTGGACTATTGACACGTATAAAATCCACAAACGATTTCCTGAACTTGTGCAGTCATGTATAAAAGGTTAACGTGCGGTTTTGCTGGCTGTGTGTACTCTTGCCGCGTGTAAAACCACACGTGGTTTCCTGAACTCTTGCCTCGTGTAAAAATCACATGCTGTTTCTTGAACTTTTGGCATGTGTAAAACCACACACGGTTTCTTGAACTCTTGCAGTCGCGTGAAGAAGATTAACATGCTGCTTTCTTGGCTGCGTGTACTCTTGCTATGTGTAAAACCACACGCGGTTTCCTGAACTCTTGCAGTCGCGTGAAGAAGATTAATGTGCTGCTTTCCTGGCTGCGTGTACTCTTATTGCGTGTAAAACCACACACGGTTTCTTGAACTCTTGCAGTCGCGTGGAAGAAGAATAACGTGCAGCGTTCCTGGCTGTGTGGACTATTGACACGAATAAAATCCACACGTAAGTTTGTGTGCAACGCTCTAATTGAATGCTGTCGCCTGTGATGAAACAACAGGTGGAGTTCTCACTTACCACTTTCTTTTGGGCTATCTGGGAAAGGAAGTACTGCTAAAACTGTCAATTAAGAAGGTGATGGTGCACAGTACTTTGGACGCTATCCAGTGGTGCACCAACCCAGTATCTAGCGTGACCCTTGTGCCGTATGGGATAAGCTTCCCTTACTAACCCTTCCTCCTTTTTCATTGGTTCTATCCTGGATTACTTCAGAGACCTGTTGTCAGAGCCTCCAGTTTTCAACATCCACAGGTTAGTGTTGTTGTCCTCATTGCTGAACTATTAGTGAGAGTTTATGTTGGGATACATCCTCATTACGCCTTATTGTATCCTAGGTAGACTTCTAATGGTTTTCCCACACCTTTTCCAGTGATTCCTCCCTCTGCCTGTTATATTAGTCAGAGGGTGGTATCATTTGGAAGCTCTAATTTTGACTTCACTACCTTCAAGCCATTGGCCTCCTCAAGGATCCGGAAGAACCCTACCAATTGTATCCTTTATGGTTATACCTATATCCTTTACTGGGCAGTATAAGATACGTGGTTGATTTATGACAGAATCAGAAGCCATGGAGGGTACGGATCCTTTAGCGGTCTTGACTCAGTTAATCACTGATTTGAGAAACAAAATGATTACGGCACAGGATACTTTGCGTCATCGCATGGATGTTATGCAAGACGCCATGCATGCCTCTCCTCAGGGAATGGAGGCTCCAGTAGCCACGGCGTGTGGATCTGGGATATCTGCACCACAACGGAAGCCGTTGAAGTGGTCATGCCAATACAGTTTCCTCTGGCACCCCGGAAAGGTTCATTGGTGATCCTAAAACCTATAGAACCTTTGTCAACCAGTGCCGACTGCATTTTCTTTGCCGGCCTAATTAGTTTCCTGATTTAACTACAAAGGCTGCATTTGTGCTTTCCCATTTGGGGGGTACTGCTGCTGATTGGGCAAATCCTTTATTGGAGACAAATAGCCTGTTGCTTTATGATTGTGATGCTCTTCTGGCAGCCATGAGTAAGGATTTTGACATGTGTTATGCCACTCAAGCCACAGACTTGAAGTTGCTTAGTCTACAACAGGGTAAGCAGACCTTATTGGCATATATAGCCAGATTTAATCAATTATCAGCCGAGACCCAATGGCCTGAAGATAAGAAAGCGGCTGTTTTCTACAAGGATCTTTCGGAAGAATTGAAAGATGCTTTATCCACTGTTCCTGTGGTCCATGCTGGGTTCACAGAACTGTTCGATCTAGTCTTGCAAATCGACGCCCGACGAAATGCTCGAAAAGGGGAGAAAAAACCTTTCCTGCAAGCATCTGCTCGTACTGATGTACCAGCAGCTCCATCCAATGAGCCTGAACCAATGCAGATTGCAGCGGTGAGGGGTCGATTATCTAATGCAGAAAGAGAGAATAGAAGGAAAAACAACTTATGTATGTATTGCGGTTCCTCTGAGCATTTACTGGTTGCGTGTCCCAAGAAACCAGTCAAGCGTTCGGGCAACGCCAAAACGCGACATTAGCAGGAGTCCCTGTGTCGAGTGCTACATCGGACTCCCATACACTTCCGGCTTTTGCTCCTATAGCCGTGGAGGTGACATTAAAATTTGCAGACCAAGAAATGTGTTCCAGGGCTATGGTAGATTCCGGAACCACAAACAATTATATTGACATCACATATGCTAAGAACTGTTCTATACCCATGATAACCAAGGACAAACCTGAAACAGTGAGCACTGTGGATGGGTCGGTACTGACCTCAGGAATGGTAACCAAAGAGACTGTACCTATTTGGATGGTTTTACCGAAAGGTCATTCAGAGGAGATGGATTTTGATGTAATCGCGGCTCCTCATTACAAACTGTTACTTGATCTTGCCTAGCTGACTCTCCATAATCCATCTATTGACTGGGTTACGGGACAGATTCAATATCTATCTGCTTATTGTAATGAGCATTGTTTTCCTAATCAGGTGGTGTCAACTAAATCACATATTCTGGCCTTTATGGAGGAAGGTTCAGGTATCATCAGTGCTGTACATCAGGGTGGTACACATATACCATGCAAGTATACTGAATATGCAGATGTTTTCGACAAAGGCCAGGCAGAACAGCTACCTCCACATAGACAGTATGACTGTCCGATTAAACTGACTGGCACTGTTCCTGGGGCAATCCCTACTGGCCGAGTTTATTCTTTGACTCCCAAAGAAGGCTTTGTCTTGAAAGAGTACATAGACAAAGCTCTCGATATGGGGTTCATACGGCCATCTCAATCACCTGCGGAATCCATTATTTTTTGTTCCGAAAAAGAAGGAGACTTAAGACCCTGCATAGATTACAGGGCTCTTAACGACATCACCATAAAGAACCAGTATCCATTACCATTGATAAATGTGTTGTTAGATCAGCTAGGTAGTTCCACCTACTTTTCTAAATTGAATCTGCGCGGAGCATACAATCTGATTCCCATTCGCAAAGGCGATGAGTGGAAAATCGCTTTTAAGACGCGGTACGGCCTTTTTGAATATCTTGTGATGCCTTTTGGCCTTTGTAATGCCCCTGCTACATTTCAGTTCTTCATGAATGACATTTTCAGAGACATGATGGACCAGTTCGTGGTGATCTATCTGGAAGATATATGTAACGCTCACCTGATTCCCACGGAGGCACGGGCCTGGGCCGGAAGCTGTCTGTGACTCGAAAAGTGATGTGTAGGACTCCATTGGCTTCTGGGGTCGAACCTCTTCGCACGGTGTGGCGGACTCGAAGAGTGAGATTTCTGCAGGCGAAAGAATATGAGGGTTAATGGTCGGGGTTGTCGGATGTCCCTCTCTCTCTCTCTCTCGCTTCCCAGCTTTTTTGTAGAGCCCCCCCCGGGTTAACGTGCTCACCTTATATAGGTGAATGCTGGGCTCTCCATCTGCGTCTGGTGCAGGGTGCCGTTGCCAGTTTCTTCACTGGTGTAACATAGGCCTCTTGAATTCAGAGGATGTTGCCGTCGTTATCTTCACGAGTGGTGAGTTTCTGGACACCATTTGTCCTTATAGTCTTTAATGCTTTTTCCCCTTATGTATTGCAGGGTTCCAGAGATGGAGAATGAATTGAAGCGCTTAGAAGTTCGTAAGTATGGCAAGCGCTTTAACTGTCTTTTTCCTAACAGCTTAGTTCGTGTTACGCCGGAGAATTCGCAGGCGTTTTATATGCGAAGAGCGTGATGGACGTAAGTAAATACCTGTTTAATGTCTTTCTTTTGTCTTGCAGATGTTGATTGCAGCGCCGGCGTTCGCGGAATACCAGTAAGTTGTTAACGATGCTTTGTCTTCACAGGTGACGATGCGGAACGAAGAAATCCGGAATTTCCAGCGTGCCGGTGAGTATGACAATGCTTTTGTCTTTGCAGGTGGAGATGCGGCGTGAAGAAGCGGCCGCCGCCGATGAATCAGGTAAGTAAGCACTGTGTGTTAAGTTCGTCTTGCTAACCTGTTGTTTCTGTTCTTTACAGATGCTGATGTTGGCTGGATTCCCAAAATGGTAAGTTGAATTCTTGCAGGTTCAGGATCGGAAGATGCAGGGCCGGAGCAGACTCGGTGAGCGTTCTGCTGCAGATGTAGAATAACGCGAAGCCCGCTTCATCTATCGGGTGTGGTTTAAATAGCCTAGGAGTGATGAGGCGTCTTCTTCCCCGGCCCCGCCTAGGTAAGAAAAGAGTTCCAGTTTCCAGAAGAGTTCCAGTGCTGTATCCAGGGAGTGGAGCTGCCCCACCCAGGTAAGAAAGTAGTTCCTGTTCACAGATGACTACTAAGAGGCTGGTAAGTAAGCAGCATGGTCTGCTGCAGGTAAGTCCACCCACAGCACTCTCACACCTATTATGAGCCCGGCGCTTCCAGTGCCGGGACCAACGGTTTTGATGAGCCTGGTGCCACCGGCGCCAGGACAAGGTCCAAAAGGTCCCAGTGGGGACCGGCTGGTGCCTGGAATTAGGGTTAGTGACCTGCTTCCAAGGACGTTGGGCTGGTCCTGGCTCCTTGGAAGCAGTGATCATGACAATATATTGATATATTCATCGTCGTTCTCAGAACATGTGAGTCATGTGTCAGCTGTCCTTCAAAGACTTTGAGAGAACAAACTCTTTGTTAAAACCGAGAAATGCGTCTATCATATGCAGGAAGTTGAATTCTTGGGTTATGATATTACCAACCATGGAGTCCGAATGAGCCGTTCCAAAGTTAAGGCTACATTGACCTGGCCTATTCTGCATAATGTCAAGTCTCTACAATCTTTCTTAGGTTTTGCAAATTTCTATTGCAGGTTTATCCGTTTGTTCTCTAAGACAGAGGCCCCATTGACAGCCTTAACTAGTTCAAAGGTACCATTCTGTTGGAACCAGAACACACAAGCATCATTTGAGATGTTGAAAGAAGCATTTACCACAGCACCTGTACTACAACATCCTAATCCCGATTGTTAGTTTATGGTAGAAGCAGATGCTTCTAGTGTCGCTATAGGAGCTGTACTCTCGCAAGTTTGTGCAGAAACCAAGGAGGAGCATCCAGTGGCGTTCTTTTCTTATAAGCTAACCCCATACGAACAGAACTATACAGTTACTGAAAAGGGAATTGCTTGCAATCAAGGATGCATTCCGGGAATGGCAACATCATCTTCTTGGGGCAAAACATCAGGTGGTGGTGTACTCTGATCATCATAATCTCCAAGCCTTCAAAACTATGAAATGTCTTACAGCCCAGCATGCTAGATGGCATGTGTTTTTTGTTCAATACAATTTCCAAATTACATATCGCCCTTACAGACAACATGTCAAATCGGATGCTTTATCCCGCATTGGCGAGGATGTGAAGGAAGCACCTCCGGCTAAAAGTACATTGTGGGCGGATCATGTGATATGTAGCTGTTCGGCAGAGCCTTCCTTAAAACAAGAATTACAGGAATGGGTTGTACAAAATCCACGATTGGTACAAGAATACAATCTGGATATACACAACGGCTTACCTTTCACACAAGGGGTGCTTCACCTACCAACAGACACCACTCTGAACAAGGCCCTCAGTTGGGGGCATGACTCCATTGTGGCAGCCCATCCGGGACATAAGAAAACTCTAGAGCTGCTAAAAAGATGGTGTGGGTGGCCTTCAATTACACGAGATGTAATTGATTATGTTTCTACATGTTCAGTGTGAATCCAATGCAAGAACACTCCTGGAAAGCCAGTGGGTTTGTTACAGTCTTTACCTGTTCCTCACAAACCGTGGCATATATCATCAATGGAATTTGTGGTGGAATTGCCACGGAACAATGGTTACAATACCATATGGGTTGTGGTGGACTATTTTACTAAATTGGCTCTCTTTGTTCCCTGTATTGGGTTACCAACAGCGCCTATATTAGCTGACTTATTCATCCGGAAAGTGTTTCGGTTTTTTGGTTTACCTTCAGTGGTAATCACAACAGGGGTTCACAATTTGTGTCACGCTTTTGGAGGGCACTGAACTCTGCTTTGCTTATTGATGACCGGATGTCCAGCGCTTACCATCCACAAACGAATGGACAGACTGAGAGGGTCAACAGTACTATGGAACAATACCTGCGGTGTTTGTCTCTCCAGTTTCAATCAGACTGGATAACTGTTCTCCCAGCCGCACAATTTGCTTACAATAATTCCTACCATACTGCCATAGGTAGTTCACCCTTCTATGCTCTGTATGGGCAACATCCCAGATCCATTCCTTTGAATTCTGGTTTGTCATTGGATACACCTGCAGCAGGTGGTAATGTCAGAAATATCATAACTTTACAGTTAAAAGTGAAACAGCAATTGGAGCAGGCAAAGAGACAAAATAAGATTTATGCTGATGCTCGCAGAGTGCCTACAAACCAGTAATTAAAGTATGGTTATCTACTAAGTATAAGATACGTGATTGATTTATGACACTGAAGGACCTGGAGATTCTGATGGTCCTTTTTGACTGACAGAGGATAGCTGGCCCACCGCAAAAGATGACACCATTCTAGAAAGGCCTGTCTTATTGCCAATAGTTCCTTTTCTAGAAACAAGTAATGTCTTTCACAATTTGTGAGTGGTCCTTGACAAGTAGACTACTGGGTGTTCCTCAGAATCATCTTGGATTTGTTTGAGAACAGCTCCGATAGCCATATTGGATGCGTCAGTCTCGACCAGAAAGGGCTTAGAGGTATCTGGTTGACAAAGGACAGGATCTCTGTAAACCTCTTTTCCGACAATGAGAAAACCTCTTCTCGTTCGGTTGACAAGACAATATCAACACTCTTTTTCAGCAGATGGACAATTGGCTGTAATATTGCTGAAAAATGTGGTGTGAACTTTCTATTAAAGTTCACTAGTCCGAAAAATGACTGTATCTGTTTGATGGAGGAAGTCTGGGGCCAGGATGTAACGGCCGATACCTTGCAAGGATCCATAAATATTCCAGTGTGCCTTATGATGAACCGCAGGTACTGAATGGAGGTCAAGTGAAATTGACATTTTGTCGGGTTTGGCTAGAAGATGATTTTCCCTGAGTCGATTTAGTACTCTGGAGACGTGCTCCAGATGTTCATTAACATTGCAGCAATAAATCAGTATGTCATCAAGGTAAATGATGACATAATGAAAGAGCATATCCGAAATAATCTGGTCCATGAAACGCTGAAAAACAGCTCGGGCATTAGTCAACCCGAATGGCATCATCAAACACTCAAAATGCCAGAAGGACATCCTAAAGGCAGTCTTCCGCTCATACCCGGCTATGAGTTGGATGAGATGGTACACCCCTTGAAGATCCAATTTGCAAAACACAACTGCTCCTTGAAGAGCTTCCAGTATATCAGAAATAAGGGGTAAAGGATCCCTATCCTTTTGAGTAACCTGGTTCAGTCCCTGATAGTCCAGTCAAGGGCATAGCTCTGACATATCCTTTTTGGGAACGAAAAAGAGCAACGCTCCAGCTGGGGACTTGGAAGGTCTGATCAACCTGTTCTTTATATTGACGTCAAGGTATTTTTTTAAGGCAGCCTTTTCAGGTGCTTAAAGAATAAACATTCTCCTGAATGGATTTATGTCGTTTTCATGGGTCTCTATGAAGCAATCCTCAGGACAATGAGGTAGAAGTGTCTTTTCGAGAGACTCTGAGAAAACATCTGCATATGCATGGTATTCGATGGGCACATGATTGATGTTGGAAAGAGATGCTGTTCCCCTCTTGGATCTTTCCCTGGCCATACTCTGGACCTGTTCTTTTCTTTTGCCAAGGCAATGGGTTAGGCAATACTCAGAACCCAAAAACAAAAAACCTGTTAATGTAAGGGTTGTGTCATTTTAACCAAGGCATTCCCAAAACCACTGGATAATGGTTCAGTTGCTTGTGATGATTGTTGATCGACAATTGTAGAGGTTCGGATCTCTGGGTAACGGGCCCGGATGATAGTGGTCTTCCATCGATTCCTTCAACGGTCTGAATCTAGTCCTTTTCCTTATGAGGAATTCAGTGTTGTCTTGTCCAGTCATCGTCCATGAATAGGCCCATGGCCACACAGTCTACCAAGGCATGGACTGCCAGATTTTTACCTCCGTCAGACTGCAATAAGACCTGCAGCACCACTAAGGACGTGCTTAGGAGGGTTTCAAAGGTAGTTGAAAGAAAGGAGATTTAGCCCTTCTCCCATTTCCTGACTCCACTTAGCAACAGAAGGTGGTGTTTCCCGAACGCCGAGGTGGAACAATCGTGCAGTCCTGTACCACGTGTTTAGATGAGGCAGAGTACAAACAGAGATCTGACTCAATCCTGCAAGTCCCCTCCTCACGAGTTAACAGACCCTGAAGGGAACCCATTTGCACTGGTTCAGGTTCTCCAGAAGAAGTTACAGGGGGTCACGGGGAGCCGGAAACACGGGTATAGGCTTGGAAGCTGGTGTACAGAGCCTCCTTTTCTCAGCTTTTCGTTCTTGAAGTCGGAAATCAATTTGTGGAGCCAAATCAAGGAGAGCCGGAAGACTATCTGGTTTTGCCACCCGGGCTAGTTCAGCCTTTATCTCTTCGTTCAGGCCTCCTCGAAAGAGGGAAAAACAGGCATAGGCACACCAGTTTGCATCCTTAGCAAGCTGTTTGAATCTGGTTACATAGGTTAACATGTCCTGGGATCCTAGCTGGAATTCAAGTAGCTTTTCTTGGGCTGTGAAAACAATGAAAGGACGATCAAACATAGCCTTAAATGATGGCAAACAGGATGCATAATTGTCCAAACGGAGATCCTCAGAAGCAACTAAAAGTGTAGCACAAGAAAGAGCATTGCCGGTCAAATGAGAAATGATAAAGCCCACCTTGGCTCTGTCAGTGGAATAGAAGTAAGGCTTGAATGTGAACTGGACCAAGCAGGAATCCAAAAAGGCACATAGTTTCCTTGGGGACCCATCATATTTTTCTAGGGCAGCCCCGAGAGCCGGACTCTGCTGAGTCAGACATCTTTAGAAATAACCAGCAGTCGCAGGGCTTGCAACTCAGTTGACAACTCCTACATGCCACGTAACAAGTCTTGCACTGGATCCATTCCCACAGGTTCAGCAGATGATAGGCGTCTCAAACTGTCAGACTTGGCACTATCACTCGAATGGCTCATCTGTTTTATTTTTTTGAGAGGATTTGCCACGCTCCTTTCTCTGATGATTCTTCTGTTTGGTGCGGGACTCATGTAGGTATGGGCGAGCCTCCCCAGACGCCACCATGCCTGGTAGGTGTCTGCTCAGGCTAGGTGACACCTCTAGGAACTGCCAAGAGCAGGAAAAACACCTCAGAATGGGAGAAACAACCTGTGAGTCACAGCAGGAGTGAAGATTCACTGGAGCTGAATATGGCAGGAAGCAAGAAGGCAACAGTCCAGAATCCATGGAATCCATGGAATAGGAAGAACCAGGAGGACAGAAGAACACAGGTAGCGAGAAGAGCAGAAGAGAAGGAACGGACCAGGAATGAACGAAGGGTGAGGAACTAAGGAGGAACTAAGGGGAGGAACAGAATTACCATGGCGCTGAGCTGGGTAACGACAGTATACCGAGCGTTGAGACGCAATGTGATTCCGGTCAGTGATCAGGTAAGTAACCGCTGAATCAAGCAACTGGTGTGGGAATGGTTGAAAGACTAGAGCGCTCGATCCAGTTCTGCATGGACAAGAGACTCCAGGTTGGAGGGAAAAAGGGTGTCAGTAAACCAGGGCTTCAGCCTCCAAGAGGACCATAATGTCCAAGGGCGGTAAGGTATGACACTTTACAACCTTGCGTACTATATTCATATGTTGCTCGAGGTATTGGGCTGCTTGGAAAATTGGTAGTGCAGCTTCTTTCCCTTTCCTCCTACGTTTGCCTAAGCATGTTGAGTATGTCTCTTGGGTCTCTGCCATAAAGGAGTTTGACGGGGGAGTACCCTAAAGATGTCTGAGGTGATTTTCTTACGGCAAAAAGTGCCCAAGGGATCATTGTGTCCCAATTCTTGCCCTCCGTGTCTACCAGAATTTCTACAGGATTTTTTTTAAGGGCCTGATTGAAGCATTCGTGAAGTCCATCAGTTTGTGGGGTAGAAACTGATGGTTTTAGCATCTTGATTTGCTATATGTCTTTCACCCCAGACATAATACGGGGGATGAAGGTAGTCCCTTATTTTATCTCTTTAGGGAACCATACTCAAGACAGAAAGGGATTAAAGCGTTTTAAAATCTGTTGGCTCGTATTGTTTCGGAGTGCAAAAGCATCAGGGTATCTTGTGGCATAATCTACTACAACTAGGATGAATTTGTTCCCTAGTTTGGATGGTACAAGGGGCCAATGATATCCATGCCTGCGAGAGAAGGGAACTTCGATAATGGGGAGTGGTTGCAGTGGTACTGGTTGGATCGCAGTTTTCTGGCACAGGGAACAGGTTACCACAAAATGTTTGACCTGTGGATATATTCTAGGCCAATCAAATGTTGGTATAACTCTGCGTTTTAGTCACTCGCTGGTGTAATGGCTCAGTGAGTTGGGCGGTCACTGCAGCGATCTGTGATCAGCAGGTCGCAGCAAGGGCCAACTCAGCCTTTCATACTTCTGAGGTTGATAAATCAGTACCAGCTTTAGTTGGTTGATAATCGTATGTAAATATGTTCTATGTACAGCGCTTTGGCAAAAGCTCTATATAAATAAATCATTATCTTTATGATGGAGGCTCGCACTGATGATCCTTGGGCAGTACCTATTGTATATGATGGAAGCTTGCACAGTGTGTGCTCATGCTGACATAGTCTCTATTGAGGGAAGTTTATAACATTTTTTTTTAATTTAATGTGTTTGGCCTACAAATGTAGGCTTTTCACAGTTAACAATACAACAATACAGTGGAATCAAATAAAACGATAAAGTCATAAAAATTATATAAAATTTCATCATCACTTCGCACACAGTAAAAACAAAAAATAAAAAAAATAAAAATATGTAAAAAAATGAAAAATATAACTCCAGCTCACTGTGTTGTAGTAGCTTAGTATCATCCCCCAGATAACCAGAAAAACTCATTCAATTGATTTCAAAAACACAATTAGAAAAGCATACAGTGCTAAAAATCAGTTTTGTCAAATTACCCCACATTAGCCTTATCCAGTGCACATCACTTAACACCACCTCCCCCATATAACACAGCCGCGGGGCAGCAAAGCCAGGCCTATCCATGGTAATATGTTTCAATGTTTCCATCATGGAAGAATAGCAAAATCTAACGAAGTTAGTGGTTAACGTTTTATACCACTTGAATCTCCTTTCCAGGGTTGCAAATTGGTTCAGGCGGAATCGATGATATACGGTCCGAATTCTTGGGCAGGGGAGCAGTGAAACGTACATCAGATTTTTTCCCCACCTTCTTTTGAACCCTGCATGGTCCCTGTAAAGTGAGAGGTTGTCCAATAAATCGGACGTTTCTGCCCAGTCAGTGGTGTATAGTTTGCGTTTTGCAACCCCCGGAAATGTCTTCAACTCTTCCTGGGATTAGCCAATTCGATGGAGAATAGCACACATGGCAAGCTTACATTTAATTACTGAAGAAGCCGTGTTTGATTGTGGTAGCTCACCCAAGACTTGGTAAAGAGAGTTATTTGGGGGGTTCAGTATCTCAGCGTTTCGGCTAGTTTGCTCCATAGAGCTCTGGTTGCCAGGGACACTAAACCCAGCTCATGTCTAACCACAACATTTGGGACAGATTGGTTCAAGCCCAAGGTTCGTTTTTAATGGACCCCCCCAGATCGAGTGAGACTATGCCCAGACCATATAAGATGGTTGATTCAATGGTTTGCAGATTAAACCTGATCAAGGGAATCAGAGAATAACAACAAAGTTGGGAATAGACCCTCTTCATTTTTGTCAATAGAGCCGGAAACCCTTCCCTAAATAGGGTAGTCCATTCCCCCCTGGAGTAACTGGTTGCAAGGTTGAAACCTAAATACTGCATTGAGTCCACCCTTTCCAAAGGTTGTTCACCCGCTCTCCAAATGCAAGTCTTGGGACGCTTCATAGTTGTGAAGATAACAACTTTAGCTTTTTTCCCAGTAATCTGCAAATTGTTTTGGACCGCATAGTGAAAAAAGAGGGTCAATTTTCAGAGAAGGCCAATTGGGGTTTTGTCAAATAAGATAATATCATCGGCAAAAGCGAGCCAGTCCAATACTAGACTGCCCAACTTTACCTGGTTGGTGGTACCCGCCTTCCATAGAGCTGCGTTGTCCGAAACATACAGGTTGAGGAGGGTCAGGCCACCACACAGCTCTGTCTAAGGCCTACATAAGTGGAAACAGGGGCGGAGATGACCCTGTCCCCCGTCACTCGTCAACCTGACCCTCAATGAAGAATCCCTATGTAGCAGTGCCAGGATCTATACAATTTTTAACGGGACCTTCCATTTTATATGCTTGCTCCAGAGAAGTTCTCTGCTGACCGTGTCGAAGGCGCAGAACATATGGATAGACGCCATGTAGACATTACCTATCACCCATGTTTTTACTGTTGCAGAGAGGTGGGAGATAATTGTACCATTAAGGGTGGTCCCCATACCCTTGCGGAAACCCACCTGGTACTTAGACAGAAGGTTTTGTTTCTCACCCTGACAGGAAAGGTCTCTCAAGAGAAGGGAGGCAGATATTTTGCTGAAGATTGGAATGATTAAGAACTGTTTTCAAGTTGAGGTATTCTTGCCCTCCCCATAGATGGCCCTAAAAAGTTTCAATTGCAGGCCAATCCACTATTCCGGCCTATTCCGGCTCCTGGTTAAAGAGCAGTGGCGGGAAACCATTATGGCCCGGGGCCGCAGATGATATTGCCCTTCCAATGGCCCATCTAACATCATCCTCGTCCCAGGGACAAACCCCCCAAATCCCTGGTACCCAGATCCAGGACAGAGCAATACCACTCACCAGTGGGTCGAGCAAATTTAGACTGTAGGTAAGCGACCCAGACATGCTCTGCTATGTCGCACCCCCTGCCAACCTCTGGGTTCTTGGAAAAATGCCTAATTGTGGTCCAGAAATCTGCATGATTATTGCCAGACAAGGATTTAATTACTGCCTGATTTGCAGCAAGGTGAGCCTGCCTTTTGCCGTATAGTAACACAGAGTTGTAAGTTGCTACGATTCGCTTCTTCGCAGCCTGATATTTTGATAGCAACATCTGAATAATCGTAAGGCCACGCAATGCTTTCCTTTTTCGTTTTTTTGGTTCCATGTGTTAATATCACTGCAAAAATATTGCAATACAAAAACATAGCCATATTTTTGCTGCGATATGAGCCATGGACCCTGCACAATACCTGCATAATTTTTAATTTTTAAATGTGCGGGGGACACCCCTGCAACCCGCGCTCCCACAAATGATCCCCCCCAAAAATATCGCCTATGGCGAGGCAGAAGACCATATGTACGGCGATATTTTTTGGTGGGGATAATATGTAGGGATACCGTTTTGTTGCTAGAGCAATAGTGATGTCATATTTGTGAGTGTCCTGTCCCAAAATCGGGCCTGCCCTTCGCTGCCATAAGGACCAGGCAGGATTGTACTGCAGTGTCAAAAGTTTCTACCCCTCCTGAATCAATCTTGCAGGCTTCATCATTTTTCGCCTGAGCGTAAAGTTTAAGAAAAGTCCTGCACCTGGACAAATTCCACTTGTCAGGCTTACTCTAGCTGGAAGAATGAGAGCAGTAGATAACTTGAGGGAAGTTCAGCTTGCACCAGTGCAGCCCACAGCACCCTTTTTCTTTTTGGAGGCAACCTTCACTGTGTTTCATGGTGGATGGTTCTGTGGGAGTGAAGATTGCATTGCTGGAGTACAAGGTGAAATGCTTGAGGGAAACGTTAATTTTTTGCTGCCCACCTGCTGGCCACCAAAGAAATATGGTGAGTCCTGAAACTTATTATTTTTTTGCAAACAAAGCACTAGTTATCTGAGTAATATTTTTGAGCGTTCCTAATATATAATTATCATTATTGGACTAAAAAGAAATATTTTTGCGGGTTCCTGATATATAATTATCATTATTGGACTGAAAAGAGTTGACCTTGAGACTTAAATCAGTTGTTTTACTGGATGGGCAGCACTGGTTCCCCTGAGATGGCAGGGCTCTCCCAGTAGAAGGCCTGCTGTAGGCCCCATCTTGAGTGATGCGGCACCCCACCAATGGCTTTGGGCTGCGTGGTGGCGTGGGCGGGGCTGCCGTCTTCCCGCTTCCTTTTCAGGAAGTGCTGCTGTGCCTCTGCCTGTGCGTGAGATATGCAGGGAGCCTGCCTGCTCGCGGAGACATGTCACTCACTGCTGCCGCCTGTGCCCACGTCTTCGCCCTGCTCCTGCTGCTCAAGCCCTCTCTCCTGGTGTGTGGTGAGTGTCCCGGGAATTCTGCACGGGTTAGCCGGCTTACTAACGCATGCAAGCCTGCTGCTTCCCCGAAACAAGCCGCGCAGCGTGTGGACAGCAGCACTGACGCTCCCCCCGAACCCCTGGTCTGTGTTGGAAATGTGGCGCTGTGTCTGTGAGTGCAAGGCGTGGGTGGGACTGGGAATAAAGCGAGCAGCAGGCAGGGAGAGCCTTCATTTCGTTCCAAGCTCAGTGGCGAAGGAAGCATATGGTTGGGACTCCGTCCAGGGGCATTTGCTGTGCTCTAGACCCTCTAGGTTTTTTCAGTGCTGTCCTCGAATTTATATTGTAGCATGGCACGTTATGTTAGGTTAACAAAGTGCCGTGTAGATGTTGGTGTGCATGCGAACTGCAAAGAGGATTGCAAAAGCTGGTAAGCTTGGTGCAAGGAATAGATGCAAGGACACACATACTGCTTATAAATCAAGGGGTGAATAGCAGATTTGGTTAAGGCGGTTTCATTACTTTTAGTTTATGGCTGCATTGATCTTTCATAGAGGCGGCTCAGAACGCAAAGACATAGATCCCATGAGGATGTCTTTTGGGTGGGTATGGGCAGATAGTGGCCATAAGGACTAGCATGGCCCTTGGTGGTAAATAACCAAACATCACCCACACGCCGGGTGTCCTCCCTCACAGCATCTCTCGCCTATATTCATTTCCAATGGCAACAATGTTGGCTGATTAGGAAGCACTTGTAGTGCTACCTACTAGACAAAACTAAATAAGGGAGCAGAGGAGGGGTAGGAACAAAGCGAGAGGAAGGTTAAATGCACATAACATATTCATACGTGCAAAACAGCGAATGAGGGGTAAGGATGGTGTTTGTGATAGTTTGCATGCTTGTAACGTGATTGTAGAAAGATAAAAGCATAGTGCTGATCAGAAGGTGGGCAAACAATGCTTCTGTGAAAAGGCATATATCTGTCAGGGCAGTTTATAGTACTTACCAGGAACTAGTCAATAAGCAGCTTGTGATCTGCCCCAGTATAATCTTGAAGCACAGAGGCCTGGTTGTCCGTTATGTGTTACTGTAACCTGAAAGATGCCAATGTCAGAAGTGACAGATCACAGCGTGGACTGTTTGCAAGGCGAATGAGGTGCCATACTTGCATGGCCATATACTGAGGGATGTATGAAGTGAGAGGAAATAGTGTAATGTATAGTATCTTTTTCATATGCGTATCATTTTGTAAGGATGTCTGTGCATTGAGTGTTCCCTCCTATTTTAAAATGTTGGGCGATTTGTCCCCCTATCCATTTCTTTTTTATGCGAAGCAGGATGGCCCTCAGGCACCAATGGATTGACAGCTGTCGCAGCCAGTTTATCTTCCCATCCAAATACTGAGTTTGTCTGAAGGAACATATATGGTTACAAACACGTTAACGTTACCTTCGGATGAGTGCTGTGAAATGTGCACACCAAGCCAAGTGTGCCTAATTATTCAAGCTTACAACCTTTTGATCATTTACCTCTTTGTTAACTATAGAGCTCTTCGACCATTCTTATGGTCACTTTGTGATTTTTATGCACAGCTTCAAGTAACCCTTGCTGGTTCCTTTTCTCTGTTCTTTATCTAAAGATTACAATATGAACAGACTGTCCATATTGGTACGATAATCTTCTTTCACAAACTAATTTATTTGGTGATTTCTAGGTTTTGATAATATGATTTGACGAGAGAGACGAGTGTAACCTTCTTGTGACTACACTATACACTGCAAGAGATAAATAGAAATTAACATTGTACAATTTTAAAACTAAGCAGTTTACAATGCTTGTAAAATTAAATATGGTCCTTATTTTGTGGCTTCTTATTATGCTGAGAATACACTCCATCGTCTCTTAAAATAGCCTTCTTTCATGGAAGGTGTTGTACTGTGATTAAGATCAATTTTCTGCTTTATCTGTGGACAACAAGGCAGTATTTAATTGGGTGTGCCTGTGAAATAGACAAATAAAACATGCTGTTGTAGAGACTGCAATTGTCCCTAGTCTGTCAACTCCCACCCTCCTTTGATGGTAAGAACATCCCATTCTCTATATAAGTAGGAATTTATTCCCAAGAGAGAAAAATTATGCGACTCTAGAACTGGAGGCCTTAGCCGTTAAGTGGGCCAATGCCTACCTCAAATACTATCTGACAGGTAGGAAATTCAAGCGTATCACAGACCATGCACCATTAACATGGATGCGCCACCGCAAACACCAATGCAAGAGTAATGAAATATAAAACAATTTTATAAAGCGCAAGGAACCATGGCCAGTAAGACATCTGGGCATTGAACACCCGCAAAGAAAAGTTGACCAGAAGAAAAGAAACATGCTAAAATAGAAATGTCTTCAGTGCCCTACGAAAAGTCAGATGGTCTGGGATCTTTCTCAGGAATGTAGGGAGGGAGATCCACAGGGTAGGGGCTAGCACCGAAAAAAATCAACCACCAGCTCGAGCTTTGCAGAAAGCTGGGGACTTCCAACGAATTTGCCGAAGTTGACCGCAAAGTCAGAGATAATGAGTCAGTTTAGATTGAAAAAAGGAAGGCCCAGTGAAAAAGCACGTTGAGTGATAGAGTACCTTGAATTTAATCTGGCTTTTAACAGGGAATCATTGGAGTTTGGCCCGCAACATTGAGACAGAGGACCGGCTTAGGCCATTAAGCGGCAGGCGTGCTTCAAAATTTTTTCATTATCTGAAGCAGATTAACCAGGAAATCAGGTTGGCCCAAGTAGATGCTGTTGCAGTAATCCAACGTGCCCATAATTGAAGCAGTGACTACATTTGTGCAGAGCTGTGAGGGCACAAACTGAAACACTTTTCTCAAAAGTCTTATTTTCAGAAAACCTGAAGTACAGACTGCAGCAATCTGCCCCTCTCTAGAACTGGAGGGGAGGAGCTTAACCCCCAAGCTCTAAACAGAGGGGCTGGGAGTAGGGCATGGTCCCAGCGATTCCGGACAAAAATCAGATTGCCAGAAAGTGAGTATTCAGTGGACCAGCAATCGTAATCTCTGTTTTGTTGCCATTGAACTTCAAACAATTTTCAGACATCAAGCGTCCAATGTTGGCTAAACAGGATTTCAGTTTGGAAGGGGGTGGCATACCGGAGCATTCAGTCTAAACACTTGTGAGTGTCTTCGGCGTATGCATAAACATACACACCGTATGATGCAATCAAATCCGCAAGAGAGTGAAGATATAGATTAAAAAGTGGAGGGGATAGGGCTGATCCATCCTTGCGGAACGCCACAAAAGATTGTTGTAGAGGGTGAACTAAAACCTGAAGGGGACACAAGTTTGCGTACGGTCCCGCAGGAACAACGTAAATGCAAACCATGCCAAGACTGGGCCGGCCATATCCGCTTGTTCCAGGCACTGTAAAAGAATTATGTGGTCGATGGTATCAAACGGAGAGGTCAAGGAGAATAAGAAATCCCACCTCCCTGTGGTCCTGGAGCATCGTCCAGGATTGAGATCGTCACAGAGTGAGCCCCCATGAGCAGCCTGCAACCTACTTTAAAAAGGGTGCAGCTGGCCATTATCCTCCAGAAACCTTGTGAGCTGGGGTGTAATAACCACTTCCATCAGCTTCATCGTGGCTGGAAGGAGGGAAATGGGGCAGTAACTTACTGATGATGGGGGATCCAATGTCGGCTTCTTCAGTAGTGGCGTAACGATTACATGTTTCAAGACAGCTGGTCCCAAAAGACTGGTGGAGTGCTGCAGTAAATGGTCAATCATATCAGCCAGAAGAGACTGAAGCAGATGCAATGGGATAGGGTTGGAAGCAGAAGATGATTTGAGTTTACACAATGCTACCATCCAAAATGGGTCCAAAATAAGAAAAGGTCCTGCGGCTAAGAAGGATTTGAGTGGCTGGATCTACTATGTCCAGTCCAGTTGCCATAATCGGTCTTTTAATCTTCTCATGCGTTGGTTCATGGATCTACAGACCTATTGTTTTACAGTGGAGCACAGGAGAGGGAAGGAACAGGAAAATGTGGACTTCCTCTCCTGTTTTCCACTAGGTGCTGAGAGAACCTGCAGCATTAGAGGAAGGGTATGTGGTGAATCCAGTGGAGTCATCACGGGTTCCCTGGCAGTGACCTCCTCCCATGTGTCCTGGGGACGGCAGCCGTTACATGAATCTGACCCTGGGGGCGGTTTTATGAGGGAGGATCACATGGGAGAAGACAACTATTGGAGATATGTGTTGATTCCATTGGTCAAAACTCTGTAACTCCCCTCCCCTTCCCATGAGTTAGACCCTCTGGTGCCAGAGTTCTTAATGGCCTATTGTCATTCTAGTCGTGTCCTCACTTTTGGACCAAGCACCCACAATTCACATATCGCCTTCTGTTTCTAATATGCCTGTTTATGAAAACCTAAAGAAAAGCCAGTAACAGCAAAAGGTCCAATGACATCCATGAACTCCACCTCCCATAATTACTCAGGTACTGAGACGACGAGGAGGATGAGGCAGTTTGTAAAAAGTGACAGATGCTTGAAGTACAACATAGAGGCTATTTGTTTTTTTCAAGCCTTCCTTGCATGGTTCATATAGATGGAAACCCCACTGTCAAGTTGAGAGAAGTATGGGAGAAGACAGTGAACTCCAGGGCTCACAAACACGAGGCACACAGGGCAGGTTACCGGGACAGAAGGGAAGACTGTGCATATGAGTGGGAAATCTGGTTGAGACGCTTGCGGCAGCAGCGTTCGCCAGTCCCAGCCGAGAAGGAAAGCTAGCGGGTGATAGCAGAGCTGCACAGAATGCTGACGAGGCCTCCCCTGGCTCCAGAGTGTAAAGTTGACAAAGCAGCCATTCCGCAGAGGCGCGAGCAGAGTCGGAGATGCAGAAAGGAACCAGTGATTCTGCCCAAAGCAGCTGGGGACCCTGGGGCTTTCCAACAAGCAAGCAGCACGTGTTTTGGAAGATACAAGATTTCTAATGCTGAAAATAGTAGAAGGTTGTTTGAAGGCAGTCAAGGCAAATTACAAATTCAAAACCCAATAAGAATGTTTGAATCCAGACAAGACGCAGTACAAAAACAAACCCCAATCCAGTACAATATGGGGGAGAGGTTTGAACAAGTATCAACATAGGCAAACATACCAAGCACCTCATTGTATAAGCCATTGTGGTATAACCAAGGAACTATGAAAAGATTAAGAGAAGTCCTGGCAGGCGAGTACAACAGGCAGCTGAAACGAGAGTATACCAGGTAATTGTCAGAAATTCTACAGAAAGACTATTATAGACTTCAATTTCCGAAACAAGAAAGTCCAGAAAACACACAAATGAACTATTGGCTAAAGAAACAATTTCTGCCAACTTTTTCAAGAATCCAGGTGAAGGGGACCACCCTCTGGATCCACCTTAGAGAACATTTTTGTTGGAGTCATTATTACACTTTTGGGGGACAAAAAGAAATAATGGCTATACTGCGCAATGCGCACAACCATCCATAGCGTCCACTAAAAACACTCCACCTAGCATGCATTGCCATCAAAAAGGAAATGAGGAAACAGTTTTAAGCAAGATATATAGGCAATATGTTCCATGTCACTACACCAGACAACAAATTCTGTAGTATGAACAAAACGGGGCTCACTTGACCGCAACAGATAAAACATCTGATTGGTTCTGGTAGAAATTAGAGTTGCCACTGGTTAAATGAATCCTAGGTAAAACCATGGGGTTGTTACTGAGGCAGATATGAGACATTCTGTGATCACGCATCAATGTGCATATTTCTTTGTGGACATTACCCTGAGCTTTGTGAATCTTGCGATCTATCCACGATTTGCTGTTAGCACTACATGTAAAAACAACGTTGTATGATGTAAATCAGTGACATAAACACTCGTAGACAACTGGAATTTAATGCCGAAAGGTGTGTTGCCTTGTATTCTAAGGAGTACAATGCCTGTTGCTGTACACAAAGGCTATTGCACATCAACTCCGAGATCTGTGACCTTATGAAGTAACTCTGTCTTTGGCTTTAATCCTCTGATTTGTCATAGAACTCCTCAGTGGCTTGCAATAAACATACGGTAGCGGTACTCATCTCATATATTCGCTCCAGCTTGGGACCTTGTCCAGCTCTGCAGTGAAGTAGATTTAAGATAAGATTTGTCTGAATGACTGAGGAATAACTGGCTCGTTATACACAAAGTGGGTTTGCATTACAGGCGGTTGGCAGCTTGGCATAGGAGAAAGCTGGAAAAGATGTTGTGCAATAACTTAAGTGTGCAGCTGATTCGGAGACAAATGCAGCAATCCTGTTCTGTTGTCATGCGTTAAAAAATTATGTGTGGCAAATTTAGAGACATTTGATGTGCCATAATATGATTTCCAGCTAAAGATTAGGGTTGAAGGTGGTTGTAACAGTTTTAGAGCAGTTTAAGGGACTGGCATATAAGCCAACAAGCCCCATTCCATTCCGAAGGCATTTGCCAGTTCTAGTCTTTCCTTTTGTTTTTTCTATGAGATGGATTCCCTTTTTATGGGTTGTGACAACTAAGTGTGTCAACAAAGAACTCTATACCAAAGAAAGGTTCCCAGTGGGTTAATTTTTCATACTAAAACAGTTCCTGAGACTAGTGTACATCAGCATCTGAGGCTTCCCCGAGCCCTATGTCATTCCCTTTTCCCACTCACAAAACTCCCCTTTCTTGGTGTCAAACTTAGCCTCTAGGGTTTATACTGCTCCACACTTATTTATTGACTTCTTGTACAGTCTGTTTGGCTCTGATGGTGTCTTAGACCACCCGGGCTGGCTGGATACCTGGCACCACCACCCATAGCGCCGTAACCCGTTTGTACAGGGGTTGGATGTCACTCTTAGGCATTGCTTAGCCTCTGGGATTATCAGGCCTGCCTCCCTCACCACTTCAGGCTAAGTAGAGCCATCACCTCCATCTCCTATTCCACAGCTTCCGGAGTTCCCACATGGCACAGTGCCTCTCTTGCTTGCTCTCTTCTCCTTTCCTCTACAGTGAGATGGCATGCTGCAACCTACACCTTGCTCTCTGAACTTCTAACTCCTAAATCTCTTTGCCAGCCCACTCCCCTTTTATCTCAGCTGTGGATTGGACCAGGACTATTTAGGGGTGTGTGTTGCGCAAATGTATTTATGGATTAAATGCTGTGTGACTATAGCTCTCCCAGGTGTTTTGAATTTACTAGTAGACCAGTCTGTGGCTCCACTAGGTGATATTGCTTTATTCAGGTCTGTCATATTACATTATGTGACAAATCCTGTGAATGTGTCTCTTCTCCCCAAGGGGGAGCCACCCCCTTTGGAACTTGGGAGGTGAGCCTGCTAACCTTAACACAAGTGGCAGAGATGCGGGTGTCTGCACTGCAAAGGCACTTCAGATGGGACATGAGGATTAAGGTGCAGTGGCAGAGATGCGGGTGTCTGCACTGCAATAGCACTGGAGATGAGACATACGGATTAAGGAGCAGTGGAAGAGTTGTGGGTTTCTGCACTGCAATAACACTGGAGATGTGACATACGGATTAAGGTGCAGTGGCAGAGATGAGGATGTCTATACTGCAATAGCACTAGAGGACGGACAGAAGATGTGGGTGTCTGTACTGAAATAGGAGGTGAGCCTGCTAACCTTATCACCCTCTAGGAGAACGGGTAAGCGCTAAATCACGGGGGGTGACTCCTCCTTGGTGTTCAGAGTTCTCAGAAAGGGATTTTATCAATAATTCCTCCTGTAAAAAATCCCATGTGTTTGTTGGCTGTAATGGGATTGAGCACTATGATTGTGCTTGTGACCTTTAGAAGTGGCTGGCATAGTTTCTGACTCTTATGCTCAACACCTGTTAAGAGAAACTCAATCAATGGAACATTTCATCTCATTGCCGCTGGAGTTATTGTAGCATGGTAACATCTGCTGCTACACTGGTGTGGAATCTACAGGGATTCTAGAAGGAGGAGGTGGAGAGTGGGGACTAGGAAGACCGTTGGAGAGACTGAAGCATCACTCTTCAGAGACTCCCTTCCTATTCCCTTTTTATATACTTATGAATATTATATGTAATAATAAATATAATTAATATACATTTCTCATAAGTATCCCTGGTGCATGCTGGCGCCATCACCAGTGAACTTCCAAGATGAGTATCCGATGGTTATGACTGATGTGCCAAGTAGACCATGGATGAAAGTTAGGATTGATATAATGGGTCCGATATGGAGTGAAGGAAGTCAAATGTTTTGTGTGGTAATGATTGATATTTTAACAAGGTGGGCAGAAGTGAAAATGATGTCAAGTATCACAACTAAAAATATGATTAATTTCATGGAAGAGGTGTGTGTGGTCGGGAAGGATATCCTGGAGTTATCCTATCAGATAATGGTCCCCAATTTGTCTCGAGAGAGATGGAAGATTATTTAAAAGAAAAATCGATTAAGCATGTAACTAGTGCGGTGTATCACCCACAGACTAATGGTGTAGTAGAAAGATACAACAGGATTCTCAAAGAAGCAGTCAGAAATGTCATTATATCACACAGGTTCACTCCGCACAGTTCTACAGGTATATCACCATTTGAATTGAGCAGAGGTAGAAAAGCTACTACCAAGTTATGTCCTGGATGGATGGGTGAAGTGATAAATATGGGAGTAGTAACCAGTAATGCTGTAGATATGATTAGACAGAGACAAAATAGGAATAACGCATGGCATGACAAGAAAAGATTTAGGTGTGATGAGACACTGAAAGTAGGTTGGTTTGTGAGGATGAAGCTCCGGAAGCTTTGAGAGTGAAAGGCATCAAGTGGTCTGATCCAATCCAAGTTATTGAAGTGTTTAAACATGCTGTAAGAACAAGTGATGGAAGGGTATGGAACAATGGAAGAATCATGGGAGTGAATAGTAAAGCTAATGGTGAGAGTATGAATAAAATTGATGTTGGTGAAAGTAGAGAGAACCCGAAAGTTGTTTCCTTACCAGGAAATTCCATATATGTACCAACTGTGATGAAAACGTCGGTATCAAGGTTTGGGAGAAAGTATCAAAGACCGAAGTATTTAACAGACTATGGAGAGTGGGGACTAGGAAGACCGTTGGAGAGACTGAAACATCATTCTTCAGAGACTCCCTTCCTATTCCCTTTAATATACTTATGAATATGATATGTAATAATAAATATACTTATTATACATTTCTCATAAGTATCCCTGGTGCATGCTTCAGTTATAAAGGTAAGGAAGGAACAACATCAGAGGAAGCCCCAAGCGAGCCACGAGAGGGAACATATTCTTGGAGGGCAGAGCTAAGCAGCAGACTGCCGCGGAAGGTGCCAGGTGCAGGAATGCTGCTGATGGCAGATTGGTCTGGATGGTAAAGCACTGCCCAACAGAGAAGTAGTGAACTGAAGCAGATGAGCCTGAGAACTCACAGCCAAAGAAGAATAGGGTACTGTGAGAAACCTGAGGGTATTCTCCCAAGCGAACCTCGAGGAGCCCTTATTCAGGTGGCCAAAGGAAGCTTGACCTGCTCAGATCCCGGCCCTGAGGGTGAAAGGGAATCACCTGGATGGAGGGACCCGGGTTATGGTCTGGTGATTGCCCCAGGTGAGATGCAGTATTACAACAGAAAAAGGAATGAGGAAGACAAGGTCCCCAAAGCTTTTATGGGCTGTATCAACTCGACCTTCATCCCATATGTTCTGTTCACAATCCCGGTCATTCTCGTCCATTTCGCAAACCTTCCCCATCATATCTTGTACGACAATGCCTTTTCTCCATCCTATCCCGTAGAACACTCCACCTCCCTCCATTTCCACTCTGAACACTTCCTCACATTGTGATAGACAACAGACTAATGCACCTGTTTGCCTGACCCATGTGTTGGGACATGGCAGATAAAGTCAGGCAATTGACTCAAATCAAACACACCTGATGGCCCTTCCTTTTCACCACAGGGATAAAAGGTGGAGCAAGAGAGCACAGGACGAGCAAGGCGAGCATGGCCGACAGCACGGCGAGACGGCTAAGCAGGTGCAGCAGTTCAAGCGAAGGAGAAAGGCGGCTGGATTCGAGAGGGTGGCGAGGAAAGAAGTGACCTTGCCCTTTTTGTCCCAGACCCACAGAACCTTCTTGGAAGCGAACCTAAGACCGCGAACAATAGCACAAGTGTCCTGCAGCAGATGTCAATGGTACACGGGGCAAGCCTATGCCGATTAAGTAGGAGCGAGGGAAGCTCATGCCCCCGTGGTAACGGCCTTGACTCCAGAGAAGCCAAGTGGCTCATCACAGCCGGTGAGTGAGGGGAGAACCTATAAGAACCGGGCTGTGTTGAGGGAGAATTGTAAAAGTGGCAAGTTGAACCAAGATTAATGAACTGACATAGATGATCTATGAAAGAACTGTAAAGAAAGTTAAGGGGAGACCAGATGATGAGGGAAACCAGCACCACGCGGTGCTAACTGAAGAAACTCTGGTCGAGCCCCATATGAGAGAAACTACAGATAACAGAAGGCCATAAGCGGGCCATAAGTGTGCCAGTGAAATTGGTCAAAGTGATCATACAGAGGTCAAGCAAAATCCCAGTAAAATCGAAAAACCTTGATCTACAAGCAGTGTGAGAGAAAGGGAAGTGAATCCCACATTGAGAGTAAACATTGAGAAACAAAGGGAACTGAATCCCGCTAAAGTCAAGAGGGGTCCGAGCCCGAACGAGGGAGATCTAGGGGTGAAGCTATCACCCGAAGTTGATTGATAAAGGAACTGCAATATATTTTGGGATATGATACACAAAGGGTCAACGCTCAGAAAAGGGGGACCCAGGGGTGAAGCTATCACCCTATGTGAAACTGTGATAAACAATTGAGAAGGGCTAGGGGTGAGCCCATCACTCAGCGAACATTGGAAACCAATGTTTCATTTGTTAAACAGAACATTTGTTTTGTTATTTGAGCATGTCAGGCCCTTGAAGGCAAGAGACTTTCAAGTGAAACGAGACTTGGCCATCGACGACCCTGATAGTGGAAAGCTCGAGAATTAAAAGCTGAACTGTCATCTCGTGCTAGAAAAACTCGAGAGTGTGTCCGGAGAACTACCATTGGAACTGTTGTTTTGTGCTGGAGAAGCATGAGACTGTGCTTTGCTCCAAGCTCCCATCTTACACCATGTCCAAAACGTGGGGAAGTGAGACCCAGGTTACTGCATCCTGGCCTATTATTTAAGACTACTTCTTTCTTTTGTTGAGAACTATCCCTCATCCTTTGTATTAATTGTGAGGTTTGGCAATAGGTTTCTTACTGTAAACCTTTTTGTTTTGACACAACACTTATACTGCCTTATTTTTCATTTGATGGTTGACGCTTGCGCCCATCTTAGATTTAGGTTTAGATTAGGTGTTTTTCCAACCTGCATACAGCATTCATTGTTCAATAAACACCCTGGAACTGTGATCACTTGTGTCTGTCTTGCTTGTTATTAATAAAAATTACGCTCTTGTATAGATAGTGTCTTACTTGTTGCCACCATGAGTTTCTAACGGTACAGACTGAGAAAATGAACCATGGTTCAGTGTGTGTCAAAGCAACTGCCTTCTCCGAGAAACGCCACCATGATGCAGAACGTATGCAGCTGTTCCCGGAAGCAGGGAGTAGGCCGGAAGTGCCGGCAGTACCCTACAGTGGGTTGACCAACCTAAGAACCCTTAAGCCAACTGACTTGAAGTGAGGGATACAAAGCCCTACAGTGGAGTGAGGAAAAAGGACCCTTGGTAGGATGAGAAGTCAAACAACCCGCAAGACTGGGTAAGAGAGTAAGGGACACATGAATCCAAGCCTGTGTGAAAGAATCCTTACTACAGTCATGGACTCACTATCTCCGTGTTAACGTCTGACTGCTATTCACGAAAACTAGAAAGCCACGAAAGACATTATTGTCTGAACTTTAAACTATCCAGCCAGGCGCAAGGCCTGTAAGACGTTAGATTGACAATTGCAAGGTTCAAAATTGAGGGGAGCTGGGAGCTGTTTAGCTCCTGCTTGTAGCCTAGAAGAGCCTGGTTAGCTTGATGTCAACAGCTACCAGGAGTAACTTTTGGCTGCCCAGACTAATGGATGCTGAACAAACGCACTGATATGAATTTAACTTGTTTATTTGTAACAAACTATTAACAAACCTTTGGACACATTTATGCGACATTTAAATCCTGATGGATCATAAATTAAGGGACACAATAATGCGTTTGCATCTTATGTTGAAGTTAGATTTGTCGAACACTATGTACTATTGTATTTCTCATTTATTTGGGACTTAAAACCAACTCCTGATAATCCAGCATTAACCAGTGACCAGGAGCTAGCACTGGAGAACCAGGAGCTATGTACAGCGCTTTGGATTAAGGTGCTATGTATGTACTTTTTGTATTTATTTGCCGCTATACATAGCTCCTGGTTCTCCAGTGCTAGCTCCTGGTCACTGCTTAATGCTGGATACTCGGGAGCTGGTTTTTGCTCCTGCTCATCTAATATCCATTTTGGTCCCTGCAATTGGGAGGGGCACAGTAGCCAACCACAACTTCACCCATTACGGAAAGAACATTATTGAAGACCTGTTCTGCTCAACTTTGTTATACTTTCTGTGTTAGTGTTAGAATCAGCATTTAGATTTGGCTTTTGGAACAGAGCACTGCATAATGTTTGTAGGACATACGGATGAGCACTGGTTATTCTTCTGTCCTTTTAGATAGAGCCTGGATCCTTGTTAGAACTAGGGTTAGAATAGATGGCCGCCTTACGTTCGATAAAACCACTGTGTTTTAGGGCCAGGCGATATATCGAGTTTTGGAGATATATTGATATATTTTTTAATTGATATAGGATGAGACTACCATCAACATCGAGATATATACATTATTACATATACTACAATTTCTTGTATTTACATTTTGATATTTACAGTTTCTTTTTAAGTTTTTTTTTACTTATACAAAAAATAGGCCAATCATGATACCATCTTGCATACTTTCAACAGTAACCAAACATTAACATAACATAAAAATCTTGCCCCAAACCGTTACCCCCGTCCCGGATCCCTCCTTCCATGTCGCCTGTAGTACCAGCCCATGACCTGTATTAACTTTCTTCCACTATTGTTCATGTCACTCTGGATAGCTATGATATGTATAGTGTTTATGGGAGTGTGTCCGCTCCAATTGCAACTGTGGTTGGCGGAGCGTACAGACCCTGTATCGGGGCATCCCATGCCACAACATCCTCACTAGCTGCTGATAGGCTAAAGTGTGTCTCCCCTCTCCAAGCTACCGTCTCTGCCTGTGCCCACTTCTTTAGGTTGTGCCACAAGTCCTCTACATAAGGGCCCCCCAGGGCTTTCCTTGCCATGGCAATTCTGCGTTTGGCCCGAATGTACGCCAAGTCTTTCATCCTAAGAACGTGCTTCCCACGTTTGGGACGCGAGAAGCAGCCTAGTAGACAAGCCCCAGGGGAGCGCACGTCTAATACCAACCCTCCCCTGTGCATCCTGGTCACTATCTCTTGCCAATATCTCCTCAAAGTGGGACATGCCCAGAACATGTGTAACATGCCAGCTTCCTCAGAATTGCATCTAGGGCAGTGTTGTGATCCTGCACCGGGAAAACGTGAAATTTGCAACGGGGTCATATATCCCCTGTGTGTCACAAAAAGCTGTATCAGCTGCAGTCTAGCGTTCCGGAACACCCTCCTATGATATTCAAGAATCTCCCTCCAGTGTGCATCTGAAAAGGGTGCCCGAGGTCTTCCTCCCACTTGTGCCGTACCGCTAATACTGTGAGGGACCCTCCAGTTAAAAGAATGTCGTATATCCTATGTCCTCCCTCAGAGATGGCATACAGGGTGTCTACGATTGAGTGCTTTTCCATTAATTCACCAGATGCGGCTCATCTGTCCCTGATCTCACTCTTTATAGTGCAGTGTAAGAGGTATTGACCTCGGTGCAGGCCTTTGCGTTCGGCTAACTCGCTAAAAGGTATAAAGGAGGTGTCATGCAGCAGATCGCCTATCGTGGCGACGCCATTGTCTTCCAATCTTGCACGTATCCTCAAACGCATCTGTGTGTTGGACGATACCACTGAAACTAGGGGGATATGCACTGAGAATGGGTCCGTAAGTCTGATCTGTGTGAGTACTCTGTCCCACATGTGCACTCCTAAAGACACCAAGTGTGAGCAGTGGTGGGCACATGTTCTCTTATTCCATAATAGTTCCCTCAGATAAAAGCGCGGTTCTGTGATGAGTAGCATCTGTGTGTCTGGGTTATGGTCATCCGCAGGTCAGTCAGCCACAAATTGCAGTTGCCTCGCTATATAGCACAATTCAAAATGTGGGACCCTAATTCCCCCTTCTTCATGAGGTCTGTGTAAAGAGGACAGGGCTATCCTGCCCCTACCATTGTGCCATAGAAACTTGCTAAACAAATCTAGTGTTTTGAAGAAGGTTTTGGGTATATAGTACGGGATATTTACAAAATCATGCAATAACCTAGGTAAGCCAATCATTTTTAGCAGCGCGGTTTTGCCCATCAACGAGAGGGCCAGTTTATTCCAGAACCATATGGAATTTCTGATACCTTCTAGGGGGTTCAGAGCGTTGTTAACATTCTCCGGGTCATGATATATGTTGCCCCCCCCAGGTATCTGGAGGTGCTGACACTCCATTGTAGTGCCAGGACTGGGAGCATAAGTAACCCTCTCTTAGATAAGCCTGCTATTGGGACAGGTATGATCTGTCTAGGCTAATCATAATCCCTGAAGGTTTTGCAAACTGCGCCAGGGCTTCAATAAGCAACTCCAGATTGTCTTCCGAGGTTTTTAATGTATAGCAAGGTGTCATCAGCGTATATTGATATCGGGTGCCTCACGTCATCTAGGACTATGCTTGCAGCCAGATATTCCGTCCTCAAGTTCTGTGCTGTTGGTTCCATGGTCAGAATATAAAGCAATGGGGACAGCCGGCAACCTTGCCTGGTACCTTTCTCCAACTCACATGAGTCCGAGATGCGTCTGTCTGTTTTGACTCTAGACACAGGCCGGGTGTATACCAGCCGTACCCATCTTATGTATGCCTGCCCAAAGCCAAACTTGGGCAGCGTTGCGTACAGCCATTCCCATCGCACTGAGTAGAACACCTTCACTGTGTCGAGCATTGCTATTACACGGGGGGTCTCCCAGGAGGCAGTGCTATCTATAAAATGGTGCAACTGCCTCTCTGCACAGATTCCAAGCCACATTTCTACCTGGCACGTATCTGGTTTGTTCGGGATGTATAATCGTGTGGATCAGTATTTTCAGCCTATTCGCTAATGTGGTGGTCATTTTCTTTATTATCCTAATTAAGCTTAGACAATGGTCTATATGAGCCACACTCCATTGGTGGTTTGTGAGGCTTGAGAAGAGGGACGAAAAGTGATTCTCTCAAACAAGGAGGGAGAACTCCCACTTCATGTCGGTGAATACGTTCAGGAGCTAAGGGGCTAGTTCTTCCATGTATTCTTTATAAAACTCACCGGACAAGCCATCCAAGCCTGGGGTTTTGCCTGTCGGCATGATCTGATCGTGCCCTGCATCTCGTCCAATGTGATGGGTGCTTCCAAGCTGTCAATTGCCTCTTTGCTAAGCCGAGGGCGGTTTATCTCATATATCTCTTGTTGTATATGTGGGTGTGAAACCTGGGGACCCTCCTGGTATAGGGAGTGATAGAATTCCTTAAAGACTGCATTAAATTCCTGTTGAGTGTAGATCAAATACGGGATCAGCCAAGGGAGCTTGCCTCAGGCGCTCCTCAGAGCACCATGGCAAGCCACGCCCCCCCATGATATTTACACAGATGTTTGTATTCTCAAACAGGAAGAGGAACCCTGAATTTGCACTTTAGTTTGAACAATGTCTTCTAAATACAGGTGTTTGTGACCTCTCGCACATGTAGTTGGCTGCTTACAACTGCGCATTTAACCCACATACACAACATTGAGATATACATCATATATTTCCACCCAAAAATATCGAGAAATGACTTTTGGTCCATTATCGCCCAGCTCTATTGAACCATTACCTCTTGTCCGCCTCCTGAGTCTGACTTGCCACAATTCATTCTACAGGTGGTCGCAGTTACTATGTGTGGATTGGTGTTCATTTGCCCTACAGCTGTGTTGGAGCAGTCTGTGTCGGTTTGAATATTCTCAAACATATACCTCGCTATGAACCCTGCCTGCATTGCTGTGCTCATAGATGTTTGCTGTTGTTGCTATGCTAACTGTGTGGTCCTGCTCCCGATGTGGTTCCCAGGAGATGACTAGTTTGCATGCCACTAAGGAGTTCTAGGGACAACAGGGCCAGTTAGAAGTACAAGGCTAGGGATGGGTTGGGGAGCCTGAAGGATTGACTATATCATTTAATCACTGAGGGGGTGGCAGACCCAGGCATCAGGGCAAACCCAGTCCCATTATCTAGCCTCAAGCATGGGACTTAGACACAAAATCCAGGACTACATGTCCCTGAATGGAAAGGCGGGAGGGGGCATTAGACAAGCACCACCAGAATGGAATGTGGCACTCAAAAGCTTTTGTTTTAAAACTTTTATTTACTAAGGATCTTGGGTTGGTGGAATGCCTGACTGGCCCGACTCTAAAGTGATGGTTCCCTTAACAGATGTTTCTAGTGGCCGTTGTTGTCTAATAGTCCAAAATAAAAGTCTGTCTGTGTCTAAACCTATGCTTGCCCTCATGCTGTACAAAAAGGTGATAGGAAGTCTTTTTAAATTAAAATGGTGGTTCAACATAAAAGGCAAAAACCAGAGTTGGTTTCAGGTGGTTTTCTCACCAGGTTCAATTTGGTCACTGTCACAAAGATTATCCCTCAATAGGCCTCTAAGAGTTCTCTTCCCCCCACCCCCCCAAGCTCAGGCCTCTTCTAGCTTTCAACACAAAATACAATCTCAGGTTCCTCGATCGGCCTCTTAGGGATCCCTTCCCCAAGCTCAGGCCTCTTACAGCTTTCAAAACACCATATAACACAGTTCCTCTTTGGCTTCACAGGGTGCCTTTCCTCAAGCTCCAGCCATATCCTGTGATTTTGAGTCCACATGTGCCCATTTTTAAGCTTCTTCCCACTCTCTCATCCTCACCCGGTCTATGCTCCAAACCATACAGCAACCTTTCCCCAGCTCCCTGAACCCCAACCCCCCTCTCCTCTACTGCCCCCCCTACCCCTCCCTTTCCCTACCCTTCTTTTTGCCCTTTACACCTACATGGCCTGAGTTTCCTTGAACCCCCTCCCCCCCAGGTGACCCTACGGGGCAATAGGCCTTGTACAACCCCCGGGCACTCCCCTCTCCAGGATATTTCCATACCCTGGTTGAGTTCCAAGATGCCCCATATTCCTCCCTCCGTCCTGGCTTACTCCTCTTTAGTTCAGCGCATTTACTAGTCCATCCTCCCTTCCCCCATCCTCATTAGACCATCATTAACATGTAGATGTACCATGTACTCGTTCCCTTCAGAGTCCCTTATTTAAAAAAAAAAATGTTCTATTTGATTTAGTTGATAAACAACTTTACAAAAACATATACAAATTCAATTAATTTGCTTACTACAACAGTAATAATGTCGAATGGTAATAATACGCTATTGTCTAAAACTATCTCAATTCACAATTTTTACAATAGTTCATAATATCTCAAGTAGCAAAACATAAAAACACAAAGTAATAAACAGATAAAAAATACAATCCTGTAAAAATGAACATACCATGAACCAGACCACACATTGTCAAACAAACCAGAATAATTTATTCAAAAACAGATTTAGGGCCTCTAGACAAAGGTATCAGCACTATCTTTGTTTCAGTTAGCATAAAGATTAGATGGTAGAATTAATTCCAGTTTTGTCAAATATTGGATAATAGCTAGATTCAACAAAATATGTTGGGCAGTAAACATCTGAGCCCATATAGTTCGCTGGTTGACTATTCTAAAGTCTTCAAAATATTTCCTAAAACGTTTTCCTCTGAACATTTGGACCGCTTCACACTGTACCATAATATGTTTCAGCAGCATCAACCTTTTTGCAAAAACTGCAGTGGTTATTATTGATGGATGCATTAACAGCATCTTTTGATACAACCCACTTAGCTGTATCATCTCTAGTTGGTACTAGATTAAATCGAAATCGCATGATTTCTGTTCTGTAGTGTGGGTGTGTGAGTTTGGATGTATGATGGTATAGTGTTTAACTTTTTATCCCAAAAAAATCCAACCTGGAATGTTTTGTATTTAGAAGCATTTATTCTTGTTTTCACCCAGTCTGCATTAAAAAGTTTAGTGTTTGGTTTGTCTGGATTTTGCAAGAGTAGCTCATCAGTAATGCCACAGTTTAAAAAAAAATATATATATTTTTTTATTTTATTTTGAAGTCAAACAAACACACTACAACTGTTTCAATACATAGAAAGCATCATTAGACCAACACATTTTCATTAGAACTCCCCAACTCCCGCCCCCCCCCCCCTTGAACTAGAGCCGGTTCTCACATGTCATTTACAGGAGCATCATCGGGTAGCACAGTACTTAGGCAGTCATCATCCGGGTCCTCTGTTCCGTTGTTACCCTGATGAGGGTTTGCCATAGAGGCCACCAATTGCTGCCAAACCAGCAATAGCCCTACTTCCTCCTGACCCCCCCCCCCTCCCACCTAGTGACCGCTTTAAACCAGACTACAGATTCAGCTTCCGCCCACCTCAAGAGAGCCACCCACCATAGCTCCACCCTAGGTCTGTGGGCCGCCTTCCAGCCCATGGCAATCCTGCGCTTGGCCAAAACACAAGCCAGGTCCTTCATCTTGCTTATGTGTTTTGAATGTCGGGGTCTAGGAAAAAACCCAAGCATGCATGACCAGGCTGATTCCACATCCAGCATCACCCCCCCCCCCCACCAGCCAGTTTCGTCTTAACCTCGTCCCAAAATCTGTGCACTTCTGGGCAAGCTCAAAACATGTGTAGCAGTCCCGCATTCACCTCCCCACACCTGGGGCATTGCTGCGTAGCTGGTCCCCCAAACTTTGCAATCTTCCCGGGAGTCAAATAAGCCCTGTGGGTAACGTACAATTGAAGTTGTTGGAATCTCGCGTTCCGGGACACCTTTTTATGGTACCTCTGGGCCCATTCCCATTGCCCGTCTTTCATGGGTCCTCCCACCTCTTCTTCCCAATCTTGTCTCAATTGAAGCAACTCCTTCCCTGCCCTTACTCGCAGGAGCTCGTATATCCTCGATATTTCGTGCCCGCCCTCCGATACATCATACATAGTTTCCAGGGAGGCATCAGGGTCTTCCGCTAGCACTGTCTCGGGTCATCTTTCTATAGTCTTTGTGTAGCCTAGTGTAGGTATATTGGCCACCATGCACCCCCGTCTCTTCCTGCAACCTCTGAAAGTCCAATGCCTCCCCTTCCTGCCATATGTCCCCGAGGGTGGCCAGGCCTACCTGTTCCCAGATTCTACGGACCGATTCAAGTAGTTGAGAGTCACTCCCGCACAGCGCCGCCAAAGGGGCCTACTGGGAGTACGGCTCCGAATCCCCCCAATCTTCCATGTCCTGTGCCAGATCTCCCAGCCCAGCCTCAGTAGCCGCCCCCTGCTGCGGGGGCGCCGCGCTCGATCCCGGCTGGGGAGCGCAGGCCAGGTACGCTGGTTATGGTTGTCTGCGTGCGTGGGAAGGCCTTCTCTCGCTTTCCTTCTCTTGGACTCCTGATGCGGCGGAGATCGGACTTGTTTAGAAACATCGTCAGGAGTGAAAACGGGGAAAGGAGGAGGAGAGGGAGAAGTGGCCGGAGAGGGGCTGAGAGAGGGGCTGAGAGAGGGGCTGAGAGAGGGGCTGAGAGAGGGAGAGGGAGAGGGAGAGGGAGAGTTAGAGGAGAGGGAGGACAGAATTCCTTGAGTTTTAGTGATAAAGTGGGAAGCCTGTGCAATGCAGAGAGCCTGCGAGGGAACAGGACAGGTGGAGACTGCAGCAGGATTGGCCATCTTCTTGCAGATTTTGAATAGTTTGGCCATGTTGTTAGAGTCCGTAGAAATGTGGTCTTGGATGTAGGCTCTCCCTAGGCAGCCCATCCGAACCAGGCGCCTTGCAAGTGGGCAGATTCTGAATCACCACCTCCAGCTCATCCGAAGTGACAGGTGCGTCTAACTCCGCGCGTTCTAGGTCATCCACGGTGGGCAGCTCTATGTCCTCCAATGTGTCCAGTATGTCTTGACACATATCCTCCCCCGTGTCCTCATCCAAGTGTCTGTAAAACGTAAGGAACTCCTCATTTACGCCTTCCTGGGTGTTGCAAATGCAACCTCTTTCATCCTTATTCTCACTGATCACCGAGCAGGGGGGTCTCACTCTTATACAGCCAGGCCAGCAGTCTGCCCGGCTTGTCGCCCCCTGCGTGTATCCTCTCCGTATATTTCCTGTAATTGAGTCTGCATAGCCTATCCCAGAGTGCACTGCAGGACAACTGTAGCTCCTTTACTTTGGTTCAGTTATCATGAGCGGTGTCCTCACAACGTGTGAGATCCTCTAGCTCCCTTTCCGCTTCTTGGAATCCCTTGCAATACCCCCCTGTAGCCCCTTAGCTTTGTAAATGGCTACCCCACGCACCACCACCTTAAACGCTTCCCACAGTGTGCCCACAGAGCTTACGCTTCCCGTATTTATATCAAAGTATTCTTCGTTGGCATCCCTCAGACCCTCCCGGAACCCCTCGTCTTGCAGAGCCTCGGTCCTGAGTCTCCATGTAGGGATCCGTGGTCTTGGGGGCTGGTGTCTCCAGTCTACCACCAAGGGCGAGTGGTCAGATAGTACTCGGGCCTTGTATTCCGCTCCCTCTGTCTCTCACTATCTCGGCTGCTACAAACATGTAATCTAGCCTTGTGTGCAAATCATGTGGCGCTGCAAAGTGTGAATACTGCCTATTCGTGGGATGCAGCCTTCTCAACGCATCCTCTAGGCCTAGGTCTTTCAGTAAGGTACCCAGCGCTTTGGCCGCCGGTGCCGTTTTCCCTACCCTGTCCTTGGACCTATCCATTCTGGGATTCATGGTACAGTTAAGTTTCCCCCCCCCCACACTACTGTAGAGGGTCCTAAAGTAAGCCGCTGTGTCGTTATTGGGGGCGTACAAATTTATGATATGCACTTCCCTGTTTTCCAGGAGACCCGTTACACCACCATTCTACCCTCCGGGTCCACCGTAGAGTCAAGCACCCGAAACGGCACATGAGGCGCCACCCAAGTAATAACCCCTCTAGCGTACACCGAGTACGCCGCACCCACAACATTGCCCTTCCATTTTCTCCTGACCACCTCCAGCCTTTCCCTAGTAATGTGAGTCTCCTGCAGCAGGGCTATGTCTACACGCATCCTCTTTAAGTACAGCATCACTTTATTATGTTTCAGGTAGCTGTTGAGGCCCTGTACATTCCAGGTCACAATTCTGAAATTACCCAATGCCATCTGGTCGGACTATCCCCATCCCATCCCATCCCATCCCTTCCCATAATGCTCCCCGTGCTAGTTCGTTTTCTGGCTCTCTCCCATCTATTCACAAACAATACCCCTCCACCCTCCCTGCCAACCCCCAACAATAGCCCAGCTCCATCTCTGGATCTCAGGCCTACCCACGCCTGGACCGGTCTCGTATCCGAGGACAAGGACACCGCGGGGCGTCACCTATCTAACAGTGACCTAACTAAATGTACTACTATTGGGTTCAGAGGGTGCTTCCCAGGAGCTCCCAGTCATCTATTTAGGAGAAATGCATTCAACGGGACCCGCCGGCAGATACCATGACTTCCTCCCCACAAGCACAATATCGTACTATATTCCAGTCCCAATGTCATAACTATGGCCTCACAGGTGCCTCAGCAATGTGCTACTTATCTCCAGCCGCTTCTGTCTGGGCATCCGGTTCCTGAGGTCGACCCTGCATATCCAGCCACTCCATCGCTTCGGTCGGCGTCTCAAAGAAGAGGGATCTATTCTTATAAAACACCTTTAACCTAGCGCGGTAGAGCAACATGTAGCGATGGCCTGCTTCTCTGAGCCTCCTTTTCACCGATCCAAAGTTCATTCGACTCCGCTGTACAAGCAGCGTATAGTCCGGATACGCCGTTGTTTTCGCTAACCCCCTTTCTATCGTACCTCCTTTCCGGAATAATTCGAGAATCTTTTCGCGGTCACGATAGTTCAAGATCTTCGCGATCAACGGCCGCGGGCAGGCTCCTGGTGCTGGTCTCCTGGTCAGGGCCCTATGCGCCCTTTCCACCGCGAACCCTTGGATCAGCTCCCCGCCTGTAATCTCCTGCAAGAGCATGGTTTCAACGTATTCCGTGGGGTTCGGTCCTTCCATTCCTTCCGGAACACCCACTATTTTAATGTTGTTGTACCTGGCGCGCCCCTCTGCCTGCTCTGCTCTGTCCTCCAGATTGCCCACTCGTTGCACGAGGGCATGAAGCTCCTTAGCATGTGCATTGCACGCCTCCGTGGTCGGGGCCAACTCTTTCTCCAGTTCCCCAGTGCGCTCCGCGATCGATCGCACGTCCTGTCGCAACAGGTTCACCTCTTCTTGGACCGCTCCGATCTTAAGGTCTAGGCCCTCCTGCAGCTCTTTCATGGCCAGGCCCAACTTTGTTTCCCAAGCCACCTTCAAGCCGGCAATTGCTGCCAGCACCTCCTGGATAGTACCCGGTGGGTCCGTTGCCGCCGCAGGGGCCTCTTTGCTCTAGCCCCCTTCCGCGCCCGGGGGCGACCTGGCGTAGGCCTCCATCGTGGGCTGCTTGATCCGGGGTTGCACCACCTTAGAAGACATCCTGCCCAGCTGTGTCTCCGGCGCTGCGGAGCGCCTTGCGGGGCACTTATGTTCTTGCCACCAGCCAGAGACGCATGCGACGCGTCCCTCTAGTTGGGCTCGCCCCGCTCCGGCCAGCTCTGTCTTCCTCAGCTCCACGGACCATTTATGGCCCTTTGTCCACGAGCGGCCATCTTGGGTGCTGCCCTTCCACTGCGCGACCGCCACCTTCTTCGAAGTCCAGTTCTGTGGATATGCAGTCTCGCTGGTGGGGAGGGCACTCACCATGTGCCCCCCACTTTCATGCACCCTTGGATGCACCGTGGACTCGAAAGTCCGCCGAAAACCATCACTTCTTCCCAGGATCAAAATCGGATCATCGGGAGCTCCTCCAAGGAGCGTCCTCTCATGTAGCCATCAAGCCACGCCCCCTAATGCCATAGTTAAACATAATTTGCTGGCAAGTCTGTTGCCACTCGCTCCTAAGTTTCACATCGTTATCGACTAATGAGTCACCATTTATTGTGACCACTGTATTTGTATATTCATCAGCTCTTTTACATTTCGAATACAGCCTCAAGGAGTTCCAATCGACCATAGCTTTTGGTGAGGGTAATCCTAATTTATAACGTAAGATTGCCATGGGAAAACCTTTGGGCATTCTCAGTAATGTTTTCTAGTACATACCTTCGAGAATGGTCACTTTCGGCTGTTCTTTTTCATATTTACACTGTGCTCCACAAGTTATGGTGGGGACAACTTTTTGGCTGTAATATATAACAGCCGGTTTAATGGAATATTTCCTGTATTTTTTCTGAATGAATTTTGCCTAAGATGTAAGCATGTTAATTTTTCTTGAGAGGTCTGTGTGCTAAGGTAACTAATATTGAGTGTCATTCATGTTTATTCCTAAATATTTATATTGTTCTACCACTTCTAAGACCTTACCATTCATCTGCCAGCGTCTAAGAAGTTTCTTCCTATGTAATGAAGACTTCCCAATAATCATGATATTAGATTTCTTCTCATTAATCTGGAGTAGATTGTCTTTGGCATGAATTTTGACAGCAGATAATAGACTGAGGCCTATAGGGGTTAAATCAAGGATGACTAAGTCATCAGCGTATAGCATATATTTGACCGGGAATGATTTTAGTTTCGGCGGATTTGATTGTATATTTGCAAGGTGTTTCTTTATTCCAGAGATGTAAACATGAAATAAAATAGCTGCCGGTAGGCATACTTTTTTCAGCCCTATGTTAGTTTCCATGTCTCCTGTCAATAACCCAGAATGATTTAGTTTCACACTAATCGATGTTCCAGGGTAGAGTTGTTGTATAGCATATATTATATAGGGCAGGCATCCTGCTGTATGAAGCTTTGTCCATAGTAAAGGTCTAGATTCAGTGTCAAAAGCTTGGCGATAGTCAATATAGGCTATATAGAGAGGCCTATTCTTTTTGATGGCTTGCAAAATCAGGGTTTGCAGTATGTGCAAGTTCGGGGCGGTACCCACACCTACCACAAATCCTGCTTGGTTGGAGTCTAGCAAATTAGTTTCAACAAGTCATTTGTTTAATGCTTTCAGTAGATTTTAGCATAGATTTTACCAGCCACATCTAATATGGCCAGGGTCCGGTAATTAGTAGCATAAACGGTTACTTTTTTAAAATACTGATAATGTTATAGATTTTTTTTTCCATGATAATGGAAAAACTCCAGTTTTGTGAATCGTGGAGTAAATCTGACTGAGAATCTTGGCCCATTTTATAGGATGTTCTTTCAGTATTGCATTCGGTATGCCATCCGGGCCTGGGGCTCTAGATGGTCTCAGGTTACCAATTATATCAACAATCTCATCTATGGCTATATTAAAATGCTTGTCAAAATTATCAAACAATTGAATACAGCTGGAGGTAGAAGATTTCCTATTGAAGAGTTTATAGAAATAAGTTATTCAGCCTTCTTCACTGATTGCATTTATCATGCTCACTGTTGGTTCTGTTTTCGCCCCATCATTAAGGAGCGACCATATCTGAGCACTGGATTTTTAACTTAAATTTCTTAGCATTAATTCTCCATCTAATTGTACTTTTTTAGTACAATGTTGTTTCAAAAAGTTTAAATTTTTTGTCTTTTGTTGTTTGGAATGTTCAGAATATCAGTCGGGAACAATCGTAGTTCTTTGTCTCTTATCACCGGATCATAGGTGATTAACTTCTTCTGGTTATAATGTAGGTAGGTTTGATTATCTGATATAAATTTTAATAGCACTTCATTTTATGAGTTTAGGGGACATGTTATCTATTTATAGTCTGACCATTTGATTTGATTATGTACCTGATTGATTCCTATTTCATAGGGATAAAAGGACATTTGTCAAGTCATTACTGGGACATTATAAGTAATCGCCATCACATGGTGATCGCTCAAGTTAGTAGGTATGACCTGGAAATCAGAGATCCATGGAAGTGAGTGTCTAGAAACAAACTGATAATCGATGATACCAGTCAACTGGCCTCTATGCCAAGTGGGTTGAGGAGGAGTATCACCAGAGATGCAGCCATTTAGCATCACCATGTTTCTTGCCTTTATGAGGGTTAGCCAATTTTTGGCTCTGTGTGTCAAGGTTTTGCCAGTGTTAGTTATGCAGTGAGTGCTAAAGTCACCAGTGATCAGTATCGTGCTGATATAAGGGTCAGTATCTATAGCCTCAAATAGATTATTCACAAGTGACATAAATTCATTGTCCTTGATCTTAATAGGGTTCCAATACAGGTGGATAATAGCAAATATTACCTCACAGTCTTTAATTTGGTATCTGAGTAATTGTAGTCTTGGATGAGGATTCAGCCAAGCACAAAGCTCTCCGGGCGAGGACAAATTTAAACCACAGAAACGTCCAATCATTGGCCGACCCTGAGGCTGTTTAATTGCAGGAACTGCACAAATCTGGCGATTTGGCCATAAAGGCGTCTCAGTGAGCCAGGTCTCTTGCAAAAGGACCATGTCAAACGGATTAAGTATAGATACTGTATTCAAGTTCATCAAATGGGAGTGCCCTGTCATATTCCATATACCCATTTGTATTTTAGTTTTGCTGGTAACAATATTAAGCTAGTTTTGAAGTTGAATCAATATGTATATATCTTTTTTTTTGCCTTTTCAAGCCATGACCAAGTCATTGGTTCGTGCTCAATGGTCTTAGGCATTACTTTGTCATAGTAGACTTCTCTCTCTTGATCTGCCCAGAGTTGCCCTGACAGTTTATCACAAGGACATAATTTTGTGTTATATATCCAGAAGGCGATTTCTGCGTATCTTTGGCATCAGTATCTGAAGGTATATCTTGCTTCCTAGATTTGTGTTCTTTACTCGTTAATTTAAACCCATAGGTTTCAATGGCTTCCTTCACATGCCAAATAGCTTGTTTTATCATAAGAGATGGAACACGAAATACAGCGGAGTCTCTTTGTCTATTTTGAATTATCGTTATCGCTTGTAGGTCTTTTGACCTGATTGCATTCAATGGTTTAATTGTTTTAAATCATTCCAATAAGGTTGATCTATTAGGGTATGGATTAGATTCCTCTCTATTGAACATTTGTATCAACATTGATTCAGGATCTGCATTGTAAATTAGATTTTTCACATCACTATGCGTGTTGTTTTTTTTATTTGCCAGTGTGTGAAGAGGAAACTCTAGGTTTCTCACGCACTCGGTTCATCTGGGGGTGTGTTACAGGATCTCGTGGTCCATGTGCCCGAGATCTTTTTTCTGCTGGTGTCATGAAGCGTGTAGGTGACTGTCTACCATTTGGATTTACATGTTTCATTAGTGACAAGTCACTTGAGTTAAATGGGACATTATTTGAGGCTTCCTGGCTAGAAAATAATGAATGAGTAGTCATGGGCAACAAGGCTGCCATGATAGAGTCAGACTCTTGTTCTGAAAGATCGCTCACATTGGTAATGACTTCCTCCGTGGCAGCCATGTCGCTTTGAGGTTGTTGAACGTGACTTTTTGTTAATCCTCTTACTAACTTACAGCGTAGTAAGTTCATTGAGAAATGTTCGTTTCACTGTATTCCGATTTTTGCTTTTCATGCTCTGTTTATTTATTTTGATTTGATTGGCTCCTGTGTGTTAATTTTCTTTTTTTTTTAGTGTCTTTCATCTGGTAAAGAAATATCATAAACAGGTTCACTAGTTGTAGGCTCAGTTAGTTTGAAGAGGAAGTCGCATCTATATCAGCAACAGCAACAACCGAGGCGGTTTGGGCGGATGTAACATTCACCTCAGGAACGATCATCTCCATTATAGAGATGTCCAATTTAGAATCGATCTCCTGTTGACTCAAGTCTATAAAATGTGATTCTTCAGGATGATATTCGTGAGATATGGAATCTGATTCATACATCTTTTAGTTGGCCAATAATGGAGTTTAGGTCGCCGCCTAATTGTATTTTGTTAACCTCGTCCATAATTAGATTTTTCATTTTGGCCATTTTTATATTAATTTCGTTTTGTTCATTTAAAAATATTTCATAATGTGTATATTATATTAGCCCACCATTTTGACACATTTATCAATTTTCTGATCAAGGTGGTCATACATTTTAGTCTACTAAAAATCCCTGTGCTCAGTACTGCAATAGAGGTGTCCATCGTTGGATAATTCTGGAGTTTAAAACCAAAAGAGGGTCTAGGGGTAGGTCGGATATAAGACATTTCCGACGATGCTGTCGAATTCATGATTTCATTTATCGTTGGAATAGGTAATCTAGGCGAGGCTGATAGGTTAATCTCATTCAGTCCTGCCTCACCTAGCACTGGGGAAGGCAACTGCTGCAGCTGAGTTTCCGGTACGCAAATGACTGGGTTCAGTAAATCCATATTGTCTTTTTGCTGCGTTAGGGACATAGTCATATTTAGACGGCCACAAGGAGTGTGGGCTGTATTTTTCTGAGTGGTTGTCTGCACTTCTGTAGTAAAGGTGCTCTGTGGTTCTACATTAGGGGGTGTGCTAAAAAAAAGGAATTACACCCGCAGCAGTTGCGTTCGTGGACTCTTGAGATGCTACTGCATTATGGACTATTTCAGGGAGCAATACTGGTCCCAGAAAGTTTGCAGATGACGTGCATTTATAAAATAGCATAATTTCTTTTGTCAGCTCGTTAAAACAATCCTTAGGCGGCATTAGTTTTATTCTGTAAATCGGCATTCCCAGTAAGTACGTGTGAATACAGCAAAGGAGCTTCAAAACTATAATTGGCATGTACCTCAATTGGGACAGGAGGCGCTCCAGTGTTCTGATTAGAAAGAGGCGTTGCATTGTCCGTGTTGGAAGTATCCTGTGTCGACTCTTTAGACATGCACATATTGCCTTGGGAGTTAAGCACCATTAATTCCTCGTCCGTGATCAAGGGAGCTAAGGTGTCGTGGCCGTTTCCCGTTGGTACAACCGATTGTGTTAGGGATGCATTTATCGTCAAGTTGTTAGGTATTGTGTCCCGTGGTGGCTTAGGTAGCGGAGACCACATTTTCTTAAGTCTATTCCTCCAGAAAACAGACTTTTAGTGATTGTTTGTTTATTTGTATACTATAGCGCCTATACACAATGTGTTTCAAAGTGCTTCACAGAGGGAGGGAACATGGGAGAATACAATTACATTCTAAAAAGTCCTTGAAACAGATCAGAATTTGAAAAATAACTAGCAGATAGTACAAGTGCAAGGAACAAAAAGGGAGAGGTGAAGGGGGGGGGGAAGGAGACAAAACTAGCAGTAACATTACTATGCCTGATGACAATTGTTGCAGTGCAAGAGTGATATGAGGAGGGTGGAGGAGGGGAGGTGGAGAGGAATATAAGGGGTAAGGAGAGGAACAACCAAGTGACTATCCATTTGGTAAAAGACTGTTCAAGATAGTAAAGAGGAGGGAGTGGGAGGATAGGAACAAGAAGGGGGGGGAGGAAAGGGGAGACAGACAAGCTATTTATCAGTGGTCACAGGGACCAATGATAAGAGTAAGTGCTGAGAAAAAGGTGGAGGGAGCAGGAAGGATGCAAAGACCGGCGGCTACGAATTACTATGTCTGACGGCAGTTGGGGTTGTGCCGGAAATTGACAGAAGGAGGGAAAAGAACGGGAGGAGGGGAGAATAGGGAGAGGTAGGAGAAAAAGGAGTGGGGGAACAGGGCATTAGGCAGGACAGGGAAAGAGGGGGGCTGGAGATCATTAAGGGGGAGCAAGGGGACACCACAAGGAGCAGGAAGTGGGGAGGTGGGAGTAGACAATGGCGAGACGGGGGGCACAAGGACACACTGGTGGGGATCAGGGGGCACAAGGACACACTGGCGGGGGGGTGGTCTTTTAGTTTGTGCATTTTCCGTATTGCATGAACACATGAAGTTGATAGAGAGCCTTCGCTGGTCCACACTTTTAGCAGTCCGGTACGGGGGATGTGGGCCCAGCATTCCTGATTTCAATGTGTACATGCGTTTGGGAGGTAACGAGGACGAAAGCATGGAATTACTACTGTGGCTCACTGTGGACAGAATTGTTGTCAAAAACAGAACCGCAAAAAAGAGCCCCCTGCAGAGCACCGACTGCCCAGCAGTCAGCAGGTGCATTCATCCTGGAAGCACGTGCGCAGCAGCTGATTTTATGCTCTGTAACAAGTGGGTGGAGCAATCCTTAGGAGAAGAGAGAAATACAGCGTTTTAACCTCTATAAATGTCTGTATTAGTAATAATGCGGTTGCTAATACAGTCCTACCACGTTGAAACAGAAAGAGGAAAGCTTGCAAATCCAGATCCAAAAAGAGAAGGCGTAGCCGGCAGACAAACAGTTAACACTCGGCAGGAAGCACTCTTGCTGAAAGTGTGCCCTTATTGCCTATGGGGACCTGGCAATTTTACTTTCCTTCCATGCCTCTTTTTACTGTCCGTCGGCCATTCCCATATTCTGGCACCATCATTTGGGGCGTTTTGTCTTGACCCCTGCTCTCCTCAGTCTTCAACCTCTTCCATCTGCATCAACGTCAGGCCTTCCTCACACGTGGTGATCCGCTGCTCTTTGCCCTCCGATCTAAACAGCAGACCGAAAGGGAATGTCCATTTGTAGGCGATCCGTTTTGCAATTATTGCCCTTGTGACTGGTTGCATCATTTTCCTCTAATGTAATGTAGATGGCGCCAAGTCTTGGTATAAATGGACCTGGGTCCCATTGGTTGACACATCTTGTTGCGCTCTTGCCGCTCTAAGTATTTCCTCCTTCATGATGTAGGTGGTTAAGTCTACTAAAACGTCTGGGGGTCTTGCCCCTGGGTCCCTTTTCTTGGGTCCTTTTCTATGCACCCTGTCGATTAATATATCCCCAGGTTGCGTACCGGTCAAGAGGCTGCTGAAGCAGTGCTGCATTGCGTCTTTTAAATCACTGTCTGTAACTATCTCTGTCATTAAGTTCTCTTCTGACCTCCTGGAGTGATGTCTTGAGCTCTTATTTCATCTTCCCAAATTGTTCCTGGAAGGAGTCCATCATCCTACTTTCCATCCCTCTCAAACAGTCTTGCAACTCCTCTTTATTTAATGCCATTGTGGACGGTTTCTCGCTATTGTCCTTTCACCCTGCTCCTTTTGCCAGTTGAGACGCTTGTGGTTCTTATCCCGCACTGTCTTCCCTGTCCTTACTTGTAACGGGTTAGGCACCAGTTTCAGCTTTTACGGTGCTCCTTTTGCTCTGCTTCTGTTGCTGTTGTGTCGCCTGTCCGCTTCGTCGCGCTCTCCTGCAGCTCCAGAGGGGTGGATCCACCACTCTCTCCAGGCTTCGATGTTGCACCTTAACGGGCCGCCGCTTCAGCTGCTGTCCCTCCTATCACTGTGTACGAGGGGATCGTCCTGTCCTCAAATCTTTAGAGCAGCAATTATTTGTTGCAGTAATTATTCAAACCTCCAGAAATCAACAGTAAGATATTAAAGAATATGTATTCTACTGGAAAAGGAATTATCCAACCACTGGAATAAAACTACTGTTGCCTTTTTTAATTTGGCTACACATGTAGGTTTTCAAAAGGAGAGTGAAACAAAACACTTTAAATAAAGTAAGTAACAGGGTTCTCAAGTGTTATATGAAAGCAAATCCAAAAAGTGCAATACTGATAGGTGCAATACTGATTGGGATAGGACCCAATCAGCAAGCTGAAGGTACAATCATACTGAATTTGTACCTACAACCAGCACTACCCAAGGGAGACCTGCTTACACTTGGCCCCAGAAGAAGGCTTTAACACTACTTAGCCGAAACGTCTGAGGTCACCATGTTCCCACCGGAACGATTATGAACGTTGACCACCAGAATCACGACTACTTCGACCAGTTATTTGGTTATCCTTCCTAAGCCAGGCTACAGCAGACCCTATTTTTTTAAGGTCTAAATCGCACCCACAAGTGGACCAGCCCACCAGTTCTCCGGACAGAACCCTGCCATCGGATGAACAAACCTTTGTGGCTCATAAAAACGTGTGTCTTTTCTGGTAACACTTGCACACCTGAAACACCAGAGATCCGTTGTGGACTGCTTAGGCTTAAAGCAGTTGCATTTGAAACACTCACTGCATTTGGTGTATTTTCTGTACATTCTCTTGGACTAATATGAAGTAATATGGATCATTCCTTTTCCAGTAATGCATATTCTTTAATATCTTAGTGTTGATTTCTGGAGGTTTGAATAATTACTGCAACAAATAATTGCAGCTCTAAAGATTTGAGGACAGGACTACCCCCTCGTACACAGTATTATTTCAGCCTTTTCGTCCTGCCCGACCCTATGCTGTCCCTTATGTTACAAGTCCCTCCTATCACAGCAAACCCATCCGGCGTCCACCACATTGTTGGAGGTGATCTTCTCTGCCTGTCATCCCTCCGCTGCTTCGTTGGCGGGCAGGTGGGCATGTTCTTTCCCTCGTTTTGTCACTTGAAGCTTTCGGCAGGCTCTACTGTGCAGTTTCCGCCGCTAGCTTAGCAATCTCTAAGCTAGCGCCGGGGCTCGTAGCAGATGGATTCAGTGGCGAGAGCTCTTGATGAATATAGCTCGCCTCCTCTGCATGTTTTGGGAGTAGGGAGGATACTCTGTCCCGATCTCTGTTATTGCTAATGTCCCCTTATGAAGCTGCCCGGACAGAACACAGATTTGTGCACCCTCACGGAGCGGCAGCCATCTTGGAATGCACCATTGTTTTTTCATGCATCCCGCCGCATGCCCAGTGTCCTGACCATGTGCTCCACCCATGCCCTCTTATTGCTGTTAGACTCTCCCTTTCCTCTCTTTTCTACTGATACTGCTCTCTTTTCCCCTTGAATGTTCCCTCTCCAACCCCATGTGCCCTCTCTGCTCACCGCCTAGCTGCACATAACCCCTCCGTACCCTCTCGTTTGACTGCTGAGCAAACATCTACAGTTTTTAATGTAACGAGTGTCTCACTTTTGTTTAAAACCTTTTTGGCAAAAAGTATGGGGTAAATACATTTATTTATTTCCTTATTGTAAAGTGGGCAATCGCAATAAAGTGCTTTTTACACTCTTATATATTGCGAAAAGGGCATTTATCCAAGATGTTCACATTTCATTTGGAAGTGAAAACGTAAAGCTGAAGCATATTGACTGTAAATGTTATGACTGATCCAGTCTTGGATGTCCAGTTCATACCTGAAGCTCAACCCCTTCAAAACCGATGTCCTACTTCTCACCAACAACATCGGACACCCAGACAAACAGACCTGGCTATCAATATGTACCTTTAGGGCTCCACACCCAAGCTCACCTCCTGCGCTAAGTCCCTCGGGCTCCACATTGACAAACACCTCTTCTTCAACACACACATAGCTAAGAAAACTCAGACAGTTTGGTACCAGTACCTTCCTTCCTTCCTTCCTGCTGCATGCCTCATCAAGGGTCTATGCAGATAAGACCACATCAACCCGGCCCTCATGGACCTTCACTGGCTCCCACTGCATGGACAAACTACCTTCACGTCTTCCTGCATCATATCTAAGGCAGTTGCTGTCAAGTAACTCACATCTCTGGTGTACAGTGCAGCACCAGAAGGGCAGGACATGGGGAGAGAGGGGGAGAGAGGGGGAGAGAGGGGGAGAGAGGGGGAGAGAGGGAACGTGAAGTGGGGCGTGAGCATCTAGTGATGTCTGCGTTGGGGGGCGGCTGATCTGAGTTAGTGCCACGAGGGCACTTGAACTGATGGCAATCCGATCAATGGATGAGATTAGCACAAGATGGTACCCGACCCGTCGTTTTTGCATATGTTAAAGTGAGAAAACACAGTAAGTTGCATTGGAATTTTGTTTAAGAACGATTGATGTATGCTCTAAAATACATGTCCGATCGATTGGGCCAGTACAAGATCTGACCAAGCTACCCCTTTAATGTAGTCAAATTACTGAATTTGACCTTGGCCTACGCATGCTGTGCACACACTGCAGAGTTCCTAATTGAGTGGAGCTGGGATCTACTTAGCTCCTGCGTGTAGCCAAGAAGAACCTTGTCAGAATTAAATCAACAACCACCAGAAGCTACCTTTGCCTCCAAAGGCCAACCGATGCTGAACAGAAACACCTATGTGAAGTTAACTTTGAGCTTTAGGGGCAATCAATAAATAAACGCTAGGATACAACATTTAAAGCATAAGGGATCATAAATAAAGGACAAAATGATAGGTTTGCATTTTATGTAGAAGATATAGAAGCTGCTTTTAGCTCCTGCTTATCCAATCTTCATTTTGATTCCCTGCACTGTAATGCTTTTCCATGGTCCACTTAATGTGAACATGTAATTTTTAATAATATATATTTTTCAAATGGTATAGACAATATCGCAGCAGCACAGGCTCGACAACATTGCACACAACTATATTGACAGTTTACAAAATAAGCCTTTTCCTTGAATTATGAACCTTCTGTCTTTTTGGAGGTCCAAACAGTGGCACACACAAATATGCCATGCTAATAGTTGTTTCCACGTTCATTTTTATTGTCCATCACTTCTTTACATAACTATTATGTGATGGAGGAATATGTTTCCTAATGGGTTATTCACACCAATTCTTATATTGGGGTATGCCAACGTATACACTTTGTTTAGCTTACTCTAAGTCTACCTTTAAGGACATCCTTATTTCTATTTGGTTTTAATAAAACCTTCCTTGCTCTAACTTTAGAACTGTTATTATTTATTTTCTGTTCAGGACTGCACATCAATGAGTATTTGTATTTTCAAGTGCTGAGCCCTGGGGACATTCGCTACATCTTTTCTGCTACCCCAGCTAAGGATTTTGGGGGCATATTTGTAAGTATTCATTGAGTGAGTTGTAAAGTATTTCCCTGCATTTCCAATTCTGGTCTCTACCTTCTTTGTTAAAGGTTAACATGCTATGTCCCCTGCACAGCCTTCATTTGACTTATCTTGGCCTTCTTACCAAACCCAAATTCTGCTTAATCTAGAAGGGTAGCCATGCTTTCTTTGCTGTCGCTCCTTCTCCTTAGAACTCTTCATGCATACCTCAAATCTATTACCCTAGCTGAATTCTGTCATAAACTTAAATCTTCATTGCTCTCCTTCTTCAACTTGGGTTCTACTTTCGATGTTTCCAAGGTTAGCGCCAATAATCTTTTCTGTACACGCGCTCCAAAAATACAACATGGACATAGTGGCGTGCCACCCTGTATCACACACTTTTACATGTTGTCTCTCTATTCTTTGACACAGAACAAACGCTATGACGTGATTCATCTGGTGCCAGCAGATCCGCCGGAGGCTTGTGGAGAGCTAAGTAATGGAGTCTTCATTCAAGACCAGATTGCTTTGGTGGAGCGTGGGTAAGCATGAGAGTGGAAGTACACATGAAATGAAGGAGAGTGCAAGTAGAAAGTGCTGGAGTAATCAAGATTTTTTTTCCCTTGGACCTCAAGTCGTTCAGCCCCTTTCTTTCTGTTATCTTCGTTCACATCATACTAAATCAAATCCATCCATGAGAAGGCGTCCATAGTGGAACACTTTAGAATTTGTTCCATTGTGCAGCTTGAAGCAACCGATTGGGCGCTACATGAATACCAGAAGTACTAAAACCAGTTAAAAACTATTTTATCCTTTCCAACCACTTGAAGCGGTAAAGCAAGTTATTTTTTGGCACTACCGTTTTAAAATGACTTGTGAGAAATCAAATTCCAGGGTATCGGTGGTCCAGGGGTTGAATATCTGTTTTAAACCATTCATCAGCCCCACACTTCTCATATACCAGAATGGATCTGAACAGATTGGAATAAACAGGCATACAAATAAAATTATAAACCCCCCTTGTTCAATTTTTTTGTAATGTGGAGCAACCGGCAGGCTTATCTACTCTAAAGGTTGAGGATCGTAGGTTAGTTGCAACACAGTTAAAATACTATTACCCAAATGATAAAAGGAGTATCCAGTTAATGTTGTATAGAAATATCTACTTTATTATTATAACAGTCTGTCTAACAACACTACAAAATACAACCTACCCCAGGGGTCGAAAATAAGATTGTAAAAGGAGGAGCTAAAAGCAACTCTTGGGTATCCAGCAGCCAGGGACTAGGAGCTACAAATGGGGGACGAGGAGCTAGTTCTGCAAATCCAGCTTACAACTATGATGCAGACTTAATATTTTGACTATTATTTATGACCCCTTATTTTTTAAATGGTGTATAGATGTGAACTAATATTTATAAATTGTCCACAATGCACAGTTAAATTCACATAGATATGTTTGCTTGGCATGAGTTGGCCCGTTGAGCCAAAAGTAGCTGCTGGTATGAAGTAAGCCAGGCTCTTCTAGGCTACAAGCAGGAGCTAAATAGCTCCCAGCTCCCCTCAATTTCAATCCCTGCCTCCCTGTAAAGGAATGCAGAAGACAGACAGTTTCAAAGAAGGAACAGGTTTGCACTCTGGATACTGACAGGAGGGTAGTCGGTATGGTTAATTAAAAAGGGTATTTTTCTCCTCTAGCATGGTTTTCCCCTCAATGGGAGGTTGCCCCCTTCCATATATATTCCTGATGGTTGATTATACAGATGTGAGTGTTGATGGTATTTCCTGTGATCTAAATTGATAGAGCATGAATGGATATGAATATCAGACTTCTGTCTTGTTTTACTTGGTTTTTCTTCCTTCTGCACATTGGGCAATTGACTCTTTCCTCCTCCCGCCATGGATGAGAGGGTTGGAATTGGCGAAAATGAGATCTGGATTAGGCTTCCTGGAATCGATGTATCCCATGAAGGTGTCCAGGACTACCTCCGCTTTTCTATAGCCCCATCAGAATACAGCATCTTGCCTGGGGTATTCCCAAAAAGGCAACCCCTGGATTCCCCTAAACAGGGTAATCCTCCTACGTCCAGGTTTGGGATCCAAAAGTGATGGCCCTCCTCTGGCCGCATGACTAGAGGACTCTCAGGGTCTTAATGGGAGAATACCCCTAGGTTTCTCACAATTGTTTATATCTAACAAGTCTCTACATCCAAACGTAAACAGGGTTCAATAATTCTTCATTATTCTTGTATTGAGGTTTAATTTATTTCAGGAGATGATGTCCAGTTTTCCATTTTGTTAGAAAGTACAGTTTTACCCATTTGTGTCTTGCTTGTAAGGGGCTCTGGCCAAAAATATATTGTTAAAACAATGGTATTGTGAGTGGAGACTTGCAGGAAAGGCTGTCTGACGGTTTTGAATTGTGCAGACGTTTCTCTTCTTTTTTCTTATCCATTTAAGAGCTGTGTATACATGAATTATGACTTCCTACAATTACAGTGACCCCTCTCAAACGTAGTGTATGGATGCAAGTGCTTTCACTATTGACAACCGGCAGTCACAAGACTAGATGTTTTTTTAACTGCTCTTCTTCTCAAAGAGACAATCGCAATAAACAAATACAAACAATTATAATCTTGAATATCTTGAACCATCATCGCAATAAAACTGAGTTGGCCAAACACTCCATGTTAGGCAAGATTGTATGCAGTACCCTTTGGGTGCACTACAACAACCATGTCCTCCTGGCAATAGGAAACCAACCTTTTGTATAAGTCTGTACTACACAGGTTGGTAGCGTGTTGAGCAACCAGGCTTATCTCAAGAGGGGTCAATGTGAGCTTTAGTGGAGTTACACAGAGATTCACAGTGACAAGTATTCAAATAAACTCTTACACACAAGGTTTCTTGATTAAACAATTATTAATGTATTTAACAGTCAGTTAGAGTAAGCCTTCTTCAGAAGGGAGCAATATAAAACAACACACAAATATACTTCAAAATACACACTCTTAGTTTTCTAAATAAGTAAGTACCCTTTTGGGATGGCCGACATACACTACCTACACCCTCAGGTGACTTCAATAGTTAGGGTGCTGGGGACATTAATATATCACTGTTGCATTTAGAATATTTGAGAGGAGTGTCAAAGAAAAGAGGTTTCAGAATAAGGCAAGTATTCATGCAATTATTCTTAAGTAGGTAAGTACTTTAAAAATAACTCTCCAATGCCAAGTCAGTTAACCCATAAGCAAGAGAGAAGAGTCATTCAGGGAGCCAGGCCCGCCAATGTTAAGTTAGCAAAAGTCAAGGTGAACTGAAGCACTTCTTGCAGGTAAGTAGAAAGTCTTTCACAATGTTTAGAAGTCTTTATAGAAAAGAAGAAATCAAAGTAGGGCTACAAGCTTGTTAGGCTTGTGAGGTAAAAAAGCTGTTAGCAACTCTACATATGCAACCAACTAGGACAAGTGAGGTTACACAACAAGAGGCAAGTTCTCTTAGACTGTACAGTACCTTTTGGTTGAAGAAAAGTGCAGCAGAGGACTTCTGTTCCTGTGCAGCTCTGCAAATCCTGGTGTTCCTGGGCCTCAGTCTTGTGGACAAAAGGGAGGACATCTGGGGACTCCTGCACTGTAATGAGATGGTTACCGACCGCAACCAGCAATCTTCAAACAAGTGACACTTCGGTGTTTCAGCTCCTCGCTGTTAGGGAGAATTCTCCAGAATGGCTAATTTCCCTTACCTACTGAGTCCCCCAGCAGCTTTGCTGGATTTCTAGGATTTATTTTTTCACCTGGTAAGAGTGTGAGCCTTTTTCTCCACTCTTACAGGTGTTTTGCTATGTGTATTTCTACTGTTCGTGTGATCTTGGGAACTGGAGCCTGACCTACTCCATGTGCACCACTTTTTGTGTGTTACACAGCACCTTCAGTGCAGTGTCACAGGGTTGTCTTTGAGACTTCCCACTGACTCCATTTTTCTGGGGCTGACTACTGTCCCCCAGAAACAGGTAACCTTGCCATTAACTTTATATAGTCACGTTAAACCACAGACCCAGTACACCCGATCTTACATGGAGTATTGGAAAGGGTTAACTCTTATCCCTTTTTGTCTGTACCTCTTGGAGCTTTGTTTCGCTCCGTTAACATTAAGACTAGGCTGGTGGCAGTGGTATCTACCCTAACTTTTCTACCGCGATTAATTAAATAAACGTGGTAATGTTTTAGGCTATTATAATAGCCTCGAACATAAACCCGCTTGACCAAATACATATTATTTTGGTTCCGGCTGGGTTTATTCGCCATTTATTTTTGTTAAAGTCTTTCTCGTGTTTTTCTCTGCGTGGGTATGACTCCTTTGTTCGCTGTCTTTTCGTGGGCATCTGCACAGATGCCCTCCTTAAGGCGCCTGATAGCCTAGGTAGGCAGGATGTGAGGGAGGGATCTTCGGACCCCTTCCATGGGTTCCCTTGGTAATCCAAGTCGCACTCTTGTCTTATAGGCTAAGGGGACTGGCCTTGCCAGGCCAGTCACCCTGCTGTGTGATTGACAGCCAAGCTGTATGAATGGGGGGAAACTGCATAAAAAGCAGGTCTTTGGGACTGGAAGAGCAGAGTCGCCACTGGAACGAAAGAACCAACGAGGAACTGGAAGAAGAGGACTCCTTCCACGACTGAACCGCCCGATGAAGCCCTGCTGCAGGTCCGAATCTCCAACTCTGACGACAGAGCAGGAACTCCAGGAAACCTCTTCCCTTGAGCTGGTGGGACCAACCAGTTTGCCCAAACTGCAAGCCAGGACACCTCCTCTGGTCGAAATCGCTGTACCGAGCTACAGTGGGCCGATAGCCAGGAAGGTCGGACCCTGTTTGGGTTTTAAGGAGTGTTGTTTGGCGCTGCTGCTAGTTTCTTCTCTGGGTAGTGCAGGGCCCTCCCAGCGTCCTACTTCTGATCAGTCCAACAGTCGCTTCAGGAACCGTGAGCCTGCAGGAAGTACCAGGAACGTCTGCCTCAGCTACAGCCCCCTCTCTGTTTTAAGGTACTGTGCAAATCCGGTTGTGCCTTTCGCTCAGCCGCAGTGAAAGTGTTTGAAATCTTTCTCCAATACGAGGGCTTGTCCTTCTCTTCTCTTTGAGCTATCTTTTGTACCAACCAACCAACCAACCTCGTCCGGAATCTGTGCCACAAACCTTACCATGAACTACCCTGAACCGTGTGATCTTGAGCAAAAGACTTTTGAACTATTGACTTTGGCCCTAAGCCTTTTCTAGCTGATCTCCTCACTGTAGTCCCTCTTGGTCAACTGCTCGGAATACTTACCTGTTGGTTTGACCTAATTGCTGATAACTTTGTCTTTCCCTCCTTTTTAAATTGCTGGATTGCCATTTTGCTCCCACTTCATTTTGTGAGCCTAACTTGCCTAGAATTTAAGGGAAGTGGTGTGGTGTATTTATGATTGTGATGTTTAACTTGTTTAGAAAGGTGAACTGTTATACAACTGATAAGTAAATACATATATATTCTTTTACGTATTTGTATTTATTGGTTTATAAAACGCTTTACACCAAAGCGCTGTACAATTGAACAACTTAATACAAAAACATAAACAGTAGAAGCAAATAACAATATGAATCAATCAACAAAACAGCAAGAAGTAGTGGAATAGGGCAGTGTAACGCTCACCTGACTCCCACAGAGAGGCTGACCAGGTCTGGACTGCTGCGGCCTCTTCTTAGGTGATGCGCAGAACTCGGAAGACCGACTGGACAGGACCCCCCCAAATCTCGCATGTCTGACTCGCAGGAGAATCCTTCTGCAGATGGAGAAAGGGGATTAACTAACTACCTGCGGAGGAGCGCGTCGGCCTCCCGCTCCCCTCTTTCACTCTCCTCAGACCACCTCCGAAATTCCCCGTTAACTCTCACCTTAAGGTTTGAAAGGACAAGCTCTTCATCCTGCTTCTGGTGCAGGGGTGCGATTATATCCAGTTACTTCACTGGTGTTCGGATTGGTGAGGATCCAAGCTTACTTGACTTTCCTGGCAAGGTGCCGTAAGTATACTGTTGTAAAAGTTCAAGAGTTGGCCTCCTTTTCTATTTGCCTTTATATTCAGTAGTCCCTCTCTTATTCCTTTTATCACAGGTGCTGAGTGAAGATTTCGCGTAGAGGAAACAATTCGCCGAAGGTAAACTCAGGTGAGTTTATGATGGGTGGTTCCTTTAATGTCCTTATATTCACCCACTAATGCGTGTGTCTTTTTTCCCCATAGGGACCGGGGTACGGTACTGCTGAAGAAGCGGCGCTGACCCGAGATGAGGAAAGATTATCCCACCAATAATCAGGTAAGTCTTATGGCGAAAATCTGGCTTTCCTCAATATGTTCCTTTTGTTCTTCTCTTCCCCCTTAGGCGCAGGTATGCGGTGGATCGTGCAGATGGTTGCTAAGGAGCACGGAGATGCCTCGTGAACAGGTGAGTGGAACGCGGCGCTGCAGCGAGCAACGCGATGCGTTTTTAAAATGAATGTCTTCCCTTAGGATCGCCGGCGTGATGACTCCGGACTCCGGGTAGAAGCAGGTAATGTTCTTCTGTTCACCTTTTCCCTTCTCTTCTTTCCTTTCAGGTGTTCCAGGATGGAGGCGGGCGTGGCTGGAGTCAGGATGCAGGAGCAGACATGGTGAGCGTCCAGCTGCTAGGTGCAGAACAACGCGAAGCATGAGCTGCTGTCTGGGCGTGGCTTAAATAGCCCCCCAAAGTAGTTCCAGGTACGTATTCTTCCCCGGCCACGCCCGAGTGGCAAAATAGTCCCACAGGTAAAATAGTCCCTTCAGGCCTCAAAGAGGTCTCGATCTGGCAGCACGGTCTGCATCAGGTAAGTTCACATAAACACTCCCTTTATGAGCTTGGTGCCTATGGCGCCAGGACTGAGGTCCAAAATGAGCCTGGCGCCAAAGGCGCCAGGACAGTGTCCAAGGGGCCCCTACTAGGGGTTGCTGGCCTTTTCCCCGGGAACATGATGTCTGCTTCCGGGGACGCTGGTCCTGGACTGGTTCTCCGGGAGTAGGCATCATGACAGGCGGGGTGGGGGTCCAGGGGTGAAAGAGGGGGGGGGGGGGGAGGGGGAGGGGGAGGGGGAGGGGGAGGGGGAGGGGGAGGGGGAGGGGGAGGGGGAGGGAGAGGGAGAGGGAGAGGGAGGAAAGGAGAGGAGAGGCAGGAAAGGGAAGGAGTTTCAAGGGGGAGATTGGAGAAGGAGAGATTTAAGGGAGGTGCGGAATGAGGAAAAGGTGGTGGTCAAGCGGATTGCAAGAGGAAGGGATTTCCAGTGCAGGGGGACTAGGTGTTGGAAGGAGTGGAAACAGGAGCGGGTACAGGGGGCCGGGAGAAGGAAATGGTCCGCAGACCGAAGGGAACGAGAGGGAGAGTAGAAAGAGAGTAGGGAGGAGAGATAAGGGGGAGCAAGACAATGGAGAGATTTGAAGACGAGGCAGAGAAAGTGAAATTTAAGTTGGGAGTGAAATGGAAGCCAGGCAAGGGAAGAGAGGGAGGCACAGATGGAGTCGCGGGGGGCGGGGGAGGAGACCGAGGGTACGAACAGCAGAATGGTAGATAGATTTGAGGGGGGCGAGATGAGAAGTAGGTAGTCCAAAGAATAAGGAAGAGCAGTAGAAGAGGCGGAAGAAGATAAGGGAGGAGATTAAGAGTTTGGTAGCATGGAAGGTGAGGGACGGATGGATTTTACGAATATTGAAGAGGTGATAGCGACAGGTGCGAGAAGTGAGAGAGATATGGTGGGAGAAGGAGAGGGAGGAGTCGAAGTGAATGCCTAAATTACGAGCATGGAGGGAGATAGGGAGATTAGAGGGAGGAAAGTGAATGGAAGGTGGAGGAGAGGGAGGCGGGAGAGAGTTAGAAGGGAAGAATACGACTTCAGTTTGTCAGTATTGAGGGAGAGAAAGTGGGAAGACATCCACATCCAGTTTTTTATGGCAGTAAGGCAGGAAGATAGTTTTAGGTGAGAAAGAAAGGAAGAGTTGAGTGTTGCCAGCATAGAAGTGATGGGAGATGCAAAACAAGGAGATAACAGGGGCTAGGAGAGAGGTGTAGAGAGAAAAGAGGAAGGGTCCAAGCACTGAACCTTGAGGTACGCCGTAATCAAAAGGTTGGGTTGGAGAGGACCGGCCGCCCCAAGAAACGGTAAAAGAGCGATAAGAGGATAACCAGTTGAGAACGGAGTCTTTGAACCCAAAGGAAGAAAGAGTCTGGAGAAGAAGGGGATGATCGACGGCAGCGGAGAGAACGAGGAGAATGAGGATAGAGGATTGATTAGAATGTCGAGCAGAGAGGAGGGAGTTAAGGATATAGGAAGAGATGGGAGAGGGTCCGTTGGGGCGGATGTGGGGTGTGCTTTGGAGAGGAGGGTGGAGACTTCAGAAGGGGAGATAGGTGAGATGTAGGACATGCAGGATGATGATGATGGAGGAGGGGAGGGGGGAGTTGTAGAGGGAAAATCCAAGGAGCAGTTGATTTTTTTGCCGAAGGGTAAGGATCTTGGAGGAGAAGAAGTTAGCGAATTCAGAGGGAGAAAGTGTAGAGGTGGAGGAGGGATCAGGAGTGGGAGGGGAGGGGAGAGGAGTCGAGAGAGAGAGTTTGGAAGATACGGCGAGGGTGGGAGGCTTGAGTAGTAGGAGCGTTTAGCCGAGGCAAGACAAGAGTCTAAGAGAGCGTGGTAAGAGAAGTAGGAGGTTTGGTTGGAAAGCGAGGGGGTTTTGAGCCAGAGTCTCTCTAGATGTCGGAGAAGGAGACTCATAGAGAGGAGTTGAGGAGTGAGCCAAGGTTGAGAGGGTTTCCGGGATGGGTGGAAGAGAGAAAGGGGGTAAAGTTGATCAAGTGAGGAGGAAATAGAGGAGGAAAGAGAGGATGGAGCATCGTTCGCTGACAATAAAGAGAAGTCTTGGAGAAAGGGGAGAGAAGAAGAGCAAGTGTCAATAAAGAGGGAAGGATCAAAGTTGCAAAAGTCACGCCGTGAGAAGATTGGAGGAGAGGGGCTAGTAGCGGAGGAGTGTGGGAGGGGAGAAAGAGAGAAGGAGAGTAAGGCATGGTCGGAGAGATAGACAGGAAGAGTGGAGACTGGGGAAGAAGGTTAAGAAGAATTGAAGATGAGGTCTAGGGTGGAGCCCGAGGAATGACCTGGAAACCTAGAGTCAGTGTTTGCCTGAATCATAGTAATTGATGTCCTTTGTGTAACTATCTTGTACTGCTCACTTACTCTTGAGATAAGTCTGGCTGCTCCGCTACTGCTACCACTATAACTGTGTAGTACAGGCTTGTACCAATGGTGAAATTGTACTGTCACTTGTAGTCCTAATTGTGTGTAGTGTTCCCAAAGGGTACTGCATATAATTCTGCCTAACACTTGCGTCTAGCGCAAGTATCAAAACCGCGGTTCCTGGCTGTTGAGATGGACTTTCCGTGCATCTGGGGTCCAGTACTCTGAGGTGGCTCAGGATCGGTCAGTCCTGCTTCCTGGGAGTCCGGAGGATCTTCCAGGAGCTCTTGGTCAGCTTAAAAGCAACGCACATGATCTGGTGTTCCTCTCCCTGGCTATTCGGTTGCAGCAGCAACTGCAGTGGAATTTCAACCAGCTCTGGATGTCCAGGTGGCTTACTTTGGAGTTGATTGGTCCCACCAACTCCAGGGGAGAAGTCGTCTTTGCAGGGCTTCTCTAACGCAGCCCGCGGTAAATGCACACCACGGTAGTTAAAAGTAAACCACTGCCACCATCCATTTATCGAGGAAAGGGTAACATAAAAATGTTATATGAGAAGATAGACAAAGGGGATACTAAGTAACCCCTCCAGCACTCTATTGTAAGATAGTGTGTGCTGGGTCTAGAAAGTTACAAGTGTAAGTAAAGTCAATTCCGCTTCACTGCTCTTGGAAACAGTAGTTTATCCAAGAGAAGATATTTAAACCATGCGGAAATCTAAGACTTCCCTGTGCCCCTGCACTGAAGGTACTGTGTGACACAATGTAAAAGATGATTCCTCTGGAGTTTGTCAGACTCCACAACCAAAAGAAACAGAGTTCAAAATCACATTAAAATACATGAGAGAGTGGGGAAAGAACGGTCTCACTCTCTCCAGGTTAAAAATGAAAAGTCCTAAAATCCTGCTAAATTGCTGGGGGTCTCTAAGGTAGAGAGGAATTAGCACATTGCTTCGAATTATCCCTAACACTCCACAACTTATGGGAGGACCACCGCAGTAATACCAATCGTCTTACCTTCTTCGAAGGCCACAGGTGTCTCTGAGAGGGTCGTCCATGATTCATTTGGGGTCCCCCTTAAGCCAATAAATCTGCAAACCCAGCAATAGTTGTCATGTTTCGTCTACCAATTCTGGCTTCAAGCATATCATTCATAATGGAGTCTTTCTAAGCTATATTGTACATAGCAATGAATATATTGCCCCAACCTATCCTAAATCAGGGTATGTCTTCCATTTACATTTAATTAGGCATTCATTTTCATGTGTGTCAGACTGCTATCTAGTAATGTATTGTCATTTGTATGGCGCCTTTATCCCATTGGTAGGGCCTCAAAATGCTGTAGGTGAACGCCCTCTGGGGACCGTAGTCCAAGGTTTGGGAAAATTGGTTGGAGGAGTTTAGAATGCGTGTGTGCATTTTGGGCAAATCAAAGTTGGATATGGGTGGCCAGGTCCCTACTAGCTACCCATATTGAGCTGTAAAGTGGATGGGTGCTTAGAAGTTGACAAGAGAGTATGCAAAAGTAGTCAAACTCATTATGTGTTCAACTAGACTGAATTTCTGTTGTGGAGGGATAGCTGCATTCTAAGAGCAGATGTGTGGGGTGGTGTATTTCATTTATTTATTCACTTGTAATTTGCCAGAGCCCGCAGACGACAGGGCGCAGAGAAAAAAAGCAAGACAGAAGGAAAGAGGAGAGAAGAGGATAGACAGAAAAAGGTCATCATCCAGCATTAGGTACTCAAATGGTGGTTTTCAACCTTTTTCTAAAGCTCAACACATAGTTTTCCGTGCCCAGAACTTTGGGAAGTTTATTTTACAATGTGGAGGACTGGATGGCAAAGGGCCTGCCCATACCTCTAGCTCATTTACTCCTTAGAAAAGACAGGCAAACACTGTCACTTGACCTGGTAGTTCTTACCGGGAGATGTTAACACAATCTTTCAAGTAACCAGTGGCTTGACCATATAGGCATTTGTGGACTATTGTCATAGCCTGGAAGCGGATTTGCTCTTCCAACGGGAGCCAATGCAGGCTCCTTCTATGGGAGGAAATGGGTTTGTGCTTACGTACGTTTTTAACAATGCGTACTGCATCATTTTGTAATGCCTGTAAGTGCTTTAAGCTGCTTTTACTGACCCCCAGTCATCAAGGTATTGCAATAGTCAATACTTGGCATTATGAATGCGTGGACAAGTGTAGCACAGTTAGCTTCTGAGACATAGGGTTTGACTAATCTTAAGAGCCTAAGAAGGTATTGGGCTTTGTAAAATTTTCGATGTGAGCATCTGAGCTCAAAGACGATTCAAAGGTAACACCCAATGTCTTGACCTTGCCAACTACCTCGATAGGGTGCTTTTTAGTGGTATGCCCAACATATACTGTTGAGTATCGCTCTGGCCTGGGATGAGCCAAAAGGCATAAGCTCCGTCTTAGTAGTATTGAGACACATCCCATTGTTAGCCATCCAATTCTGTATTGTAGCGTAAACTTTATTAACCCTCTCTACATCCTCTGTGCACTTGCCGAACCAACTCAAAGACTAGCTGAGTGGCATCAGTGTAATTAGTGAAATGCACGCCCAACCTATCCAAGAGATCACAAAGAGAGCGGCAGTAAACATTTAAGAGGGTGGGAGGTAAACTAGCACCCTGAGGCACACAATTTCAGCTGCTCATCAAGCGAGCATGTGCTACCCCAAACAATCCTAGACCTTCTTCCAGTCAAAAAGGATTTGATCCAGGCTACTGCCTTGATGGAGTAGCTGCTAGAATTTGTCAAGCTACAAAGCAATTTGTCATGATCGACAAGGTCCGAGGCTGCTGATAGATCTAACCGCATCAGCAACCCCGCCTTGCCATTATCCATAATCTGGAGCATTTCAGTTTGCATATTCAGTATGGCACTCTCTGTACCATAGCAGGCTCTGAAACATGACTGTCTTGGATGTAAGACTCCAGATACTTCTAAATAGTCATGAAATTGGGAAGTAGCTACCTTTTTATCTAAAGATTGTAGCAGGAAAAGGGCATTAGAAATAGGTTTGAAGTTAGAATAGACCTTTTGTCCCAAACCTGTTTTTTTAACAAGAGGGTCATAGACCTTTTTCAAAGCCTTGGGAACGCAGCTTTCCCTGAAGCTCGCATTGGTGAGGCATACAAGGAAGGGGTGGTGTGAGGCAAGAATTGATGTAGTAACCCTGGTGGAGGCTACACCAGCCTTGTCCTCTTGGTATTAGGTAACACACCTATTGGTATAGGTCTGTACTACACAAGTTGGCAGTGTGACTGAGAAGCCAGATTTATCTCAAGAGGAGTAAATGTGCGATGTAGAGCTGTAGCATGGAAATTCACCAATACATGTATCCAATTAACACCTACACTCAAGGTTTTCCAGTTTTAAATGAGCATTCTTTAAAAAAGGCAATGTGCAACAATAAAAATACACTTCAACATACTTTCTCAGAATCAAGGCAAAGCAAGAAGATACTCCTTTAGAGATGCTTCATATGAACTTACTACACCCTGAGGTGACTTCACTAACTAGGACAGTAATGGCATTTATATATCACTTTTGCATGTTGTAAATTCTGAGGTCGGTAGAAATTAAAGTAAGTATATAGAGCTCAGAAAGAACCCTGCTCCACTTCAGGTCCAGCGCCAGACAATAAAGATAGTACAAGGGGTTGTTGTATTTTCATGAAGTATATTTATAACAGACAGTTGCCCTATAGAGACACGTGTTTCGGCGACTCGCTCGCCTTTTTCAATCAGGGCTAATTATTAAGACAGAGATCAAAAGGAGGGGGAAGGGGAAGGATTGTTAGGAGTAATAAAGAAAACATCAAAAAAGAGAAAGAGCAAAAGAAACAAATCGTTAGATTTTTTGTGTGTACAAATTATATTTGTATTGATGTCTTTAAAATACGGAGAGTTTGCTTACCTAATTGGTGAGAGATTTCAAATAGGGTGGTGAATTTCATGGGATCAATCCCGCTTGTTAAAAAATTATTATACCCAGTCGTGAACATATTCATTTGAGATATTGGTTAGACGTTGGTCTAATGTTTAGCGAGCACTGTGCACCAAACGAATAATTTCAAAAAGTGTGCTCTGGTACTAATGTCAAATCAAATCAGTAAAATAGTGCTTAACCGGTTTACCTGATTAGCCAATTTAACATTATTTCTGTGCATTATAAAGTATATATTCTGGTAGCTTTGTTATAAAACAACTGTTCCCATAATCTGTGTACAAGCTGAGATTATGCATTATTTAACCATGTTAATAGGTTCACATCGCTAGACGTAATCAATAGTCAAACTTGGCTAAACAGTAGTGGAAAATGTTGTTTACCTGACAATGCGTAATTAACGCACATTATATGTCATACTGCTTTTGGTGCACTCAAGTGCTGGCACGAATACATTTGGGAAGCAATATAATGCTAAGGTTAAGGGCTTAGGGCTTACCTCACAAGAGGTGGTCTCCTTCACATGCGTCGGCGTCTGGAAGCGAGCACAGACGCCGCGCTTCCCATCAATAATAACACTGACGTCGCCATAGTGACGGCAGTCCTTCTATCCTTTCGGTTGTTGATCGAAAAGCAGAGCGCCATCTTAAAGATGTGTGAAGATTTCGAGTTTTGCTTGTGTATAAATAGAGTCGGAAATTATACAATGTTTGATTACGTCTAGCGATGTGAACCTATTAACATGGTTAAATAATGCATAATCTCAGCTTGTACACAGATTATGGGAACAGTTGTTTTATAACAAAGCTACCAGAATATATACTTTATAATGCACAGAAATAATGTTAAATTGGCTAATCAGGTAAACCGGTTAAGCACTATTTACTGATTTGATTTGACATTAGTACCAGAGCACACTTTTTGAAATTATTCGTTTGGTGCACAGTGCTCGCTAAACATTAGACCAACGTCTAACCAATATCTCAAATGAATATGTTCACGACTGGGTATAATAATTTTTTAACAGGCGGGATTGATCCCATGAAATTCACCACCCTATTTGAAATCTCTCACCAATTAGGTAAGCAAACTCTCCGTATTTTAAAGACATCAATACAAATATAATTTGTACACACAAAAAATCTAACGATTTGTTTCTTTTGCTCTTTCTCTTTTTTGATGTTTTCTTTATTACTCCTAACAATCCTTCCCCTTCCCCCTCCTTTTGATCTCTGTCTTAATAATTAGCCCTGATTGAAAAAGGCGAGTGAGTCGCCGAAACACGTGTCTCTATAGGGCAACTGTCTGTTATAAATATACTTCATGAAAATACAACAACCCCTTGTACTATCTTTATTGTCTGGCGCTGGACCTGAAGTGGAGCAGGGTTCTTTCTGAGCTCTATATACTTACTTACACTTAACGAAGTAGGGGGCTTATCACTTCGTCACTCCACTGTTCAGCTGCCACCCCTGCTTATCTAGCGCAGGACACTGATGGTTGATATTTCAAAAACACCCCCCACTGCTGTTCTATTGAATGTATATCAACAGTCCTGATACGCTTTGCTATTTGACACAGAATTTGTGCCTAGTACACAATGGCACAATACTTAAAAAACCGTGAAGAAGATGCAAACAAATTATTTGCACCTAGAGGAAGCACTCTACATGCGTTCAAGAATCTTAATCCTAAGAAAGAGGACCTAAGGTCCCAATTTGTGAAACTAGAAAGAGCCTCGAGGAAAGAAATTGATAAATATTGGGAAATGATATCTTTGCAGAACTACCTAACTAATAATCAAATTCCTAGAGGACTACGAATTTTGATATTTCCAGACTTTACCAAAGACGATGACAAAGACCTAGCGGACCTTTGGGAAAGAAATTTGAACCATAGTTCAAAAACTATGATAGAAGTGCTCGTGGAACATGCCACACGCGAACACAAGAGAGCTACTGAAACAATTGAAAATTTAAAAAAAGAGATAGCTAACACACAAGCTTTGGAAGCAACAAAGGAACAAAACTTTGGAAAAATGTATGAAATACTCAGCGACTACCAAGAAGAAATCAAAATTCGTAAACTTAGAAAATACTTGCGAGATGAAAGAGATTATCGCGACGATCGTGTATACACGTTTCAAGATAAATACAATCAATTTAACAAACCGCTCTCGAAAAGTAGTACACCAAACACTTCGTCGGCCAGCTCTGATGTTGAATCGGATCCTGAAAAAGATCAAGAAGCTAATATTTCGGAACAAGTAACTACCAAACAACATGGCTTCCTCAATCAGATACGCAGATGCAAGAAAGGAACTCGAAATGCAAACTTCACCAAACAAGTCCGTTTTCAACTACCGACCCAACGAACAAGAATTTATTCATACCAGGCGAAGAGGAAGGCGGGGGAAACCTAGCCAACACAAGCGAAACAAACGAAAACAGAAGACAAACACGAGCAAATACCAGAGAAGCAGCGCGCCGCAACAAATAACAAATTTAGTACTTAATCTTTCAAGTCTAAACTTGAGTAAAGAAGAAACCTCATTTTTAAACAAAGGACTGTCCTTTGCTCCTACACACGTCTATGACACTACGGAAGTACATATAGATCTTTTTCGATTTGTACGAAAAATAAAACTAAAGAAATATTTTGAAACCCTAGTATCAGAACAAAGACCCCAGGAACCACTACCGATTGAGAGTGATATCACTATTCAAAATTTGGAAAATGTCTTTGCAATTAGGTCCTTTCAAGAACCATCTTCTTATTCAATACACCAAACATTACAAGAACTGAAAATCAAGCCTATCAGCCTCATCAAGGAAGAAATGAAACCTCATTCTAAATTTACTCCTCAATTAAGTCCTGAAAATACGATTGATGCGTTCTAGAAAGCCGTGACAGATGATCTTGACAAGGCAAAACTGATCAACAGAAAGAGACAAAACAATCCGACCCAAAAGGGAATCTGGAAAAACAACCTAAGCCCTCTTGAACAACAGGCTATGAGGAAATTTAAAAACAATAAAAATATTGTAATTAAGGAAGCCGACAAAGGTGGAAATGTAGTAATTATGAATAGATCGGACTACCTGTCAATGGCCTTTAACCATCTTAGTACACCAGGTTGCTATGAATTACTAGTAACTAATCCCCGACCAAATATACAAATTGAAGTAGAAGAACAAATTCAATCATGGTACAGGAAAGGTTTATTAACCGATCAAGAAAAGGCATGGATTTGGATCAAACAGCCGATTACACCTATAATCTATTTTTTACCTAAGATTCATAAACCTTACCAAACAATACCGGAAGGTAGACCTATAGTCAATGGAATTGGTTGGGTCACTGAAAGAATTGCAGAATATCTAGACCATGCACTCAGACCCAGGGTATCGAAAATTCAGGCCTACCTAAAAGACTCTACAGACACAATTAGGAAAATTAGTGAAATTGAATGGAAACCTGATTACTTATTAGCAACTTGGGATGTCAAGGCGCTGTACACTTCGATTGAACATGAGGCAGCATTGTTAACGCTACAATACACGTTCAGAGAAGATTCCGCCTCTCATTATCATTTTGTAGAAATGTTAAAAGAAATGCTATCCCTAACTTTAACTAACAACATTTTCCTTTTTAATGACCAGTACTATCGACAAAAAAGAGGAGTAGCGATGGGAGTAAAATTTGCCCCAGCTACCGCTAACCTTTCATGGGGATGTTTGAAGATATACATATTTACACGGATACAATGTACAATGAAAATGTGGTGATGTGGTCACGCTTTATAGATGATGTACTACTAATATGGAAAGGAACACCGGAAGAATTGAATGAATTCATGAAGAGATCAAACTGTAATTCTTTTGGAATAGTTTTTACTGGTATGTCCAGTAGAACAGAAATAAACTTTTTAGACCTTACCATTTATGTTCAAGAAAACAAGTTACTAACAAAAACATATCGCAAACAGACAGAGGTAAATTCAACCCTTTTTGCTACAAGCTGCCATTTTGATCCTGTGAAGAACAACATTCCTAAAGGCGAGTTCATCCGAGCCCGACGCAATTGTACTGATTCACAAATATTTGAACAAGAATGCGAAACCCTACACAACAGATTTAAAGCACGAGGATACAAAACAAGATTCATAAAAGCAGCTTCTGACAAAGCCCATAGATCACTAGAGATTCAACTCTTGAATTAACACACTCAGGAGCAGTTAAAAGACCTGACATTGTAAAATTCATCACCACTTTTTGTGCAAATAATGGGATTTTACGAACAATACTACGCAAAAACTGGTATCTCTTGAAACTAGATGAGCATATCCGTAAACACACTGACGATCAACCAACAATGATCTATAGAAGAGCCAGAACAATTAAATCAACTATCAGTCCTTCTATGCTACCAGAAGAGGATCAACCTCCAATACACACCTGGCTACAAACATCTAGTCTGGGGTTTAGAAAATGTGGATGCTGCACAATGTGCAAACATGCACATGGTTTTGCCATGAAATTTACAGATAGCTTCGGTATATCCACCATGATTAAAGAGAACATCAATTGCAAATCCAAGTTTGTAGTATACGCAATTATCTGCACCTGTAAGAAGATATATGTGGGCAGCACTATTCGTGAGCTAAGGATACGAGTAAGAGAACACCTCATCAATAGGGAGTCCAGACGCCCTATTTCCACTTGCAGTCCATTGGCAACTGAACCATCAAATGGATGATAAAAATGGCATTCAATTTATTGGCCTCAAAAAAATCGGCATAGGAAGAAGAGGAGGGAATCGAGAACTACTTTTGAGACAACAGGAAGCTCGTACCATATGCCACTTCAGAGCCACAAAAGTTGGCCTGAACTCGGACAATGAGATGGGAGTCTTCTTCTGAATCAATGAAATTTATGCTTCTTCGAATGTAATACTTGAATTGAAGTTTAGATGTTCCTTGGAATTAATGAAACTTATGGTTCTTGAAATGTAATATTTGAATTGATGTTTGGATGTTATTGATGATTTTATTACTGAATATCTATTTGATTGCGACTTGCCACCACTAATTAACATTACAAATTAGTTTCGTTTTTTTTTGATGCATTAATACATATACTAATATGCAAGTGAAAATCCACTATCTCATATATAACATAAAACCTGTCAACAATAGCTTTTTATCTATGGTAATTCTATTTATGCTCGTGCCATATTTCTACAATTTAAAATGAATGCAAATACTATTGCAAACTCATTTTAGGAATGATATTTAATCCAAAAAACTTCTCCATTAACATGGTGAAAGTTTTCGTAAACACAATTATCTATTCAAACATTGTATAATTTCCGACTCTATTTATACACAAGCAAAACTCGAAATCTTCACACATCTTTAAGATGGCGCTCTGCTTTTCGATCAACAACCGAAAAGGTAGAAGGACTGCCGTCACTATGGCGACGTCAGTGTTATTATTGATGGGAAGCGCGGCGTCTGTGCTCGCTTCCAGACGCCGACGCATGTGAAGGAGACCACCTCTTGTGAGGTAAGCCCTAAGCCCTTAACCTTAGCATTATATTGCTTCCCAAATGTATTCGTGCCAGCACTTGAGTGCACCAAAAGCAGTATGACATATAATGTGCGTTAATTACGCATTGTCAGGTAAACAACATTTTCCACTACTGTTTAGCCAAGTTTGACTATTGATTACGTCTAGCGATGTGAACCTATTAACATGGTTAAATAATGCATAATCTCAGCTTGTACACAGATTATGGGAACAGTTGTTTTATAACAAAGCTACCAGAATATATACTTTATAATGCCCAGAAATAATGTTAAATTGGCTAATCAGGTAAACCGGTTAAGCACTATTTTACTGATTTGATTTGACATTAGTACCAAGCACACTTTTTGAAATTATTCGTTTGGTGCACAGTGCTCGCTAAACATTAGACCAACGTCTAACCAATATCTCAAATGAATATGTTCACGACTGGGTATAATAATTTTTTAACAGGCGGGATTGATCCCATGAAATTCACCACCCTATTTGAAATCTCTCACCAATTAGGTAAGCAAACTCTCCGTATTTTAAAGACATCAATACAAATATAATTTGTACACACAAAAAATCTAACGATTTGTTTCTTTTGCTCTTTCTCTTTTTTGATGTTTTCTTTATTACTCCTAACAATCCTTCCCCTTCCCCCTCCTTTTGATCTCTGTCTTAATAATTAGCCCTGATTGAAAAAGGCGAGTGAGTCGCTGAAACACGTGTCTCTATAGGGCAACTGTCTGTTATAAATATACTTCATGAAAATACAACAACCCCTTGTACTATCTTTATTGTCTGGCGCTGGACCTGAAGTGGAGCAGGCTTCTTTCTGAGCTCTATATACTTACTTACACTTAACGAAGTAGGGGGCTTATCACTTCGTCACTCCACTGTTCAGCTGCCACCCCTGCTTATCTAGCGCAGGACACTGATGGTTGATATTTCAAAAACACCCCCCACTGCTGTACGGTAGAAATTAAAGGTTAGAGGAAGGAAAACTTAACGGGTTCTCAGAACATGTAAGCACTTTACATTTCCAAATGAAGTCCAGATCAAACCTTTCCCAGCAATATTAGTTAAACACCAATATATCACCTGTGAGGGACAGTTAGACTTAAGGTCAATGGACTAAAGGAGTGTGCAGAGAGCTAGGACAGCCAAAGGCAATTGGAGCAAAGTCAATGGAGCTGAGGCACTTCTTCAATAGCAAAATGTATTGCACAAAGCTAGAGGGTTTTTGTAAAAAATGACTGTTGGGTCACAAGCTGTTACCCTTGTGAAAGTTATAGTTGCGACCAAATCGAGAAAAGTAGCTACTGCAAGTCTCAACTGAGAAAAGCAAACTACAGACACAGATGTAATTACCCCTTAGTCAGAACAGTACCTTAGGTTAGAAGAAGAGGATCCAGCCGGCTTCTGTCTTGGTTTCAGTGTTGCAGATCTTGTGTTCCTAGGCCTCAGTCGTGGGGAAAGAGGTAGGATGTCTGGAGGACTACTGCACAGCAGTTCGGAGGTTGGCGGCAACTATGTGCTCTTTTCAATTCAGCTGCATTTCGCGGTTTCAGCGCATGGTAAACCGCATCACCGCAGATCTTGGACACCGGTTGGGCTTCCTTCACTCCTTGAGTCCACCACTCTGGTGAGGTGACTCGAGCTTGGTTTGTCTGCTTCGGGAGGGTCCTCAGGAGACTCCTGGAGCTTTTGGCCGGCTTACAGATGTTACACTCAAATAAGGATTTCTCGACCCCATGCACTTGATTCCAACCATAGCAATGAAGTACAACCTGTTGGGGGAAGGTCTTCTAGCAAAGTTTGTCTCGGGGTTGGTTGGTCCCACTAACCCAAGGAAAGAAGCCGTCCTTTCCGGAGCTTCTCTTGACGATCAGAAAAAGGAGTTTCAGCACAGCAGCAGGGCTTCACCGGGCAGTTCAACGCTCCAGGAGGATGCTGCAAACTTTGTTCACGGTTTCTTCGTCGGGGTGTTCTTCCCAGTGGTCGACTCTTTCTTCAGTCCAAGAAGCCTCGTCTTTTATGCAGGTTTCTCCCATTCTTGCACAGCCTGTCATGGCCACAGGCCCCAGAACACAAAAACCACACCATCTAGTAATGGGGGCAATGGGTCACTTAACTCACTTATGTCCCTTTGGGACCTATAAACACAGGAGCCCTTGCTGGACTCAGTCCGTGTGCCTTTGGCGCTAGGCTCATATAGAGGTGTGAGCAGGAAAATTTTATTTCAGTGCAGGAGTGCTTTTACTTCAGTGCGGTAGTGCTTTTATTTTACAAAAACTTTCCAGGAGCTGAAAGCCTTTATTCCAGAGAACATCCGCATGTGCTGACTCATCGGGTGTGGCTCCCTAGGCGTTGTCTTCATGTGCTGTCTCAGCGGGTGTGGCAGGCAGGCTAAACCTGGTGGGCGTGGCTTCAGAAGCTCAGCTATAGAAGCTGCTCCATCCTTAAGGCCGGTGCTTTGCGTTACTGTGCACTCGGGTGCAACGTGAAACTCACCGCCGCTTGGACCAGTTTACTTACCTTTTTAAACCTGGCATTCTCCTGGATACTCGCCTCCAGGAAACTGGTGCTTCATCGCTTCGTCTGCAGACTCATCTCCTGACATCCAGTGATCTTGATCCTGATGTCTGAGCACCGCACTCCGCATCCACGAACTCGGACACTGTGAAGAAGAAGAAGAAAGACAAGGTTAGAACATCCGTCCAAGGGCCGCACCGCGACCAGCTACTGTACCGGACGGCAACATCAGCTGCAAGGGAAGAAAACAAAAGAGCAAACCTCTAAAGTGGAACGGACTGCAATACAAGATAACGAACTTCACAATACAACAAAAACAGACGAGGAAAGACAAAGGCAAACAGGAACACTTACCTGAAGTATAGTGGCTTAGTCGCAGCAGGACTGGACTACCATGCGCAAGGGATCTGTGAAGGAACTCGGTCCAGATCATACAAGCGCTCCTGCCAGAAGCAGCAGGACGGAGTGCTCGCCAAAACTAATCAATGGGAGCAGTCCCGAGCAGCATCACCTATTACCACCAGTCACCACATAAGCGCAGAGGGCGAAGGCGGACCGGCGCAACCTCACTCCCGGGAGGGCTGCAACCGTGCCCCAACGCCTCCGCAGAGACCAGGTGAGCGTAACACAGCCTAGCTGTCACTCACACAGCGGGGTGGCTGTCCTACAAGGACAGCCAGCCAGTCAATCAGGACTGGGTGCATTCAGGTAACCAAGGAGACAAAGGCCAGGGGAGTTTCGAGCACCTCCCGCACTTCCTGCCCTGCCAGACACACTGGAGCCAGAGGCGGGTTTCAGTACTGAAGCCCGCCAAAGGCAAAACGAACAAAAGGCTTAAACCTGACTTGGCGCCAGAGTGAAACCCAAGAAAGACCTCCCAAACAAGAAATGGCGAAAAAAGAAGACCAGAGCAATTCTGACACACTGGTCACCCACGGGTGCTATATTGCAGCTGAGGATTCAGCCTAGGGTAGAAAAGCACAATGGTAGGAAAATAAACCACTGCCCCCAGCCATTTAAAGTAGGGAGGGTAACATACAAAATGTTACATGAGTAAGTAGAAAAAGGGGCTATTCAGTACTAAGATGGGGTGTGCTGGACCTACAAAGAGGAAAGGTAAGTAAAGTGAATTTCACTTTACCATTCTTGGGAACTGTAGTTCACCCAAGAAAACATACCTTATGAGAAATCTAAATTATTTCTCTGAGACTGTACTGAAGGTGCTGTGTGTCACCATACAAAAAGTAAATGCCTATGGAGTTTGACGGACTCCAAAAACAAAGGAAACGGATAATCCAAATCAGATCAAAATACATGAGAGAGTGTGAAAAAGGGCTCACTCACTCCAGGGTTAAAACTAAAAAAGTCAGTGCAGCAAAAGAGCTGGGGGTCTCTAAGGTTGAAGGGAATTGGCACAGAAATGAGAATTCTCCCTCACAGGAGGAATAATTCCTTACTAGCAAGAATGATTTTTGAGGGAAGGACTTCCCCCAGACAGGGAGTAGGTCTCATTTTGTTCATAATATTAGCCAGGTGGTGCAGATGCGTGCGGGTGGTTGGCCTTGCCTTTTGGCTATCTTCCATACGCATGGAGTGTGATAATAGCCTTTGGTCTCTGGCTAGCTTCTTGGTTTCGTATCTGCGCCACGGACTCCTGTGTTATGCTGGAGATTGTTATAATATCCTTATCATCATACAGTGATTTAATGGAATTTCTTTGCTTCACCAGCCTACCTGAAGTGGTTGACTAGCTGACTAGCTCAGTTAAAACCAGTGGCTAACTGAAATGTCTTGCTAAATTAAAAGGCAGTGGCTAGCTCAAATATCCAAATAAATTAAACAAAAGCTATATTCTAATGCACAGCTAAATTTAAAATCAGTGGCGAACTTGAGTGTCTCGCAACATTAAAAAGCAGTAGCTAACTGAAATGAAAATTCAAAACAAATGCTACTGCAATAGCCCATGCTATTTGATTTTTTTAAAATATTAATATGAAGATGTTATTCTGTTTCTGAAAGAGAGGTCTGTTATTCAGACCCCCTTTTCATAATTGCATCTTGACAAAGTTATTGTGCATACCTGTGCATTTATGAGACAGCCTCCTGGCACTCTCGGCCCACCACTTGAGTGGCACAGAGCAGGTCGCGTGCATACCTGACAGCTGCTGGTACACAGTTTCTGCAGGTGAAGATGGCTTTTTAATCTTCAGCACTTCTGTTTCCAAACCTAATAATTGTATGCATTTGTCAGTCTGCTGGCTCATAAACCTTTTAAATATATACCATGCCTGGTTGGGGCATGGTGACTACTAAGAAAACACAATTATACAGCCACAGTTCTTTGACATCACACCAATTTCTGTTCTGTAGGAAGGGACCAGCAATGATATGGCTCATGTGAATTAGAGATGTTCCTGACTGTCCACTACAGCCATGTGGATCAATTGTCAGGTTGGTGCCCGTTTCATTGAACTGCAGGATAGGTAACCCCTTCCCACAGGGTACAGGAACACGCCCCAAGAGATGTCTTGTGAACTGGTACCTCAAAGGCAGCGCTGACAAAACAAACCCACTCGCACAACAGGGTGCCAACCACTAGTCCTTTTTTGAAGTCAGTAGGCATGGAGGTGCAATTAGAGTAGCCAGAAGGTAAAGGCGGACTGCGAGAAGGGTTCCACTACCTTGATTCCTGTTAGGGCATCCATCCTCTTCCCCATTTTCTTGCAGCCAAGAGACTCTGGGTGTGATGTAATAAAGCAAAGGGCACTTGTTACAACAGGGATTGGACTGCTTATGCAGGCTTGCTTTGGACCAATTCTCTGTGGCATGTTACCTTTATAAGGAGAGAGTTGGACTCTGAAAGAACGATTCATCTGGAACTCTATTGCGGATAGTCTATTACAAAGTGCTCTACCATAGAGGTGGAGACAGAAACCTCTAAGGCAGAGGAGATCTCGGGCCCCTAACCTCTCTGTGGAACAGTGGCCGTGACTGCTGTTGGAGTAAGGCCATTTTGCTCGCTTTGGACTATCATATAATACTAAACACTGGAGGTGAAGGACCAATGTTGATGCTGGACAACTTCCGGGAGTGAAAGTGCAGGAATAAGGACTCACTTTTGTACCTGGAGACCCTGGATTGTGCCTCTCTGCAACCCAGAATCTGGGCCCGAATTCCTACATTTAAGCACTTGTGAGCTACACTGATCCACACATCGCCTGCCTTTCCCAAGCTTCTTTGTGCCCTTGCCAGCTTAGACCCCACCTCCTATTGGACTTGAAGCCGAATCACCATCTCGTGCAGCTCCTAGAAGCCTGGCTCAGTGCTGTTGAGTCATCAAAGACAAGAAAACAAAGGTACTGTAAGGAGGCTCTGTCCCTTGATCCGCTCTTTGTGAGCAAAGTGACTTTATTTTATTTTTTAGCCTGCTTCTCTACTTTTCTTTCTACAAAGACATATCTTAAACTATTGACACTGCTGTAATGTCTCTTGCCTGAACACCCATACTTATCAACCCAGAGTGCCCTTTCACACCAAGTTCTGCATTCTGTGTGTTTCTTTTACGGTGGCGGATTTGTAGTTTTTTTTTACAAAGAATTCCGTATTGAAGTTACTTTTTTTTTTAATGGAAACTTTGATTGCGCTAAAAATGTTTGGTTTGCTACTGTTATCAGCTCACACGTCTCCAAAAAATATATCCTGCCCTTGTCCTGGACCACCAATAGACTCGAAGGATGCATTCATGTCTGGCCTTGCCTATTATCACTTGGATTGGTAATACCTCTTGTTAGTAGTAGTGTAGAGCAGAGTAGGCAGTTTTTGCCCCCTCTCTTCCTTGTACTCCTGCAGAGCAATAATCATTTTGTTACAGCATATATCTGCATTTTTCCTCTACAAGATGAAATTCGGGCAAAGACAAAGGAACCAGTGCCCACATGTATGGCCAGATATGGTACGAAATGGATCAGCCCTTCTTGTGAAATCATCCTGCAATTCCGCTAAGAATCTGAGCAATTGACAGATGTGTACATTCACTCAGGGGTTGTCCTAAGCAAGCAAGCCCTCCAGTCAAATTCCAGGCAGAGACATGAAGGTTTTAGCCGCCGACCGGCCTGCCTGCCAATGAAGCTGGCCTGTAAAAACCATGCAAAACTCCAGTTGCACACTGAGGATGTTTACTGGACATCTGAGTCAAGAAACCATGCAATGTCAGTTTAAACCACAACAGAGGGCGCAGGGATTTAATTTCATATCTTGCAAAAATAATAAAACCATCCTGTAAAGCACAACCAGCACCCCGTGTTCGAGTGAGGAGCTTACAAATATTTTTCCCAGTGAACTTCTCACTATTAGCCTCAGCATTCCATTGCCATCTAGCCTTTCACCTCAGTTAGTATCCAGAATCTGTCTAATCTGGAAAGTGTGCTCCATTTGCCTTGCATGAAATGTTATGTTGTGAAAAATAAAAATGTTTGCTGATAATGTATTGCCATCAGTAAGCGCATAGGAGGGTTAAGTGTACTGTCACTTATCTCAGGGATGTCCATCACCTATAGGTCTGCCTTCAGAGGTTGGAGTTGAGGACACTGACTCACTCTTTTAAACTGCATTTCTGTTTTTATAACTGCTTCTACTGTGTGTTGACTAGTCGCTCTTGGTTGCCAGAACTTGTGCTTTGAAAGCCCCTTAACCTATGTGATAATCCCTGGGTTTAATGTTCGTCCATCTTTTTCTTATGTGTCGTGTCCAGCTGCTGATTGTCGCTCTTATTTAAAAACCCTCACACATTATACTTCTGATGAATAAAGCCTTTGTCCTATTCTCCTTAGTGGACCTGGACTTGGGGGTGGAGGAGGAATTTTGCAATTTGTATCTATTACCCAAATCCACTCTCACCTTTCTAGTCTAAAGGCTTACATGCTGCAGCGATGAAATGACAACACATTCTGTCAATTATAAAACCACTTCACTGCCTTCCCCTTCATAGATTTCTTTTAAACGTGTGCAACACAAGGCTCTTCATGCTGGTACTCTCCACTATTGAACTTCCAAATTTGTGATCTTCAGGGAGAGAGATTAGAATGGGGTCGCGATCACAGTAGCAGGTCAGAATGCAAGTACAACATGTTCAGAATTAGCAACTTCTAATTTAAGAAGATTGTTTATGGTGCAGGATTGGTCTGCTAGAATTCATTCAAAATGTCTTGGCTGTGACACCAGCTACCCTACTTTTATAAATTCCCCGATAACTTGGGCCTGGAAAAGATTATTGCCCAGGGTAACAATCTTGGACCCCTTTTGGTATCTGTATGCTGCTTATATATCTCATGCTGTTTATATATTTCTTGCTTGTTAAACATTTTTTTATTTCCTTTTTAAATACAAACAATATTAATTACAGAACTTCCATACAGAAATATATAGGATCAGGGGGAAATGTTTGGTCTGTCCATTTCAAGCATACAAATCATTAAACACATCCCAAATTCTCCATCTTTTTCCAATTTATCTTTCTATTGGAAGGATATTTTCTCCCTAATTTTAAAATAGTAACCAAGTAATCCAGTCTACATGAGAGGGTTTAACGGGAATCTTCCATGTTATTTTTCCACAATGCGTGATCTATGTACCCATTTTCCCCCCAACATTCAAACCCAGTAATCGTGGCATCAAACCCAATACACAATAAATTTGACATCTCAGGAAAGACGTTCAATATTACATCTATGCATTGTAAAACCGGATTCCAAAAAGGCTCGACTTTGCTACAAGTCCAACACATATGAAGAGCTGTTCCACTCTCCCTTTTGCAGGTCCAACACTTGTCTGTGTCCAGTAGTTTACAATGCCACATAATCTAAGGGGACCAATACAGGTAATGTATTATCCTTTGAATGTATCTTATCCCAAGACGAGATCTATTTTCCGGCGTGCCGATCCTAAACAAAGTTATCCAACAGTGTCCTCGTTAGTTCGATTTACCAACTTTCTTCTTCCATCTCTCTGCCCCAATTAATGGGCGTTTCTATTCGGAGGATGAATAATAAGGAAGCAAAGAGGCGGGTCAATCTCAAAAGCCTTTACTATTCCGGTGGGTCAGTATATCAGCATGCAAAGTCATAAACAGACATTTTGTAGTTGAACATACCGCTGAATTTCACACACACCTAGTTTGTATTTAAATATCAAAACGCCGACGTCTAGTAATGTATTACCATCGAGAACTTGACCTAAAGTCCATATACCAACATTCCTCCATGACTTCCAAAAAATCATACAATAATTTATCAGTAAAGCTGGATTTTTCCAATGCCAAAAATCCATGAATAGAAGATATTTTTCCCCCAAATTAAATACACACTCTTTCAATTCTTTTGTGACATGACTAATTGAAAAGGGCGTGACCACCAATCGCCACTTATTATCCATAAATGAAGAACATTGTAAAGGAATTGTATGAATACAGGATTTTTCTATTTTCTCCCAATTAGGGGGATGTCTCCAAATCAGCCATTAACCAATGATGAAGGGAGCGGAGTGTATATCTCTAGGATATTCCTTTACTTTAGGAAAACCAAACCCACCCCTTACAACCAGACTTTGTGATATTTTTAGAGATTTGTGCCTTATTTCTCTTTCCCCATAAACCATTATTAAACACTTTGCAAATGATAGTATTCGGTTAGGTAACTGGAGTGGAAGCATCTTGAAGAGATACAACAATTTTGGCAGTAGGTTCATCTTAATAACCCCTATCTTTCCCCAAAGGGCGAGTTTGAGTTTTTCCCTTTTTCTGCATAAACTTTGAATTTCCACTAGTTTCAGTTGAATATTATATGGAAGAATCTGAGCAATGTCCCACATTAGCACCGCAAAGTATTTAAATTCCTTCTCAGTCCAATGTAATGTAGTGTCCCCAAACAAACCCCTGAACATGCTGGGTTTATCAGGGTACATTCCTGTTTTGGATGTATTCACCTTAAAATCACTAATCTTCCCAAACATTTCTAAAAGCACAATCAATCTCTGAAATGACATTTCAGGGTCAAACAGCGGGAATAGCAAGTCATCTGTGTAAAGAAGGACTTTAGACTCTAGTTGTCAGTCATTTGGTGTAAAGGTTTGCATCCACATTTATCAGCGCTATGGATCTATATGAGGAGCATTCCGTGGGGTCTTTATTGGGTTTAGCTATGAGGGTAATCTTGGCCTCTTCCATGGAAGGTGTCATGCGTCTGTTATGTCACGCGGGAGACGGGGGTCTGCCGCTCTCTTCCCCTCCTGGCGAGTCTACCCACGCATCTGCTTCCGGGGGCTCGCCGGGAGGGGAGTGGCGGGCTACAGGGCTGGCGGCCTTCGGCACATGCGCGGAAGGCCTCTCTCTCGGCTCCGCGCATGCGCCGTGGGCCGAACTCATCTCCCTAGCGGGGCTTGCTTCTCAAGCCTCGTTATGGGTCCGCCGGCGTCCGGAAACGGAACGGCTTGCGTCCCAGGCCTTTCGGGCGCCGGCGGCCCATAAAAGAGGCCGCAATTCACAGCGAGTCGCGTCTCAACGCGGTTCGCTTCGCTCACCTCGTTGTTCCTGCCTCTTACTTACCTGCGGCCTGTCCTGGGCCAGCTTGCCTCCTGCACTTACCTGTGGCCTGTTCTGGGCCAGCTGCCTCCTGCACTTACCTGTGGCCTGTCCTGGACCAGCTCTCTTCCAACCTTACCTGTGGCCTGTCCTGGGCCAGCTTACCTCCATTCCTTACCCGTGGCCTGTCCTGGGTCAGCTTACCTCCAGTCCTTACCTGTGGCCTGTCCTGGGTCAGCCTACCACCTGCCCTTACTTGTGGCCTGTCCTGGGTCAGCCCATCTCCAGCCCTTACCTGTGGCCTGTCCTGGGTCAGCCAGTCCCCAGCCCATACCTGTGGCTTGTCTTGAGCCAGCCTGCCTCCAGCCTTACCTGTGGCCTGTCCTGGGTCAGCCAGTCTCCAGCCCATACCTGTGGCTTGTCTTGAGCCAGCCTGCCTCCAGCCTTACCTGTGGCCAGTCCTGGGTCAGCCTACCTCCAGCACTTTCCTGTGGCCTGTCTTGAGCCAACCTACCTCCAGCCTTACCTGGGGCCTGTCCTGAGCCTGCCTGCCTCCGGCCCTGACTTGTTGTCGGCACTGGGTCTGCCCATCTTCAGACTTACCCGGGACTTGCCCAGTACCAGCTAGCCTCCAGCTGTTCTCTCTCTTCCTGTTTTGCCTACCTCCGAACCTAATCCTGCATACCTCTGGAACTATCAGCACCAACCGGACTTTTCTATCAACTGTAATACCTCACTGTTACATTGGTTCCGGAAGATTCATGATATCTACAATCGGCTCTACCTGAACTACAGTGTCACCAACCTGAGCCATCAATCCTCGAGTCACGCTCATCTGGCGAGTACTTATCGTGACATTGGGGGTCGGTCCAACCTTCACCCAGTTCCTCTTTTGGGTGGTGGAGGGGCTGATTCCTCGTGCCGCTAATTCATCAGTTCCTGGACTCCAGACTGGCGACCTCAGCAAGACCAACCACCAAGATTACAGGTACGCGGTCCTCTCGGGCCGATCAGCTTAACAGATTGAGACGCCTGCCTTCAGATTCGGAGATGGATGAATCGCAAGAAATGAGGAACGAATTGCTGGCACTCAGAGCTGAGATGACCGCCCTGCATCAAGAGAATCAAACATTACGCCAAATGATAACACAAGGAGCACCCAGTTCTTCTCAGATAGAGGGACCATTGGCTCACACAACACCCATCAAATTCGACGGCGATCCTAGACGGGTGGCAGAGTTTTGTAACCACTGTAGGATCCATTTCCTCTTCAGGTCCACCCACTTTAACAACGATAGGGCCAAGATTGGCTATATCCTGGGGAATCTAACTGGGAACGCATTAGCTTGGGCAACCCCGTTTGTGGTCACGAACAGTCCTATTTTGAATGACTTTGCTGCCTTCGAAAAAGCCTTTCTGGAAGTATTCCAGACGCCGAACCTGGCCTCCGTCGCACAGAATCAGTTGATGGACTACAAACAGGGAAGCAATGACGTCATCACCTACATCAGTCGCTTCCGACTTTTGGCTACCGACTCTCAGTGGCCCGAAATTACACAGAAAACGCTGTTTCGTCGAGGCCTGAGAGAGGAGTACAAAGACGAATTACTCCACATCCCCGAGCCGGAGAGTCTTCAACTCTTGATTGATCAAGTACTTCGTATTGACCAAAGGCTAACCGAACGAAAGGCTGAGAGACGTCGGTTTGACAGAAGCGGTTCCCGGACGACCAACTCGCCTGCTGGTTCATTTGGATCAACCGAGTCCGGATCTGAGCCCATGCAAGTAGGAGCCATGAGAGGGCCTTTGTCGGAAGAAGAGAAGAAACGAAGGAGGTCTTTGCGTCTGTGTCTTTACTGTGGAGCAGCTGGGCATTATCTGAGTATATGTCCTTTACGTCCGCAAAAAAAGAAGTCGGGAAACTAGGAGACCTGTCGTTTATAGGAAGGGCAACGACAGGTCCCATCTCCTCCTCAGACCCTTCGGTTATTTGTTCCATTCGTCGGCCCATGCAACCAGTGGTGCTACAGACCCTAAAGGTCAGGATTAAATTACCAGACAGAGACCTGGAGATATCTGGTCTGCTAGATTGTGGGGCTTCCGGCAACTACATCGACGAAACATTCGTCGCCCGACATAAAATACCACTCGTTTCCAGGCCTACTCCCTTGTCGGTGGAGCTCATTGATGGTACCCCCTTGTCTTCGGGGCCTATTAGCCAGTTCACGGTCGGATTGGCTCTTCAGATTACTGATCATTACGCGGAACTCTCCTTTGATGTTATTAAGTCACCTAACTACAAGATGGTCCTAGGACTACCATGGTTACAACATCACAATCCGTTGATAGACTGGAGAACTCAGACTTTAACCTTTTCCTCCGAAAGGTGTGCTCAAGGATGCAAGCTATCTGTTCCCACCATGACCGTTTCGACTTCCCTAAAGACGGACAACAATGGGGTTCATCTATGTTCCACGTCTCTGGTTCCACAGGTATATGCCGATTACAAACAGGTATTTTCTGAACCCGGCAACATACCCCTTCCTCCACACCGGTCCTTTGATTGCTCCATTGACCTGTTGCCGAACCATGTCATACCTCATGGGAAGTTGTACGCGTTGACCCGTGACGAGAAGCAAGTTCTTCAGGCATATTTATCTGAAAGTCTAGAAAAGGGGTACATTGTACCGTCAAAGTCACCTGCAGGGTTTCCCTTGTTCTTTGTAAAGAAGAAAGAAGGCACGTTGAGACCCTGTGTCGACTACCGACAGTTGAATGACATTACAGCCAAGGACCGGTACCCGTTACCTTTGATTCGTAGTATCCTTGAAACCCTGCATACTGCACGAATCTTCTCCAAATTGGACCTCCGTGGAGCTTATCATTTGATACGCATCAGGAATGGGGACGAGTGGAAGACAGCTTTCAAAACTTCCTTTGGGCACTTTGAATACCGGGTTATGCCCTTCGGCTTATGTAATGCCCCCGCTGTTTTTCAACGATTTATGGACCACATCTTTGGTGACCTGTTAGGATTGTCCGTTTGGGTTTATCTGGATGACATACTGATATTCTCTAAGTCCTTGGACGAGCATGTGGAACACGTTCGTGAGGTCCTTCATCGACTATCCATCAACAATTTGTTCGCCAAGGCAGAGAAATGTAGCTTTCACCAGACCAGTATCGAATTTTTGGGATTCATTATCAATCAAGAAGGAGTTGGGATGGATCCCAAGAAGGTTCTAGCCATACAAGAATGGAAACGCCCACACGATATCAAGGCTCCAACGATTTTTGGGGTTCGCAAACTTCTACAGGCGCTTTATTCCACATTACTCGCGGATCTCAGCTCCCCTCACCAGTCTTACCAGCAGCAAGATCGCTTTCGAATGGAGTCCTGTGGCTTCCCAGGCTTTTGGAGTATTAAAATCGGATTTTATGGCTGCTCCCATCCTGCGCCATCCCCAGGAGGACTTGCCCTACATTGTAGAGGCCGATGCTTCCAGCTTCGCGGTCGGAGCCGTCCTTCTCCAGAAAGATCCAGCCACGTTAGTGGAACATCCAGTTGCCTATTTTTCTCGCAAGTTGAGTCCCAGTGAACGAAACTACGCGGTGATAGAAAGGGAATTGTTGGCCATCAAAACCGCATTCGAGGAATGGAGACATTTTCTCCTCGGAGCCCGTTTTTCTGTAGAAGTGCGAACCGACCATCGCAATCTGCAATATCTTCGCTCTCTGCAATGTCGGACTCCTCGTCAAGCCCGGTGGGCCTTCTTCTTCTCTCCATTCGAGTTCCATGTCACTTATATCCCGGGAACTTCCAATATAAAAGCAGATGCTCTCTCCAGGTCCTTGGAAAATGTTGATGGGACGCAAGGTCCTGAACAGCCATTGATTTCTCCTCGCCATTTCCTGCTGGCTTTGTCCTCTCACCTTAAGTCCATCGCAGAAGCCACTCGGTTGGACCCCGAAAGAACAACCCTTCTTAGTCGTCACTCAGTTTCTGAACGAGAGGGACTCTTGTTTTTTCAGAAGAGACTTTACATACCTAAAGGAGCCATTAGGAGGGGCATTTTACATGGATTCCATGATTCACCCATAGGAGGACACCGTGGGGTCAGAGCCACTCGAGAGTTGATTTCTCGACAGTTCTGGTGGCCAGGTTGGGCGACTGAGGTCCAGAAGTACATCGACAGCTGTCCAATATGTGCACAGTGCAAGGTTCCCAGAAAACGGCCATTGGGTTTATTAATGCCCACTGAAACAGCTCTCTATCCATGGCATACAATCGCTACTGATTTCATTGTGGATTTGCCCCCATCTGAAGGTTACACCTGTATAATGGTGGTCGTAGACTGCTTCACTAAACTGGCTCATTTCATCCCATTTCGGAAGATCCCTACAGCTACCCAAATGGCTTCGGCATTTCTGCATGACATCTACCGGCTGCACGGCCTACCAGAGAAAATCATATCGGATAGAGGAACCCAATTCCTTTCTTCATTCTGGAAACAGGTATGCGGTCATTTAGGAATACATAGAGCTCTAAGCTCAGGCTACCACCCACAGACCAACGGGCTGACCGAAAGGACCAATCAGACTTTGGAGGGGTACCTCCGTTGTTTTGCTAATGCCACACAATCAAACTGGAAAGATGGACTAGATCTGGCCGAGGTTTCATATAATAACACCGTCCATGCTTCCACCGGAGTCAGTCCATTCTTCTGTTCCACTGGTTTACATCCTCGATTGATGCCCTTTCAACCCATTCCATCTAGTACTGTTCCTTCTGCTGATGATCTGGTCAAACACATTCGGAATCAACAAGAACTGGCAAGCAAGATCCTAAGTGAGGCCAAAGATCGGATGAAGAGACAGGCAGACAGGAAGAGGAGTGTAGAACCCGACTTTCAGGAGGGTGACAAGGTGTGGTTGTCCTCAAAGAATTTGCCACTCCGCAATTTGCCCGTCAAACTGGCTCCTCGATACTTGGGTCCCTTTGTTATTACCAAACGGTTGTCCTCCGTATCCTTTCGCCTACGCCTACCCTCTTCTTGGCATGTACATCCCGTTTTTCACGTGTCCTTGTTAAAGCCCTATGTGGTCGATGCTTATGGCCGCACTCCTCCCCGTCCGGCCTCTGTCCTAGTGCAGGGTGTCCCAGAGTTTGAGGTACACGAGATCTGTGATGCCCGTTTCCGTAGAGGGGTGCTCCACTATTTGGTTGACTGGAAGGGGTACCCAGCCTGTGACCGTACATGGGAGCCACGCCGACATGTACATGCTCCCCGGTTGATACGTGAGTTCTATGTACGGTTTCCCTGGAAACCCGGAGCTCCGGGCCTTCCTGGGAGGGGGCATAGTGTTATGTCACGCGGGAGACGGGGGTCTGCCGCTCTCTTCCCCTCCTGGCGAGTCTACCCGCGCATCTGCTTCCGGGGGCTCGCCGGGAGGGGAGTGGCGGGCTACAGGGCTGGCGGCCTTCGGCGCATGCGCGGAAGGCCTCTCTCTCGGCTCCGCGCATGCGCCGTGGGCCGAACTCATCTCCCTAGCGGGGCTTGCTTCTCAAGCCTCGTTATGGGTCCGCCGGCGTCCGGAAACGGAACGGCTTGCGTCCCAGGCCTTTCGGGCGCCGGCGGCCCATAAAAGAGGCCGCAATTCACAGCGAGTCGCGTCTCAACGCGGTTCGCTTCGCTCACCTCGTTGTTCCTGCCTCTTACTTACCTGCGGCCTGTCCTGGGCCAGCTTGTCTCCTGCACTTACCTGTGGCCTGTTCTGGGCCAGCTGCCTCCTGCACTTACCTGTGGCCTGTCCTGGACCAGCTCTCTTCCAACCTTACCTGTGGCCTGTCCTGGGTCAGCTTACCTCCATTCCTTACCCGTGGCCTGTCCTGGGTCAGCTTACCTCCAGTCCTTACCTGTGGCCTGTCCTGGGTCAGCCTACCACCTGCCCTTACTTGTGGCCTGTCCTGGGTCAGCCCATCTCCAGCCCTTACCTGTGGCCTGTCCTGGGTCAGCCAGTCTCCAGCCCATACCTGTGGCTTGTCTTGAGCCAGCCTGCCTCCAGCCTTACCTGTGGCCTGTCCTGGGTCAGCCAGTCTCCAGCCCATACCTGTGGCTTGTCTTGAGCCAGCCTGCCTCCAGCCTTACCTGTGGCCAGTCCTGGGTCAGCCTACCTCCAGCACTTTCCTGTGGCCTGTCTTGAGCCAACCTACCTCCAGCCTTACCTGGGGCCTGTCCTGAGCCTGCCTGCCTCCGGCCCTGACTTGTTGTCGGCACTGGGTCTGCCCATCTTCAGACTTACCCGGGACTTGCCCAGTACCAGCTAGCCTCCAGCTGTTCTCTCTCTTCCTGTTTTGCCTACCTCCGAACCTAATCCTGCATACCTCTGGAACTATCAGCACCAACCGGACTTTTCTATCAACTGTAATACCTCACTGTTACATTGGTTCCGGAAGATTCATGATATCTACAATCGGCTCTACCTGAACTACAGTGTCACCAACCTGAGCCATCAATCCTCGAGTCACGCTCATCTGGCGAGTACTTATCGTGACATTGGGGGTCGGTCCAACCTTCACCCAGTTCCTCTTTTGGGTGGTGGAGGGGCTGATTCCTCGTGCCGCTAATTCATCAGTTCCTGGACTCCAGACTGGCGACCTCAGCAAGACCAACCACCAAGATTACAGGTACGCGGTCCTCTCGGGCCGATCAGCTTAACAGCGTCCTGGTGTCTTAAAGGTGTTGAACAGCTGGGTCATTTGTGGAACTAGAAGTGATGAGTATGTTTTATAGAAGACATCTTGCCCTGGGGCCTTGTTCATGGGCAATTTTGCAATGGTTCTCCTCACCACCTCTTCCATGATCTACTGGCCTAATATCGCTTCTGTGCCTGGTACTGTTCTGGGCAGCTGTATTTTTTCCGATGTTGGCTCGGGGGGGGGGCGGGGTTTCTGATGTTTGGGATGTTTTGGGATGTATATAGTAATTCATAATATCTAGCCAGGCATTCCTGTATTTCCTCCATGCGAGAGTGGCGGTCCCCCTTTTCATACTTTACGGCTATACTTGTCTTCTTACCTCCTGCCCCCCTCAATAGTCGCGCCAGCAACGCATCCGCCTTGTTAGCTTTTGCATAATATTTTTGCCTGACAAATAACAGTGCCCCCTCTGCATTCTTTGTTCTGAGGACTCGTAGATGCCCTACTGCTCGCCTTTAGGCCCTGCTTGAGCACCATTATCCAGGCTTCCTCCACCTCCTTCTCCAGTTGGGTTCTTTAGAACCTTCATATGTTTCTCCCTTTGCACCCTTGCCACTATGAATTCCCCCCTCAAGGTTGCTTTAAATGGATCCCACTGGATGCTTTCTCCCGTAGCTGACCTCTTATTGAGCTCGAAAAAGGTTTTAATTTTGTCTCCTAGGTCCCCTCGTATCACCGGATCTCTCAGCAGGTCCCCCGGGATCTTCCATTTCCATATCCCCGTGTACCTCCCTGCAGGGTAATTTTCATTGACACTATCTTATGATCTGCTATTCCCAGCGTGCCTATCTCCACATCCTCCACCCTCCCCATTAGGTTAGCCGATACCCATATGTAGTCAATTCTTGATTGCGTACCTTGGACCCACGATAAGAATGTATATCCCTCTTCCTCTCCCCTCACTCGCCTCCACATGTCCCTCAACCCCATGTCCTCAAATCTATCCTGCAGTATGGCCGACGCTACCGCTCCTCCTCCCTGTCCTCCCTTCCCTGATCTATCCCGGTCCCTATGCCATGCCATGTTGTGGTCTCCCATCAGAATGATCTGGCCTTTCATCCAGTTCCCCCAAAAATCCCCTCATGAATAGCTCCTGTCCCGTGTTGGGGGCGTATACTGACGCTATGGTGTAAAAACGCTCCCTTATATTCTCCTCTTATTATTACGTATCTCCCACCCTTATCCCTGTTGGTCACTGAGACCCTGAAATCCAAGCTGGATCTAATGGCCTCTGCTACTCCTCCAGTTTTAGTCGGACCAGATGCAAAATAGATCTGGCAGAAGCTTCATACGCTCCTGGTCCTTTTTCAGGAGGTGTTTCATGTATGGCCAGGACATCCGCCCTAGTATATCTCTCCAACTTCTTCCTTTTTGAGAGGGGTGTTGAGTCCCCTCACATTATGGGTTAGCCACTTGAACTTGCGGTTATATGGGTCTCGCTCATGGTTGCCTTTCTCCTGTCTCTCTCCCATGGTCCACACCTGCTTCTCCTCCCCTCTTTGATGTCCCTATACCCTTCAGTTTTCTGAGTCAAACCCTTTTGTTTCTTACCTGTTTTGTCCCTTTGGTCCCCCCTCCGATTACCTCCTGCCTAGTTCTCCATCCTCCCTCTTCTTTCCCCCCCTCGCCCCTTCCCATCCCAGACCCCAACTTTGGGATGTGCTCCTCTCCTCCATTCCCCATCCTCCATCCCTTCTCCCCCCCCCCCACCCGCCTCCCGTGCTTAGCCGCCCTTTGTGACTCCAACATGTTTGTGCTCTCTATGCCCCTGCACCTTTAATCATCCATGTGTGTCCACCACCCCCTCTTTACTGCTGCTGCTTGTGGGCTTTTTGTCGCCTCACTATCCCTCACTCCCCCTCCTCCTTTAGCCTCCTCTCCCCATTTAGGTCGTGGGACCTGCAGTGTCGCTCTCCTTCTTTGCCTTTCCCCCGCCATGGTCCACTCCCATGGTCTGTGTCTCGATCTGTCCTCTGGTGAAGGGGCCTCCCTCTCCTTGCTGCTCATGACCCAGTTCCAGGTGCATTATGTCCGCTCCCTCCTGTGGGGAGACTACTCTCGTTTGTACCCCTTCCCACTCGAACGCCAGTCCAGAGGGGAATAGCCACTTGCACCTAATCCCTCATTTTTTCAAACCCCTGACTACTGGGCCCATTTGGCAACGCTTGATTAGCGTGCTGTTCGCTAGATCCTGGTATAGGGTGATCTGTATAGCACTGGCTCCTGTTGTCTCGCAGGACCGCTTGCTTTTGGCCATACCTTGCAAATGCCGCCAGGACATCCCGGGGCCTGGCATTGGGACCCTTATTTTGTCGGCCCACTCTGGATCCAGTCAAGATCTATTGTCTCTGTTTCTGCTTCTCCCAGGAGATCTGCGAAGATCCTATGGGTCACCTCTTTTAATGCACTGTTGTGCACCGATTACGGCAATTGTTTTACTTTTATGTTTGTTCTTCGAGATTTATTTTCCTTATCTTCCATTTGCATCTCCAAGTTCTGAGTTGTAACGTTTAAGCGTTCTATAGCCTCACTGTTTGCCATGGTCTTTGTCCACCTTCTGCATGCCTCTTTCAAGTAGCTCCGTTCTCTCCCCTAATTGGCCCACTTCCTGCCTCATTCCCACTAGGGCTGAGTTAAGGTTGGTGCACATTAGTTGAAATTGATCTTGAAAAGTCTTGGCCAGGGTCGCCTGTAGGGCCAGCATTTCTCCATGAAAGTCGTGCCTTGACATAGGTGCTGAAAGGTCTGCTTCTGTGGGCTCCTTGCATTCCGTTGGGAGGTCCATATTGCTCTTATTTGTGTCCCTTGCTTCTAGTAGTGGCCACAAGGTAGGGATGTCCCCCATGGCTGGCACTGCTTTCGTAGCTCTGCCTTTAATTTTAGAAGTCAGTTGGGTCCCTGGGCCCTGCCCGATTGTATTGTGCTTTGAGCCAGGAGCCTTTTTCTTTGCTTATGTTGATTCCCCTTCTTGGGAGCCACAAGGCCTCTGTGCCCTTGCTTTCTGCCCTTCACACTATCTTGCCGTGCTGGGATAGGTCTTTTCCACCCAGTTTTGGTACTGGGAGTTTCCGGGGTGGGGGGGGGCTTTCACTCTTCTTCCCCTTGCCCTAGATTTGTCCCTGGGCTTGCTGCGGTTGTTAGCCCGGGCGGTCCCGCCATGGGCTTGGGGTCTGCTTTCTTCTGTCTGGCTTTTAGGGTCTTCTCTGAGTCCTGGGGCTGGTCCTAGATTCCCTTGCTCTCGTCTCATCCCTACTGCACTGCGCAACGTTGACTGGGGGCCGGTGCCTTTGTTTTAGTTTCAGCGCATTTTTTTGGTTCTCTAGGCTATGCAGTGTTCCACCTGTGCCGTGTCCGGGACAAAGAATGAAATTGCCCAACTCTCCGCTTCCTTCACGGGTGGGGTTGTCTGGCTGGGAGGTTGCTTAACTCTTCCTCCACTTCGCTTCGGTCCTGCTTCTCTGTCTGTGGCGTGTATTGTGGCTAAGGCAGCGTGCTTCTCTCCTAGCGATGTGGACCTCTTCCTATGCTCGGGACATCTTCTCTGCTTCGTAGCCGCAACCTCGTTGCCTTGCCTCACTCTGCGTTACCTTGCCTGACACCATAACTGCCTCCCGACTTCTCCTGCCTCCTTGTTTCTCTCCTATGGTCCCCCTTTACTTTTTCCCCCATTCTGCCTGATTTGCCTGGACCTGGGGGTGGTGGGACCTCCTTATGCATGTTTTGGGCTCAAGAGCCGCTGTCGACATGTCTATCTAGTGTTGACGGCCATCTTGGTATTCTACCAGCTCTTTATTATAATGGTGGAGTCTCTTTACCCTGTGTTGCGGGCCCAGAATATGTTTTGTTTGGAACTGTAACGAGATACCTTCATAGTTCAAGGTGGCCCCCCTAACTGATGCCAGTTGTTTCAAACCCTCCACAACACCAGGCAACTCCCCTGTATGAATTCGGAGCCTATTGCAACCTTGAGTAACCTGTACATTCTCTACTTCCATTTTTACATCAGAGATTACATTCTGGTTCCATTTAAGCTTCAACAGATGGTGGTCACTAATCCCCAATGAAGAACGACTAATTTGGAGACCCATTTATTTATATTACGGGATATGAAGTAGAAGTCTAGGCAAGAGTGTTGATTACCTGTAGACCACGTTCTCTTAGCCGGTATAGCTCCTAGTTCAACATGAAGATGTCGCACTCTTTCAGTTCGTTTGTCTACAGCAAGGCCTTTTTCTCCAGACTCTTTGATGGTAATATCCTACCCTTACCATCAAAACACCTTAGATTGAGATCACCACAGATTATTAGATGGGGATTAGGATCTTTCATATAAACCTTGTCTATCAATGACAGGACAGGATCATATTGACAAAAGAAGCATATTTCATAAACACTGGGTTCCAATGTGGATTAAATACCACCAAAGACGCATTTGGGATATCTTCGCTCGTTCCCAGATCATAGTAACCGTTTGGACCTACGGATTAGGGTTGAGGGCTTTGAATATTTTTATGCCTCTACACAGCTTTACCATGAAGAGTAGACCCGAAGATGGACTTCCCAAAGTGTTTTTTTTTTTTTTTTGTCTGCTTACTAACTGACCTCGAAACCATCACAGATGGGAGGAATACAGAGCCAAGTCTCCTGCAGACATAAAATATTTTTTGAGAACCGCCCCTTCCGTGAGAAAAAGATGTTCATGGCCCTGTTTGTTCCATGAGCCCAACAGGAGGGGTTTCAAGTCCTCTTTCTTTAAATGTTAATCCTCATTATGTTGGGCTAGAGCCCGAGCCAGCCATGACCAATTATGGCCACTCTTCTCTTGCAGTTTCTGGACATGATCGATCTTTATCATCATTTTGCCTTGTGTAGAACAATCCGGAGTGATTTTTATTGATGGAAACTCTATATTCCTTGAGGGAGGTAATGGATCTTTACATCTGGCTCTCGGGATAGACAGAGGCGCCTCGGGTGACTTCAATCCCACTCTCCATTTTGGATTTTCCGAGTGAATGGGCCCAGGGGTTTCTTCTCCTGGTATCCCAAGAAAACGTATTTTTCAAAATCTTTAAATCATATTTTGGGGCACAATGTAGAAGTCTCAGTACATTTTACCAATTTACGATTTGACCATTCTTGGTAGGGATTAACTTTTCTATTGTAACTACCAAGGTAGGTGCTTCATCTGGACCCCTACGTTTCGTAGCTTTTTCTTTCAGAGTCTTTTCTTGACCTGGTGGGGTTTTATTGCCCCAGTCCAGCATTCTTTTCAGATTTTGTATGTACCATCGTCCTTTTTGTTTTTTTCCTCCCAAGTGCAAACGTCTAGGACATCCAATTCATAGTTAACTCGATTTTTAGTACAGATATTATGGACCAATTCCCCTTCAAATTGATCTCTGGAACCGATGTTGGGAGTAAGGACGTTTTCTCTGGAGGGTGGTTGATTCTGCTGTTCCTCCCAGTAGGTTGTCTCATCAGGTGCCTCCTCTTCATTACTTATCTCATCTGAGTAGGTTGACAGATCCAGACAGCCAAGCATCTCCTCATCCATTACTACATCGTCTTTATCCATATCAATGGTTAAATCAGATCTCAACTCCTCTCTTTGAACGATCAGAGGGGGTTTTGCCTTCATCGGTCTTTTCTGCTTTTGTTTTCCCGCTGGTGGAGTTGTCAGCTTATGCATGAACGCTCTTGAGCCATTCGTTATCGGTTTATTTGTATTTTGCTGATTTTTAGCCTTTTTCTGTAATGTATCATTCCCGTTTTATATAAGGCTCTTTCGTCTTTGATTTCTCAAAGATCACAAAGGGCTTGGAGCAGGCAGCCTTTGGATAGTTAATTCACGGTCCCATCTTTCACCAATGTTTTGTCTACTTCATTTTGTGTGTTGTTTTCGGAAAACTCTATGACCTGAGTATTTGAGGCGCAATCATCAATCATTTTGCATAGGGAGCTGGTGTAACTGTATGAGTCAGAATGTATTTATTTATTGTGTTTATGTATAAAACTTTACACAAAATATCGGTAATATAGAAAGAAATTCAAAAGATATCATAAAATCCCATAAAATTATCTACAAGTGTTAGGGAGAATTCTCTGTAAAGGCTAATTTCCCAAACCTAGTGAGTCCCCCAGCAGCTTTGCTGGATTTTTTGGGGTTTATTTTTTCGCCTGCTAAGAGGGAGACTCTTTTTCTCCCACTCTTAGACATGATTTGAGGTGTTCCTTTGACTTTGAATGTGTTTTATGGGCTATGGGGTCCTTTACCCCATAGGGCTTCATGTGTCTTTGGTATGTGGGTTACACATCACCCTCTGTGCCGTAACCCAGGGGTGTCGTAGCGACCCCCAAACATAGACTCCATACCCTGGGACTGACTACTGTCTCCCAGCGCATGTAAAGTCACCATTGGCTTTACTAGTCCCAAATTATGAACAGAACCCAGTACAAACCATCATATTGTGGACGTACTGGTCGGGGCAATTCGATTGCCTCGGGACTGTTGTTCGAGGGGGGCATGTCTCCGTACCCCCCGATCGAGTTTTGGTTGGTGATAGTGGATACTACTTTTTATATTCGACCACAAATATTTTCCTATGGGATTTTCCCATTCTTCGAGGCTACCACTTTTTAATATAGCCTCTAACATACCGCCGGTTTATTAAATTAATATTAAATCATCAGTTGGTAAATTTTGCCGAAACTCGGTTCCAAAATGGCGTTTGTGTTCGCTTCTGTGACTCCAACCCAAGTTGAGCACTTTGTTCCACTTTTTGGCGGGCTTCTCCACAGAAGCCTCCAAAAGTGGTGCCACTCTGTCTGGGTACCACAGGGGGTGTGGGAGGGGATTTAGGCACCCTGGACTGAGTTGCCTTGGCAACTCAAGTCGCACTCTTGTGTGATTGGCCCAAGTGGTGAGCCGCCCGGCTCACCACTTAGCATGTTTGATTGACAGCTAGGCTGAATGAATGGGGGTTTGCTGCATAAAACCAGGGCTTTGGGGACTGGAACTTCAGAAGTCGCCACAGGACCTAAAGAATCGGAAGAGGGAGAAGCTGAGCCGACCTGCAACGACGACTCCACCGGTGGAGCCCTGCTGAACCGTCTCACCACTTTTCCCGACGACAGAGGAGATCTCCAGTCCGGAGAGTCTTCTTCCTTTGACTGGTGGGGATAACCAGTTTGCCCATCTGTTCGCCTTCCCGGATCATCTCGTGGCCGCCTTGCCTGTGCCAAGCACCCCGGCAACCGGAATACCACGGTTTTTCCACCACCGCAAATAAAAGGGTCTTACCTTTTAACCGGAGAACTCCGCGGCTGGTTTCTTCCCTGGCAGTGCAACAACCTTCAGCTTTCCTCCATGTCGAGACCATCTCTTCCTCTGGACGACGCCGTGACTTGTACCTGCTGCCAGGAACAACTGCCCCAGCTGGAGGATCCTCTCCACTTTGAAGGTACTGTGTCCGCCTGGCCTCCCTCGCAACGGTCTGTGTGGGGCGACTCTTAAAGCTTCCACTTACCACTTTGGTTGGCCCTAGGCTGGCTAACTGAACTTTTCTGAGCTGACTTAATTCTTTTCTGAACTCCCTGCAAGACTTTTCAAGACTGTGTGATCTTGGGCGCATTAGTGTTCTGTTCTCTCAAAGATGGAGCCTGGCCTCTGAACTTTTTGCTCACAAGTAGACTTGATTCTCCTGCCTTGCTGGGTGCTTCTAAACTATTGTGTTGTGTGCTCTTCCTAATTCCTGGTTCCCCCCCTTTTTCTTAACTTATTGGAGTGCCATCTTTAGTTAAGCGCTCACCTCTGTCTGGAAATAAGTGGTGTTAACTAAGACTTGTCTAATAAGGAATAAGGGATGTACATCTAGTAATAGTGACTGTGTGTTGAATTTACTTACCTCTTCTTCTTTTTTTGTGCTAGTGTAAATTATAAGTGTGTCTTTAAATAAATAATTATATACTTTTACACCAAAGCTCTGGTCAGTGTTTGCTTGTACTACTGTGTCTCTGTACCTATTGTGTATACTCTGCATACTGCCTAACTCATCTTGAGAGAAGTCTAACTGCTCAGCCACAGCTACCAGGTAAATCTGGGTGGTACAGACTGCTACCAATTGGGTTTACTGCCAACCACCTGTAGTCCTAAATCTTTTTCAGTGGTCCCTAAGGGAATTGCACAGTTGTCTGCCTAACAACCAGTCGTACATAAAATCACAGTAAATCACACAAACTATCCTAACAGGCATTTAACATTACTTATTTAATTGGTGCTTTACTGTTTGTTGCCCTTCTCAGTCACATAGATCTTTACTTCCAGAATCACTAATGTACTGCTTTCACTTTTATATCGTCGCATCAGTTCAATTCAACCTCATGGCTTAATGCATGTTGCAACACTCGTACTCAACTTTCGTACCGAGTACATCATACAAACTCAGATGCATTACGCGGTCACTGTCGGCTCCACCTGCAATTCGTTGTGTAATTGCTTGGGTGCAATCAACCACAGTCTGTATAAATCAGTCTGCAGTCTTTTTATTTTGCGTATTGTAGCATCTTCTCCAAAAATCGTCTGTGGTAATGGTACGAAGCTCAGACACGTACTCCCCCAGGTACTTTGTATAGTGAAGGCCCATTGCCAGACACTCAGTTAGCACATGTTTTTGTGTTTCTATGGCTAAATGATATTTACAGAGTCGGCAGGTGCGTAGATCCCTAGGAATATTCATAGATCTACCCAGTATCGCCAGAACTATTATGAGGCAGAATTACAGAGGGGACGTTTATAGACTTAGTCCTCTTTTCTACTGTGACATCTTTCTGTGCTTGATCCTCTCTGATCCCAAGAGCCATGTCCAGAGTTCTAGCCGGCAATTGCCCTGGCATCCGGGGAACATTCCAGAAAGGGGTAGTTATTGGCTGTTCTATGGTCGCCTGGGTATTTTCGTGAGCCTCTGGCCCAGTTCAGGGCCTCCAAGATTGCAGTCATCGGCATATTTTTCTCATTGGCCTTCCCTCTTGCCAGATCAAACAGCCTTTCCTGCCATTGAGATGATATTTTGGCTTCTTTTTCCTACCGGCCTCTGACTGCTTCCGTAAAGGACTCTAGGTATATCCACTTCGTATGAGCCATTGCCTTGTTCATGGAATCCTATAGTTTGATGAAAGGGTTTAGCGCCACTGTCAAGTTTGACATTATAATAGTCTGTATATTTTCCAACGAAGAAACCCTCTGTTGATAGGCTCTAGGAGTCCTATATTGATTGTGTGCTGGCCCACGTGAGGGTTCTCAACCCGAGGAGGACAAAGAAATAGATCTCTGTGGGCTTATCTCTCTATCCTCCAGGTTCTCTATGGCAGTGGGCCAGTCGTGTGTCTCCAGAGCTGGTTCAGCATCTTTTTGAGTTTTTTTAACTGGGTAAAATGTGGTTCTACTCGTATAGAGAGCGACTTGTCTTTGAACCATGTCATTTTCATCCTACTTTCAATTAGGCTTTCATCATCCCGATTTGTATTCCTTGATATAGGTATTAGGGGAGACTTATTATAGGCATCACTAAGCCTTCTCTGGCCTTCCATTGTGTTTTTTTATATCTGCAATGTCTTGTGAGATTCTGCGGCTATGACAGAATGTTGGATCTCAAGGCTATTGGAAATTTGTTTTTAAATAAAAGCCAACTCCTTGAGCTTCACTGTCTTCATGAAGCTTTGTCTGCCCTTAATCGTGGGAGTCTGGGCGTGTAAATGCGTCCTCCAAAAAGGCATAGTCCTCATCGTATGCAGATATAACTTGCCATACTGACGCCACTTGCACTTTCGGCGCTCTATTCATGTCATTAAAGCCCTCCTCCAAGCCCCCCCTGGTTCTTGAATTCCTTTCTCTGGTAAGTGTTTCATAAAGATTGCAGGAACATTTTTGTCTTTTCCATAGATGTTTCTTTCCTGAGCATCATGCTGTGACGAATCCTTGTGTCTCCATTTAAGTCCCCATTTAGGTCCTGTTTTTTTTTTTTTTTTTTTTTTTTTTCTGGTTCAAATTCTCTCCACCCTCCACCCACTGGTGTTTCTAGTATAGGATGGTTGTATGTGTCCTTGGTACGAGTTATCTCAGGTACCCCAAAGGATTCTTGAAACATTGCATGATTGTTATTATCCTCCCTCGAGACACCGGGGGGAGTACATGAGGTGGAGTACAGGGCTATGAGATGGATGACGCTTCCTCGCGATTTCTGCTCTGCGCTACGAGTGCATGGTCGCTTTGGTGACATAATGCACCATTTTACTGTTTCACTCCTCCCTCCTCCAAAATATCAAGTGGCAAATAGCGTATGACAATAAGGCACACCAATTCGCAGTAGATTGGAAATGTTGGTATTGTAATTCACTCATCTGCATATAAGGATATAAGGGAGGAGTGTCCCCAGCTAGTCCCAACAGTTCAACTGGAAAGGGAGCCACCAGTGTTCAAATTCTAAAAATAAAGGGAATCGGGGAGTCAGCCACTACTGAGTAATTCGGAGGGGGCTAAGGTGTTTGTTTCTCTCCCTATGGGAGTCTGTAGGGGTGTTCTAGGCTACGTCAGGCTCCGTCAGAACGGGCTTACTTGCACTCCCCGAGCACCAAGCCCCAGCTGTAGGACACTCTCTGCTCATGGCCAGGTTCACTAGGGCTGCCGGTGGTGGGAAGTCAGACCGGATCACACACCCAAAATGCAGTCAGACGCCAACTCCAAAGGGGCTCTGCAACACAACTGGGCTCACAGCTTTCCTTGCTGCTCACCGTTGCCTTCGAACTGCTGCCTCAGAAAACTTAGAGGAAAGCCTCTCTCAGCGTATCCTCAGCATATGCCCAGAATGTCAAGCCACACTGCACCGCAGTAGTCTCAATACATTCAAGCAGCTGCTTCCGACACAAACGGCTTCCAGCAACAGCATGCCACACTCAGCTGTGGCCGCTGTTTAAATTTCCTGGCATTCAGGTATGCAGGTTGAGCAACTAGAGCGCAGCCTGCCGTCGTGGTCTTTTCTGCTCTGCATTACTTGGCTTCTCTTCCTCGTCCCAGTATCCTTGTAGTTATAGGAAGGGTAGTCCATTCCTGATGTTTTACATGTTTCTGGGTAAGTGTTCTTTAAGGGCAAGTCAGCTCTGAGTGACTTGCAGGTAGAGTCTGAAAAGTATTTTTATTAGACTTCCATACAGGTTTTGAGAAAAGATTTCCCATGTCCTTCCTAAATGGATGAGGTGTAACAATATACCATTAAGGCATTGTGTATGGGTATGGGTGGGGTATTATCGAGAGAGGAATGTTAATCCCATGCCTTGCCTGATAGTGCCCTGCTACTCCCTCGGAGGCCCCCCTCACTACACCCCCCTCCCATTTGATCCTCTCATATAGCCCTACACAGGGTCAGCATCAGGTAGCGGCTGCTGTCCCAAAGCCACATGGGGAGAAGATGCAGCTGAGAAAGAAGTGAAGGCACCATCAGATTCAACACATTCCCTTTTGAGATTAGTCTATTGAAGGAAAACTATAACTGGGGGCGGAGGGTGGAGTTTCTCTTCACTGGGTTAATGCCCTTCCCATGCCAATTTACATTAGATAATTGTTCCGTCGTTTAATCCCCCGAATCCACATATTGGCGACCAGACCAAAAAAAATCCATAAAAAAGGCGTCCAACCAACCCAACATTTTTATAATGCATACTAATAACCAGACCAATATCTAAATGAGAACCAAATTGAGAAGAAATGCCTAGTAACCTTGTCGAAGAAAGCAGCCAATTTTAGAACTGGAATGAACAGGGCTGCTGATGGCAGCTGTGACGATCCTCCAGATGCCGTCACTTGTCCCCAGAGGAGAGAACCTTTCCATGAGGCTAGGACCTCATGGGAACTCTGGGACACAACCCTTGTTTTTCTTTACAATTTAAGTTTATTAAGTCATCTACAGCCACATTATCAACTTGACAATTCTGGTGCTTACACTGTCCATTATTTCAATAAGAATTCCAACTTCCAATACCCGATGACCCAGAACTCCCGCTTACTGATAGCATTGTACTGTGCTGCAAAAGACTGTTTTCTACTAAGCGTATCATATTGACCATCTCAGACTATTCCTCACTCGTTTATCCAGCAATGGTTTCAAATAATGAAAAAATAAAAATAGAAATAATAAGGCATAGCACATAGCAATATCATACAATCAAAACAATACGATATGTGTGGGTATTCCATACTCTTAATTGCCCTTCATTAGAGATTAGTATGTCATGCTTTTGGACCTTACTGCTGACATAAGACAGACTAATCGAGTCACTCCCTACACTAGTGCAAAGGAGGCCATCTCATGGGGTTTGTGGTGGATACCCGGGTTGTCCAGTGCATTCACAAATGTGATTAGTAGTGCCCAATATACTAGAATCTTCGTCATTGTTCCCCGCATTGCTGCCTCAATTTTGGAAATTGCTGCCAAATACCAGACCTTGACCCAGCATTCCTTAATGCCCAGTACATTTTGTGATTTCCAATGTTGCACTATTATTAAACGTGCTGCCACTAGGAAGAAGGTAACCAATCTGGAGCTCCTAGGTGTGAGCTTGTAATGCCCTTCCATATCTTCGTTCCCTAACAGTAAAACCAATGGGTCCATTCCCAGCTTAAAGCCACAAATATCTTTAATCTGCCCAATTACCTCTCTCCAGATTATTTGCACTTAGGGGCATTCCCACCACATGTGGAAGAAGGAACCAATAGATGCGTTGCATCGCCAACAATTGGGTTGAGTGGTGTCAGGGTGATTTTGTTATGCGTTCGGGAGTGATATACCATCAAGATGAACTGCTTGCAATGTAGTATTAATTAGCCCTTGTCCATATGTTGAACCATGTAAGGTCATCCAAAGGTCTACCTATTTCCATCTCCCATCTGGCCATGTACGTGTGTGGGGGTTTAAATCAAATTTTATTGAGCACCTTATATAAAGTCGCTAACTTGGCTTTGGAGGGTCTCCACAAAACAAGTCCTTTAAATATGGTTGGGACACAACCCTTTTAACTCACAACCACACAGCGTAATAAACCCGAAACCGTCTCTAGGATACAGTCCGAAACCATGTGTTATTGTAAACTATCTCACTGCAATAAGTACAGGGACTAAGAAGAACCCGGGCACATTACAATCAAGTAGGAAGAGTGCTCGGCTAGCTGTTGTCACTCAAAGTGACATTAAGCTGGGGCAGTCCCCCCCACCCCTAAATAAACCAAACCGTAAAGGATTTTGTTCTGAATCCGGCAAGCGAGGACGCAGACGAGAAGCATGCAAGGTTAAAACTGGGCTTCGGGAGACTGCAGCGAGCCAGCTCTCCAGTGTAGCAGGGACAAGCACTGCAACGCCCAGACTGCATCTTGAGTCGGCTGGGAGCCAGCGTGCTTGAAGTATAGAAACTGAATGATGGTGGCGTGACCTGTCATGGGTAGACCGTATGGTCCAAGAACTGCGTCGAAACCGCCTTCTCTGGCCTACCGTGGAGGTGTAGGTGAATGCATGGGGAGCACGAGAAACTGTGGTGGTGGTGTGACCTGTAACGGGTGGGCGTTCGGTCCGGAACTTGCACTGATACCGCTAGCAGTACCAGGCCGCAAAGACAAGCGCATCTAAGAGAAGTAGAATGCGGAAGAACAATCCTGCGATCCCTGGCAAAACCAGTGAAGCATTCCCCATGATAAGGTAACAGGAATATGAGTATGTCCTGGAGGGGGCCAGGAAAGTTTGGGACTGTGAGTCGAGAAGCAGAAGTAAAAGAAGAGAAAGTATTGAAGCCCGTTGTGAGGCAATTCCCTGGCCAGTTCCACAAGAGTGTGGTACCGGAGGGTCAAGAAGGACTCTGGGAGCCTCTACATCATCCCAGTGGGGTCAAGTTAAAGAAACAGAGCCGAAGAAGCCCTTGGAGGGAATTACAAGATTTGTTAAAGAAGTTGAAGATCCAATAGACTTGAAGAGGTTTAAAAAGAAATGGGGATCTGGCTAGGAGAAGCAAGTCATTTTCCTAGCACGATATGGACATCGTGGGACTTTGTTTCTTTTGGAAATTGGGAACTTTTCCTTTGTTTGTGAACCATGGAACATTTCCTGAGGTTGAGAACGCTGCACCTAAAGAGTAAAGAGACTCATACCCAGGCGATGGGAGTAATTCTCCTGTTTCACAAATGACTCTTTTCTTGGAGTAGGATTTGTGTTTAAGTGGTAGGGATAGAGTAGGAGTTTGGACTAGGATGGTGCACCTTTGATTTGGACTACATAGACTTCCTGACTGGCTGAGTTTTAGTTTTGTTTGAGGTAGGGAAACATCTACTAGTTAGGTTTGTTTTATGATTTAAAATAGGTTTATAGCAACCACTATGCCACCGTTTGGTCAGACTCCTCATTCCATCCTGCCAGACAGCCTTCCAAAAGATAAAATGCAGTCAGTTCACATTTAACAGAGATAACCTCTCTATATTTATGTATCTATAGACTGTTCCTACTTGATTCGTCAGTACTTACTTTAACATAATAAAACCTAAGGATTCCTATATATATATTTACAGCAATATCCATACACCTAAATAATATACAAATGGTTACCATGCCGTGTTTAGGATTTATCATCACCTCACACACTTCATATCCCTCTGGCGTCCTCACACAACATTTATAAAAATGAAAGCAGGCACGAGGAGGTGTCATTCCAGTCTTATATTACATGGACGCTAGTTAGCAGAACCCCTCACCCAAAAAGAGTAATAGAAACACACACTTATTAAATAGGCACAAGGTAGATCGGTGAACCCGAAGTACACATTTTTAAAACTATTGGGAAAAAGTGTTCCATAATACAGCGAAACAGGTAGTCATTTTCTCTGCCTCTCAACACATTGTACTGTGTTTTAGTCCAAACCTTAATCGGTCCGTATCCAGTGTCAAATATACTATAAATCCTTACGAGTTTGAGTATAATTGAACTATTGTAAACCTCAGATCACATGGGGTTCAGTTGCCCACATAAATGTTGCTTTGATGTTCCCCACTACTATCCCTAAAAAAAAAAGAAAAAAAAAAACTTGTTAGAACTAAGTCCCAGAAACCATGATGGAGAAACCCTTCACAGAAACAGCGATATGTGTGTAGGACAACAACAAACCAAATCCCCTCCGAGGCTCTGAGCCGAGCTACATCTCATCCACAGCCCTGGAGCTCACTACTATCCAGGCTGCCTTGAAGTGGAGGCGTTATGATTTGGAAAATGTCCTGTACCTCGCAATGGAAGTTTATATATTTCTTATTGATGTGAGGAAGGCATGGGTATCAACAGTAGACACAGTTTTGAAAACGTTTATTTTGTAGTTTACTGGGGTTAGTGAAATTCCTAACTGACCGTAACTCTAAAATGGGAGTGATCTCGACTATAAAATAAACAACAAACAAGTCCAAGTCAGTGTGGTCAAAATAAAAAGACCTATACTAAGAAAACCGAACTTTGCCTTCCTTCTCAAATGACAAATGTGTAAAGGGAATACTAAAAGTAAAAATAGGGTCTTAAAAGAAATTTCAGTATGGCTTAGGCAACAACTCTCTTCCTCACCTTCAGAAGCACAGCGTCTCGAGAGTTTCTTAAAAAGGGATAGGTGGATGGCTCAGTTCTATCAGTTCTATCAGTCTTGCACACTCTGGCTTGCTGGTACTATTCAACAGTTGAGGCTTGGCCTTCAAGCTTTGACAATCTACACTTGTGTTCAGGTGCATTATAAATGCCACATCTTATAATGTATCATATTCAATTCTTTAGGCGTCGTCCACCTTACCACAAATATACAGCTCTGCTTTTGTCTTTTCACTTCTTCTCAGTTCAGCACAGGCTTCCCACTGCCAGGCTCAAGTCTGCCTTGCTCTTTGTGGGTGTCCCCTTCCCCACGTTCTATCCTTCTCTTTTGTTGTCGAAGACTTTCGAAACTGCAAGGATATTATGTAGACCTCTGAATGACCACTTAGACCTCCTCTTTAACAATTTGACCATCAACAATACCAATGCTCCTTGGTACCTGTAGTTTTACTTTTGCCCTCTTGGCGGTGTTCATATAGATGGATTTTCACTCAATCAACTCTTGTTTGGCATTGCGGATACTTTCTTGCCTTTGTTTCCCACTATCCATTTATTCAGAACATTTCACTGAGCCTTTTCAATGTGCTATTCCGCTTCAGAGGACCACTCTGTTACTTTGTATGCTTTTCTCAACATTCAATCATCCAAAAGGATGGAATTCTCACCTGGCTTTCTCTCGTTCCCCGCAGCAGCCGATCAGCCCCTTGGCCATCCAACTTCCATAGCCTGGCTCGCATCAGCCCTGAAAGAGCTGTTAATTCTTGCATCCAGCCTTGCTCAGAGTGTGCCTCTGTGCGCTACCTTTTATCCTAACAGGGAGTGTTAACAAGTGGCAGGTGTACGTAATTTGTATTATGGGCCTGACTGCCTGATCTCATTAGAGGGACAGAGCCATTTCAAGTCAGTAAAGGTGATCCTCCAGTCCTCATTCCTCATCTTCCTCTGCGCAGTACTGTTGTCAATTTGAGTTGGGTAGGAATTATGGGAGTTTTAGTTTCCCATAAAATAAGCATGGCTAGGGGTTAGATGGGGTAAGGAAAAAGGGGGATACCATGTCTCACCAACAGGTGCTTCACCCCCACTTCCCAAGGACCCACTACCCAGGTGATCCTCCCTCGCTTGTCCACCCCCAGGGTAAGGATTCAAAAGCGATGACCTTTCCCTGGCCACATGGGTACGGGATCCCCGGGGACTAGGCTGTAAAAAACCCTCTGGTTTTTCACATTGACTAGTTGTAGCAGTTTGTTATGTGCTACTCTTGCGCATCATTGGTGATGTTTTACGGCCTAACAAAATAGGTAAATAAACTAAGGGATTCAGAAAATCCTGCAAGCTTTTTCTCTGGCTCGCCTAGTAGTAGTGTTGGCTGAGCAGTCAGGTTCAACTCATTGGAGGGGAGTCACATGTTTCAAATTAAGGCTAACATGTAGAGGGAATGTCCACACAAAAATGTTATGAAAAATAATACTTTACTTGCTGAACCTTGCACATTTTTTATTTATCTCCATGAAACGTAAATAGTTCAGTTCTGGGTGTTTTCAGTGATCAAAGGTTATTGAGGTCAGTGTCCAAAGTCAAACGCATTCTGCAGGAGCAACTTTGGCTTTCCCTGCGCCAGGGGCAATATATTCATGTAACAAGCAGTTCATTTCCCATAGACATTAATGTGAGAGATGGACCAGCTTCTGATTGGTGAGCGGGATACTTGTCTTGATGCTGGGGTAGCCACAATTTTAAGTATAGATCCAATGTTAGACGGGGCCGAAGTTCTGAATGGTTGCTTTCACTTTAAATTCTGCATAGGTCCTGACCACTCTCCTGAACTTGGTTAAGGTCCTCAGTAGTCCTCCTTGTCTACTGTTGGTTATATGTGGTTCTTTTTAAAATTAGGGTATTTATTGAGCGCAGATTTAGCTTTGAGAAGCAATGGATTGCTTTACAATCATAAGGGGAAAAACACAGTTAGGGAGCACAGAAACAAGGGAATGGGGATCTAACTGGTGAGGGATGTCAATTGTCAGCAATGGATCTTCATCGAACCAGATGAGGAAAGAGTGGGGATCAGATCACCCAGTCCCGGGTATGCTGGAGACTGGATGGTGTGTTGCTGTAGGTGTTAGGTAGGTTGAAGAGGAGGGTCTTAAGCTCCTTCCTGAACTGTAGAAGTGAGCGGGTGAGTCAGTGTCATGGCCACAGGCCCCAGAACACAAAAACCACCCCATCTAGTGATGAGGGGGGCAATGGGTCACTTGACTCACTTAAGTCCCTTTGGGACCCATAAACACAGGGACCCTGGCTGGGCTTGTATAGAGATGTGAGCAGGAACACTTTATTTCAGTGCAGGAGTGCTTTCCAGGAGCTGATGCATCCTCATGTGCTGACTCATCGGGTGTGGCTCCCTAGGCCTGGTCTTCATGTGCTGACTCATCGGGTGTGGCAGGGTGTGGCAGGCAGGCTGAACCTGGTGGCTGTGACTTCAGAAGCTCAGCTATATAAGCTGCTCTATCCTTAAGCACAGTGCTTCGCGTTATAGTGCACTCGCATGCAACGTGACGCTCACCGCCGCTTGGACCAGTTTACTTACCTTTGAAACCAGGCGTTCTCCTGCATACTCACCTCCAGGAAACCGGTGCTTCATTGCTTCATCCGCAGACTCATCTCCTGACATCCAGTGATCTTGATCCCGACACTGTGCTCCGCATCCACGAACTTGGAACCTGTGAAGAAGAAGAAAGACAAGGTTAGAACATCCGTCCTAGGGCCGCGCGGCATTTGAACCCCGCACGCCCCCTAGTTAACAACTTACCAGCTACTGTACCGCTGCAGCTTCGTTCCTCGTTCCCTCCGGCTGCCGCCTCGTGCGGAGCCGGCAATATCACCTGCAAGGGAAGAAAGCAAAAGACCAAACATCAAAAGTGGAACGAACAGCAATACAAGACAACAACATTTACAATACAACAAAAACAGACGAGGAAAGACAAAGGCAAACAGGAACACTTACCTGAAGTATAGTGGCTTATTTGCAGCAGGACTGGACTACCACGTGCAAGGGACAAGTGAAGGAACTCGGTCCAGATAACACAAGTGCCCTGCCAGAAGCAGCAGGACGGAGTGCTCGCCAAAACTAATTAACAGGTGAGCTTTCCAGGGACAGAGCATCCCACGGATAACACGGTTTGGGAGAAGGGGCCTGGAAGGGGATCAGGCGCTCAAGCTGGCATACTCACGCCCCCCAAACTCCACGCAGGAGCAGTCCCGAGCAGCATCACCTATTACCACCAGTCACCACATAAGCGTAGAGGGCGAAGTCGGACCCGAGCGACCTCACCCCCGGCAGAGCTGCAACCGTGCATCCAACGCCTCTGCAGAGACCAGGTGAGCGTAACAGTCAGAGGTTGATAAGGGTAGAGGTTCAAGAGTCTTGGGGTGTAAACTGAGAAAACCTGTCTTCTGTTCTTTTTCCTTCCTTCCTTGGCAGAGTTCAAGTCTGCACATGCCCTTACATTTGGTGGATCAGAGGCCTCCAGAGATGCAGAGTTTTTCAGTTAGGTAGTTTGGGGACTTCAGGGTGAGGGCCTTGTAGATGATGCATCAGGATTTGAAGATGATACAGGCTTGCTTCTGGAGCCAGTACAGTTAAATGAGTGTCAGGGTGATGTGGTCAAATTGTGGAGCCCTTTGATGAGTTCTCATGGGAGCCAGGGTAGTCACATGAAGGCCTTCCAAAAGGTCATTGTCGCCATCCAGGTGGGAGAGGACCAAGGCTTGGACAGCAGATCTGAACTTGGTTTCTAGGACAAAGTACTTGATTTCCCACATGAGAGAAAGTTAGTAGCAAGCCACGAGTGTCTTCCTTGCAATATGCTGTTTGAAGGCAGTGTGTCAATCTCAAACCCAAGGGACTTGGAGCAGGTGGCCAGCTGGGATGTGAACACCTCGCGGTGCTTATATGAGAGCCAGGTTTGGATGTCAGGGCATTTGGTGTTGTTGGTTAGTAGTAAGAATTCAGTCTTGGAGGGGTTGAGCTTTAGGTAAGCACTGGACATCCAGGATTTGATAAATGGGAGGCAGGCAAGTCTTGAGCCTGTGGATGCCTTTGATGGAGGATATATTGAGGTTGGACTGTGCTCATCTGCATATTGGTGGATGTTGTGTGGAACGAGGAGGGTACGAAGCGGTACCACGTGAAAATTGCTATCACAGGGGAGAGGATGGATACTTGCAGAACTCCCCAGAGATGGGTAGAGTTGGTGATCTGAAGCAGTCCATTTGTACAAATGCGTTGATGTACATTGTTGGTGAAAGTCTGGTGGTCTGCTGTGTCAAATGCTGCTGAGAGATTAAGGAGAACCAGGAGACAAGGATGGCCATCAACAATGATGTTAAGGGCATTGTCTATGTTAGGGAGAATTTTAATTTCTGTGCCAATTCCCTTTAACCTTAGAGACCCCCAGCTCTTTTGCTGGATTCAGGGCTTTTTAATCTTTATTCCTGAGTGAGTAGGACCTTTTTCTCACTCACGTGTGTGTTTTCTGACTATGATTTTCTATGGTTCTTACTGTTTTACAGAGTCTAGTAAACTCCATAGGCATCTGTTTTTGCATTGTGACACACCTTTTGTGCAGTGCCACTGAGAAGTACCTTGGTCTTCTTTTCTTGGGTGAAGTACTGTTCCCAAGAATAGTAAGATGACCCATGTCTTATTTACCTTTACTTTATTGGTTCAGCTCACACCACCCTAAGTGGAGTATTGGGGGTGTTACCTATTAATTCCTTTAACCCATTCCTCATGTAACATTTTGTTACACTAACTTACTTGAATGACTGGTGGCAGTGGTTTCCTTTAAACTACCTAGTGACATGTATCTGCAGACTGATGCTTCAGCTGCAGTGCTGCACACAAGGGGGACCGTTTTCACCAAACTGCCCCGTCTTCTTTTTTCACCATTTCTTGTTAGTTTGTTCTAGGCTTTTACTCTGTTGTTGGCATCAGGTTTGAGTCCTTTGTGTTCCCCCCCCCCCCCGCCAGGCTCCAGTGTGACTGGAAAGGCAGGAAGTGAGGGAGGTGCCCGAAATGTTCCTGTCCGTTGTCTCTAGGTGTGCCCGAGTGAAACCAGTTTGGATTGTCCGGCTGGCTGTCCCGGAGGACAGCCACCCTGCTGTGTGATTGACAGCCTAGGGCTGTGAATGGATGGGAGCTTGCATAAAAAGCGAGGGTTCTGGGACTAGAAGCAGAGTTAACCATTGGAGGTCAGCATCCGATGACACCAGCAGCACACTCCTGGACCGCAAAGTGCCTGTGAAGCCCTGCAGCTGTGCTGACCCTGTATTCAAATTGACTGGGAAGACCCGTAAAGGACTACTTCCTGCCTTAGGCTGGAGGGACCAACTAGCCTTGAGACAGACTCTATTTCGACGCATCCCCCGACTTGCTGTGACTTTCCAAGGCTGCAGAAGCCCAATACCCGGGGTAGCTCGACCACTTGTGAGTGCATTGTCTTCCCAAATCCGAATCCGGCCAGATCTATGTAGGCTTCCAGGTTACCCTACAGAAGCATGAAATCCACGTCCAGAGTCCCCTCGCCACCGAGGGAATCAAGGACATCCTAACAAGAGCTTTTTGTTCTTCGTTGGCGCTGAGATAAAGGTGCCAAAACCATAAAGAGCTGCTGAATCTATGGAAATCCATTGATGCCGAGTCCCTCTCTCGAATGCTGCCGCAGGAGCCTGCCAGATGTCCTCCCTTTCGTCACCATAACCGAGGACCAGGAACAAGGGTCTACTGCATTGCATCGTGAAGGCAACCAGCTGGAACACTTTCTTCATTTTCAAGGTAGTGTGGGGCTTGGGGTATTTGATCCTTTTGCCATTTGGGGTGCCTCCTATCTTTGGGGGTGCGATTTAACCTTACACTAAGTTGACCTCAACTTACCTGCATTGGCTTTACATCTTGTGCTTTCTCTTTTGAGAACTGACTATTTGAGAAAATGTTTCTAAGAAGAATAGCATTAGAACTTCAACTTTGTCCATTGACTTTGGCTGTCCTGTCTCCCTAAAGGCTTCCTTCTGAACCTATTGGCTTTGGAAGTGCGTGTTCCTTCTCAGGTTTTAAATGTTGAACACTTTAATGCTGGGATAATGGACTACCTGCATCACTCTGGGAGAATCTAATTGTTTGTATCACTTATCAATCTGTTCTGATCTAACCCTAACCTTTCCTTCCTTGACAAACTCAATATTGCACATGTGATACTATATAAATGCTATACTGACCTCAAATGACGTCACCTCCGGGTGCTAGAACATGTATAACATATGAATGAGTTACTCACCTGCGTTATTGTTCACTTTTTGAATTGGATCCAAACAGAGAATTAATGTTACTGCTTTTTAAAGAATGCTTTAAATATCGTTGTATAAATAAATATATATTTATTATATAACTAAGTGTTTAATTGGATACTTGTATTTACTGGTTTCATTGGCCAGCTCTACAGCTCACATTACCCCTCTTAAGGGGCCTGGCTGCTCAGTCACACTACCAACTTGTGTAGTACAGGCATATATTAAATGGTGGGTTACCCATTACCAAGAGAAGTCTTGTGTAGGTCCACAGCAGTTGGACTGCACTAATTCTATCAATTTCTAGGGAGGAAAGCTTAGGGGCAACGTGCTCGCCTTGGAAGCAAGTCGACATGGAACAACATGGGTTCGATCCCCTGGTCCACGCTTAGAAACCTCGGTATTAAGCGTGTTATAAATAATTTATCCTATCAGCTGTTAGGGAGAATTTGCATTCTATGCTAATTCCCATCAAATTTAGAGACCCCCAGCTCTTTTGCTGGACTTCAGGCCTTTTTAATTTTAACCCTGGAGTGAGTGACCTTTTTCTCACTCTCTCGTGTTTTGACCTAATTTGGATTATGTGTTTCCTCTGTTTTTGGTGTCTGACAAACTCGTTAGGCATCTACCTTTTGTAGCACCTTCAGTGTAGTGTCACAGAGAAATCCTTTAGATTTCTCATAGGGTTTAAATACATTTTCTTGTGACAACTACTGTACCCAAGAATAGTAAAGTGAAATTAACTTTACTTACCTTTTCTCTTTGTAGGTCCAGCACACACAATCATATGTGTAGTGCTGGGGGGGTTACCTAGAAGCTCCTTATCCTACATTCTCGTGTAACATTTTGTTACCCTCACTACTTTAAATGGCTGGTGGCAATGGTTTCATTTTCCTACCATTGTGCTTTTCTACCGCAGGCTGAATCCTCCGCTGCAGCAAAGCACCGATGGGTGTCCATTTTGGGCCCGGTCTTCTTTTATCGCCATTTTCTGTTTGTGAGGTCTTCCTTGGGTTTTACTCTGCGTGTTGAGCCAGGATTGAGCTCTTTGTTCGTTTTGCCTTTGGCGGGCTTCAGCCCTGAAGCCCGCCTCTGACTCCAGTGTGTCTGGAAAGGCAGGATGTGAGGGAGGTTCCCGAAAATCCCCTGTCCTTTGTCTCTAGGAATGCTTCAATGCAACCAGTCCTGATTGGCTGGCTGTCCTTTTAGGACAGCCACCCTGCTGTGTGATTGACAGTCTAGGCTGTGCATGAATGGGAGAAACCGTCTCAAAAAGCGAGGGTTTTGGGACTAGAGGCAGACTCTACCACTGGGAGAAACACCTGGCGAAGAAACCGTGAACGAAGCTTGCTGCATCCCCCTGGACCATTGAATTGCCTGGTGAAGCCCTGCTGCTGTGCTGAAAGTCCTTTTTCAATTCGACAGAGAAGCTCCGGAAGGGACGACTTCTTCCCTTGGGTTAGTGGGACCAACTAACCCAGAGACTAACTCCACTGGACCATCTTCCCCGACTGTCTGTACTTCTTTTCTGCTGCAGGAACCGAGTGCCAGGGGTCGAGAAATCCGTAGTCGAGTGAAACGTCTGAAATCCGTCCATAAGCTCCAGGAGTCTCCTAAGGACCCTCCAGAAGCAGGACGACCAGAGCTCGAATCCCCTCACCAGAGTGCAGGAACCAAGGAGTGAAGGAATCCCAACCGGTATTCGAGATCCGCAACGGTGCTGTTTATCGAGCGCTGAAACCATTGAACCGAAAAGAGCCCATATCTGCCGACCTCCAAACTGCCGCCGAAGGAGCCCTACAGACGTCCTCCCTTTTGTCCCCACGACTGAGGCTCATGAACCCAGGGTCTGCATCGCTGCAACAGGACAGAATTCAGCTGGACCAATCTTCTTCAAACCAGAGGTACTGTTTAGACTTGGGGTACTTGCCTCTGTGTCTTTGAGCTGTGTTTGTCTCAATTGAGACTTGCAGTGGCTTACCTTTAGAGTTGATTCCAACGCTGCTTTTCACAGGCTTAACAGCTTGTGACCCTACAATTGATTTTTTTCTGCAAACTCTCTAACTTTGTGCAAGACTTTTTATCTAAGAAGTGTATCAGCTCCATAGACTGTGCTCCAATTACCTTTGGCTGTCTCGATTCCCTGCAGACTCTTCTAGCCCATTGACTTTGATAGTGTTTGTCCCTGATAGGTCGTAACTTGTTTTAGACTGTTATTGCTGGGAAAGGCTTGTCTAGATTTTATTGGAAGATTTAGTTGTCCTCACATATACTAAGAACATGTTTAACATTTTCCTTCCTTTAACCTTTCCTTTCTGCAACCTCAGAATCTGTGAAGTGTAATTAGTGATATGTAATGGCATTACTGTCCTTGTGAATGAAGTCACCTCAGGGTGTAGGAAGTGTATAAGAAGCATATCCAAAGAGTGTTTGATTCTGAAAAGTATTTTACTGTATATTTACAGTGTTACATACCTTAGCCTTTTTAAAGAACGCTTATTTAAAAATTGATGTTAAATACATAACTATTTATAAATGAAACCTTGAATTTAAGTGTTACTTGGTTACTGGTATTTGCGAACTTCATTGCTACAGCTCACATTACCCCTCTTGCCTGGCTGCTCAGTCACACTATCAATTTATGTGGTACAGACCTATACCAAAAAAGTGGGTTACCCAATACCAACTACACAAATGTAGTTGTGTAGTCTCAGTGTTACTATACCAATTCTTGCCGAGCAGTAGCTGTTCCAGTGCTGCATCTGTATCTGAAGCCAGATTGGTAGGGCTGAAGGTGTCGTAAATCTCCCCCCGTCTCACCTGGGATCGCTTCTTGCTCTGTTGCGCGGGAGGATTCCTCTTGTGGACGGACCGGGTCTTGTATAGGCTCGCTCGAGTCTCGTCCGGCTGCAGAGCGCTTTCAGAGTTCCGGGAAGGTCGTTGTTTCAGGATGTCCAGGAAAATAGGTAGCGGTCACTAAGAATGGGGATTCCAGGAGCAGATTAGAGAGAAGGGGTGAAGGAAGAAGGAACCAGGATCTAGGAATAGTGGATTCGCTACTACCTAATGATATCCGGGGCGTGGCCAACTTATAGAACGTGCCGTGTGCGACGTGGAAGCTGGTTAGAGGCAAGTCGCTTGTTGCGGCCATGTTGGGAGTAAGAAAGAATACAAGCCCCGGCGCGATAAGGACCAGGAAGTCCAGAAGGTGCAAGTTCTATGGGTCATGACAGCATGCCTCCTCCGAAGACCTGTTCCACCAGGTTTGCCCGGATGTATGAGATGGAATCTTCTAAGCAGTCGAGGGGTATTTAAGTTAGAAACTGTTTCCCAGTTTCTCTCGCTAGGAGGGTATCATTTCCATTCAACCAGGTATTGAAGCTGACCCCGTTTATACCTGGAATCGCATATTCTGGACACTTCATCACTTCATATTCCAGCTGATCGTCCACAACAACAGGACTGGGTCTGCAGGATTTTCGGGAGGATTGGATGTAAGGTTTCAATAGGGAAGTGTGAAAGACTTGGTGTATTTTTTTCCAGGAATCGGGTAGCTTGAGTCGGAATGAGACAGGATTGATGACTTCCTTTATGGAAAATGGTCCATAGTACCGAGGGGCCAATTTGTTTGGCCGTAGATGTCGCGGTAATAGTTTCGAGGACAACCAGACTTGATCACCAACAGAATAAGAGGGCGCTGATCTTCTCTTGGAATCCACATAGAGCTTAGTGCGTGTTTGAGCCTCTTTCAATTGTTCCTTGGCTTCCTTGTGTATATTGATGAGAGTCTGTATCCATGAGTCGAGAGTAGGTACTGGAGTGGGATGTGGAAGAACAGAAGGTAAAACGGACGGGTGAAAACCTTGACTGCAATAGAAAGGGCTGACCTTGAGTGCTGAGTGATCGGAATTGTTGTAGGCAAACTCGGCCAGGGGTATGAGGAGCGACCAGTCACCCTGAACCTTGGTGGCAAAACAACGAAGATATTGCTCCAGAGTTTGATTTACACGTTCCGTGGCTCTGTTGGTTTGTGGGTGATAACCTGATGAGAGAGCGCGTTGGATACCTAGAATACGACAAAGATGTTTCCAGAATTGTGAGACGTATTGATGTCCTCGGTCCGATATGATCTTGGAAGGAAGTCTATGAAGAAGGAAAATATGTTCCAGGAAGATTCCAGCAAGATTCCAGCAAGTTCTGAGGAGGATGGTAGTTTATACAAAGGTGTAAAATGAGCCATATGGGTGAACAAGTCTATGGTTACCATGATGGTCGTGTACCCTCGGGAAGGTGGTAATTCCACAATGAAGTCTGTAGCAATAAACTCCCATGGTCTTGTTGGCAGCGACGGTTGCAGTAGAAGACCCACCGGTCTCTTGTTTTGACTGCAGACAGTACAAGCCGGTCTTCATTCGAGGCCAACAAAACTGTCTTTGTATAAGACGGAGGGTGTTAGTTATACCACGATGACCGGAGTGCAGGGTATCATGGCAGAGGTTTATTACCCTGTGTTGTAATTTCTGCGTAGGAATGACAGTGCATTGTCCTTGAATAGATATTCTTCCTTGACTCTTAGATTCCATGGATTCTTCCTTGAAAGATCCTTCCAGAGGTCTGGGTTTGCACTCTGATTTCTTCCAGGAGGTTGATTGCTTGAGCTACAAAGATAGTTTGGGGAAACATCTTAGGAAAGGCCTTGTCCTCAGTGGCTTCGTAGTCAGGACGTCGAGATAAGGCGTCAGCAATCATGTTTTGTGATCCGGGAACATGAGTGATTTGAAACTGGTACTGGGCAAAGAAGTAGGCCCAACGGGCCTGACGACTGTTCCTGCACTCCGACTGTAGGATTTGGAGATTCCGATGATCTGTGCGGACCTGAACTGGATATCTAGCACCCAGAAGTAGGTGTCGCCATTCAGTGAAGGCTTGACGGATGGCCAAGAGTTCCTTCTCCAGGATGGAATAGTGTGTCTCGCTGGGGGTTAGGGTTCGTGAAAGGTAAGCAATGGGGTGTTCCAGTCCATCCTCAAGTTCCTGTTTCAAGACCGCCGCTAGGAATGGGCGATTTATGTCAGGCTGGGTCAGGATGGGAGCTTGCGTGAACTCTGTCTTCAATCGTTGGAATGCTTTATCTTGCGGTGTAGACCAGATAAAGGGGGTGTCTTTCTTCATTAGAGCAACGATCGGCTGAACGATCTCGGAAAAGGTAGAAATAAACTTCCGATAGAAGTTGGCGAGCCCCAGGAAGGATTGCACTTGTTTCACAGATGTGGGAGCGGGCCAAGCCAGTATGACCTTTACCTTTGAAGGGTCCATACCAATTCCTTCTGGGCTAAGGATGAATCCTAGGTAGTGAACAGAAGTAACGTGGAACAAGCATTTTTCGGGTTTGGCTAACAGTTTGTGTTCACGAAGTCGTTGTAGTACTGCTTTTACATGTTCTTCATGTTTTAGAGGATCCTTGGAAAAAATCAATATGTCATCCAGATAGACAATGACGAAGAGGAACAACATATCAGAGAACACCCTGTCAAAAAAACGCTGAAAGACTGCGGGAGCATTGGCTAGTCCAAAAGGCATGACTAGGTATTCATAGTGACCAAAGATCCACCCTGGAGATCCAACTTCGTGAATATTACGGCTCCTCTCACAGCTTCCAGGATATCCGAGATCAGGGGCAGTGGGTACCGATCTTTGAGGGTGCATTGGTTTAAGCCTCGATAGTCGAGGCAAGGTCTGAGTTCCTTGGTATCCTTCTTGGGAACGAAGAACAATGAAGCACCCGCTGGAGATTTCGAGGGTCTTATGGTGCCGTTTTCAAGATTGGTGTCTAGGTATTCCCGAAGGGCCTTTTTCTCAGGTTCGGAAAGAATGAACATTCGGCCGAAGGGAATTACAGCTGAGGGATCTGTATCTATGGCAGTCTTCGGGCCTGTGAGGGGGTAAGGCTTGGACTATGGCAGTAGAAAATACATCAGCATATCCCTGATGGGCCTCTGGAACTTGTATGATATTGGAAACCATGAGTGGTGTTTCTTGGTCTCTTGGTGGTTCTTTAGGAGTTATCGCAGAGGGGTCCAGGGATAGACAGTGGGACATACAGAACTCTGAGCCCAGGAATAATGATCCTGCTGTCCAATTGATAAACGGATTGTGCTTTTGTAACCAGGGCATACCCAAAACCATGGGGTAATGGGCTGACTTAATGATGTCGAAAGTAATCCGCTCTTGATGATGGTTTATGGAAAGTTGGATCTCTTTAGTCTGCAGGCTTATGGTCCTGAAGAGAGGGGTCTTCCGTCAATTGCTTCCACCGGCTGCATGGTGTTTCGTGTCTCGTACGGAATATGATGACTAACAACCCAGTCTTGATCAATGAAAATTCCGATAGCTCCGCAGTCCACCAAGGCCAGAATGGGATAGGTCTTGTCTTTGGAGGGCGAGAGGAAGGCCTGTAGTATCACCAAACTGTTTTGTCCAGGAGAGTTCAAGGATGGAATTAATGTGGAGCAAACATCTCTCTCCCGACACCTCGCTCCATCTAGGATCGGGAGCTGGCGTTTCCCGAACGCCGTGGAGGGGCTAGAGGGCATTCTCTAACAAGGTGTTTATCCGAGACACAATACATGTACAGGCCTGTGTGGATCCTTCTCATCCTTTCTTGCGGGGAAATAGGCCCGCGGAAGGCTCCGATTTGCACGGGTTCCGGATCTATGTCGGGTTGGGGCAGAATCTGTTTTAACAGAGATCTCAAGGGAATTCTTTTGAAAGGGTGTCTTGGTCTTCCTTCTTTCAGCCTTTCTTTCCTGGATTCGGAAGTCTATTTGCATGGCTAGATCCATAAGAGCCTGGAATGAACTAGGACGGGCCACCCGGGCTAATTCATCCTTAATGTCTTTGTTTAGACCCCAGCGAAATAGAGTGAAACTTGCTTCTGAGGACCAATCCGCTTCCTTGGCCAGTTGTTTGAATCTAGTAACGTACGTTAGCATATCCTGAGTACCTGTCGGAAATCAAGTAAGCGTTCCTGAGCACTAAAAACCTGTTTTGGGCTGTCGAACATAGTCTTGAGTGCCTGAATGAATCCGTCATAATCATCCAGGAGGGCATCCCCTCAGTTGACTAAGGGAGTGGCCCAGGTCAACGCGTTCCCTGTGAGGTGCGAGATTATGAAGCCCACCTTCGCCCTAGAAGTTGAAAAATAATAGGGCTTAAAAGTAAAATGCACCAAGCAGGAATCCAGGAATCCACGTAAGGATTTTGCCGATCCATCATATTTGTCTACCACTCCACCCAGTAACACACTGTCCTTGTTAGCAGGGTCGCGAGACAAAACAAACTGCCTTAACTAGGCATTCTCAGCCTTTAAGTTCTGTACTTCAGTTGAGAGCTCTTGCAAGCCACGCATAAGGTCCTGGACTGCTTCCTCTATAGCAGTATCAGTGTCGGTCGTTAGGCGTCTCAAACTGTCGTAAATCTGCCCCCGTCTCACCTGGGATCGCTTCTTGTTCTGCTCCGTGGGAGGATTCCTCTTGTGGACGGACCGGGTCTTGTACAGGCTCGCTCAAGTCTCGTCAGGCTGCAGAGCGCGTTCAGAGTTCCGGGAAGGCCGCTGTTCTAGGATGTCCAGGAAAATATGTAGAGGTCGCTAAGAATGGGGATTCCAGGAGCAGATGGGAAGGAAGGAAGGAAGGAAGGAAGGAAGGAAGGAAGGAAGGAAGGAAGGAAGGAAGGAAGGAAGGAAGGAAGGAAGGAAGGAAGGAAGGAAGGAAGGAAGGAAGGAAGGAAGGAAGGAAGGAAGGAAGGAAGGAAGGAAGGAAGGAAGGAAGGAAGGAAGGAAGGAAGGAAGGAAGGAAGGAAGGAAGGAAGGAAGGAAGGAAGGAAGGAAGGAAGGAAGGAAGGAAGGAAGGAAGGAAGGAAGGAAGGAAGGAAGGAAGGAAGGAAGGAAGGAAGGAAGGAAGGAAGGAAGGAAGGAAGGAAGGAAGGAAGGAAGGAAGGAAGGAAGGAAGGAAGGAAGGAAGGAAGGAAGGAAGGAAGGAAGGAAGGAAGGAAGGAAGGAAGGAAGGAAGGAAGGAAGGAAGGAAGGAAGGAAGGAAGGAAGGAAGGAAGGAAGGAAGGAAGGAAGGAAGGAAGGAAGGAAGGAAGGAAGGAAGGAAGGAAGGAAGGAAGGAAGGAAGGAAGGAAGGAAGGAAGGAAGGAAGGAAGGAAGGAAGGAAGGAAGGAAGGAAGGAAGGAAGGAAGGAAGGAAGGAAGGAAGGAAGGAAGGAAGGAAGGAAGGAAGGAAGGAAGGAAGGAAGGAAGGAAGGAAGGAAGGAAGGAAGGAAGGAAGGAAGGAAGGAAGGAAGGAAGGAAGGAAGGAAGGAAGGAAGGAAGGAAGGAAGGAAGGAAGGAAGGAAGGAAGGAAGGAAGGAAGGAAGGAAGGAAGGAAGGAAGGAATCGCCGAACAGCAAACACACACGTCAAGTCACTACCTAATGATAGCGTTGAGATGCGCAGGGGCATGGCCAATTTATAGAACGTGCCGTGTGCGACGTGGAAGCTGGTGCGAGGCAAGTCGCTTATTGCGGCCATGTTGGGAGTAACAAAGGATACAAGCCCCGGCGCGATAAGGACCAGGAAGTCCAGAAGGGGCCATGGGTCATGACAGAATGAGGTTGTTGGCTTTGGTGTGTTGAAGTTGCGTGGCTACTGCTTTATCAAAGATTTAACCTAGGAAGGGAAGATGAGTGGTGGGGCGGGAGTTGCTGAGATTGTCAGGGTTAAGTGTTGGTTTCTTGAAAAGCAGGAGGATTTGTCCAGCCTTGAGGGTAGAGGGGAAGGTGCTTAGAGTTGGAGAGCTGTGGATGTTTGTCAGGTAAGGGAGGAGTGCTTCAGTCGGAAGTGTCTTGAGTACAGAGGCTGGGAGGATGTCATCTGCATACAATGTGGTCTTGAGGGATGCTAGAATAGAAGTGAGGTGTCTTGAAAGTCGTCCAGGTAGTTGTAGTTTTGTCAGATGGGATGTGTAGGGTGCTGTCAGCTGTAGTGTTGGTGTATCATACTAGCATTATTGATGAAGAAAGAGTTGATGGCAGTGGATGTGGTAGAGGTAGAAGGTTGATGCAGTGCTTGATGGCTTTGAAGAGGGCTCCGCTTTCATTGTTGGCCTTGCTTATGGTGTTTTGGTAGTAGTTGTCCTTGTCAGTGGTGATCAGTTGCTGCGTGTCCTACAGAGTTCCTTGAGTAGGACAAGGTGGGTTGTGCTGCAGGATTTTTGCCAAGTCTTCTCTTGTTTTTGAAGGTTTGTTGAAGTTGAGTTCTTGAGTGTACCAGGGTGCAGAAGGTTTAGGCGTGAGGTTGTATTTCACTGGGGCCTGGCAGTTAATGTTGGTTGTGATGGTGGTATTGAGTTCTTGGAGGAGCAGTCCTGGTCCTGGTTTGTCAGAGGTAAATCAACCCATGTGAAGTGAACAGGATCTTATTGCAATAAAGAGGTTCTTCAGGCAGGACCACTGAATACTCACTGGAGAAGATGCTGATCCAGAGAAACTCCAGTGAAGCTTTTGTATTGCCTAATTGTGGTTCCTTCTGCTGGGAGGTGCATTCTGCATCTAGTGGTTTCAGGTTAGTTAACATTGCAACAACCCTTACACGGTTCCTTGCCTTTTGTAATTGCTCTCCATTGCTGCCACTCCAAGTTGCCGATGCTTCTGCCTCTTAGTGTTAGTTCAGTGCAGGGATGAGCTGAAAGGCATTCTTAAAACAGGGGATCCTTAAGGCTTGCAATGCAACTGTACTGTTGGGCTGGAGGAGACAATTCTTTGGCCACAGTCACTGGCAGGGCTGTGCTGTGTGACTGGCCTTGTCAAAATGTAAGGTATCAGAGCTTCTCTTTGGTTCAGCTTGTTCTTGGATCCAACATAGTCTATCAGAGTTTTGTCTGAACTTCCATGATTCTTCTTTGAGACAGAAATTATGCATGTGCCAAGCTCAAATTGAGAGGTGAGGTCCTGCTTTCTATTGCCAAACCACACAACTAATTAAAAAAGAGGTTTGGGATAGTTTTTAAGAAAAGAACGTTGTTCTCAAATAATGTCAGGATGCAGTAGCCAGGGTTTCCCCTTCCCCACGTTTTGGATACGGGGTAAAATGGGATCTTGGAGCACAGTACAGTCTCGGGATGCTTTAGCACAAGACGACCGTTCCAATGGTAGTTCTCAGGAACTTCGATTGCCAAGTCCTCTTTCCTTAGACAGTCATTTGCCTTCAGGACCTGATGTGTTTAAATAACAAACAAAACGTTCCTTTAACAAATGAACGTTCGTTCCCAATGTTTGCTGGGTGATGGGTTCAAACCTGGGTCCCCCTCTTCTGGGCGCTGACCCTTCTCATTTGTTCATCACTGTTTAATGTTGGGTCACTATTTCACCCCTGGGTCCAGCTCTTTAGGGCGCTGACCCTTCTTAATCGTATTCCCAAAAAATATATCGAAGTTCCTTTATGAAACATCTCTGGGTGACCGATTCACCCCTGGATCTCCCTCGGTCGGATCAGACCCCTCTTGCCTTTATCTTCTTGGGTGATGGCTTCGCACCTGGATCTCCCTCGGTCGGGCTCTGACCCCTCTTTCCTTTTGCAAGATTTCTCCTCCCTCAATTTATCAATGTATTTTGTTTGGGTGACGGCTTCACCCCTCTTTACTTCACATTCACAATTGTCTGATATCGGTGGAATTTACTTCCCTTTCTTTCTCAGTGCTTGTAGATCAAAGTCTTTCGATTTTACTGGGATTTTGCTTGACCCTCTGTATGACCACTTTGACCTATTCCGCAGGCCCTCATATGGCCTTCTGGTATCTGTAGTTTTCTCTTATATGGGTTTGACCAGAGTCTCTTGAGTTAGCACCCAAGTGGTGCCGGTTTCCCTCTGCTGCTGGTCTCCCCTTCACACTTTTTACAGTTCATTCAAAGTTCATCAGCTTTGGTTCAAAACTTGCCACTTTGCAATTCTCACTCTACACAGCCCGGTTCTTATCGGTTCTCCCCTCGACTAACCGGCTGTGATGAACCGCTTGGCTGTTGCCTCTCTGGAGTCAAGGCTGGTACCATGGGTGCAGGAGCTTCCCTCGCTCCTGCTTATCTGCATACATTTGCCCCGTGTACCGTTGACATCTGCTGCAGGACACTTGTGCTATTGTTCGCAGTCTTAGGCTCTCTTCCACAAAGGCTTTGCATGTCTGGGGCGAAAAGGGCAAGGTCACTGTTCGCCACCCTCTCGATTCCTTCCGCCTTTCTCCTTCTCTGGAACTGCCGTGTGGTAGCCGTCTCGTTGTGCAGTCTGCTGTGTTCGCCTTGCTCGTACTGCGCTTTCTTGCTCCATCTTTTATCCCTGTAGGGAAAAGTAAGGGCCGCCAGGTGTGTGTGATTTGAGTCTATTGCCTGACTTTGCCTGACCCTCGGGTTGGTACATGTCAGGTAAACAGGTTTTATCTCAGTCCATTGTCTTGGGTGTGAAAAAGTATTTGTATCGGAAAGGGGGTGGGCGGGGTGGATTGTCAGAGCTGTCGGGAAAGCCCAGGGAAGGTTTGTGCACTGGACGAGAATGACCGGGATGAAGGACAGAATTTAGGGAATTGTGGGAAGGGTCGTTTTCTGTCATAGTAGATTGGGATTTTGGAAGATGATACTCACAGGGACGGGATTGGTAGGGTTTGCGGGATAAGCAGGAATAACTGGGGTCATGACATGAACAGAGGAGATTGTGGGGATTGTAGTTTTCTGTCTGATTAGGTTGGGAATGCGGAAAATAATAATCAGAGGGACTGGAAGAAGGATGGGGAGTATTCGAATGGATACCATAAAAACAAGGATTCTTGGATGTATGGTTTTTGGGTGTAACAGGGTTTGGGACCTTAGAGGATTGATTACGCACGGAGGGGTTGTTGGATCTAAGTAATAGAGATCTTTTAGGTGAAAGGGAGGTTGAGTTGGTGCAAACTATGAATGCTTCCTGAAGCTCGTTTTCCTTGTCCATTTCCTTGGCATAATTTTATTTATATTTATATAGCACGCAAGCAGCCTAGGGGCATTGAGGCACTGTTACTTGCAATAACTTAGTTACATGGTACAGGCATGGTAGCGATTGTTGTCACATTATGAATACTTCAAGACATCATACTGTTGTTACAGATATTGCATTTGGTCATATATTACAACAGACATGAAAAGTATTCGTGCTGATGTGTCTGGCCTTATGTGAAGAGGGTAGTTTTCAGCGTTTTGCGGAAGGTGGTGAGGGAGGCCTCACCTCGGATAGTGGGAGGTAGGGCATTCCAGTGAGTGGGCGCGAGATAAGAGATGCAGGATCCACCCGCTTTTACTCTTTTTATCAGTGGCACAGAGAGCATATTGGTGTATGGTTATCTAATTGGCCTGGTATTGGAGACGGGGTGGATCCTTTGTGAGAGGTATGCAGGAGCAGTGAGGTGAATGCACTTGTGGGTCAGTGTTAGGGCTTTGAATACGATCCTTTCCTTTATTGGGAGCCAGTGGGCTAGTTTTCTGGCATTAGAGATGTGTTCTCTTTTAGCAATGCCTTGGGCTGCCCGGAGATCATTGTTCTGTATGAATTGTAGTCTCTCTAAGTTTTTATTGGAGGTTCCTAGAAAGAGTACGTTACAGTAGTCTAGCCTAGAGCCGGTGATGGCTCTGGCTATGTTGGTGCAGTGCTCTTTGGAGAGAAAGGGTCTGACTGCGTTGATAAGTTTGGCATGATATGCAGCTGCGGATGCTATTGCGTTGATTTGTCTATCCATGGATAGGCTGGAATCCAGGTAGACTCCCAGAGTTTTGACAGAATCGGAGACCAGCATTTTAATGGAATCAATGGTGAAGTGGCTGAATTGGGCATCTAGATTTTTTTAAAGTGTCAGGGGAACCTACCAGGAGGAGTTCCGTCTTGTCAGAGTTGAGGCATAGTCCGTTGTCTGCCATCCAGGCTTGGATGGTGTTGTAGAGGTTGTTGATGGTCAGGGAGTCAGTGTTATAGTTACCTGTGAGAGTGAGGAGGATCTGAGTATCGTCGGCGTAGTTGGTGTAGGAGATGCCCATGGCGTCGAAGATGAGGAAGAGGGGTCGTGTGAAGATGTTGTATAGGGTGGGGGAGAGGCAGGAGCCTTGGGGCACCCCTCAAAGTATAATGGTTGGTGATGCGGCGGCTAGGTCAGAGAATACTTGCATGGTTCTGTCTTGTAAGAAAGAGGTGATCCAAGCTGTGGCCTCTGTGGAGAATTCGGCAGTGGAGGAAAGGTGGTGGCATAGGACGCCTTGATCCACGAGGTCGAAGGCCGCTGATAGGTCAAGAAGTAGGAGAAGTGCTGGTTTACCCATGTCTCTAGCATCGTCCATCTGGTTTTTCAGGTCAAGTAGGGCGGTTTCGGTCCCGTGTCTGGGGCGGAAGCCAGATTGGCGTAGTCCAAGGAGTTTGTTCTCTTCAAAGAAGTGTTGAACCTGCAGGTAGGCTGCTTTGTCCAATATTTTGAGGAGGAATGGGACAGTGGTGATGGGTCTGTAGTTGTTGGGGGAGGTGGGATCGAGCGTTGGCTTTTTCAGAAGAGGGCGGACCCAAGCTTCCTTGAGGGAGGCAGGGACTTTCCCTGTGGTAAAGGAAGCATTTACAAAAGCTGTTAGGAAGGGAGCTAGTGTTTCCGTGCAGGTCTTTGATAATGGAGGCTGGGCAAGCATCACCTTTGCAGTTAGAGGGTTTGATGTTCCTCATTATGTTGATGATGTCTTTTTCCTGAATGGGTTTGAAGGAGAAGGGTAGGGGTCGGATCAGGGGCAAGTGGTGGGACAGGGATATGCTTATTGGGTAGGGCTTGTTTAGTGGCTAGTATTTTGTTTTTGAGGCGGCTTAATTTGGTTTGCATGGCCGTTTGTATTTCCTCACACCAGTCTTTGTCTTTGGTGAAATTCTGGGGGGCGGGAGTGGGTGTCTCGAGCTCTCTGAAAATGGCGAAGATTTCTTTTGTGCTAGATTGGGCTTCCGAAATTCTGGTTCAAAAGATTTGGCCTTAGCTTGGGTGATTGCCTTTTTGTATTTGGTGGATAGGGCTTTAAAGATCATCTTATCTTTTTCAGAGTGGGATGTTTGTCACTGTGTGAGTGCGGCTTTTTTCTCGTTGCGGAGTGTGAGGAGGTCAGGGGTGAACCAAGAGTTGGAATGGGTAGTGGGTTTGGATTTGCGAGGTTTGAGCGGGGCAATGGAGTTGATAGCAGCTTTGATGGCAGCATCATAGGTTGATGCAAGTGTTTCTGGGTCTGAAGAAAAGGTATTACCCAAATTGTTCGAACACAATTGTTCGAATTACCGAATTGACTGAAAGTCCAGGGTCCGAATTGACCGCACATATATATATATTGGTTTGGTAATATATATATATATATATATATATATATATATATATATATATATAGGGGTTGCGGGGGGTTTCCCCCCGTATATATGTAACAATTGACCTTCACAATTCGGTCAATTGTGCAAAGGTCAATTGTAATTCGAACAATTGTAGTTCGAACAATTCGTATACATCCGAAGAAAAAGGTGGTCTGAAGGCTGGATCTTGGAGGAAGGGCAGTAGCCTTTCCTTAGTGAGCTGACGGGAGCTTCTGGCGAGGCAGGGAGGGAGCGGTTGAGGTGAGGGGGTAGCTGGGGAGCTAGTGGTGAGGAAGCTAAAGGTGATGATGTGGTGGTCAGACCATGGGGTGAGAGTGTTTCGTGTGATGAGTGAACAGTTGTGCTGTGCTATCCAGTCAAGCGTTCTGCCCTGGGTGTGAGTTGGGCTTGAGTCAAGGGATTTTGCTGCTACGTCCTTACTATCCGGGAGCCCTAGGTTGACATCCCCAAGGAGAATGGCTTTAGACTGTTTTTTGAGGTTGTCAGAGGAGGTGGATGAGAGAAGCTTGAAAGTCTCCTGTTGGGCCTGGAGGGCGGTAGACAGTGTGCACAGTAATGGTGCAGTGGGGGGAGAGGGTTATTTTGACTTGGAGGTAGTCGCTGTTGTTGTTCAGGGATTTCTCTACCTTTCTGATAGAGAGGCAGTCTCTGGCAATAATTGCTACACCTCCACCTTTGGAGAGGCGATCTTGTCTAGTAATGGAGTAGCCAGGGGGTAGGGCGAGGGAGAGCGCCGGGCCGGAGGCCTCATGCAACCAAGTTTCTGAGATCATGAGTAGATCTAGGTCTTGGGCGGTTAGGAGGTCGTGGATGTCTAGAGTGTAAGCATTGATGGACCTAGCGCTAATCATGGCGCATTTCAGGTGGGGTTCAGTAGTAGCTTTGGGGGGGGGGGGGGTTCATGATGTGAAAGGGGTAGTTGCGCTGTGAGTGTTAGGGGAGATGCACATCACAGATTTTACACTGGGGGGCTCATTTTCAGTGGTGGTGGGCACATGTGGCATAGCATTTGGCACAATAGCATTCAAAATGGTGGTAGAAGAATTGCAATAATACTGCGCCTCACCTTGGCTATTCCCCCCAAGCATAACCCTGGGTTCCCCTACCTAGGTGATCCTCCCCCACTGGTCTACCCCCAGGAACTGGATCCAGCAGCGATGGCTGTGTCCTTGCCACCTGATTCCCGAGGTCTTACTGGGCGAATACCCTCAGGGTTCTCACACTGCCAACCACAGGGGTGCATTGTTTCAAACTTTTGGTGTCTACCCAATCACGTTGACTGTGAGATTTAAAGTGTCCCTCGCTCCTTTCATTGATTTCAGAGGACGTGATGTCCAAGTACAATCTATACATCCTATTCACAAACCAGCCTTCCTGGCAAAAGACCTCCCCTTTTATGCAAGTTTCTCCCATTCATTTGCATCCTAGCCAATCACCTTTGGGTGCATTCCTGTAACCAAGGAGATTAAGCACAGGGAGTTTTAGGATCCTCCCTCGCTTCCTGCCCTGACAGACACACTGGAGCCAGAGACGGGCTTTGCCAGTGAATCCTGCCAAAAAAGACAAAATGAACAAAGGGAGCAAACCTGATTTGGCGTGCAGAGTAAATCTCAAGAAGGACCTTTCACACAAGAAATGGTGAAAGAAGACCGGGGCCATTTTGACAAAATGGGCACCCATGAGTGCTATACGGCAGCTGCGAACGTAGCCCGCAGGAAAAACACACAATGGTAGGAAAAAGTAAACCACTTCCACCAGCCATTAATTGGAGAAAGGGTAACATAAAAATGTTACATGAGAAGGTAGACAAAGGGGATACTAAGTAACCCCTCAGCACTCTATGGAAGATAGTATGTGCTGTGTCTACAAAGAGAAAAAGCATGTAAATTCAATTTCACTTCACTTCACTACTCTTGGAAACAGCAGTTATGCAAGAGAAGGTATTTAAACCTTGGCAGAAATCCAAAAGATTTCTCTGTGGAACTGCACTGAGGGTGCTGTGTGTCACAATGTAAAATGATGATGCCTATGGAGTTTGACAGACTCCAAAACCAAAAGAAACAGAGTTCAAATCAAATAAAAATACATGAGAGAGTGGGAGAAGGGTCTGACTCTCCATGATATAAATCCTAAAGTCCAGCAAAAGAGCTGGGGTCTCTAAGGTAGAAAGGAATTGGCACATTTCTGAGAATTCTTCCTAGGTTCCGGTGTGTCTGGGCAGGCAGGAAGTGGGGGGAAGATTTTTTTTCACTACCCTGTCCTTGCTCTGCCCGAGTTCCTGAATGGAACTAGCTCCCACTGGGGGATCTGGCTGTCCCGATTGGACAGCCACCCGCCCCTGTCTGTAAATTGTTGAGAGAGATTGTAGAGGAATGTGTGCTGAAACTATAAAAGGTGGGATTTCCGAGGTGAAAGGAAAGTCGACCACTGGAAACTGAGGTAATCGAAGCAGGCGACCAGAGATGCTTGCAGACCCTTTACAACACCGTGAAGCGACCACTGCAGTCCTGACCCTGTTTTCTGTGCGACAGAGGAACTGCGAAGAGGACAACTCCTTACCTTTGACTGGTGGGAACAACCAGTCCCTAGACTAACTTTAATCAAAGCCATCTCTCGAGGTGCTGTGCCTCTCCAGATCTGCAGAACCCCAATACCAAGAGACCTCCTACCCAATTGAAGTGCATTGTCATGGAAAAGCCAAATCCGTCCAAGTCTTTGCTGCGCTCCTGGTGAACCTTCAGAGACACAATCCGAACTATACAAGTCCCCTTAACAGAGTGCAGGACTTCAGGAACCGAAGAAGATTGTCCTGGCGAATCACGTCTGTTGTCAGTCCTGCAGAAAAGGTGCCAAAACGGCAGTGACCGGAGAAGTTGCTGAAAGCCGTTCTAGAGTTCCTCCCTCGAGACTGTTAATGAGATCCTGTAATTGTCCTGCCTTTCGTCATCAGACCAAGGAATCCGGAGGTCTGGTCCAGCGCTGCCTCATCGAGGAGAATCCATCCACAATCTTTTCTTCATCCCTAAGGTACTGTGGGGAAAAAGGTATTGCTAACCTTAATCCGTGAAGTCAGTCTGGCGTGTTGGAGTGCACATAGGTGTCCACGGTACCCTCGACCTCTTACCTCCGACTCAAACTGCTGCTTGTGTCCCTTTAGCCAGTCCTTTAACAGGGTCTCCAACGTTGATTTAATCTTGCTACATCTTAAAGACTAGAGACTCTAAAGTATTCACAGGAACTTTTCATATTCTGCTGCTTGTCAAGAGTTTAAGCCTTCTCCGAACTGCCTTTAGCTAGGGTTGTGTTTTGGAACTTAAAAGACTTGCTGTGCAAAGAAACTGCCGCTAGAACCGTAAGCCTTGCTAGTGTAACACCAACCAACTCTTTTCCTTCCCATGTATGTGTATGCAGAGTAACGTATTTCTGCTAAGATTCACAAGTGTGCGTGATTACTGATAATACGAAAGAACTGTAATTCCTGTCAAAAGCTGTATCAAATATAACCGCGGGCAGCTACCAACTAAGCAGTGGCCTTTGAAAAGTATTCTAAAGCATTCCTAAGCATTTTGGCTTATGGTGCTAAGTATTTAAAGGTGATTCGTGTGTATATCTTTCGCGATCTCAATGCCACTTGGCCTAGTAAGATCGTTGTCTCTGTCCTCCCTCTGTTCCCCCTTCCTTGTCTCGTCGCGCCTTGAAACACTTGTGTATAGGCGCGTTACAAATTACATGTATCATACATTTTACCCCACACATAAAAGGCCCCCAGGCCAACTAACATACTCAAACCACATCTATCCTTCTATCCTCCGCTCTTGGTCTCTCTCCTCCCAACCCCCCACCCCCTTCCTTCACCATCTTGCACTACTCTTCTCCAGGGCCGGTGCAAGGAATTCTGTCACCCTAGGCAAACTGTCAGATTGGCAACCCCCGCCCCACTCCAGATCCTAACCATTCTCAACCAACCGTCCTCATTTGTTACCGATTGCTGATTCTGAAGCTCTACTGGCCTGGTGAAGGCTGAGGTGCAGACGAGCATTCAGTGCACTTAAAGACTTGATTGCACCTGGGGTTAATGACTACAAAAGGACCTGTGATCTACTTTTGCGCCCACTTTGGAGCACCACTGTGATGGTTTTGGCGTTGTCAGACAAGTCTCCGAAGGATCATTCTTACAGGTGCTGCTGTATCCTTAGAGGCTGCCTTCGCATTAGGGGAAGGTTTAAGCCCTAGTGGAACAGTGTATATTGCGCACCCACAGACCGCGAACAAACCTCTCACCTGCTGATTCTGTAATTCAAATAAGTATTGAGGTATTACTTAATACCACCATTACAGCTGAACACCTTTACCCAATTGAAAAACCCAGACCAAATGCTCTGCTGAGATGAAAGGGGACTGGTGCTGACAAATACCATGGGAGTCTGTACTATGCGCAGTGTGATGTGGAAGGGAGGCATACAGAGAATGAGGCAAAGGTCGAAAGTGGGAGAGGAAAGAGCGTGAGAAAAGAGCGGAAGAGGAACAGGAGTGGAGATAAGACTGTAGTGCAGAGGTGGAAAGGGTAAGAAGGGGTAAGTGTGGTAGTGAAGGAGGGAGGCACATGAAGGGAATTTAGGGTTCAAGAAGAGAAAGTGTGTGATGCAAGGAAGATGAAATTAAGAAGAACAATGGGGAGGAGGTAGAGATTTGGAGAGACTGAAGCAGAGAAATGTGACCCAGTACAGAAGGGAAAGGTGGAGTGTTCAAGAACGAACTAGCTTCATGGCCCAATGGCTAGACTGGCAGAGACATGCATGTTTGAGGAAGTCAGGGTTTGCACCTGATGTGCAGGCCAGGCTACTCAACATACCTTTTGATGGCTTGAGGCTGTTTGGCAGTAAAGCTGATGAAAGCTTAGAAAAACTGCAGACCTCAAAAGCGGCGGCTAAATCTCTTACCGCCTCTATGCGACAGCCTCAGAAACCTTATTCTGGCTCATCTTCCTAGAGAGGTTGTTCTTTTCGATACTACTCCTCTTTTGGTAGCGGAAGAGGATGGGCGATTCAAAGAGGTAAATGAAATGTCCCTCGTGGTGGATGAGGAAGAGGGGCAAAACCAGCCTCAGGAATGGCATCTTTGCCCTCAGCCGCTCCTGCAGCCGTATCCAAGTCACTCTGAGGCCTTATCACACAAGAGACAGTAGCTCAGGGTTACTGCCTTCCCTTCCTAAAAAGGCCTCAGGACCATCCACCGGGAACCAACTCTGTCAAAATTCTCGATCCGCACCTTGTGCAGGAAACTTTAACCCTGCTAGAGAAAGGTGCAATAGAACAGGTACCTGTAGCGGAGAGGAACAAGGGTTGGTACTCCCCTTACTTTCTCATCCCAAAGAAGGACGGAGAATTGAGACACATCTTGGACTTAAGAAACTTGAACAAGTTCCTCAGGGAGGACAAGTTCAAGATGGTAACCTTTTCTCAGATCATTCAGGCTCTCCAACTCCAAGACTGGTTGGTATCATTGGACTTCAGGATGCTTACTTTCATGTGCCAATCCATCTCAAGCACAGAAAGTACCTGAGGTTCGCGGTTGGCGGTTCTCGCTATCGGTTTTGAGTTCTGTCATTCGGGCTGACCTCCGCCACAGGGGTTTTCACCAAACTGATGGCGGTTGTGACGGCGAGTCTCAGGAGAGGGGGGATTCACGTCTACCCCTACCTGGACTATTGGTTGATCAGAGCGGGTTCTCCTGAACAAGCTCAGGAACATCTGTCAATCACCTGTCACTCCCTTCACAGACTGGGCTTCTCCCTCAATTTCAAGAAGTCCCACATGATACCATCCCAAAAGCTCCAGTTTATCGGAGCAGTCCTGGATACTTCCCCGGGCACAACCCCACCCCCCGAGGTGCGAGCTCTCCACATTCTGCAGATGGTAAAGTTCCAAAATGCCCAACATCTTCTGGCCTTCTATTTTCTAAGGTTGCTCGGTCTCATGGCATCCTGCATCTTTCTAGTGCCAGAGGCCCAATTCTTGGGGAATATGTCGGATCTTCTGCAAGTTCAAAGCACCTTCTTTGGTGGGCTTGCAACGACAACATTCTCAAGGTAGAATATTTTTGGCAACCATGGTCGGAGATAACTTTAGTGATGGACGCCTCACTCATGGGGTGGGGCGCCCACACCAACGATCTGACTATAAGCGGTCGTTGGTCTCCATCGGAGTCCAAACTACACCAACCTGTTGGAGCTGAGGGCAATCAGGCTAGCGCTGAAGGCCTTTCTCCCGCTGTAAAGGGAAAGAATGTCTTGATAATGACGGACAACACAGTGGCAATGTACTACCTCAACAAGAGAGGAGGAGTAGGGTCACTACCACTGTGCAGAGAGGCAGTGCAGCTCTGGTCCTGGGCAATACGAGAAGGAATCTCTCTATTGGCAGTTCACCTAGCCGGAGAGCAGAACACGGCAGCAGACACTCTGAGCCGGCAGAACAGTGTCCCACGAGTGGGAACTAGCTCCGGAAGTCCTTCGAGAGATCTTCACCCTTTGGGGAACCCCTCAGGTGGATCTGTTCGCGACCAGGGTCAATCGGAAGTGTGAACAGTACTGCTCAAGGGAATATCCTCCGAGAGGAGCTCTAGGAGACGCGTTTGTGGTGGACTGGGAGTTTCCACTGAAAGGGGCCCATAGGGGTCCCTCGTGCTATGGAAACAAGGCAATGACCATACACGAAAAGATGTGCCAGACACAAGGTTTCAAATTCCCAATGCTAGGGTTTATTGCAAGCAAAAGATAGTATCAATTGGCCAATTCTGATCTCAGGCCCCGCGACGTGAGTTTCCTAGACCTCGAGGGACGCAAGAGAGCGAATTACGTACATCAGTTACATATATACAAAATGCATATCATACAATCAGCAAAGTCATGTTCAACACCCCTCTGTATTAAGTTCCTTTGAACTCGGGATGACGATGGACATATCCGACGAGTATGACGATTATAATGCTTTCGATGTCTATTCTAGTAACAATGTGCAATTTAGAAAGTGCGGAGGCATCTTTTAGAACACGGTGGTTCTGTTCTTGGAAGCAATCTGTACACGGGGGAAGAGCCACATTCCAAGCTTTGCTATCTATGAGGTACTATTCGTGTCCTGGGAGCCGACACGTTCTAAATGGTTTTGCGAAGGGGGGCCGTAAGAGAAGCATAATTCAAGCCTTTAACTGTATTATTCTAACATATTCTATGGCTGGCAGCTGTGAAGTGATTAAATGCCCTGCAGCTTCCTCCCAAGGCTACACAGAGGGAGCGTGGGCATTCCTCTCTGGCTACTCATGAGGAGTTTCAGCAAACTCTTCAGTCCCGCGACCTTGTCCTTTCATATTCAGACAACAATGTTAACAGTTGAGCAGAATAAGCAGAATCCGCAAGAATTGCAAGCTGCAAAGCAGTTTTTAGACAAAAAGCAATGAGCAATGGTTAACAAGCAAAATGGCGATTCTTACTACATTTAAAATGGCCGCTCGTCGGTCAAGCATAGCAGTTCATATTTCTCCAATTCGGTGCATAAGACGGTTGGCCCACGGCCATCAAGTTACGTCTATCATTCAAATGAAGGGTATTCATTTTTCCAGATTGACAAACCCTCCTTTTGGCCGTGTGCCAAACGTCTTATTTATTCATTGTATCCTCCTCTTCTGAGGAGGAGTCTGGGGTATCTGCATCTGAATCATCTCCATCATTAATGTCTATCGCCATGAATTGTTTTACTATTTTTGTTTCCTCAGTGTGTCTGTTATTCCAGCCATGCGTTTGTTTTCCTCTCAACACCATGTGCATACATCCCTTAGTACATCCATCAGTTATTTCAGTGCAAATTATTGGTAAGCATTGTCTGCAACAGCAGCATGTTATGAATATCCCGAGTACCATCATTAGTATCGAAATCAACTTCCATCTCCAAGACCGCAATAATCCCCATAACCAGGATTCTATCCCCCAACCCCCTGCTTCAGTAGAGAGTGTGGAACTTATGACATGTAATTTCCGGATCGCTTTAAATATCGTAGGGGAGTAGTCATCTATATACACACAGCATGCAGTTTTTACGAGCTTGCAAACTCCCCCACGATCAACTAATATTATATCGAGTGCCATCAGTCTTATTCCTTTTTCTTCTAACGTCATATTCAATAAAATATCCGTTGTGGAATCTATTGTTTTTTTAATATTCCAGACAGTTTTCTTATATTGTAAGAGTTTTCTATTTGGGACAAGAACGGTATAAATGATTTGGCTATATCCATTGCTATCATTCCATCCTCACTACTCCTTTGAGTTCTACCTTTTGTTCGTCTGGCTACTTCTGCTGTCTCCAAGAGGAACACTCCTGGAAACAGTAGACCTAGGTAGCATGTACCTCCCCAGTTCCTAGGTAACCATGGATATGCTTTTTCTCCACATATAAAATAAACAGGGTCTCCCACGTACACGGGTTCTATTTCATGTTTTAAAACCACTATGTTCAGGCAGTTGCTAAACGTTCCTACTTTATAGGAACCCTTTTTCTGTAGACATAGGGGAGCAGTTTTGGGGCTGTGATCCACTGCATAGGCAGGGGGCACAGCATCTTTGTTCCATTCATCCCTCATCCTAAATGTCATTAATGATGTTCTTTCTGCTGGCGGGGTTGGTCTATTCTGCCTATGTTATCTATCTAGTCTTGTTATTTTTCGTGTATTCTTTCTCACGGGTTCTAGTGCAAATACGCGAATTTTTTGGAATATGGAACAACCCACAGGTCTCATGATTACTTCCTCAAATTCATTTATATTGGTCTCATCTAGCTGACCCGTATTACTCTTGTTCCATTTCCCAAAGAACATTGCACTTAACGTTACTTCACAGGAATAAATCCATGGCAATGGTTGTACATACCAGCCTATCCCTTTCCCACCTTGCTGTGGTAAATGGGAGCAAACCCAGCATTCTTTTTTCTTTAACACCGCATGGGTCATGTTCATGATGAGCAACAATGTATTGTTGCCGTAACCTTCTCTGTCTTTCTTCCATTGGGGGCAAAGTACCAGTGATTACATGAACCGGGCTTTCAGTAGCTGTTTTTGGCAAAAGTGTTACTAATGGGTGTACGTACTCCAGGAACCATAGTGTAATAGCTGTTATTGTTGGTACTATCATACTTAAGAAACATAGGACCAATGTCCAAATCAGTACCTTCTTCCTTTTACCATGCTTTTTCACTAAATTTACAGTCTCTAAATCTATTATTTTTTTTAGCAGGGGTGCAGGAGGAGGCTGAAACCGGTCTTGACTTGTTCTTCATCGTCCTTCTTGCTGGCGAAGTTCGTCGTGAATGTCTCTCGTTCTTCATGCCAGAAAAGTTCAACGAAAAATGTCACATTTCAATTCTCCCAGCCTTTTCACAGCCTGGATCATTTATCCACTCCCGAGCAAGATTAGTTGTTCTTTCTCCCACTGCTCAGACAATTTCTGAACAGTTCTTTATTGATAGAGTACCATGTGCATCCAGCTTGTCCCGCTCTGGCTTAGGACACATGTACTCTCTCAGCCTTAGTACTTATGTGCGTCCAGCTTGTCTTGCTCTGGCTCCTGACACATGTACTTTATAAGCGCACCGAGGAGCCGTGAGTTTTGAATTGTCCGACTTGCACAATTCTCACACTTCTCTCCTCTACGCCCCTGGTTCCTACTCCGTCCGTGAGTAGAACCAAAGGCCAAAAAGAAAAGCACCAAAGATCTGTGGATCACTTTGCCTGTCGAGGCCGCAGATTATATCGATTCACTCCTGCTATTGTATGATCCGTGAATAGTGCCCTTGCATTTCCAGTATCAGGCTCAGTGTCAGGCTCAGTGTCAGCCTGTGGCACAATGATGGGTAGCGATGGGCGTCGTGGCAATGATTTAGTTTCTTTCTCTGGCTTTGGTGCATTCGCGAGAACTGGTGGGCGCCAAAGGGGTGCATGCGTTGTTTCTGCTCGTGTTTGCAATGCAGAGTTTGTGTCGTTCGGCAGTGATGTTGTTTCTGCTGAGCAACGTTGGGGCACTTTTCGCCCTTCCCCCTTACTGGCAGCCTCCTCAGGCTCTGTTTCGAGTTTCACTTCTCGTTTGCGCTTTGTTTCAACTTTCACTTCTCGCTCAGGCTGATGCTGTGGCACTGGACTGGCAACAGTTTCTTTCGTTTCCGAGACCGTTGTCTTTTCCTCGTCATCTGGATCAGGCAAAGTTTTCGGTGACGCTGGGAACCTTTTGGCATGGGTAGCATGGATCCATGCCTTGCGTCCGTCCACTCGGATGGCCGTCTGTGTTGCCAAAAGTACTTGATGGAAGCCGCGCCACCTGGGTGCTAATGTTGTCTTCCGTTCAAAGTTTCTGATTAGCACCCAGCTCCCAGGCTCCAGTGAGTGCCCCGGTCCTGTATATCGCATCGGCAACGCCTCCTGCACCTGCTGATGAATCAAACGCAACTTTTGTATTAAAAGTCCACAGTAAGTGCTTAACATAGGATGCTCGACCTCACATAATTTTCTGGGCTGCGGTGCGCACCATACATTTGCTGGTCTCCCCATTATAATCTCATAAGGGGAGAGCCCAGTCTTAGCCTGCACAGACGTGCGCATACACAACAGCGCTAGGGGTAATGCATCCACCCAACTCAACTTGCTCCCAGCGCAAATTTTCGCTATCTTTGACTTCAGGATTCCGTTGTGTCTCTCCACAAGCCAAGCAGAACTGGGATGCCTGGAACTGTGGAATCGCTTCTCTATTTGCAGACCTGCACAGATCTGTAGCACTACTGCGCCCACAAAGTGGGGGCCGTTGTCTGACTACAGGACACGAGGCAACCCAAACCGGGAGAAATACTCCTTCAGCATTACTTTTGCTGTGGACATGGCAGTACAGTCTTTTAAAGGCTATGCCTCCACCCACTTGCTGAATGCACAGATTACCACTAACACGTATTTGTAGTTCTGGCACCTTTCCATTTCTATGAAATCAAAATAGACCACCTCAAACGGCATAGAGGGAGAGCCGAAACTACCTGCTGGAGTCACGGTTCCCTTTCCTACATTGTGTTGCAGGCACGTGATACAATTCTGCACTAGCCTTTCTGCATTCTTTTTTATGTGCTCATTCTTCCATACTGTGGATAAATGCTGTACCATTTTCTTTGCGCAAATGTGGGTAGGGCTATGCACCATTATAACCATTGCAGTTACGTAACAATTTGGCAACATCCAGTTCTTTGTTTCCTTGTCCACCCAACATCCTTCCAAATCTAACTCAGCAGAGCCCTTAGCCCACCCCTGAATCTCTTCGGTTGTGGCCTCAGCCTGCATTTCTTTGACTGTGGCAACTCCATTCTCTATCATACAAGGTACTTCCTCAGTCTGTACTGTCATCATTTTATTCCCCAAATCTGTAGCTGTTTGCTTCGCAATCCTGTCTGCAAACTCGTTTCCCTCTCCCACTCTGCATGTTACTTTCTTATGCGCCTCGCACTTTACTATAGCTAGGCGCTTTGGAAACGTGAGCGCAGACAACAATCGCACAATCAAAGGGCCATGCTGAATCCTGGCTCCATGTGATGTCAAGAAACCCCTCTCAGCCCAAAGTCGGCCAAAATTGTGAACCACGCCAAAGGCGTACTGGCTGTCAGTATAAATATTTACGTTCAGATTCTCAAAGAGTTCACAGGCTCGGGTCAGTGCTATTATTTCTGCGGCTTGTGCCGAATTGTAGGGGATCCTTCTGCTCTCTACAACTCTCTTTAGGGTAGTAATTGCATATGCAGCCGTTGATGTGCCATCAGGTAATTTAAAACAAGAGCCATCGCAAAATAACTCCCCATCTGGCTCTTTTTGTGGGATATCGCTCAAATCAATCCTTCCCTTTGTTTCTTCTTCAGTGATCATTAAACAATCATGGGGTGGTGATTCGTTGTCACCAATTTCTGCTATGGGCAGTGGCATTAATTCTGCAGGATTCAATGCGCTAGACCTCATAATTTGGATGTGGGGTGCAAACAAGATGAGCTCATATCTTGTCAGTCTAGCTGAGGTGAGGTGTTGCATTTGCGTCCTATTTAATAGAACGTCTATAGCATGTGGCACCATCAGAATTAGTGTGCCCCAATACCATTCCTTCCGTTTGTTTCACTGACGCAGCAGCCGCTGCGACGGATCGCAAACATCGTGGTAGAGCGCGCGCTACAGGGTCCAACGCGCAAGAAAAATAGCCGCACGGCCTTTTTCTTCCACCTTGTTCCTGTGTCAAAACCGCCAATGCACATCCTTCACTCTCACTCACAAATAGTCTGAAGATCTTTTTATAGTTGGGAGTGCCTAAAACTGGTGCAACACACAATGCAACTTTCAATTGCTCAAACGCTTTCTGACATTCCTCATCCCACTGCAAAGGCATCTCTGCATCCTTTTTAGTCCATTTTATCATCGGCTTCACAATCAACGCAAAATTACTGATCCACTGCCGACAATAAGAGGCCATGCCTATTACAGCTCTCACTCCTTTTTGAGTTTTTGGAATAGGCATACTAGAAATACTTTTTATGCGTTCTGGTGTTAATCTTCTCCCTTCTTTCGAAAGTAGGTATCCCAAATAAGACACCTCCTTTTGATTATACTGGAATTTCTTCAAACTCGCCTCATGACCATGGGTCGCTAAATGTGTCAAGAGTAATACAGTACTTTCTTTGCAGATCTCTTCGTGTCAGCCGCTAATAACAAGTCATCTATGTACTGCAAGAGTATGCAACCTTTGGGTATTTCTAGCATGTCTAGCTGCTCTTTTAGCGCTCTGCTGTAAATGCTCGGGCTTTCTGTATATCCTTGTGGAATGCGTGTGAATGTGAATGATCAACCTCCTAGAGTGAACACAAACAGATATCTACTGCTTTTATCCACTGGGATGCTAAAGAATGCGTTCTTCAAATCAACTACACTAAAGTATTCTGCAGTTGTCGGTATCATGGTCAGTATTGTTGTGACATCTGGGACCAAAGGGAATTGTGGGTCTACCACTTTGTTTAATGCACGCAGATCAATTATGAAACGATAGGGTACTTCATTGCCTCCTTTCTTGTAAACTGGAAGAATCGGGCTGTTGCACGTGCTCCCTGCAATTTCCTCAACCACCCCCAATCTCACCAGGTCAGTAACAATGCTTTTCAATCCCTTCTCACCTTCAACAGAAATTTTATACTGGGGAATTCGTGGTAGTGTTACACCTTCTTTCAAAGTTATTTTTGCTGGCATTATTTTCAAGCATCCTACATCATTATAATGCATTGCCCACAGACAGGTTGATACTCCACTTAACTCTTCTGGCAACTCTTTTGACATGAATTCCGTCACCGGTGCATCGTGAGGCCACATCGTGAGGAACACCCCATCTGCCGTACAATGTATGACTGCCCCCAATTTTCTCAACAAATTGAATCCTAGCAAGTTCTCTCCACAATTCTCTGTCAAATGAAATGGACACTGCTCCATAAATGGTCCTATTGTAATTGGGACAGCTTCGGACATGGGGTTATTTACTGGTGTACCTGTGAACCCTACAGAAACATTCTTCTGCCCCGACAGTGGTATCTCCGGAACCAAGTGGTGGTCTTTCGAACACTTCTGTGCCCCTGTATCTACAAGGAAACGGTGCTCCTTATTCCCGACTCTCATTTCTACGTAGGGTCCTCTGATTCACGGGAATAGACACTGGTTCCGACCCCTGTCGTGGGCTATCCTATCATGAAAATAACACATCGTCCGATGTGTAGTCACCGCTACTGCTATAATACGTGTTTGGTTGTGTATCAAAAATATTCCCATTTCCCCCTCGATGTCCTCCACTCTGATCATTTCTCTGTTGGCCCTGCCCGCCCCGATTTTTGGTTCGAAACACTTTGGTTCAATGTCTGGTTCTGTTGTGCTTGGTTTTGGCCATATGATTGGGTCTGAGTACCTCCATTGGTATATCCCTGCTGCTGCTGCATGTTACTTCTGCTTGGGCCGTTCGACCCCTGATGTCCTCTATGAGGCCTTCTCTGACCAAACCCACCTCTATTCTGTAGGTGCGAGCATTGCGCTCGCCAGTGTCCTTCCTCCTTACAGTACGCACATTGATTTAATCCCAATGACACCAAATGCATATTATTCAAATTTCCCCGGCCTTGTGCATTACCTCTACCTCTATTGTATCCAATGACCTGCTGGAGTAACACCCTTGTTTTTAAATTTACTCTATCCTTCACCTCTCTTTCTTTCGCCACATTTACCCTGTTCTCGTAATATTGGGCTATGTGTAATATCTCGCTCACCGGTTTTGCTGCCCAGGAACTTTCCGACGTCATTAACATATCTTGAATTGGCGATATTAGTCCCCTCACATATTTATCAACAAATAGCCTTTTCCCCGACTCTGTGCTCACATTCTGCCCACTGAAGTCTGTGAATACTCCTTCAAATCTATTGAAATAATCTGTTACTGGCTCATCCTTGCCCTGTACACATGTAGTTAATTTGTCCCACTGAATCCTTTTTTCTGGAATTATTTCCCTCAATCTCCGCATTATCCGTTCTGGTAGATCTGCCATGCGGGTTCCCGGATTTTCCCCTACTTTTCTATTTTTATCCCCCAGTAGTAACTCCGAAAACCCCCGCGTCATCTACCGTCCTCATCTGTTTCCATATATCTGCTGGCAAAATGGCTGGGAAAATCAAATCTATATCGCTCATAGTAAGCACTGCTGATCTCAGGGTTGACTCCACTTCCTTGTAGAACCCTGCTGGATTCTTTCTTATATCGGGAATCGTCTGTTTTATAGTATTCACCTCTTGCCTGGAAAAGGGGACATGCACATACTGGGCGGTGAAATGGGCTGGTGTTACCTGCGCTCCTACTGTTCCCGTCGCAGGGATCTCTACTTTTGGTACAAACGTGGGCAGGACCTCTCTCATTGGAAATGCCCCACTCACGATCCCTCCCCCTTCTCTTAGGTTCAATAGTATTCCTAAGTCCAGTGATAGGCCCGTTTCTCCTGTACTTCGCTCGAATGCTCTCCTGTATACCGCTAGTATCTTAGGTGGGCTGGCCTTATTATTTTTTATATCCTTCTCCATCAAATGTTCAGCCATCGATTGCAGTGCCTTTCTTTTCATTGGTATGGAATATTCATCAAATATATCATGTAAAACCATTGTTGGAATACTAGGATTTGATGCCCATTTTACCGCTTCTCGTATACATACTTTCAATTTCTCGCCCTTCTGTACAGATGACGTTGAATGTCTCCGCTCTATGTATGATTCTACCGTCCCTCACCCCTCTCTTCTAATATCCCGACCCCTGTACCCAGGCGCAGTAAACATTTCGGCATACTCATTATCCAACTTATTTTTAAGATCAAAAAGTCTATCCACATATTCCTTCACGTCTTCATCTTTTATTCTACAACATGCTAGTTGGTTCAAATCTAACAATCGTTGTGGTGTTAATTTGTCAAGCAACTTTTTCCATTCTCCCACCAAAACTTTCCCCATGGATTCCAACACTACCTGTCTCTCGTTGCTTCTTCGGTACCCATATAATGAGGCCAATGCTGCCGTCTCATCATTTCCTTCTATGTACATTTCTGCCTCTTGTCGTAATTCAATCTTTCTCTCTTTGCTGATTGCACTTCGAGTTACCCGTCCAAATCCTGTTCCTTCAGCCCCACCTCTTGCCTCCCCAGTCTCAATCTCGACTTCGGGAGGGGCGGATGGTGCTGAATCTGTCTCTAGAGCGGGAGGTGCGGATGGGACAAGTGACACAGGTGGCATCTGTGAAGGGCCTTGCTGGGTGCTGGGAAATTGTGTGTCCGCAGTCTGCGCTTGTGGGAGTGCTCGTGCTGTGGGCGGGGCTTGGGTTAACGCTTGCGTGAGGGGAAGTGCTCGGGCTGCGGGAGGGGGTATGAGAGCTATTGGTTGGGCCCGCGCAGTCACTGCTGGCGTGTTTGGTTTCGATTCTGGTTTTGGGCCTCGACCCGTGTTAGTTAACAAATGTTCCATTAATTCATCTGCTATGTGTAGTTCCCGCTGCGGGTATATTCTGTCTATGTTCATCTGGTCCCGTCTCCCTTCCCGTCTTAGACTCTCAGTCAACTCCTCCTCTTCCTTCTCTTCTGCTATCACAAGCTTCGTTTTATGCCTACGTGCATGCTTCTCTCTACTCCTTAGTCAGAGCATCGCTTCCCTCCTCCAATCTTTGACGGTCTCAAAAGCTGCAGGTCGCGCTTTCTTTCTCATCAGCACCCTCTCTAGGTTATCTATCCTCCCCATCTCAAAACTACCATTTATCAGCCACTGATGGTCGGGTTGCTTTCTAGTTTGCCTATGCCAAATTTCACAAAATATTATCGCACCCACACCATATTTCGCATACATATCATAAGCCGGCGTTCCCCCAGGTGGTGCACTTTGGCCATATTCCAAGGACTGTCTACCGCAGCTGAAAAGTCCCGCTAAAGTGGACAGTACTCCAGGCATGTTTCTTTAACCTTCCCCTTTGGTTAGCCACTTTTACCTGGACGTTTGAGTTTGCAAAATCAACACTCTACCAAAAATCAGGTTTCTCTTTGAATCGGGGAATGACTCACCTGATAAAACAAGTCGCCTGTTCTAACGCAACCTCTCCCCACGTCGTGTCTGCGCTTCTCTGGCTTCTGCCTCGTCTCGGGACCCTCGCCTCCTTTGCCCTCTGGCCCAGTACGTCGATCAGGGATCAGATGTGTGCAGATCTGCGGAAGGAATCTCTCCTCTCTTCTACAGGGCGCCCCGTACACTTCTTGATCCCGGCTCGACTGTCCCGTCCTCCCCGTTCTTCCGCCTTTACTCCGTTACAACATATACGATGGGGCAAGTGGGGGAGGGTCCCTATTCGGGCGCCATCTTGAAAGGGGCCCCTAGGGGTCCCTCGTGCTATGGAAACAAGGCAATGACCATACATGAAAAGATGCGCCAGACACGAGGTTTCAAATTCCCAATGCTAGGGTTTATTGCAAGCAAAAGATAGTATCAATTGGCCAATTCTGATCTCGCGCCCCGCAACGTGAGTTTCCTAGACCTCGAGGGACGCAAGAGAGCGAATTAAGTACATCAGTTACATATATACAAATTGCATATCATACAATCAGCAAAGTCATGTTCAACACCCCTCTGTATTAAGTTCCTTTGAACTCGGGATGACGATGGACATATCCGACGAGTATGACGATTATAATGCTTTCGATGTCTATTCTAGTAACAATGTGCAATTTAGAAAGTGCGGAGGCATCTTTTAGAACACGGTGGTTCTGTTCTTGGAAGCAATCTGTACACGGGGGAAGAGCCACATTCCAAGCTTTGCTATCTATGGGGTACTATTCGTGTCCTGGGAGCCGACACGTTCTAAATGGTTTTGCGAAGGGGGGCCGTAAGAGAAGCATAATTCAAGCCTTTAACTGTATTATTCTAACATATTCTACCATTGTACGAGACTGGCTGGCAGCTGTGAAGTGATTAAATGCCCTGCAGCTTCCTTCCAAGGCTACAGAGAGGGAGCGTGGGCATTCCTCTCTGGCTACTCATGAGGAGTTTCAGCAAACTCTTCAGTCCCGCGACCTTGTCCTTTCATATTCAGACAACAATGTTAACAGTTGAGCAGAGTAAGCAGAATCTGCAAGAATTGCAAGCTGCAAAGCAGATTTTAGACAAAAAGCAATGAGCAATGGTTAACAAGCAAAATGGCGATTCTTACTACATTTAAAATGGCCGCTCGTCGGTCAAGCATAGCAGTTCATATTTCTCCAATTCGGTGCATAAGACGGTTGGCCCACGGCCATCAAGTTACGTCTATCATTCAAATGAAGGGTATTCATTTTTCCAGATTTGACACCACTTCTGTACGTGTTTCTGCCAGTCCCCATCATTCCTCACGTAATCAGGAGGTTGAGAAAGTTCAGGAGCACCATGATCCTAATTGCCTCGGATTGGGCCAGGAGTACTTGGTACCCGGACCTTTTGGACATGTACCTCTGCCCTCCAATACGTCTTCCGCAAAGAGAGGATCTTCTCTCGCAAGAGGAAGGTCGGGTTCTCCATCCAGAGGTCAAGACACTCAACCCTCATGCATGGTTTCTGAGAGGTTGAGAAGACCAGCAACTAAATCCCTTTACCAGTGTTGGAATAAATTCAGTATCTGGTGCAGGGATACAGATGTAGACACTTTTCAATGTGGCACCACAATGGTGCTTACTTTCCTATTGCATCTAGCCAATCTGGGGCTCCAGTTCGGAACAATTAAAGGATATCTAGCTGCGCTGTCCATTTTCAAACGCTCCTTGGAAGAGGTTTACTACTTTAAAATTCCATTAATCATTCAATTCCTGAAAGGGCTCACTAATGTGTACCCTCTGGACCTTTTCATGTCCCAACTTGGGATTTAAATCTTGTACTTAGGTTTCTAACGTGTATTCCTTTTGAGCCTCTGCATTCCTGTCCCTTGATGCTTCTAACGTTAAAAACTGTCCTTCTTGTGGCCTTAACATCAGCCCGCAGGGTTAGTGAATTGCAGGCTCTCTCATGCAAACCTCCGTACACTGCTTTTCACAAGGAACTTGAGGTTAAACCTTCTTTCTTACCAAAAGTAGTTTCTGACTTTCACTTGTCACAAAAAAAATCATACTACCTACGTTCTACCCTCCTCCTCATTTGGGCAAAGAAGAGGAGAGGTTTCATAGACTGGACCCAAAAAGGGCTCTCCGTTTTTATATTTCAAGAATGTCAAAATTACGTCAGAATGACCAACGTTTTGTAGGTTATACTGGCCATAAATTGGGATTAGCGGTGACAAAACAGACCATAGCCCGCTGGATCATTTTTGTCCATAGTTGAGTGCTACTGATTGACGGGAAAGGACCTGCCGGATGGGCTTCGAGCCCATTCCACTAGGGGTATGGCTACTTCTGCGGCTCTGAAGAGGGGAGTCCCTGCAGCGGATGTTTTTTCAGCTGCAACATGGGCACCAATGCATACATTCATCAAGCATTACTGCTTAGATGCTTCTTCCAATGAAGGATTATTTGCTAAGGCATTACTCCATTCCATCCATGAGAAAAAATAATCGATACTCCCACCTCCAAAATTACCATTGCTATGGGAGTCTATCATAATATGAGGAATACGTGGGAGGACACAATCCATTCGAAGAACAAGTTACTTACCAACTGTAACATTCTGTCTGACAGTCCACGTTTCTCACTCTAAACTGCAATTTTTCAAGAAGAGAGAGAGCAGAAGCTGCAGGATGTTCGTCCTTGCGAAGTGTTAACAGTTTAAGAAAGCATTGGCAAAGGCAACAGTTGGGGCTTTTGTGTGGGCATGCAATGGCATTACAACGCAGTGACAGTCATACACTGGAGAAACAGTGGCAGGCTGCCTGATTGAACAATATGACCAGTGCATATGAAAATCTGGATAGCTGTTTAGTCAGTCAATTGTGCGCGGGAAATACCATAGCCCACAACCCAGAGGAGCAGAAAAGAGTCAGGCGGAAAGGGAAAGGGACAGGTGGGAAGATGAAGAGCGAGGATGGGAATCAACAGGATGGCTGAGGGAGGCACAGGAAAGGGGATACAGGAGGGGAGGAGTATGGCACAAGAAGGGGTAAGAGCGAAGAGAAAGGAGGGCAGAGGTATGATTAGAGTTTGAAGGTCGGGGGAAGAGTAAAGCATCAGGAGAAAGGGCTGGTATAAGAGTAACGAGGCAAGGGAGCTTAGAAGAAGTAAGACCAGGAGCAGAGGAGGGAGTAAGAGTAGTAAGACAGTAGAGGATGTAGCAGGAGTAAAGATTGGGAAGGGCACAGAGACACTTATGGCTTGAAGGAAGGCGGAAGAAGTGCAAAGATTATGGAGAGTCGGAAGGAATAGGAGTAGGGAGGCAGAGGATGCAGCATGAGGGAAGATTTGGATGGGCACCCATATACAATGAGGAAAAAGGGGAGCAGGATGAGCAGAGGGACAGGATGGCAGAAGAATGAGTAAGAGGAGAGTAAAGGGCAGGGAAGATAATAACGTGGATAGGGATCCACACTTGTGGATTTTAGGATATTTCATAACATGAGATTTTTCAGTGAGTTCATGATTTCATATGACTGAGTGCACACAATTGGTTGATCATTGATACAGGGTAACGTGTGCCATAAAATACTCATTTTATTACAGCATATATGAACAATTTATGCACATAGTTTATGTAAATCACCCTCTAGACGCTATCCACAACTTAAAAGATCAACGAGCCAGAAACTCAATGATTCTTTTCCCCACCCGAGGAACAAACCTGCGTACCTTTAAACCAAATCCTTTATCCCAGAAACCCTGAAAACGGGCCCATTGTATTCAAACTCAGAGTGAGAGCCAGAGAGGACAGATTTGGGGGAGAAGGGCAGGAAAGCACAGGGAAGGTGTAGCAGAGGACGCAGTAACGAGAGAGGAAGGGGGAGGGGGAGGGTTAGGGAGAGAGAGAGGGGGAATCAGAGATCAGGGCAATGGGGGACTGTATCCACAGAGAGGGAAGGAGATGAATGAAGCCTGAAAACAGCGAGGTAGTAAGGAAAGAGAAGGAGTAATAAGGGGGAGAATATGGAGGCCAGGATGAAGTCAAGAAGAGGGAAGAGACAGCACGCACGTAGAGAGTGAAGTAGATAGAAAACAAGAGGGAAGCTGAGGAAACATGAAGGCAGGGGGATATAGATGAGAGGGAAATACCGGGGGGTGGGAGGCCTCACATCTCTGGAGAGGGCCTGCAGCCACTGCCAACCAGGCAAAACATAAGCTGATAAGCATAGCTAACATTTAATAATTGCAAAGGGTTGGGGGACATGCACCATGGTGTCGGCAGTCGTTGGCATGGGCAGGCCATGCACTGCATTCTGCCAGACCCATCATTTCAACAAACAAACCTCACAGCGACGCTGATGGTGGGAATGCAATGAGAGGCAGCACAGCAGGGAGGGAAGAATGCAAATGTGACGGTCACGAAAGTAGTTGGGTTCCAGTAAGGAATGAATTACATTTTAATAGCAGACAGCACCTCACCTGCAGACTATGTGTCACTCTCTGCATCACAGCAGGGCCGCTCTTAGCACAGGGGCTACCGCCGCCAGGATGTGTGGCCTGCTGGCCTGGCACACGCACAGCAGAAGGCTGCTGCAGGCCTGCAGCTAGTCCAGGGCCGGCCCAGGACAGGCCAGGTCACAGACGGCAGCCGACAGACGCAGGCCACATTGGCCCAAAGAAGAAGAGGTCTACTGTCTGCAAACTGCAGCATCAGAATCACAATGGTCTAGGGGGCACACTCATGACCCTGACCCAACACCATCATTTCACAGCACCTGGTGCTGCGTTTCCTGGCCTGCTGCTGCTGCTGCTGCAGCCAGCTTCAGCCTGCAGGATGCAGACAGTGTGAACAGGGCCGGTGCTATGACTACAGGCAGTACATCTTACAGCATTTTGCCGCTCTGACATTTGTAAATATAGGCAAACGCCTAACCTTGCCTAGTGATAGCACCGGCCCTGCAGTTCTCATATTCTCATCTCATGGCATTGCCCATTACAGAGACTTGGATGACCACCTTACGACCTACTACACTTACGGCCTCTACGGCCAAAGTGCACTCCTCATGTGTATTCACAAGAGACGGCAGGGCTGGCCTAATGTTCATCCTCCTGACCTTCGTGCATCTAACCACTTTATACCACACTCACTTATATGCACTGCTACGCAACTCTTCCCACCTGCCCCACTCTCATCCTGATCCGTAGGGCCTCAGGCCCTCAGTCCCTTCCCTGAGTTGGTCCTCTTCCTTCATTCCATTCTCACCAAAGCCACTGCAGTGCTAATAGAGTCAAGTCCTAAATGGGAACCAAGTCACCTGTCATCTCTAACTACTCCAATGTTCTTTCTTAAATCAGATTGTCTCCTCTTCACTTTCTACCTCTAATCCTTACAATTGTCCTCTACCCCTCTGGTCATACTGTTTTACAGTTCAGTATCCCCTGCGCTCTTCCACTTCCATCTCTAAATATAAATTCAAACCATACTCCCTGGCACAAGCCGAAGTCGGGTCCACCTGTCTTGCTCCTTCTCGGGGAACTGTTATTTAACAGGCCTTCTCTTACTTTAACCTTATTCTCTTCCTCTTTCGAACATCTCTACCCCTATTGTGTCTTCATTCATTCTAGCCCTCACCCCCAACACTGGATCGCTCTTTAGGATATTCCTCCTTAAAACAGACGTTCAATGCTACCTTTGCAGGTGTGCAAAGACCATACTCCTACTAACATGCTCTTCTACTCTACTATATCCATGCCCTCTCCTTCCCTACGGTCATGGAAGCTACCAATCCTCCTACTTTACTAATCTCATCAATACTCTTTGCTCTGACCCGTATGCTGTGTCCTTATGCTATATCTTCTTTCCTAACCACTACATCCCCTCTAAATTGACAAAATCAGTGACGGCCTCACTGCCCTCCATTGCCTCCCTCCGCTTCTTTCTCCTCACCTGCTATCTACCCCCCCACTACTTGCCCGCCATGCTCCTTCTTTCCAACTTGAATTGACAACCATCTTGAGGTCACGCAACCCCTTCCGGTGCTCCCATTAAATCTTTTCCCCCTACAGACCGTCACAGAACTTGCTCCTATCACATGTTTCTTTCTCTTGTCCCTCTTTAACGTCTCTGCCTCGATCTTTCTTTCCTGTCCGCTCGGCTGAACGCCAGTAACCATGCTAACTATGGGACTACTATCTTGCCTTTCTCGAAATGGCAAAATGCCTAGACTCATATTTAACAGGATATCCACCTTCCCGTACACTTGTGACCTTTGTGATGCTCTTTAATCCGAATTCCAAAGCCATCATTCTACCAAACCACCATCATTAGTGTCTCTAATTGTCAGACCTCTTCTCGCCATTATACACTCTCTTTTATCATAATTGTAGACCTCTCAGACCCCCTTTCATATGGTTTACAGTCCTTCTGCCTTTTGCCTTGAAATTCAAGACACAACTGATTGCCTTATATCGTTCTGTGTTCCGAGAGATGAAGGAACAGTGATGCCCACAGGAATGCCAGATGTTAAGATTAATTCTTAACATTGCAGCCATCACCCCTTTTGTTTTGCGAAGGATCAATGATGCGTACGACCGACTGACCTCTCCAGGTCTATGTGCTCCAGGACTCTGCCCCTTACTCTTCACCATCTTCCCTTTAAATCTCTGTAAGGGCTTACATTCCATTACCTGGCTGATACAATCTCCCACTACTCTCCTCTGTGCAACCCCTGCCCCAGCACCCTCCATAAATTCACTGTTCCCGACAACCCTGCTCACCTCGATTGTCTCTTCTGCTTCCTTGCCCCGCACCACTGGAAAGCACTATCCACCCCACCACCTCATTTCCAAAACCGCAGTATCCACTCCTTTAAATCTTCACTTAAGCACTACTTCCTGAGCCAGGAAGAACCCTCTGCTTACTCTCACGTTACTCCACCTCCCAGATGACCCATTCCAAACTCTTCTGTATATATTACCCTGTACTTGTTTAGTCCTCTGACCACTGTTCATCATGTGTCTTGTTCCTGATCTCTGCACTGTCTTTATCTCAACCAACCGGCCAGTTGCAGATCACCATTCCATCTTATCTGTCGCTTAATGCAGTATTACCCCGATGACTGTTATTTGGGTGAAACACTATGTTCCTTCAATAAATGCAAATATAAAACTGTTGCATAATTGCAAGTTCAAGTTGTTTTATGATTATGAAAAACCCTGGTCTTCATGACGATATAGCACAAACTTGCTCAAAAAGATATGCCATTAAGTTGCCATTTTGTGAAGAAAAGATGCATCTAAATTGTTACTTTAATGTATTCTGCCTGTTGCAGGGGTTGCTCATTCTTGTCCAAGACACGTATTATCCAGGAACATGGAGGGCTGGCAGTGATCATCTCCGATAATGCATATGAAAATGACAGCGTGTATGTTGAAATGATCCAAGACAATACCAGCAGGACTGCAGAAATCCCGGCTCTCTTCCTCTTGGGAAGAGATGGGTAAGTGTGATCTTCTGGCATAACTTGAGGTAGCCGGTTTCTGGCTACTGTGGAATTTTTCATACCAGTAGGAAAAGCAGGCCAAAGTGTTTATTTTTCAAGTTTATTTCCTTTATGTGCTTGTCTGTCCACGGGCAATGGAAGTTCATTCACAGGTTATTTCCTCCTCTGTGTATGCTGCATTGTTTGATTTCTACTTATTTTTTTTTATTTTTAAAAAAAATCTTTTTATTGAATTTTATACAGGATACAACAGGCAAATACGAAACAATTCAACTCCCTCCTAATCCCTTATCTCTCCCCCACCCTCCTCCCCTCACCACGAAATCCCTACATCCCAGCGTTCCCCAAAGTGACAACACCCCCTAAATCTACCCCTCCCACCTAATTCCCTGACCCCACCCAAGCCCCCTCCACCCTTCCAACACAACTCATCCGGTATGAAGGTCTAGCAACTTAAGTCTCTGCGGTCGCCATTGCTCCCGAAAGTCTCCCTTCAGGTAGTCCAAAGTCTCTCCCCATTCCTCTGCAAAATCCCCCAACTTATTATTAGCTGCAAATGAAGCCCATTCTAGAGACACTATTCCCCACATTTTCCTCAACCAGTCCTGCTCCGTCGGAATCGCTGGGCTCTTCCACCTCTGGGCAATAAGAGCCATCGTAGCCAATACGAAAACTATTTCAGCTTTGCATTGCCCCACTCTCTTCCCACCCTCCCCCGATTCCCGACCTCTTCCCAAAAGAATCAGCCTAGGGTCCGGACCCACACCTTCCCCCAGGGCCTGGACCAAAGCCTGCGACAACCACCCAGAAGGACTTGATAGCCGGACAATCCCACCAAATATGAGCCACTGTCCCCTCTTCGCCACAACCCCTCCAACACCTATTCGAAACCCCTGGGTAAATTGCATGCAGGTGAGCCGGCGTGTAATGCCAACCAAGCAAATATTTATACCAGGCTTCCTGAAGTAGAACAGCCCTAGCCACCCTCGGAATCAGTCTCCAGAGTTTCACCCACTCCTCCCATTCCACCTCCTTGCCAATCATCTCCTCCCATCTAATCATATATGGCCATTTAGTAATCTGGCCAATAGCCTCTAAGCCTATAAAGATCCGAAATCAGCCCTCTAGATCCCCCATGCGTGAGTAGATAGCGCTCGAAAGGAGTCAGCTCACGGGTTGCCGCTCTACGAATCTCCGTGGACATCACCCAATGTCGGAGGTGGAAATACCAGAGCCTTTCCCCTTCGCCCACACCAAATTCCCATTTACAGTCTTCAAAGGATTTCACCTGATGGTTACGGAACAGGTCCCTAATGACCCTGCATCCCCCTTCCTCCCACCGCTGGAACGCCCCCTTTTCCAACTCTGGTGTGAAGTCCCCATTGTTAAAAAGGGGGTGAATGGTGACGGGAACGTACTAATCCCCAGTTTCTTCACGACCTCATCCCATATATCTACCAGACCCTTTGTGATACTACTCAAATAAAGATGCGCCGGTCTGAGCCTTCGCGGAAGCCAAAGTACCTCACCTAAATGATGCTGAGCTACCGCTCTATCCATTTGAACCCAGTGTTTGATATAATCCGCTGAGAACCACTCCCTAATTACCCGCAACTGTGCCACCTTATAATAGCGGCGGAAGTCTGGCAAAGTCAATCCCCCCCCCTCCCTCTTGACGCAATCAACAGTCGCCTGGCCACGCGCGGCTTCTTACCGTCCCAGATAAATTCACTAGCTGCTCTATTCAATTCCCTAAAAAAGCTGGGTGGGATAGCCAATGGAATTGCTTGAAACAGGTAGAGCAGCCGCGGGAGGATCACCATTTTCAGCGCCACGCCCCGGCCAAGCCACGACAGCTTTAGGGAGCTCTACTTCCTGAGATCCTTTTTAATTGCGGTCAGAAGGGAAGGATAATTTGCCCCAAACCACCCCGATAATTGAGGAGTAACCTTGATCCCTAGATACCGTATCCCTCCTGGGCTCCACTTAAAAGGAGAGGACTCCTTCACAGCTTTGGCCTCCACTCCCTCCAGCGAAAGATTCAATTCTTCAGATTTCTGCAAATTAATCTTTAGACCCGAAACCTCCCCAAATTTGGTTAAGAGCGCCATTCACACCCCAATGGACTTCCTTGGATTCGTCAATGAGAGTAGCATGTCATCCGCAAATGTGGCCACCTTATGCTGTTGCCCCCTAAAGGGGGCACCCCGAATATCCACATCCTCCCTCATTGCCACCAAAAGTGGTTCCAAATACAAAGCGAACAGCGGCGAGAGGGGGCACCCCTGCCTCGTACCCCGGCAAAGCTTAAAAGAGCGTGATACCATGCCATTCACCACCAAGCGCGCCACGGGAGCCCGATAATTTGCCTGCACCATGCGTATAAACCTCTCCCCCAATCCCATTCTTGCCATTGTCAGAAACAGAAAAGACCACTCCACCCGTTCGAAAGCCTTCTCAGCGTCCAGCGCCAAGAGGATCGCCGGAGTGGAGGTTTTCTGCGACTTCTCGACCAGATGGGCCACACGCCTAATATTGTCTGCCGTTTGTCGGCCCTGGATGAACCCCGACTGGTCCTGATGGATTAGCGTAGGCAGGAAAGCCTCCAGGCGCTTAGCCAAAATATTTGTATACATTTTCGCGTCCAAATTAATAAGTGCTATGGGTCTGTAGGAGGCACAATCCTCCGCGTCCTTGCCTGCCTTGTGGATTAAAGAAACTTTTGCCTCTCCCATGGACAGGGTAATGCCTCCCGAGGTGCCAAATGAATTGAATAATTGTGCTAAATAAGGGGATAACATGTTGGAGAAAGCCTTGTAAAAGGAGGCCGGGAACCCGTCGGGGCCCGGCGCTTTGTTATTGGGGAGAGATGCGATGACAGCACGCACCTCGTCTTCCGAAATGACCTGCCCCAATGCCTCGGCATCCTCCCCAGAAAGACGCGGAAGGGACATGGCTCCCAGAAAATCTCGCTGGGACTGAGAAGACGGGTCCTGCGGAGTGTACAAAGCCTCATAAAACCTAACTAAGCGTTCTGCAATGTCTTCCGAGCGAGAAAGCCCCCCCCTTTCATCTTTTATAGCCATGATCGCATTTCGCTCCCTATTCCCCCTTAATAATCGCGCCAACAACGAGTCCGCCTTATTCGCTTTCGCATAGTACAGCTGCCTCACCCTCAACATCGCCTCTTTGGCCTTTTTAGTCCTTAAAACCCTCAGTTGCCCCTCGGTCAGTCTATACACCCTATACGCACTCCTGGAGGGGGCCTCCCGTAACCTCACTCTCGCCGCCTCCACCTCCCCCTCCAGCTGAGCCTCCAACATACGCAGCTGCCTGTTCCTTTCTGCCTTTAGAGCTATGAGTTCCCCTCTCAGGGTGGCCTTAAAAAGCATCCCACCGTATGCTGAGACTCGTATCTGTGTCATTATTTCTTTCAAAAAAGGATCTAATGCAAGTGGTTAACTCCTCCCTAATCAACTGGTCCCTCAGAAGTTCCCCTGGGAAGCGCCAACTCCAGATCTCCGGTCTTCGCCTGCCCAATCGCAGTTTCATCTGCACCACCTTGTTATCTGCAATACCTATTGTGCCTGTCTCTACCTCTTCAACCCCTCCCACAAGGCTGGCAGATACCCAAATGTAATCTATTCTCGATTGGGATCTGTGCACATCCGACAGGAAAGTATGACCTTCTTCCTCTCCCCTCATCACCCTCCATACATCTTTCAACGCTGCCCCCACAAACCGCTCCCTCAGTAGAGGAGAAGCCACCCCTCCTCCTCCTCTTCCGCCCGCATGCTGCGTCCGATCCAACCGTCTATCCCATGCCAGATTAAAATCTCCCATCAGGACAATCTGTCCTCTCGCAAATCCGTCCAGCGCCACTAGAAGCTCCCTCAAAAACCGCTCCTGTCCCGCATTCGGAGCATACACCGAAGCAATGGTGTATGTTTCCCCTCTGCACTCCCCCTTCACCATGAGGTATCTCCCGTTTTTGTCTCCAAGGACGTTTTGAACTTTGAAATCCACCCCTCTACCAAACGCCAGGGCCACTCCCCCCTTCTTAGCCGGACCTGAGGCAAAAAAGATCTGCGGAAAGCCTTTCAAACGCAGGCGGCCCTGATCAATACGTAACAAATGTGTCTCCTGCAGCGCCACAACATCCGAGAGATGCGTTCTAACAAAACTTTCTAATTTCGCCCGCTTGAGGGGGGAATTGAAACCCCTCACATTATGCGTTACCCACCTAAGAGCAAAATGACGACTTACCCCTTCCAGTTAGCCCTCCTCTCAGCTCTGTTTCCCAGACTCCCACCCCCCCCACCCCCCCAGCTCTGATCCCTCCGGCTTCTCTGCTTCATTCCTCCCCAATCCCCTCCCCCCACCCAACTTCCCCCAGCCCAAAATCCCCAATTTAGGACTGGCCGAACCCCCTCCCACCCTCCTCCCGCCACTCACCGGACGACCTCGTCCTTTCTTGTTCCAATATGTTTTACTCCCCCCCCCCGCCCCCAGGCGCTATTCATACCCCATGTGTCCACCACCCCCAATCTGCTGCCCCAAAGCTCCTAGGGAGCCCCAGACCCTTCTCCATTGCCACCGCCCTTGTCCTCCGCATTTCGAGCCAACCTCTTACCCGTGGGGCCGAGCCCTGCCCCCTTCTTCTTTCCTCGCTCTCCCACCGTCGACCATTCCCATGGCCTGCTCTTCTCCCTTTGGCCGCCTCCTGAATGCTGGCCGCCTCCTGAAGCGTGGTCACTCGCTTCTGACTCCCCTCCCACGTAAATACCAGACCAAAAGGGAAGGACCACCTATATTTGATCCCCTTCTTTGCCAGCTCTCTGAGGACCGGGCCCATATTCCTTCTTTTCAACAACGTTCTTGCAGCCAGGTCTTGATACAACTGAATCTCTTGACCCTTATAGAGAACTGGCTCTCTCTGTCTGGCTGCCCGTAACACTGCTTCCTTCTGACCATACCTAGCAAAGGCCACCACCACCTCCCGCGGCCTAGGGTTTGTTCCTCCCAATGCCCGACCCACCCTTTGGGCCCTATCCAGAACTATCGAGCGCGGGTCATCTTCGCCCACAAGCTCGGCGAAAATCTTCTGGCACTCCTCCTTCAGTTGATGATCTGCCACAGCTTCGGGCAACAACTTAATTCGAACATTAACCCGCCGAGACCTATTTTCTAGATCCTCCAGTATGATCTCCATATTCCTTGTCGCGGAGTCCAGCCGGTCTATGGCCTCGGCATTAGCCATTGTCTCTCGCTCATTCTCCTCTAGTCCCCTCTCAAGTAAATCCGTCCTTTCTCCTAATTGAGCGACTTCCCGGCATATATCGCCCAGAGCGGTATTGAGGTCAGTTCGCATGAGTTGGAACTGCTCCTGGAACGCCTGGGCCAACGACTCTCTCCAGCATTTCCCCTCTGAGATCCTGCCTTGTCATCTGTGTCGATTCCGCCATTGCTTCGCCACCTCCATTCTCCTGCGAAGCGGCTGCGCCAGATTTATGCCCCTCCCTAGTATCTGTAGCAGTCCATAGCGTAGGCAGAGTTCCATGCGCAGCACTGCCAGGGTGACCACCCCCTCCAGACTTTCCTTTAGATCTGGAAGATATCTGTGACAAGGCCAAGCCACTCCAGGCGTCACGGGACAGCCCCGCAGTTTAGGAACACCCCTCTGCCGGCCACAACCCGTTTATTAAAAAAAAAAAAAAAAGTTGAGGGTCTGGCTCCTACGGGGAGCACTCCTTCTCCTCTAAGGGGACCGAGAGGGCGACCCCCCCCCCTGTGTGGAGCCCCCGCTCCCTTCCAATTGCAACCAGGCAATCCTCTACGTTGGACAGGAGACTGCAGCGCTCCACTAATGTTCACCCTGCGGAAAGCGAGGGCCCAGACCAGAGGAAGAGCCAGAATGTAGGATCTTGACTTCTCACCTACAGCACCTCTGCATGCGTCTTCTGTGGCACCAATCTGGCTGCATGCCACCACACCACTGAACCTCCCAGCCCCTCTCCCCAGGCAGTTTAGAACACCAAGCACGATCGGGGGGTGGGGGGGCACAGCTCGCCAGCCAGCCAGTCCAATAGCACGGGGGACACGGCTCACCCGCCAGTCCAACAGGACCCACACACGCTTCCCCCGCCCCAAAGGCACCGTGCCCCTCACATTATACCTAGCCGGGAGGTTCCCCAAGGTGCCTCGCCTGCCTCTACAGGGTCTCCTGGAGCCGTCCCATTGCGAGCAGCTTGCGGCCACCTTTCGCGAGCCGCTACTGAACAGACGCCGCGTCACAGTTCTATTGGGCGGCTCGCCCGCCTGCACACAGTCCGGGGGGGGCGGCGGCACTACTCCTCCCCTGCTCCTCACCTTCCGAAACGCGGGGGCTCCTCCACGGAGGCCGCCGCCCAGTCGCACGTCGCCCTCTGGGGCCTGAATCTCCAACGAGAGGGGGCAGGAGTGGTCCGGCTCCCCACCCCTCTTCCTTCTGCCAAGGGGTGCCGCGCTCCTCCTGCACCCGATGCGGGGCCGCCACCCAGGCGCTACCTTCGTCCCCACAGGGGCGCCGGGGCCATCCACACAGGTGAAGTCCGCTGCCGCTCCACTCCGCTCTCGCCCGCGGGCCGCCCAATCTCAGATGCTACGTCAGTGCGGCCCGTCCTCCCCGCTGGCGCCGCACTTACCTGCACCTCTCGATCCCGGGGGCCCCGCAATTGAACTCTCTCGCAGCCCCCAAAGGAGGCTAGCCTCCACTGCCGCCGGGATGCCCGGCTGACAAGAAGGGGGTGGTGGAACCTCCAAATCTTGGCCTGTGGGGTCGGAGCAGCCGTTGGCACGTCACACTATGCCGGCGGCCATCTTGGAATCCCTACTTATTTTTTTTAACTAGAAGTCCATGCTTTCTTCATGGTACTTGCCTCAGACTTTTTTCTTTCAAACAATTTTCCAAAATCACATCCATCTCTATTGTTGATTTTGCCTGGTGAAGAAATAATCTTTTTTTGAGACATTTCATATAGAGCACAAACCATTAAAATGCCCAGCAATGTGAAATCACTCTACCAAGAACAAACACTTGAAATAAGTGGTTCTATGTTCTAGAATGCTCTCTGTGCCTTCCAGAAGAGGGTAACCATTTTCATATCTGTAGTATTCCCACCTGGAAGGGAAGTGCTTCCACATGATACCCAGCACATCTTCAAAGAGCACAACAAGCATAATCAAAACATGCTTTTGCCTCCTTATGAATCCTCTGTAATGCTTGGCTAAAGTGCACACGCGACTTGGTTGAACTGACAAAATGCTTTGCACTAAACTATGATTTTTTTTTATTCTTTCCTGATGTAGATAAATCCAAGTGACAATTAGATTTTCTATCTTAGAACTCACAAAGCAAAACGAAGCCGGATGAGGCAAACTTTAAGGTGTCAAGATCTCTCTTGCAGTTGGGATACTGGACTTCCTCGGGATCGCTATTCTAGCACAGCCTTTGGGATAAAGTGAATAGCTTGTGTTAGGACCGTTTTTCTAAAGTCCAACTAAGGGCTTCATAAAACTATACATCGGAGACAGTACATAAGCTCCACTCTTAGTACTACCTGAGACTGTTGGTAGCATGGACAGAGCAGCCAGGCTTATTTTAGGAGGGAGAGAGGGCTGTAGCTTGGTGCAAAGAAATGTTAGCATTTATATCAGGACAACCAGCCCCAAACTGGTACTTGGTTCCTTTCACCTTTCAGACCAGGTGGAAGACAAAGTGCTGCAGAGTTTTGGGCTCCTCCCTCAGTTCCTGCCTTCTCAAACAATCTGGAGCCTAGGCAGGGAATACAAAGGATTCCTGCCGAAGACAAAACATCCACTGAGGTTGTTCCCGCCTAGAATGTCAGGGGAAGACCGCAGAAACAACAATCATACTTAAAAATGGCAAAAATGTAACCCACCATACTAGCAGAATGGTAGTCCTTCTGTACATTACTGAGGCTGAATAAACAGTCTTGCCAGTAATAAAGACTAAAAGTCATAAAGGTAAAACCACTGCCACCAGCCATTCAAGTAAACTTGCAATTGTAACAAAAATGATACAGGTAGGTACGCAGGGGGATACATTGTATCCCCCCAGCACTCCACATAAGGTGGAGTGTGCTGGCTCACTATATAAAATGTAAAGGGGGATGGAAATCCCCCTTTACATTTGGTAATAGTACATTTGGTAATGGTAGTTCATCCGAGTACATTTAAGAGAAATTAACAGGGGAGCCCAAAGGGGAAACCCAGCCCAAGCCCAAAAGTTGTAAATCTATAACTTCAACCATACACCATGGAGAGACCACCTATAATGGTCACCCATAAAAAGAGTAATAGACTAGGTGACAGGGGAAAAAGATTTCCCTTCACCTAGGGACAAGGGAAAGTCATCACCAAGTCCAAGCAAAATGTTTTTGTGTCGGAAGCGGCCTCTATGCTTGTGGTTGAGTGTACAAAGCATATCGGGGGTGCGGCTTGACACGGCTACACACGTTGCAGGGTCCTTTCCTCTTGCAGTTGGACGTGGACGCGGAGGGAACGCGGCGCCGCTCGTGGCTTGCTGGAGCACTAGCGACTTGCGGCTCGCAGGCTCCGTTTCCTGGTACAGCGGCATCGGCCGGGACCCGGCGTTTTTCTCTGCGGTGCTGCGCCAACGGGAGCCGCTGCTGCAGTATAACAACGGCACAGCGGCGGGCCGGCGGAATAGCTGTGGCGCAGCTCCGTGTCCTTGCTGGATCTTACTGGTTGGCCTTTTTTGTGCAAGGGCCCCCTTGGGACATTGCAGGAGGTGAGTGAAGAGCCGGGAGTTTGCTGCTCGCGGGCTAGTTGTCATGTTATCTGGCCTCCATCCAGTGATCTCTCCTCCTGACGCTCTGTGCACAATAATTGGCCAGTGTAGCACAACTATTGTGCTAATTTAGCTAATACTACATATTTGATATCTGATGAGACCCTGATTCCTGTGGACCCTTGTAGTGTGCAACCCTTATTTATTTTGGCTTGTGTGGTCCACGGGTGCAGTTACTGGGCCTTGTACTGCTGCACCTTCTTGGCTCATTAGAGCAGAAGTTGCAAGACACATTTAACCTGGCTTATAGATCATTCCCAGGAGACTGGGCTTTGGCCTTTGATCCTGGGTGCTTCGATACCTTGACTTTCGTCCAATTCTCCGGCCTTTGGGTGTAAGGACTTAATTGGTCAACCCCTGAGGCTGTGGTTCACCTTTTGCTATCATCTCGGGGTTGAAGGGAATAATCATCTCTCATTAACCCTCATATTTATTATCTAAACCTGTAAGGGAAAGTTTCCCTTCCTCTGAATAGACAACCTTGGTGGCCGTTGACCTCCTTCCCTCCCTTGACATGCAGGAAGGGGAAAAAGTCCTCCCATTCGAGCTACAACCTACGGAAAACTAAGACCCTACCTTTAGAGGGGAATATGGAGATTCATACGAAGGGTGACAAATCTAAGAAGAAGGCGAAATACGCCAAGCCAGTGGACCAAGGCGCCATCACCGAATTCTTTCCAGTAAATCCTCCTCCGGAAACAAACTCGACTACTATCGAAGAAACTGCAGTCCCAGGCTCTAATGGCAGTGCGCTAATTAATACTATCAATTTCGACGACATTGACAACAAGTCCCTCTTAGACCTGTGCCTAAAAATCCAGAGAGGGATGGCATCCCACACCCCTCTGACGATAATAAGCGGCTCATTACCCCATAATATAAGCAATATGAACACTCCTCCTGGACTACATAACTCCATTGGAAGTAGCGGACGTTTGTCTGCCTCCCCTAACTTAGCAATGGCATCTATGGAGGACCCACCAGACAAAGAGGACGTGGACTTGGACTGCCAACATCCTGGCTCAACTGAGATTGCCGAATTGCAGTCATCAGTTGCTGCCCTACAATTTGCACTCAAGATTCTACTTCAAATGTCAGGTCGTATCCTGACTAATAACAACACCCTTATCATGGCATTAGACCAGAAGGATCATCTTCGTGAAGAAGCGGAAGCTAATCTATCTGACGCCTTACATATTGTGGAAGGAAGTGACGACCAGGACAACATGGAGGGCGTTGTAGCCAAGCCATCAGAAACCATAATCGGTGTTGGAGACCACGACACACTTCAAGAGAATGCTGCTGACCCTGAGACGACACAAAGTCCTTATGTTTTCTTCTCACGGAAACAACGTAGACTGGCAAGGAAGGCGCTTAAAAATAAAAAATCCAAAATAAGTGCCTTACCCTCTAATGCTGAGCCACGGTCAGGGCTAGACATATGCTCAAAAAAAGCTAAGAAAAAACTAGCTAGAGCAGCTGCACTGGCACCAACGGCCAAAGGTTACCTCGCTGGCTGGTTGGTGCCTGAAGACAAACCCATTAACCCGAACGCGGACAAGGATTTTTTGAAAGACTTGGACTTGGACGAGGACCTTTTGAAAGATTTAGATCTAGAACTGGAACCTAGCTCACCAGTAGTTACTGATCTACCATCAGCACCCGTACAAGAGGGAAATTTATTGGTGCCTGCACATCCTGAACTTGGGATTGACCCTAAAGACATCAATGCGAACCGCATCTGCCTCATTAAGAACCTCTATCAGAGTGGCAAAAACACTTGGCTTGCGCGATCTGAGCTATTAGTCAGACTCTATTGTATTCCCCAACTTCGAGTATTGAAGTCAGACGACTTTATGTTTGTAGAACCTCTGTCAGGTCCGAACCCCTACGTCTCTGCCTTACATTGCACTTTTCTGTCAACAGCACGGCTGATCAGGAAATACAAAGAAGAATTTATGGCTGTTGACGTAGCCATTGACGTGGACCTGAATGAAGTGGACCCTAACATTTGCCCTGACGTCACTGCAGCTCCAGTTACTGCGCTTAATTGCCTTAAGCAAGCGGACATGAAAAATCTAAAGTGGCTAATGGAATCCCTCCCGGGGGTTCTACACAATCATTGAGCCTTTTCTTTTCTCACCTGGAATTGCAGAGGCTTTGCCCACTTATTGAGGGCAGAGGGTTCCGTTGACTCTCTTGGTAAACATAGCTGCATTTGTCTTCAAGAAACCTGGGCAATGGACCCTCTGTTATGGGATGGTTTTGTTGTATATCAATCTTTCGCAAAACGGGGCATAAGGGGCCGTCCTTTTGGCGGTTTGCTCATTGGGGTGGTAAACACAAGGGTTTCCCGAAGGGTCCACTGTGATTACCTCGTGGCAGTGGAGGTCGAATATGAAGAGGAAAGCTGCTTTTTTACGTTTCTCCTTGTTAACCTCTACAATCCACCAGGTGCTAATATTAGTGAATGCTTACAAGAAGCAGTACAGGCCCTAATGTCATCTTGGTTAATGAAACCTGGTAACACCGCAGTGGCGGTCATGGGGGATTTTAACTGCCACATGATTGGGGATGGTTTTGTATCACCTAACCCTAACCTCAGTACAATTTGTTTAATGGCCCATGAAAAAAGGGAGGCTGAGGGGTTGGGCTGGCTATAATTGTTTTCCATATGGGATCTTGAGATGATCAACGGCCGCACGTCTGGGGATAGGCCGGGGAAACGTACTTGGACAAATGGGTCAGCTGCCAGCACTTTGGACTACATATTCATGTGCCCTGAGATGCAGACAAAAGTTGCTGACATGAAAGTGATTAATACTAACTGGAGTGATCATGCGATGCTCCAATGCTTTCTCAGAGTACCTAGTCATACCACTCCCATCTTGAATATTGGCAGAATTAACATCAATAATGCAGGCTCAAGAATTGTATGGTCATAAAAAAACATTAGACTAGCTACGGAAGCCCTCAAAAACACTCCCTCAGTAAACTCCCTAGACTTCAACAGCATGTCTGTCAATGCCATTTGTGACAAACTAGACTTCAGGAAACAGGCGGATGCTGAAATAATATTTATTTCTAACGGGTTAAGGGTCCTTAGCAAAACAAAGAATATAGTCCTCTGGTTTCCTTCACCAGTCTTTGACCCTTTCAGAATAGATTGAGGCAATCCCCAACTTTGTCCTATCTCGTGGTGTCCGGATAGGCCCACCACTCCGGTCTTCCTTCCTCTTCCTCTTCCCTTTCCTGAAAAATGAGAGAACCTCGTTAGTTTTATTTGGCGCGCTTTTATAGGCTTCTTCATGTTCAAGTCCCCACCAATCGGCATCAGCCTGGCCTAGCTGAAATCTTATTGGCTGCTGAGGGGTTGTCCTGCCTCCCATAAAGGCTGCCATGCCAGCGTGCACTATTCCCTGCTTCCGGGTTCCAGAGAAACGTCCGAGGCGATCACGTGATCGCGCCGGATATGGGCGGGTTCTGGGTCCCTTCCAGCCGCGACCTGCTCTGGGGCCGCCGCGGGACACACCACACTGGCGGACCGGTCGCCCACCTCCCACGGCGCCATGGAGAGCCCTCGCCGTCGTCCCACCCCCCTCGGGGTTGGGTTTCCCCCCAGGTGAGTGCAGCCGTGATTTGCCGCATCTCTGAGCGGCGACTCGCGTTCCCTCACTCTCGGCGCCGATGACAGCCGAGGGTGAAGGAACCGACCCGCCGCCTCGGGTCTCAGGGCCCCCGATCACCGGTGCGCCCAACACCCCCCGTGGGCTCGCGCCCAACACCCCCCGTGGGCTCCGTGGCGCATCGCCACACATCCCCACCCCAGTCCCAGGCCGTTCGGGCCGGGAAGCACACCTAGACAGGTAGTCGGCCACCAGCTGAAACCTGGCCGGTTTGTGTAACGTGAGGAAGTCATAAGGCTGGAGGGAGAGGAACCAGCGGAGCATTCTCTGGTTGGTGTCTTTATGTCGCGCAAGCCATTGCAAGGGGGCGTGGTCCATGTACAAGGTGAACCGGCGGCCCAACAGGTAGTATTTGAGGGAATCGATGGCCCATCGGATGGCCAGACATTCTTTCTCTATGGTGGAATAGGCAGCCTCATGAGGTAGTAGCTTCCGGCTGATAAAGCATACAGGACGTAGGTCGCCCCCCCGGTCTTGCGAGAGTACAGCCCCCAAACCCTGGTTTGAGGCGTCCGTTTGTAGATAGAAAGGGTCTTGGAAGTTCGGGCAACAAAGTACGGGATTCGATGAAATCCTATGTTTCAGGAGTTCTATGGCGTTCAGGGCGCTCTGGTTGTTGGTCAGGTTTGGAACACCTTTGAGCCTCAGAGCATCGGTCAAGGGGGCGGCCACCGAAGAGAAGTCGGGTATGAACCTCCTATAATACCCAACGAGCCCCAGGAACGCTCGTATCTGTTTTCTGTTGATGGGAGTCGGGATATCGTGTATAGCCTGAGTTTTGGATAGTTGTGGTTTCAGGACCCCCCCCCCCACTATGTGCCCCTGATATTTGGTGTCATGGGTTCCGATCGTGCTCTTTTTCGGGTTTATATGTAAACCAGCCCTGTGTAGATCGGCCACCACCAGTTCCAAATGGTTTAGATGGGCTTCCCAGGACTCGCTATACACCACAATATCATCCAGATATGCGGCCGCATATCCGTCATGTGGTCGTAAGATGATGTCCATTAGTCTTTGGAACGTGGCAGGAGCGCCGTGTAGTCCAAATGGTAGAACCTTGTATTGATAGAGTCCCCTTGGTGTGGAAAAGGCGGTTTTCTCTTTGTCCCGGGAACGCAAGGGAATTTGCCAATATCCCTTGGTTAAATCTACGGTGCTTAAAAAGAGGGCTGCTCCGAGGCTTTCCAAGAGTTCGTCCATCCGCGGCATAGGATATGCTTCGTATTGGGAAATCGTGTTTAGTTGTCTGTAGTCCATACAGAAGCGGACAGACCGGTCCGGCTTGGGAACCAGCACTATGGGAGACGACCATACACTGTTGGATGGCTCAATGATATCCCTCTGCAGCATTTCATCGACTTCCGCATTGATAACTCTTCGCCTGGCTTTGGGGATTCGATATGGTCTGAGCCTTATGGTTTTTCCTGGCTCTGTGATTATCTCGTGTTCCAGTACACTGGTCCGACCGGGTAACGTAGAAAAGGCATCGGCGTAGGGGAATAACTTGTTCACGACGTCTGATTTCATTCTCGGGGATAGGACATCACCCCAATTGATGGCTTCGAGGGTATCGGGAACAGTGTTCACGGTTTCCTCTGATTCTGGTTCCACGGGTTCGGCGAAGGCGCCCAGACTCGGCCCATTCCACTCCTTCAGAAGGTTGATGTGATATATTTTGTTGGTCGTGGTCCTATCAGGTTGATGCACCCGATAAGTTACTGGGCTGAGCACGTCCGTGATTTTGTACGGCCCCCTCCATCTGGCCAATAGTTTGTTTGCAGATGTAGGTAGGAGTACTAGTACTTGGTCTCCAGGCTTGAAGGTCCTCATTCGGCTACCCTTATTATAGTTCTTCTCTTGGGTCGTTTGAGCCTGGCTGAGGTTGGCTTCGGCCAAGGTACACAGAGCCGTCAGATGGGTCTTTAGCTCCTCTGTATATTCAGTGAGTGATACTTCCTCGCTGGCTTCCCATTCTTCCTTAACCAGATCCAATATTGTTTGGGGTTGTCTTCCGAATAGAAGTTCGAAGGGGGAGAAACCAGTGGATGATTGGGGTGTATCCCTTAACACCATCAACACCAAAGGCAGCACCCGATCCCAGTTCTTAGCGTCCGGCCCGGTCACCCTTCTCAGCATTTTCTTGATGGTCTGGTTATACCGTTCGACCAGTCCATCTGTCTGGGGATGGTATACAGAGGTTCTCATTTGATTAATTTGGAGACGTTCACATACTTGCCGTAGAAGGACGGACATGAAATTCGTACCCTGGTCTGTAATTATTTCCAAAGGCAACCCCACTCGTGCAAAAAACGGGATAAGCTGATCACACAGGACTCTGGCTGATGTTCCCTTTAGGGGAAAAGCTTCCGGGTATCGGGTGGCATAATCGACGATCACCAACAGATATCTATACCCCCTGCTAGCAGGTTCCAAAGGACCAACGATATCCATGCCGATTCTCTGGAAGGGAATCGCTATGAGAGGCATTTTCTGCAGGGGCGCTTTTGCTGGTAGGACACCGCTGGTCAATTGGCATGTAGGGCAGTTTTTGCAGAACTGCGCTACTTCCCTGTAGATACCCGGCCAGTAAAATCGCTTCAATAGGTTTTGCTGAGTCTTAAGGGAAGCCATATGACCGCCACGAGGATGGTTGTGTGCCAGTTGTACGACTATGGCACGATGTTTCCTTGGTAGCACCAACTGCTCTTTGGCGACCTCATCCTCGCCCTTATATCTTCGATATAGCAGACCCCGGCATAGTAGGAACCCTGGTCCCTTACTTAGATCGGGTTCCCCTTCTTGTGTTGCCCTTTCTCGTGGTACCTGTAGAGTCGGGTCAGTTAGGGTCTCCCCCCTAATGGTGTCTTCATTTTCCTCCAGACTCCAGTCGATGGGTCTGGTCATGTAACTAGCCTGACACCATTCCATCCGGGTTCGTCTTTTCCTTCCTGGCAAAGGGGACAGGGAAGCGGAGTCCGCCGTTGGTATGTCGGAACCGTGCAGAATCTTTTCCTTTTCCTCCAGGGCATTCATGGCCTGTCCAAATCCTGGCAGATCGGTCCCTATAACTACCGGGGCAGGTAGACACGGCAGGACGGCAGCCCTTAAGGGAGTGGTTGTGTCATTTAGTTCTACCACCACATCCTTCATGGGATAACACTTCACATCCCCATGTATACATCTAATTGGTACTGTTTTATTAGATAAATAGGGAGTGTTACTCACGGTTGGTGAAATGGCGGTCTGTCGGCTGCCGCTGTCAAGGAGAGCGCGCGATGGTCTGCCGTCCACCCGGATATCCACCACATAGGGACCCGGGATTCTTTCCTCCGATCCAGGGCTCAGGTATCCGATGTCCATCGGTTCGGCTGGTCTCCTTCTGGGGCAGAACCTGGCTATATGGCCCCATTCGTTGCACTCGTAGCACTGCGGTTGGTTATATCCTGGTGCTGCCAATGGGTGTTTTTCCTCACCTTCCGGTTTCTTGTCTTCCGGTTTCCGGGAGATGTCGTCGACGTGTCTCCATCTTGGGGTTAGGGTTCTGACGCCCCTGAATGCAAGGGGGTCAGATATCGGGATAGCAATCCGGGCTGTTATTCCAGTTGGCTGCATTTTGTGGTGACCCGCCTTCTGGTATGCTGAGGCGATATCTACTGCCTCGGTCAAGGTAGGCCGGTGGTGCTGTCTAACCCACCTCTGCATTTGTCCCGGTAGGGCTTCGATAAATTGCTCCAAAACGATCTTGTCGAGGATGGGTTGATTCGCTGGGGTGGGAGGTAGCAGCCATTTCTCGACCAAGTCTTTTATACGATCGTACAATTGGCGCGGGCTTTCTCCCGTCCTGAGTCGGGCCTCTCTTAGCTGTATCCGGTACGCCTCTTCGTATAGTCCTAACCGGTCCAGGACTGCGGCCTTGATTTCTCCGTAAGGGGTGCTACCGTTGGGGTTTACCGCCTGATAGGCACCCTGCATCACCCCGGATAGCAGGGGGGCGACATATTGTCCCCAGCGGTCTGGAGGCCATTGCGCATTCCTGGCGATCCTCTCGAAACTAGTGAAAAAGAAGGCAGGGTCTTCCCCCTCCTTATATTTCTGGAGTAGAGCTGATGGCACCAATGGTTGATTCCTGGTGTTGGCCACCACATCCGTGAGACGGGCTATGGTCTCATGTTGTTTATCCTGGGCCGTGGTTTGTATAGTACCCTGCAGCTGGATGGCCTGCTGGAAAGCTTGTCTATCGGCAGCCGCCTGTTGGGTTTGCAGCTGTATTAATTGTTGTAGCTGCTGCTGCCCCTCTGATAGAGTTTTGATCAGTGCCTCCATGTCGTTGTCGGTATCCCACCTTCGTCGCCAGTGTGACAAACTAGACTTCAGGAAACAGGCGGATGCTGAAATAATATTTATTTCTAACGGGTTAAGGGTCCTTAGCAAAACAAAGAATATAGTCCTCTGGTTTCCTTCACCAGTCTTTGACCCTTTCAGAATAGATTGAGGCAATCCCCAACTTTGTCCTATCTCGTGGTGTCCGGATAGGCCCACCACTCCGGTCTTCCTTCCTCTTCCTCTTCCCTTTCCTGAAAAATGAGAGAACCTCGTTAGTTTTATTTGGCGCGCTTTTATAGGCTTCTTCATGTTCAAGTCCCCACCAATCGGCATCAGCCTGGCCTAGCTGAAATCTTATTGGCTGCTGAGGGGTTGTCCCGCCTCCCATAAAGGCTGCCATGCCAGCGTGCACTATTCCCTGCTTCCGGGTTCCAGAGAAACGTCCGAGGCGATCACGTGATCGCGCCGGATATGGGCGGGTTCTGGGTCCCTTCCAGCCGCGACCTGCTCTGGGGCCGCCGCAGGACTCACCACACTGGCGGACCGGTCGCCCACCTCCCACGGCGCCATGGAGAGCCCTCGCCGTCGTCCCACCCCCCTCGGGGTCGGGTTTCCCCCCAGGTGAGTGCAGCCGTGATTTACCGCATCTCTGAGCTGCGACTCGCGTTCCCTCACTCTCGGCGCCGATGACAGCCGAGAGTGAAGGAACCGACCCGCCGCCTCGGTTCTCAGGGCCCCCGATCACCGGTGCGCCCAACACCCCCCGTGGGCTCGCGCCCAACACCCCCCGTGGGCTCCGTGGCGCATCGCCACACCATTGAAGAATGGATTCTGGCATTTTCTGGAAAACATGCCGTGACTAAAGTGAGCCACATGCTAAGACCAGGGGGCGTTAGTCAACCTTACAACAAAGGAATCAGAGATGCTAAGAGAGGGCTGAGAGCGGAAATTCATAATATTAAGACCTTGAACTTGCCTGCAGCCCTTTACCGCGAGAGGATTAGAAAAGCCAAATATAGCTATAAAATGAGCATTAAGCATATAAAAAGGCTGAGAAAAATAGTGCCTACCAAAGACTGATACTGACTATTTGCTCTAGGAACTCTTGCAGTATTTGGTCTCTGCTGAACGAGACTAGGGAGAATGGTAAATGCCAACTAGTTAACCCTATTAGCAAGGAGACCTGGGTAAAATTTCTAGAAGAACGTAATCACGGGGAGAGGGAATCTCTTAAGATACCCTTGTCTAAGGCCCCTACTTACCCGCCCTTTGAAGTTTCCCCGGTGGTCATTTGGAACAAAATTAAAACTCTTAAGTCCTCAAGAGCCCCTGGCCCAAATGGGCTGGCAAACGTAGTGATTATGAACTACCCCGAATTCTGGGCGGAGGTGTTTACAGTTCTCTTTGAAAAGGTCTTAGCGGAGGGGAGAATCCCGCATTCTTGGCAAACAGCAGTCCTCATCCCCATTTTCAAAAAGGGCAATTGTGCCGATCCCAACAATTACAGGCTATTATCAATGTTGGACATATCAGGCAAACTTTTTGCCTCACTGTTAAGCGAAATACAGAAATGGGTTGACGAGGCCAACATACTCAGTAAATTCCAGAGTGGATTTTGGCGGGATTACTCCACCTCACACAACATTATGGTAATGGACATAATTTGCACACGGGCACTCTCTAAGGGGCAGCCTCCTTTGTATGCTTTATATATTGACTTTAAGGCTGCCTTTGATTCCATCCCTAGAGGCCGACTGTGGCTGAAACTTGAAGCATTGGGATGTCCGGAAGGTCTCTTGCACTACTTGAGACTCCTGCATCAAAACACTTCTGCTCGCCTCAGGTTAAACCAAGAAGGCAACAAGACTAAAAAAGTGATCCAATACAGGGGGGGTAAAGCAGGGATGCGTTACTGCACCTCTCATCTACAACCTCTATGTTTACGACATTCCGGCAGTACTAGCCGAAACTGATAATTGCCCACCTAAAATCGGCAAGGCGCCTTGTACTGTACTAGCATACGCTGATGACCCGGTAGTGTTTGACAACACTATCAGTGGGCTATGGCGCTCTGCTACTACCTTATGGGAATATGCTAGTACAAATGGTTTGACCATAAACTTAGACAAGACTAAAGTGCTCAGATTCACTGGGAAAAGAGTCTCTCGAGTTAACTTGATGGTGGGTAAAACAAATATACCTTATGCTCCCTCCTACCGGTATCTCGGAGTTGAAATTGAGCCTAATGGCGATTACCATTTATGCAGACAAGGTCGCAAAATCAGGGCAGCGCAAGTTACTGCATTGATTACTGCATTCACTAATAAGCAGGGTGGCTTTACGCTGTGGGGGACACGGCACTTGTATATACAAGTATTCATGCCCATGATCACCTATGGCCTTGAAGCCCTTCTCTCGTTTGACTTAGCTTGGCTCCAAGTGATGGAAGGCCAATTTTGGCGTTGCATACTGGGACTGTCCCCGGGAGTACCGATGGCTTTGATAAGACTGGAACTGGGTCTTCCATCACTTAAAGCCACGGTACTCAAAAGGAGAGCCGGGTTGTACCTCAAAATGATTAGTTGTTGCTCTAACCCTCTATTGTCTGTGATACACCAAGAGGTGGTAAAGAAACACACCACTTCACCCCTATTTAAAGCAATGACTATATTTCTCGCTGACATAGGTTAGATACATAGACAGGTATCTTACACTAAGGAAGTACATAAAGCACTTGGAAAAGGGTGGACCTTTGGGATTGGCTCGAGAACCTTTCACACTTGAGCACTCTAAGGAGCTATCATTTCATCAAATACAGATTGTATACTTATATGAAGCTCCAAGCTTATCTGAACCTCTGCCCTATGAAAAGACTCAGACGATTTATCATCCTATTTAGATTGGAACAATTACCTACTCTGAGGATCATGGGAGCGAGAGAAAATATCCCAGTCCCTGAGCGAGTCTGTCGCCTTTGCAAGTCACCTGTATGCTTGGTGACAGCTAAACATCTTCTAACGAAATGCCGGTCACTAACTAACACTATATTACTGCATCTTCGTGAATTTGTACATAACCCCCAATCTATCTGCGAAATGCCTTTTTGGCTATACTGTACTAATACTTGTAATATGCATTTGTTCATAGTCCTTTACAATGTATGGCTAATAATCGAGCTAAATCTGGGCCCATTGATTTGAGCAACTGGTGACCCGCAATGCGAAGAAAATATAGGGCAGTACGGACATGTTGTTGGTACAGCTCAAACTTAAGCTGTATATATGAGCTTGATGTGAGTTGCTATTGTAAACACTCATATTACTATGTACAGTGTACATGTCCGCATAGCATTTTGGGTCAAGTTAATAATAACAATGAAATTCCGCATCTTCTTGTTGGCACATGTTATATTCATTTGTTTCTTCTTTTATTTTCTTTTTCTTGTATATTTGTGCACATTTGTTGAACATTACTTGTGTATTGTTTTAAGGACATTTATGAAAATTGTTTTTCTATGTGTAAAGTTTGAATTTACTTTCAATCTGTATCACATTAAAGAATAAATAAAAAAAATGTTCTGGGGTTGACACAAGTCAGGAAGATTTATCACTGAAATTAAAATGTTACCCAACAGCTTGCTCTTTGTAATCCATCTAGGGGATAGGGCCTGTCTGACTTCTTTCTACTCCAAAGGATATGATGACCAGCTCTCTGCTAAGGGCTATAGGAATTAGCATGTCCAGATATATAATGCTCAGCTCACTCATGAGCATTCCTAGATCTTTCAACGGTGACCAGATTTCCTGCTTCTGGAGGTGTCCAAGCCTTCGCAACATCCCCTGCGACTTAAGCCACCCTCCCCAGACCCCATCCCAAATAGAGCAGTTAAATTACAGATCCACACAATGGGAGCAGCAAGCCAACTGTTAGGGAGGTTTTTCTTTTTAGAAACCTCCCCCTTTGCTTTCAATGGGACCCCCAGCATATCTGCTACTGGTTTGGACTCTGACTTTTTAGGGTGAGTGGGGTCATTTTTGCTTCACTCCCCCTGCTCACCACATGCCTGGTGTGATGTCAGTCCTTAGGGAGAGCTCCTCCCATTTTCTCCCACCTTCCTCTTAGGTATAGCAGCACAAGCCAGCAAGTGCTGCAGGGACATATGGTGCCCCCTTTTATGTCTAAAAGTTACATTTTGTTTATCCTGAACTGGATCGTGGCAGGGGAACCTATTAGTTACATGGCTTTTATGTGCATTGCTGTGCACTTCTGCTAGATGGGATTACCAATAAAGATCTCAGACCAAATAACCGGACTGACTCAAAGAATATGGCAAAGTACTACTTTATTCTCAATTAAATAAAGCAGGGCAAACTGGCAAACATCGAACTGATGCTTGCTGTGACAAATCTGAGGGTGTTCTCATTGGTAGACCCCGGGATCCTTTGTTCAGGTGACCAGGGGGAGGGCCATTGTGCTTGGATCCTGCAACTGGTGGAGGACAAGCGAGGGAGGATCACCTGGGCAAGGGGCCCTTGGGTACAGCGGAAAGAATGCCCTCGGGCGAGACGCAGTTACGCTCACCTGGTATCCACAGGGACGCCACCCAGCTGGGTTACTCGCTGGTATGCTTCTCAGCTTTGCCCTGATGTGGTCTGCGGGGAAGGTTCTGCCTGAAAATACAGGAGGACTGTGTTCAAGACTGACCGACTGGGGTAAGTATCCTCCCTCCACCCCCAAATGCTTTCAGTCCCTCTGACGCCCTCTCCTCACTTTGTGGTAGAATTAGGCGTGCTCTCAGTCCTGCCTTCTTTGCAGGGGCGCGTTGTCTTTCATGGGCAAGTGCGGTCCAGTTACTTCACTGATGCCGGCCCGTTTCATATTGTTCAGGTAGGTTTTACTGCTGTTCTTTAGTTTTGTTGCTATCCTGCATGCATTTCTTTGTTTGAAATGTCTCTTTTCTCTCCCTTAGGTATGCGGAGCTTCATCGCGGCGAACTGGCTTGGTTGAGCCCTGCTGGTAAATGATGGCGCATTAAGAGCGCTATAATGCGGTAAGTAAGTGCTATGCGCAGCAAAGTCTTGCCTGCGAAACCTGTGTTTTCCTTCCTTCAGTGTTCTTCAGCGCGAGTGGAATGTCTGGAGTGGTGCCAGCCGAGAGGCGACCAGCCAGGTAAGCCTTTTGAGCAGTTCGTAATTTGTAAATGTCTCTACAGCTTTCTTTAATGTTGCCTCTATCTTCCTCTTTCAGATTGTTCTGTCCAGGAGGCGTGCAGATTCGAGGAAGCTGTTCTCAGTAGCTGCGAGTGTTCAAAGATGAAGACTGCAGGTGAGATGCTGCTGCTAATGATGTTCCTTTTGTCTCCTTTGCGGTTCTGCTTCTCCGAGGTTCGAGGGAATAGCTGGACACGGTGAGCATCATGTTGCAAGCTGCAAAATAACACGAAGCATGTTCTGCAGTCAGGGTGTGGTTTATATAGCCCAGGTAAAGTAGTACCAGGGAAAGTAGTGCCGGGCCTGCCACACCCAAAACACTAGACCGCATAGCTTGGTTCTTAGGAACCAAGCTATGTGGATGCCTCCATGTTGGCTGACAATACAATAAAGTAGTTCCCAAGCACATTGTTTTTCATGGTGTATGAGCCTGGCACCATAGGCGCCAGAACTGGCCCCATGATGGGCTTTTGAAGAGGATGCCAGGCTCTAGAGGCCCGAGTCCTGACGCCACCTGGCCAATGGGTTTGCCAGAGGGGGTTTTGGGCGAGGGTCGTGACAGACGCAGTGTCCCCTTTTGTGATACACCTCTACCTGACAATCCCTCCATCTTTATGGGATATTGCCACCACATTCCCATCCTACCCCAGTAACTTCCTTTAAGTAAATGCAGGAGAAAACACCTTTATCCACAATTACACATCTGCCCCCCTTTCTGACAACCTTCTCTTCATTCAAACACTACAAACCCCATAATCCATGTTGTTTTGTTAACAAACCCTTTTTAAGTATTCAGCCGATCAATTTTCTCCCAAAATCTGCAACTCGCTACATTTCCCAGAATCCCCTTCATTCTGTCCTTCAAATACTGTGAAGAAGAGGAAACAAAAAGGAGGAATAAAGATTACCAATACGAGTCCCTGCACCATTAACTACTATGGGTAGTCGCCATATTGTCTTGCTAACGAGGACAGGCATGGTCAGGCCTTCCCTTCCAACCACTCACACCTGAATAGAATCACTACTCCCAGGATGTATAAAAGGCAGGGCATGAAAGCACACTTTGAGTGATTTGGGGATGCTGGAAGCCGGAGAAGACCAGAAGAGCTGTAGAGACCCTGAGAGACCTGGAGGAGGAGAACACCGCCCTGACACTGGCCCTGTGAGTCCAGAGGAGACTGCACTGTGCAGAGGGAGCTGTACCTCTAGTAGGCAAGTCCAGGGGCAGCTGGGGTTGCCTGCCAGTACCCACAGCAAGACTCCTACCGTGGGCCAGTGAGGCAAACCCAGGTCTCTGAGGGATCGGCAGAACAATCTCACATTTTTGTGGGCAAAACTCAAACTGAAGGGAGTCCCCGAATCTCTGTTGGCTATGTTAATAGAGCTGCATAGGGATACTACAGTAAGGGTAAGGTTAGATGACAAGGTACATCTGTTAAATGAAGTGAAGGTAGAGAGAGGAGTAAGACAGGGGTGTTTGGGAGCCCCTTTATTCTCCAATCTTTTTCTGTCCGATTTGGGGCAAGATCTTGAATCGTCCGCATTGGCCAGTCCATTTCTTAATGGGAGTTAGATCTTTTTGCTGGCTTATGCGGACGACATAGTCCTTTTGGACAGAACAGCCATAGGTCTCCAAAGACTCTTGACTAAACTGGGCAGTTATGCCGAGAAAAACGGGCTAGTAATATTGGTCTTTGAACTGGCAGATTATACCACGAGTGGACGAGCTAATCTATTTTGGCTACAAGATCTATGCCAGCCAGAGAAATCAGGAATATGATATATTTTCCAAGGGCTTATGAACTGATCCCCCCCCCCAAATGAAAAGAATCAAAGCCAAATATTGCAAATTTTCCATCTTGCCATTGATCAAATATTATGTAGCCAAAATAATTCTGGTTATTTTGTATGGCTTAGAAGCGAAACCCTTACTCTGGAGTGCAAATTGGGCCAGGATAGAAGGTAGAATTTGGAAAGTTTCTCTTAACCTCCCTATGAGTACACCTGGTTGGAACTTGCGGTTTGAACTAGGCCTTGTCGCTTTAGAATACCGTGCAGAATGGAAGTTAATCGCATTACATAGTGAGATAAAGTGTCCTAAACCAGACTCCCTGTATGAAAATGTTAGAGGTCACTTGAAAGGCTCAAAATCCAGAATCTTGAGAGGGCTGGATTTAAAAGCAAAAAACATACTGGACAGAGTAAATGCAGATCTTGAAACTCTGATAACCAACCCTCTCAAGGTAAAACGGGACTTGGAGCGGTTAGACTGGATTAAAACTATCTCTTTGGTGAGAAGCTATAAGGCGCGCTAATGCGTTTCTGACGGCAGAAAAAAACGTTGGCCATTTGCCACGTTATCTAGTAAAATACCCCAGAATAAGATCCAACTTTTTACGGGTGAGATTGAACTTGGTCCCCACTGGGGAGGTCTTGGCAATAAGAAAGCAGGAAGATCTTGTGGTCAAACTATGTAAAGTATGCGCCGATCCAAGAATCCAATCTCTCCGACATATCCTAATGGAGTGTGAAGGGACTTGGCCCTTGAGGCTAGCGAAATTAAGAAGATTCACACATAAGGAGGTGAGCCTTGTCTCGGAGCATCTTTGGGAAAGAATGATTGCAGGCCAAGAAATTCAGCTAACGGCAACAGTGATTGAAATATTGGGAAATCTAAACCTGCTAAATTAATTAAGTTGGGAAATGACTTGGTTAAGGGCTGAGGAGTTGGGAGGTAGCCTGACCCACATCAAGGAAAACTAGATCATGTGAATACTATTTTGGAATGTTGGGTAAAGTGGAAGGTCAAATGTACTCTTTTATTGTTCGGAAAGTAATTTGCAAACAAATAGAGAAGAGGGGGTAATTACCCCACGTTGAGCTTTAAGAAGTGGGGAGAAAGGACTATTTTATTGAAACCAATGTGTTTAAATGGTTATTTATTATTTTTTAATTATTTTTTTATTTTTTATTTACAAGTTTATAATCACTGAAGTGATTTTTACAAGATAGACGTGAAACCTACACACTTGTTAAAAGTATTAAGAAAATTAAGTGTAAAAAAGTAGACAGAAGAATAATCAACCGAACATAAGCAGAGCAGAACACCAGACAAACAAAACCGCCCCCGTACAAGCTTGTGCCGACTATCAGTTCTGCCAAGTCTCCGAAGTTTTGTTTTAAAAAATTAAATCCAGGATTCTGGTGGCTACTATTGTCCACGAAGGTCTAAGAACCCCTATTAAGCAGTCCCACCAGAGGGCTTCATCAGTCAAGTATGATTTCTCTAAATGGTGAAGCAAATGAGTTCTATATAGAGATATTCCTGGACATAATAGAACATGCCGCAATGTTTCTGTGGATTGAGTGTCTTTACAAAAGCGGCAGGTGTTAGTTGCAGAAAGGCCTCTTATATGCAGGATTTCATTTGTGGGCAGTAAATTCAGCCTAGCACGCAGTAGAGTAGTTCAAATTTTTCTGCTCGGATGCCTTATCATGAAAGGTTGAATTTCGTTTAGTTTTCTATGTGATGGGGGCAGATGACTGGTCAATTTGTATGCAGATGCCTTCTCCAACGTATTTATCCAGTCCATTTTGTCTAAGCGTGTTTTGGTTTTTGTCGGATTGCCTAGTAGTTCTTCCGTGGAGCTGCCACAGGTTTCCAGCTGATGTTTGTACATTGTCTCCCATTTGGTCAACAATTTGCTTTTTGCCTGAGTTTATCTTTACTTGTACAATAGAGAAAATTGTTGGAGAGGAAGGGTCCTTGATCTTCCGGTGAAGCATAATCGAAGCTCTCATTACTATTGACTCCAAAGACGAGAGTGAAAGTTCCTGTCTGATCAAGACTAGCGGTGTGGAAGTAGGAAGGTTCAGGACTGAACGCCAAATAAGACTCTCCAGTCTGGGCCAGAGGGAGTTAGGGAGAGAAGGCATGGCGTCTGTTCCGTAGGTGATTGTTGAAATGACTTGACCCTGATAGAATTTAAGTAGGGGCATCAGAGAGAAACAACCAAATTTTCTGTCCAAAATTTTGGCCTGTGAAATAAGGTTTTTCATCTTTGCGAAAAGGTGTAGTTGCATTGCTGAGTCTTTAGCTGTAGAGTCGATCAGCACCCCGAGATATTTAAATTCTGACACCTGTTCGACTTTTTTCGCAGCCAAAAACCATGAGTTGTTGCAATTTTTTAAAAATCTTTTTTCAAAGACCATAATCTTTGTTTTTTGCTTCTTCACTTCTAGGTCATTGGCTTCCATATATTCAGTTAGTGAGGCCAGCTGGCGTTGTAGGCCAATTGTGGTCTGATCAAGTTGTACAAGATCATCCGCATACAACAGTCTTGGAATTTTCGTGTTGCCCAGTTCTGGGAGGAAGGATTGTGTCAAGATGTTAGTTTCTTTGTAATACCCAAAGTATGACAGAAATAGTGCCGGGGCAAGAGGGCAGCCCTGTTTTACCCCTCGGGTAGTTGGTATTGCTGCCGAAAGTAGGCCACTTGAATTCAATCGGACCTGGACGGTAGTAGAGGCATGTAAGGCTTGAACCGGGTTCAAAATCTCCAGTGAACATTCCCAGTTGGTTAATTTTTCCCAGAGTTTTCTTCTATTAACTAAATCAAAAGCCTGGGTAAGGTCTATGAATGCTAGGTATAGTTTCTGATTTGCTTTCAGGACTTTTGATTTTAGTATGCAAAGTATGAAGATGTTCCTACTCCCTTTTTAAACCCCGATTGAAGAGGGTCATTACAGGGTGAGTTATTTGCCCATGAGTTTTTAATTATTTTTATTTGGTCTATTTTCCCCATCTTTGGGAATGTTAAATGGTATTAGTTGATAAATAATTTGTAAAGGTTCTAATGAAATGAGAAATGTTCTTTTCTTTTTGTGAACCAAATACAATTAAAAAAAAGTCACCGTTTAGCTCCTGCAGCTCCCAATGCCATTTTGGGGAGATGAGAAGTGGGAGCAAAATCTTGACGGTGTATTCTGGGACTGGAAGTCCCAAAACCCTTTTTGAAAACTGTGAGGAGAGACTCGAGCGTGGTGGAGGGAAGTTTCATTATGAACTTTGTGAGAGGGGGCTTAGCCCGGCAGAGGGAGACCCTTGAAACTTTGTGAGTGAACCAGACACCAGAGATCGAGTGGTCCGGCGCCATGTGGGCATTCACTGGAAGGTCTCTGGCTGGTGCCCTCACCCGAACCAGGAGAAACAACAAATACGAAGAGGCCTTAGGGGAGGCCGGCATGAGATGTCAAGGTGGCCATAACAGGGTAAAACCAAACCATGTGAACAATCGAAAGTCTTTGACACGTGATAGCATGAACACGACTAAGGGATGTCCACAGTGAGTTGCTGGTCTGAGCCCGACTGAGGGAGGCTGACATTGAATGGAGGATTGGAGCCTGGCCAAGGGGATTCTAATGTGAAGTGTAATCACCCGACGTGAAGGTTACCAGAAGGAACTGTTTGTTTTATTGTTTGATATATCCGGCCCTCTCAAGCAAGAGACTTTGCATGAAAGAGACTTGGACCCAGAAGGTCCTGATATAGGGAAAAGGAACTGTAGCCACGTGTTGGAAAAGTCCAGGAGTATGCTGTGCTCAAGAGTCCCACCTTGTACCTCGCTTAAAACGTGGGGAAGGGAGACCCCGGCCATAACATCCTCATTTATTATTTTATGAACACTTCTTTATTTTGTTTGTGAATATTATCTCAAACTATTTTGTAGCATAGCGGTAAGGATTGGCAATAGGTTTTCTTAGTATAGACCCTTTTTATTTGACTAGACTCCCCTACGACTGTATTATTATTTGAGGGTTGTAGCTTGCTCCCATCTTAGATTTAGGTCTAGATTAGGTGTTTAACAAACTTTGAACTGTGGTCACTTGTCTGTCTCGTTTTGAGACCATGCCTTTCCTACATTGTGTACTCACACACAAACTTGATTACACAGAGGTTTTATACCCCAATATGCGTTGTCTATGACATCATCCTATGTGACAAACTATAAAACCTATTGATGTGAGGGATTGGTTAGGAGAACATATCTACTAATAGAATACATATGGGTTAGTACACCATTGGCTGTCACTTATCTGTAAGACATGCCTCAAACGACCTCTAAATATGTATAATACTGATTATAGCGGACAAAATGGTAGCCGATTGGACTATGCAACATTGTGTGTTAGGTTGCCCCATAGACCCACTGATTGATCGGCATTCCTTCCCAACCTTGGACTTTCAGCTTGGGTAGCAGCATGTAAGCAAAACGAAACCTAGGTACTTGACTTGCGTAAGATTACTCCCCACTTTCCCAATTAGTCCATCATCTCTCATCAGTATGACCAGGAGCCAAAGTTTCCTGTCTGTAGTTTACCTTGTAGCTCTCTCTCTGTTCTTGGGATGTTCAAGGGAGTGTAAGCACATCATTATCTTCGTCCACAGCTGAATAAATAGCCCTTTTTTTTCGACGTCTACATCGCGTGTTAAAGAACCTCAAATATGTCCATTTAGAACTCTTATTTACTGTTATTTGATTCAATTATTGTGGGTGTCGCTGCTCCTCTTGGCCTCTAGAGACTTGCTCACTCCATCTTGTAGAAGCCTTATCCATTGTTAATTGTCCAATACTTGGCTCTTGCACATGATTTCTTCTTCTTTTTTAATCTAAGAGAAATCTGTCTCACTTCCGTGACTTATCCGTCTGCCTCCTTTTGTCCTTCGCAGCTATTCCTCAAATGGCATCCTTGATCCCTGGCCAACATAGACTACTCTTAGTTTTGAACACAAAGCTAATTCTCCAACGTCTCCTGACTCTGCACCCCTGGTCTGTTATGATTGAATCTTTACATGACCGACATCCATTTGCCTATGTGGCCGTCCTTGTCACGTTATATTTTCCTCTATAGCAAGCTTCTATATGTCTGATTTACCTTGTGTTGCTGTGTATTTACACTTATTGGCCAGCAAGTTACTTTATCTTTGTTTGTATACACGACTTTCTCATTTCGTACATGTTTCTCTTGTCACTTCAGTTACATCATTGCTCTTAAGTATTTCCATATCGTTTCAGCATGTCCTCATACATCTTCTTCATGACATCACTGCCCTCGTTAGATTTATCTCAGCGCTACCTGATGTCCAATGGTGCGTGCTGACATCCTTCCACACAATAACCTTCCACTCTCTCAGTGTGAGGGTATATTCGATACAGTTGTCTGAGTGCATATCGTAACTTGTACACTCGATGCGCTATAGGCATAAAAGGAGTCCCATTTTAAGGCTCTTTTCATACTGTTCCAGTATGATGGCGGTGAGGGGGTGGAGTTGGCGATAATGCATCCATCTGCTCCTCTACAAAAAATGTTATGAAGTTAATTGCCATATATTCAAAACATCTGTTCCTGGTGGTTGAAGCCCTGTTCTTTATATATCCATTGGCTATCTAACTGCCCCTTGTTTGGTAAGACTTTCATAAATCTGATCAATATTCCTGGTCTGTGTTAACCCCAGAACTTTTTGCTTGGACTTGGTGATTACTTTTCATTGTCCATACGTGAGTGGGAAACTTTTTTTCTCCTCTCTCCTAGCCTTTTCCTCTTTTTCTATGTTTTTTTTTTTATGACTCTCCATTGTATGTGTATGGATTTATAGTCCCCTGTGACTTTTGGCCTTGAGCTGGGTTGCCCCTATGGGTTTCCATTTGTGATTTCTCTAATTATCTCTTTGGTGAGCTACTGTTCCCAAGAAGTAAAGTGAGATTCCCATCCACTTTACATTTTATATAGTGAGTCAGCACACGCCACCTTATGTGGAGTGCTGGGGAGATACACTGTATCCCCTTTCTCACTTACCCGGTAACATTTTTGTTACAAGTGCAAGTTTATTTGAATGGCTAGTGGCAGTGAACCTACTTTTATGACTTTTAACCTTCATTACTCGCAGGACGTAAAAACAGCTGCGGTAATGCACAGGAGGCTCACCATTCTGCTAGAATGGTGGGCTCCTTTCTTTTTAACCATTTCCGTTTGCTTGTTGTTTCTTAGGTCTTCTTCTGCCGTCCTAGCTGGGAAAGATCTTGATTGGAGTTTTGTCTTCATCTGGAGGCCTTTTTATTCCCAGCTGAGGCTTCAGAGTGTCTGTCAAGGCAGGAAGTGAGGGAGTAGTCCAAAACTCTGTAGCCATTTGTCATCCAGCTTGCCTGAAAGGAACCAGTTCCTACTGGGGAGCTGGCTGTCCTAATTGGACAGCCAGCTGCCCCTTTCTGTAAACCGCAGCGAGAATTTGCAGAAGTTATGCTGTTTTTACTGATAAATACTCTGATCCTGGAAGCTGCTGACAAGTCGAACACTGGAACCAAATCCAAAGAGGAGGATGAAGAAAAGGCAGCGGCGACCGGAGAGCCTGCTGTGTAACCACAGCTTGTTTCAACCCTTTCTCCAATCGTCACTAAGACAAACGAGATCCTCCAAGTCCAACCTTCTCAGTATACCAAAGTTTAAATTGCAAAAGGCAGGGGGCAAAAGTTTCCCTGTCCTAGCTGCCAAAACCTGGAATGCACTACACTCCAACATCAGAACGGAGCACTCATTCCATAAATTCCGAAATATGGCCAAATCCTGGCTTTGTCTGAACGAAAGCTAAGCTGTCTCCCAGCTAAACACACAAACACTACAAGATATCTACCTGCACTGTATATAGCTACTGCCTACTTTATTGCTTTAGCTATGCTTGTAAATGATGTGATTTTTCACTGACTGTAACTTGTAAAATTGTAAATGATGGGACCTTTTATGCCTGTATGTGTAAATATAACTGTCCTCTGTACCCAAGAAAGTGCCTAGTTTCCTCAGGGCTTGGCGAGCTATATAAATAAAATACAATACAATACAATTTCCTTTGGCATCCCAAAGATGATGACTCCTACCAAGAGGCTGGTGAGAGTCACTAGTCTCAAGAAGACCTGCATTTTGAGCTATCCATCGACGAGCTGCGGCCTTGCTGGGCTGTAATCCGTCAATATACAGGGACCTCGAGCCGGTGTCCTGTCTGCCAAAATCCGATTCCTGCTGAAACTTTGGTGGACTCCAGCTGGACCTCCAGAGACACAATTCGAATCCCTGAAGTCCCCTGACCAGAGCGCAGGAGAGTGAAGAGGATCCAACCAGCGATATTAGTTCTTCAACTGGTTCCTGTAAAAGTGCGCCAAATCCAGAGAGCCGCAGAAAGCCTCGAATAATCCTTTGTTCAAAGCCTCTGCTGATTACTGCTATTGCTGCAAGCTCCCATATAGTGTCTGTTTCTTCAGTCTACAGAGCAAGAATCCAAGGAATGGGTCCTGTGCTGCTGCAGTATGAAGCCATCCACCCAGGAGCTCTTTGTTTCTCTAAGGTACTGTTTTGTGTGATTAATCCAAAATGATCATCCCAAAGAACCTGGCACCCCTTTCATATGGCCAGGGAAAGGCAGACACTTCGTAATCCTGACCCTGGGGGTGGTGTTCTGCAGGAGGATCACATGGGAGGGGGCTCTTGTCAACAGAATTGGAGAGCCCTCTAAACAGCTTTGACCCTACGGTCTTAATGACCTATTGCAAAGTCGAAATATGTAAAGAAAATAAGAATAAAAATGTTGGGGACTTCAAGTCCCATAATGCCATGTGGGACGAGGAAGAGAGACTTGGATGCACAGAATTGCAGTATGCAGTCTAATGTTCCTGACAACCTACACCTGAGCAGGAATTTTGACTATTTAAATCCCCCTGAGGGGCAGATCCGGAGTAGCAGAGGTAGTAGCAGAAGAAGTTATCAGCAGCCGTGTATGCATCAGGGCCACAGAGCCGAGGATGCTGGGAACACAGCCATGTCAGTAGCGGTGAATTGCGTTGAGAGGGCTGTGAGAAGGCAGGTTACCCCATGGGAGAGAAATGCTCTCTGCGCTGTGGTTGTTGAGCACCAAGGAGTGAGGGGAGCAACATGGGCTCTTGTTCAGGAAGGCGCGAATCACAGGACTGCAACCGGAGCTGTCGAAAGCACCAATTCAGACGAGCAGAGAAGGTGTCAACGGCAGCGGGACACGTGGATGCACAGGGAAAGACCAATGAGTTGGCCCCCGCAGGTGATCCGGGGGCACTCCATGGTGAACCGCTGACATACATTATTTGAATATCGAGCTAATGAAAGAAAGTGTTTTTGGCTCAAAACACATGTGAAGAGGAAAAGAGAAGAGAATGTTTATCACTACCCAAGTAAAGAGAGAGTGATATTTAAGTAAGGCTGTGACTACCATTGCCCAAGGAAAGGGGGGGCAGTAGTGTACCCAAAGTATAACATCATTGATAAAGTAAACCGGAGGCGAAATATGAGCAAAATAACAAGCATTGCCTAAACCAAAGCAAGGTTACTGAAAGAAAAATTGAAAACTGCTTTCTTGAAGAGTGAAACCTGGATAAAAGACATTACCAGCAAATACCTGATGTGATGGTGAAAACGTAAAGGTGGCATGAAAGTGGCGCTCCTTATGGAGAGTGGCAAGGAGGGGAGGAAAATAACATGCATTGTATGTGGCCATTCAGGGGAACAAACAGCATTAATGGATGTTGTATCCTAATAGATGAAGTTGTGAATTGTACTGTTATTAAAAGTCAAAGACTTTACTGATGTGAACCACATCGCAGAGTACTTGTAGTGTTGGGAGATATATCCTGGCAGGTGAGTATACCAGGAAAGTGATTGTTAGTCCTGGCAGGTTAGTGGACCAAGAAGAAGACATTGAAGTACTGCATTGTGGTGAAAGGTTGTGGGGGAAAAAAAGTGGCAAGGCCACTGATATGTTTGATGAACTATGGTAAAAACCATCCTGACAAACATGAAGTATCAAGAAGGAGTGTGTAATAGTTATCTTTCTCAAGGTCATTTTGAAATAGTCACTGGAAGAGTAAAGATAAAGACTTGGTTTGACAAATGATAGCCTGTGGAAACTTTATGCTGAAGAGTGTTGAACTTGGTTTGAATGAAAGACCGTTCCTATGCCAACTGAAATCCTCAAGTAGTGAAGGAACTTTGTGTCGGAAACAAAACTTGGGTATTGTGAAGAACCTTTGTGGGTTACTTTGTGAAGTGATCATTGGAGTCAACTTTATCCATTGAAACCTTTATCTGGAAATTCTACCTTAATCCAGGTGAAGGGATCCAACCCTGGTGATAAGAATATTTGGCCCTAACAATTAAAGGGGTGGGGTGGGGGGTGGGTGGGCGGGGTGGCGGGTGATGTGTGTGTGTGTGTGTGTGTGTGTGTGTGTTCGTGTGTGTGTGTGTGTGTGTGTGTGTGTGTTCATTTAGCCTTATTTCGATAGGCAGGGACTTTCCCTCTTCAGCCTCTGAGAAAACTCATGCTCTACAACAGGGAAGGACTTTAAAAGATAAGGCTTCTGTCTTGAAATATAACAAGCCTCGAAAGTAGCCAGTGTGGTAACTGTATCTATGCAATACAATAAGTTATAAAGTGTCTAAATGTTATTATTTACCTTTTTAAGTTGCGGGTTGCTCCTTTAAAAGGGATATACGTTTCTTTACTTACTTTTTCAATGGGAGTAGTCTTAACCATTAAATAACAACCATGTCCAAGTCAGTCTGGTCTACAGAAAAAAAGGCCTATGCTAAGAAAACCTAACCTTGCCCTCCTTCTTAAAATGACAAATGTGTAAAAGGAATACAAAAAGAAAATAGTGTCTCAAAAAAATGTCAGAATGGCTTCAGTAACAAGTCCCTTTACCACGTTCAGCCGCACGGGGTCTAGAGAGTTTGTTAAGAAGGATAGGTGGATGGCACAGTTCTATCAGTCTTGCACACTTTGGCTTACTGGTACAATTCAACAGTTCAGGCTTGGGCTTCAAACCTCTGGTAGTTCAATCACTTCCTTAGGCTTTGTCTGCCTTGTCATCAATACCCCATTCACTTTCTCAATTTCTCACAGTTCTGCACAGGCTTCCCTCTGCCGGGCTCGAGTCTGTCGAGGCTTCCCTTCCCTAAATTTTTATCTTTGGTTTCTTTTCATTGTCGAAGACTTTCGAAACTACAAGGATTTCACATAGACCTATGCATGACCACTTCGACCTCCCATTCAACAATTCTTCAATTCACAATCTTCCTCATTTTGTAACACCAGTGCCTCTTGGTACTTGTAGTTCTTATTCTCTTTAGTTTTCCATCTTGGCATATTCAAAGTTCACATACTTCGCTTTCGTTTTATTCAACTTTCTTTCCTTATCGCGGTTACTTTCTTTCCTTTGGTTCCCGCTTTAATATCTTTCAAATCTCATAACCTATCAGAGACTTTCGAATGTGTGACTCCGCCTCGCAGGACCACTCTGTTACTTTGTATCCTTTCCTTTGAACAGTTGTCCTTTCCATTCACCTTTTATCGGCACACGCAAAACTAGTCACTTTGCTTTTAAAACAAACTGGACTTGTGTTGCCTCAGATAACTCACCGGCCATGTTAATTGTTTTTCTTTCATCTCATTCATGCAGCTCAAGGCCTCTACCAATGCCTCCTTTGCTCCTCCCTAGCTCTGCCGTTCACCCGGGAGGGTCGCAGGCCACTTTCCGGAAACTTGAAGGTTTCTTTCCTCTGCTCACTCGGTTTCGGTCTCGGAATGCTTACGGCTTCCCGAAAGCATGGAATTCTTGCCTGGCCTTCTATCGATCCTTTCCACTGCCCATCAGCCCGTTGGCCTTCCAACTTCCACAGCCTGGTTAGCATCAGCCCCGAAAGAGCCGTTCCTTCTCATTCCAAGCCTCATTCAAAGTATGCCTGTGTGCACCACCTTTTATCCTCACACGGAGTGTTAACCAGTGGCAGGTGTACATTGTTAAGACTATGTGCCTGACCTCATTAAAGGGACAGGGCCAATGCAAGTCAGTGGAGATAATCTTTCTGCCCTCATTCCTCCTCTTCCTCTGCGCAGTACTGTTGTCAAGATAAAGTGGGGAGGCATTATGGGAGTTTTAATTTCTCACAAAAAAGCAGGGGTAGGAGTTAGATGGGTTGTGGAAAAAAGGGGCATACCATGTTTCACCAGTGGGTGCTTCTCCCCCACTCTCCGAGGACCCCCCTACCCAGCTGATCCTCCCATGCCTGCCCACCCCCAGGGACGGAATCCCAAAGCGATGACCTTTCCCTGGCCAACTGAGTATGGGATCCCGGGGACTAGGTTTCTTCTGACACTGAATGAGCGTAAAGGCTTACCAATAGGGTTTGCCTACTTTGACTGTGTGTTCTTCTTTTTTTTTTTTTGAAAATACTTTATTGGTTTTTCAAAACATGTAACGAACAGCGCATTGGCGGAGCATTGTAGTATGTGTAATAACAAAAACGTCAACCTTAACATTCCCTTCCCACTCACTCCACCCCCCTCCCCCCGTGACCGCAGTTAAAGCCTCAGTCCTCAATAGGCTCGCGTGCCGAGCAGGGACTGCCAGGACTGTTCGGTGTGCTGTCCTGTGTCGCTGGACGGAGAAGTGGCTCTGTCAGCTCCACCCAGCGGAGAAGATCTGCACTGGAGTCTAGTTTTTGTACCTGGATTGCCATTTCCCAAGCCGCCGTCTCCGCGGCGATCCATCTCTTGAGATCATACCACCAAAGGGCCTCGCTGGGACCCCGTACGCTTTTCCAGCCCATGGTTATGCGCCTTTTAGCTGTTATGTAAATCAAGTCTAGTAGTCTATTTAGGGGCTTATCCTTGCTGCTTCGCCTGTATGTCCCCAATATGCAAGCTGCAGGTTCATGAGTTACCACTTCAATCCCGGCCAGCGCCACCCTTTCTTTCACCCGGGCCCAAAACCTTAGGACCGCGGGACAGCTCCAGAACATATGGGTCATTCCTGCCTGCGGGGCGTGGCACTTGGGACATGTCTGTGGCGAGGCCCCTTTAAACTTTGATATGACGTCGGGTGTAAGGTAGGCTCTGTTTGTGATGTATAGCTGTATTAATTGGAGGCGAGCATTCCTGGAAGTCTTTTTATGGTAGTGTGTTATTTTCTCCCATGTGTTGTCCTCAAATACAAGGCCCATTTCGCTCTCCCATCTCCTTTTACATTTTAGTTCATTCGTTGTCGTTGCCAGTAATAGGGCTTCGTATATTCTGGAGGTTTCGTGGCCTCCTTCGGCAGTGTCCAGCAGTGTTTCGATGGTTTCGTTCTCAGTGAATTGATTGTCTATCTCTGGCCATCTTTTCCTTAAGGCCAGTGTTACCGCCCTGTGGAGCAAGAACTGCCCGATGGGCAGGCCCGTCGACTCGCAGAGGTCGGGGAATGTCAAAAGTTCATGTTCGTGCATGAGGTCGCCCAGTACTGCCACCCCATAAGGCTCCCACACCGAGCGAGTTTCAGTGTGCCCCCAAGAGGGTTTCGCCATGACTGCTGCAATGGGGATCTGTGGGGAGTATGGGTCCCCCAGCCCCGCAGCTTTGCAGGCCCGCTTCCAGAGTTGGATTCCCAGCTTGGCCAGGTATGGGTGACGCTGTGGAGCCCCTTTCTCGACCCATAACAAGTCTCCGAGTAGCAGTCGCGGCAGAGCCGGTTGGAGAAGTCTGGTGTCAGTGGTGGTTTCATCAGCCATCCAGTGCGTTACGTGCTTCAGTTGGCTGGCCAGGTAATATAATTCGAAATTAGGGACTTTCAGTCCACCTTTCTCGTAGGGCCTTTGAAGGATATCAAGCGCCACCCTGTGCCTGCCCCCCTGCCACAGGAATCCTCTGCAGAGATTGTTTAGGTCTCTGAAGAAGGCTGAGGGGATGTTGTAGGGGACATTGGTAAAGCTGTGCAATAGGCGTGGGAGCGCTACCATTTTGAGGAGTCCTGCTCTTCCTGCCATAGAGAGAGGGAGTTTCCCCCAGAAAGCCATGGAGTTGGTGAGTGCATCCTTTGCTCTGACTGTGTTAAGGATATGTTCAGTGACTGGGCTACGGTGTATGATAATACCCAAGTATTTGAAGGATGTCACCTTCCACTGGAGAGCTAGTGGGGGCAGGGATCCGCACTCATTGCTATATAGTGCTGCGAGGGGGTAGAGACACGACTTGTCTTTGTTTATCTGGATGCCAGTATGTTTTTGGAAGCATTCTAGTGTCTCCAAGATGTAGGGCAGGAGGTGCTCAGGGTTATGTAGGTAGAGAAGAGTGTCATCCGCGTACATGGAGATAAGGTGTGTCACTCCATCTAGTATGATGCCTCCTCCACCGTATTCCTGCCGAATGTATGCGGCCACTGGCTCTGCAGCAATGATGTAAAGCATGGGGGATAGGGGACATCCCTGTCGTGTGCCTCTGTGGAGGGGCCATTTGCCAGAGTATGTCTTGTTGGTGCGCACTCTGGCCACGGGGTGGGTGTAAAGCAATTGGGTCCATTTAAGGAAAGCGGGTCCAATGCCCATCCTGACCATGGTGGCGTATAGCCATTCCCAATTAACCGAATCAAAGGCCTTGGTGGCGTCAAGTGATTCCACCGCGTATTTCTGGGTGTCTCGCTCAGTGCGGTATATGATGTGGTGCAACCTGCATATGTTTTCGGTAATAGAGCGTCCTGGTACATAGCCAGTTTGGTCATGGTGAATTAGCAGGGGGATAACTTTGCGTAGTCTATTGGCGAGGAGTGCCGACAGTATTTTGCAGTCGACATTTAGCATAGAGAGCGGTCTGTATGAACCACAATCAGTTCCATCTTTGCCGGGCTTCAGCAAGGGGATGATTGTTGCTTCCCTCATGGAGTCAGGGAGTGTGCCGCGTTCAAAGGCCTCATTGTATACTTGTGCCAGCAGTGGGGCAAGGGTCTCCTCATATGTCTTATAGAATTCCCCAGGAAGGCCATCCATGCCTGGCGCTTTCCCAGAGGGTAATGATCTAATGATTGCCTTAACTTCGTCTGGGGTGATCGGGTCTTCCAAAGCTACGGCCAACAGTGGGTCTAGCTTGGGTAACTCTATGCAATCTAGGGCGTCCTCGATCCCGGTAGCCTGCGAGGGCGGGGTTTTGGAGTACAGGTTCTGGTAGTACTCAGAGAAGACCATATTAATTTCTGCCTGGGTGTGCACCGTAGTGCCATCCGATCTAAGAATGTGGCAGATGGGGGTCCTAGGGGTTTCCCTCTTGTACAGCCAGGCCAAGAGTTTGCCGGGCTTGTCTCCCAGGGCGTGTGTCCTTTCAGTGTGTTTGGCGTAGCTTAATTTCCCCAGGGACTCCCAGTGCGTCAGACAGGCCTGTCTCTGTGTTATTATTTCCCGTACATGCTCAGGAGTCGGATCTGCCTTGTTCTCCAGCTCCCCCAGCTTTCTTTCAGCTTCCGCCAGAGCATTTGTAATGGCCCTTTGAGCCCCCCCTACTGCAGCTAGCATGTCCCCTCTCATAACCACCTTATACGCCTCCCATGCGGTGCCGATGCACTCTACACTGCCTAGGTTGTTTAGCCAGTATTCATCTGTGCTGTCTTGTACGTGATCCCTGAAGGCCCGTCCAGCAGTGCCTCTGCTCGCAGTCTCCACGTGGGAACCGGGGGCCTGGGCGGGTACACCTCCCAAGTGACCGACAGGGGTGAGTGGTCTGATAATACTCTGGGTAAGTATTGAGCCTCGCTGAAAGTTGCTTGCTGCTCCTGACTGACCAGCATGTAGTCCAACCTAGTGTGGACGCTATGTGGCGGGGAGAAGAAGGAATACTCCCGTTTCTCCGGACTCAGTTCCCTCCACAGATCGCATAGCGACAACTGCGAAATCAGTTTGGATAGTATCTTGGCTGGGGGGGACGGGCGGGAGTGTTTGGTGTCAGACCTATCTTTGAGGGGGTCTAAGGTGCAGTTGTGGTCCCCACCCCATATCAGAATGCTATTTGCGTAGGGGCCCAGTCTAGAGCACAGGGAGTGGAAGAAGGTCGTGGCGTCATGGTTAGGTGCGTAAGTGCTAATCAGGCATAGGTCTTTTCCCTCCATGGTACCCTGCACTAGGGCCATCCTGCCCTCGTCATCCGTCTTGGTGTCCGTGACTTTAAAGGGGACTGTCGGATTAATCCACACCAGGACCCCCCTAGCATATGAGGAGTAGGCGGATCGCACCAAGGTCCCCGGCAGGTTTTGGCTAGCGCTGCCAGTTTTGCCTCCGTTAGGTGTGTCTCCTGAAGCATGGCGATCCCTATCTTGCATCGTCGCAGGTATGCCTGGATCCTTCGTTGTTTCACATAGCTATTCATGCCTCTGACGTTCCACGTCATCACTTTTATTCTCTCAGCCATAGTCATGGTGGTGTTCTCTCACCCGCCCAGGTTTTGGTCGGGGTCCCGTTAGAGGTGCTGTAGTATTGAGGGAGTCCTGCGGTCTCGGTATTCCAACTTTAGGGTTCCCAACTAGGGTGCGGGTTTCCGGCTCCCCTTTCCCTAAGAAAAAACTTCCCCAACTAATAACTGGTCTGACAAGATACTCCTCGTCGTGACTGTCCCGTTTCCGCTCCTTAGGACCAGGCATGGTCTTCGGGTGCCCTACGGGCGGGTGAACGTACCCTGAAAAACGGAAAAAAAACAAGCTCCTGCGGGGTTGAGGGAGCTGAAACTTCGGTGTTCCGCGTGATAGGATCCTTTCAGCTGCTCTTGGGGTTAGTTTACTATGTTCTTATGGTGTGATACGATACAGCAGTCTCTGGTAGGCATGTTAGTGCGGTTTGCGCCTCTTGGCTTCGATGTCTGGTAATTGCTGCTCGTCCATCCAGTCTCGGGCTTGTTCCGGCGTGTCGAATAGGTGGGCTCTGTTCTTGTGTATTACTTTTAGCCTTGCCGGGTACAGGAGCATGTATTTCAAACCAGCGGCCTTCAACCTGGCTTTGATGTGACTGAACTGGGCTCTGTTCATCTGCACTCGAAAGGTGTAGTCGGGGTAAATTGCAATCTTGGACGAATTTCTCAGTATCTGGCCCCCTGACCGAGAGTACGCCAGGACCACCTCGCGGTCTCTGTAGTTTAATACTTTTGCTATCATAGGCCTGGGTGGGCCTCCTGGCGGGGGCCTCCTGGCAAGTGACCTATGAGCCCTTTCGATGGAGAACCCCTGCGATAGTTTCTCCGCGCCTATCTCCTGCAGTAGGAGGTTCTCCACGTAGTTGGTGGGGTCCGAGCCTTCGATGCCTTCCGGCAATCCAAGCAGCCGGATGTTGTTCCGGTGGGCCCTTCCTTCGGCCCCCTCCATCCTGTCCTCCAGATTCTTGACCGTTTGCTGGAGGCCTTCCATGTCGTGCAGAAGCTGGATATTCGCTTCAGTGTTCTCACGTACTTGGGTCTCAAGCGCGTCAGTTCTACCAGCCAGGGAGCGGACGTCCTGGCGAAGGAGTCCCAGATCTATGGCCACAGCGTCGATTTTATTCACCATAGTTGTTTGGATTAACGTGATGGCCTCCAAGAGTTGGGAGTTGGTGGGTTCAGACTTCGCTAGTGTAGGGCTTATGTCTCTGGCGGCGGTAGCCATGGTTGGGCACTCAGGGCTGGGGGGCTCAGGGGCTGTGTAAGCGTCCAGGGTGGTCTGCCGCTGCTTAGACCTGGCCCCTCTCCCCGTAGACTTATCCAAGCTGGACATCCTCCCAGCTCAGCGGGTATCAAGTGCTGCAATCGGGTGTCCCGGCCAGGGCACTTTAGTCGTGGCCCCTGTGGAAATAGCCCACCCGCGGTTCTCCCAGCACACTATAGTCCGCACTCCGGGCCCCCCAGCGGGGTGTCAAGCTCTCTGGCGCCGGTCCCCCAGGGCCTCCGGGCTCCGCAAGGTGCAACAGGTCTAAGAATACGGCAGAGAGGCACGACCCGCTGGGTGCAAATTGGTGGGCCCCGAGTGGTGGTTCGCAGGGAGTCCAACCCCAGGGGTCGCTCAATCGCGGGCCGTGCTATGCAGTTAGGCCCCCACACGCTCCGCCAGGCAGGGGCCGTTCTTCAGCCTATGGTTGCGGCTTCTCTCGGTCCTCAGTAAAGAGAGTTTACCTGCCGCCACAACCCACTTCCAGGGCGCAGGGAGTCGGGGCCGTGATGTAATTCGGGCGGGGCAGATGGCGCACGCAGCTCCCGTGGTGCGCCAACCGGGGGCAGCGCGAGGTGGCCGGCGCTCGCACCCGATATGGTGCGCGATCCCCAGGCCCCGCTTCCGGCACTCCTATCCCCTCGTGGGAGGGTCCGGCTGGTCCTCGATCGCTTTCGGTCCCCGCAGCGGGGCAGGCAGGCACCCTCGGCCTCACCGGTCGCCTTCACGTCCTCGCGTCCGGAACACTCCCCGGCTTGTCGTCAGGGTTGCCTCTGAGGGGCCAGCAGGGGTACCACCCTCGCCCGTTCCACCCGGCAGCGTAGGGCGGCCTTCTCCTGGGGTACTAGGCAGACGCCGGGCTCTCCGGGCTCAGCAAATGGAGGCCGCCATCTTGGCTACTTGCATCGTAGATACGCGGTCTTCCCGACGCGGCGTCCGGGCTTCCGCCCTCGGATGTAGGGAGTCCGGGAGGCTCCCGCCGCTGCCAGCAGCTCTCGGGGAGGTTTGCAGGTGCTAGAGGCGGCTTAAAAGCAGGAAAAACAGCTTATCGATGGTTCGTCATGCGGAGCTTACCGAAGTCGTGTCCGCACTACATGGCGGTTGGCCACGCCCCCCCGACTGTGTGTTCTTCTTAAAGTGTACCATTGGGTTTTGCTTTCCCTGATCTGCTTCAGTGCATTCTTAAAACAGTCTTGGAGTTAATACTTGCCTTGGAGTTGCTTGTAGACCCTGTGAAAAGTATACGTGTCCTTACTTAAACTGACTGAATTACTGATTGCCTTTCTTAAAGTCTGCTAAGAGTTCTAAACCTTAGAACTGTATTGTACACCTCTGAAGGTATCATTGGTTCAACTGTCTATTTTTGTATTAGACATAGGGTGAAATTTATATACCAATTGGTTCTACTGACCTGGAATAACTGTTGCTCTTCTTAAACCGTAATTGGGTGTTCCTTTCCCTGAATTGCTTTAGTGAACTTCTAAAATAGTTTGTTAGGTTCTTATTTGTCCATGAGTAGCTTAGGGCCCCTCTAGAAAGTATACAAGTTAAGTTACTCCTTCTGAACTGTGTTCTAAAGAGTAACATTGGTGTGTAACTGAAGCCATTCATAATAGAACAAGGTTACATATGTTGCAGCATATACTTGTTACAGTGTTGGTCTAATTAAGTGATTCTATAAGTGGATAACACTGTATATTCTGACCAATAGGGTCTGCTACCATTGAATTGCTTATGGTATTCTAAAAGCCGAACTACTAAGGCTTTACTCCCCAAGAATAGCTTAATGCCATTATGAATGTGTTACACTAGGTTTGACTCGCCTTGAACTGCTGATTGCTATTCTTAATAAGGTTAAACTTTGGTTTGTATACGATAAGTATTGAGTTGGTTTTTATAATTGTGTTCATATGATATGTGATAGTACTTTCCTTTCCCAATAAATATTGGCCTACATGTATTTTTAATAAAGCATTATTTTTACAATACATAGTGTTTCAGTGTTTCTTTGGACTATATGTATGCTACCATTTCTTTGCACCAAGCTACAGGCCTCTCCCCTCCTAAAATAAGCCTGGCTGCTCTGTCTGCAACTACCAAATGGTGGTACAGCCTTCCATATTTGGAAGAGTAAGAAGAGAGGCACTACACCTCAGTAGCACACGGGAGTGGGAGGTCATGCTCTTGAGACAATCTAGATCCAGGCCTTCTGTGCAATATTTGCTGGTAGGGATATGGATGTGGACAGCAGTGTGGATTGCATTATTTGTGCTGGTTGCCATCATTCTCCATACGCTCCCCTCTTACCCAAAAATGATCCTTCTCCTGTCATCTGTACCACTGCTATGCCAACACTCCCAGTGGAAGGCTGAAACACAAAGAAAATACTATTTATCGGAGGGTGCAAACTCAAAGTGTGAGTTGCACAATGGCCCTCTGCTGCTTTTCATTGGGTCAATGCCTAGTAGCAGGGCGTAAGACTGGGAGCTAAAAGCATTATTGCCTATTCATGCAGAGGAAATACTGTTAGTCGTATGCCCCAAGTCTGCATATTTCCCACAGGAATGGAAAGTAATGCTTAATCATAATTTATTGCATATTTTAGAATTCCCACAATCTACAGCTGTGATGCTGTGGGATTTCTAAAATATTTGGTTGATTTTAGGAACTGAGCTAAGCTGTTGGAGTTTGGGAGGGCGAAAGATAAGCTTGTTGAACAATCAGTTGCATATAGAAATACTGACAATTTAAGATTAATGTTTGGTTTCCTGTGTGTTTTGATAGGAAAAAATGTCTTTAATATACAAATCGAGGCAGAAAAGCATGGGTAAGTTCTCTGAAACTGCTGCAACACTATAAAGTGAACTAAAAGTATTCAAGCCCCATAGTGGTTTACTGTCAATGTTAAGGGTACATGATCTGGCTTGCTCTGAACGAGATGATGTGCGGTCTTGACTGTGTTATGCCGCTCTGGAATGAGGTCTTTGTTGTAATTTTAGCTGATGAGCAGAGATTGTCATCAAGAGTTTGTGCCATTGGCTTACTGTTAAGATGGATTTCTAGAATCTGGACAAGAGGGCAGATTGTAGGAGGCCACCCTAGTTATAGCGAACAGCAAGCTCTGAGAGGTTAGCCAAAGCACAATCAAGGTAGGGTGGAGAGCGGTTAAGGCTTAGTCTCAGTAGAGTGTGAGTGTGGTCAGGGGCCTCCAATTAGCTCACACAGTCTGACACACAATAATTCAATTTAGACAGTCAAGTACAAAAATAGGTATTTATTATATCATAAAGCCTGCGCAGGCCAAGGGTGCAGTGTTGTGCTCTGCAGGTCCGCAGAGCACGCTGCCCGATCGGCGTTCATATCTACGCCACACTCGACATGATAAAACCTACGCACTGACCCTCTGTAGCAAATGCGGTGCCTCAGATCTCGCTCGCTACGTTACCCCAACAGAACCCGTTCACCTTGCATTTGTAACATCCGCACACAGGTCCCAGGCCACAGCCAGCCCCGCATTGAAGCCCACGTAACCATGGAAACCTTCATACAGCATGGCTATTGGACATCCTATTCCACCGCTGCAGCAACTTGCCCCCAGGCAGAAGGTAAGCCTGTTGTACCAACAGTTACTGTTGGTATCTACTCGACTGTGCACGATGGTCCCACACCCTCCCACCCCCTGCCCTACAAGCCTCCAACCGTCCAGCATCACTCCTGGTTTTGTTAGAAGCCACCCATTCCCTGTGGGTACCCGTGCCACACTGTATCCCTTGTAGGAACCCAGGGTTGCACCGAACAGGCCGAGTATGCATGTGCTTAATGTGATTCCAGTTGCGCGCTGACCCAGCATTAACTAAGGCTGCCCCTTCGAGAGATCCGCCCACCTCTACAGCGTCTCAAAATACGGCTGTTTCTCCCTCCAGGCCCCATAGCGTCTCCACCCCCACCACAACGCCCATGCAGCACTCCCAGACCAGTCCCATTGAGGCATGCAAGCACCAGTTGCGCACCGCCCAGCATTAGCCCCGAACAAGCCCATCCACAGAGATATATCACCCACATTACTTTTAACGGACCCTCCAATGTGCACCCTCCCACTATGCCACCTAAGCGCATACAACACTACGTGAGCTCTAACCTACCACCACCACCTCCTCACACAAGGCTCGCTGTGCCCCTGGTTCATTCCTTCAAGCCAGCCTCACCAACCCTAGGGTTCTGCATAGATCCATGCCTGCTCAATCCTCGCTTCCCCTTTGCGAATGCCCCCAGCGTGCTACAGCATTGCGCAATAGATACACCTGGAAAGGACAACCACAAGCCCTACGCTCAGACGACTCTAGCCTTGTGCTGTGTATAACACATGCCTGCAAGTCACCTGAATTAACTATTCCACCTTGTGTTGTGTATAACACATGCCTGCAAGTCACCTGAATTAACTATTCCACCTTGTGTTGTGTATAACTCATGCCTACAAATCACCTGAACTGAAAATGCATTGTGCCATGCATAACTTAGGCCTGCAACTCACCTGAATAGACTTTCCAGCCTTGTTCCGTGTATAACTTATTGCTGTAACTCACCAGCCTTATGCTATGCACAACGTATGCCTGTAACTCACCTGAATTGACGTTTCCAGCCTCGTGCTGTGCATTACTTATGCCTGCAACTCCCTTGAATTGACCATGACAGCCTTGTGCTGTGTAACTTTGCATGCATCTCACTTGAATTGACTATTCCAGCCCTGTGCGGTGGATTATTCCTGTCTAATGAAAAGCACTGCGAGTAACATGTTTGTAAGAGCGCCTTGAAGCGCTGTTACAAACATGCGCTGTTACAACCCAGAGGGTTTAGTGTGCTTTATAAATGCAAAAATAAATAAAATAAACCTTCGGAACACACTGGAAAAATAATGTAACAGGTAGTAGTATCGCACAACACTGATATAAATATATATATTCACCATAGGTTCAAATATACATCAAATCACTTCGACAGAAAAGCAGGTAAGTATTATAGATGCAGTAAATAATGGAACCAGATCACCAGACAATCCCCTAACTTAAGAAGTCCAAACACTAAGAAAGAGAATGGGGCCTTGTACCCAAATGTTACAGGAACCACAATGTTTCTCACCAGAATGGTGTCTGTGTAGTTGGGATTCATTAGGCTGGTGTTGGTGATAGTTTTAAAGTTCTACAACTATTTTACTAGTGGTGTGTAAGTGTCTTCCTTTCTTCAAGCACTACCCTAGGGCAGGATACTCGGCCCAGGTTCGTCGGCCAAAAGGTGAAGGGAGTGGAGTGGAGTGGAGTGGAGTGGAGTGGAGGAAGTAGACAAATAACTTGTTCCCAATGTTATCCCAGGGGGGGGGCAGGCCCACTGCATTTACTTAACCCCCCTGACTCTGATTTTCCCAGATTACTTAGTGGATCATCTGAGGGCTCGACCATCTGCTGTTTATTCTAGTGAGAGGTGTTGGTTTGAGTATTCTTCCGGTTGACTGGAAATGCAAGATGCAACCTTTTATGGAGAAGAAATGCGGCATCCACTATTGCAGACTGCTTCAGGACACTTCACAGGTTGGAGGAAGGCGAGTTCCAGCAATGGTCTCCACACATAGGTGACGACTGGTTTCCTTCCAGTCGCGGTCACAGCAGCTGTTCCAGGACAGGTTCCCTTGATGGTGGAAAGCTGAAATTCAGGGAGAAGGCTACTAGTGGCACAAGCTGGCGAACACTGAAGTTTCCGTCTCGAACGGCGACGCTTCTGGCGAGGTAGCCAGCGAGATTACTGGTCTGTCCACTGGGCAGTGCTGCAACACTACCGAAGGCTCTGAAGGGCTGGATCCCCGTGAAGGCTTTGACACTAGTTGCTCTTCAAGGGACCTTGGCTTCAATGAAGATCTGAAGAAATGGCTGCAAGAGCCCTCTTCATATAAAAAATCTCGAGCTGGGAGAGTGCCCAAGCTCACTAATGGTAAGGATCTGCCCCATTGAAATGGCCAGTAGTCATCCAATCGGGGACAACTACTGGTTTCACATTTGTCCCACACCCAGACTGTCTGGCAACAAGGATGTGGACTGGGACTACACAGTTCAACCCCCTTCCTGGGGCAGACAGACTGCCACCCCACCCCACACCTCACCGCCCTAGCCCATGAAAGCTGCAGCTTTCCCGGGCAAGTGTGACCTTTTTATAAGGACTTTCCTGACCTGAGAGGGCACGAAGAAGGCAAACTACAATATGGCCAAAGAACACGCTAAAATCTTGTTGCATGCCCATTTGACGGCACTAACCACATTTAGTAACCATACGTGGTAAACGTGAATCTGCACACCATAAAATAATGCAAAAACTGTAAAATGTATCTTTTACCACCAGCTTATCTTTAGGTACATATAAAAGTAACAAAAAGCTAGGGTGATACAAAAAGAATCTTCACTGCACTGCAAGGTGCAGTGTGCAATGTAAGAAAGTACACAAATTATGAAGGGAAGCAGTTTCCCAGTACTGATAATTTGAAGGATTGATCGGTATCCTCATAACAGTGAGGAAAAAGCAAGGGAAGTGAGGCTGAAGGCTTTAAATATCAGGACACGATAAAAACATACCAAAATCAATGGGGTCCCATAGAAAACTATGGAGGGAAAGTTTGCAAAAATAAAATCGAACACTTACTAGCTGTAGGCAGTTTTATAATTAACCAGTTTAATGTGCACCTATGAATAACTTGCTTCTCCAGCATGGGGTCTGGCATGGATTCACATGCTCATGAATATTCCCCGTCATCAGGCTGGGAATCCTCGGTAAAGAAAAAACCAGTATCAGTTTCGTTTCTGATCTGTCTTTCGTAGTAATAACCAATCACTGGTCTCTGCGTCATACTGACCACAGCCAATGACTGCCCTCTACCTAAGCACCGCCTCTGGCAGCCATCTTCAGATTTTTACCGCACGTTCATGTGTTGGGATCCTCGTGCTATTGCTCTCGAGCGTTAGTGCTATTTTTTCGCGCTTTTTACAAAAAACTTCGATTCTTTCGGTCAAAAGAGCCTCAAGCTCCACCGATCCTACATCCGATCAACGGGGACCCGTGTCGGATTCATCTGTGCCCCTCAAGGGTGAAGATTTCGTCGAGCTACACTTCGGAGGACTCCAGAAGCTTCTCAGGCCCTGTCTCGGAGATGGCCCAGGAGAAGGGAAGCTCGACGCCCGGAAAGCTGTTCAGGGTCTGCCCTGGATGCCAGCTGCAGAACGTCTTCAAGGAGGACGAACACTCTTTCTGCCTTTACTGCCTTCATGAGGACAAGACGCACGTGGAGAAGGACTGTGCGTTTTGCGGCAACATGTCGGAACGGACCATGAAGGACCGCCATCAACGTCTCGCCAACTGGCTGGAGGGTAAGAGCCCGTCTGGCGAGAAGAAGAAGAAATCCGAGCGGTCTTCTAAGACCTTTGAGGGCGCCCCGGCGACGGGGGCCCAACATAAGGCCAAGCACCGCGAGTCCGCTGGCACCGGGAGCGCCGAACGGTCGGGCTCTGCGGGCGCCAGGCAGGGCGCACCCTCCCCGGCACCATCAACCACGAGCCAACGCTCTGGGTCGGGTAAGAGGAAGGCCGAGCACCCGGCGAAGCTCCTGGAGAGGCCCCGGTCGAGCTCTAAGGCAGAGGAGGAGCGTGGCAGTGCCCCCTCCCTCAAGGATAAGGCGGTGAGCGCACCTAAGGTGGTGAAGGCCTTGATCCATCCGGCCAAGCCCTCTATCGAAACGGTCGCGGCGGCCCTGGCTCAGCCTGTGGTGGCTGCACCAGTGGTGGCGACCTCAGGGCCCAGAATCTCCCTGCCTCCTCGGAGGGAGTCTTCCTTTGTGCCCATCGATAGGACCCCCGTGAAACCCTCCGTGGGGAAGAAGAAGGGGGGGCAGGGCGTCGTCGTAGAGTCGGCCTCAACCTCAGAAGAGGAACTGATCGAGGTCTTAAGCCACGGCCTAGGCGTGGAAGAAGGCCAGCCCGTCGGAATGGACCCCGACGCAGGTGACGACGACGACATCGTCGAGGATACCGACGGGGCCCCTGCTCGCCCGTCGGATTCCCCTCTGCCAGCGCCGCAAGACAACTCGGCGGCCATTTTGTTGGCCATACAGTCCTTATGCTCCGAGATAAGGACGAGGCTACCGTTACCGACGGAGGAACCTCTCCCGTCGGGGGATCCAGAACCGGGACCTTCTGGTGTTCCCCCTACCAAGAAAAGAAGGATCCATCCACCACCTCCTTTTCAACCGTCGCGCCCCTTCCAGCCCTCCTCCCCGTCCACCCGAGGGGATGATACGGGGACTGACACGGCAGCGACGGGTACGGACGACGAGGCATACGACGAGGATTTTCCGTCGTCGCCTCCCACCAGGGCCTCTCCGCCCGACGAGATCGGATCTTTCCACTCCATGATCTCCAGGGCTTCCGAGCTTTTCCAACTCTGCCCTGAGGAGAAGAAAAAGGAAGGCTTCCTTTATCAGCGGCGCGAGGCCAAGAGGAAGACGGTCCTCGCAGTGCCTCTGTTGGACGACATTTGGGATGAGGGCCTTTCCCTCCTCAAGAACCCTTCCACGACGCCAGCTAGAAGAGACCGGTACGAGAAAAAGTACCGGGTCCCGGACACGGCCCCCCTATGCCTCCGGGCGCAGCCTACCCCGGACTCCGTCGTCTCCGCGGCAGCCAGGAAGAAAGCGGGGGGGGGGTGCGGCCTCCACATCGACTTCCCCGCCGGACGGCGAGGGAAAGAAATTGGAGGCCATCAAGGCGGATACTGAGACGGCCCGGGCCCTTGGAGTCCTGCAACGACGGACGCCCTTTCGGAGCGGCGGAGGCAAGGGCGCCTCCAAAGGTTCCGGCGGCGGTTTCGCTTCCTACCGTCAAGCGGCCCGCTCGTCGTCGCAAGAGGCCTACAGAGGACGAGGCAAGTCTAGCGGACCCCGCCGTCGTCGCCAAGGAGGTCAAGGCGGCAAGGCCGCGTCCAAGCAGGATTGAACCGGCCTTGGGGTCGAGCCCCCACCGAAGCACCCCGGTGGGAGGCCGGCTGGCGGGCTTCGTCAGCGTGTGGGAGTCCATCTCCACCGACCGTTGGGTGCTGGACGCCCTGGCCCGGGGCCACGCGCTCGAGTTTCAAAGAAGGTGCCCGCGCGTCCCCCCCGTGGCCAGGAAAGAACTTCACGTCCCTCAACTTCTCCTGGAGGTAAAGGCGATGCTCAGAAAGGGCGCCATCGAACTCGTCCCAAAGAGGCTTCGGGGCTCCGGAGTCTACTCGAGATACTTCCTCGTGAAGAAGAAGACGGGAGGATGGCGCCCCATCCTGGACCTGCGACGTCTGAACAAGTTCATCAAGGCGCAGAAGTTCCGGATGGTCACCCTCCAGCACGTCCTGGGTCAGCTGGAGGAAGGAGACTTCCTATCGTCATTGGATTTGGAGGATGCCTACTTCCACATTCCCATCCTAAAGGGGCACCGCAAATTCCTCAGATTCGTGGTCCAAGGGCGTCATTACCAGTTCAAAGCCCTTCCCTTCGGACTACGGTCGGCACCCAGGGTATTCACCAAGTGCCTTGCACCGGTGGCGGCGCAGCTGCGCCGCGAGGGGATCCACGTCTACCCCTACCTGGACGACTGGCTCATCCGCGCCAAGACGAGGGAGCTCGCCGTGGTCCACACGGCAAGGACCGTCCAACTCCTCACGGACCTGGTATTCTCCGTGAACTACGCCAAATCCCACCTGGTGCCCGCGCAAGTCGCACTGTTTCTGGGAGCGAGGCTCGACACAGTGTCCCTTCTGGCCTCCCCGTCGGAGGAGAGGACCAGGACCATCTTGGGCAAGGTGCAACGGATGTTGGTGGCCGACGCGGCCAAAGTGAGGTCCATCAAGTCCCTCCTCGGGATGATGTCTTCCTGCATCTACCTCATTCCCATGTGCAGGCTCCGGATGCGCCCGTTGCAAGAATTCCTGGATGCGCGCTGGATCCAGACGACGGGCAGCTTCGAGGAAAGGATCAAGCTCGACGAGAGTTTCCGACGAGCGATACGGTGGTGGGGCACCCGCGCGCATCTGACGGCGGGCATGGACTTCCAGACCCCAGCCCACCAGGAGACTGTGACCACGGATGCCTCCCTGGAAGGGTGGGGAGCGCACACCGAAAATCTGCACGCAAGGGGACTCTGGCTCCCGACGGAGAAGTCCCTACATATCAACGTCCTGGAGCTCCGTGCAGTGTTTTGGGCCCTCAGGTCCTTCCTTCCGTCCCTCAAGGGCAAGGTGGTGAGGATCTTCACCGACAACACCACCACCATGTTTTACATCAGGAAACAGGGCGGAACCAGGTCCCCAGCGCTGTCCAAGGAGGCGCAGGACCTGTGGCATTGGGCCGTCGCCCAAGGGATTTTTCTGGTGCCGTTTCATCTGGCAGGGATAAAAAACACCATCGCCGACTCACTCAGCAGGGAGCTGCGCTCGTGCCACGAGTGGGAACTACGGCAGGATCTGGTGGATCGCCTCTTCCGACGGTGGGGCACACCCCAGATCGACCTGTTCGCGACGGCGACGAACACCAAGTGCCGGAGGTTCGCCAGCAGGTTTCCCCAGACGAGGAGCATGGGCGATGCTTTCTCGTTCCCCTGGGAGGGCCTGTTCCTCTACGCGTTCCCTCCCTTGCCTCTGCTAATCCGGCTCGTCAACCAGCTCAAGAGGTCACGGTGCAGGATGATCCTCGTCGCACCTGCGTGGCCGAGGCAGATATGGTTCCCGGACCTTCTGGACTTGTCAGCGTCCCCGCCGATCAAGCTGCCGGCGGACGCGGATCTACTCTCCAGGGAAGGAGGCGCCATCCTCCACCACGACCCGAAGTCGCTGAACTTGCAGGCCTGGCTCCTGCAGCACTAGAGTTTGGAGGATACGACATACCGGCCGATTGCAGAGAGGTTCTTGCAAAGGCCAGGGCGTCCTCAACTCTTAAATGCTACGGACACAAATGGAAGAGGTTCTCTGTCTGGTGCCACGCACAGAAGATTAACCCTCTACGGATTACGGCTCCCCAAGTACTGCCGTACCTGCTGACGCTGGCCAAAGCTGGTCTGGCACATGCGTCCATCAAGATTCATCTTGCTGCGATCTCCCGATACACCAGAACCACGGGCCGGACGTCCTTGTGGTCTCATCGTCTGGTGAAAGAGTTCATGAAGGGACTGTTCAGATCGTTCCCGCCGGTGAAGGCTCCGGCCCCGGCGTGGGAGCTCAACGTGGTGCTGACCAAGCTCATGGGACCTCCGTTCGAGCCTCTGCACTCGGCCCCGTTGAAGTTTCTATCGTGGAAAACAGCTTTTCTTGTGGCCATCACCTCCGCACGACGAGTGGGAGAGATCCAGGCCCTTTCCTGCAAGGCCCCGTACTTGACTTTCCACGACACGAGGGTAGTGCTCAGGACGCACCCCTCCTTCATGCCCAAGGTACCGTCGGACTTCCATCTCAACGAACCCTTGGTGTTACCTGTGTTCTTCCCGTCGCCTTCGTCGCCGGCTGAGAGGACTTTGCACTCGCTGGATGTAGCTAGAGCGCTGAAGTTCTACGTGGACCGCACAAAGGGTTTTCGGAAGACGTCACAACTCTTTGTGAACTTTGGACCTGTCAATCAGGGGAAGGCTCTCTCGAAGGCTTCCATCTCCAGATGGCTCTCCGGCTGTATCATGTGCTGTCACCGGTTGGCAAACCGACCGCTGCCTGGCCGTCCGAGAGCCCATTCCACCAGAGCGATCGCAGCTACCACGGCGTTCCTATCTGGTGTGCCCCTGCTGGACATATGCAGGGCTGCTACGTGGAGGTCGACGCACACCTTCACGAAATTCTACTGCGTCGACCGGGATTCCAGGGAGGAGTCCAGGGTCGGCCAAGCAGTGCTGCGCAACCTGTTCGCCTGAGGTGAGCCTGGTGAGGAGGTAAGATGCTTAATGTTGAGTTGATGTGATGCTTAATGTTGAGCCTTTGCCACCTCCCGTGGTTGTGCATGTGTGTACTGCTATGTATTCTTTATTCATGAGCATGTGAATCCATGCCAGACCCCATGCTGGAGAAGGAACAAGTTACTTACCTGTAACTGTTGTTCTCCAGCATGGGTCTGGCATGGATTCACATGCGAACCCTCCCGCCTACCCCTCTGCGGCTCTTCACTTGGTCATACTGCCACTTCACGTGCTTCCAAATCTGAAGATGGCTGCCAGAGGCGGTGCTTAGGTAGAGGGCAGTCATTGGCTGTGGTCAGTATGACGCAGAGACCAGTGATTGGTTATTACTACGAAAGACAGATCAGAAACGAAACTGATACTGGTTTTTTCTTTACCGAGGATTCCCAGCCTGACGACGGGGAATATTCATGAGCATGTGAATCCATGCCAGACCAATGCTGGAGAACAACAGTTACAGGTAAGTAACTTGTTCCATATACACTCTTTAAATTTCTCAAGCCATTTCATGTGCTTGCTTCGTATGAGGTTTTCATTCCCCGCAATAGGCATACATGTGTTGCCAAATGCACAGCACTACAAGGCTTCCTATATTTGAGTAATCCATGTAAAAATGTTCTCCAAAAAAAACATATTACTCAAGATGTAAACCTGCTTTCATGTTCTCTAGTCACATACGCGCCTGACAAATTTAAAGTACATCCATAGAACTGTAATTAGGAATGTAGAGGTGTCCTGCAAAGAGATTACAGTTTATGAGTGGGTGCGATCCGAAGTCTGATTCCATCTTTATTTTTCCAACCAGGTACATGATCCGGCGCTCGCTGGAGCAGCATGGCCTCCCCTGGGCTGTCATCGCCATCCCGGTTAATGTGACCAGCATACCAACGTTTGAGCTAAAACAACCTCCATGGACCTTTTGGTAATCTTAACAGGGTTAATGAAGTTCGAGAAATGAGGACAAGAGACTAGTGCACACCTTTATAAATCGATGGTTCTGTGGCTGGGCCATTGATTATTGGCGGTCGGTGTGAGGTGGAGGAAGCTGTCTATGTGAATACTTTCCTGCATGAGGATGATTGCTGCTCTCGGACAGCCAGGCCGATTGGTCTGAACATTTGATCCAGCTGCTACTATGCGCCATGATGGTCTTGCACTATTTGATTTGCTGGGAGAATATGCAATACTAAGGGGACAGTAGCAAGAGGTTTTTTTACAGCACAAACGTTCTTATACTGAGCAGTGGGTGGTGGCAGCTGAAGCTTCTGGTTGCAGAGAGGTAGTCCTGCACAATAGCACAAAGAAAGGCACCATTGTTCCACAGTCTTGTTGCACCCACCCTTATTTGCCACCACCCTAACTTGCTCTTTCAGGTACTTAGTTTTTTTGTAACTGCCCTGTGATTTGCAGGCATCCGGGTGGCTGATCAATGCCAATGACAACGGGCTTCCTCTGAGCAAGGATTAGCAATATCGAAGGCCGTGCATGTGGAGTGCAATGGTGGAAGGCCATAGTCCTACAGACTGGTCTCTTTCAGCTACTGTTTTGCATGTTTTGAAGCTGGCGTGGCCGTTTTGGAGTCCATGTACAGATTTTGTTTTACCTTCTTGCTCTTCATTCCTCCAACAGCAGTCCTTCTAGGAAATTCCAAAAGTGCGTTTCTGAAAAACTGTAAACCATGAGTTCAGAGATCCTTTGCTTAAAGCCAAGGGACTGATTCACAAAGACTCATGTCTGAGTACCTCTGACTTACTCCTGATTTACTATGAGTGCGTTCGAGTGAAATGTAGTGACTTCTTTGTGAATCGGCCCTTCAGTGCTTTTTTGGGGTACAGGGCTGTAATCTAGACGTCTATAGAGGCAGCTGCTTTGTAGCACAGTCCCTGTAATACCACACCTGTGGCTGTAAAGTGAATGCACGCACATTGCCTCAGTCCCTGTTATTACTTGTGTCTATGCCGTGCGTGATTTTCCATCATCGGTGCATACAGTCGAGATAAGTTAACTTAAGCATTGCATCTGAACAAATGGCAGATGGCTGCATAGTTGTAGCTATTTCAGTTAGGGATGTGCAGTAAATGGAACTTCAGTGAAGTGTTAATGCTTCTTGATTGTGGTTAAGAGTGGAGACTGAAGATGGTGTTATGGCAATGGGAGCCTTCATAGTACTGAGCCCGACACTAAAACTTCCTGCTAGGATTTTAAATAATGCTAAAGGAAAATGTAAGGGCTATATAAGACAACTGGGTTTAGTACTGCGTCATGCCCTCCCGTAATCGGACCCAAAACCTGAACTTTCTCTTCCATTCACCCCCAACCCCTGCTCTTATTGAAGATCCAGTTTAGTATATAAGCTAGCAATTATGGGGAAACTAGCCTCCATCAAGTATTCGCCCGTATTATTTTTCTCACCGTGACCCAATTCAGGAGTATCAAATTGACATCCTGTATTTTTGTTTATTGCCACAAAGAGTTTGCTGTAGTGTGCATTAAGCTAAGAAAGAGCCTGGTAAGAGTACGGTTCTCTGTGGGTATTAACAAGAAGTTGACAAAACCATTCTTGATATGGAGGACTGAAATGATATCCTGTATAATTACACCATATTGCCATTTCCTGTAAACACCCCATTGACTATTTAAGATGGAACCAACCAGTCTGTAATATCTTTCTTTGCCAAATCGGAACAGGATTCTACTAAAACCAATTCCACAACAAAGCACAGCTTGCACAATATTAAGGTAATGAGTCAGTTGTTGGAAGGTTTGTGGGAATTGCCCACTCCCAACGAGTCATTGTGTGTGTGTTTGGACAAGTTGCTATGAAATGTTGATCTTGTTTTTCCCCAGCAGCATCTGAAATTATAATGTTCGTTGAACAGTTCTGGCTGGTGTGTCTGGAATCAAGAATTGTTGGTTCTGTTACATGTAAAGGTAAATTCATGCCCAAGGTAAATTAAGAAAAGGAGTACTCAGTTTGGTAAATTGATCTCCATTACCCAAATACCATACTGCAAGTTTACTTGATACCCAGTACTGTAAAAACAAGAGAAACGGAGCACATTTCAAATTTGTGTTGTGTGAAAAAATACTACCTAAAAATAAAATGTCAATTTCTACATTTTTTGTGTGCCATTTTTCTTTATACAGCCATGAGTGTGGGTTATGAGTACAAAGTTCTGAAAGAAGAAACTGGACCTACTGTTAAGCCAAAATATGTAAATAGTAATTTATACATGATTCCCTATATTATAGGGCTGAAGACACCTGTGAAATCTGGGAGTTGCAGGGGGGCTAAGGATGAAGTTTGCAACTTGAAGCTCAAATATTTGTCACAGATCCTCGGCTATAACCCGGGGTATAACCAATGATGGCTGGTGAAATTGTTTAGTGGAGGGGCGTACATTTTCCCAGCAAAATTGTTTGAGTGACTGAACAAAGCGGGGGAGCCCAAGCAACCTAGGTTTGGCGTGGGGGTGGTTTCACGCCCAAGAATGTTTTAAATAATAGTTTGAAATGGTGCAATTTTACAGCACTTACGAAAATTGGGTAAAATGCCATACAATGTAAAGTCCGTTCTGAAGGATAACGTATGACAAATTCCAGTAGATGCCTAGTCACCAATAGTATACAGAAGCATTTTTATAACATGTTCATGATGCCTATGCTGACCATGTATGCCAGAACTACCACTGTAAAGCAAGCATGTTCATTTTATGTTACTTTGCATTTATATAGCGCCTTATGTACCATTGGTATAGTCTCAAGGCGCTGGTAGGTTGAACGCCCTCGGGAACCGAAGTTCAAGTCAGTAGAGAGAGTAGAGCGAGTCAAAGGTGCGTGTGAGCACCGGATATGTGTGCAGCTGGTGTGGCATTCGTGTAATAGCTGCTTCTTAACGTTAGGTGTGGTGGTTGTGAGATCAGGAGTATGTGTTCGTTGTGGCAGGTTTTATCCAGACCGATTCTGGCTGCGTTAGGCCTGAGTTGAACGCCTGGCTGTAGGGTGTGTAACTAGCAGTGTTTAGTTAGAGTGATGGGGAGTATGAGGCGGATGTTAGTATGAGAACAGATATACCGAATGGTGTCATAGTATCTGTGTTCTAGTTGAATGGTGGTGGAAAGAAGAGAGTAAGCGTAGTGATGTGATGTGATGGTTTACATGCTCTTTCAAACATTGCATGCATCCCAGACCATTCCATGTATGTCGCGTGATTCCACGCACCCATCCGCTCCACGCACCCATCCGCTCCACGTATCCCTCTGCTTCACGCATCCATCTGCTCGACGCACTCATCCTTTCTGCGCACTCGTCTGCTATATGCATTCATCTGCTCTACATAGTTCTTCGCTCTTACGCACTCATCCGCTCTATACACTCATTCGTTCTTACGCACTCATTTGTTCTTACGCACTCATCTGTTCTATATGCACCTCCGTTCTATACGCACCTCTGTTCTATGCATTCGTCCGCTCCAAGCAGTCATCTGCTCTACACGTTCATCTGTTCTATGCACTCCTGCAGTTTTACACACTCCTTAGCACTTACTCATCTGCTCTGCACGCTCATACAGTCATCTGCTCTATACACTCGTCCGCTCTACGCAGTCGACCACTCTATGCATTCATTGATTCTTATGCATTCATCTGCGCTCTACACACTCATCCGCTCTACACACACATCCGATCTACATACTCATCCGCTCTACTCTGTATTTTCCATTTATGCCATACCCTCATACATTCCAGGTCATCAGTCTGTCTTCTCATCAGTCTCTCGTATTCATCTTTCCATCGTCTTCTCTTTATACAATTTGTTCATTTTGTTTATTTGTCCAGTTGCGATCATTTCATCCATTTTGTTAATTTAAACCGTAATGACTGTTTTCATAAGGTTATTCATTTATTTATTTTTTCATTTCGTTGCTTTGGTCTACTTTCCTCATTCTATTCTATGTTTTCAGTAATTTGCGGAAAGACATTAGATCTTCAGTTTGGCAGATGTGGGGTGGGAGTGTGTTGCACATCGTGGGGGCCAAGGCTGAGAATGATGATCCGCCTAACCTGACAGTTTGTTTTAGGCATGACTAGGAGGCCGGCGGAGCTAGATCTTAGAGTACATGGAGGGTGACAGGGTATTAGCTTGTCTTGAAGATATTTGGGTCCGGTTTCTTCAAGACAAGCTAATACTCTACCAGCCTCTGATACCATCACTCTAACTATATGATGTCCATGCCTAGTGCACCTCTGTCTTCATCTTGTGCTCTCACACAAACACACCTTTAGCCATTTTTCTCTGTTCTTCATTTCTTTGCTTAAGTCTCTCGCTCTCTCTCTGTCTGACTTTTGTTTGAGCTTCTGTATGCCCCTTGTCTCTCAGCTTCTGTTATCCCCTTATACGTGTCCATTATTGCCTCATTTTTCTGCCGCTGTACCTCATTATTTGGTTTCACCTTTGTGCCCATGTCTTTGTCTCTCACCTTTGAGCATCTGTTTTTCTGTCTTTCTGTACCTCTCAAAGGCTTAGATTTCATTGGTCAAAGAATCAGAATGGTACAAATTGTGAACCTTAATGAAGCTGTCGAAGGCACAGCCATTCACATTAGGGCAGAAACGGAATTCTGAACATCATAAATAATAACATTTTAAGTTCCATTCAATTCAAAACAAACACTGGGACGGTGGAGCTGGTTGTTGTAATGTAAGTCTTGTTTTGTCACTGGCAAGGAGTGCTTGCTATTAGAATGTTGATGCATGAATGATGAACAGTTTAGGAGAATGTTGTGTGGGTCTGTGAGAGAATGTTCCATGAGTGTCAGTTGGGGGCCTGAGCTGGTATGATAGGATGGCCGGTGGGTCTGCTCCTTTGTATGTAATGTATTTACCTATCCCTGTTCCTGTCCAGTCTTATGTACCACTGTAAACACATCAAGAGTAACTGGTCTATGTACATATGTATAATAAAGCTCCACCTGGACAATACAATGGCTCCACAGCTGGTCTGTGTCTGAGTGCTGAGCCAGCTTGAATGAAAACTTGGAGAGTTCACAACACTGCTACAACTATAAAGTGCCAATGCTGTGAGGACTAGAAGCTGCAGGCCATTCATAAACCTGATAAGCTGTTCCTCAGTAACTACACAGGTGCCACGTTCCAGCAGTGTAACAATGAAAATCATGAATGCTTCGAAATTGCCTCCAAAATGAAACGGCTCCCTTACCTGCACTCTTTCAAGTCTCTGGGCCTCATTACGAGTTCGGCGGTAAGGGGTTAACGGTGCCGCTAAGGATGCCTGTGCCGTTAACCCCTTACCGCCGCATTGCGAGGTCCCTTGGTAAAACCAGCCACCCTTAGCTAAAGGACCAGGGAGCCAACAACAGTCCCGTTGTTAGCTCCCTCCCCATTCCCATTGAGCTCTATGGGGGCTCGAATGGGAATGGGAATGGGAATGGGAATGGGGATGGGTTCTCTGAATGGGGAAATACTGGGTCCTCCAAGGTTGGCATGACCCGGTAAGTCCCTATTCAGGGATCCCGGACCTGGACCGCGGTATGGGGGTAGTCATGGCGCTAATAGCACCATGGCTACCTCCATACTCGTAATGAGGCCCTCTAACTCCTTTGCCTTACAAAGGAAATCGTGCCTCTGCCTGTCACGTATTAAGTGATGGCAGCCAGCACGGAACCTAAGCAGCAAATCATTTCACTGTGTGGAGTGTTTTCCTGCTACCATAGGCATGAGGGCCACATTATAAAAGCACAAGTAGCACGTCTGCTAGAAAATTCTTGCTGGCATACAGCGGTTGGTGTCTGGCCAGTTATGAGAAAAGTCCATGCAACAGTTACAGTTGCAGATTATGGACAGTGTCAGCTATGCCTTTGATATGTATGTATACATTTTTTGCATATTGGCTGAGGAGAACTTGCCCTGCATAGATCTCATTTTTGCTGGTCTGCAAACCAGCTCGGATTGCTCTCTGCAATAAAGTGGCATCTGAATTGTTTAACGTTTAACATTGTGCACTATATTGGTCAAATGCCAAATTGAAATACAGTTGAACATTTCAGTTATTTTCTATACACTTGTCTCCTTGAGAAATCTTTTCCAGAGCCACTCGCTCAGTGTGACTGTTAAAGGTATTTGTATCGTGCAACGTCACCAACGGAATTGGTGCTCAGGCGGATCTGCAAACAAGAAGGTGCGTTGGGTTAGTCGGCTGAAGAGGGAATAGGAAAGTGAGAGAAGTGGTGTGCTGTTGGCAGCTTCAGTTCGGTTTTCACCGTGCGCTGAGCTTTGGTGTGAATATCGGACAGATGCAAGACCTTGTGTGCCGTAAATGCGGTTTATGTTTTTGTGTGGTTCATGTTTTTGTTTGTTGCAGTGTGGTGTAGTGCTTGCGGTTTGCTGAGCGGGATGATTGTCTGGATTTTCGTGTGAGTTAGGCATGCAGAGATTTGAGGTTAGTGGGTTATATATCACTTCGGCCTTATAAATCTTGTTCTATAAATCCGGTTGTCCTATAGGTAGGTATATTTTCTACTTTTCTTTACTGTCGTTCTCGTTGTTATGAATGATGGCGTGACACGTTCCCAGCTGTGTTTCTGAACCCCCTCTAATAGGTAGGGGCGTGTCTGGTCCCCCCACTCTGGTATTGGTGCTGTAAATTAGCATTCACCCACTGCCTTGCTATTTATTTTCTGTCGGTAGTCAATTGTTGCCTATGTGTAGTTTGTAGGCCAAGGTGTTACTGATATATCGTCTCACTTTTTTTAATTAATAAGGCACGCCCCTCGCCTGCCTGTGCCACTTACCCTCGGGCTTCCCCCAGGACTCTCACCACTGTGGAAGACTTGGAACAGTAACAGTGTGACTGTCATGGCAGCTGGGTACTTTTGTTTTAATGTCCTCCTTTTCAGGCATCTTTGCCATAGCATGGTCTCCAACGCCAGATATGAAACATGCAAACCATGGCCAGCCCTGGGGCACGTCCACTGCCCAAGAAAGGTTATCACATGACTCTGCTCAACTTCTCGCTCATTGCACTCTGTGCACTCTGAGCAGGGGCCTCTGATTGAGCCTTTCGTGGACTGCAGCAAATAAAGCAAAATGTGTAGAATTATATTTTGTGCCGGAGGGCGACACAAATCTTCTGGCAACTCTCCGACCTTGATGCCCTGATGTTTCTGCTTGCCAGCCTCGAGCCCCGTTCCACTTATTCAGTATTCTCATCCATATAACACTCATTTACACTCACAAATGCCCAGATGTAGGAATTTTGTTAAACTTTTCAGCGCACCACATCGCCTGTAACCCTTCAGATACTTACATATTAAGATAAAATACAAAGTTTTAAACACTTACCTGCTTGTTGCCGACGCTGCCTGTCTTGCCAACTCCAATGCCACATGATGACCCAGAAGGCCCGTCCCTCAGCCATTGTCATGGAGCCTCAGTAGAAGGGCCTCTAACGTGCGTGCCCTGCTAGCGTCTTAATGGACGAGCCTATGTCATTAGCGCCTACTCTAGAGCACTTCATAGATCAAAACAAAACGCAATTCGCTGTCAGTGGGACGCGCCCCTGCCAAGCATCAAACACCCTGCCAATCGCCGCCATCCACCACATGGTGGCGCTGTGCTTGACTTTATGAGGCAGAGGAGCTACGGAGAAACGGAATGATGTATATTTTGACTTTAAAGCAAAAATTACATCTTTATTTCCCTGAAAACAAGGTGGGGCTCCACCCCTACGCCCTACCATAGCAGCCGCCACTGGGTATAATGGTGGCTACCCGACATTTCAACTGAAACTGCATTACAGAAACAACGAGTGTTGGGGGGATGGCGGGGGAATGGGAGAGGGCAGGGCAGGGGAGGTGAGGAGGCCATCGGGAGTGAGGGGAGCTGGCACAGATGTGGGCAGCACTTGGTGAGTGCATGGGAAGGCAGTGAAGCATTTTTTTCACAATTCTTTCCGATAGCCATGGTTATAACGAACAGAAATAACTTGTTTCATTGGTTGTTGGGGTTACGCGTGGGTATTTGGCATTGCGCCTAGGTGTAGCCACGTTAACAACCACGTCACCTGATTGGTTGTTCCTGTTCACATGGCTGTGTCTCATGTATAGGCGTGTTACCGCAGTGCGCAATGTGATTGGTGACTTGTGTATGCGCTGATATGCAGCATGTGTTTAACAGCTGCGGGTATGATAGGGGTGCTATAGTCGTGGCTGTAATGATGGGCATGGGTAGCCGCGTTAATCAGTGAACTTTGCCATTTCAGAAATATTATTTACTGAATTTTAGATGCTACAATTTCATACTGTAATTTTCCCCTCCTCACCTGTAGCCTGGTGCCATTCTATCTTTTCCACCCCTCTAAACTAGTGATTCCAAGTTTTGAAAGTTTGCATACCCGTGTCTACAGCATGTAAAGCAGCAGCTACTGTCATAACTTTATACCTGCTGCTATAAACCCAGGGAATGGGCAAATTGTAAGTGCATTGCAGAAAAATATACTGTGATCAGGCAGTGAGGGTAGTGCTCCTCGTGAGGAGGAGGGGAGCCCTTTTTTGGGTGTGGGGTTCTGGTGGGGGACAGAAGAGTCTTGGATGTAAGTGGAAAAAAAGGGGCCCTTTTTATTTATTTTGTATACAGTGGGTACAAGACATGGTACTTATCATACCCGCTGCTGTAATAAAAAAAAATAAAAAGGTTATTGATCCATTTATCTGTGTTTTTTATTGCTAGTTTTATACCTGAAAGGTTGGCTCTGAAAAGGGACGTTTAGGGGGAGACTGAACGAAAGGTTGGAACCTGCGAGGAAAGAACATTATGGGGAACGCATATAACAAGAGGCCAAAAGAATGAACATTTATAATTTGGGGGATTTTGCAGTTTTTTGTGTTTTTAAATGTTTGTTCAAGGGGGAAAAAACTGGCACTTAAAAAGCAGAACTAGCGCTGGCAATTTACTTAGTGTTGTGCGATTGCCATATCCCACGCCGCCAGAGTTGCACCTCCTGGAACAATCCACTTGTGGCATAGGGTGCAGAGCATTCTATAGCTGTTTAAATTGGCTGCTGATAAGATAGCAGCAGGTGGATTGCCAGGAGTTGCAGCAGCGGGTGCTGGAGGTGATGTCATGCCAGTAGCTGTAGCTGTAGATGTCGATGGAATAGAAGCAAGTGGCAATGCAGCAGCTTGACCGTGTATATAGAGTGAGGCTCATGCGCCTTCACCTTGTGCTTCGTGGGCCCGATGATATTCCTCACCCACTGTGTTCCAATGTACCCGGACGAGGTGCTGGATGATGTGCCCAAGCTTTGTGGTGGAGCATTCGATGGCCCATGTCGAAGCTGCTTTTTTGCAGAAGCTGCATTGCGCTTCCTCAATGTTCTTTCGTGTAGTGTTCTTTCACAAGAAAATACCGCAAGGGGATAAGGGGGGGGGGTGATATCGGCACCCAGATCACATCATCATCACTGCTGCCGCTGTTGCCAGAGATGGTGAAAAACGTGTGGCAAGGGAGGAAAATGTAATAACCAGACAAAAAGGACAATGCTTTAAAAAAAGAAAAAAAACGAAAACAAAGAATAGACAATCACAACAAATGTTAGGACAAGGTAGAGAGGTGTATGAAGAAAGGATGGCAAACTAGGATAGTGAAAATTAGGAATTTCATTGGAGTTTACAAAGAACTGCTCACTACCACAAAAAGCAATGATAGAAATTAAGGAGTTTCTTGTTGGTGTGGTGAATAACGGTGCCTACAGCACACCGACCAATCAGAGGGTGCGGTTTGTAATCCCATCAATAGAAAAGCCATCTGTAACTGCGCTTAGGGAGCACTCAATCGGATTGGTCAATACTGTACCTGCGAGTATTTGTCATTGCGCCTGGCCGTAGCCACGTTCACGTACCATGCCCTCTGATAGGTTGTTCCTGTTCACGCAGCTATGTGTAGGCACATAACCGCAGCACGCAATCCGATTAGTCAATAGTGTTCACGTTGGTATTTGTCATCACTCTTGTGCGTTACAGTGTTAATCTAACTCGCACTCCGATTGGGCGTAGCTACGGTTGGGGGAGTTTTCCTAAAGTCTTCCAACAGGTGAGACTATAAAACTGTCCCTTGGCATACAGGCCCAAACTCTTAGTATAAGTCTGTACTACCCAAAGGTTTGGTAGAATGGCAGAGCAGACAGGCTTATTTTATGAGGAGGATGTGCTGTAGTTAAGTTGTAGGTAAGTACAATGAACTCAGTCAATACATAAGCCCAAATAAACTCTCCCACACCTGTCATTCTAGTAAAATGGACATTTATTTTATATGCACAAGGCAAAGTTATATTCAGGTATGTAAGTACTATTCAAACGAAACACAATGCAAAACGTCAGCAACCCCTTTTCTTTCAGGTGAGTAAACCAATAGCAATGGAATGTACCAGTCAGGAACACAGTTCAATGATAGTTCAATTCACTTATTAAAGTCACTCAGACAATGTTCTGTTGTAAGGAAAAAGGGTTATTTAGCACCATTAATAGCGGTTTACTACTTTGTAATACTTTCCAATGATTCCAATACTTTAACTAGTCAAGCGTTCTTCAGAGTCATTTGAGGAGGGGAGAAAAGGGATGAGCAGCAACAGAAAAGATAAAGTTCCACAGGATATTTCAATTACTAAGTTATCAGGGACCTTGGAAAGGACTCACTATAAGCGCCCAAGCATTAGGCTAGGGCAAGTGATATGGGTGAACACCCAACACAGGATACTGCACTCCACTAACACAGGAGCGACAATTTGGCTGAAGGTAAGTACTACTCCGAACCCCACAGTACCCGAGTAGTGTTGAAGAAGATGTAGCTGGATTATTTCCTATGCAGCAGCGGTGGACCCGGTCTCCTGTTCCTTGGTCGCTGTGATAAAAGGAGGGACTCTGGACGGCATGTCGCAGCAGCAGCCGAGTGAAAGGACCCTCAGCAAGGAATTCTTTGTACTCCCATGTCGGTCTGTGGTTTTGGCACCTTTTTTACAAGCTCCAACAGTGAAAGGTCATCGCCGGGTCAATCTGCCTCGATTCTCCGGTCCTGCACTCTGGTGAAGGGCCTTTGTGGAGGGACAGCCAGTCACCCAGTGGGAACTGGTTCCTTTCAGGCACATCAGCAGACAAAGGATAGCAGAGTTTTGGGATCCCCCCATTGCTTCTTGTCCTCGCAGACACCCAGGAGCCTCGGTGGGCTACACAAAGGGTTTCTGCTGAAGACAAAACTCTCACCAAGGCCCCCCAAGCCCCCACTCTCAGGATGGCAAAAGAAGGGGCAAGAAAGAACAACTACACAAGAAATGGTTAAAAAGAAAGAAGCCACCATGGAACATAAGTGACCCTCCTGTGCATAGCTGCAGCTGTTAATACTGCCTGCAGGGAAAAGTTCACAAAAGTCGGTAGAACCCGTCCACTGCCACCAGCCGTAACTATAGGGTTGTTACTGTAACTAATAAGTTACAGGAACAGAGAGAAGTGGGATACTAGGTATGCCCTCAGCACCCCACATAAGGTGGTGTGTGCTGATCTCTCAAAAAGGAAAAGCTAAGAAGTCTAAAAAGTATCAATCTCTCCTTAAGAACAGTAGTTCTTAAGGAAAATAAAAGGAGTGCCCTTTGGGCGTCAAGCAACAATTCACATAGGGTGCTGTGTGCTGCTAAAGTGAAACAAAGATGCCATTAAAAGGTATAGAGGACAGCAAGACTCCACAAAATACAGTAAAACATATATGACAGGGTCCCCATGATTAGAACAGGAAAGAATGAATAGGAGGAAAATGGCTCCCCTCTTTCAGGAGAAAAAGGAAAATGGTCCAGAAGTCCAGCAAAAAATGATGGGGGTCTCACTAGGTGAGGGGAGTAAGCATTAATCTGATAAATGTCCCAAACAGCCACCGAAGCTTGCCATCCTATTGGTTGGATTTGTACCTGAAGGTATTCATTTTTTTGCGCCCAAGCATATCCGTTTTTACGATTCTTGACTGTTGATTGGGATTGGACGTACCCGTGGCCATCCACTATACTTTGAGGAATCCCCTTTACTTTTCCTCACTGCTTTTGGGATCTTGGTTGGTCAACAGTTTATTCAGAGGCTCCTGGAAAATTCAAAAGGCAGAAAATGTATTTCACCTACTCTTAAGTAAGTTTTTCTAAAAACCACCTATGGTTGGACTCCATAAGACTTCTCTCTTGGTTTCAGGGCCCCAATGCCTGCACTACAAAGGTTGGTAGAATGGCAGAGCAGCCAGGCTTCTCTTAGGAGGAAGAATGTGAGCTGTAAATCAGTACAAGGACATTGCAACCCACATAGATCATCCAAAGAAACACTTTCACACTTCAAGTTCTATTAAAACATGTTATTTATTTTATTCATACACAAGGAAATAGGTAAGAAATGCGCTATCAATCGATCACAATATACTCTTGCAACCAGTCATGAATGACTTCACATAGGTAAGTAAAAGCACTTCTTGAAGTAATTCAGCAATACTTTTGTTGTAGGTAATTCAAGAATGCAAAGGTTCAACACTAGCAGGCAAGTAACACTGTACCAAATCTTTGTAAGGCTTATGCAGTATTTCCCTAACTAGAAAAGCGTTCTTCAGTTCAGGTTTTGAAGGAAAACCAGCAATGCCAAAGTCAAGAGGAACAGAAGATTTACTGTTGGGGAACAAGCAATGCCAAAGTAAATGGGTTTACAGCAGTTCTGATGGAAATCGCTTCTGTACATGTCAGTACCAAGTCAGTTAAACTTAAAAAGAGTACAGGGACTTGGGAGAAGCTTCCCTGTAGTTGCACATGCTGTTAGGCCTGGGCAACAGAATTTCGGTGAACACCCAAACGGCAGAAACAGCACTCCAAGAACAAAGGAGCGACACAAATGGCTCAAGGTAAGTTTACCAAGAAACCCACAGTACCTGGAGAGTGATGAGGATGATGGAGCTGGACGCTGGAACGATGCATGGATGCAGACCCGGTCTCCTCTTCCTTGGTCGTGGCTTACCTGATCCAGCACTCTGGTGAGGGGGCCTTTAGCAGGGAATTCTTGCTTCTGGAGGTCCACACAAATGCCACCATAGTTCCAGTGAGATGAGATTTGCGGCAAGACGATGTACTTCAAATTGGTAGAGGCACCACAGATTTTGGCCGAGGAAGGTCACAGGATGTCGGAGGATGGCTCAAATTGAAGGTGGGTTTGAGGCTGGTTATGTCCACCAGCCCAATCCTTGGCGGAGCTTCCCTGTTGATTCAAAAACAGGGTCAAGACAGCAGCAGTGCTTCTGCGGGTGCAGGAGGTGCTGCAGTCGTCTCTTGGCTTTCTTTTTCTTCAGAGCTTCAGTTCCAGTGGTCGACTTAGCCTTCTGTCCCATAAAGCTCGCCTTTTATGCAGGAACCCATTCTTTCAGTCCTATGGGTCTGCCAATCACCTGGGGGGTCAAACTGTTTCCAGCCAGGCATACTCAGACAAAGGCATGCAAAGTTTCGGGCTCCTCCTTCACTTCCTGCCTCAGCAGACACACTGGAGACTTGACGGTCTTCACAAAGGAATCCCGCCAAAGGCAAAGCTCAAAGAGGAACCACCCCCACCTGGAATGGTAGAAGAAAAACACAAATGAAATGTGGCAATAAAATAAAACGAGCCATTTTGGGGAAATGGTCACCCAAGGGTGCTGTATTGCAGCTGTGAAAGCAGCCTGTGAGTAAGATGCACGCAAATAGTAGAAAAATGTATCCACTGCCACCAGCCATTTAAGTGTGTCTGTTACTATAACCTAAAAGTTACAGGAGCAGTGGGAAAGGAGTTACTGTGTAACCCCTCAGCATCCCACATAAATTGGTGTGTGCTAATCCCACAAAAGAAAAGGTAAGTAAGATTTAAATAAAAAGTATCCTACTATCCTTTAGAACAGCAGTTCTCATGGGGAAATAATACAAATAAAAAGGGACACCCAAGGGACTCCCCAGCAACAACGCACATAGGGTGCTTTGTGCTGCAACAATCTCTTAGCCTGTAGTAGAATACCTTGGAAAATCGGCGCATTGGGAAACTCAGGCGCGGCTTAAATCAGCACGTTCGTGTTGATCTCCACTATGTCATATCCCCCATACTGCCATTTTGTATGGAATTGTAAATTCCTTCTCTTATAATATATATGTGCTCTTGGGCTTTGCAACAGCCTCGCACTGCGTTAGTCTGTCCCTGAGTTTCCCAATGCACTGAATTTCAAGGGTTTTGATATGTTACGTTTAGTCACCTTAACTGCACTTTTAAAAAAAATCCTTGAATTGAAGGGTTTTGTTAACCATAGTTTTTTTTTTTGGCACCACTGACATTGGCTATGGCCTTTGGCTTTGCCCAATGTATATTTTTTACCGCCAGTGGCCATGACCCTCGGCCGTGCCCTCCGTTTATTTTAAATATGTAAGGGCCACTAGCCATGGCCTTTGGCCATGGCCAGTGTACATTTTACAGAACTACCAGGCTTTCAGCCGTTACCAAGCCACAGATTTTTCACCCCCTACATCACTGTACCTGTACAAATATATTTTTTGGTATAACTTTTTCCCCATTACCGCTGCTATAATAGAAATATACTACATATAGCCGTGATTATCGGAAAAAACGGCAAAAAACAAAATATGTTCCCGTTGGCCCCCCCACTCACTCACAAAGTGCCCCTCTGCTCATGCAAGGTCCCCTAACTCCCACCAACTTCAATTGCCTCTCAAGCCCTCTCCCATACCCCCTCAAACACTGGTGGTACTGTGGGACGTGTTTTCATTTACTGTACTCATCTTTGTGGGTAGCTGAGGGTATCAGACCGAATACCCGCTGCTACTGGAAAATGTTTGTGCTGAAAATTCAGTCCCTAGCCCACCTCCTCCCAAATTTCTCCCCCCCCCCCCCCCTCAGCCACCACCAACCTATAGCCTAATGCTTTTTCACTGTTTTTCCACCTCCAAATGACATTTTTGTGCTTTTAGTTTTCATGTACCCTTGGGTATAGCCGTGGCTATCTCTTGCATAGGAAAAACAAAGATGGCATCTTTCCCATTTCTGAAAAGCCTCATCCTGCAATGCACCATGGGAGATATAGCTAGACTAATCGGTGCACTCCTTCTCCGTCCAATATTTTAAAAAAAGTACTGAGCCCAATAGCCCCAAACCACAACAGGATCGCAAGTCAACTCTTTTTGCCCAAGTTGTTTCGGACCTGGTCCTATTCTCTCCAGCAGCTTTGGATATGCAGTCGAGCAAAAATGTACCTTTCTTCTCTATGGGAAAATGAATGGGGAGTCGGACCAAAGTGTTTGTTTTTTGTTTTCTTAATAACCTTTTTATTTTTAATGAATCTGTCCCAAAATGTCCAGGGTGGGGATGCGGGGCTGCGAGTACAATTGTGTTGGCAACATTTCAGTCAAATTCGTCATACAAGTCAAACGTTACTAGCGTTTCCTCTCGAACGCATGGTCTCGTGTTGTTTCCACAAAGTAAATTACTATGTGGTCATTTACTTCGTGGAAATTACATCGACCGTTTACTACGAAATATATTTTTTGGTGGGTTAAGGGATAAAAGAGGGGGGGGCAGGGGTCTGGGGTAAGGTTTATAGTGAAGGGAATTTTGAAGTAATTTTCACAAAGTAAATTACCACAAAGTAATTTACTTCGTGGAAATGACATGGAACCGGAACTCACTACACACCTTAAATATAGTGTGGCAGTCGCTGCTCTATTTTCTATATTTAACTCTAGACACACAAAGCACTAAAAGTGCTTGGAGCACAAACAAGCCACAAATTATCCAGCTGTCAATTTGGATATGAAAATGACATTTATTAATGGGACAATGCCCAAACAGTGGGAGGGCGCTTAAGCAATGCGTTTCACACCATCCTGGTGCTAAAAAAACAGTGTCACTTAAATACACATGAAGTCTTTTCTTGATGGTTAAAAGACTAGACACACCAAGTACCGTGACCGGTTGGACTGACACCAATCTCTGTGTTCTGTAGTAGCACCTAAATTACATAGCTACAAATAAGAAAATGAAAGCTAAAACAGTGTAGTCCTGTATACTAAACATACAGTTTGATACACAACAGTTTTGCATTATATAAAATGTATAGTACAAGTTTTAATATTTATCAGAAAACAATGACATCGCTAGCAATTCTCACATATATTAAACAAACCATGCTGTGACATCATAAAGTGCATAGTGCAAACCATACCAATCATTGCGAACAATACACTTTGATACTCGAGACTGAAAATCTGGCATTTTTGCAAAATTTCCTAAAACCACATACATACATAGTATTAAGAAAGTTGAGAGTAGTTCATACATCCTAATTGGTACAACAAGAAAAACACTCCCATATGTATCCAAACATATAGTTTGCAAAGAGCTCACATACACTTTAACTCCAACGCATCTAATAGGGACAACCTCAAAAACTCACCAGCAAGCAAATACAGGTGATCTAAAGCACCTCAAATACGAGCTGAAGTGCATGGTACTTATATTTAATACTATTTAGTAGATCAATATAATACAATAACCACAACAGCCAGAAAATACGAAATGCAAAATTAGCATCTAATCAGAGAATGCAGGGAGCAGAGCCCTAACTCCAAATAAGATATCTTCTATATACATTAAAAAGCCTGGATTTGGAGAGTTGTAAAGTGCAACTGCCCAATTTCTTGATCAGAATGCAGAATGCGAAAACTAATACATCCAGCGAATATGCCAGAAAGGGATATGTACCTCATGACAGCAAAACAAAATTTGTTTCCAAAAAGGACCCAAAAAAGTAACTAAATATATAGCTCTGACTGCCTTCAAAACCATTTCCTTATAATTAACTGCTAATATGTGCCCTTGAGTAGCTGAATAATGCTTCCTGACACTCCAATGTTGGTGCTTTAGTTTTGATAGGTAGAGCCATTACAAAGTATTACAATGCACACAAAATCAAATGCAAGAAGAATGATTCACTTATTATGTTAGGATTTGAAGAATTTAAAATACAGCAAAGTGATTTCATTGGTACATTACCCTTATGCTAAATGTCTCAATTGACTTTGGCTATACGCAACAGATGTTAAAATTACAAATGCATAGAATTCATCAAAAAGATAAACTTTGGGTGTTGAAGATGCTGACGCAAGAAGCATCACTGTTAGCTGAACACGTTGCGTCCTGGGCATGCACACATTTCTGTGCCTTCCAAACCCAGAGAGGCCCTCCTCATTTGGGAGAGGAAACGTTCTCAAGGCATATCAGAAGCAGAATGCTCCTAAACTCAAACCGAGTGACAGTGACAATCTTTGATTGTGCCCAGTTGCCTCTGCTACACTCCATGTGCCTCACACATGCTTGTCACAGGAAGGAACACCCACAGGTTATTTCCACGTGGTTTCTGTCACACTGTTCCTGTACAAGTATGGGATCATTTGGTTCCAGCACTAAGAGCTCTGGTTTGCATTCTTCTCAGCACCAGGGAACCTTTCCGGGTACTTGGTGTTTGCCTGGGCTCTGATCTTGGTCTGCCCTGCTATCATGTCACTGTTACTTGTGTGGCCATACGCCAGCCCTCTGTTCCATACAAGCATCCGTGACCAATCCAATCCATGTTTGATGCCACATTTTGCCACGCGAACATCAAAGTGCACATCTACTTTGGACTTACCCATTAGCCTATCATGTAGCGCCCTGTGGGCACTATGTACTCCCTGCCACTTGGCTTCCTTTGCTACCTTTTTGGATTGCCCGTGCAATGGTACAACTCTTGATAATAGGTGTCTTTAAGCTCAGTTGACGCCTTACTCTGTAGGCTTCACAAGTGCTCACGAGTCTTGTTCATATCATACTCTCCACATATGCTCATCTGGTCTCTAACTATACTTTGCTTGCCATGTGCCACCAACACATGACTCATTACGGAGTCGTCTGACATCCACACCTACAACATGGACAAAGAGTAAACCTTAGACTCTGGGACTTCAAAAGTCAAGGTCGAAGACCTCTGCTTGGAAACTGGATTAAAACTAGTTGTAGAATGTGTTTATCTAGAACAGACACTACACTTGATCTTAGCAAAAAGGCAAATATGTAATCACAGATGTTGCAGCACTTTAATCCAAACATCCAAGCTCTCTGAATTAGTGGATATGGTTCAGTAAGTATTCTTTCGTATGAAAAGCGCAAGAAGCCCAGTGTGCATAATGTACTTTCTGTGATGAATCCGAAGGAATCATCACTTCTTACCAAGCAGTGATCTCTCCCTGTGTGACCAGGAGATGGCAACTGCAGCCTGGTCCAGACCCTGGGGGTGACTATGTGCGGGAGGATCGCCTAAGGGAGGGTAATTCTCAAGGGAGATGACATCATTGGAGGAAGGTACATACCAACCCTTTGTTGGTAGGGATGTTCATTCTCTTTCGCCTAAACCCATAGGCCGATCTTTACAATCCAATATGCCTTGTAAGATTACTGAAAGTCCCTTTCCAAATTCCACATATCGATCTTCCAAGAGTGACTTGCCTTCTAAAGCCATTAAGAAAGGTCACCACGGATGGTTATACAAATGACCAGAAATGGACTGCAACTCCCATAACTACCAAAGTAATGAGATGAGGAAGGAGGCACGAATAATGAAGATCATGGGAACCTGGAATCCAATATAGCTTTCGAGTGCTTGGGAAAGATGATGTGTTACCAGGACACTTGAAGTGGCTACAGCTGATATGGGGAGGGTGAGCAATAGTGAAGAGGTTTTCTCCTAGAGCAAACAGGGAGTGTACGTGCTGGCGACGGGAACCAGGTGGAAGAGGCAGCAAGTGGAGTAGCGGTGTCCAGACCGAGAATGGGTCTCGTAAACCATGAAGCTGAGCTGTGGGGGCAAACCGAGATGACTTTTCAGTGGGGTACAAAGCTGGGTGCCAGTGAAACACTGTATGGTTGCTGGAAGGTGCTGCCTACACCCTGTGACGCCACATAGAGCAATGGAGGAGAATCCGACCAAGAAGAGCACGGTGGAGGAACGTTTTCTCTCCTGCAAAAAAGGAAGCAGACAATATAACGAGGGGGGGTGAGTCCAGTACAGCCCGGGGAAAGCAACATCCATGAGGAAGAAGGATAGTAACTTCCCGGCCGCTGGCTGAGGGAGAAATACAAACCACGCACCAGTGGGCTGACAGAGGAGGTCGAAACCACTAACTCGGAGCAGCAAGGAAGAGGGGAAATTCCAGATGAAAGCAGGAGAAACAGAAGCCAATCCTCAGAACCAGTGAGCCCATGGGAATGGGCTGCCAAGACATGGGAGGGGGAAATTGAAGAGAGCCTGGTTCTCGGATGAGCCAGAGATGCATGTAAATAAAGAGAATTGTATGCAATTAGGACACACCAAGTATGAGTGACATCTAAATAGAGAAACTGGTCGGGACCCTCGAAAGGTGAAGGCATTGGGGGATAAGAATGAGGTTAAAATAAATTCTGGCAAAAGAATAGGGAATAGGTTATTCTGAGACCCACAGTCCTGTGGTTGTAAATACTATAAAGGAGAGTCATGTTGTGAAAAGGATACCAAAAATATAACAAAATTTGAGGACATAAGGAACAGTCCAAAGTTATGATTGCCAGTATGTGAATACAAGAAGTCCTGGCAGGGGAGTACACCAGGCTAACTCAAGGGGGTGAACTAGAAGACTTGGCAAATTTCCAGTGTGTAAAACGAAAGTCATGGGAGGGGGGTATACCAAGCAGGTGAAAGGGATTGTGTAAAACAAGTTTGGCGTGCCAGTGTTTCACTTGGCCAAGAGAAGCCAACATTGTGAAGTCAATCAAGTTCAGTGTGCAGGTGTTGAACTCAGCCAAAAGAGGCCAAAATAACTTATCAGGAGAGCAACTACAATTCTGAAGTCAAACAGTTGTGCAATTGTTATACTTGCAAGAAAGGCCCAAGGAACTGTTGTGAACAAACCTCAAGGAGCAAAGAAGAATCCAGGGGAAGGGGAAACACCCTGTGGAACCCAGAACGTCATCCTTGAAGAAACTTTTGTTTGTCATTTTCCTTCATGAACACTTTTTCAAGCCACTTAAGGTTTTAGGCAATCTCCTTTTTCATGTTCTGAGTTAAGTTTGTAGTGTGAGGGTCAGTATAGACACAGGACAGTTTTGGTTTTGACATGCTGAGACGGACAGACCATTCGTTTTTGTTTTGGTAGGGAAACTCCTCTTAGAGCAGGGTCAGTGAAGCCTTTTCCCACCCCCTTTACTTTAATAAAAGTCTTTAGCCAAAACATGTCAAACTCGTGTCCGTCTTTCATGCCTGAATCCCCACATTTCACACAGCCCTTTAATCGCAAACATATTTGTCAAATGTAAAGATCTGTGGCATTCTTATATTCCCAAGATGCTGTTTGATTTGATACAATGGACATCCAGATCAATGGAGTTGTGGTGAGATTACTAGTAGACAGTGGTGCAGATTACAAATTGATCAATATACAAACATGGGGCGATAGGTTTAAATGTGACACATTAAAAGAGACTGCAGTAAAGGCTAATCCATACGGTGAAGTTCCTAATGATAAGGAGAGTTTAATGCAGTCCTGGAGTTCAAGGATCGTTGGGCTGAAAGTAAAGTATATGTTCGGTTATTAAGTATTTATACTGCGCCCATCAGCTCTGTAGCGCTCTTACTATGTGGAATGGAATGGAGTTAATTTTCATTCCTGGGATGCTCAAGCCAAACTTTCTATCAGATTGGACCATATTTTTGACCAAGTTATGTCAGTAAGTTATGGGTTGATGAGTGAGGGGCAACACTCTCTGGAAGAGACTCTAGCATCATGGGCTCCAGAGACTTTCAGAAACAAAGTAGGCTTTCTGAAAAGGTTCCTTCACCACAATAAACTAAAGAGGGATGGTACACCAGTAGCGGCTAAGGAACGGTCGGCCCCAATGGCTTTAAGAGAAGAACTTGAGGCAGAGCTGAAAAGGTTGCAAGATGAAGGAATTATAGAACCAATTAAAGCATCGACTGAGTCCGCCCAATAGTGGTAGTCAGGATGTTGGGTGACGCAGTTAGGCAGCGCATTGACAGAGAATGAAATTATAAAGTAGCTAAAATATTTTCTTCACCGAAGATAGCGTAACTGGTCACAGATATTGTTGGTGCGCAGAGGTTTTCACTACTAGACCTAAGATATGCATACCACCAGGTCAAATTACTTTCTTATTCAATGAGTGTGACATAGATTGTAACGCTTTTTGCACTGTTCTGCTGTAAGCAGATTGCTGTCTGCTAGAAGTATTATGTACACATTTGTTGGTTGCGGTTGAAAGGGGTAAGATGATTTAGTTTGGGGCGGGGGGTGGTGAATGAAAAGGAACATGATGTGAGGCTAAAAAGAGCGCACATATACTGGGTGATATTGGTCTCACGATAATGTTGGAGAAAAATCCAAGCAGACCAAATGGATTATTAAGCCTTGAGTTCGGGGCATTAGGCCCAAATATACTGGGGGAATAATCCAAAATATGCTGTAACCTAAAAATAGAACAATGTTTGCCTTGTTTCTGGGTCTGAATGTTATGCATTGTCAAAAATATGTCTGAAAAGACAAAAAACATGAGATGTTTTATGAGGAGAGGGGTCCATTTTGTTTGGTCTGGAGCATGTAGGGAGGAATTCTTCTGGAGCCAGAAGCAGCCATTATGTAGGAATGGAGGGAAAATTTGGAAAACCATGGTCTACACTGATGCCAGTGAGACTGGGCTGGGAGCAGTGTTAATGCAGTGGGAAAATGGACAGAACAACACAATATTGTATGTCTAAAGAATACTCACATAACTGGAGACAAGATACTCTAACTGAACTGGAGGTCTTGGCTTGTGTGTGGGCCATAGGGACATTTTGAACTTCCTTGTCTGGATGGATCAGAGTCCACTCGTGTAAACCTTTAATAGTCTAGGCGTGGATGATGTACCCAAGAAGATAGTAAAGTGGGTGAGCAGACTTCAAGGCCTGAATTTCACAGTAGCGCATACGGTAGGGCAGTAAAATGTGGTAGCTAATGCCCTATCGAGGAATCCCATTCAAGGAAGGGACTGTCTAGCCGACGCAGGCATTAGGGATGATGGTGTGAAAGAAATGTTCCAAGTTCAGCAGAATGGAAACAAGGATGATTGGGATGAGGCATGTAACCATGAAGAGACATAAGGGGTTCATGGAAGTGGGTGGACAGGGGAACTGGTAAACGGAGTTCAAGAAGGAATGGGATGTAATGACCATACTATAATAATACTTATGCAGAGAGGTCACAGGTTTGCATTTCCTGAGGGAATGCGCGAAGGAGTGATTAACCTGGTTCATCTAGGCATAGGCAACATAAAAGCACCAATTTGTTCTGATTATTAGTGGGCTGGTATGGATGTCATAATTGAAAGGGAGATTGCAGATTGCTTGTGGTGTGGGGAAGAGTGCCAAGGTTCTAAGAACCTGGACACTGCCCGTGACAGTACCAAAGGCACCTAAGTTTCCATGGAATGAAATCGCAGTGGATCTGTTTGATCCATTTAATTTTCAAGGAGACAGAAATTGAGTTATATTAGTAGTAGTAGATATCCTGTCCAAGTGTTGAGGGACACATTCTCTAGCAGTCTGATAATATTCCTCAAACTCTTATTTTGGAGGGAAGGGATTCCAAGAAAGTCGGTGTCGGATGCCCCACAACTAATTTCAAGAGAGTTTATTGTTATGGTATTGGTCATGTGACCATGTTATTTTACCACCTGAAGAGTGATGGGTGTGTGCAACAATTCAATCGTACATTAATGGATGCCATCAAAATTCCTATTTGTACAGGGCGAGATGGGGTCAGGACGCTGATGGAGATTGTTTTCCAATACAGATTAGCAACTCATTCCACCACGTGAGTCACCTTTTGTGTTATTGAGGGGGCAAAAGCCAAATGCTCATTTGTGCCCAGGCTGAAGAGGGAAGCCAGAGGTAAGGCACCTAGATTTGATTTATACTGGGTTAGAGTAAGAATGCAAATAAGTGAACAGAGCCAAAACAAGATATGACATGAAGAATTCTTGTAAGGAATGTCACAGATGGACTTGAGGTCCAATCCCAAATTCAAGGATTTTATTGAAGGTCACAAGAAAACGGTTTCTGGTGACTTACATTATTCAGTGATAAATGGGCAGTTAAGGCACCGGCTGGAAAAGGGATTTGAGACATGGTGCTAGGGCCATCCCTTTCCCTAGCACATGTGTCCGTAACCCTCTGGTTAGTGCTACCAAACAGTAACCTCTACTGCCTAATAACTTGTCTGCCTATTGATGGCTCCTTGATTACAGGCTATGTAACACCCTCAGTGCTTCGTAGCTGACCCTACACTACCAACTAAAAAGGATGGTGTATGTGTGTGGAGGTGGATTGACAAACCGTCACTCTATCTTATTACTACTCTCCTCTGTCTAACTTCACCCACCTTCTCTCCTCTTTCTCTCTGATGTTTCTTTCTCTCCTACAGCCAATGTTTCCACATTCTTTCATGAAAATGTCCCCTATTCACTCTACTATTTTACCTTCTGTGCACCACTACTACTCTCTCCACACTAGCACTACTACTTCTCTCACTGCTACTACACTCTCCTCACTCCCCTCCATTGACATGCACATTTCTTGCCCTCGTCTCCACCCTTTGATGTTACACCTCGTCCGTCTTACTACTGCCACACCCTCTGCACTACTACAGCTCTCTTCTTCCCCAAACTTAGGCCCATGGTTCTCTGCACACCCTTCTACTACACTCACTTTCACTAAATTCACTCTCAATATTCACACCCCTTCCAACTTCTCTCCTACGCCCGCTTCTTGCACCCTACTCCTACACCCCTCTCCATTAGTCTCACTCTCTCGCACTAACTACTGCTATCCAACCCGACTCCTATCTTCCACACTATCTCTCACACTTTATATACACCCCTCTCCCCACTTTCTACACTACACACTACTCGTACCACTCTCAGATAGACCTCACTTTAGTACGCTCTACCACTATCCTATGTGACCTTGCCCGAACAACCTGCACATTGCCTCTCCTGCGGTCTGCTTATATAGTGTGGGGCTGTTGGTTGTTTGCCTTCCTCCCCTTCCTATTGGCTACAGCGACAGTGACTGTCTTCCCCAGGAGGGATAAGCAAGTGTTGTGAGCACAAGGGTTTCCTCAATTTTTTTAAGGGGGCTGTGGTATTTGAGGAGAGATACAGCAGAAAAAAACGTACATATACCACTAGCTACCCACCTCTAACACACCGAAAGGTGGCTACTTGTCAGAAATTTACCTCACAGTAGGAATTTCATAGGATTATATCTCCCACCATAGACAAAGAAATGTGTTTAACATATTTTAATTATTATATCAAACAACATGGTAAAACAACATAAAAAACCTATTTCCAGCGTTCGTTATTTGTAGAAACACAAATGGGCGGAAGAAGCAGACACCAAAACATTTGCAATGTACAATTTGTGTGATGTTAGTAATGGTGTATTTTGATCGCATTTTCAATTATACAACAACATGGTATAATAGCGTCAACATTTGAATATGTTTCTAGGGAGAAGGACAACACTGTTGCAGTTTAAAGCTCGTCAGTAAAGTCCAACGCCCCGTCTTCAGGACGCGATAGGTTAAAGAAACACGTTACACTGGCAACATGGCGCCTATGTGTCAGTGTAGTGACCTAAAAAAATAAATAAAAATTGTTTTACTCAAACATGATAAAAATGGTGATGGTGGTGTTTGTGTGCATACAAAACAAGTAGCCATGTTGCTAACCTTAAAAGTGATTTCTTTTGGTGTGATGGGCAAAGCGATTGCATGAATCAATTTAATTGAGGCGGCAGACCAGTCCGTCTTAAGAATTCAAGCTGTAAATCAATACGTGAATTTATTTAGATTTTTGTTGAAACAAGTAACATATTGAACCAACAATAGTTACATTTTGATATATGAATCAATCATATTTACCACTTTATGTGTAAGGCAGGGATTTTTTTTTCAAGTCCTGCAGAAAAATTTCAGTGGTGTACCGATTTTCTATGGTATTCCGGATACTACATGTCCCATAATGCATCATGGAATCTAAAAGAAATGCGAAAATCCTTTCAATTTCACAGGTTTCACCTGATTTGCGTTTCTTTCAAGCATTTAAGTGGCATGGAGTAACACTTACTTGGCCATAATGATCCCCAAGGCTGTCTTGCATTGTTATATATTGGGTTAGATATTTTAAACCGCTCGCGTGTCAGTGAATGGCTCTGTGTGAGAGACAAAGGCACCAGAGAGTACAATTAGACTCTCTGTACGTTTTTGAGTAACAATCAAGTGGGGCATGGATTTCAAAGCAGGCTTACCTGTCGTGTGTGCATTCGCCTACACAGAATCGCTTTACCCCGTGGCTTTTTCCTTGGTTGAATACTGGTGTAAGCCAAATGTCGTTCGTTGACATAAAAAGAGGACTGCCAAGTCTAGTCCATTCGTGTGTGTAATAGAGGAAGGACTTTCCTCAGTATTAGAAATGGGTCGGCCATTTTTGAGTGTATATGGATCCTATGAAGGTATACTTAACACTGCAGTAAATAATGATCTGCTTGCTAGTTCTCAGTAAGGGGGTGTGTATAGTGTAGAGCAAATTTGTGCACACAATGGTTATGCATTATATGACAATTTTAGACAAGGCATCACCCTCCAGCAGACATGATAGACATAAATGGCAATGAGATCATATTTCATTAACCCCCCACCGGTTGTCTGAGCTATTAGTGGATAAACAGACTCCACTCTACGGCAATATGGACTGGACTGTGTTGAGATTATAAATCCATTTTTTCTCCATTTTTTTAAGGAACAGATCCCTATTACCTCCCCGTGGGTGAGCTTTAGATGTTTCAATAACAAACCAAAATATATCTTCGCATGTGTGTTTCGCTTGTAAATAATGGGCCACCAATGGTTTATCTGGAGTACCATTCCGTATGGCTGAGCGATGTTCGCCAATTCGTAATTTCACTGCCCTGATCGTTTTGCCTATATAGATTAACCCACAAGGGCTTTTTATCCCGTAGATCACCCATTTAGTCAGGCAATTTGAGAAGGATTGGTATTTCCATAGCCTGTCATACAGATCAATCTGTTTCAAATTCTTGGTCAAATGGCAGACTGAGCAATGTCCGCATGCATAATGACCACAGACTGGTGGCAGTCCCCATAATGTAGATTGAATGGGTGTCTCAATGTTGTGAATAGGGTAAGTGTGTACCAATTTATTAATTTATCCTGCAGATTAGGCATCCGCTTGAAGGCAAATCTAGGACAATTGGGTTGAAAATCATTGGTATGAATGATTTTCCAATTTTTTAGTATCACCCTTCTTAGGTCATTACTCGGGCGAAAAAGATGAGTGATTCTATCATCTTGTTGTTTTGTGTGTGTCTGAAGGATCACTTCGCGATTTGCGTTACGTGCTCTCTTCATAGATCTCTTGATTATTTTCCGAGGATATTGTCTCTGTTTTAGTTTTTCGTTCAAGAACTGGCTATTGATTTTAAAGTCAGCCAATTCACTACAGTTCCATCAGTTCCATTGTCCGTAGGGTAAAATTTCCAGTAGACTAGACAGATGGAAGCTGCTGAACAATAAAAGCGTATCTTGTCTGTGGGTTTTTTGAATAATGTAGTACCCAGTTGGTTTTCCTTTTTGAAGATTTTCAGATCAAGAAAGGCTATATTGTAGTGCTTGATGACATGGTGAATTTGATGGTTAGAGTTTGACTGTTGAGCCATATTAAAAAGAGATCTAGTTGGTCCTGGCATCCGTGCCAAAGCATGAACACATCGTCTATGTAACGATGCCATGAGCTAATGTGTTCATGGAAGGGATTAGTCGCCGTGTAGATGAAATTAGATTTGTAGTGATCCATGTATAAATTTGCTAAGTCTGGTGCAAATGTAGCACCCATTGAGGTCCCTTGCCTTTGTTGGTAAAAGGTTTGATTACACAAGAAAACGTTTCTTGTCAGTGCCAGCCTCACGCATTTGATGATAAGATTGGATGGCACTGTACGGTCAGCTCTTGTCTCTAGATATTGATGTAATACTTCAATGCAGTGGTCCTGGGGGAAGTTAGTGTATAATGACTCTACATCCAGGGTAACCAAGATGTCATCGGCCCCTGGGTGTAGACTGGCAACGATGTGTATCATAGCTGTAGTGTCTTGCACATATGATTTCATTTTAGCCACAAATGGTCTCAGGAAGGAGTCTGCATAGATGGACAAGGGCTCCAACAATGAGCCTATAGCTGAGACAATCGGGCGACCAGGTGGATGAATCACATTCTTATGTATTTTGGGTAATAAGTAAAAGGCAGGAGTGGTCGGATCGGGTCTAGTCAGGAACATCAGCTCATCCTAACAGATCCACTTTTGATCGTGTGCATGTTTCATAAGGCTCAGAATTTCTTCAGTCAATCCCGTAGTAGGGTTGCCCACAAGTTTCCGATAACAGAGTTGGTTATCTAACTGTTTTTCAATTTCCAGATTGTATGCATTCACATCCCACAGTACGATACCCTCCCCTCGTCAGCGGGTTTCACTACAAAGGAGGTGTTGCTTTGGAGATTTTTTAGAGCTCTTCGCTCTGCTTGTGTTAGATTATCTTTTTGTTGGTTTTTGTTTTTAAAAAGATAATTTAATTCTCTTATCATTTTGTTTTCGAAAGTGAGAATTTCTGGAGAGAGCATGGCTGGTGTTGGTGTAAAAGACGAAGGACATTTAAGTCCTGATATATTATCGTCTGGAGTCAGCCCCTCTTTCGGATTGCAGAAAAAATATTTGAGCCTTATCAGTCTAAAGAAATTTCTCATCTGTGCCCAGTGGTAAATTTATCGGCAGGAGCCAGATGAGAGGCATTTAAAACACCTTAACCACCCCCTTCTCCATCACCGTCTGTGATCTTTCACCTGCTGTTGCTCTGTTGTGCTATGGGTCTGGCACTTCCGTTTTCTGCTGTTTTGGTGCATCAGAGCTTGTCTGCAGTGCTGGACACGGTTGGGTTGTGATGAAGGATCATGGGTCCCTTTGTTGCTCCCTCCCCATTTGAATCTGTTCTGGGTCTTGGCTGCTCCCAAGAGAATTCTAGGAGTTGTGGTTCTGAAATAGAAGAGAGGATTGTGGCCAGCAACTATATTGGGAGGCATTGAGATGTGTTTCTTGGGGGTCGGAGGTTGGCGAGGGGCAAGTTCACATATCTGGAGAATGGCTGGTTTTAGTATTTGTTCTAGCAGGCCTTCTGCTGCATTTTGAGGGTCCCCATCTTCCCTAATTGACAGGGGTATTGGGCTGTCAAATACCTCCACCCTATCTTCTAAGCCCCCCTCTTTTCTGAATCCTGTTGCCAACTTATTATTGCACCCAGGAAAATATATTCTTGGCCCCTTAATTGTTATTTCACTGGTAGACAAATGGGATGTCTTATCTTCCTTTTGTGTTTTGGGCCTGAGCTGGTAATATGCTTAGGTTTTATGCAGGTGGGATGTTGTATCTCATGCATACCTGGATTTCGCTGTGGTGTACTTGGGTCGGCTGTCAGGGGAGACCGGGCCTTCACTTCCTGGATGAGCACCATTCAATTTCTGGATACCTGCGCCTTTTAGATCTAGGGGCTCTCCTCTCCTCTCCCTTAGGTATTTCTCTGCTCAGGGTTGCCAGGGTGTCTGTGTTGACGTTCCATGTCCCTATGGCTCTACACCACAGTCCTCAACAGGTCGAACATGAATGTTGGTATCGCCTTGGCCCCTTGTTTCGCTTCCTTTGTTGGTAATAGTCTTCAGGTCTGTTTCAGCAATGTGTCTGTCCTTTGAGTCTCTGTGAATTCCAATGTGGTTGGCATCTGAGACTCCGACTGGAGTTAGCCTGTCCTTTTGGGTTTTGGTTGTGGCAGTTATTTCCAGAGGTAAGGGTATGGTGAGCCTAATGGGTTCTGGTTCCTTCTAGAGTTCTGTGATGCATCAGGCCTCAGTGTGTTCTTCTCAGCCTCCTTTAGATCCACAACTTCCTCATTCTCAAGGGCCACATTTATTTTCTCACACTAGTTGGGCAATGGGTTGGCCAGTTCTGATTTAATAGGTGTAGTTCCCCCAAGTTGAAGAGGACAAAGGTCACTTACTCCATCTCCACTGATGATTCCAGCCCCAACGTCTAGAAAGTGTCTATATGTTATGTCGTGCCTGGGTTATCCTTTCATACAGGCCTGTTGGAATTTCTGTACGGAGACCTGCAGCTCTGTGGTAGGCTGGTTGTCAACTTTGCAGTCTTTGTGGTACAGATAACCTGCCATATCCTCCTGTTTTAGCAGGGTTAGGCTGTAATCTGGTTTCGTACATCCCGTCTATGTTCTTTTGCCATAGGTCGAACTCTAGATCCCATGATGCCACCATGTACCACAGATGGCCTTAATAAGTCACAAAGTCACACTTCAAGTTCAAGGATTTTATTGAATATCTCAACAAAAAGGTGTCACTGGTTGTAGATCATTCAGTTTAAACAGGCAGATAAGTCAATCAAAGGGATAGGTTTGATTTTACCACCACAACATTGACTGCAACGGAAATGACAGAAGGATAAATGTCTGCACATACAACTTGAGCGCATGGAATGCAGTGCCATTAAAAATGTATTTTCATGACTGTGGGGGAGTGGAAATTAGTATATATGTAAAAAAAAGAATACCTGGATAGATGAAATAAACAGACGCCCTTCTCAGGGAAAACCCGATTCAGAATGGGACAATGCTATGGAACGTAATCACGCAATGCACTTATAACGGAAACGCAGCCTATGACAAAAGGGTTGCACTGACTGAAATGAAGAAAACGTCCAGTAACTGTCATTTCTACAAGTGCAAGAAGTAGAGCTGAAAAGTTGGAATTCATAGGTGAATTGTGACAATGGTGTGATTAAAAAGGAATTTAATTTCCTGTGGTAGGATTTGTATGGGTTAATAGAAAGAATGACAAAACTTAAATATATGGACTTTGCAATTTGTTTTAAGAGGCTAACTGGTGGATTTCATATTTTATTTGTATAGGGGAGTTGAAAACTGAAAAATGGAAAAGGCGATTTATATATTGTCTACGAAGGGGAAGGAACAGCTAAAACACAAAGTCTATATTTACAATTTAGAAAGAATGACAAGTGAAAGTGAAAGTGAAAGAATGGCAAGCGATGTAGACAAATGGGATGTCTGGGATGTCAAGTGAAAAAAATGGTGGAAATGTGTAGAGTATAAAATAAAAGACTGTAGAAGACGAGCAAGCACAACGGCGGAGTATGTGGATTACACTAGAGAGCATAATCTATATAGCAAAAATAGAAGGGAAGGAAAAGGTGCATTATTTAAAAAGAAAAGCAGGTACGAGTGGAGAAATGCTAAGGCAAATGCTAGGAGAACTGCCACCGCATTTGGCCGGTGAGATGCCTTGCTGTAAATTACTGAAAAGGCAAGCGATGTATCAAAGAAATAAAGAAATAAAGAAAACAAGGTACTGAAAATTCCCAAAAAGCCTGGAGACATTAAAATTCCAGAGAGATTAAAGGTAACATTTCAAGGCGAAAAATGGTGTATTTTGGTAGTGAGACTGAGAAAAACAGATATTATTAATGCAACAGAGAAAAGTATGTCAAGACTAGCATTGAGAAATGTATGTTAATTATTGATAGGATTGCGCACACGACTCTTATGAATATGACCATGATTAAGACATATGATTGTAGACAGGTTAATGTAAGTCTCTGTTTTGTTTTCTTTGCTTTTGATTGTCTTTAAAAACAAAAAAAGACTAGCATTGAGTAAGAACTGGATGTTGGATGTAAGATTCAAGTGCTGTCCCAAGCCGTTCAAACAGCTGTACATTGTACACGGCGAGGTAGATGCTGGATTATTCTCATTAGTATACATATTAAACATATCGGGAAACATTCACAAAATTAAAGGAAGGCTTGTCGAAACATGTAGTACAACACAAACTTGTAGTATGCACTTTGAACAGGCTGCTATAAAGGTGATAAACCAGGTCTTTCCCTACATATGAAATACAGGGGTGTTATTTCCATTATTCACAAGCATTGTGGCATAACATGCAAAAACATGGATTGCAAAAGAAATACAGCATGGGCAGCGAATTCCAACATCACATACGAAATCTGTGCTCACTAGCATTCCTTCCTAGGGAACGTGTAGTTACAGCATACGTAACAACTGTAAACCGTAGTTTCTATCAGCAAAACGAGAAGGCAATGGACAATTTTCTGAACTATTAGGAGGAAACATGGCTTTGACCGCAAACCCGTTTTGTTCGTAAGGTTTCAAAAATTTTAATTGAACTGTGGAATTGTTAGAACGCAATATTAACTGACTCACCCAAGACAAACAACAAGTTAGAGGGATGGCATAATGGACTGAAAGTAGCAATGAGCCAATCAAATCCCTCTCTGTGGAAGTTCATAACTGTACTACAAGCGGATCACGGAATGCAGGAGAGTTCTATAATTCAGCAAATAAGTGGGAGGAATTTACATTAAAAAACAGCAAAATGTTTACTAAACATCAAAAAGCTAAAAGAAGGGGGGACGTGGCCTGCAGCGCCACCGATGTGGCTGCTCAGGTAATGGCCTCCGTGCTGAGCCCAATGTATTAAAGCTAAAACAACGTCCCTGCCTGTCCCTGTAAAGTGAGATCTCGGCATCTGATGTCGGAAGGTGCTGGCGGCCTGTGGCTGCGGCTTGATGGAAGCTTAATTCATATCTTAAAGCCCGAATGACCAGCCCGAAGTGACAGTGAGCCTCGAGAGCAAGAGAAGGCTCCAAGATGGCGAGCAGGCGCATTCGAATCTGAGAGAGAGTGCGCTGCCCGCGACAGAAAGTGTTTGCAGAGGTGGCCCTGACTGATCGCACCTACACTACAGAGGCAGATGATCCGGTGTCTCTGGTGAGTGCATGGCCATGGAGTAATCTGCACATGCCGGTGTCCCGAGGGGGGCTCTGATTTTTGCTATGCTGCTCTGAAGTAGAGCACGGCCCTTCCCCCTCCACCCGAGCCTCCATCTCTGTTCCCGCCGGAGTGCTCCTCCTCCCCATCTAGCCATGCCTCCATCAGCGCTCCCCTCCGGGGCTCACAGACTTTTACACCCATATTTTACGAGTGCCACAGAATCCAGATTAGCGGGGCCCTGACACAGCAATTTGGCATCTCTGTGACTTGTGGGAACATGTCCTTCAGCTGGGCTTGCCCACAGCGCAGTGGCCCCACTGGAAGCCTAGCGGCCTATGATTGCAAAACAAGCACCTGCACTGACCAACCTGGGATAGCTCCTTGCATACCCCACAAGCTAAAGCAAGGTGCACTTTCCGAAAGTGGGACAGTTTTGAGGCAATTCACCTCCTTCTGGATTCTGGCAGTGCCCATCTGCTCTCCACTACTCCCTATATAAAGGTCCACGCAGGCACAGGCTGCAGATCCCTGGCACGTCTAACCTGGGTCACAGAGTGAAAGTGAAGGATCATATTGCTGAATTCCCCCCCACCTAGCCCCGGCCTGAGAGAAAATTAAGGCACCCTAACCGCCTGCCCCTCCTTGGGGCTACATCATAGTGCTTGGGGCCACAAGTGTTTTAGCGGACCCTACAGCCTACCAGTAACCCATAAAACAGCTCTCGCCGCAACTAAGTCCCTCCAGGAGGCTCCCCAAGTGACGATAGGCTCCTGAAATGTTCCAACTGCAGGCCAGACATTGTGGATCCCCGGGCCGGGAACCCTGGGATACAGGGGCCATAGTTCTATTGGCATAACAATCGTAATCAACTTTACGAAGCGTAACTCCCTTAATGCAAAGCTCCACCACGATACTGGTATTGAAGCCTGGTTAGGACCCTAAAGATTGTGCTTCATAAAGGCCTATTTTGCTTTTGAACATCGATGCCAACATCTACTCGAAAGTGTTGGCAAATTGCCTCGCTCCACTCCTTCTAGGTCTGATTGATGCCGACCAGACGGGTTTCATTCAGGGTAAGAAAACGGGAGACATCAGGCGGGCAGTGAATCTGATTGATTCAACTACAGAGAAAAAGGGGAAACTGGCCCTCTTAGCTTCGGATGCTACAAAAGCATTTGATAAGGTGGACTGAGAATTCATGCATATGGCACTGGAAGTATTCGCTTTTGGTCCCCAATTTAGGAAAGCGATAGCCAATAATTATTCCTCCCCGAACACCTCCCTCCAAGTTAACCCGAGAGCGCTCGCCCCGATCCCTCTGACTTGTGGCACACAGCAGGGATGCCCCCTTTCTCCCCTTCTGTTTGCTCTCACTATGGAGCCATTGGCCTAGCATATACATAAGAATAGAGCAATCCGGGGACCAGTGATATCGGGCTCTCCCCATAAGGAATCTCTATATGCCGATGACGTTCTTTTATCCATCCCCTCCACGTCACCTCCTCCCTGCAGGTGGCCCTGTGGGGACACTGTGTTTTTGGACGCGTGGCCGGATTTGAGATCATCTTTGGGAAATTGGTGGCACTGGTGGTGGGACTCTTGCCCCAGGAGATCTCTTCTCTCCAAGCCATGTGCACTATCCGCTGGGGCACATCCTCTATTGCATACTTAGGGGTTCAGCTTATGGTGTCCCCAAAAGACATGTATGGGGCCAACCCCACGCCCCCCCCCATAGTTAAGACCCTGGAACAGGACCTGGAGAGGTGGACGGGGCAAGAAATCTCATTGATGGGCCGGATCACGGCAGCTAAAATGAATCTCCTCCCCAGGCTATTGTGCTGTTGCTCTTCCCTCCCAATGGTGGTCCTGAAAAACGTCCTAGAAAGGCTTCAGCGTAAACTCCTGGGTTTCATATAGAGGGGGAACAAAATCTAGAATCCCCAAGAGGGTGATGATGGGGGTGCCGGTCTGGGGGGTCTGTGGGTTCCCAATTTACTGAGTTATTCGAGGGCGGCCAGGTCGCCGGCCTTTTGGCATGGACGGGTGGGGATCTTGCACCCAGGTAGATGGAGATCGAGCAATCTAAATGCTCTCTTCCCCCCCGCTTCTTAGCCTTCACTCCCTACACAATGCGCAAGCAATGGCCACATCTCCTCTCTTCAAAGAAAGCTACCCTAAAAGGTGTGGGATGAGGCATTACGGAGGAAAAAGATCATAAGAGGTACGGGCCTACTCTTTCCAGCTCTCGGTAATCCCGCCTTTACTCCAGGCTTGCATCCCAGGGCATTTAGACTATGGAAGGAGGGTGGCCTACTCACGTTGGGTCAACTGTTTACTGAGAGCCAGCCCTGCTCCTTTGAGGATTGCTAGAAGGAATTTCTCCTTTCGGAGTTAAACAGGTTCTCATATACCCAGATCCGTCATTGGATCAATAACCCTGAAATCAGACAGAAAGCCACTTGGTCGCTAAGTCCACTTGAATTGACCATCTGGGAGGGGCTGGGCAAGTGTCGGACCTCAAAGTTATATAGATGGCTACCTCCTGACATCCCGCCACCCGGATTACAAGAAGCGTTGGGAAACAGATTTAGGCCACCAAATAGATGATGTGACCTGGTCCGAGATCTGGGCCAGGGCTCGTACCTCTTCAAGATGCGTGACAAACAATGAATGTACGTTTACATTATTGTTCCTTTGGTACTACCCTCTGGCTCAAATTCACCATTTCCAGGCGGTGATCCCCCTACCTGTTGGCGGAACTGTGGAACTCATGGCTCGTACTTTCACATGTGGTGGGACTGCCCCCGGATATGTTCCTTCTGGGAGAACATTGTGCAAACCATACATGAAATCACGCGTAGCCGGCTCCTGTTGTACCCGAAATCCCTGCTGCTAGAGTCTCCATGCGAGGGGGTATAGCCAAAGCCAAAGCTAACCCACCTCCTGCTGGCAGCACGTATTGCCACCGCCCGCTGTTGGAAAACTGCAGAGGGCCCAGATCAGGGGCGTTGGTGGATCAAGATCTGGGAAATTCTGGTGGCGGAGAGGGTATTGGCCGCAAAAGAGGTAAAGCTTTACCAGTTTCAAGCTATTACACTGTTGGATTATGATGTTAAATTTCCGGCCCCGACATTCAAGCCACGTCTGGCAAGACTTTATTTGGCCCCAGACGAAAGGGATTGAGGGGTGCGAACTGTTCTACGCTACTCGAGTGTGGAATCACGGAGGTGGGGTGAGGGGGGGGTGAAAGGAGAGGAATGATGTTCTTCGTCACGGGGGGAATCGAGGGTGATTGCTGTTGGTTTTCAGATTGTACAATTGTAGAGATTGTTGATTTGTCTCTTGTAAAACTCGTTGCTCCAACCAGAAAAATTTATAAAAATATATTTTAAAAAAAGCTAAAAGAAATTGCTGATAAATTCGATTCCCTTAGTTTAAGTTATTACTTGAGGAGCATGTCGTTCAATGTGAACTTTGTAACAGTATAAGAAATACTCAAAACATTGCCCTGTATAGTTATTTGAGACAAAACCTGCCATAACCTGGAACAAATATGTGCAATTAACTGATGGATTTTATAGTAAGAACATTAATAAAAATTGACCCATTGTTTATTTCATATTTTAACTGATTTGTGGAATGGAAATCAATGGTTAAATTGTCAAAGTGACAAAATAAGACCCTGTTCGGGACAGTTTATGATTAGAGGTGATACATCGAAAATTAAGTAATGAATGAAAAAATAATGAAAAGGACATAACTTAGCAATGTAGACTAAATGGCTGAATACATCCATTGTAAATAGTAAGGCAACAACAATCAACATTCCAAAACCAGAAAACAAAAAACCAGGAAAGTCCACCAACAGAAACCTATGAGAGGAGCACAAAAAATAAAAATAAATCATCCATTGGCATGCAAAAACAGAAAAATAATAAAAAAGCAAGAGAGTCCACAAAGACAAATCATTGAAAAATGCCCGAAAAATCCCCAAAAAACGATCCATTGGCATACCAAAACAGAATAATGTTTAAAATGCATTCACGTCCAGCAACAGAAAACGTGAAAGTCAACTGACACAAATCCATTAGAGACTCCCACAAAATCCTAAAAGAATGATCCATTGGCATCCAAAAATGGAAAAATATCTCAAATCCATTAAAGTCCAGCAACACAAATTAGTGAGAAAAGCCCAATGAAACCAAAAAAAAATAATCTATTAGCATCCGAAGAAGGAAAAATATTGAAAATCCAAGTTAAGTCCTCCCCTCAAACGATCGCATTCATAAGAACTGAAGAAAATGGCGGATAAGAACTTTCCCTTTACGTCACAATGAAGAACAAAAATGGACGCTCGCGACACCCAATGGACAAATATAATATTACAACTCATGTTTATATTTCATATATGTTTATATGTTAATAAGTCAAAATGATAGTAGGTCAAATGGTATTTGTAAAAGTAGGTCAAAACTTCCATACGATCAAATATATTCGATCAAATTGGCCAAACCCAATCAAAGGCACCTGCTGGAAAAGAGGTTTGGGAAATGATGCTACGGCTGTCCCTGTCGCCCAATTCCCATGGAATTCCCTCCCTAGTCCAGGCGTCCATAACACTCACTGCCTAATAACTTCTCTAACTATAGATCACTTCTTGAATACAGGCTGTCTAACTCCCTCTGCGACTTCCTAGCTGGCCCCACGCTAACAATGGTTACTTCTAAGAAGGGTGATGCATGTTCCGTGCCGTTGGACCCTCAAGCCCGCTGCTATCTCATTAGTACTCTCCTCCTCCCCCTACTCTCCTATGTCCAACACCACCCAACTTCTCTCCTCCCTACATCTCTTGCCTCTTCTCTCCAATGTTTCCCACCTACTCCGTCCTCCAATGTTGCTACCTTCTTTCACTTTTGTACTACTATACCTTTTCTGCACTACTTACTACGCTCCCTGCACTACCCCTACTACTACTCTTACTGCTACTACTCTCCCCTCACTTCCCTCCATTGACTTCCAGCCTTATAGTCCTTGCCGGCACACTTTGATATTACTCGTCTATCCTACTATTATGGCTCCCCTTGCACTACTACTGCTAGGGATATGGTTCCCTGCTCTACCTTCCACTGTACTCACTCCCACTATTCTCAAACCCTACACCCATCTCTCCTACATCCTTTTCGTTGCACCACACTTCTACCCCTCTCTCTACTAGACTCACTCTCTCCACACACTAATATCCCACAACCCTACTCCTAACTCTCACACTATACCCATCTCTCTCACTCACACCTATACACCACCCTCCCCACTTCTTACACTGCACTACTATCAACTGCTTACACTCTTGCTCACAAAGAACTCACTTTACTGTGCTCTGCCACCAACTCTCCAACACTCCGTTCCACCATCCGCTCTCTGCCTAGTCTCTTGGTCCATTTCCAGCTGTGATCTCCCCCCAAACAGCCCACACTCTGCCTCGCCTACTGAACTGATTTTATAGTGTGGGGCTAGCGGTGATGGGCCTCCCTCGTCTTTCAATTGGCTGCAGCACTAACCTGACTTTGCACACCAATTGGCGCTTGTCTATTTCCCAGGTGTGAGGCTTTAAAAAACCCTCTAAGCCCCTCCCGTTTTTCCAGCACGCTTTCACAAACCGTCTCTGATGTTTCTCCTGTGGTTCTGGAATTTCAATGTCTTGCTGTTTGGGTGAGTTCTGAGAATGTCTGCCATGCAGGATGCTTTTGGGTTGTGGAGAAGGCTCACGGGTCACCTTTTTTTCTGTGTTACTTTCCCTCCCTTTGATTTAATCTGCACCAGGTCTTCTTGGCTGCTCCCAAGGGAATTCTGGGAGTAGCAGTTCTGAAATAGAAAAGTTAGCCAGCCACTATAATGAAATACAATAAGTGATACCAGTGCTGACATTTGTGGCACGTAGGGCAATTGTTTGCATGCCCCCTCCCCAGAGCTCCTTCTTCGCATATCTGGGTTATGGTTGGTTCTAGCTTTTGTCTTAGTGAGCCTTCTGTCCCACATTGAGAAGACCCGCCCCCCTCCCCCCCTTGACTTGGCCATGGCCCTGTCTCAGGAAGTGGCTTTGCCACCATGGAATGTCGCAAAATTAAGACTGCCTCGCAAATTCTGGAAAGGAAACTAAATTTTTCTCCTAGGGTGATTGTCCTTCCAGATTTGGGGTCTGCTGTGCAAGTTCATAGAGGAAGGGTATGGAATAACGAAAGGGGGTCTGTAGTGAGAAGAAAGTAATGGTCCAGACCCTGCCACCTAAGAAGATGACTTAGTTGCTCTTGAATGTAGTAGAAGGATGGAAAGTGCTAGGTCTGACGAAATATAAATGCATTGAGTTCAGTTGTCTGAGCTGGGATTACTATGATGGCAGTGGCCACGTCATCAGTGTGCGTTTGGCCATCATGCCTTTGAAGCTACTTTTACCTAAAAGCGTTCTGAAGTAAGGGGTGAAGCAGCAAGTGTTTTTTGAAGATGATTTATTTCTTAATGTATCTTCGTCACACCCATCAGCAGCACAGCAACCCTCGTCACAGTAGGCTCTACCTGTAGTAACTGACACCCTGACATTCTAAAGCCTTCACACCTTTAACATTCCCTACTGTACATCCTAGAGCTGTGAATGCTGGGATACTACACCCCTTCCTCCTATTAATACAACACAAAATCTTTGAATCTCTCTGGCCTATATATCAACCTAAGCGGTCTGTTATTAGCATTCCTCCACCCATGGCAATTGCAATCTCTTGTGAAACTCTCTCTCTGCTCTGCTCGCTCATTCGCACTTTCACCTCTTTTTCTCTCTCTCTCTGTCTCCTTGCACCCCTTGTTACTTTTACCACTCTGTTCATGTTCCAAAACCTTCCATCTTTTGTCTTCACCGAATTGTGCAGAACATTCAAAACTTTACATCGTGAGGACCGTTTCATGAGACCTTGCCTTAATGGCCCAGACAGTTTGATCTTGATATAATCACTCTGTTTTACCTTATTCTCTCTTACCAACGTCATCTCATCATATCTCCATTTGTTCCTCATTTGTTTTTCTTTTATTCTCTCTGTCACCTGCTGCACACTTTCCCAGATCCTTTTCGCTCTCCCCATCCACGGGGGCACAATTTATAGTTAGGTTTTCTCCCCTTACATAATTCAAATGCTGATACTCCAGTTTTAGTGTGGGGATAGAATATTTGGGCCACCATCCTACTCAACGCAGCTTCCTCCAAATCTTCTCCATTCACCCAGGCCCATCTGATGCAGTCTTTAATTACTTTGTTGAATCGCCCAGCTACGCCATTTGTTTGGGGATGATAAATTGCAGTAAACTTATGTTGAATACCATTCCTTGTTAGATATTCAGCCATCTCCTTTGATTTAAACTGGACACCATTGTCTGTCAACAGTTCCGTCGGGCAACACATTTTCCATAAATGTGATAACATCATTTTCGTAATGACCTTGTAACTTTGACTTCCACCCATTTCAATAGAATATCAATCAAAACAATGCAGTACTTGTCTAGACCATTACTATGCATGGGTGCAACGATATCCATTTCTACTCTTTCCCCAAGACATTTGGGGAACTCGTACCAGTGACATTGGACTTTCTCTTGGCACTAAATTCTTTTCACTCAAAAGGCATGGGACAAAGTCCCTCGCAGACCTCTCGACTTCCAAATCACACCCGGTCCACCAGAATTCTGCTCTCACCGCCTGTCTAGCTTTTGTGATACCCTGGTGTTCCTTCCTGGGCAGTTTCAATTATTATTCTTTTTCTCACTCCAAGGGGTGGAATGACTCTCGTCTCATCACATATCCTCTCTCCATATAACATAACAGGCATATTTATAAAGCTCACGTTCACCACGGATGGGGCATCTTGGCATAACAGATATGTATTGTTACCCAACTTAATAGTACTAATTTTATCGATTTCAGAAGGATGAAGGGCTGAGTGGACCTGCTGGGATTCTAACCTGTGATCATGAGGTCAAACACAGGTCCCCGTAGTGGATGCTTTAGTCCACTCAGCCACAGACCCGGTATGCAACTCTTCACACACTCAAATTACAAAGTCCTTCCAAATTTGTTTCACTAGCTATTTCTTTCCTCAACACAGCACTGCCTTCCAGAACTTCTCTCAGTCTTTTGAGAATGTCATCTTCTTCGACGCTTCTCTTCCACTGATCACTCGTTATCATTCTTTGTTCAACATACAACACACATTCTTCCTTTTCCATGTATTCTTTGTCATTTTCTTCATCCACACCCATGCAGACAGACAATCCGCTGGGGTATTAATTTTCCCTGGTACATATTCTACTTTAAATTGATACTCTTGTAGTGCAATCACCCATTTTCTTATGCTTGTGGACACGCCATTAAGTCCTCTCTTCTGTAGAGTCTCTTAACGGCTTGTAATCCATACGCATTATGAATTCAGCTCCTCACAGGAATGTTCTAAATTTTTCAATTGCCCGTTTGACTATGAGAAACTCTTTTTCAATGGTAGAATAATTCACTTCAGCCCCTCTTAGAAGCCTTAAAACAAAAACAATGACAAATTCCTTGTTTCCTTCCATTTGTGTGAACAGCACCTAATCCTGCGTTGCTGGCGTCTGTTGATATTTTTGACTTTCTAGTTAGTATGAAATCTTTAAGTGAGGGTGTAGATTCTAATGCAGCCTTAATGGAGGTGAATTCTGTTAGGAAGAACTCCCAGGTATGCCAGAGGGACACTGGAAGTCCTCGGACTTGGAGAGCCCAACTCCATCTTTCCCAGAAACCAGGAGGAATCCGTCAACGGCAAGTTCAAACAACAGTTTATTACATACAAAACCAGAAGGGATCAGCACAGGAACAAGGAAAATTCATGCACATCACGCTCTTCCTCGGCTGGCAGGCCGGTTTCACACTACAATCATGTCAGAGTGATGTCACAACCTGGGCCCGTCTCCAGAAAACCTATCGGGCCCCGTTATTGGGTATTTAGTATCTTACTAGCTATAGTGGACACTGTCAGGTGGCTGGCCTGGTCCGCCCGCAAGTTACTAACTATAACAATGTTGCAGTGTGGGGGTCATACCATTGGTTCTTGCCTGTTGCTACCCACCCCTATGATACTAAACTGTGATTGGCTAGAGCAGACGTCCCCAGGCCTGGGATCTGCAAGGTAATAAGAATGACTATGTGTCTGATTGTAACTTCTGTTTACCACCTTAGTCTACGAGAGTTCTCTTCTGCTCAGCACAACACTTGATTCACATTGTGGCATATTTGTGCAGTCTCCTGTCTGGTAGCCTGAGACTGGCTCCCTTTCCCGTGCTGGTCGCTATCCATTTTCTGCTTCTGCCGCGAAACGTGCTTAGTGGATCTACGTGATCCAACCGCGGCTGATTTTGCTGCGGCCGGAAAGTTTGCATGAGAAAGATGCGAACCACCAAAGGTTTGCACCTTTCTCATGCGAACACTGGTACATACCCACACCCCCACCCACAACACACCCCAAGCCACATCCCCAACATAAACAAACCCCACTTACCTTTTTCTTCACGCTGAGTCCCTGCGGCGCCAGTTACCCTTCCCTTCCATGATCGGGATCCAGCGCCGCTGGGTCCTTTCCTTTTTCTTTTACGGGGGCTGCAGGGGTTTCCTCCGCAACCCGCGCTCACTATACTGCAAAGTATAGTGAGCGGGGTGTTGCAAGGGACACCCCCGCAGCCACCGTTCTTTTAAAAAAACATTTTTTTTACTTACCTGCAATGCTACCACCAAAGGTTCAAAGTTTTGGTGTTCGAACCTTTGGTGTTAGCATTTTTAGAACCTTTTGTTCATGCGACCGTAGAGATACTGTAGTTTTTAAACAATACCATGCTTAGGCACCACGGATTTGAGCTGTGCAGCTCTGAATTATGAGAAATTATTTGCATTTGCTACAGCTGGTGCCTTTGTCATCTGTGGATAGGAATGTCATCCATATCTCGTGGCCTTGCCTGCGGGTCCTGTCCAGCCTGAGTCAGCTCAGCTCATCTCTTGCTGAGAGGCCTGTGGCCTGATGTAATTTTACTAAACCATTATAATGCGGTTTCTACACTGTACATGCTTAGGTCCCATAGGTGCTCCAGCAGTTCCATAAGGTAATGTGGTTGTAAGCATCTGCAAGCTTTGCTCAAGATCTGTCGTTTCTTGCGGTTTCTCCATTGCTGCTTTTGGCTAATGGCAAAATAATAAAAGCACTGGCGGTATGTATGTGTGTCTGTCTTCTAACTATATAACTGTACGCTCATGTTCTTCGTGTATTCAAGTGCGTGTTTGTGTCCCGACGTGTAGATGGCCCATGTGCTTCATGTCTAATGCTGCTAGGTCGTGGTGTCTCTAATGAGGTCAGCATGATGGCTTCTTGGTACTTTTAGTCAAGACTGTCAATGGAGGTGTCTTTGATCATGGCCTGTGGCTCTTCATCCACACGTAGATAGATCTGTATGTTGCTCAATCGATATGGCTTACTGAGGGGATACCGTTTGATATATGTATTAATCATGGGTCCATTGGGAATTAGTCTGAAATAGAATGGGTGATTGCAGTGTTTCCTGGACTTCTATCTTGTCATGAATTTCGTGGGAGAGGGAGGGCATCCCTCTTCAATCCCCCCTCTGGTCAAACTGTCGACCACATCATTATATGACAGTCCTTTTGCTCTGGGCTGCCATATCTTCATTATTCCTCTGAGGTGTCCCTAGTAGTTTGTGTGGTCATCGAACAACCAGTGCATGTAACAGAACATTCCTTTGAGGTTGCACCAAACCCACTTCATCGTATTTGGGATTGAATGGGTTGTCCAGCTTCATGGATTCGGTTGGGAATAGATGGCATTGCGCAATTATTTCTCTGAGCTTGTCCCTTTCTGCAACAATCTTGTCTTTTGCTCCTCCTATGTTTACATCCTCTGTATCTGCATTCCGATAGCTTCTTATGCAGTTTTTTTGCATTTTGCCATGCAGATTTTGATCCCACACATTGACACTGCTGCCAACACGAGAGCTCCCATTAGCCCCCTCAGTCTGTCTGCCAGCAATGATGGCATCCATGGCCATAATAAGCTAGCCAGCTTTTGTCCTTCCCTATTCCCCTTGCTTCATCTTCCATCTTGGCATGCATCGCACCAGCTGTGCTACTGCGTCTAATATAACTGAGTCCTGTTATCTTCGTTGTAGGCAGGTATGAATGTGCAACATGAACTTCATATCTATGCACAAACTCCTCCTAGGGCATAGAGATCATGTGACTAATGCGCAGAGGAACCTACATTGGCTTCCCATGGCCGAAAGGATCCAGTTTAAGGCCTATTGTCTTGTTTACAAGTGCCTTGCTTGTACCGCACCCGGTACTTACAAGATCGTATTAAGGAAATGCCCTTTAGACGCACTCTTCGGTCCAACGACAAAGATCTATTGCAACAACCACGATTTAGATTAAAATCATTTGGAGACCTTAGCTTCAATGCATGGGAGCCGAGGGTCTGGAATAACCTACAAATTGCATTTAGGCAACTATCGTCATATTCTCAATTTAGAAAGACCATCAAAACCAGTCTGTTTGATGGCAGAGGTGATTAGACCTTTCGCTCTGACCATCTCGTTAGAACCATGGACTCATAGGTACAGTAAATGGATACGTATTGATTCATCTATGTAGCATGTTAATTTTTGTCTGTTCTATGTTGTTTGTTAGCGCTCTGAGGCCTGCGGGCGAACTAGCGCTTTACGGAAGTTAAATAGAATAGGTATGCACACTAGGAACAGCAGCCTATTACGGGGGTCAGCTGGGCAAACTATCCAGGGGACTGCATTAACTGTCGGCAAGGGAAGAGCACACAGACACACAAGCACAGGGTAAAGAGAGAACAACCAGAGGGTAAAATCTGCGTCACATCGTCCAAGACACTAACTCAATGGTGTTATACGCTGACACAGGCAGGTGTAACAATAGTCTACCAACACCGGAAAATAAACTACGGATAAATAATTCTTGTTACCTAAGGGTGTGCTGTTGCTGCCGTGAGCCAGTGAACAGCAATCAACACTTGCCGAAGCACTTACACAAATGTCACTTTTCCAACTCTGCTGAGTTAAGGATTTCCAGAAAATGAGCGTTGATTCCACTGGTGGAATTACTGACAGGGGAATGAACACCAGCTGAAATACCGTCGAATACTCAGTGAAATGATCTTGACACTAATACCGCCAGCAGAATGAACGCCATAATAGTAAATAGTAATTCAGCCGAATTACAAGTCGAAATACTGCTGAAAATTAGCGCCAATTCTGCCAAAAACACAGTGGAGTTATCTCCACCTAAATGGAGGAGGTAAATACAAACATGTGAGTCCAATAAAGCCACAGGTGCATTCCATGGACTCAGAAAGGGTACATAAGGCCCCACACATTCCTCAAACACACTTTCCAACACCATGCTGCCACTAGCAGTTGCTAAACTGCGAATCCTGCACCTCCTGCTGTACACTGAGGTGCAGAGGCAGGAACAGTAGCACAGACCACATGGAGCAGAGAGGTGAAGGAGACAACATACCATGCACGGCAAGCGCCCATTTGCTGGGTCAGGCCATCAACCTGGGCATTAAGAAAACTCTGTAATGTCTCCAGAGGGAGACCATTGTAAGCTACACTCTCTGATTCAGAATGAGGCCCAGAGCAGGCTCAACATCCGAACCGCCTTATCACTGCTGCTCGTGTTGGTGCTGCATTTCCTTGCCATGGGCACCTGGCACAGACCTTCATACTGGTGACCCCACGCACTGTTTGAAGGGTGTGTGTATTCGCACCCGGGGGAGCGGGCAAATGTAGCTGTTCTGGCTGTTTATGCTTTGTTTGTTGGCGTGTCTGGGGTGTTCCGGGCACGACTTGCGTATACGGTTACTTTGCGCTGTAAATTCCATGAATACGCAGGGCGCGTCTTTTTCTTTCTGCGCACAGGCTCGCACAATGTCTTTCGCAGCGCGCTGCCTTGTGGGATTTGTACGTGCATTTTCATGAATCGGACCCTAAGTGGGAAAGGAAAGAGTTGGATACATGCTACCCTGAGAAAAGGGGAAAAGTCATCCCATATTCTTAGGATAAGATGGAGATAACAGGGAAAGTTACTAGGGGAGTGCAGACCTGTGAGCTCATAAAGTTAAGACTCATATGAAACAGCACTATGGGAAGAGGTGACGTGTATTGGGAAATTGAGCCATCAAAATATCCAAAAGGAGAACAATATATGATAGGGCCTGCAGTGCCATAGAAAGAGCCTAAAGAAAACTAAAACACCTAAGAGGACAGGGAGGTGGCCAGTCCTCTAAAAGAACTTTAGAACTTAATCCAGAGGATAGCAAAATATTATGTACGCTTATTCTATTGAGCAGAACAAGAAAGCCAAGAAAACCCTGTGATAAAAAACAGTAACCAGGAGACGGCAGTCATTGTCTTTGCCTTAGCTATGCTAGTGGTAGGATCAGATATCTTAGATTTGGACAGCGGATGGACTTGTTTTGAATATTCACACTGACGGACAAGCACCTTAGTTAGTAAACTAGATAAGGAACATCCCATAGTTATAGGAAAAGATAGGCCTTATTTTACTTTAAATAAACATAGTAAAAATGTTTTTACAGTATCCGTATCCTTCTTCAAATTATCCACATAGGGCATGCACATGGCTTGGACCCGCCTGCCTTTGGGTGGTGGATGGTATGAGGACTTGCGTGGCTATTTCCCAGCAGAGACGTTGCACGATCGATTCCATGAATACGTCTCATGCCGTGCAATTGCTCACTTTTTTGCAAGTTCTTTCCCATTTTTGGTTTTCCGCCTTCTACCCAGATTTGTTTGTTTATTATTTATACAGCGCGCCACGCCCTAGGGTATCTGGGCGCTTTACAAGACAGCTTGGTATACATAAGTGCATGCAATGTTCAAGTCAGATTAGCATACATACATACATGTGACAGGCATTGATGCAGGTAACAGAGTAAGAAGGGTTTAACGCATAGAGTCAGTAATAACAGTCAAAAGAAACAATTGTTAGCAGAGCATGGACAGTGGAATCTCAAAAAAGGATCAAGCATTGGGTGCAGTGTCCTTGGAGAAACCATTTTTTCATATTGGTTCTGAAGCTATGGAGGCTATGGTCAGTATGTAGGTTCAGTGGGAGGGCATTCCAGGCAAGGGCTGCTTGTACCGAGACACTGGTACCTCCAGCTGTTTTTAGGTTGTAGCGAGGCGAGATAATGCAGTGCGAGATGGCTGATCTCAATGATCTGGATGATGTTTTGGGGATAATTCTATGAGAGCAGTTTCGGTCCCATGAAGAGGTCTAAATCCAGATTGTCTGAGCCCTAGGAGGTTGTTGGACTCTAGGTAGGACTGAATTTGGAGGTAGGCTGCTTTATCAATGATTTTGAGGAGCAAGGGGACTGTCGTTATTGGCCTTTAATTAGTTGGGATGGTAGGGTCAAGCGAAGCTTTTTTGAGCAAAGGTAAGACTTTTGCGTCTTTTAAGTTAGTAAGTACCTGACATGATTTAAAAGCGGCGTTTATTAGCCTAGTGATAAAGGGAGCGAGGTCTCTCACTGCATCTTTTATAATTTGAGCAGGACAAATGTAGCCTTGGCAACGTGAAGGTTTCAGGGAGTTGATGAATTTAGTGACCTCTGTTGAGGTACCTTGGGCAAATTTAAATGCTGGTAAAGTCTTAGTGAGGATGGTGGGGTCTACATTCTGGTTTGTGTCAATGCTATTGAAATTAAGTCTCTTAGAAGCAATTTTCTTTTTTTCTTTTGGAGGGTGGTCATTTTATTGACCAGGGCGTTTTGAATGCCAGTGCACCACTTTTTGTCTTTCCGGTGTGAGTCGTCTGGGGCTATGGGTGATTCTAATTCCCTTAGGATACCAAATAGTTCCTTGATACTGGAACTGGCACTTTGGATTCTGCCTTCTGTGCAAGCCGTGCCCACGCTCTGCTCGGAGTCTCGCACAAGGCCCTCGACAGCTCGCACAGATGTGCCGAGCCACCGCAAACTCTGCGCAAGTCCAGGAGAAGCACCACGCGCAAGTATCCTATTTTCCGCGCAGATAATTCCATGAATCGGGCCCTTGGTGGTTATCACATTTCTTCTGATCCCTTTAACAGTTCTGGCTCCTCAAATGATTTTAGTATTAATAAGGGGATCCGTTTTTTTCCCCCTCTTGTTTCTCCGGTTCCTCCATTCCCTGTATTACCATCTGCGTTCAAGGGAATTTCAGTGGTGCTGTGACTTGTATCAGGATGTGGTTCTGCCCGCTGGTGGTATCTGTGTCGTACCTGCAGGCTACCCACAATTTAAAAAAATATATATCTGTATTGATTTTTACACATAACCATAACATACTCACTATTAAGCATAGCACAATACACATTCTATAACATGATTACTTCCCCGCCCCGCAATCACCTCCCCCCAACCAACCAAGACAAACACCACACACACCTCCTACCTCCCTCCCAGCTCTCTTACTTCCTTTTATCTAGCTATGGTTGCATTGTGTACAGAGATTGCTTCCGGGTCTTGGGTATTATGCTCGGAGGCTGTTAGATCAGCTATTAGTTGTCTCCACACCTCTACCCCTCTTTGCCCTTGTTCCTCTTCCCTGTTGGATGCTTCTTGCCACACTGTGGTTTCCGCGTTAGCCCACTTTAACAAGTTCATCCACCATACTTGTACCATAGGTCTTGCTTGTGCTTTCCACCCCATCGCTATTCTCTGTTTTGCCAAGATATACGTTACGTCTTGGAGCTTGCTCACATGTTTAGCTCCTTTGGGCCTCGTGAAGCCGGACAACAGGCAGGCCCTGGGAGTACCCACATCCAAGGTGATTTCTGCTTTCGCTAACAATTGAGCCACCTTCTTCCAAAATCTCCACACATGCCCAAAACATATGTACCAAATCTGCATTGACCTCCCCACATTTTGGGCACGACTGAATACCTGCCTGGTGAAACCTGGCTATTTTGTTCGGGTCAGGTATGCTCTGTGAGTCACTAACTGAATCTGTTGAAGTCGTGCATTCCTCGACACCTTTTTGTGGTACCCTTTCGCTCTACTCCACATCACATCTGACAGTGGTTCCCCCAGGTCCGCTTCCCACTTCTGTCTAATCTGATCCACCTCTTCTCCAACCTTAGACATTAAGAGCTTGTATATATGAGAAACTTCATGTCCTCATTCGGGTACATCGTAAAATGACTCCATCACCTCGTCCGGCTGTCAGGGCGTGTCGGATTCCGGCTTTCTCCATTTTAGGCTCCTCAAAAGTCGGGCGTGTGTGATGTACTGCCCATGGTGCACCCCTGTGTCTACCACCAGCTCTTCAAATTATTTGGGTTTCCCTCCTTTTAAAAGGTCCCCCACCGTCGCCACTCCCATGGGTTTCCAACTCTGCCGCACATTCTGCCTAATCTGTTCACCCACCCATTCTAGCCTAACTAATGGTATCTGCAGAGAATACGGTGCCACGTTCCCCATCAACTGCTGCACCCTGCGCCACATCATGCACCCAAGGTGCATCAGGAGGGGATCACTGGTTTTGAACAAATCAGGCAACCATATAGCTCCAGGCGCCATGATTCGCTACTGCCTCTTGTGTGTTCCGCTCATGTAACTTGCCCCTTGTGTGTTCCGCTCATGTAACTGAGCTGGATATGACTCGCCTTCCTTACGATTCTGGAGCACTGCAAGAGGGAAAGCTGCCCTCGTAGCTATATGGCAAGTGCAGTGCACCCCTGCCACCAGCGACACCAACCCCTTGTGTTGCGACCAGTTCAGACCAGGATTAAAGTATCCATGGCACTTTGTTCTTGTCCTGTGAACTGCCGTAATGATACTCTGTTGCATCCACTTCAATGCCAGATTGCTTCGCTGGGTTCCTCGTCGCATTAGTTTACCCCTGCAGAATAGCTCCCAGTCTTCTCCACACTCGATCGGACTACCCCCATCCACTTTCCTGCTGCATGCACCTGAAACGGGCTTGCACTGCGCGGTTCCCCACATATGCTGTGGCCCATAGGGATGATGGCAGCCGCTTTTCCGGGTGTCCGCGTAATGCAGTGGGCCTCAACAGCGCCTTTCCGGCAATCACAATGATATCCTGTCGAAGGCCTGAGTTGTTCCCAACTTTGTATCAAAAGGAACAAGTTAATTACCAGTAACTGTTGTTCTCCGGCATGGGTCTAGCATGGATTCACATGCTCATGAATATTCCCCATCGTCAGGCTGGGAATCCTCTGTAAAGAAAAAATCAGTATCAGTTTCGTTTCTGATCTGTCTTTCTTAGTAGTAACCAATCACTGATCTCTGGGTCATACTGCCTCCAGCCAATGACTGCCCTCTCCCTAAGCTCCGCCTCTGGCAGCCATCCTCAGATTTGGTAGCACGGCAAGTGGCAGTATGACCAAGTGAAGAGCCGCAGAGGGGTAGGTGGGAGGGTTCGCATGTGAATCCATGCCAGACCCATGCTGGAGAACAACAGTTACAGGTAAGTAACTTGTTCCTTCTCCAGCATGGGGTCTGGCATGGATTCACATGCTCATGAATAAAAGAATACATAGCAGTATACACATGCACAACCACGGGAGGTGGCAAAGGCTCAACATTAAGCATTACATACAAACTCAACATTAAGCAATTCTTCCCTCCTCACCAGGCTCACCTTAGGCGAACAGGTTGCGCAGCACTGCTTGGCCGACCCTGGACTCCTCCCTGGAGTCCCGATCGACGCAGTAGAATCTTGTGAAGGTGTACGTCGACCTCCATGTAGCAGCCCTGCAGATGTCCAGCAGGGGCACACCAGAAAGGAACGCCGTGGTAGCAGCGATCGCTCTGGTCGAATGGGCTCTCGGACGGCCGGGCAGCGGTCAGTTTGCCAACCGGTGACAGTGCATGATGCAGCCAGAGAGCCATCTGGAAATGGAAGTCTTCGAGAGAGCCTTCCCTTGATTCACAGACCCAAAGTTCACAAACAGTTGTGACGTCTTCCGAAAACTCTTTGTGCGGTCCACGTAGAACTTCAGTGCTCTAGCTACATCCAGTGAGTGCAAAGTCCTCTCGGCCGGCGTCAAAGGTGACGGGAAGAAAACTGGTAACACCAAGGGCTTGTTGAGGTGGAAGTCTGACGGCACCTTGGGCATGAAGGAGGGGTGCGTCCTCAGCACCACCCTCGTGTCATGAAAAGTCAAGTATGGAGGCTTGCAAGATAGGGACTGGATCTCTCCCACTCGTCGTGCGGAGGTGATGGCCACGAGGAACGCTGTCTTCCATGACAGGAACTTCAAAGGCGCCGAATGCATAGGCTCGAATGGGGCCTCCATGAGCCTGGTCAGCACCACATTAAGCTCTCATGCCGGGGAGGAGCCTTCACCGGCGGGAATGATCGGAATAGTCCCTTCATAAATTCCTTCACCAGGCGATGAGACCACAAGGACGCCCGTCCCGTAGTCCTGGTATATCGGGAGATGGCAGCCAGATGTATTTTGATGGAGGCGTGAGCCAGTCAAGCTTTGGCCAGCGACAGTAGGTACGGCAGTACTTGAGGGGCTGTAATCCGCAGAGGGTTAATCTTCTGTGCATGGCACCAGACAGAGAACCTCTTCCATTTATGACTGTAACACTTGAGAGTTGAGGACGCTCTGGCCTTTGCAAGAACCTCTCTGCAATCAGCCGGTATATTGTACCCTCCAAACTCTAGTGCTGCAGGAGCCAGGCCTGCAAGTTCAGCGACTGTGGGTCGTGATGGAGAATGGCATCTCCTTCTCTGGAGAGAAGATCCGCGTCTGCCGGCAGCTTGACTGGTGGGGACGTTGACAAGTCCAGAAGGTCCGGGAACCAGATCTGCCTCGGCCACGCCGGTGCAACGAGGATCATCCTGCACCTGGACTTCTTGAGCTGGTTGATGAGGTGGAATAGCAGCGGCAACAGAGGGAACGCGTATATAAACAGGCCGTCCCAGGGGAATGAGAAAGCATCGCCCATGCTCCTCGGCTGTGGGAACCTGCTGGCGAACCTCTGGCACTTGGAGTTCGTCGCCGTCGTGAACAGGTCGATCTGGGGTTTGCCCCATTGTTGGAAGAGTTGATCCACTTGGTCCTGGCGCAGTTCCCACTCGTGGCACGAGCGCAGCTCTCTGCTGAGTGAGTCGGCAATGGTGTTTTTTTATTTCTGCCAAGTGGAAGGGAACCATAAACATCCCCTGGGCGACGGCCCAGTGCCACAGATCCTGGGCCTCCTTGGATAGGGCTGGGGATCTGGTGCCCCCTTGCTTCCGTATGTAGAACATCGTGGTGGTGTTGTCGGTGAAGATCCTCACCACCTTGTCCTTGTGGGACGGAAGGAACGACTTGAGAGCCCAGAACACTGCTCGGAGCTCCAGAATGTTGATGTGGAGAGACCTCTGCTCCGGGAGCCAAAGGCCTCTTGCGTGGTGATCTCCGGTGTGGGCCCCCCAACCCTCCAGAGAGGCGTCCATCATCACCGTCTCCTGAAACACCGGGGTTTGGAAGTCTGTGCCTGTAGTGAGGTGTGCATGGGTGCCCCACCATAGGATCACCCAACGGAACTCCTCGTCGAGAAGGATCCTGTCCTCGAAACAGCCTGTCGCCTGAAACCAGCGGGCGTCGAGGAACACCTGTAGCGGACACATCCGAAGTCTGCAAAGGGGTACAAGATAGATGCATGAGGACATCATCCCGAGAAGGTTACTTGATGGACCTCACCCTGGCCACGCCCGTGGCTAACAGGCGCTGCACCTTGCCCAGGATGGTCTTGGTCCTCTCTTCTGTAGGGGAGGCCAATTGCCCCACTGTATCGAGCTTCGCTCCCAGAAACAGTGCTACTTGCGATGGAACCAGGTGGGATTTGGGGTAGTTGATGGCAAACCCCAGCTCCGTGAGCAACTGGACGGTGAGTTCCCTTGTCCTTGGATTAGCCAGTCGTCCAGGTAGGGGTAGACGTGGATCTCCTGCAGGTGCAGACACGCCGCTACTGGTGCCAGGCACTTGGTGAAAACCCTGGGTGCCGACTTTAATCCGAACGGTAGGGCTCTGAATTGGTACTGGCGTCCCTGAACCACGAACCTGAGGAACTTCCTGTGCCTTTTTAGAATGGGGATGTGGAAGTAAGCCTCCTCCGGGTCCAACGACGATAGGAAGTCGCCTTCCTCCAGCTGTCCCAGCACATGCTGGAGGGTGACCATCCTGAATTTCTGCGCCTTGATGTAATTGTTTAACCGACGCAGGTCCAGGATGGGGCGCCAACCGCCTGTCTTCTTTCTGACAAGGAAGTACCTTGAGTACACTCCGGAGCCCCGGAGCCTTCTGGGAACGAGCTCGATGGCACCTTTCTTGAGCATTGCCCTTACCTTCAACAGCAGTTGAGGGACGATATTCTCCTTCCTGGCCACGGGAGGAATGCAAGGGCACTTCTTTTGGAATTCCAGCGAGTGCCCGTTGGCCAGGGTGTCCAACACCCAACGGTCGGTGGAGATGGACTTCCACACGCTGACGAACTTCGTCAGCCAGCCTCCCACCGGGGTGCTTCGATGGGGGCCAGACAACATGGCCAGGTCAGTCCTGCTTGGAGGCGGCCTTGCCTCCTTGGCGACGATGGCGGGATCCCCCTTGCTTGCCGTGACCTCTGTAGGCCTCCTGGGAAGAGGAGCGGGCCGCCTGGCGGTGGAAGAGCCACTGCTGGATCCTTTGGAGGCACCCTGTCTGCCTCCGGAGCTCCGAAAGGGCCGTCGCTGTTGAAGCACCCCCAGGGCCCGGGCCGTCTCCGAGTCGGTCTTGATGGCCTGTAGGGACTCATCCACCGCCTTACCAAAAAGGTTGTTGCCGTCGAACAGCATGTCCAACACCCTCATCTGGACCTCCTGGCGAAAGTCTGTCGCCTTGAGCCATCCTCGTCGTCGGAGGCAAACTCCGTTGCCCAGTTGGCGAAATCCAGTATCGGCAATGTCCGTTGCCACCGTTATGGCGTGATCCGACGCCGCCCCGCCTTCCTGCAGAATTTCTAGGGCCTCTGCCCTTTTGTCATCAGGTAGGAAGTCTAGCAGGGGAGCTATCTTGAACCAGAGTTCCCTGTCATAGCTGGCCACGATCGCTAAGGCATTGGCCGCCTTAATCGTCGTCGCCGCCGACGAGATGACTCGTCGTCCCATAGAGTCCAACTTCTTGCCCTCGCTGTCCGGCGGGGAAGTGGAAGTTGAAGCCGCTGCACCCGCTGCCTTCTTCTTAGCCACTGCCGAGAGGACAGAGTCCGGTGTGGGCTGGGCCCTGAGGCACAAGGGAGCGGCATCAGGGACTCGGTACTTCTTCTCGTACCTGTTCCTCCTGGCTGGTGTCGTGGAAGGGTTCTTGAGGACAGCAAACCCCTTGTCCCAGATGTCGTCGAGTAAAGGCACTGTGTTGGTACAGAAACCCCTCCTTTTTCTGTTCTTCAGGGCAGAGCTGGAAGAGCTCGGATGCCCTGGTTATCATGGCATGGAAAGAGCCAATTTCGTCGGCTGAAGACGCCCGCTTGGTGACGACGGGACGTCCGCTGTTATTGCCTCCATCATCGTCCCTCCCCGTCGCTGTATCCGTCGCCGTATCCTCTCTAGGGTCCGGCGAGGGGGATGAGGGGTCCACCGGTCTCGCAGGCACGAAGGGCGGAGTGGGGTGGACTCTCCTCCGCTTGTTCGGAGGGCTTCCCGACGGGCCTGGTTCTGGATACTCCGTCGGGGTGCGTGGTAATCTCGTCCTTATCTCGGTGCATAAGGATTGGATTGCCAACAAAATGGCCGCTGAGCTATCCTGGGGCTCGGGCAATGGCTGAGACGGACGGGATGGCCGCTCCACTGGGCCCTGTTCGTCGTCGTCGTTATCTTCGATCACGTCAGCAGGGACCACCCCCTGGGATCGAACCTTCTCGAACCTCTCGTTGAGGCCTATGAACCTCTCGTTGAGGCCTACGGACCTTTCGTTGAGGCCCTTCTCGGTTTCCACCAGTTCCTCCTCAGAGTCTGAAATGGCCACCAGCCCCCCCCGCTCTTTTTCAGCCGGGGGCTTCACAGGGTCTTAGCGATGGGCTGGAAAGAGGAATCCCTCCGCGGTGGCAGGGATACTCTGGGCCCGGAGGGAGTTTCCACAGGCGTAGTCTCAGCCGGCTTCGCCAGGGTCGCAGCGACCACTTCAGTAGAGGCCTTTGCCGGGTGGATCAAAGCCCTCACCACCTTAGGTGCGTCCTGGGCCTTCGCCTTGGGGGGGAGGGTCAGCGCCTCACTCCCCCTTCGAGATCGACCGGGTCTGCTCCAGCGGCCTACCCAGGTTCTCGGACTTCCTCTTCCCCGAACCGGAGCACTGGCTCATGTTCGAACGTGCAGGGGAAGTAGCGCCCTGCTTGGCAACCGATGGGCCTGACCTTTTGGCGCTCCCGGGGCTCCCTCACAGGACTTAGAAGCCCGCTCAGACTTCTTCTTCGCCTTCTCACCTGCTGTGCCCTTCTCCAGCCAGGCAGCGAGGCCGGATCGACGATCTTGTTTGGTCCGTTCCGAAAGGTTCTTGCAGAAGGCACAGTCTTTCTCCACGTGCGTCTTGTCCTCATGAAGGCAGTAGAGACATCGCAAATGCTCGTCCTCCTTGAAAACGTTCTGTAATCCGCATCCAGGGCAGCACCTGAACAGCTTGGATCTGGGCGTCGAGCTTCCCTTGTCCTGGGCCATGTCCGTTGAGGTAGGCCACAGATCTTCCGCAATACTCAAGAAGTATAAACTCGATGAAAACTTCACCCTTGAGGGGCGTAGAAGAATTCCGAAACGGGTCCCCGTTATCGGTAGTAGAAACGGTGGAGCTTGAGGCTCAATTAAACTGAAAAAATGAGAAAATCTCCTAAAAAACAAAAAAGTGAAAACGCAGTAAAAAAACTTGAGAGCTAAACACGAGGACTCCCAACACTTGAGCGTGCGGTAAAAATCTGAGGATGGCTGCCAGAGGCGGGGTTTAGGGAGAGGGCAGTCATTGGCTGGGGGCAGTATGACCCAGAGATCAGTAATTGGTTACTAAGAAAGACAGATCAGAAACGAAACTGATACTGATTTTTTCTTTACCGAGGATTCCCAGCCTGACGACAGGGAATATTCATGAGCATGTGAATCCATGCCAGACCCCATGCTGGATAAGTACCCGGCTCCTGCAGCATCTGGTATCAGTGTCTTTGGCGTGCGCTCAGGTTCTTAGCTGATACATTATGTATGGAGCCGCCCCGGCATGCTGGTATCTGGACAGCTGTGTGTTTTCTTCCAGCTACATTCGTATACTGTTACTGTAAGACCACCAGGTGACACACACTCCTCCAGCTCCTCTCTCGTTCCAGGCTGCTCGCCTAGTTGTAGCGCTACACCCCACTGGTCCGGCCGTTCCTGCTCTTCAGCGTGCACCCTTTTCTCCGGTACTGTACGTTCATTTGCTCACCATATTTCGTCCCGGCGCTAGCTGCAATATGCGCCTAGTGGTACTGAAATATCAGCACTCTTCTTTTCTGCTTCTGACTGCCTCTGTGTGCTTGAGCAGCACCGGGCACGATTGTAAGAGGCCATACAACTCCGTGTCCTTAACCCTGCAACGCCTCTCCTTGTGCTCGGGGTGCCGCCATTTTGATTTCTGGTTGCTGAGCAGCATACATCTTCGGCAGGCTCTTTACACCAAAATTACAGAACCGATAATGTCCATTGTACGCTCCTTGTATGCAGTGCGTCTTCATGCATCCAGACTTCCAAATTCACTGTTCAGGATGCTATTCCTGCATAACTTCTGTTCCATATTCATCAGGATCAGCAGGAGCTTCACTGGAATCGCATCTTATCGCATGGCCATGTAGCCACGCACCCCTGCAGGCTACCCACCATGATTGCTTTATTTTCACCCCACCATTGAACTCTGTTCCTCCTTCCTTTTATCTCCTCTGCTCTCACATGCCGGTCCTGCAGTGTTTGTCGCTTTATGTCGGAGCTCCTCAAGCTCACGTGGGTTCTGCGTTCTAGGACAGCCTTGCCGCCTTCCCCTCTGCTACGTACAGGGGGCTTCCCCTGGGTCTCTCACTCTCTCTCTGCTTTCCGCACCTTTCTTGGCTCTTTGCCCTCTCTGTTCGTTACCCTTTCTTGCTCGATCTTTGGCATCTCATCCCTTTCCAGTTTCCTCAGCACGGTTCATTGCAGACTTGGATTTAAAGTCACAGTCTCAGTTTCTGGTTGTTGATAATCTAGGTTCACTTCATCTTCAGGAAACTGATCATAGAAGTCCATATAAACCAGCACTTGGATGCCTCTAGGGCAATATTCCCTCTAAGCTGTGTGCATGTGCGCTTGCCCAGCTTCCTTCTGGTGCGGCTCAGAAGAATTTGAGCAGCGCACAAAGACAATTCACACTGTCTCGAGAATGAATATGGTACAAGCCAGAGCAGTTACCCGACATTTGCTTTCTCTCAAAATAAAGCTAAAGTGTACTTACTGATCTTGATATTCTGGTTTAGCCTATTTCCATTACCCTACTATGCAAGTGTGACCTTAAAAACCCAAAAAAAGATAATGCACCCTCTAACAAGTATGAATAAGTGGCTCCTTGAACATAACATCTTACTAAGATATGCCTGCACACATATCAAATAACCTTCCCTCCCCACCTATGATTTTGTACTTGACTCTACCACACATGTACCTTATGACTCTAACTTCCGCCCTTGTCCACACTTAGATATTACCAGGCGACCTTGAATCTGCCTACCTTGGCACTGACCTACACCCACCTGTCTTATGTTTGTTATAATATGAATAACATTCAAGCATCAGAATTTCTGTTACTCGTCCTTAGCAAAAGCATCATCCACACTATGTAACCAAACTATCAGCTCAAATATCGGATAGTAACTGTAACTAAGCAGGCTACTTTAATGTGTAGCCTCATCCCATGCTTCCTATGCTTTTGTACATATGTCACAAGCGCTGTAAAGTGGTACTTTTCCAGCGCAATAGATACTCAAATACTAATTTGCCTTTTAAAGATTTTGAGTAGGCAAATGTCATGCTCAGTGCGTTCTACTTTAGCATTGCTAACAATACCCTATAGGTGCAGAGCAAGATTGCAATATTATTTAATCGTGGGTATGCAAATATCCCAGTGAGTGGTTTACTGATACAATGCCTCACTTTTTACAGAGCACTGTCAACCAGTATTGGAGGCTAGCAGAGGAGCCGGGGAGAGGTGGTTGGGGAGGAGGGCACAGGAAGATGAAAAAGAAATCAGGAGCTTTCAAAAACCAAGTCAGACATTTCGGCATTACAGTACAGTAAAGAAAATGTGCTTGTTTGCTAAAGGAAATGAAACTATAGTAACCGTCTAGGAAACTGCACTGTTTCTTTCTGTGCACAGCTGTTGAGGGTTTTCCAATATAAGTATGTGTTCTGTTTTTATTGCCTTTAGCATTCCCATGCATTTTGTTTAACTGATAACTGTAAATTGCAAAGGAGTGGTCCCTAGTTCTAAAAGAAGGCACTCAATCTGGTGTACCTCTGAGCATTGCTGCTATTAACTTTAAATGGCAAATATTTGTGATTTTCTTCAATAGGGCAACATAATAAACCTCACTAAATTTCTTGTTGAATTTTGTGTAGACTTTGGTAACGAAGAGTGGGCAAAATTATAGGCTGCATTTTGTGCCCTGCTATTTCACTTCATATTTCAGGGTCACAAGCAGGACTCTGAGAAGAGTTTACTCCCTACTTGGAATCAAATTATTTTTTTAGGGAGTAAAAAAGTAATTCGCTTTGTTTTGCGTCTTTGTTGTGCAAATTTCCGTTTTTATGGAGAAAAAATAAATTATCGATGGTGCTTATGCTTCTTAGCTACAAGACTGGTTTTGAGTAAGTGGTGTCGCAGCTCTGTTCACAGGGCAATATAATATTGATGGTTAGCAGAAGAATGGCAGTTATTCTGATTTACTTATCATCCTTACACTAATTATGAGAGGTGTGTTCTCCTGGCTCTTACATTATTTAAAGTTGCACAAGAACTCCTATTGGCACGTTTTCTGATGTATTCCTTTTAGTAGCCATTATTACTTCTGTAAATATTGTATCCTGTATGATTTTTTGTGGTAGGTGATGCAGGCGGTCTTGAACATGTTGCATGCTTGAAGGGGTAGCCATTGCAGTTCCCTGTGGATTATGGCAATGTGGTTGAATTTTCTTAGACAGAGGTGTGCTGCAGTGTGCTGGATGGCTTTCAGAGGGGCCCAGTAAGGTGTTGTTCTGCTGTTTAAGTACAATGCAAAGCTCTGAGATGCTGCAAAGTTGCTCTCGTGTGAAGTATATGCCCAAAGGAGCTAAAAATACATCCCGTGACTTTCAGACATCAACGTGTTGCATTACGTTACATGCCTACAAATGAGCCATTGATTGTTTGAGAAATATTATCAGGAACCTACTATGCCTTTCTAACAGAGATGTAGAGGACAGCACCTATAACATATGATGTGGTTAGCAAGGATTTTAAATGTTGAAGCATAAGCCAAGATGGTGAAGCGTGTCGATTAAACATCGGACCCTGTTTTTGGATTACTGAACAACCAATGTTATCTCAAATTTCTGCATACAGGGACACAGATGCCCATAGTTTTCCAAAGGGTTGATACTTACAGGGAACACGTGTGTCTCTCTATGCATAGGAAACATAGGGGGCGTGAAGAAATGGGTGTGTGCCAACATGGAAACGTAGGGGGCGTGAAGAAATGGTTGTGTGCCAACATTATGGTCCTTTGGCACTTTCTTCAATTTGTACATAAATGTGAGAGACATTCCATGCCGGGGGGCACGAGGGGCACACAAAACTGCTGCAGCTGAAGGAAAGATTTAGGAAAAGATTAAAAACGTGCCTATTTAAATAAAATCTGTACCCTTTCTCTGCAATAATGCGCTCACTTCTATCTGTGATATAGTTAACATCTGTGCCGAATGCAGGTTATTCTGTTTTGGTGCACGTAAAAAATCGAAATCAAATATAAAAATCAAGAAGGAAACATTACCTTTAGTCCTGCACAGTGGATATCCACGTCAACTTTATAATCATCAAATCATTTAAATGAGCTACTCCAAGACCACCTTTGAAAATGAGAGCATATTTAAAAAGCATTTTCAAAACTTACCTTTTTTTAAGTGATAAAATGCAGACACCTTGCAAAGGAACTGTGACTCTGACACTTCATGGCTACCAGGTAGTAAGAACTCAGAATGCCATGGCCCGTGATTCGTATTGAAAGCTTAGTAAGAATAAAAGTGATGTACTAGACAGCAGGGCACCAAAAGAGGGCATTTAGAGAAATTGATTGCTATCGTACTCGTGTTTCAGAGTGCGAAGAGGCAAAGCAGGGGGACAACGGAGAACAAAACAATGATCTTACTAGGCCCAGTGACATTGAGAACATGCAAGTGCATGGAAGCGGGAAAGGTGAAAGTGCATGGGAGGTTGGGAGAAGTGGAAAGTGTTGAGCAAAGGAATAGAAATAAACAATAAATAAGGAATAGCAAAAACAGTGGTAGTGCAGCCAGCAAGTGGTAGGTTAAAGGAAACAGACAGGATGTGTCTGATAAGTGCAGAAAAAAGGGGGGACTGTAGGGTTACAGATACAGACCACAGTGCAAGGGATTGCCGGGAGGCAGTGCAGATGGGTGGCAGTGTGAGTAGGTACCTCGGCCCGAAAGTCAGAGTGTAACCAGGTGCACAATGCTGAGACAGAACAGATCAGAAGGGGAGAGGAGGAGCGAAGGCAGAAACGAAGAGAAAGGTCTTGAGGCGCTTCCGGAACCGGAGATGGTTCTCTAGTTTCAGAGTGGAAGGGAGGCTGTTACAAAGGGAGTCCCCAGCCATAGACAGAGATCTACCCGCAGCTCATTTCTTAAAAAAACGACTCATCTTGAGGGAGTTAGAGGTGGAGGAGTAAAGAGCTCGAAGGGAAGGTATTTACGGAGGGAAAGCTGAAGGTATTTTGGACCCAGGCACCAGAAAGCCTTGTGGACAATGCAAAGGGTCTTGAATTTAATCCATGCAGCCACAGGGAGCCAGTGGAGAGAGTTTAGGGCTGGAGAGATACGATCCCGGGGCTTGAGGCCAAGGACAAGGCTTGCATTCCTGTTCTGGATAAGTTGCAAAGGGCGGAGAGTAGAAGCAGGTAGATTTAGAAAGAGGCTGTTGCAATAATCCAACCTAGAGAGAACCAGGGCTCGAGAGACAGTGAGCTTCTGGGGGAAGGAGGGGAGAGACGCGATACCTCTGAGGAGGTGCAGTAGGAAGTTTGACTTTTTTAGAGACATCAGAGATGTGGACAGAGAAGGAAAGCGTGGAGTCAAAGATGACCCCAAGGTTCTTATGAGTAAAATACTACAGTTGGAGGACTACGATCCGAGGTATACATATACTTCATGAACAACTTAAGTTACATTCACAATGTTCTCATTACTGCACCAATGTTAATATCCACATTACATGGCTCTGCTACAAGGCTTCGTGCATGTAATGCCAGAAGGAAGGGGAAACATGTAATTTGTGGAACTTCAAACTGCAACAGTTTATCAAAGATGCTCTTCTTGGTGGTCGCCAGTCTAACATTGTGATTACTGATTACAGACAGACTTCTCTGGTTGCTGTCTGGGATGGCAGCCTAAAGCAGACCAACTTAGCTCTCTTTATTTTGAACATACAAATGAGTAATTTAGTCTCTACATCAGTATATTACAAAAAGCTGCTTCTGCAAATTCGCCCCTATATTTCTGAAGAAAACTGAAATACTAGCAAGAGCTATTGCAGGATCTAAAATAGATTACTTAAGAAGGCAGATTGTGCAAATTAATTCAAAACAGTATGATTAAAGTGATCGCTGGGCTGAGTCGGAGAGACCATGTTACCAAAGCAGGAAGAGAATTGCATTGGCTGCCAATTGTGGCAAGGATTGAGGTTCGTGCCCTGCTTATCTGAATGAGACATTGCTAACTAAAGTAAATGTTAGGACCCTGAGATCCAACAATACATATCAGTTGAAGGAGCCTAGATGTACACTTTCACAAGTTGCTAAGAGTGCCTTCTTTGCTGCAACCCCCAAGGCATGGAATGCAATTCCTCCAGTTCTCATAGGGGAAACGAATAGAGAAATATTTAAGAAGAAACTGAAGGCGGTGCTTTTCAGATAGTCTTGTATATCTGGCATTATGTGATCTTGATCTGTATTCTTCCTCTGAACTTTTTGTTGTCTGTCTTGCGCCCATAAGCCTCCAGGTCTGCAGGTGCACGGTACAAATATGTAAATTAAAGTAATCCCTCTTGTAAGACCATATGCATCTGTTGCTTGTGTCTTGGCCAATTTAATGATGGACAGAAGTGGAGCTGTGCGAAGCTGGGACTCCTCATGCATGCATCTGCATGGGGTCGGTAGCAGCAGGCAGATAAGCGCACAAATGAACACAGGTAGCTTTGAAGACCCGTCAGGGAATTCGGAATCGGGACAATAGTAGCTTTTATATTGCTTATGGGGGTGGGAGGTGCGGGTTAAGTGTGGATGGCCCCACAGAGCCCACCAGGAGATATTGTGCAGTCAGAGCCGCAGTGAGTGCTTCTCAAGGCCAAAACTACCAAATTCCTCCAAAACAGAATAGGTACTGTGAGGAGGTGTGGAATCCCCATTTATGGGAAGGATTGCAGCTGGCATACACTACTGGACTGGACTCCTCCATCCACATATATGCCTATTGAATTGGGCAGATCGTCAACCCTCCATGCCAGTAGTTTTTCTTCTTGTTCAGCACATTTTCTCCCTGCATCGATTGAACACCTTGTGGGTGCAAGTACTTGGTGGTAGACTCTGCAATAGCTTGCCTCATGGGACTATCGTTTAGCAGGGTAAGATGCTTCTTCTGTTGACTCTTGGTTGGGTCCCTCCATGATTGGTAGTGGGGTGCAGTGACCATCTCCCCAAGTGGCACCAACTCTTCTTAGAGGAAATCTCTTGTATTCTGCTCCCATCAGCTAATTTCTTTCAAGGGACTATCTACGAGTGCGTCACTCTGTATCATTGAGGATTGCTGGACACCTCCTCTGCTGTAATCCCTTCTAGCCTGCCAGGTCTATACCAGATTTCCTTTCCCATTGATGCCCATGATGGCTTTTTGTTCAACATTTTCTATCTTTTCCGTTACTCTTTATCTGGTTTTATATTGCCTATTTCAGTCATCTTATGTCTAGCACCTTGAAGGTGAACATATGCTGTAAGGGTGTGGAAGGAGGAGACTGACACACAGGTGGCGTGAATGTTGTTAAAGACTCATTCTTGAGAAACTAAAGGAAAACCCCTACCTGACCCTATTACTAAGAGGGGATTCCCGGTCTCTACTTAATACTAAGGAAGCACCAGTAAGCACTGTTTACTGGCGGTAGACTCTGAATACTTCGCTGAAGCTGTTTGAGCCCGTATGAGCCCTCCTCGTATGCTGCGGCAAGGCCGCGATCTGCACTGTGAGCAGGAGGAAGTCTTTGGCTGCACACACGAGCTGCCTGGAGGTGATTGCTCGCTGTTTCTCTTTTTTTCACGGACTCTATAGCATCAAAGACTTTAATATATCACGGATTTTTATTTATTCACATTTGTATAGCGCACTTGCAGCCCATGGGCATCGAGGCGCTGTTACAAGTAAGTGTTGGATTCTTAATTCAGCAGATATGCATGAGACGAGAGGTCTTATGGATACATAATTACAGGCATAGTTACAAGTGAAGAATGATAATCATAATACAGTGACAGAATGCAGTCAGGTACTTTTCATATAAAGAGCTTGGTTTTAACAGCTTTGCGGAAGGCTTGGTGGGATTCAATCATTCTGATGTGAGGTGGCAGTGCGTTCCAGTGGGTGGCGGCCCGCGTGGGAAAGCTGGCACCACCGGCGCGCACCTTGCGTGATTTGGGCGTGACAATCGTGTTGGAATAGCACGTTCTTAATGGTCTGGTGGCAGAGTGCTTGGTGATTCTTTGGGTCAGGTAGGGTGGAGCAAGTTCATGGAGGCATTTGTGGGTGAGGGCAAGTGTTTTGAAAACAATCCTCTCTTTCACCGGAAGCCAGTGTGCCTGTCTTCTGACTTCTGAGATGTGGTCTTTTCTCGCGGTGCCTGTGGCAGCCCTAAGTGCATTATTTTGAACTAGCTGAAGTTTGGCCAGGTTCTTATTGGAGGTCCCAACGAGTAGGGCATTACAGTAGTCCAGCCTAGATCCAATTATTGCCCTGGCAATGGTGAGGCAATTCTGGCGTGACAGGAGAGGTCTGGCAGCGTTGAGGACTTTCGAGTAATAGGCTGAGGAGGAGGCAATGGCATTGACCTGTCTATCCATTGACAAGTCGGAGTCTAGGTAGACTCCGAGTGTCTTCACATGATTGGAGACCTTGATGGGAATGTTGTCAATAGTGAAGGAAGAGTACTGTACACCGAGGTTCCCCAGCGTGGAAGGTGCTCCTATGAGGAGGAGTTCGGTTTTTTCACTATTGAGGCATAGCCAGTTGTCTGCCATCCATGATTGGATAGTGGAGTAGATGGTGGTAAGAGTTTTAGTATCCGCCAGGTAGTCGCCTGTGAGTGGGATGAGGACCTGGGTGTCATCCGCATAGTTGGTATACGAGATGCCCAGGGAGTCAAGGATGCTGAACAGTGGCCTCGTGAAGAGGTTGTAGAGCGTGGGCGCGATACATGAGCCCTGAGGCACACCGCAGGTGATGTGGCTAGGGGTGGCACAGGCTGAGTCGGAGAAGACTTTCATGGCCCTTTCTTGGAGGAAGGAGGAAATCCATTCACAAGCTTTGGGGGAAAAGTTAGCTTGGGTAGCTAGATGGTGACACAAGGTGTTGTGGTCCACCAGGTCAAAGGCGGCGGATAGATCCAGGAGCAGAAGGAGAGCAGGTTTCCCTGCGTCTCTTAGATCGTCCATTTGGTTCTTTAGGTCCAAGAGAGCCGTTTCGGTGCCGTGTCGTGGGCGGAAGCCAGATTGCCGCAGGCCAAGGAGACGGTTTTCTTCAAGGAACTTTTGGACTTGCAGGTAAGCTGCTTTGTCCAAGATTTTCAGCAGAAAGGGTACAGTGGTGATAGGTCGATAATTCCCCGGGATCGTTGGGTCCAGCGAGGGTTTTTTGAGGAGTGGGCGTACCCAGGCCTCCTTAAGTCCGGTTGGAACGTGGCCAGACTGGAAGGATGAATTAATGAATGCTGTAAGGAAAGGAGCTAGGATCTGTGCTGAGTCTTTAATGAGACTAGCTGGACAGGCATCTCCCTTACAGTTGGAGGGTTTGATGGACTTGAGCAGGGTGATGACCTCGTGCTCAGTAATATCTTTGAAGTCAAAAGATGGAGAAGGATTAGTGGTGGACGGTGTGGTGGGTTGACTATGTAGGTTAGCTATGAGGCGGGAAAGGGCTTTTTGGTGGCCACGAATTTTAGTTTGAAGAGTGTTAAGCTTGTCTAGCATTGCGGATTGAATGCTATTGCACCAGTTGTCATCTTTGATGAGAGCAGGAGGAGGAGAGGATGGTTTTTCCAGTTCCCTGAATATGGTGAAAATTTCCTTTGACCCAGATTTGGCGTCGTAGATCCTAGCGTTGAAGGAGGCAGCTTTAGCTAGGGTGATGTTAGTTTTGTAGGATTTAGAGATGGCTTTGAACGCATTTTTGGTGGTTTCTGAAGGGTTAGCTTTCCAAATGGAGAGGGCAGTCCTCTTTTGCGCCCGTTGTTCAAGGAGTTCTTTGGAGAACCATGAATTAGCGTGTTTGGTTTTCTTAGCTTTTTTGAGCGTCAGTGGCGCAACGGCGTCAACTGCTTGGGTGATGACTTCTTTGAAAGTGTTGGCTAGGGTTTCTGGGTTGTTGGAGAATGGGGCCTGCAAGGCGGGGTTGCGGAGGTAGGGTGCTAGATTCTCGGCTGTGAGCTGGCGGGAGCTCCTGGCGAGAGTAGCTGGGCAGGGGGCGGGAGGTGAGTTGGTCTCTTTTTTGGTGCGAAGGTTGAATTGGATGTAGTGGTGGTCAGACCATGGGACGGGCGTGTTTTCCGTGACAAGTAGTGAGCAGCTATGTTGACTGATCCAGTCGAGGGTGCGCCCCTTGATGTGGGTGGAGTCAGAGACAGATTGCGCAAAGCCCAGGGTGGATAGGGCGTTCTTGAGGGTTTTGGCAAGGGGGTCCTTAGGGTCATTGACTCTTATTCACTGTTTTGATGTGTACTGTGAACTACTTTAGCTTCGTCTAAATTACTGTTTCTCTATCCACAGTAAGCGTCATTTGGTCCCGCCCCCGAGTGTCCCCGCCCAATCACTACATCTACCCATAGTGCAGCGCACCAGCGCGCGCACCACGGAAGCACCAGTAAGCACTGTTAACTGTGAACAGTGCATGGTGCGAGGTACGGATAACCTATAGCTTGGTTAGCCCTGACATTAATTCTTTGTTAGAGTCTTTTCTTTGGGTAATTGAACAAACTAAAAGTACACGGAGGTAAGATTTCTGTTTGAGACATTTGACATTCTTGTGGCTTAAGATGAAATGCAAAAAAATGAAACCTAGTTGTATGTTGAAAGATCCGCGAGCTGAATTCTTTAATGCAGTTTCAACTCAGCGGGCTAGCCTTGCGCGTGCAGCAGCCCTCCCCTACCCCCTCCTTGTGAGGATGAGGTTGAGTTACTGCTGTGTGCGCCGACATGCTCAAATCAGCTCAAGCTAAACAACGACCCAGAAAATAATGTTGTGCAAGGTAACGAATCGTCGCAATCCTTATTTGCTGAAGAGGTTGTAATTCACCCTCAGAAGGATATTTTGAAATCTTTCTGGGTCGAATTAGCCACAACCCAGAATGAATCCGAACTAGTAAATCAATCATTGGATGACACTCCCACCATCTTTAAAACTGCAAACGTAGAGATATTTCAATGCAAAGAAAATGTAGATTGTATTGATAAAGGGGAAGAAATGATTGCTGAAGGGTTCACGTTGGACAACTCCAATAATACTGATGTATGCACCTTGTTAGGAATATTCAATAGATTACTGTTGAATGAACTAAGAAAACACACTGATATATTGACTCAAATAAATACTTCCATAAGTCAGGTACCTGCGAGCCTTAATGAGCTACCTCACAAGAACACTAGTAAAATATTATCAGTTCTAAACAAGAATAATATCGTTAAGCCTGGAGTCGTAACTACTGAAAAATTTCTAACGGTTGACACAGGAAAGGCACTTGTTGTTGAGGCTATTACCATAGAAGACTCACAGAACGAGGCTAGTGTTTCCAAACCAGAAACAATGGTGAAAACTACTCTAGATGACAACGTGAGTAATGTAGCTATCTCACACCCTCTAGATATACCTAAGTTAAAATTATCAAAAAAAGAGAAGAAAAAACAACAAGCACAACTTAAAATCATAAATCAAAAGAAGAATCTAAGTAAAACATCGCAGAAATATCTAAGAGATGTGAACTTTAAAAATATAATAGATGAAGAAAGACAAGACTCGGTTAGTACTATTGAGATACTTAACGAGAAGGATAATTATAGAGCAAATGAAGTGTCAAGAACGGGAACTGACATAGAACTAGTTGAAATGACAACCCAAAATGAGTATAGTGTAGCCGAAAAAACAATCTCAGAAACGTTAAAAAACAAATTAGAGATAGTAGAAATTGCCTCACAACTATCATCGTTAAAAACCGGTCTAGTTGACATATTTGAAATATTTAAAGCTAATGCAGCAGGTATATGTAACGAAAACAAAAAGAAATCTGGAGAAACGATGTCCAAACAAGAGAACGTACACAATCCTAACACCAAGCCCACTCTGGTAAAACCATCAAGTGGCCATGTCGCCACCTTGCAATTAAAACAACCTCACCTAGCTGTTAATACTCTTCAAGAAGAAGTTGTGCAAGTGGTATTTACAACAATTTTAGTAATCTGCCTGATGGCCTGGGTAGCATAGATTGCCCGCCTTCATCTGAAAGACATATAGGTAATGTGGAGACAGTTGAAGGACAGTCTTGCGATCAGATTACTAATGTTGTACATGGTTTTAACACCCTCCCCTATAAAGCGGAACAGGATATTATTGGAATTGGCAAGTGTGTGGAGAATGAATGTGTAGTCAAACAAGACGAAATCGCAATGATTGTCAAAAAGATACTAGACGATCAACTTAACAATAATAAACACCTTTCCTTTGGAAATAAAGCAAATTATGAACCAGGAAGGCAAACACAAAAGGAACACGAAAATGCAGGCTGGGCTAACAACAGATACCAGTTAAAAAATCCTGCCTTAAGGGAGATACCTAGCCTAATAATGACCACACTGTTTCCCGAAGGCAAACAAATTTCATTAAATCGTCCATACATTCTTTCTCTATTCTCCACGATTCCTTCGCTGACATTGGTCTCTTCGCACGATATAGTGCTGATACATTTTCTTCATAAACAAAGATTAGATTATGTTTGTCTAGTAATTCCGTCTGAAAGAAGCTGAGACCCTGCAATGCAAAGGATTCGACATTTATCCATACTCCGACATCGAGTCTAAACAAGATATCCCGAAAATACCATATTATGCAGGGAGGAATTCTAGCAATGAATATACCAAAACACATATAAATAACACTGAAGGTTTTGGTACTGAAAAACAAGAGAGGAGAGGCTCGACTTTGGCTCTTAAAGATGCTATTTCATCATTGCAAGCGTTGGCTGTACCGTTTTAGCGCTCTTAACAAAACCTCGATTGCCTCTTGGAATTCTAGAGGACATGCTCATCTATTAAGCAATACTGTGGTAACAGACTTGTTATCATCCTTTGAGGAATCCTTGGATGTCGTCCTTTGAGTTGATTTTGTTGCAAGAAACATGGGCAACATCAGATTTTACCTGGGAAGACATCTGGCAATTAAATGCAAATAAAGGACCGAAAGGGAGGCCCATGGGAGGTTTGTTGACTGCTTGTAAACACACGCTTGAAGCTAGAAATGTCGAGACATGGTTGAACTTGAAGTTTTTTCTTGCAGTAACTTGTACAATCAAAGTAGGAAGCAATCTGTTCGATATATTTATTATAAACATATATTGGAATCCGCTGAAATTTGATGCGTCTCAGCTGACTAAAGAACTATCAGAGGTTACTGTTAAAATTGATGCATGGCGCGAAGTGAAAGTCAATGGATTGATTATGATGGCTGGCGACTTAAATGCAGATTGCAATATTGATAACAACGAAATTGATTCACTAATGTGTACTATAGATGTGGCTTCTAAACAACCCAAAATTTTGAATGATAACGCAAAACTGAGGGGGGCTATTTGGATGAACTTTGCTGAGGTCATGGGACTAGTGCTACTACCAAACCACACTCAAACCTGGAATGCGAGAGGGCATAGTTCAATAGTAGATTATTTTTTTGTCTCTTATGGTTTGGATGCATACATATCTAATTTAAAGGTAGAAGTAATGATAACCAGCGATCATAATCTCTTGTCGACTTACATAATGCACACCAATAAACCGGATGATGATGTGTTTTATAATCCTGGCTTGATTGCAAATTCAAATGGTTCTCGGATACGTTGGTCGTATGCTAACACTAAGAGATTTACATCAGTCCTAGTAAAACATCAAAAGAATATGTCTTACGAAGAATGTCTATTATTATACACCAGCCTCCTTTTCAAACTATATTAGTAATGTGGCAATCTTGGCATGCGGTAAGAAGAAATTGACAAAGACTTCCTCTAACCACGCACATTCCTTTAACCTTGATATTCTAATACGTAAAAAACAGCTAAGACGAGACATACGAGATATTATAAAAACAACAGAAATTGGAGGTGAAAGAGAGAAAATTTTAAGAACCACTAAACAGCATTACAAGAACTGGCTAATAGCTAATAGAGTAGCAAGAGACCAAACGGATGGAGAAAATATGTTAGCGGCTATAAAAGGAAAAGACATTTCTACCTTTTGGCAGATGATTAATGGGAGCCGGTTTTTGCAAAAAGAGATACTACTGACTTCGATCAGCGAACGAAATTGGAAAACCCACTTTGTAAAAATGTATGGCGATGTCAATTATTATGTCAGAAAAGCTTGTACAATAAAATCCACGTGGACAATGGATATATCTCCCAACAATATTACGAAAATTATTATTAAATCAAAAAAATCGGCAGCACCGGGTCCTAATAACTTATCTAACCAAATATTAAAAATAAATCCGCTGTTATGGGGCGACATCTTGCATGTGTTGTTTAATAATATTCTTGTAACTAATCAAATACCGAACTCATGGAGATTGGCGATATTAATTCCTATTTTTAAACATGGTCCTAGATACGCCCCTGGAAGCTACAGACCAATAGCGATCTCTGATCCTGAATATAAAATTTTTACATCCATTGTTTTGGAAGAACTAGATGCTTGGGCTACTAGTAACAACATATTGGATGCTAAACAAATAGGATTTAGAAAGAACGTAGGTACGGACTGTGGAGGCCTGATTTTAAAAAGCCTCCTATCAAAAACAGCTAAGAACTCAGGCTACGTAATATTTGTGGCCTCAATGGACCTCTCTAAAGCGTTCGATCTTGTTGACAGGCATATTTTATGGTCAATCCTCATCGATCTTTCAATTCCTAAACATTTATTAGAGATGATTATTGAGTTATACTCTAACACCAAGATCAAGGTAAGACTCAACTCTGCAGGGCGTCTCTCTTCCGAAATACCCATACCTAATGGGCTGAAACAAGGCTGTAAGTTAGCCGACATTTTATTTAACTTATATGTCTCTAAGGCTGCCAAAGCAATATCGGGTAAAGGTTTGGTTCCACCAAAACTAGGTGAAACAGCAATAGAGTGGGTAGCATATGCCGATGATTTTTTATTATTAGATCGGACTAAAATCGGTCTGCAAAAATTGATCAATGCTTTTGTGTTATTTACTGCTGGTTTACACCTAAAAATTAATGCAGAGAAAACTATTATTATAAGAATGGGAAAACCAAATAAAAAACAATCCTCCTCAACATGGTGTTGTGAGGGGAAACGATTAAAAAGTCAATCGGTTCTGAAATATCTAGGATACCATTTTATAGCAAATAGTATGATGCCAATAATTAAAAAACAGCTAGAAGTTAAAGCAGAAATAATAAAGCGTCAGATGTCGAAAATTGACGCCAAATATGGCAGATTCACTGCAACACCATTGAAACACTTTTATACTATTTCGGGCATTCCTAAACTTACATATGGTTTCGAATTTTACGAACTTGAAGGCTCTGATTTCATGAAAAAACTTGAAAGAGATATGTGGAAAAGTGTATTATTTTTCATCCCTAAAGGGGTTCCCATTCATGCGATTAGATATGAATTTGGTCTGCAATCCTTACATTCAATTATTATATGGAGAAAAATGTTGTTGTGGAGGAAATGTTTGATGAATGATACCTCATCTCTATATGTGATTGCAGCAAAAGATCGATCTAACCCTTTTTGTGTGAATTTAAAATCTGTAATTGAAGAGTCACTATTGAATATAGGAGTAACTATAGAGATGTTGATAAGTAAACCGCAAAAAGTGAAACTTATACTTCAAAGTAATGATTGGCAAAAGACTTTGGAGTCAGTCCGGCAATCTAAAACCCTTAATCAGATACACTCTTTTTGGAAATGTTATCCCGTTCTTGAGAATTATTTAGTGAAATACCCTTCTCGGAATTTTAGAAATTCTTTTATGAGGTTCCGTTTTGATATCTTGAAAACAAATTATATTTTAAAAAGATGGAACCTATTGAACGGCGAATGGATGTGGTGTAAATACTGTAAGGTAGAAAGGACCGAAGAAACTTTGAAGCACATACTTACAATGTCCAGCTCTTTTAAAACAAAGGATTTTATATTTCGAACAATTTGTAATGTATCTTCATGCAGTTGATACAGAATCTTTATGGTATCAAATCAGACATAACACATCTACTATCTTAAAATTGAGAATTTTGGCGTTTTTAAAAAATGTCTGATTTATCTTAAATTATTATAATGAATTTTCCTCTTATGCTCAAACCTTATATATAAATAAGAAATATCGGTTTAAACAAACTGACATTTTTTGGGAATCTTAAGAATTCTTTTAAGGTTTACAGGATCGACTTTATATTAATTGTTTCTGATCCGCTTCGTAATTATGTTTTTTATGGTCTAATTGTTATTTGTTTGTTTTTATCTTGTGATCTTAAATTGTGAAATTTTATCTGAAGGTGTTTATAATGTCTGTTTGTTTCAACTATGTATCAAATGTACGATGTTTTTATTTGATTTTGAAATGTAGTTTTCTTTTTTTGTCTTGATGTACTATTTTGTAAAGGTTTATATAAACCATAAACAAATAAATAAATAATAATAATACTAAGGAAATGCCACAATGCCTGTAACCAAAAGTCCACCATCATGTGTCAAAACCTATTTCCTTCCCTTACACTTCTAACTAAACTAAAGGTTAGTTCATCTTAGTATAGAATAATGGATCCCTTCTTCTGTAGAGCAGACTACCAAGCCAGTAGTCTAGACATACTGACTCCCTTTCCCAGGTTGAAATCCCTTTCAAAAGGTACCCCACAAAGTTCAAACTCAAAATTCTTGATGCCAGGAGAATGACTCCCCTCCCTTGACCTTTTTCAAGCTTCTCATAATGTTCACAAACACCAGGGTGAATGACTCCCCATCCCCTGGCTTTTCCTAGGCTTCTCACAATGTTCAGAATGCCAGGGAAATGGCTCCCTTCCCATGGCGCTTCTCAGAGTTCAAGTTTCCACACTTCACAAATCGTGTACTTCAAAAGTTGTGAAACAATATTGACTTCCAATCTTATAGGTGTTTGTCCCAGAGCTGTGTATTTCTCTTGTCTTTTTTGCTGTAGACCTGGTTCACTATCCTGCCATATACTATGACTATGAAGATGACAGGTTACTCTTCATAAATGGTTGCAGGTCCCAGGCCCGTGGGTTTCTCTTCTCTCAAGGCTTCAGTTCACTATCTTTCCAGGTACTGTGACTATAAGATGACTTTGGAGACAGTTTTGTTTTTGGGAGTGGGTACCAGACCCATTCTTTGGGACCCTTCTGCCCTTTGGGGTTCCCATCAACTGTCCCAGTTACCCAGACCTCTCCATGGTTCTTACTGGCGACCCTCGGTTGTCCGTGGGCATCGCTCGGCTTCTCATGATCTCTCCAGCGCTGTGACGGCCTTGCAGCTTTCCCCTGATCTTTGCCTGCATGTTTTCAGCTCTCCGCGCACACTGGCTCCAAGTTAGCTGGCTGCCCTCGTCTCCACCTCCTTTGGTCTGTCCATGGCAGGTCAGTCAGGGATAACTTTGCTCACAGCCATGTGTCTAGGCCTCTGCACTCCCTGTATCCTGGTTCCTCCTGGTGTCATCAGCTCAATCCGAATTTCCCGGTTCCTCCAGGAGGGCTCTGACAAATCAAGGTCATTCTTCCATTTTTATTATCAGGTTGTACACTTACTTGTTCCAAGTTGACTAGGCCATGTATGTTGGTTCTGCGGGGCATTCTGCAATGCTCCACACCTCTTCTTCATCTCAGTATTAATGTTCTCATACTCAACCAGGTTACTTTTGTTCTTCGTCCCAGTTTCTGCATATGACTCGTAAAGGTAGTCCCTGCTCTTCCTCATCACAGTACTTTTTAGGGAGGCCAAATCATCAACCCTCCAAAGGTTAACAGACGTGTGTGGGATTATGGGACTCTATATAGGGTAGGAGGATGTGGGAAGTGGTGGTATGTTTTGGGCATACTATGTTCTTCATGGACAGTCTCTAGTCCCATAGTGGGGATCCATCCTCATGAGATCCACCTATTAAATACCACCCCCAGCAGGACTGGCGGGTAGCGGCCTCACCACACTGGCCTACTGGGAAGGAGCTCCCCATAGGGGAGAAGGCACGACATCCAAGGATTCCTCACAATGCAGTCACAACTAAACCATAATCAAAGAGTCTGCAAAGCAGCGTGTCCGACCTAAGCACCTGCAAACAGAATTTGTTGATTTCCATGTCACTGTTTTCAGCTTTCAGCAATCTGAATGATTCCTATTCGAATGGCACCTCTGTATGCCAGAAAGAGAAGAACAAGCGCTTTGGATTAAAGCGTTCTATAAAAACAAATACAAACTTATTTTTCTTAGCAAAGTCTGATTAAGAAATAGCCTCTACCTATGAGGTCATCCCATGGTGTTAATGGGACAGAAATCCAAGTAAAGGGTCATATGTGATTAAAAGGTGGCAGAGCCAGTTCCAACCAATAACGTCTGACCAAAAGGGATTATGGCTATTAACACCATGCCATGTTGCCTGTGGTGCTAATAGCATGTGTTTTTTTAGTTGTGGAATGGCACACCCGGAGAGTGCTGGCCATTACTTAATTTAAAACTTTTTTTTGCTTACTACAGATCTACCGGCAGGAGTCTGCGGTGGCAAGGGGAGGTGAGAGGCAGGTAACTGAGCAGTCCGAGGGGTTTGAAGGCAGAGGTTGGCAGTGCAAAGGCAAACAGGTCCTGGGAGGAGGGAGAAGACATGGCACCTAGCCCATCTAAGGGATCACACTGCGTGCCAACAGTATGAGGCAGGGCCTTTGTGGCACTATGATTAGCAAGGTGCCACTATAAAGTCAGTCCCAGTGTCCTAAATCAGAACATAATCCATCTACCAATCAGCTACTTTGAAGCACCTGCACAAGGGACTGCTTATCAAAGAAATCCCTTGATGTTCATCTTGTTTTGTGCCTGTATGCTGCTTTAGAACTCTTGCGCCGTCTAGTAAATCTAGTGCTTGCTTTTCTAGAGCTGCCAAATTAGTGATGGAAATTCTTAAGTGTACACCCATATTGATTGGGGGGATTTTCCTGGCTAACTCGCAATTTTGGATTGTCATTACAGCCAACAGACTGAGGACGCAACAGCTCTGCGCTGATTATTCCAGGGCCCACGGGAAGCCCAGCTGTGAACAATCAGGACCTAGATAGAGGCTACACAGGACCCCAACAGGGGCTTTGACATCTACCATTAGCCTTGATAAAGACTCACAAGGTCGAAACATGCGTCGGCTGACCACTTTTGGGACCAGGAGCCTACACCCTAATTTATTAATAAAATCTGCACTTACCACTAAAACGTAAAAAGCGTGGAAAATGACATGCATTACTTACCGTAAAAGCATTTCTGATGATTGTATCTGCTTAGATTCACATGTTGTGCATATGGTCCGACATCCAGTGGTAACCGCAGAGTATTGCATCTTGTCTTCCGGGGCACCGAAAGGGGAGGTCAGCAAAGGCGTGTCTGAAACACTATCCCTATCATAATGTGTGTAGTACCCAAAATCCCTCACGCGCCGAGGTCCCTCCGATTGTATTTTTTCTGCCATGAGGGAGCCCAAGGCTATAGTGAGTACATGAAGAGAGAAAGTAGTAAGAAGTCTATGTTCCTTCCACCCCGAGCGGGAGGCAGGGAGGGCGCATGTGAATCTAAGCAGATACAATCATCAGAAATGTTTTTACGGTAAGTAATGCATGTCTTCTGATGCTTGTTAATCTGCTTAGAATCACACGCTGTGCATAGACTAGCGAGCAGTACCCAGAGTTGGAGGTGGGTTGTGAGAAGGAACAGTAGAAAAAAAATCACTGCTTGTCCCACCTGAGAATCAGACCTAGAATGAGTGTCTAGGCAATAGTGTTTTGTAAAGGTGTGTACTGAACTCCAGGTTGCCGCTTTGCAAATAGACTCTAGGGGAACATTTGCAATGAATGCTATGGAAGACCCAGTGCCTCGAGTAGAATGTGCTCTAGGCTTGATGGGCAGTTCTCTCTTTGCAAGAGTGTAACATAGTGTGATGCATTTGACAATCCACCTTGATATTGCTGATTTAAAGACAGGCTCCCCTTCTCTACCAGCTGCCACTGAAACAAAGAATTGCTTAGTTTTCCTCAGTGGTTTAGTTCTATCCATGTAGAACATGACTGCCCTGTGCACATCTAGTGTGTGAAGGCTTCTTTCGGCCATGTTAGTAGGTCTCTGGAAGAACGTGGGTAGTTCGATTGACTGGTTCACATGGAACTTCGAAATAAATTTCGGCGCAAATCTGGGATGAGTGCGCAGAACTACCTTATCTTTGTGGACTGTAACAAAGGGGTCCAAAATCAAGAGGGCCTGTAGTTTGCTAACTCTTCTGATAGAAATGATAGCTACCAGAAAGGCTGTCTTGTAGGCCAGGTCTTTCAGACTAGCTTTATGCATAGGCTCAAAAGGGGGTCCCATGAGCCTAGTTAAAACCACATTTAGGTCCCACCCAGGGGCTAGGTGAGTGATGGGGGGGAATACATTCTTTTAACCTCTTCCATAAAGGCTTTAATCACAGGTATTTTCCACCACAACACCTTCTGCTGTGACGTTGTGTAGGCTGACCACGCCGCTAGGTGAACCTTTAAGGAATTGAAGACTAACCCAGAGTCCAACAGATTGGTTAGATATAACACAATGTGTGAAGGCGAGCAATCGGTGGGATTGACGCCTTTGGAACTGCACCAGATGACAAAACGTTTCCATTTGCTGGCATAGCAATAACGTGAGTTAGGCTTTCTTGCCTCCCTCAGTATGTCCATGCATCTTTGAGGGAGTTGCAGATGTCCAAACTCTATGACCTCAGGAGCCAGGCTGCTAAATTCAGAGTTTGTGGGCATGGGTGCAGAGTCTCCCACCTGTCCTGAGACAACATGTTGTACGGGCAGGGCAGCTTGACTGGTGGGGAGAGGGACATTTCCATCAGGTGCGCGAACCAAGGTTGGCGGGCCCACATTGGAGCCACCAGAATCATGGTGAGTGGTTCCTGGTGCATCTTGTGTACTATCTTGTTCAGAAGGGGAGTCGGGGGTTGGGGTGAAGCGTAGACAAATTTCCCCGACCAAGTTATCCAGAGACCGTTCCCTTTGGATCGGGTCTGGGGGTACCTAGAGGCATAATCTTGGCATTGGGCGTTCTTCTGAGTAGCGAACAGGTCGATCTCTGGAAACCCCCATTCTGCGAAGAGGTTGGATACAATGTCTTCATGCCGTCACCATTCGTACTCTTCTGGCAGAGGAAAATCTCTGCTGAGTACGTCTGCCAGAAGATTGAGTTCCCCTGGAACATGTTTGGGGTATCAGGAACATCTTGTGTTTGAGAGCCCATATCCAGATGGTTTGGGACAGCTTGGATAGCCCTGGAGAGTGAGTGCCCCCCTGTTTGTTCAGGTAATACATTGCTGTTGTGCTGTCGGTTAGGACCAGCACTGTCTTCCCTTGCAATTGCTCCTAAAAGGCTTTCAATGCTTTGAACACTGCTAGTAGCTCCAGTAGGTTTATATGGTTGGACACTACTTGAGGGGACCACACTCTGTCTGTTGAAGCAGGTGAGCCCCCTTCCCCAACCACGTGAGAGATGCGTCTGTCATGAGAGTGGCTTCCACTGCAGGGGTGGTGAACGTTTTCCCCTTCAAGAGGTTCTCCCTCCACCACCACTTCAGAGAGAGAGAGAGAACAAGGGCTGGCGAGACAACTAACAGATCTTCCCATTGTCCACTGGCCTGACACTGGCTGTTGAGCCACTCTTGCATGGGACGCATGCGCAGCCGCGCGTGGGGAACAAAGTATATGCATGACGCCATCATCCCTAGCAAACGCATAGCTTTGCGTACCGTCACCTCTCGACTGGCTACATACTGAGGAACCTGAGAGAGCATGTTCTGAACCCTCTCGCTAGAAGGGAAGACTAGACCGTCTTCCGTATGAATTAGAGCCCCCAGGAACTGTTTTACTTGGCTGGGAACTAAGCTGGATTTCTTTTCGTTGATAGAAAATCCCAGGCTGAACAGTAGGTTTCTGTTTTTTGGGTGTTCAGAAAACAAACGTCGAGGTAAGGGTAAACTGGAACTGAAAGTCTGCGCAGGTGTGCCGCTGCCACTGCCAGGACCTTGGTAAACACCCTTGGCGCAGAGGCTATGCCGAAGGGGGGTACCTTGAATTGGTAGTGTTTGTCCTGAATCACAAACCATAGGAATTTTCTGTGCGCTGGCAGCATTGAAATATGAAAGTATGCATCTTTCATATCCAATGTTGTCATGAAGTCCCCCTGTTTTAGCAATGGGATCACCTCTTGCAGTGTTACCATGCAAAACTTCTGGGGCTTTATGAACTTCTTCGCTGGGCGCAGGTCTAGAACAGGACGCATGGTGAGATCCTTTTTGGGTACAAGGAAGTACACTGAATAGATACCCTCGTTTACCTGAAGAATCGGGACGGCTTCTATGGCGTCCTTTCCCAGCAGCGTTTCCACCTCTTGGATCAGGATCTGCAGATGTTCCGGTAAAAGGCATCGATGTTTCGGCGGTCTGAACTGTGGAGGTCGGGCGAATTCCATGCAGTAACCGTGGGCGACCGTCTAAGACCCACTGGTCTGAAGTTATCCCCTCCTATGCCTTGAGGAAAGATGTTAACCGCCCCCCGATTGGGAGACATGGGAGGGGACCTGGACTTGGTGGTCGTTTCTGACCCGAAGTTGATGCTCCTCTGGAATTGGAGCCTCTGCCTCTATTCTCACCGCGCTTCTGACCCCTCTGGGGGTAGTAAGTGGGGCTTGCAGCAGGTCGACTTGAGTTGAAGTTGCCCGTGCTGAAATTGTTTTGAGTGGCCTGGGCTTGTCCTCAAAAGGACCGCTGAGAATTACTGCCCCTCTGTGAAGAGGGTTTCTGGGAAGTTTGGTGCAGCGACTTAATAGTCTTGTGCTCCTTCTTGGCTGTCTCCAACGCATCGTCTACCGCCTTCCCGAAGAGGTTGGCCTCTTCGATGGGTTTGTTGATAATGGATGCCTGGGTCTCAGGCCTGAAGCCTGACGTACGCAGCCACGGGTGCCTCTTTAGGTGAGTACCCTGTGCGAGAGACCTGCCTGCTGTCTCTGCGGTGTCCAGGGTATTTTTTACAACATTCCGATTGCCAAGTTTGCCCTTCGAGAAAATGGCGAGAAGCTTGGCTCTGGTTGGTTCCGGAACCTCTTGAAGGCCTTCCTGGAGTAGGTTCCATTGGGCATCAACGTAGCTTGCCAGTAACGTCGTGTTATTGGCAATCTGGACGGTATAGGCCACTGCCGACGTAACCCGTTTGCCTAAGGCATACAACTTTTTGGACTCCTTGTCCGGGGGTGACTCTCCCGTGGCAAGGGGAACCCCTGCTCTCTTGCGAGTGTTGGTCACCACCAGCGAGTCTGGGATTGCGTGTCCTTTGATATAAAGCGGGTCGGTGGGGGAGGGTCGGAAAAGTTTTTCGACCCTTGGGTTCACAGCCCTAGTCTGAGCAGGTGTGAGTAAGGAAGGGGCCAGCCGTCTGTTTACAGAGCTCAATTGAGGGATAGACTGGTTTGCCGGAGACTTTTCATTAATAATGTCCTCCGCAAAATCTTATTTGGGCAAGGCTTCCAGCGTGGCAATTTTAAAGAATTCCGCTGCTTTTTTCAACATGTTGTTGAAAGTCATTTGATCATCCACCGGGGAAGCTTGTCGAATCAGGGTGGATGGGGGAGAGTCGAGGCAAACGATATCAGAGTTGTGATTGTTCTGCTGGGTGTCCTCCCAGTTGTCCGTTGCCCCTTGGTCTTCCCCATAGTTGTCCATAAAAGAAGACTTCTTCTGTATAGATGTCTCTATACGTGTCCATCTGGACATCTTCTTGATAGTCAACCTGGTGTTGGGCATCTTGTGTTTGAGGGTTAGGGTCTACCCGAGCTTTTTTCGGCAGAGGTTGATCAGAAGCCCTGAAAAACTGCTCCAGCCGATCCATACACCCCTTGAATTTCTCCGTGGTCCACTTGGATGACCCAAATGGACCTAGCTGAGTAGGAACCGTGTTCTCCGTCCTAAGGCGTTGAGAGGATCTCCTCAGGGTGCTTGAGAGGGGTACCTGGCTTTCTTCGTAAGAGTCCTCGGGATCATCTTCCCAATCAGTGGAAAACTTTTCGGCGGATTGGCCCATAACTGTGGGCGGAACCGGTACTAGGCCTACCGCCGTAGCAATCCTATTGATGCTCTTACGGATAGTTACCGAATCTTCGGGAGACAACGCCTCCGATGATGTGTCGGCAGTGAAAATGTCTTCCGCGGCTCCAGAAGGGCCAGCGGATGGCTTCTCGGGTAGAGGCCTACTCGTAGTTTTCGGGCCTGTACGGGCCTTGGAAACCTTGGAATCCGTCGAAGTTTCTTGTTCTGAAACTTCGGCGCGTGTAGTTTGGGGAGTAGCGCCCTTGTTATGTTTCTTATGGCCAGTCGTCATGCGCTTCTGCGGATGCGGGGAAGGCTTCGGATCAGACCGATCCGTGGGCGCCGCCGAAGTTTCCGGCGGACCGGTTGGCGCTTTCGCCTTCTTCGACGAAGAAGTCGAGGAGGACGCTTGGGTTGTGTGTTTTGTGCGGTGCGATTGTACGCCCCTGTCACCGGGTGTGGTCCCTGTAGCAAGACCGGGGTCAAGCCTGGAAGGGTCGGGGATGGGCGTGGCGGCCCTAGAATAGTCTGCCTCAAGGTCTATAACGTCCTCGTTGGACGTTTGGCCATCCGATGTACCCCCGTCACTTTCGGCTGGTGTCGCTGTAGGGGAGGGAGGCTCCATGCGTGACATTCCGTACGCGGCCCACAGCTTCAACCGGCGCTCCTAAAGGGTTTTAGGTTTAAGGAGTTTACATGCCGAACACCGCTTCTCGTTGTGCTCTAGGGGGAGACAAGCGTTAAACGACGTGTGCTCGTCTTTCCACGGATATCTGACCCTACACACAGGGCAGAATCTAAACAGAGTCCTTTCCATAGCAGAAGGGAAGGGTGACCAGACCAAAAAGGAAAGCAGTGGAAAAGAGGAAAGACATAACAGTATGGCAAACCCCGAGCACTCTCTCCCTACTGCGTCAGCCGGAAATCCGAACGCCGGATCTTAGGCGCTGGAACACACAGCCGTAGACGATTCCCCCGTAGTCTTTGTCGAAGATGTTCTTGATGGGCGAAGTGACTTAACGGGGAATAACCGACAATTCGGTAAAATAAACAATGTCTCATGAAGAGCTCCGCTATAGAGCGACCAATTATCTGGGCGGAAAAAAACAATCTGAGGGACCTCGGCGCGTGAGGGATTTTGGGTACTACACACATCATGATAGGGATAGTGTTTCAGACACGCCTATGCCGACATCCCCTTTCGGTCCCCCGAAAGACAAGATGCAATACTCTGCGGTTACCACTGGATGTCGGACCCTGTGCACAGCATGTGATTCTAAGCAGATTAACAAGCATCAGAACTACTTTTTCAACAATCATAAATTGCGAGGTAGCCAGGAAAACCCCCCTCTATCCAACTAAACAAGGACGTGTGGACTTCACCTCAAAAACAACCAGTGACCTTGCATCACTATTAAGGACACCACAAAAACCGAGCTTAGAAAAGGACGGTTCCAACCCTAAGGCCCAATCTTGTTTCTACACCCATATTGATACTCATATGCGAAGCAATCTTTTAAAAAAAGGATGGATGCGTTGGCAGTGTAATCTATTTTCGCTGGACATTGAGAGATCTCTAAGAGACATCTTAGACCACAAACACTTTCATAAATGATGTCAGTTACAGGCATAGCGGTTATCCGAGATATCGGTTATAAAGGATCTCTAAGAGCTGAACCATCAAATGGCTAAGGCCGGGGGTGTGGCCGGCGAGCGCGAGATGAGGATGTGACTCCTCAGAGCTCCCGAGACCGCCAGCTAGATCCTGGAAAACATCCTGCAACTTGGGCACCAAAGCTGATTAAGACACACCTACGCACAGCGGAACATGCACTGAACGTGCTGCCATAATATCGCAGTGCCAATCGGGCGCAATACGCTTCAGAAACTGGAAGGCGTAGGACCATGTCGGCCTAGCAAGATGGCCGCTGGTGCTGCTGCCTAAAAGGGGCCGTGCCTAGTGAGGCCAAGCCAGCAGAGGTGGGCGCTCGGCCTCGGCCCTATGACACCCTACCCGAGCTGATACGGAGCCTGAGCTCTCCCCCCTTCCCTGCACGGAACCAAATACGCGTCAGGGGCAGCCCGACCTAGAGGAGGTGACCGTGTCCCTGACGCCGACGGAACAGAACTGGAGGGGAGGGGTTCCACCAAAGAACGAAGTGTGGTGGCTGGCGCGCTTGGTGGTCTCATCTGGCGGTGTCTGCCCTGAGGCCTCCGTGACTGCACTGCAGAGGCAGAGCGGAGGACACTGGAAACGAAGAGGTAATATCCCCGGGCCCAGAGTAACACTGGGAGGCAGCGGACCGGGCCTGGCTGGAACACGCCCGATACCGTTGCTGCTGGAGCGGCTTCGGGGCAATGTCCCCCCACGGGCACTCACAATTCATCATAACCGCAACACAAGCGGTGCAGCAAACGGACCCCTAATCCTGCTAATGGGGGCCCGCCGCGAGTAACAGCCACCACCGAACGCCCGAGGAGGATAAAACTAACCCACAACTGCTGGAACACCCGGGGAAAGAAATACTCACCCACAGACAAGCACGAACGCAGTGTAGGGGCCGGGGCTGCGCCGCCCAATAGACCCTGGACAACGAGTGTAAGCACCAAGGCCACCCTGAATGCAGCCGGAGACAGATACCCAGTGCACTAACCACAAGCCGGCCTGTGAAGACCACCCCAGTCAGGAATCACAATAGCGACAATCAAGCGCACACTGCACAAGGAGAGGACATATTGCACCAGGTGAGGAGTGGGGGCACGCAAGATCACTGTGGGGGACAATTGTTTACGTCAAAGGAGCTCTGGGTGAACAGGATCATGGTTACTAACAGAGATAGCAGTCTCTCTGCATATAGCATACCCCAACTCCGATGAGCGGCAACACCCCCTTTGTTAACGCCAAAACAGCTATTCATGTCCCCTAGACTTTCACCCGGATCACCAGTGGACACTGTGAAACTCTGTGTCAAGAGGGCACACTCAGACCACACGCCAATATCATAAATTACCCCATAAACGATAACTGCGCGAGCCTGCTGCTCCACGAACCATTGCCCACTGATGAAAATGGGGAAAGATAAAGCAAAAACAACAACACAGAGCAAAATAGAACAGTTTATAACCCCTACTCAAACTCCCTCACAAGAACAAGCCACAACTAGCGAAACAGCTGCAGATGGAGACATATCGCTGAAAGATGTCATGAATGCCATAGCGAATTCAAGGACCACCATGGAAAAGAAAATGGACGGCATCAGCGCACATGCCACTAGGGCGCCATGACCTGCAAAAACTCACGGCCCGCACGGGGGAAGCTGAAGGTCGGATATCGGAAACAGAAGACAACCTAAGAACAGTGAATCAACAAATGACAGGAGCGATGGCCCGCCTTAAATCACTGGAAGAGAGAGTGGAAGAGGGAGAGGGCAGAGCAAGACGGAACAACATCCGGATCCTAGGACTGCCTATGCAGCTCCTACAGTCCCATATCCCTGATCAATAGTGAAGCCAAGATACTGGCGAAAATACTAGCCAATAGACTCCAAAAAGTAGTTTCCCCGCTGATCTACCCAGATCAATGTGTCTTTATGCTGCAGCGCTCCACAAGGATGAATATCCGTAGACTACACCTACCGCTTGAAAGAGCGCCTGCTCTGTAACAACCACTGGCGTTATTGGCAATCGATTTTGAGAAAGCCTTTGATTCAGTACTTTGGGAAGCACTATGGGCGATAATGAGAAAGATGGGCTTCGGGGAAAATTTTATACAATGGGTCCAACTCCTGTACAACACCCCATTAGCGGAAGTGAGAGAACGGCTTGTCCTCACGCTGTTTTTAATTGGGTAGGGGCACCAGGCAGGGATGCCCGCTATCAGCAATGTTGTTCGCCCTGATAGTGGAACCTCTGGCTGTAATTCTGAGAAACACGACGACATGGTCGGGTTTCCGCTGGGGCCCAGCATGGGAGGATAGAATCTCTCTATATGCTGACGATCTGCTGATCTACCTAGGTGACCCGGCGATCTCCTGCCTCATAGTCACACAAATCCTGATACAATATGGCAGGTTTAGTGGCTTGCGTGTAAATTGGAGGAAATCAATATTATTCCCGGTTAGAGGAGCGGAATGCATACCACCCGAAGGCTGCCCATACACAATTGAAATGGAACAATTCCGATACCTGGGAGTTCTAATCAAAAATAAACTAGAAGACTATGTGGCTGATAACCTATACCCAATAATGGAGCACTTCACACAAGATGTCACCCACTGGATCACACTGCCACTGACCCTATTAGGGAGAGCGGCACTTTTCAAAATGCTAGCCCTACCCCACTTCTTGTATATCCTACAAAACGCTCCTCTGCACATCCCTACAACTGAATTTCAGAAACTGGATAAGACATTACGCAAACTACTATGGGGGGGAAACACCCAAGGATAGCACTGACCACGCTCCAAAGATCCGTATGGGAGGGAGGGATCGGACTCCCGCATATGCAAATGTATTACTGGGTGAGCCAGATGGCGGCCGTAAATGACATACTACACGGGGATCCGGAATTGCTGCACATACGCGCAGAAAAAGCAGCGAGACACGATGCGCTTTCAATTGCAAGCTTGTATGGGGCAATGAGCTGCTCCCCCGCACTATAACTGCTCACACGACTGAAATCTGGGGAGAAACACAGACACATAGGGTGGGGACGCACACTCACCCCGATACAGCCCCTGTGGGACAATGCTCTCCTCCCAGAACTCCACAAACTACCCAAATGGCCTAACTGGGAAACAGCAGGGATACAAACGATCCAACAAGTGGTGAAGGAGGATAGAATTATACCATCTACGGAACTGCTGGTCACATACAGACTTCCGCCCACTGAATACTACCATCACATACAGCTATCCCATGCACTCAGCAAACATATGCCAAATCTCGTTGACCTCCCAGACTGTACACCGATAGAGAGAAACATTGTGTTGGACAGTGTGGATGTCAAGACTACGTCAACAATGTACAGTGTAATATCCTCCTTTGCCACGAAAGAACTGTGCCACCTGAAGGCTAAATGGGAGCAAGATGTGGGTCCGCTGTTGCCTAAGGAATGGTCCGTAACCCTAATGTACCCCAGAGAAACAGCAATATCGGCTCGAATACGGCTAATCCAACTGAAAATCTTACACAGAGTATACTATCCACAGACAATGCTATACAGCTGGGGCAAGACCACAGATGCTAACTGTCTATGCTGTAAACAAGAAGAGGGCATGTTCTTTCACATACTATGGCAATGCCCTCGCATTCAACACTTCTGGAAAAAATGCTGCGACAGGCTATCACAAGCGATAGGCCGAACTATCCCGAAAGAACCAAAACCTCTGGTGCTAGGGATTGAAGAAGGGGGTGATTTGACCCGCTTTGAAAAACTCTTGATTTCAACGACCACAGGGCTGGCCAAAAGAAACATTGCACAACTATGGGGTGCAGAGATCACCCCCCAGTACGCCCAGTGGGTGGCAGACGTAGACGCTTGTATAGAGATGGAACAACGTGTCTATACAGCCAGAGAATGCCCCGGGAAAGCTGGTAAAATATGGAGAAAATTGGAGCTAACCATGTGAAGACTGAGGGTAAATTGTGAGACTCAGATACGCAATGATCACGCAACACCTATACAATGTGGAGATACCCCAGACATTGCCCTGAACTGCTATTGTAACTGAACTAATTATGGAGATTGGTCTCAACTGAATTGAAGTATGAATGGTAATGTTGTTTGTAAGTTATGTGTTGTTGTTTTAAAAAAACAATAAAATGTTATATTAAAACAAAATGGCTAAGGCCAAACTTTTGCTGAATAGCTCTTTTAGTGGAAAGAAAATCTTTACGATCACAGGAATTGCAAAGAAAGATGCCCATAAATAGGTAGCAGCAGACTGCTGCAGACCCGATTTAGTTTAATTTTCTACCTTGCTTGCCAAGATGCAACTTTAATGCTTCTGCCCATAATCTTATGTAGTGCTGTGTGTCTGGTATTCCACATAAACTGACCGCTTTTTCAAAGTAATAAAAAAGAAAGCCAACTGAAGGATCACACCTTTCCACCTACTCAACATCCATTCAACAGTACAACCCATTCTACTATCTCACATGGAAACTTAAAAACTCAGTACTTCCTGGATGATGTATTCCTCCACTCCAGCAAACCAGACTACCTTGCAAGACATACATACACCAACCACAACACAATGTTCTAGAAGCCAAAAGGCAAAACAGAAAACCAGAAGCACGCCCTTTCAACCAATGCCCTTTCCTCTGGAACTCTTGACCTATTCATCAGAGAATTGCTTCCTCCCTAAAGACTTTCAGACAAGAACTGAAAACTCTGCCATTTCCACTCCTTTATGTTGAGCTTGAATGTATGAGCCAGTATGAGTGAGTGGTACATGTGACGTGGAATGATGAGATACTCTGAACCCTATAGTGTGGCTGCTAGGACCGTTGCAGGGGGGCATTTGGAGATGGGCAAGTGATGCTGTGAGGAGGACTGCTGCAGTGCTGTACCTATACACCTGTAAACCTGAGTAACAATGGAACCAAGAACATTGCTCAAGAAGGAGCAACCTGGGCCCAGTGGGTTCCTTTCACGAAGGTGTGAACATAATGCACACCTCCTTTCAGCAAAAACCCACTTCATTTCCACCACCCCGTGAGCACTTATACTGCTGTAAATCCTCCACCCTAGTGTCTGTTTGAAGCGATGCAAACATTATACCAACATTACTCTGTTGATTCGTTGACAACTTTTTGTTTGAATATGCCATCAACTTTGGACACATTTGTCCTTGAAAAGTCTGTCCTTATTGACAATCCTTTTTTAGTCAAAAGGAAGCTCTTTGACTTGGATTGGTGTGAGACTGGTGATGGGTTGAGCAGTTACGAGCTTTTGTAATGAGTATAGCTGTTTTCCTAGGGCAAGAACTCTATTAAGATGTGACATACATTACCCGCCATAAATATATTTCTGGTGCTTGTATTTGCTTACATTCACATGCTGTGCATATAGGCCGATATCTAGATTCTTCAGCAGCGGAATTACCTCCTGCGGAGTTGTCATCCTGAACCTTTGAGGCATGACACAGTTATTGGCAGGTCTAATACAGGGCGCATAGTTAGATCCTTTTTGGGTACAAGGAGTATATTGAATAAATACCCTTGTTTACCTGATGATCTGGGACGAGGTTCTATCGCAGCAGGGCCTCCACCTCTGCCTGAAGGAACAGCCGTCTGTTCTTTGGTGGGTGACATGGAGGTGTTTGTTATTGTTATTTTGCATTTATATAGCGCCTTATATAACATTGGTATGGTCTGAAGGCGCTGGTAGGTCAAACGCCCTTGGGAACCGAAGTTCAGATCAGTAGAGAGTCAAAGGTGCGTGTGAGCGCCGGGTATGTGTGCAGCTCGTGTGGGATCCATGTGATAGCTGCTTCTTAGCAGTAGGTGTGGTGGTCGAGAGATCAGGAGTATGTGTTCGTTCTGGCAGGATTTATCCAGACCGGATGTGGCTGCGTTAGGCCTGAGGAGAACGCCTGCTGGGGGTGTGTAACCAGCAGCGTTTACTTAGAGTGATGTGGAGTGAGCGGCAGATGTTGGTATGAGAACAGTTATACCGAATGGTGTCATAGTATCTCTGTGTTCTAGTTGAGTGGTGATGTAAAGGAGAGCGTAAGCATGGTGGTGAGATATGATGGGATATATGCACTTTCAAATGTTTACGCACTCACTCCCTCTAGGCACTCTACGCACTCACCCCCTCTACCCACACACCCGGTCTACCCACACATCCCCTCTACCCACACACCCCTTCTACCGTCTCGCCCCCTCTACGCGCTCATCCCCTCTACGCACTCATGTGCTCCCTGCCCTCATCTTTAAGCAATCGCGTTTTCACGCAATCAGCAGCAATATCAAGTTCTATATATTCATCTCCTCACTCCTCTGTTCTATACGTTCATCCGTTCTATACACTTATCCACTCCTCCGCTATATGCACTCATCTGCTCTATCCACTGATCAACTCATCCGCTCTATCCACACATCCGCTCTATCCACACATCCGCTCTATCCACTCTATCCATTCATCCGCTCTATCTACTTGTCCGCTCGATTTACTCATCCTCTCTATCCACTCATCCTCTCTATCCGCTCAATCCACTCGTCCACTCAATCCACTCGTCCGCTCAATCCACTCGTCCGCTCAATCCACTCGTCCGCTCAATCCATACACTTATCCACTCCTCCGCTCTATCCACTGATCAACTCATCCGCTCTATCCATTCATCCGCTATATCCACTCATCTGCTCTATGCACACATCTGTTCTATCCACTCCATCCAGTCATCCGCTCTATCTACTCGTCCGCTCTATCCACTCGTCCGCTCTATCCACTCGTCCATACACTTATCCTCTCCTCCACTCTATCCACTGATCAACTCATCCGCTCTATCCATCATCCGCTCTATCCACTCATCCGCTCTATGCACACATCTGTTCTATCCACTCCATCCAGTCATCCGCTCTATCTGCTCATCCGCTCTATCTACTCGTCCGCTCAGTCTACTCATTCTCTTTATCCACTCGTCTGCTCTATCCACTCGTCCGCTCATCCATACACTTATCCACTCCTCCGCTCAATCCACTCATCCCCTCTATGCACACATCCATTCTATCCACTCTATCTAGTCATCCGCTCTATCCACTCATCCGCTCTATCTACTCATCCTTTCTGTACACTTTATCCACTCATACGCTCTATCCACCCATCCTCTCTGTACACTTTATCCACTCATCCATTCTATCCCCTCTTCCGCTCTATCCACTCATGCGCTCTATCCACTTGTCCACTCATCTGTTCTATCCACTCTATTCACTCATCCGTTCTATCCTTTCATCCACTCACCCATTCATCCACTCATCTGTTCTATCCACACTATCTACTCATCCGCTCTATCCACTCATCCGCTCTATCTACTCATCCTTTCTGTACACTTTATCCACTCATACGCTCTATCCACTCATCCGCTCTATCCACTCATGCGCTCTATCCACTTGTCCACTCATCTGTTCTATCCACTCTATTCACTCATCACTCATCCGTTCTATTCTTTCATCCACTCACCCATTCATCCACTCATCTGTTCTATCCACACTATCTACTCATCCACACTATCCACTCATCCGCTCCATCCACTCATCCTTTCTGAACACTTTATCCACTCATCCGCTCTATCTACTCATCGTCTCTGTACGCTCTATCCACTCATCCGCTCTATCCACTCATCCGCTCTATCCACTCATCTACTCACCCACTCAACTGTTCTATCCTCTCTATACACTCATTACTCATCCGTTCTATCCTTTCATCCATTCATCCGTTCTATCCCCTCTATCCATTCATCCCCTCTATCCATTCATCCACTCATCCGTACTATCCACTCATCCGCACTATCCACTCATCTGCTCTATCCACTCATCCGCTCTATCCACTCATCCGCTCTGGTAACCTCTATGCAATAACCTTTGCCAACGGCATTGTGCACCCACTTGTGTGAAGTGATCCTCCTCCCATGTGTGGGTGAAGCATGTTAACTGACCTCCAACTGGAGAGGCATGGGAGGGGACCTGAACCAAAAAGTAATTTGCTGGTTGGGGCAAGGGAGCCTCTGGTGCTGCATTCCTACCCCTTCTCTTGCCAGGCCAAACCCCCTGCTTTTGAGGCGCTTGATATATGTGTTGGACACTCTGTGGCTAGAGTACCAGGGAGATCCACTTGTGCCGTAGCTACCCTGAGCAGTTCCAAGAGAAGATTTGCCCACGAAAGGAGCGGGGGGTATTTAAAACCCTGTGTAGCACGTTCGCCCTTCTCGAAATCTGGTTGAGAGATTTTCGTGTCTCATGCTCTTTTTTTGCCGTCTCAAGAGCATTGTTGCGAATCTTTAATGGGCTTATTGATGAGTGAGGCCTGTGTCTTGGGCTTAAACCTTTAGTTCTTCAGTCAAGCATGGTGTTTTAAGAGAGTCCCTTCTGCTAACACTCTGTCAGCGTGTTCTTTATAATATTTATGATTGACCCGACGTCCCTCCTGCATAATCTCAAGTAGTTGTCAATTAGCTGGTTCAGGAACATTCTGAAGTCCATCCTCTATCACACGCCACTGGACATCACTGAGTGGCATTATTGGCAATGCGGATACTATAGTCTGCCGAAGAAGTAATTCTCTTGCACAAGGTGTAGAGGTTCTTACCGTCCTTATCGGGAGGACACTCACCTGAAGACAGGGGAACGCCTGCACGCTTTCTAGTTGTGGTGACTACCAGGGAGTCTGGAATGGAGTGGCCCCGAATATAGAGGGGATCAGAGGGCATGGTCGAAATACCTTTTCAACACGCAGATTAAGTGCCCAAGTAAGGGAGGGAGGCCTATGCAAAGTGGGGGCAATACATTTCTTAATAGAGATGAGAAGGGGAAAAGCCAGGTTGACCAGAAGCTTTTCTTTGAAGAGGTCTTCCACAAAGTCCGAGTCTGGCCTCCTGAGTAACAATCTTTCATTGTTCCAATGCCTTCCTAAGAATGGCATTGAAGAGCAGCTGGTCGTCAATAGGTGAAGCCCTCCCGTGGCTGGTTAACCGGGGTGGAGTCCAAGAAAATATGATCAGGTTCTGCCTCTTGAGCAGTAGTAGTGGGCCAGTTTCCCTGGTCATCTGTATTAAGCCAAGCATCTGGGTCATGGGAGACAGGGTCCTGGGACCATCTGGGACATAGAACACATCTTCATCTTGATCATACTGATCATCCTGAAAAACATCTTCGGGGGGTGGGGAGGGGGTAAATCAGGTAGTCCAGGAAAGGTAAGGCAGACCACAGGGGACCGACCCCTAGGTGACTTGCAGGGGCTAGTGCTCTCCTCGAAGGAATGAAATATTTTTTTTAAGAATGTCATCAAATCTATCTGAAAAGAAAAAACAAATTCAGAGACTGTCCATACACTACTCAAACCTCTCTCTAGTGCAGGAGCTGGTAGTTGGTGCTTCTGGAAGTGGCAAAGCTAAATCTCCAAGAATAGGGCCTCTGGGCGCCTGCAAGGATTGTGATAATGGAGAGGAGGTCTGGCTATAGCCTGGAGGCAAAGCAGAGTATCTGGGGACCAAAGCCATGGGAGTGCCGGCAAGGAAAGTCTTAGTGTGCTTTCCCCGTAAACATTAGGCGAGGCTCACTGGGAAGTGGAAGACTTAGTACCATGAGTCACCGGTGGCAGTGGAGGCGCCGAAGTACTCTTTGACAGTATCATCGAAGGAGCCAGAGGGGTTGTGTGTTTAGCGTTGGTGGTGTGAGAATGTGTGTCCCTGTCACCAGTGGGTGGTCTCCCCGCAGAAGTACGTTTGGCATGCCTAGTGGGGCTGGGGACGACCATGTGGGAGACAGCCGACTCCACAACAATGTCTACGGCCTCTGAACTGGAGCTGTGGCTGCATCCTGGTCTGAGGCGACAGCGCCGCCAGAGGAGGAATGGCACTCAACCTGCATGGTGTAGGCCACCCACTGCATAGTGAGCCTTTTTCTAAGCATTTTAGGCTTAAAGATTCAGCTGGCTTTGCAACGCGGCTTGTCGTGATCCCGAGGTAAGCAGTTACTACACTCCTTATGAGTGTCCCTCCACGAAAACTTCCTATTACTAGAAGGGCAAAATTGAAATGTAGTCCTCTCCATTGTGAAGTGGAAAAAGAGCAGCCAGACAAGGGAAAGATGAGAAGGGGAAAGAAAAGGCATTCTCCAAAGAGAAATGTTGAGAATAAGGGTCCCCAAGCCTGATTGTGAAAGCTGACACCAGCCGTCAGGAATTCAATCAGAGATTCACAGGATGGTAAACAGGAAATAGTATTTGATGAAATTGTTAAAAGGATGCGTGTAATAAATCTCATTAAGTATGGTGAAAAAAAACAATCTGTCTGGGGGACCTCAATGCGTGAGGGATCATGGGCACACTACACGTCACGCTAGGGATAGTGTTACAGACACCCAAGTCGACGACCCTTTTTCGATCTTTGAAAAAAAAGATGCAATACTCCGCAATAACCACTAGATGTCAGATTATATGCAAAGCATGTGATTCTAAGCAGATTCTCTAACATCAGAAATTACTTTTTCCTAGTACTAGAGCTTGAGATATTTACATTAGATTTAAATGTAACCAGTTACTGACCTTGGAATGCTTGGGTCCCAGGTTATATTCAGAGGAAAGTTCTAGAATTTGGAGATTATGCAAGAAATCTGACACTGTTGAAACAATAAAAACCATCATCTTTCTTGTAAAGCCACTGTACACAAAAAGCACAGGCACTTCAGTTACTATAAAGATTTGCTTACTTATGATTCAGACAATAATATATGGTCTGATTTAATGGAGGGCAAAGGCTTATCACAACTGTTGGATTTGTTTTGGTTGTTATTCGAGATATTTTCCCTTTTGGGAATTCAAATATGATTAAGATGTATCGAAAGATTTTTAAAGCTTCATTGCATTTTCATTCCATTTTTAATTGTTTACTTAAATTGCGTTCATACTGCATTTTATGAAATTCTGTTTGTACTACATTTGTTTTAATTTTGTGAAAAGGTTTGAATTACTAAATCCATTCATAAATACAAAATCAAATAAAATAGTATTGTATTAGTGGGCATCTGTATACCTGCATGTCGAGATACAGAACTTATTTCCTGTGCTATGTTGCCTCTCCCTTCTAGCCAGCCTGTTCTATACGAATATCACAATAAAATAATTTAAGATTCATTGATTGAATTAAAATAGACTGGACATCATAGGGTGGAAGACATTCCAACATGCAAATGTTTTCTTCCAGCTTTCTATTGTTGATCTATTAGGTGCCCACTCTGAACAGGCTCTCTTTGTGGCACACAAAGGATATCTTTCACAATCATTCAGATCTGGTAAGTGCAAGAAGGGAGGAGCAGGGGGAAATGCACAAGAGGGGATGTACAAAAGATCTCATACCCAGTGAGTATCCTGGGCACACACAGACCTTCCATGCTGGAGGAAGTTCAGGAGACTAGCAATTCCAGTGGAGGAAATCCCAAGCTTGTGGGCGTAAGGGAATTACTGCCTGAGCAACATTTTGATATATCATCTGGGGTACCAATGGCAATTTTAAAAGGAACTGTGGCTGTTTCACAAAGTTAAACAAAAACTACTACAAAAAGAGATGCCCATCATGAAAGTGGCAAAGGAAAGTACTCTTATTCTCTTCTCCATTTGAGTGGTGGCAAAGAATGGTCAGGGCAGGATTGGGGAGACGTGCTGTAGAGGGGGCATGGCCCAGTGGGAGCGTCGAGCACATTAGGATGCTGGATTTGCGGGGTAAGACCTGCATTCCAAACTCCCTGATTGGCTCAGATGTCTCAGTACTGAACAAAACCCCACAACTTGCACTAGGCCGCCAGTGGTCTGAGTGGGCCTAGAGAAGGACTGTACCTCCCATCAGCCAGAGTCAGCATAACCATTGTTTAGGGATCATAGCCGTTGTAGTCCAAAACATATGGAATGCCACAGGTTGCAGACCCCAAGCACAAAGGCTATTCTTCTTGTATTTTACCACCTCTCAGTCTCGGGGTCCTGGCACTGTCCCCCAACGTCCTGCCGTTATTTGTCTCCTTGATGGCTCACTGCGTTCTCAAGCCTACAAAAACCACACCTGGCCGTCCTATGCTCTCCTCAATGCTCCACCACCGCCTCGCTTTTTAGATTCACCATCTTTAAAGAATGGGCAGTACGTTCGCCATATCGTCTACCCAATCTCCTTCTCACATCAGACTCCGGACAGCTCATTTCACCTCCTTTCCTCTCTCTCATATCTCCTTCCCTCCCATTGTCTCCTTCAAACCTTCTCACTCTTCATCTCCTAAAACATCCTCCCGTTTCCTCCAAACCATTCTTGCAACCTCAACAATTCTGTCTCTGCCTCATTTATATTTCCTTCTTCCTCCAACCTCCCCCTTCTGCTCCATTCAAGCCTCTTCTCCCTCCAAACTCAATTTGCTTTCTCTACTCCACCTCCTTCCTGATGCGCCTTGTTTTCATCTCCCTCTGTCTCTTGAGCATGCTTTCTGACAGCCTTTGCCTCTTCTCCTTCAGTCTTTCCTATTGCAATGTCCTTCCAACATATGGTCTTACTCGCTCACCACTTACTACTCTGTCTCTCCTCAACAACCTCATTCCTTCTGCCTCCATTTCCCCCCACCCATTTCCGTGCTCAATCTTAGAATCCTTTTACTCCAATCTCCCTGAATGACTGCAGCTTTTACCAGGCCAGGGCTGTCCTCCATCAATCTGCCCCACCACTATTTGAGTGCTTGCATTGGTGTATAATTAGTATAGTATGTAAAGAGCCGCAGAGGGAGACACTGCTATGTGGACAAATTCTACTTTAGGGTAGTCTGCCCTATTGATTTTCATAAAAGCTGAATTTGGAGGTTCAATCAGACTTCTGCTCGGACAGTTTCTGTTGAATGATAAGATCTTCTCAGGAGGACTCTGGGACTACGTACAAGTAGGAATAGTTATTAAAGGAGAAGACAACCGGTGAACATATCTTTGGTGATAGTCCCCTTGCACAGGCCTGTGGAGAGGTGTGGTGGTCCAGGGGAGCCCCATGTACCTCCTTCTGGGTCAGCATCACGTTGCGGGGTGGCAGCAGCACCAGGCCCCTGTGCCAATCCATTCACTACCCATAGGCACATGCAGGACCCTTAGTCCTACTGCTTGTAGAGATTCATCAGGTGAGGGGAAGCAAACTCAACAACCTTGACAAAGATGCAGGGAAGACCCTCCTCTATTTTCAGGGTTCTGCCAAGTCCCATTCAGACTCACCTGGATTTCAGGAAACATAGCTATAGCTTACAACACTGTGGTAAACTCCTAGTGCTGCTCAGTGACATTGAGGGGACCAAAAGGTGATATGCTGCTCAAAATCAAGGCATGGGATGACACAAATATTTCTCTCTCCTCATTTGCCCCTCAAATCAGAGCTTTTCACAAGAGGCACTCTTGCCAGCAGGGACATAGATCTCCCTGGATTTGAATACTTGCCATTGGTGTAGAAGGAATGCCACTATTTAGACCATCCACTCCCTTATGATCTTATACATTTTGGAGATATTATGTTAGGAGCTGAAAAAATAAGTATGATGCTGGCATTCTTTACACTAGTAAAGACATCACTAGTCCTTGAAACACTAATGATACTTTCAGCCTTCAGGGCTTAAAAGTCATGTTCTCAGGCTTGTTAGAACCCACCGTGAAGGTTTTTTTGACAGTAACATCTATAAGTCATTGCTATGCCTGTGGCACTACTGAGTGCCTAGCCCTAACGTCCGTTGCAGGGCTCTGATTGTTTCCTGTAAGCTGTGGTGAGTTCTCTAGCTCACACTCCCAACTTTATTTAATTAACTTGATTGTGCCTTTAACTGTGTTTTGCCGCCTCGTGGCAGACCTTCCCCTGACCCCTCTGTCCCGTTCCTTCCTGGTTCCCTATTCCCACCCCTCCCCTGCCCCCCTGATTGGGCCTTTGTGCCCACTTATCGGTTCCCACTCGGGTAGCATTGCTGCCTGTTGCAGCCCCCTGCAGTGAAGGCCCCAAAGGCTAAGGGCAGCTCCTTCAGAAACAGCTCCAGGTGATGTCTGCCGAGAAGCTATAAGCCTGCAGTCGTCAACCTGCTGCGACAAATCAGGAAAATTGAATGTGGGTGTTTTGCATTGCTGCTGTGTTTAAAAACTAGGCCTTTTCTCGCCTTTTTAGGAAAGTTGAATCTGGGCGTTCACATTGTGGTAAATATGGTACTGTTAACTATGTCCCATTAGGATCTCTCCCACTCTCTAGGTCACGCTCCATGCAAGTGTTGCCGTTTGTACTGTTGTGAGTCACTTGTTTTTCTCCTGCACTATATTGCCACTCGGGTTTGTGACCCCCCTGCTCTCCCCCCACCTCCTCTGCGCATCCTGCGTTGGGTCACTGGGCTGTGCGTCTCCCTCTTCTCTTGCACCCTTCTCCTCCCACCTTTGCACCCTCTATGGTGCTTTCTGTATCTCCCATCTTCTCTAACTGCTACTCTATCTCCTATCCTATCCCTCTCACTAAGTCTGGCAGTAAGAAGTTCAAGAGGGACATCCTGGTCTCCAACCCAGGCCTCCCTATCGCTAATACCTACACATTATTGCATCCTCCAGACAGAGTCTCACCGACATCCTCTTTGTCGTTCCTTCACCTGACCTATGGACTCTTCATATGGTCTTGGCGCTCTCCCCTTCTCTTCCTCTACCATAAATGGTGGCATTCAGTGGGAGGCCCGCTCATCATTCTCCAAGGCCATTATTAATGGCTATCTGAATGGCACTGTCTTGGTCCAGGATCCCCAGCCCAATTTCCTCCCATTTGCTAGGCGTCCTACGCGTTTTATCTACTTCTTTCCTTCTCCAGCTATTCCAACTAGCACCCTGCTGACTCCTCTGGCCCTTCTCGCTTCCACCTCTGCCCACTCTCGGCCCCCTCTTCCACTTCTGCTGGGTGTACCTCAAGCCTGTACCCCCTCCCCTAAAGTCCTTCAAATGTGGCAACCTGCTCCACATTGCTACTCAACTATCACTCTGGTGTCAAACACTCCCCTGACATCTGTCACCTCCTCGAAGAACCTGACCTGGATAACTGAGACATGATTCACAGCAAGCTCTGTCACAATTTTTGACACTCTCCTACCTGACGGTACAATATCCTCTCCGAGCCCAGAACCAACTGACCCGGAGGTGGTGTAGCGCTGATCTTTCCTGAGTGGCTCCCTGCTTCTATTATTCCTATGCCGGCCTACTCCTCCTCTGAATGCCTGGTCTGCAGGCTCCACGTTTCTCCTGGTCTCTGACTGTGGCTACTATCTACAGGCAACCTGGCCAGGTTGCCTTCTTCCTTTCAGAGTGGGCTGCCCTCTCCTCTTCTCCCCTTGCCTCTACCTCTCAACTACTTGAGACCTCAACATAAATCCTGGATGTTTCTAACCCCTCATCTGGGCTTTTCCACAACCTGTGCAATACACTTGCTCTCTCTCCATTCTGCCCTCTGGTCCGACACACTCTGCCGGAAGTCCTTTGGATATTTGCATCTTTTCTGACATCCCCCTCTCTAACCGTCTCACCACTCCTCTCTCAAAATGTTCTACTTTCCCCTCACCTGAAAAACTCTATTTCTCAACCAAAGCCCACCCCTACACTGTCACCTTCCTTCGCGGTCATTCGGCTCATGAAGCGTTTGTCAGTGGATGCCTTTGTATCTACCTACTCTGCTACTCTTGCAGCTGATTCACACAATGGCACAGCCCTCTCTAACCTGCATCTTTCTATCTCCAACACTCAGGACCTCCTGGGCGATGTCATGAGAATCCGGCGGAAGCCTATTGCCAAGTGGAACTCTTGGTATGACTCCGACCTCGCTGTCCTGAAACACAAGTGCAGGGTGGCTGAGAGGAAGTGGAGGGCTTCGGGTGCATCCTCCGACAAACTTGCCTGCCGCCTGCTCCAACGGCAATACAGTCCTGTCCAAGAAGAGAGCCCACATTAAAGCCTGCATCTCTGCGGCTTCTAACACGGCCAAACTCTTTAAAATCTGCAAGGAACTGGCCAGTCCTGCTGCAGTCTCTACCTCTCCTGTGCCCTCCCATGCCCTCTGTACGGCGCTGGCCTCTCACTTCACCACTAAAACTCAGGTCATCCTGTCCTCCACCTCCTCTTCTGGCCTCCCTTTGGCCAACTCTCCCTCTCCTCCTCCTTTCACCTCTTTCTCTCTGACAATTCCTGATGAGGTTTCTATATCATCCTGCTCCTCCAGAACAATGAAGGACCAACCATATTGACACCCTCGCTCCAGCCTTGGCTGGTTTCTGTAATCACTCTTTCGCCACTGGAACTTTACTCGCTCTCCTCAAACACTAACTTGTGCACCCCCTCCTCAAAAAACAGTATGCTGAGCCTACTTGTCCAGAAAACTATCACCCGATTTCTATCACCCCTTTCCTGGGCAAACTCCTGGAAAAGCTGTCCATCTCCCAGCTTATTCTCCACAGTGAATCTGTTGGATGTCTCCATAACCATCAGTCTGGCTTCAGAGCTGCCAGAGGCACAGAAACTTCTATCCTGAACATCTGTGGCGATCTGCTCTCGAACCTCGATTCATGCATTACTTCTGTCCTCATCCTACTTGATCTCTCTTCTGCCTTTGACACTGTCAACTACGCCTTCCTGATCAATCAACTCTGTGAGAACCTGTGCATCACGGATCAGGCCCTGGAGTAGTTGGCTTCCTTCCTATTGGACTGCCCTTCCCAGGTCCAACTTGGTTCCTTTCTCACCACCTGTGGCGTTCCCCAGGGCTCTATCCTCTGATCCTGGTTTTTCAACATCTACTTGGCTCTTTGGCCCACCTGATCTCTACCTTCTCCTCTAACTTTCAGTGTTATGCGGATGACACTCTGCTCTCCTTCAGGCTCACCTCAGCCCCCCCTCTCCTCTCTCGCTCATTCCCGACTGTCTATCCGCGATTCAGGACTGGTGTGCCGCCAATGATCTCTGCCTTAATGCCAGTAAGACAGAGATTCTTGTCATTCGGACTCCTGCTTTCCCTCTCTCACTCTGGCCACCCTCCTTGGGCCCTCTTCCTTCGCCTTCCTGTGAAGCAAAAAACCTTGGTGTCCTCTTCGACTCCATTCTCTCTCTCCTCACATCTCGGACGTCGCCAAGAAGTCCCACTACCAGCTGCACCTCCTCAAAAGGTACTCCTCCCTTTCTCAAATTCCCCCAGAAGCTCACTGTCTCTAGAACCCTGGTTCTCTCTAGGCTGGACTACTGCAGCCTCTTTCTGCTACTCTCTGCAACTAATCCAGAACTGGACTGCAAGACTTATCCTTGTCCTTAAGCCCAAGGACCGCATCTCTCCACTGGCTCCAAGGATCAAGTTCAAAAACCTTTGCATCGTCCACAAGTTTTACTTTTTTCTTTCTTTTTCTCTCTCTCTCTTTGCTTGGCTACACTCAGAGTCTTAGTGGGTACCAGGCGTCTCTTGATCCGTCACCCTTGCACTACCTCCGGGCCCTCTACACACATCTACAGTCCCGTGCCTGCTTGCACCTACCCAGAGCCGCACTGCCCTGTGCTGCACTTACTGAAATCATTGCTGCCCTGTGTCCCCATTCCTTGTGCTGGCACTCCTCCTATCCCCCTTTTCCCCTTGCACTTCTCATTCGCACTTGCACGATCTGACTGATACAAGGCCTAGTAAGATCGTGTGTCTTGTCCTCCCAGTCTTCCCTCCCTTGTCCTGTCATGCCTAGAAGCACTTGTGAACAGGCGCGTTATAAATGACGTATCGTGTGAGGCGGTAGAAGATCTATACGACAGTGAAAGGGTCCACTTTTTTGCAATGGCCTCTTCTGCCTTAGTCAGTCATTGCTCACACATTTATGGTAAGAAGAAATCTTCCATTTTCCGCTGGCTTCCCAATAGATATGACAAGACAATGATGACCTCTTAGACAAAACATATTTTGAACGAGACTGTTGCTTTAAAAGCATCTAATTATGAACTTCCTAAGCAATATGCTTTGGAATAGTTTATTTCCCAAACAGTGCCCCTTGCCCAGGCCTAATAGCGAGTGCACGTAGGGCCCAGGCTCCTCAGAGGAGTAAATGCACAGGATCAAGAGCTTGAAGCAGATGACCAGAGGCAGTTTTTCAAGGAGACAAGAAAGAAGTCTGAGGGACACAGAGTCGCTTTACTGCTATTGTCACCGAGATGTTATATTGCACTTTTCTTGGTTTAGCCCAATCTTGCAATTTGCCCTAATAAAGCCCCGCTAAGCTACAATATCCCGTGTCTGCCTCCTGTTCATCTTACTCAATTGCATGACCGTAGCCGTGTCCAAGAGCCCTCATGCAAAAATAATGTCCCTCATGAACCGGCATGACCTGGTTTATTGCTGTCTGCAGAACTGCAGCCTCTATGTCCAATTTAGCACAGCAGTGCTGGCAATGTACCATATTAGTGTGCACTCTCCTTGATGATCACATCACACCAGTCACTTCTTACACAGTGGATCGTAGGTGAAATTGAATAAAAAAAATGGCAAAAATATATTGCAGAAACCAAAACCCATGGCAAAGAGGTGTTTGGAGGAGATTAGAGGAATGTCGAGCAGAAGCAAATCCTAAGGTGTTCAATCTTCTCAAGAAAAGCAGAGTATAGAAAAAGGGTTTCATGTTGTTACATTGGTGGTAAATATTGTTATTGCTTAGCACTGGAATAAAGGCATTGGGCCTCATTACGACCCAGGCGGTAAGGGATTACTGGTACCGGTAAGGGCACTGGCGCCGGTAATCCCTTACCGCCCAATTACGAGGTCCCTTTGTGGGCCCCTACCATAACGGTAAGGAAGGGACCCGCAAAGGGACCTTGGAGGTAATTACGGTACCGCAATTTGCGGTACCGTAATTACCGCCTTCCCCATTCCCATTGAGCCTTATGGGGCAAAAATGGGAAGGGCCAATGGTGAATGGGGAATTACCGCCCCTCCAACCTGGGAATGGGGCGGTAATTCCACCATTCACCATGGTGATTCCGGCATCAACCATGGCGCCATTGGTTAACGCCTGGGTCGTAATGACCCCGCATTGTCTCTTTAGTATACACAATTGTAAATAAACATCATTGCCCTTACACTGATACTAAGACATACTGATGCCTCATTACTGGTGTAAAGGCATAGCACCAAAGGGAGAGGTCCAACTAAGAATTATGGAGAACATTGTCCCTGCACTTTAGATTCATAATAAATTAAAATATTAGCTTTTAAATTGGTTTTTAATTTGCTATAATTTCTTTAAGAAGTCCTAAAATCCATCTCATTCGCAGGGGACCCCTGAAGGGTTTAGAATGATGAGCATCCCATGCTGGGGAATTAAACAGTCTCCCAAAGTACATGTCAACAGGACAGGTGTACCCCGGCCATGGAATTATCCAAGGAATGATCAACAAGCAGTACGTACAAGGTGATTTGGCACTGCAATCATCTTCAACCCCAGAACAGTTCGGTCCCTAGGAAAGCACGGACACAAATGTAATCTGCAGAACATGTCCTATGATGCGGTTAGCCGAGGAGAGAAAGCAGGGCTGGGGAACGCTGGTACATAAACAAGCATGAGGTTTCACCTCTCAGCCATTAATGCACTAAATCTGAAGATTACAAAACACTCGCTGTGTTACATCATCATGCCAACTGCAAAGGAACGCTAGATAATGCCAGCCATGCTATAGACTGTTTAAGGGCACTGGTGGCATTGTAGAAGTGCCATGGTTTCTCTAAGGTTGTAAGGGTGCATACAGGAAAAGTAAGGGTTACATTATGCTATTGGTGCACTGGCAACGCTGCCCTGGAATATTTTGTACTGAAGCGTTACACTTAAACTCAGGCAACACTCTGCTTTCTTTTCTTGTGTGTTCCTATTTTTAAATACTGTTTGTTCAGTATTTGTTCGTATTATAAGTATACGCAGGGTGTGTGCTGAGATAGTGCCCAGAAATCCTCTACGGTTTCATCAGGTCGCCACATGAGTGCAATTCTTGAAGGGTGGCCTTCAGGAAATCAAGGCAGATTCTACCCTCCTGTGAACACAAGGCTGAAAGGCTTGGGGCTGCATAACGAGAGTGCACTGATGGGACAATGGATCCGGAAGCGAAGCAATACTATTCCGTTTCCTCTTCTCATCCAACATAGCAACAGCCTAGAAGTTCGCAGGAGCCCGTTCCAGCCCCTTTTTTCCAAGGTCAAGCATTTGAGTAGGTTGGTTCTTCCCAGGGGGTCAAACATCAGTCATTTCATCCTCGAGCTCCGCATCATCGGTATCTCCGTCTATTTCCTCCTCCTCTTCTGAAGTCACACTTGCGTCACTGGCTTGATGAAGGCACTTAGGGCATGAGCAGATAAACAGGTAATTCTCCCTTCAAAGAAAAAAGATATTACTTTAACGACCAAAATAAATGAACCAGACTCCTACAATATTACTGCTAAAGGGCAACCTACACAGAACACAATACACATACAACTTTATATACGTAAGAGGCAAGCATGCAGGAACACAACTAAAAACAAGTCTGAACTGTGCATTCACGCCCAATGAGTTTTCTGACAGTAAATGTGCACAGCAAGAAATCTGCACTTGGCATATCGGATAATCTAGTGCAGTGAATTGAGCACCTTCAACAGACACTCCATTGCAACCAGCAAAAGATTGGTTCATTTCTTGCACGTCCCAGACGGCTATTTCCCCCAAAAGGTTGATGAAAATAGTACTATTATTATGGGCAAATAGATTACTCTCCTCCGGTAATGTCCTTTCTGATGGATGTTCCTCCCACAGGTTCCTCATTTCAGCTATATCTCAGGAGACACTGTGCAACACCAGCATCGGGACCCCCGATACAGCTATTCATCTACACCGGACATGGTGTTGGCATCCATATAAAGCACACACCGCTTTCCACGATTGCAGTTGGCTGCTCTCCCCCAGGAGTCAACCAACTGGAGAAGCTCTTTGTTAGGAAAGATTTTCTTTTTGCTAACTTTCCATCCATAGTTTTCTATGGAACCCCATTATTTGTGCTCTGTTTTGATCCTGTCCTGACATTTTGAAGGGAGGTTAAGCCTTAAGCTTGACTTCCCTTGTGCTCATTGTTATGGGGAAACTGATCAGTCCTTCAGACTATCAGTACTGGGAAACTAGGTTTCTCTTTCGAATTATTGTACCTTTTAACAATACACACAGCATTTTACAGTGCAGTGCAATGTGGATACCTTTTGTAACACCCTAGATTTCTAGACATGGGTTTTTCTGGTTACTTTCAAATGTGCCCAATGACAAGCTGGTGGCAGCACATATATTTTGCACCATTTGTGATGTGCACATTCACGTTTACCGCGTATGGCTATTAAACACGGCTTGTGCCTTAAAATGGCTGTTCCATGAGATTTTCGCTTATTCTTTGGCAATATTGTAATTTGGCTGCCATTTTGCCATCTTATGTCAAGTTGGTCCTTATTTATTTATTTGCATTTTTAAGGCGCTCACACAGCCCGGGGGCATCGAGACTGTTACAGAATTTATTTGTTTTGTGGTTGTCTTGGTTGCATATTTATAACGCGCTTAAATACCCAGAGGTTTTTAAGCACGGACCTGGGGATCGAACCTGTGTTGCATCATGTCGTCTTGCTTCCAAGGCGAGTACGTTGCCACTGAGCTATCCTCCAGGGACTTATATATAAGGTCATGTACTTGCAATTGGACAATTACTGTCTGTTTGAATGGTGCAGATCCTAACCATTGGTGGGCTTGGTACCAGCTCAGATTCTGGATAAGAGGACCTCTGCAGCTATTTCTGTAGATCATCATTGGAGCCAAGAACCTCTCAAAGAAGAGCAGCCCACTGAAGATCCAAAGAAATTTCCCAGCATCCCTTCTGGTGTCCGGCCCGGTGAAGCCCTACTTCACTGCCTGATCTTTGAAGACACTGAGCGGTGCTTCAGCCCTTGTACTAGTGGGACAGAGTAGTCGCCACACCCTTTGGAGGATCCTGCCCTTCTGAGCTGTCGGAAGTGTCCCTGGACTGCCCAGTGGATTGACCAGCTCTCATGCACTACCGCGCCAAAAGCGTTGCCGTTCTGCATTCGAGTTCAGAACTTCAGGAGTTACCAGCGTGTGCCACAAGTCGCCTTCGTCCCAAATTTCAGCGTCCCATCATTAATTTAAGGAATGCTGTCCTGGAACAGCTTCAGTGACTGCGACTGGAAGCAGAAGGTCGCCGGTTGTCGCCTGTGTGCAGAGACAGTCGTTGGATCGCACTTTTCTCCAACCTGTGCAGTGTCCTGAAGAGGCCTGCATCAGTGGTTCTTGCATTTACTCATCTTGTAGCTGTACCCGAATCCTCAAACCCGCAACTCCAGGGCACATTTCACCAGAACAAACAGTGCAAGATCCAGCTCCCAGCGACCCCCATTGACATCTGGGAATATCAGCATCAGGGAGGCAAGTAAACACAGTGCATCTGTCCTCCATAGGATAACATTGGGAACAGGTCCCCTTGTCTTTTTATTCCATTCACTCGCCTATATGTCGACGAACCTGGTCGAGTTTCCTGACCCAGGGTTAGCCTTGTGTCTGGAAGAAAGCAAAATACAGACTTACCTCTGGTTAAACTATCACCAAACCCAAGCTTATTGAACTTAGCTACAGAGACTCCATTCTGGTGAGAAAACTTCTGGCTCATGTGACTGTTGGGCACAAGAACCCATTCATTTTAGGGTTTGGACTTGAGTTATTGTCTTGTGATATGGTACCATCATTGACTAACTAAAATACTTAACTACTTTTTGTGACTGTATATATTTGTGACTGTATATATTTGTCACTGTATATAGTTGTCACTGTATATAGTTGTCACTGTATATATTTGTATCAGAGTGTTGAGTGATACTGCCGCCTGCTAAGATTCATTTTCTAGTGCTTTCAGAAGGCATATAATTAATAACAATTTTTATACCCGATTGTCTAAATTGACTTACTGTGTGCCATACTGTGTGGACTCATTAAAGGCTCATGACCCCACTCACACTCTCCTGGGAATAGCCTGGACTGCTCTTTATGGATCCACTAGAACTAGGGTGGCCTCCTAAAATCCATCCACGGGGCCAGATCCTATCTGAACACATTTCCTCAGTGTGATAAGATGAGAGGGTGATTAGGAATCTGTAGGAGGAGCATCCGTCAAAAGAGCATTATCAGCAGTAGGCAATTTGTTCTTCTAATAGGTGTTCTCCCACAGATTCCTCATCTTAGAGAGATTTGCACAGACGTGCTAGCACCATTAAAGGCAGGGAAAACAAGGCCAACGAGAAAAGGCTAAAACATAACATTTTGGAGGACTGCTTTGCCGAAATAGGCATCCTGACCAGACAGAGACCCAGGTAATGTTTGGAAAAAGTGTGTAGCAATGACCAGGTTGATATCTGGCAAATATCCAAATATGGGACACCTCTGTGAAGAACAGATGTGGTTATCATCTCTCTGGTGGAATGTGCCTTGAGGCTCTTGAGTGTTTCTTTCCCTCCTATAGAATAGCATTCTGCAATACGAAGCACTATCGCCTGGGAAAGTGTTTGTATTGTCACAGCTCTGCAGATTCTAAAACTAGTGTAGCCAATAAAAGGTTGATATTCAATTTTAATTCATTTGGGCCAAGTAAAAGCGCAAGATATGTTTGGGATGCAATCTGTGGTACCCTTCCTCCTCCTTTGGAAGGTGAAGAGGGTAACACACTGGGAGATGATATTTTTGAGATGAGTGAAATTCAGATACTACGTTGGGAAGGTAAGATAGGCCCACTCGGAGGGTAACGGTTTCCCTAGCGAAGACTATGTAGTGAGGCTTGCAAGAAAGGACTTGTAACTCACCATTCTCACAGATGTTACAGGTAACAGAATGGTCTTGGGTGGAAAAGGAGCCCCCATCAGAAATGTTAACAAGTTTTCACCCCAGGTGGGCACAATAAATTGGACCAGTGGATACATAGTCGTTTATTCTCTTAGGAATTTCATCACTGTGGGAACAGTAAAATATGATCCTTGCTCTCCCATGCACCTGAACACAGACCACACTGTCAGTTAACCTTTAATAGCTGACATTTGGAGCATTTGACTCGGAAGGTCAAACAAGAAACAGGATAGACCATGTGTTGCACACAAAAGGGACCAGCTGTCAGGCTCTGCACTAGCTGTACACATTCATCAAGGGGCAACTTTATATTGCTTTGGTCGTAAGTTTCTCACAGAAAGTTGAACCTTCATGTCTTCTTTTGGAGAAATTCCCTTGAGCAGAACAGCTCCCACTTGCTGTTGAGACTGGATTCAAACAGATTCAACTGAGAGGTTTGTCAAAGTTTGAAAATCTCCAAGGATCACCCCGCTCTCCTCCCACTTATGGGAGACCGGCCCCTGCCTGTTCAGGACATCTGCCATTATTTTTATTTCATTGTTTAAAGCACAGACCTAGCTCGAAAGCAGCAATGCGTTGTACAAGGTGTGGGTTAAACCGCAATTTGGCGGGCATTTGTTACAATAGCACAGTACTGCGAGTTGCAGTCTGTGCGTCCACTGGGATTAGTCCATGGTCAGGTACTGTTGAAAAAGACATGTTCATCAGGTTTTTCATTCTGGCCAGATGGGCTGCTTAGAGGGAGATGTTGAGTAATGCGGAAAATCAGAGCTGCATCACTTCTCTGCATAGGGGCAGCAACCCTACATTTCCTCTATTCATGCCATGCTGTCATTCAGAAATAGGGCACTCTTTCTCTGGTTGGAAGGAAGGAAGGAAAAGAGGAAGGAAAGGAGGCCCATCACCGCCAGCCTAATTGGCCGCCGCTCCAACAGGTTTATATGCAGCTTTGCTTCCAATGGGAACCACAACCCATCACAATTAGATCGCCTCAGCCTTTCAAGGAGGAGTCTCTTACCACAGCGTACTCCAGGCATGGTTATCAAAAAGGATCCTCCACCATCAAGTACACCCTTTGGACCCATAAGAAGAGGCCTATCACATTGCTTGAGAACTGTAAGCACTGACACCTGAGAAGCCACAGAAGGGAACTCATTCGCAACTGGACCTCTGGCACCAGATAAATACTAGACACCAGGAGACCTAGCAACTGAAGAATGTCTGAGGCCGGAAGAGTAGGGACATTCTGAAATTTCATGACCATCTGGTATATATGTACAGTCGTGTCATCATGGGTGGGGTGGCCGATGTAAGCCTTTCTTGAGTGTTAGTCCAAAACCGGTCTGATAAACTGGAGCATTTGGAAGGGTGTTCCCCGACAGTTGTTAAAGTTCAGGGAGAAGCCCAGTTTTACAAAGGTCCACCAATTGTAGGACTTGTTAAAACTCACACTTGGGAGACTGGGCTCCAACTTTTAGTATAGGCCTGTACCACACAGATTTTGTTAATAGCAATGGCTGAGCAGCCAGGCTTATCTCAAGAGGGAGAAACGGCTGGAGGCAGTACAAAGAACTACGAGTATACACATAGGCCAAAGAAACACAGACACACTAAAAGTTATATACAAATAACGGTTTATTTTATACATAAACTAAGGTAAGTAATTCTTCAGAAAGTTAAGTATTGTAACACACAACAAGTAACCCAGGAAAACTAAGGCATTATTCATAGTAAGTAAACCACTTTGTAATACTTTTAGAATAGCAGTATGCAATTCGAAGGTAAGTAAAACATTTGTAATAACTTCAGAATATCCGTTTCAGATACAAACCGATGAAACGAAAACAAAGCAGGTAAATATTGGTGATTATTTCACAGCGGCCTAACACTTTAGATGCCCATCCCTATGTAGTTATGAGTGTCTCAGGGTCAGATTGGAGGGCAAAACAGATGAGGCACAAGCTGTAGAAAGTTCAGAAGTTCCAGAGGAAATCTTCTGTAGCAAGTAACATGTTTGGTTGGAAAAAGGATCAGGGGCTTTGAAGAAGGCTCCCTATATGCTCACAGGCGTTAGGCCTGGGTGAATGCATATGAGCAGACTCCCAAACACACAAATCAGCACTCCAGCAACAAAGGAGCAGCAAAGTAACTCTAGGTAAGTTCTACCAAGAGTCTCTCAGTACCTTAGAAGTGAAGAAGCAGATGCAGCATGATGCAGCAGCAGCCAACCCAGTCACCAAATTCTTGTTCAGGCAGACGAAAAAAGGGACACTGAAATGGATCTCAAAGAAGCAGTCGAGTGGAGAGGCTTCGGACAAAGGATTTATCGTTGTTCTGTGATTTTTCCATGCCTTTTCAAGACACAAGTGAAGATGGTTAGCGCCCGATAGATTTGTTTCACTTGCTCGGTTCAGCACTCTGGTGAAGGGACTTCAAGGAGTGGAATCTTGCATCTGGAGGTCTGAAAGGTTTCCAAAGCGTCGGGAGGGTTCGATCTTCGGAGGTCAATGCACTGCCCAGTTGCCACAGATCCTAGGGTATTGGTGGTTTGCAGCCCGTGAAGGTCACAGCTCGCCGTGCTCTGGCTCGAAATACAGGTCGTCTTCAGACTGATTGGTACAAAAAAGGTAGCAGGCGCCCCTCTCTCGAAAGAACAAGGCATGATAACCTGTTCAGTGGTTATTAACCACATTGAGAGTTCGCAGCCATCGCTTTTTGCTCACTGTACCTTCAGAGATGGGAAATATCCATTTGCATATCAGTCTTTGTCCCGCCCACAAGGGCAGTCCAGCACCAAAATGCTATGGCAATTCCTCTCTGAACAAGAGTACCATCAGCAACCCCATACACGTGTTTCAGCCTTGTTGGGCATCATCAGTGAGGTGAAGCTGAGCCTCTCTTAAGCACAGTGAGCAGGGAGTCCACGTCTGGTTGCCCCCAGGTAACCTAGGGTGACCAACCCCAAGTTCCTTTCATAAATACAAAAAGGTAGCAGGCGCCCCTCTCTCGAAAGAACAAGGCATGATAACCTGTTCAGTGGTTATTAACCACATTGAGAGTTCGCAGCCATTGCTTTTTGCTCACTGTACCTTCACAGATGGTAAATATCCATTTGTATATCAGTCTTTGTCCCGCCCACAAGGGCAGTCCAGCACCGAAATGCTATGGCAATTCCTCTCTGAACAAGAGTACCATCAGCAACCCCATACAGGTGTTTCAGCCTTGTTGGGCATCATCAGTGAGGTGAAGCTGAGCCTCTCTAAGCACAGACTGATTGGACCCACCCGTCGAATGGAGAGTCCCGTCCTTTTCGGGGCTCTCCTGACGCTTGGAAGAAGGGAATCGGTCAGCAGTGATTACTCAAAGGACATCTTAAGTCATCTGGAAGTGGATGCGGACATCTCTCCTCTTCTTCCTCATTGATTCATTAGCTCCAGTGGTCAGCTCATCTTCAGCCTCAGTATCCATGCCTCTTATGCAGGAACCCAGCCAATCACCAACCATGCACCATTCAAACTGGGTTGTGGCTGTCCTTTCATGACAGCCAGCCTCCCAGTTGGAACTGGTTCCAGGCAGGCACAGCAGAAGACCAAGGAACAGCAGAGTTTGAGTCTTCCCCTATTTCCTGTCCTTGCAGACACACTGGAGCCTTGGCGGGCTTCACAAAGGGATCCCGTCAAAGACAAACCAGGACCTCCCTCACCCAGCGTGGCAAAAGAAGGACCAAGAAATCTTGAATTGGCAAAAAGAAGGAAAAAAAAAAAGTCACCATTTTGGGTCAATGGTGATCTTTCTATGCACTACCGCGGCTGTGAGTACAGCCTGGAACTAAACATTGTACAAAAGTGTTATGGAGAATTTTCAGAAATGTGCTAATTCCTCTCTACCTCAGACACCCAGCGCTATTTCTGGACTCTAGGCCTTTTTAATTTTTTACTTGGAGAAAGCGAGAAATTTTTCCCACTCGCTCATGTATTTTACTGTGATTTAAGAACGGTTTCTTTTGGTTTTGGAGTCTGATAAACTCCATAAGCATCATCTTTGCATTGTGACACACAGCATCTACAGTGCAGTGACACAGGGTAGTCTCTTAGATTTCCCAAAGGTTTAAATCTTGGTGAAACTACTGTTTCCAAGAGCAGCAAAGTGAAATTGGCTTTACTTATAATTTGTAACTTTCTAGATCCAGCACATACTATCTTACTGTAAGGTGCTGGAGGGGTTACTCCGTATCCTAGTTTCTCATGTAACATTTTTATGTTACCCTTTCTACAATTAATGGCTGGTGACAGTGTTTTACTTTTTACTACCATTGTGTGTTTTTACCGTGGGCTGAGTTCGCAGCTGCAGTAAGGCACCCATTGGTGCCCATTTTGCCAAAATGGCCCTGGTCGTCTTTTTTTCGCCATTTCTTGCTGGAAAGGTCCTTCTTGAGATTTACTTTGTGCTCAAAACCGGGTTTGGTCCTTTTGTCCGCTTTGTGTTTGGCAGGATTTATGAGTGAAGCTTGCCTCTGGCTCCAGTATGTCTGGCAGAGGCAGGAGGTGAAGGAGGTGCCCAAAATTCCCTGTGCGTAATCCCCTTGGTTACAGGAATGTACCCAAAGGTGATTGGCCCGCTGGCTGTCCGGCAAGGACAGCCACTCTGCTGTGTGATTGACAGCAGGAATGAATGTGAGAAACCTACATAAAAGGCGAGGCTTTTTGACTTGGAAAGCAGAGTTGACCACTGGACGAAGAAATCCCAAGAACTTGGATGAGACGCCTGCTGTAACTCCTGGACCATTGGTTTGCCCGGTGAAGCCCTGCTGCTGTGCTGAAGCTCCAAATTCGCTTTGACTAGAGAAGCCCTGCAAGGACGACTTCTCCCCTTAAGTTGGTGGGACCAATGTACTCCAAAGTGAACTTGTTTGGACAGCCTCTCGGAGCTGGCTGTACTTCCAATGCTGCTGGAACCGAAGTGCCAGGGAGAGGAAAACCAAACTGAGTGCATCACATTTAAGTCGGGCCTGAGCTTGTGGAAGGATCCTCCGGACTCCCAGTAAGCAGGACTGACCAAGCCTGAGCCACCTCTACAGAGTGCTGGACCCCAGATGCGAGGAAAGTCCAGAGTGGTATCCGAGAGTATGCAGAGGTGCTATTTGCTGAGACACGAGTAGCTGAAACCGCGAAGTGCCACTGAATGGAAGTTTGTCCTTTTCGGCTGCTTACCGTCCCATTGTAGGAGTCCCCAGAAGTCCTCCCTCTTGTCCCCACGACTGATGCCCATGAACAAAAGGATCTGCAGAACCGCAGAGGAACAGAAGCCAACTGGAAGCATTTCTTCTAACTAAAGGTACTGTAAAGTTTGAGAGGACTTACCTCTTGTTGTAGCCTTACTTGATCTCAGTTGAGACTGGTCTTAGTTGCTTCTGTAGAGTTGCTTGCCTCTTCTACCTCTCACAAGCCTTCCAGCTTGTGACCCTACATTGATTCTACTTTTTCTATAAAGACTTCGAAAACACTGTGCAAGACTTACTTACCTGCAAGAAGTGCTTCAGCTCACCTAGACTTTTGCCCAATTGACACTGGCTGGCCTAGCTCCCTGAATGACTCTTCTTACCTCCAACATTGTGCTTTACCTTGCCTTTCAGGAAGGGGTTAACTTACCTTGCATTGGGTGGGGGGTTCAAAAGTACTTACCTGCTTCAGAATAATTGTGATCTCTTGTTTTATTCTATAACCCTTTTCTTTAACACTCATCTCAGTATTGCTCTAAATATACCAGTGATATATTAATGTCCAAAGTGTCCTAGCTATTTAAGTCACCTGAGGGTGTAGGAAGTGTGTGTGCCATCCCAAAAGGTTACTCTGTGATTTAGAGAAACTTGGAGTGTGTATTTTGGAGTGTATTTGTGTGTTACTATTCTATTGCCCCTTTTGAAGAAGGCTTATTCAAACTGACTGTTAAATAAATTAATAATTGTTTAATCACGAAACCTTGAGTGTGTTTTGTGGATACTTGCCTACTGCTCACATTGACCCCTCTTGAGATAAGCATGGCTACTCAGCCACACTACCAACCTGTGTAGTACAGACTTATACCAAAGGTTGGTTCCCTATTGCCAGGCAGTCAAGGTTGTTGCAGTGCACCCAAAGGGTACTGCACCAAATCTTGCCTAACGAAGTAGGATAAAACAACTGTCACCAGCCAATCAGATTAGCTTGTCACTGTAACCAAAAAGTTACAGGAGCAGTGAGAAAGGGGATACAGTGTAACCCCTCAGCAGTCCACATAATGCGGAGTGTGCAGATCTCACAATATAAGAGATAGGAAGGATACAAATATCACCCTATAAAATAAAAAGGGATGCCCAATGGGCTCTCAGCAACACTGCACAGAGTGCTGTGTGATGCAAAAGTCAGAAAGCCATAAAACTTGGAGGAAAGTATAACTCCAAACAAAAAGAAATACAAAGCATCCCAAAAGATAGGGTAAAATTATGATTGAGTGTGGAAAAAGGTTCCCACACAATCAGGGGAACACCCCAAAAATCCAGTAGTCCAGTAAAGCGTGTTGGGGGCTTACATGCAGAGGAGATTGTAGGTAGATTTTAATTTTTATGAACAATCTCCCTAGGAGCCTTCGAGGCCATTTATTGACATAAGCCAAACTCAATGTCTAAACGCCACAAACAGGTGGGATGTGGGTTGGATCACACCATCCTGGCTTCAAAGTCCATGCATCTCTTGGATGTGAGCATATTGGTAATTTTAAATAAGGAGTTTTCTGACAGAAAACGATGTTCTGTAACGCGTGCGGAGTATGACAAAAAAGCAACTGCAGTCATGAGAGCTATAGAAGGACGGCAGTGTCACATTTGTAGTCGATGATTAGCCGTGTCGAGGGATCCCAATGCTGATGCAACACAGTGCCCTCTGCTGATCTAGCTGACGCGGCGGGAATATATTTAAAATAAGGAATCTGTGGGAGGACAATATCCATTAGATGGAACGGTTTACACCACTCTGAAGCTGCAAAACTGTGGCAAATTAACGGCACATAAGCATTTAACAGTGGTTCACCAACACTGCCAGCTTCCATATAACCGGCACACTGTACTTCCACATCCAGTTTCAAAGGAAATACTAGCAAACCATACTTCCATGGATCGAATGTTTGTGACCTGATGGCTCACATATACTTCAGAAATGTAAGATATGGAACAAGTTACTTACCGGAAAGTATTGTTCTCCAACATGGGTCTGGCATGGATTCACATGCTCATGAATACTCCGTCGGCAGCCCGGAAATCCTCAGTAAAAGAAAAAACACTCACAAACTATATTGCTCCTTTAAACCAATCACTGTCCTCTGGGTCATACTGCCCCCATTCAATTAGAGTCCTATCCCTAACCTCCTCTGACTGCCGTCTTCAGATTTGGTAAGCAAGTAAAGTGTCAGTATGACCAAGAAGAGCCACAGAGGGGTCGGAGGGAGGGTTTGCATGTGCATCCATGCCACACCCATGCTGGAGAACAATAGTTGCAGGTAAATAACTTGTTCCTTCTCCAGCATGGGGTCTGGCATGGATTCACATGCCCATGAATAACAAATACATAGCAGTACAACATTACACAACCACAGGAGATGGCAAGGCTCAACAGAAGAAAATGACTCTTACCCCTGGAACAGACACACCTCAAGCGAACAGGTAGCGTAGCATTGCTTGGCCGACTCTGGACTCCTCCCTGGAATCCGAGTCGACGCAGTAGATTTGTGAAGGTATGTGTGGACCTACATGTCCAGCAGAGGCACACCAGACAGGAACGCTGTTGTCACAGTGATCGCCCCGGTGGAGTGGGCTCTCAGAATGCCGGGCTGCGGTCGGTTCGCCAACCGATGACAGTGCGTGATGCAGCCGATGAGCCACCTTGATGGAAGCCTTGGACAAGGCCTTCCCATGGTTCACAGGACCAAAGTTCACAAACAGTTGAGAAGTCTTCCAAAAACTCTTCATGCACGTCACGTAGAACTGTTGTATACTAATTGACCTTTTCACAATTGACATTGGGAGAACTGACCTAATTTAGAAGGTCAATTAGGACATATGCTGGGGAAACCCCCCGCAACCTCCCATCCAATCCAAAAAAAACCTGCAACCCCCCCACTGAATCCCCTTATATTATTTATAATCCAAAACCAACCCAACACATATAAAATAACTAAAATAATATAAAGGTCAATTGTGCAGAAGCTCAATTAGGACCACTATAATTAGGTCAAATGTGCAAAAGGTCAATTGTAAAAGATCAATTTGGTTAATAGCCGTAGAGCTTCAGGGCACGAGCAACATCCAGCGAGTGCAAGACCCTTTCAGCCGGTGACAGAGGCTTCGGGAAAAACACAGGTGACGCCAAAGGCTCATTGAGGTGGAATTCTGGTGGGACCTTTGGCATGAAAGAGGGGTGCGTCCGCAGCACCACCCTCATTTGTGGAAAGTCATATATGGCTGCTTGCAGGATGGGGCCTGGATCTCACCCACTCTCCTGGCAGAGGTGATGGCCACAAGGAAAGCGGTTTTCCACAAGAGATACTTGAGAGGGGCATGATACATAGGCTCGAAGGGGGCCCCCCATAAGCCTTGTCAGCACCATGTTTAGTTCCCACGCCGGGGCAGTAGCCTTCACCAGTGGTAAAGATCGAAACAGTCCTTTGGAGGAACTCTTGACGAGTTGATGAGACCCAAGTAATGTAATGTAATGTAATGTAGGCTTCTATAGCGCTGGTAGCCCGCAGGCATGAGGGCGCGTTAACAAAGACAAACAAACTATCTAGGAAGACTCACTAGACTGCTAATAGTGCAAGTGAAGATCTTCCTTGAGATCGGGTGTACCGGGAGACAACCGCCAGATGTACTTTGATGGAGGCATGCGCCAGTCTGGCCTTGGCCAAGGATAGCAAGTACGGAAGAATCTGCAGGGCTGTGACCCTCAGAGGGGTAATCTTCTGAGACCGGAACCACATTGCAAAACGCTTCCATTTGTGACCCTACCATTTCAAAGTCGATGACACCCTGGCCTTGGCAAGTACTTCCCTAAGGTCCAGCGGCAACTCAAATTCTCCAAACTCGAGGCCTGCAGGAGCCAAGCCCTTGGGTTCAGTGATCCTGGTTCGTGGTGGAGGATTGCGCCTCCTTCTCTGGTGAGAAGATCCGGAACCACCAGCAGCTTGACGGGAGGCAACGCCGACAGGCTGAGAAGGTCCGGATACCAAATATGCCCCGGCCACGCCAGGGTGATGAGTATCATCCTGCAATAGCACTGTCTGAGTGCATTGATAACTTGTAGCAGGCGAGGCAACAGAGGAATCACGTATAGTAACAGGCCTTCACACGGGAAGGAGAATGCGTCCCCAAGCTCCTAGGTTGGTGGAATCTGCTGGCAGATTCCTGGCATTTGGAGTTCGCCGCCATCGCAAACCGATCTATCCGGGGCCTGCCCCACTTGACGAAGATGCGGCCCACCTGGTCCTGCCCGGATTTCCCACTCGTGGCAGGGGCGCAACTCCCTGCTGAGGGAGTCTGCTATGGTGTTGAGGAACATCTCTTGTCCGACGTCCCAGTGCCACAAGTACTGCGCCTCTTTGGCGAGCGCTGGTGTTTGAGTTCCCCCCTGCTTCCTGATGTAGAACATTGTGGTGGTGTTGTCAGTGAAGATCCTCACCACCTTGCCCTTCAGAGACAGAAGGATCGACTTGAGGGGCCAGAACACTGCCTGTAGCTCCATGATATTTATATGGAGATCCTTCTCCTCCGGCAGCCACAGGCCTCTGGCGTGCAGACGTCTGGTGTGGCCTCCCCAGTCCTCCAGGGAAGCGTCCGTGGTGACCATCTTGAGATAATGGAGGGTTTTGAAACCCTGTGCCCAGGGCGATGTTGGAGCAGCTGCCCCACCACCTTATCACCTGACAGAACTCCTCATTGAGCGGGAACTTTTATCCAGCGAGCGTCGAGGAACTCCTTAAGAGGTTGCATCTGTAACCTGCACGTGTGGAGATGGGCAGTGCACCCAGGAGTAACCACCCAGGACATGACGCACAATGGTTCATCATTTGCAAATTGCTAAGCAACCGTATAGCAAGCTCCAAGGACTATACCCAGACACGTCAGACATTAGTGCTATTATGGCACGCAAAATGGGGGAAGACGATGACCCCTTATACTATTTATTTATTTGCATTTATAAAGCGCACAAACAGCCCGGAGGCATCGCGGTGGTGTTACATGGAAAACTACTTAGTTACAGAGGGCTTACATAATGTGATTGCATATTGAGACATTGCATGGTACCGGTGCAGGCTTTTCATGTACATGTTTAACTAAATAGCTGTGTTTTGATGGCTTTACGAAAAGCGAGGTGTGAGGGTTCTGTTATAAGGGAGAGCGGTAGGGAGTTCCATTGCCTTGTGGCAATGAAGTGGAAACTTATGCCACCCCCTCTGGCACGGTTCACTTTGGGTACAACCAGTCGGTTGGCATAGGGTGTTTTCGTTGGTCTGGAGGAGACGGGAGCCGCCCAGAGGACCTGGGTACGGATCACAGATACATCGCAACCAGGAGGATTTCACAACCAGGAGGATTTCCAGGAGTGATTCCAGGATACGGCCAGCTGATGTAGAAGGGCCCATGGGGATTATCTGGAGGTTTCCAAGAGCAGCGGCGGGAGCCACCACAGTGCTGGGTATGCAGACAGATAGTGCACATTTCGAGAGTGTGTAAAAGCAGGGGGGGCAGGGGTGCAACAAAGTGGGGGAGATGCAACACCAGCCAGCATACCAAGGAGAACAGGACGAGTATTACACACATGACCAAGCACAACAACAAGGACAGGCACCAAGTGCATACCCACAGCAATACCAGCCCATGACAAAGGCACTGCAGAGGCAAGTACCTATACCACAGTATTTGCAGTCACCACAGATGCCCCAGACGCAAGGCAACACACAGCAAGCGTACACAGCACAGCAGGTACCGCAGACACAGAATAATGTACACCCAAACAACGGGACAATGGCACGCACAGACGCCATAGCAACGGCCCCATTAGGAATTTGGGAGGGGTCACCATGGTGGGAAACAACCCATTTCTAGGAAACGGGATGTCCTTATAACCTCAATAGGACATCCCACAGACGGACTTGATGTGTTCCATCCTGTCGATCACACACAATCCTGCGGAGGAGCCACGCATAGGGGTGACAATAGTTGACAAAACATTAACCTTTCTTGTGGATACAGGGGCGACTAAATACTGCATCCGGGAGGGGAGATATAGGTTGTCCGGCGATGCCATGAACGGTCAAGGATTCTCTGGGGCTACAGAAGTGGTTCCTTTCACAAACAATATTTTACTTTCTATATGCGAACATGATCTAACCGTGCCCCTACTTTACTCCCGACAGACACCTGTAATCATACGGGGGGGGGGGGACATTATGAGCACTTAACATGACCATTTCATTCACGGACAAGGGGCTAGTGTGCTCCACACCAGGGATACCGCTTCTCAACGTGAGGGAAATCATTCAAGCTTATTGTGGACAGAAGCCAGTGGATAAGGAGCTGTTTCAATATGGGACCGATATTGCAATAACATGGCTCCCAGGGATTCAAGGGAAGATGTGTCACATCCCAAATGAGTACTTGTTCAGACCAGAGATACCATTGGATGAAGCGGAAAGGACAAAGTGCCACTAGAATTAGAGGCAATGATTGTGGGAGAGTAGATAGCAGTGCATGGAACAGATCACAGGGAGACCATGGCGAGCAGTGATCACCGTAGCTGAAGGATACAGGTTGACTACAGTGACAGACGAAGATTTGTTCAGGGACAACAGATCAGACCGCAAGATGGTGTTCGAAATGAGAATCACATATTGGGTGAGGATACATTACAGCGAGGTACCAAATAGAATGGTGATGGCGCTGAAGGCACCGCCGACCTTTCTCAAAGAGGATATGGCCAAGAAACCTCTGGGTATTAAGCGCGTTTTAAATAACCTATCATATCATACCACAAGCAAAACAGTACCCACTCTCGAGAGGCAGACTGTTACGCTCACCTGGTATCCACGGGGCTGCCACCCAGCCCTGGTTGGATGATTTGCACTCTCGAACCCTCTCCCGGTCCCTTGGTAAGGACTCTGGTTAAAGATGGGTCTTAATATTGTAAAAGGTGGATTCTCCATCCTGCTCCTCGTGGCAGGGGCACGTAGATGTGGGGGGCAAGCAGCGACCAAGTTACTTCACTGGTGCAAGCCCCCCTGTGGGAATCCAGGCCTGCTGCGACTCCGTAGGTTTGCTGCTTTACAGTCTTTGCATGCAGTTCTTATGTTCCTCTTAGTTCGAATAATAATGGCTTGCTCCTTTCCTTTTAGGTATGGAAAGGTATTTTGGTGTTGTCATGCAGTGTGAAGATAAGCATGGGCCGGTAGGCGAAAGTGCGATGCTGTCCGGTGAGTAATGCGCGATGCGCTGTTTTGCCTTTTATATTGCTAACCTGTGTCTTTTCTCTCCTTGTAGGTCGCGATGTGCCTCGACGAGCGCCGTAATGTTCCAGCGATGATACTGACCAGGAGATGACTACCCGGGTAGGAATTGTGTGGCTTTCTTCGTTCGGGAGGAAACATGAGTTAAGGCTTACTAATGCTGACTTTCTTTCTCCTCTTTCCAGGTTATGGTATTCCAGGATGCATGCGGTGCCGGATGATGGAGTTCGTACCTTCAGGTGAGTGGAACTGAAATCGGCGATGGATTGAAGACAGGATACTGTTCCAGTTAAGTTTTGTAGTGTTCTTTCTCTCTCTGCAGGTCCTTGGTTTCAGGTAAGCTGGCATCAAAGAACTGGACACGGTGAGCGTTACGCTGCCCACAGCAGAAGAACGTGAAGCGTGTTCTGCTGTTTGGGTGCGGTTTAAATAGTCTCAGGTAAAGTAGTCCAGGTAAAATAGTCCCAGACCTGCCACACCAAAAGTAGTCCAGGTAAAGTAGTCCCAGGCCTGCCACACCCAAAAGACTAGACCGCATAGCTCAGTTCCTTGTAACTGAGCTATGTGTGTGCCTCCATGTTGGCTGATCCCCCCCGCCCCCTCCAAGTTAAATAATCCCAAGTAAATAGTCCCATTCTAATGTTAGTCTTCATAGTGGTTATGAGCCTGGCGCCAAAGGCGCCAGGACCGACTCCAAGAGAGTCTTGGATGAGGTTTTAAGGCCTTTGACCTGGCCCTAACTGGAAGGCTGGCTTGCCAGTGAGGGCCAGGGGTAAGGGTCATGACACAGACAAAGGGATCAATGAGACCATTGCAGCATTAGTTAAGTAGGACATCCTAGTACCATCGGATTCGCCATGCAACACATCTGTTTACCCATTCAAAAAGGCGGCGGGGGGGTCGTCACGCTTTATACAGGACACGCACCCTCTTAATCATATTGTAGAAACAGAATATCCCTTAGATCCGAATCCAGTGACAATTTTGTGCAGCATCTCAACAGAAACGTCCTGTTTCACGGTCATATATTTGAAGAATGCTTTCTTCTCTATACCCAGACTCACAAGACTTGACTTCATGTCATGGGTATCAGGCAGGTAGTTGGGGCAAGCTGGGTGGAGGCTTGGCAGGCCTGGCATAGGCACACAAAGAACCCATAACAAATCCCTCCTTTCATTCCTTCCTAGTGTTTGTAGTAACTTCTTCCAGTGCTTTGTGTTGCTTACTGTGAGCTGTATCAGCAACACACTTGCCGTGCTCTGGATCAGCCAGCATCTGCTTACCTGCTCCGCATCATCCTCGCTTCTGCTTACCTGCTCCGGATCATCCTGCTTCCGCTTACCTGCTCCGGATCATCCTGCTTCCGCTTACCTGCTCTGTATCATCCTGCTTCTGTTTACCTGCTCCGTATCATCCTGCTTCTGCTTACCTGCTCCGTATCATCCTGCTTCTGCTTACCCGCTCCGTATCATCCTGTTTCTGCTTATCCGCTCTGGATCATTCAGCTTCAGCTTACCTGGTTCTTACTCCACGCCGCAGCTATCTCCAGTCAAGAGGGGACTTCTACACTGGCACCTGTAAGAACAAAGAAGAACAGCGTTAACACGCGCACATCAGTAACGCTTCGCATACTCACTGAATCTTCCTGCGATGCTGGAATCCAGGTTAGTTGCACGAGCGCACAAACCCCTGTAAGAAAGAAGAGACATTATTCATTGCGCTCGCTCCAATAACGCGGACACTTATTTCACTGCGCTCTCTCTCTCTACGCGGTGCATACTTACCAAAAGCCTCTGTGCAAACTTACCTAACCACCAAGTCTCCAGTAGCGCTGAACCCAGACTTGAGGTGCTAATGCCACATAATTTCTCTTGCAAGGGAAAGGGAGAGACATTGCCAGGCGTGCTCGAATTGAAGGCGCTGGGCAAGCCTACCAGCAGCTAGCTTCTACACGCAGCGCTACTCAACCACAAAAGTACCGGCAAACAAAGACAATACGGACAAATTTGGACACACAACATTCTCCGCGCAACGTTCACTTGTGGTAAGGACTTTCTAGCCAGTGAAGAAACTGGCACCTTGAACTCTCGGCCTCGCTGTGAAGGCATAAAACAGCGTTTGGCATCTGAACTCAGCCTACAGACAATGGCACCAATCACATGAGCGAATCGTGCCCCTACAAATGCGGAATGGAGTGCACACCCTACTAAAGATCAAGGTAAGCCCATAGGGGGACATCACAGCACACAGTAAAGAGAAGGGAAGGGCCCTGGGGAATCGGGTGAATTCAGGTCTGAGGGTACACCTTGTATTTGACAGGTATTCCTCTGGGTGAAACAGGGGAAGTGAAGACTCTGGGTCAAGGGAGGCTCGTCCATCGCTCCTGCAGAGCGACAGGTGAGTGTGACACTTCATTTCCATATAGAAATGAAAAGCGGAAACATACAAGACTTCCTCAAGGGTACTGTGAATCACTGTACATATTTAATAGGGTCCTTCAGATGGACCGAGGCAACGTACAGATGGAGAGCATGGTCATACATTACGCAGAAGACATATTGATCGGTAGCAAGACAGAATAACAGTGCAGAAATGACTCTATACACATGCTGACAGTGTTAGCAGACAAGGGATACAAGGTGGACAAGGCAAAAATGCAATACTGCCAGACAGAAGTACTGTACATTGTGCAAATGATCTCCCAAAAAGTCTGACGAGTGACACCAGAGCGGACGGAGACAATAAGTAGGAACGCAAAACCCACAATAATCAGGGAGATGCAGCAGTTCTTGGGACTATGCAGCTATTGCAGGGCATGGGCATTTGACTACTGCGCATATACCAGAACCTTACTAACTGCACTAAAAGAAGCACAGAAGGGGGAGAAAATAATATGATGCACAACAGAAATTACTGATGCCTTTAACAAGCTGAAGGAAGCAATCTGCACAACTCCAGTGTTAGGGATCCCAGAATATCAAAAGGAATTCTTCCCGTTTTCCTGCTCTGATGGAGTGGTAATGACAGCGGTACTGGCACAGAAGACTAGCCTATGGCATAAGCAACTAGCATACTACAGCGGGAATCTAGACCCAGTAATGAGAAGACACTATCCTTGCGAGCTAGCACTGGCTGCAGCTGCATTCGCAGTGGACAAATCAGCGAGCATTATCATGGGATGCAGCATCACTCTTTACGTGGAGCATGCTCTCTTTGCAATACTGGAGAGACCAAAGAGCATCCTGACAACACAGAGCATCAGGGTATGAGGTGTTACTATCAAACGCAGCCCTCAAAATAGTGAGATTCAGACTTGTTAAAACCTGCGACATTTATCGTCGACGTTCTAGAGGAGGGTGATGGGGAAGATGTGCTATACATTGATGAGTCATCAACGATCGACCAGACAGATGGGGAGAGACATACTGGAACTGCAGTAGTGAGAAAGAGAAGGCGGGACTAGTGAGGTAGTGACCAGCTCAAGACTGCCATCACATTATTGAACACAATCAGCAGAGCTAGTAGTCTGAATATTGGCCTTAGAGGCAGCAGGGGAAAGGAAGTGATGATGTATTCTGAGTCAGCTTACGTGACATCCACAGTGCATTCTGGGCTCTCGCGTTGGATGAGGAGGGGCTCCAGGAGCAGCACTGATGGATCCCCGGTGCAGCATGCACTCTTATTGGGCAGACTGGTTGACATCATACATTTCCCAGAGCAACTAGCAATAGTAAAATGCAAAGCACACACAAGAGGGGAGGACCCAGTTCCAAGGGGAAATGAAGCAGCAGACACGGAAGCAAAATGTTCTGCATATTTTGGGGACCTTCTAGAAATGGAGGCTTCATCACACGCATGTGATTATGCAAGGACAATGATACTCAAGGAGGGATACAATATATTACCAGCGACCTAAATTATGGAGCTTCAGAGAGCTGCACAAAGGGAGGAGAAGGACCTGTGGCTTAGGAGGGGATGTACAGTATCTCTAACAGATGCCCTATGGCAGCAAAACAACACAGGGAAAGTAGTTATGCCACTCGAATTATTGCACACAGCACTGATGCAACTATATTATCCAACACATACAGGGGTATTGGAGAAACATGTTTCTGTCCTAACTTGGTGTAACATGTGGCCGAATTCATGAGTAACTGTCTGACTTGCAAGCAGTTTACTGCAGGACATACATTGAGAGTTGTGAGAGGAACCATACCTCGCCCAGTTGGTCAATTTCAACACCTCCACGTCGACTATATCCACATGATCAAAGTTTGCCAAGGATACCGCTACATGATAGTGGTTGTATGCCCATTTTCCCAGTGGATCGAGTCCCTGTTCTCATCCTGACGCCCTCACGGCAGCGAAATGTCAGGTCCGGAAGTGTACCCACAATGGGGTGTATGTAAGGTCCTGCAGTCTAACAATGGTCCTCACTTCGACAATGAGATGTTCCAACATATTACAACGTTGCTAGGTATATAAAATACATGTTGCTGTGCATATCATCCACAAGCAAACGGGAGATGTGAATGCCTCAATGGCCTGCTCAAGGAATCAGTAGCAAAGACTAAAAAGAGTATCAATAACAATTGGCTACACTGTCTGCCTCTAGCCCTGTTTGCATTGCGCAACAAGCCCGGGTCCGACCACGATTTAACCCCACGAGGTGGTAACAGGAAGGCGCATGCAACCTCTCCTGGCTTCTCCCACTAGGGCGATTAAGGATGTGCAGAATACTGCAGATATACTGGGTCAGGAAATGTAAGATTATGTGACTTCCTTGATTGCTAGTGCCTCTAATCTCTCGCCAGATACAACAGGGGTGGCCTGAAGTTGGTGGGGACAGCAACAGCGTTGACAGCGTCAATAACCCAAAGGACTTGCTTAAGCAGCTACCTGTATACCGAGGAGACCAGGTTCTCCTCAGGAACTTTGAGGTGTTGTGACGCACCCAGGTTCACATGTCCCCACAACATCGAGGCAGTGACTGATAGAGCGATCAGCCTTGCAGGAAAGACTGTCTGTAATCACATCAGCGACATCAAGCCCTACAAAGCTGTGGCCTCAACTGGCAACGAGATTGACAGCACCAACTGTCCTCAACAAGGAGAGCAAGGAGACACTTTGAAACCAGCAGTGTTGAGCAGAGGACACCCAATGGTTACTCGTTCATGGGCAGCAGAGTTATGGCAAGGACTTCCTACACATCCAGAGTGAGGGTACACTGTGTTCTTTTTCTCTCTACATACATTCTTTGTGAAAATATGACTGTTTTTATTGCATCACTTTTCATGCTGCCCAATGATTCACAACCTGATATTTTCCTTCCAAAGCCAATTTGTCCACTTTATCAGACGTTCCAACATATTCTGAGCATGTCCTCCTAGTGTGTACTACCACGTCTTTATATCATATTTGGCCCAAGCTTCCCCACAACTTGAACAAGGAAACACATCTGTCCTTGCAGTACTCAGAGACCCCCCCCTAGAATTAGAACTGTGTTTGAACAACTGTTTATCTTCTCCATGACCGATTGTATGATCCATGAGGCTTAAACTAATACAACACTTATCTAACAACGCAGAGTTTTTGCGCATTTCGGGCAGGCAACTGATATCTTCAGGCTGCACCAGGATCCAGCAGCACAGGTAAATGGGAGAAGTAATAAAAAATATGCTTATCTTGTGTCGCTTATTTACGAGCGGGGTATTCGTATTTCTCTTTTGGCGAATATCTCTTGTGTCTACTGAAACTGCTGTATCCTCTACGAATATTACTGTCATGATCACGGCAAAGGTTCCTAAAATTGCTTCCAAAAAGAATTGGTCTTCGATCTACCATTCGTGGATGTTAGGAAAAGGCAACTCAGGGAAGTGTTAGGCATGGGTAGTACATCTTGACACTCAACAGGGCTGCCTGGTTTATGTTGGTAGTGTGCGCAGTGTAGGTCTAGTTGTTTTCTCTCTCCTCCTATTTAAGCCCCTCCCCTCGAGCATTCCCTGCTTCGCGTTCGGAAAGAATCCAGTCAACGCTTACCGCTGTCCAGCTTTAGGTCCTGTCACGTTCAGCGCCACTAGTCACCCTTCCCTTTCTGTCATTTTGGTTCCCTCTGCTCCCGTTATTTGTTTCCCCGGAGTTCCCTGTAATTCCTACAATTCCAGTCACAGAATTTTCCACAGCAGGGTCTTGGAACTCTAGTTACAGAATTCTTCCCTGTCACTCAGTTAGCCCCGTCACTTTCCAGACAGAGCGGCTTCCATGGTTCAAGGTTTTCAGTCAGGATATTTCGCAAGTATCTTTTATTTTCCCTGAAGTGTCATGGTTTTCCATGGTATTGTGAAGTTCTGTGTTACGTTGTAATATTTATCTAAACACATGTTGCGCGCAATGTAATGGAGCCGGTTTTACACTTCATTAGTTATTGAGCTTTCTTAGCTTTTGGTTTTAGTTGGTATGTGTTCTTCACACATTGTTTGCAACAAGCTTTTGATGACGCATTTTTGCTATTTTCAAAGGCTTGCACGCTCAGTGGTTGTGAGCGTTTTCCTGAGGTAAATTTGTTTTCCTGTGGTGGTTCCACGAAAGCGTGTGTGTAGAAATGTTCCTCACATCCATGGTACTCCCAACTCAGCAATCTTTCCCAGCCCTATTCACCTGTGGGGGTCCCTTGGATTGACCACTAGTTTCAGCTACTTCATTTTAGGCACAGTCGTCTAGGGTTCACACTCTTTATCAATCCGTGTGAACATCTGTTCGAAGTACCTTCCCAGTTCATTTGAACATTAGTAATAACGTCCTTCCTTGCCACTATAGTTAGCGCCATTTCCCTTCTTCAGAACTAGCGCCCTTGCATCGATGCAGGATGGAGAGCTAACAACATAAATTCCCAAGGTAATGAGAAAAGCTGAAGAATGACATTAGTGTTTTGGATTAGTTTAACTTCATTGAAGCGCTAGTCAAAATTCTTATAATTCTCTTGTGTTTGTTCTAGGAACCTTTTATGGTATGTTGAAGGGAGGTCTGGAAGCACACTAATTGAGAAAAGCTGTGTTATGTAGTTCCATCGTGAGTGTCCCCGCAGAGTCCAGGTAAGCGTTACAGAACGCGAAGCCGGCTGAAAAATACTCTGCCTGGACATCATGGGAACTCCTGAGGTTGATCAGTTGGTCCAATTGTTGGGGGAATTGAGAGCGGAAGTGCATGCAGCACGTTCCGAAACTAATGCTCTGAGGAAAGAATTAGTGGTAAACAGGGATAGAACTGAGGAATTGGCCCGCCAAGTATTACAGTCACAAACTGGTCAGGTTCCGTTGCCTTCTGGGAACCCCCAAGTTTCAGCCCCAATTGCACCATCAGTACCTGTCCAAGTAATCGTGCCAGGAAATATTCCCTTGGCCCCCCCAGAGCGCTTTTTTGGGGATCCAAAAAGGTTCGCAGTGTTTCTAAATCAGTGCAGGCTACATTTCTTATGCAGGCCGAGAACGTTTCCCACAGACCAATCTAAAGTGGCCTTTGTGTTGTCTTACCTTGGGGGGTACGCGGCTGACTGGGCAGTTCCTCTTGTCAATAGAGATGATCCGGTGTTGAGAAATTTTCAAGACTTCCAACGTGAACTGGAAAAGCTTTTTGCTCGCCACACCCAAGGTCAAGCATTAGATAATGAATTGTTGTCACTTCGACAGGGTAACCAAGATTTGCTAGCATATGTAGCCACCTTCAATAGACTAGTTGCAGAAACCAATTGGCCTTCAGAGAAAAGAACCACCTTGTTTTACCGTGGGTTGCGGAGTGAACTGAAGGATGTCCTAGCACAAGTGGTGAACCCACCAGAAGGAATTGCCGAATTCATAGACTTAACCATCCAGTTGGATCACCGACTTCAAGATCGAAGAATGGATCGAGGTCGCCCAGAGTCGGGCATATTTTGTTCGCCCCAAGGAAACCTCTGGAAGGGTGTTGTCAGAAAACCATGCCAAACCTATGCAACTGGGTGTCATTTGTGGTCCTATCTCCCAAGCTGAAAGGGAAAAGAGGCGGCAGCAACAGCTCTGTTTGTACTGCGGAAAAGCTGGTCATTTCCTGAAGGACTGTCCTGTGAAACCTTCACGAAAACCCCTTGGCGGTGTTAGTCATGAGAAGAAGGAGCAAACTCCGGAAAACTTAAGTGCCCGACAAGCATAGAGGTCAGCTTTTCGAGCGTGAAGAAGCTTTCGGCGACCTCACACTTTGTGATTCCAGTCATCCTATTCAGTCGGGATTGTCCTACAAAAAAATTCACGCTAAAAGCTTACATTGATTGTGGGGCCATCGCCAACTATATGTATTTAAACCTGGCAAGCAGATTGGGCATTCCGTTAACTGATAAGTTGGAAGCAGAAAATGTTTCTGGAGTGGATGGTACTCCCCTTGTGTCAGGTCCAGTTACACAACGCACTAACGATATCATAATGCTCTGCCAGGGGGAACACAAGGAGGAGATTTCCTTTGACCTTATTCAGGCGCCACAATTCCAGATCATCCTAGGAATTCCCTGGCTAGAAAGACAATCCTGTCATTGATTGGCGTGCAAGGACTGTGGTGTTTAGTTCAGAGTGTCAAGAAACTTGTGATGAGACAGAACATGTTAAGGAAAAGGAACTACCGCCGAACACTCCAGAAATCACATTGGGTCTCATCGGTTTGTTGCCCTATGAATATCAACGATTCCAGGATGTTTTTCAGGAGGAGAAGCAAGCTGAAGTCCTGCCCCCTCATAGACCTTATGATTGCCAAATAGATCTGGTTCCAGGAGCCCAACTCCCGTGTCATCGAATCTATGCATTAACTGAAAAGGAAAACCTCCATTTGAGAACGTATCTGGACCAGTATTTAGCCAATGGATTTATTCGACCATCCAAGTCCCCAGCAGCATCGCCTTTGTTCTTCGTGCCCAAAAAGGAAGGGGACCTGAGAACCTGCATCGATTACAGGGCCCTAAATCAAATCACTATAAAGAACCGATACCCCTTGCCTCTAATTTCCATGTTGCTGGACCAGGTGAAAGGAGCCAGGATCTTCACCAAACTTGACCTTCGTGGGGCATATCATCTCGTTCGCATTAAACCTGGAGATGAATGGAAGACTGCCTTTCGCACACGTTATGGGCTATTCGAATATCAGGTTATGCCTTTTGGATTATGTAATGCTCCAGCAGCGTTTCAGTCATTCATGAATGACATTTTTCGGGAGCTTCTGGATATCTGTGTTGTGATATATGTTGATGACATCCTGATTTTTTCTGCCGACCCCCGGGAACATGTCAAACATGTAACTTCAGTTCTTCAAATCCTCAAGGAAAACTTCTTGTATGTAAAATTGGAGAAATGTCACTTTCATGTTTCAGAGGTAGAATTTTTGGGATTCATATTGTCATCGGAAGGGGTGAAAATGGACAACAGAAAGGTTGACGCAATTCTATCCTGGCCAGCTCCAACATCAGTTAAAGGAGTCCAAAGTTTTTTGGGGTTCGCTAACTTTTACCGACGATTTGTGTCTGATTTTTCTCAGCTGGTTCATCCTATCACGTCGGTGCTGCGAAAGAATGAGACCTTTGCTTGGACAAATGAGGCTGGTGAGGCCTTCCAGAAACTGAAAGAGAAATTCACTGCAGCCCCGGTCCTTCGACATCCTAAGTTGGATCTTCCCTTTGTGGTAGAGACCGATGCATCCAACGTCACCATGGGCGCAGTCTTGTCGCAGCGCGATCCTATCTCGCACGAATTACATCCTGTGGCCTTTTGGTCAAAAATGTTCTCAGCAGCGGAATTGAATTATACAGTCACCGATAAGGAATTGTTGGCGATAAAGTGTGCACTGAAGGAATGGAGACATTATCTGCTGGGGGCTAGACACACCGTTACCATTTTCACAGATCATCGGAATCTGCAGTACTTGAGTTCGGCAAAGGCACAATCTCTGCGATAGTTGAGATGGGCTCTTTTCTTTGCGGAGTACGATTTTGTTATCGCATTTCGGCCTGGCATCCGTAATGGAAAGGCCGACGCTCTGTCCCGAATTGGTAAAGGAGAAGACGCTTACAGTGCCACAACTCCGGTGGAGATAATTCCAGTTGAAAAGGTGCTTGGAGTCATGGATGTTAGATTCTTTATTTGAAGAATTGAGGGTTGAAATCAAAGCCAATATCAGTGCAGCAGAGTTGCAAAAATGGGCATCTGAGAAGGAACATTGTTATGTGCAGGAAGAATTGCCCTTTTATAAGGGGCGACTTTTCTTGCCAACTCAAAAGCTACGAGAGCAAGTGATTGCAGACTACCACAGTGCACTAATGGAAGGACATCCGGGAGTCACTAAAACCTTAGAAAGAGTCAAGAGATCGTATTGGTGGCCAACTTGGCGTAAGGATGTAATTCAATTCATCAAGACCTGTGGAGTTTGTGCTCAAAATAAATCGCAGAAAAAGAAACCTGCTGGTCTTCTCAAACCATTGGAGATTCCGCCTCTTCCTTGGCACACACTCTCCCTAGATTTTATTACAGACTTACCCAATAGTGAAGGATTTGACACCATCCTGGTGGTGGTGGATCTATTTTCCAAAATGGGACACTTTGTGGCATTGAAGGGATTGCCTACTGCGTCGGTCCTAGCCAGTGTATTTTTGGAAAACATCGTAAGGCTGCATGGCTTTCCTTCCATTGTGGTGTCTGATCGGGGAAGCCAATTTGTCTCTGAATTCTGGAAAAGATGTTGCAAGATGGTTCAGATGGAGATACGTTTGTCCACAAGTTATCACCCACAAACTGATGGACAAACAGAACGCACAAACCAAACGTTGGAACAGTACCTCAGGTGCATGCTTCACCAAACTGACGACCCTTGGCAAAAAATATTGTGGATTGCAGAATATGCCTACAATAATTCCGTACACTCCTCGACTGGATTAAGCCCATTCTTCACTGTATATGGTAGACATCCACGAACCTCGGTTCATGATCCACCTGAATCTCTGGAAATGCCAGCTATAAAGACTCTGCATGACAATATAGTAACCGCTGTTCACCTAGCCAGAAAACAGTTGTACTTGGCGAAGACTGCTCAGAAGAAGTTCGCTGATCAAAAGCGAAGAGACTCCCCAGAATACAAGGTGGGAGACTCGGTGTGGTTGGCTACAAGGAATCTGAGGTTGAAGGGATCCAGGAAATTTCTTCCTAGATTTTTGGGTCCTTTTACCATTGAGAAGGTCATCAACCCGGTGGCTATGAAATTGACACACCCTAAACACATGAAAATTCATTCGGTATTCCATGTGTCCTTATTGAAAGCTGTAAATCCAAATACTCGAATTCAGGGTCCACAGGGCTCCTGTAATTGTGGAAGGTGACCAACCAGAGTACGAGGTTAAGGCTATCTTGGACTCTAAGATGGTTCGCAGAAAATTGTATTACCTGGTGGACTGGAAGGGTTATGGTCCGCAGGATAGAACCTGGGAACCCCTTGAAGACATTCACGCTCCCCGATTAATTAAATCCTTCCATTTGAATAATCCTAGCAAACCAAAGGGAGAAGGTTTCACCTTAGGAGGGGCCTTGGGGGGGAATACTGTCATGATCACGGCAAAGGTTCCTAAAATTGCTTCCAAAAAGAATTGGTCTTCGATCTACCATTCGTGGATGTTAGGAAAAGGCAACTCAGGGAAGTGTTAGGCATGGGTAGTACATCTTGACACTCAACAGGGCTGCCTGGTTTATGTTGGTAGCGTGCGCAGTGTAGGTCTAGTTGTTTTCTCTCTCCTCCTATTTAAGCCCCTCCCCTCGAGCATTCCCTGCTTCGCGTTCGGAAAGAATCCAGTCAACGCTTACCGCTGTCCAGCTTTAGGTCCTGTCACGTTCAGCGCCACTAGTCACCCTTCCCTTTCTGTCATTTTGGTTCCCTCTGCTCCCGTTATTTGTTTCCCCGGAGTTCCCTGTAATTCCTACAATTCCAGTCACAGAATTTTCCACAGCAGGGTATTGGAACTCTAGTTACGGAATTCTTCCCTGTCACTCAGTTAGCCCCGTCACTTTCCAGACACAGAGCAGCTTCCATGGTTCAAGGTTTTCAGTCAGGGTATTTCGCAAGTATCTTTTATTTTCCCTGAAGTGTCATGGTTTTCCATGGTATTGTGAAGTTCTGTGTTACGTTGTAATATTTATCTAAACACATGTTGCGCGCAATGTAATGGAGCCGGTTTTACGCTTCATTAGTTATTGAGCTTTCTTAGCTTTTGATTTTAGTTGGTATGTGTTCTTCACACATTGTTTGCAACAAGCTTTTGATGACGCATTTTTGCTATTTTCAAAGGCTTGCACGCTCAGTGGTTGTGAGCGTTTTCCTGAGGTAAATTCGTTTTCCTGTGGTGGTTCCACGAAAGCGTGTGTGTAGAAATGTTCCTCACATCCATGGTACTCCCAACTCAGCAATCTTTCCCAGCCCTATTCACCTGTGGGGGTCCCTTGGATTGACCACTAGTTTCAGCTACTTCATTTTAGGCACAGTCGTCTAGGGTTCACACTCTATCAATCCGTGTGAACATCTGTTCGAAGTACCTTCCCAGTTCATTTGAACATTAGTAATAACGTCCTTCCTTGCCACTATAGTTAGCGCCATTTCCCTTCTTCAGAACTAGCGCCCTTGCACCGATGCAGGATGGAGAGCTAACAACATAAATTCCCAAGGTAATGAGAAAAGCTGAAGAATGACATTAGTGTTTTGGATTAGTTTAACTTCATTGAAGCGCTAGTCAAAATTCTTATAATTCTCTTGTGTTTGTTCTAGGAACCTTTTATGGTATGTTGAAGGGAGGTTTGGAAGCACACTAATTGAGAAAAGCTGTGTTACGTAGTGTCCCCGCAGAGTCCAGGTAAGCGTTACAATTACCCCAACTCCAGCAGGCGGAAAAACCATGTCAGGTTGACAGGGGAGCAATGTAAGCACAGGAATAAAGAGGTAAGTGCAGTGCTGGCACAGACATGGGGGAGGGGGATCTATATCTCACTGACACTGCTTGAGTGTCTAACATGTGGTATAAACACATGACCAAAGTAGGTAAGGAAATCACTGGGGAGAGTTGCTATGTCTGCTCACTAATCCCCTATGCCAAGAGTGCCTCCATAACATTTATAGCAACTGAAATACTATCAGCAAGAGCACAATACCTCATGTATATATCCATGTTCAAAATCGAGGACGATTCCAAGGGAAAACAGCAACACTGAGATGAATGTCTTAAACAAGACAGTTTCATAAAGACTCTTGACATGATGAACAATTACGGGCAGTTAGACCAAGCTATACAATACATAACTGATGGCATGCAGAAAGGACAGACAAAAACAAAAACATTGAAGAAATTATCCTGCCCATGGAGAGGTGGTCAAGGAAATACAAGGAGAACCAATATGTTGGGAAACACTGCAGATCCTTGTGTATGATCAAGTATACACAGAATAGGGATGGGAGGACAGAGTAGTGTGAAGCAAAACACACACACTAGTACAATCCCCATCTAACACAGTGCAAGGAGAAAAATAAAAGTGCCTCAGCACAGTAGCAGGGCTACACCGGGCAAACCATCTTTTCCTTCGTCCAGCGATCGACTCTGCATTCCAAGCCAAAAGCTTCGCCTTTTAGGCAAGTTTCTTCCATTAATTCGCAGCCTAGCTGTCACTCACACAGCAGGGTAGCTCTCCTCCATGGACAGCCAGCTGGCCAATCACCTTTGGGTGCATTCCTGTAACCAAGGAGATTAAGCACAGGGACTTTTGGGCACCTCCCTCAGTTCCTGCCCCTGCTAGACATGCTGGAGCCAGAGGCGGGCTTCACCAGTGAATCCCGCCAAAGACAAAATGACCGAAGGGACCAAACCTGGTTTGGCGCACAGAGTAAATCTCAAGCAGGACCTATCCAACAAGAAATGGCGAAAAAACACCAGGGCCATTTTGACAAAATGGGCACCCATGGGATTCTTACTGCAGCGGCAATCGCGGCTCGCTGTAAAAACAAACACAATGGTAGAAAAAAGTAAACCACTACCACCAGCCATTAATTGTAGAAAGGGCAACATAAACTTTTTACATAATCAGACAAAGGGGATACTAAGTAACCCCTCCGCCACCCTACTGTAAAATGGTGTGTGCTGTGTCTAGAAAGTTACAAAGTGTAAGTAAAGCCAATTTCACTTCACTGCTCTTGGAAACAGTAGTTTATCCAAGAGACGGTATTTAAACCTTTGGGAAATCTGAAGGTGCTGTGTGACACGATGCAAATATGATGCTTATGCAGTTTGTCAGACTCCAAAGTTAACAAAAATACTGTTCAGTTCAGCAAAAGAGCTGGGGGTCAAAAAGGTGGGAGGAATTTAGCACTAAACAGAACATTCTCCCTAACACGCATGCACATACACAAACAGGGCCCACACAAATACATCACAGCACAGATCAATCGCATGTCTCTTTACGTGCCTCTCACCATACACTGTAAAATTTGGGTCTGCAAAAAAGAATATATGTTTGTTGCGAGTTGGTTCAACAGGTTAAGTGCGTACCTTAAGACATCTCTGCACACCTTGCAGTCCCGTTTTAATTCACAGAAGGGCAGCTGAACACTTCAACCTTATTGCAGCTCTTAGAAAATGGTGCAGTGACATCTTCAAAGTGTGCCAACTGAGCTGTGCTCTGGGAATGGTGTGCAGCATCTACATTCACAATCCAAGGGGTCTTGAAGATACAGCATCACTAAAACCGGTCATAAAATATGCCCCTCCCCTCCTCTGTACCAGTGTCTCTCTGCTTCAGCGTTCTAAACAAAAAAAGATGCTCCATCCACAAATAGCAAATGTGTGCATCCTTAAAATGACCTGGGTCGAATCTAATCGGAGACTTATCCCGGTTTTTATATGGCAAGCGCAATTCATTCTGGTACTTTCAGTCTTTCAAGCAGCATAGCGCATGTTCCAGGTTGAGAGGGTTTCATCATAAAAGCATAGTCTATCTTGATTCACACTGCAGTCGCATAGTCCTACCAATGGTCATAATTTTAGCTGCCAAAATCAGATTCAACTGAGGTGATTTTAGACATCCTAAGCCATAAAATATACACTTAACATGCCCTGTGTTACTTGCACCCAGCTCCCACAACAGTGCTCCTAACATCCCAGTAGTCCCTTGTAGGTCCCTAACACCACAAACCTATACAGGCTCATGCACCCCATGTCTCCCGTTCAAGGCCATCAAAGGGTCCAAAGAGGGAGTGGCAAGATGAGAGTTGCCCTCAGGCCATAAACACACCCTTCGACCATAAACCAACACACACAGCTCCAATGCTCCTACAATCTGCAACATGTTTGCAAGGCTGCGCACTGCTATCCGCAACGCACACACTCTGCAAGAGATACCCACCTGTGCAACTTAAAACAATCATGTGTGAAGAACAAGGCTCACCTACTTACTCCACCACATACACGACAAAATGGTCAGTTTACCCAGTTTCAAAACCTTGTCATTTGCACTGCTAAGAGTCGCCATCGAAATGAGTGGCCAATCAACTGCGTTAACCCCTAGATGACTTCACTAGTGTTTACAAAAGAAGCAGGAACAAAAGTAGGACAGCCCTAAATGTTGGTGTCCTGGATGGTATGTCAAACACTAACCTTTTCATTTTTCATACTAAATACACTAACCATTTTGGAAGATGCCAGTGTGCATGTTTTATAAATAATGCTTAGTCTAAAAATCATTCTGTGATTGATGAGCGCCTTTGAGCGATGCTTGCAATAGCGTGGATTTCGAGGTTAACCTCTCAGACCTGGCCATATATTATTCTTGCAGCGGGTCATGAGAGAAATTACCCTACCGTTGCATGCAATGAGACAATAAAAGAATATGTGTGTGCCTACAACTGGAAAAAACAGTTATCCGCGATCTTTTTAAGGGGGCACACGGGAAAACACTGAAACACAGATTCTGAAAAACACCCCCAGAAGTAATAAAAAAAAAAATAAACCACTAGAACAGGAACCCCCAGTTATACTACTCTGAGCACCCTACCAGAAAAGGGGATAGGTCTTTGGGGGAGCGCCCAGGTGATGACGCCATGTGGCATCAAAACGGTGAAACAGGCCTTTTTACCAGAGAATCATGATTGTCCTGTATGGTCCCTGTCAGTTTTGTAACAAACAACAGTTCTAACTTGCTGTTGGCTGAGTCCTCTGTTTATTCTGGGGAAAGGATTGTTGAGCCCTTGGGAGTTGGACGGATAAAGCTCCTAGCCATTCCCAGATCTCTGGCATACCAGGTTTTCTCACCAGCAAGAGACACAAAAATGACTCCCATAGCCAGTAAAAGAAGGGGTGAGTTGGGGGACGGAGGGGGGTGAAAGGTTCCCACTCACCCAGAAACAGACAAAATAAACAAGTCCAGCAAAAAGTGCTGTGGGTCTCACAGGTGAATGAGATTTTGCATAAATATGGAAAATCTACCTAACAGAAGGTGCTGGGTACCTGTACGCATTTACCCATAAATGCGCTCAGTATACGTTCAACTAGGCTTTCAATGGAATACAGATAGGTTTTCTCAAATTTTAAAGAAAGATCTAGATTCAGTTCAGTTTCCAGTACATACATCTGCTCCTAGCTACCCCTCCTTGGAAGCTTGCAATCTAATAGGCAGTGCCTTTCAACATTGGTATGGTCTCAATGTGCTGTAGGTTTAACGCCCTTAGAGACTGAAGTCCAAGTATGGGAAATTTGTCAGTAAGTCATAGAAGGCGTGTGTGCATTTTGGCCAATATAAAGGTAGGTAGGGGTGGCCAAGTCTCTACTAGTCACCCATGGTGAGCAGGCATGTAGGTGGGTTCAGAGCTGCAGTCTAACGGAAGAGGTGTTGTGCAATGTATGTGTAGCAGGAGAGATATTATATCTGCAGCCATGCCGAATTGATATCGTGAGGGATAGCTGCATCCTGATGACAGAGGTGTTGTGCAATTTATGAGTAGCAGCCGATGAAGACGCACTTATTCTTGCTGAAAGGGGTCACAAGGCTTCTAAAGACAAATAACAGTTGTGCCTGCCGCATGTGCGATACCTGGGCAATGAGATTTCTGCGGCGGAAAGACATTTGTCCCAGGATCGGATTGTAGTGGAGCAGGTGTATGCCTCTCCTCTTGTCCCCACCCCCTCACCACTGTCCTATTGAAGTAGCAGACGAAGCGCCAAGATTGGGAACCCATGCATGAATCCAAGCAACATTCCAATACCGCGTTGAGTGTATGAAGGATGATATGCACTCATGCAGCCCTTCAGATTATACCCTCACGTAGAAGCAGAAGAAGAATGCTACCAGGAAGGAGGCCCACTACCAAGATGCCAGAATGTGGTTATGTGTAATATGGATGAACTCTATGTAAAGTCTGATGACGACAGAATGTCAAAAAGAAGATGCATGAACCTATGCCGAAACAATATGAAACTGACAATGTAACGAAGCACTAAGAGAAACATGTACCTAAAAACGAAGTCATTGTGAATATTACATGAAAAAATATGCTGACCAATAACTGTAAATACACTAATGCAAGGTAGAAAAGGTAAATGGAAGCTTGCTAAAAAGAGGTATATATACACAACGTTTAGGATGGCCATTGGAAGAAAATGGAAGACGGCCTGTGTTAAGAATCAACCCTGTTACCTCAAAAGACGAGGACTAGGATTGCAAATTGAAGAGCTGAATAAGAAGCTGTTTGTGTGTGAAGAATAAGGGAGTACCTTGGTCTGGTGTTAAGGATGCTATTTCGAGAGATGGGTGCAAGGCACAAAGTCAAATAAACGGACCATGTGCATAAGACATATTTCGGCTAAGATTAGGAGAGACAACGACAGTTGCAAGTGGCAAGTGTTGAACAAACACGAGGGCAAAGGCAAATGTGAGGTGGAGTGAGCAAGTCTCTAAAGGCCAGAAAGGGTAATGGCACCCTGTTTAATAAAATCAAATAGTCCTAAATAAGAGACTGAAATTGACAATATCCTGGTCTCCTAAAACGTGACTCAGATGCCAAAAACAAGAGCTATTCATTAAAAACCCTGATGGATGAGAGAGTGGTCTGCTCATACTCGCTCAAATGTTCCAGAACAGTGAGCAGACTATGAGGTCAACTACAAACAGAAGGCCTTGGCCAATGATCAGGTTGACGTTAGGCAAAACCACTAATGTTCCACAACCACCGATTCCACCAGTGACGCTGCTGATCGCTTGTCGATGTCAGACTCTTCCAGTGTTGCTGGAACTAATGGCCAGTATCAGAAGGCAAGGGCGTGGCCCTTGATCAAGCAATATGCTCACGTGCTGTACATGATCCGCACGCAGCTTCTGAATCTCTTCCGCACCGCAAGGCCCATGCGGGAGCTATTGCTAAGGCTCCTTCCTCAGGCTGTCGACGTTCCGGAAGAATTCAGAATTCACTGCTGGTGCATCTTCTTCAGTGTCTTACCCCTCAGGACCTCCCAACGCAACTCCCAAAAGGTATGCTTTGCAATCCTGTGGAAAAGCACCTGAGAAAAACTCTGAACAAAGTGGCACTTTGCCAAGTCACTCTTTTCCCTGGATTTTCTCAAGAATAAGGAATCCCCGTGCGGTGGCGGTGCACTGGCAAAGAGTAGTAGCCACTACTGTTGATTCACCCGTTATCTGTTATGGTCCCTGCTGGTATCATCTAATGGTCATTCTTTTGATAACAATGACCCTCATATGGACGTGGCTCTGGTACCTGGGATACTTCTAGTTTGGATGTTCATTGAGAACGTTCAATAAAACTGTGCACCACTATTTGTTTTGCTTGGTACACGATTTTAACCTTGATGTGTACTTTGCTGCATCTTCTTTGTTTTTGTTGTTTGTGTTTGTTTTATTACTTGTATTGCGCTCCAGACCCTTAGGTCTCAGGGCGCACAGCAAAAGATAACTCACAGCTTGGTTACACATCGTCAATTCACATACATCATAGTTTCACAACAAAGCATCTTATTACACAGCGAAACATCTTATTACAATAACAGAGCATCTTATTACAACTACATCAAACAATTTAAAAACACAACATTCAGATACAATACATAATTATACATGGAGGGAAGTGTAGGGTGGGTCAGTCATAGGAAGGTCAGGGTGAGGGCAGCTCGGTTGTCAGCATCTTTGAGCCCGGTTACAAAGTTTTGACAGAATATCTGGTAAGATTGATCCAAGCGCAGGAGAGGAGGTAATGAATTCCATAGTAAAGCCGCTTTAACCTGAAAGCTACGTCTCTAGAAAGTTTGAATCTTGGTACTACTAGGCTAATGGTACTGGATGATCTGGTTTGTCTGAAAGGAATTAATTTGATGAGTCTCTCTGAGAGATAACAAAGTGCAGTGTTGTTTAGGCATTTGTAAGTGAGTGAAGCCATTTTTAACTGAATTTTTTCATGAGCTGAAAGCCAATTGTTGGATTTTCTAATTTCGGAGATGTGGTCTCTCCTAGAAATACCAAATGCTGCTCTAAGAGCATTATTCTGGAGAAGTTGGATTCTCTTGATAGTTGCCTTATTGGCTCCAAAGTAAAGCGCATTGCAATAATCCAACTTCGACAGAATAAGTGCTCTGGCCAAGGTAAAGCAGCTATTATTAGATAGGAAAGGATTACCTGCTCCGATTAGTTTACAGATATATGCAGTGGCAGATGCCATCACGTTAAACTGCTTGTTGAAGGTATGGGTAGAATCCAGATAGATACCCAAAGTCTTCACCTCGTTGGTGGCAACGATAATGTTATGGTCAATGTTGAAACTGGAGAATTTTTTGAGAGTAGAGGGCGTGCCCATGATGATAATCTCTGTCTTATCATTCAGGCATAGTCCATGGGTGGCCATCCATGCCTGGATGAGATACACACTATTCACCAAGGCCAAATCCTTGTCATAATCCCCAGTAAGTGGTAAGAGAATCTGAGTATCATCTGCATAGTTAGTGTAGGCGATACCAAGATAGACCAGATCATCGAAAAGGTGCTTTGTGAAAATGTTGCATAACGTAGGAGACACAGGAACCCTGGGGTGCTCCACATGTGATAGGTATATGGTCAGCGGCTGCTGTAGGGGAGAAGACTCATGGTCCTATTGTTAAGAAAGGATTGGATCCACATTATAGCTTCTTTAGAGACATGAGCAGCCGAGTCCAGGTGTCTGCATAGGACTTTATTATCCACAAGGTCGAATGCAGCTGATAAGTCCAAAAGGAGGAGTAGAGCTGATTTACCTGTGTCCCTGCACTCATCAATTTGGGCCTTTAGGTCAATTAAGGCAGTTTCAGTTCCATGCTGAGGCCGAAAGCCAGATTGGCGAGTTCCTAGCAGGTGGTGGAGTTCCAAATTTTTTTGAATTTGGGAGTAGGCCATCTTGTCTATAATCTTCAGGAGAAAAGGGACAGTTGTAATTGGGCGGTAGTTAGTGGATATGGTGGGGTTGAGCGTCTGTTTTTTAAGCAAAGGTACCACCCAGGATTCTTTCAGGTTGCTTGGTATAGAACCTATGGAAAAAGAAGCATTAATAAGTTTGGAGATAAATGGAGCCAGGTCTCTTGCTGCATCCTTTATCAATTGGGCTGGGCATTGGTCTCCCTTGCAGTTAGATGGTTTGAGCGATAGGATAGTTTTTTCAGTCTCGATGATGGAGACTGGAGAAAATTTTAATCAGAGGGGGGCTTGTATTGTTGGCAGGTATAGAGGGGCTTTTGTGGGATAGATTAGTCACGAGTGATGCTTTTTTTTTTTTAGCAATTTTAGTTTGTAGCATCGAAACATTGTTGGTAAGCGCATGTTGAATATTGGAACACCAGGATTGATCTTTTACGCAGTTATCCATTTATTGGGATAGGGACTTCTAATTCTTTCAAGATTATGAATAACTCTTTAGTGCTGGAATTAGCTCGAGTTATTCTAGTGTTGTAAGTTCTGGTGCGCTCATTTTACTTGTGTTCTGCATCTTACCTGCCGAATAGAAATTTGTCTTCAAACAACAAACTTTTGTGCTGTTAATACGACCTGATTCTTGAACTCAGACATCTGAGGATTGGACCTAGTATAACAATGTCTGGGTATATTTCGGTTCTGGTAGTGATTGTCAGAAAATTGATATATTATTGCTTTAGAACGACTGTTGCCTTTCACACCACCTGTCATGAAAACAACGGTCCCTCTGCACATTCCTGTTTCCACAGTGAAAACACTTATATGCACCTCTCCTGGCAGTATGCCTGCATTTTTTATCTCACGTATTGCTGGGTCTGTGCCCATTTGCCATGACTTATCCTACAGGTTTCCTATTGGACCATCCGCCTTTCAGTGGCAGGGGGTGGGGGGGAGGGGTGTATGTTTGGATATTAAGTTGGTTACTCAGTCCCAAGGCCCAGGACCTTGCAGGCACACTCACTCCCACTTGGGCTTTACCAGCCCTCCGAATTTTCCCACCCCAGATCAAGTACGCACTAAGTAAGCAGCACGCCAACTTTCCACCCCAGAAACTGGTCTACTATGCTACACCAACCCAGGTTCTTGGTTTATGGGAACCAGCAAATGTCATTATCTATCCACCAATTCTAGTGTAGTGATCAATAATGTTACATTTGTCTTTTATCGTAATTTTTAATTTTCCCAATCCGGGTACGCTACATTTTCAGGAAGATATTTCAGCAGTGGGGACAACGCTTATCCCTGGTTGCATATTAAACTGTGGAGGGAGTTGTTACATGGGGTATATTCTGCCTGCAGTGCGACATATTCCTACTTTTCCAGTTCAGCCCTGCCTCAGGAGAAGTACCATTTGGGAAAACCTTGTTGCGGATGTGGGATATGTTATACTCGCCCTGGGTATTAAGATAAATGGAGATCGCCTGACCCAATTGTCACAGTTAGTGGAGGATATTGAAAATGCTATTACGTCCTCCTTGACAATTATCCTGAGAACAAGTAGTCATCCAAATCCTGATGCTTAAGAATCGTATGTCTCCAGGCATTATCCTTGCCTCATAGGGAGGCGCCTGCTCTATCGTGAAGAGTGCTGTACTTTCCTACCAAGTTACTCGAGCAACATTACTGACATCGTCAGCTACATACGTCCCACTAAGCCTCCTGCACACCAGTCTGGAGTCTTCCTGGACCTTTGGGTCTTGGGTTGAAGGCCTACTGGGCCCTCTCGATGGCTATATTGGTCAGATTTGACTTTACTCATAGCGCTGGTCTTAATTCTAAGTCTGTCCTGTCTGTCGATGGTTTGTAAGTGCTTATATTACGGCTTTGTAACGCCTGTTCTGTACTGTCATGCTACTGAAGAAATAATTTTTGATGTTTGTTCCCCTAGAGATGTATGAAATGAATCTAGAGTAAAGGCATCAGAGAGGACTGAGGGGGAAACATTGGAAATGAAAAATGTATGTACTTCCCCTTGCAGATTACTGAATTATTATAGTTAAAAGATACTGCAAACTGCCATGTTTAAACACAGCTTCTTACTTGTGCGAGGTAAGGTTTTAGGTTTTACTACGCACGTCTTTCGCTTCTGAAGGGTTTCGCTTTTGGCATATGTAAGCGTGTTTTAGGCTCCCTCTTTCTTAGGAAAAGCTGCATTAGTAGACAGAGGTCATGAGACTAAGTGTTCTTGCCTGCCTCAGAGCGTGTGTGAATCTTTGAGGAGAATATTCACCTTCACTATTACAATATGCTGTGCTACCTGATAACACTGTCTAACATGAAAGAAAGCAGCTGGTATCAAAGGCTTGTATAGTGGGGAGGTGTTCCCTGCTAGCAACATTGTTTCAGTACAATTCCTTGCCTTGTCTAGACCACCCATTCCATTGAAATGCATGTGTTTCTTTGGGTATTAGAGGACGGTGCTCGGAGAGAGAGGGCTCTCGCTTGTGTCGAAGTCTTGTGCTGTTGTTGGTTTGTTTTGTTCCGCTTTTGCTAATAAATTGTTCACCAATCTACCAGAGTCATCAGTGGTAATTCTTTCCACGACAGTGTCAATAGCTAAAACAAGACATTTCCCTCATAATCTGAATTACTTTGTTCTAGTAATGTAATATCTTAATGCTTGGTTAACAGTGGGTACCCGTGTGTAATTCAAAACATTGAGTGCTATGTCTGTTTCCTCAAACAATTTGATGCCTCCTTTGGTTTTCTGCCTACAAGCAAAGGGTATGCGCTAGCACATCCCTTTAAAACACTATCAAAGTCATGGCATTCTGTAGTATAGCTGTACCGTCACAACCATACAATCAAAAAAGAAACTCAATGTATTGGAAGCCACCTGATGGTTTCAGAGGATGAGCCATTTTTCCCAGACGAGAAATGACCCAAATGTTCCTTCCTTTGGCCAAGAGAGATGAACCAGTCTTAATTAATGGAGGAATGGCATCCATCAATGACAGGAAACAGCCATTTCCCCCAGTGAAGAGTGAAGGAAGGGTGTGAGCAGTGGAGTTCCTTGCCTTTGAAGACCCATGGTGGTGGCCTACAAAAGATCAGCCATGAACATCTTCAAATCAATTAACCCCATGAGAAGCAGATCCACGCGTGGGCATGTGTTTTTGTGTGCAACACCTTACCTTTGCGGTGCTGTTTCTGCTGGGTTGCATCATTATTTGTTTGGGATGCCCAACTAATTAATCTTTTATAACACGCTTAATGCCAGAGACCAGTCTCTAAGCGCTGGAACGGGATTCAAACCTGGGCTGCTCTGCGTTGTCTTGCTTCCTACACAAAAGTGTTGCGTCTGAGCTATCCGCCCAGCCCAGCAACTGCATATTTGACTATATTCCTACATTTGAGCTACATCATCTATGCCATGCTCGGTTTTGAAGTGCTCCACTCAGATTTGGTATGCTATACTCTGCGTTATGCTATGCTATGCCATGCTTTAAGCTGCAGAAATAGGTGTGATATATTCTTCTGCTGGGATAAATGTGTTCATTTCCCAAAACTAAATGCAGGTTAACGCCTTCGAGAAAGGGGGGAAGGGAATATGTTGGTTTCCTTTCATACTAGCTCGATAGGTCATGTTTTATTTTGTTGAGGTTTCATTGATATGTGATATGATATGGCATTTATAAAGCGCATATACACAAGTGTTTCAAGGCGCGCCGTGGCAAGGGGGGGCAGAGGGAAGACAGACAGCGATCATACTAGGCCAGGTGACATTGAGATTGTGCAAGTGCAGGAGAGGGGGGAAGAGGGGGAAAGTGCAGTACATAGGATAACAGTAGGGATACAGCAACAGTCCCCGGGTCCAAGGTTTGCCAGGAGGAAGTGCAAGTGTCCAACAGGCAGGGGGGGGACCTGGGCCCGAGATCAGAGGATAGCCAGGTAACCAGTGCAGTTTAAGATTCAGCTAGGAGATCAGCAGGGGAGAAGTGGAGAGAAAGCAGAAGCAAAGAGGAAGGTCTTAAGGTGCTTCCGGAACCGGAGATGGTTCTCATCAAGTTTCAGAGAGGCAGGGAGGCTGTTCCAGATCTACCACCAACTCGCTGCTTGGAGAAGTGACTAACCCTGAGGGAGTTGGAGGCAGATGAGCGAAGAGCTCGAGAAGGAAGATATTTAGGAAGAGAAAGTTTAAGGTATTGAGGTCCCATGCCCCAGAAGGCCATGTGGACAATGCAGAGGGTTTTGAACTTAATCCTCGCTGCCACTGGGAGCCAGTGAAGAGATTTCAGTCATTATAATGTTTTGCTCTGAATGTGTAATTTTTAAGTGCCTTTTAAGCTGCCATAAAACTTTCGGGAGCAAGAAGGGTAGACTAGGAAATCTAATCTGTTAATTAGATCATACACCCATGTTTTGACCTAACTTCTGCATGGCAGGAAACAGGAACTGCTTCCCAGAGTGAGAAGACTAGTCAAAGGCAGGATTATGTAAGTTAGCTCCCAAAAGCATCCAGCTTCAGCCTAGAAGGATTCCTGCCTCACACAACAACATAACTTTTAGCTTGAAGGCCCATGCAGGACTTGGGAACCACCAGGAAGTCCGGACTGGGGCCTCTGCTCCCAAGGAAGATGTGGTTGAAATCCCATCCTCAGTTAAATGTGCCCATATTTCCTTCCAATTTTCCCCATCTATACAACCTGGCCGCTCATGGGTCAGGCGAATTGTAAGCTTTGTTTTCTTGGACATGGTTTCTACATGCCTTGGCTCACCATGATACTCTGGAAGGCTCAGAAGTCTGACTGTGGCTCATAGACAGATTGTCTGTTCTTAAGCACTTTGAGCTCAAGCCTAGGGTTTTTGTAACCATTACATAAATAAATGAGGAAACCAAAAGAATGTGAGGTGTTCTTGCATACTTTTCAGACAGCTGGTGTAAAATTGGCAAATTCAGATTGGTCATACACCCCCAGCCAAATGGTGTTGGGTCCCTACAGAAATTGTTAGAAGGGCTTTGCTGTCTGGGTTTTCTTGGGCATGGCTTCAACAGTGAGAATTCCATACGTACCCTCCACCCCCCAGAGCAGCGAACACCTCTTCTCCAGCCGTTTCTCCTAACGGCACTGCGCCCCAAGGAATACAGTTGAGTCCACTGATAAATTCAGTCCAATTGTACATGTAGCTCTTCCACCTTTTTCTTCTCATGCCTTCCTGAGCACCTTATCCATCCCTCGACCTCACCCCAACCATCTACCCCAATATGCTTCTCCCTACCACTACTGAATTTTCCATCATACTCCTCCTTTGCCGCTCCGACTGGCTTCAAAGGCTTCCAAGCCATGAACTATGGCAGTAGGCACAATATATATTTTATTTATTGTGCATTTGTAAGGCGCTCATACATCAAGTAAATTGTGTTTCAAAGCGCCCACAGGGCAACAGGGAGGGAACGTGGGAATGAGAATCGATATAATAAAACGGTAGAGACAGACCTACTATGCCTTTTGAGCATTCAGAATGTGCAAGTGCAGAGAGAGAGAGAGAGAAGGGATGAGAGAGTGGGAGGGATGAGGATAAGTGCTAGGTGTACAAGTGGCAAGTGCTAGGGTGAGTGGTCAGCCACCAATAAATAGGTAAATGCAGGCATGTGGTGGCATAGGCCAGAGGGTGCTGATGCAAGTTCTAGGAGCAGGCAGAGGCTGGAGGTGATTGGAGATGGGAGGTCAGGGCCCAGGATGACACATAATGGCCCTGGTCACCAATCTCAGCAACTGAGGGGTTTAGCAGAGGAGGGAGGAAGGGAAGGAGAAGGTGAAGAGGAAGGTCTCGAGGAGCTTCCGGAATTTAAGGAGAACTGGCTCAAGATGAAGCTGTTCCATAGGACGGAGCCTGCTGAGGAAAAAGATCGTCCACCAGCTCGCTGGCTTAGGGAAGCACTTGACACATGGAGTTGGTGCCGGAAGAGCATAAAGATCTGGAGGGAGAGTATTTAGTGAGAGCAAGTTGTAGATCGTGTGGCCCCCGGCCCCAGACAGACTTGTGGATGATGCAGAGGGATTTGAATTTGATCCTTGCAGCAACCGGGAGCCAGCAGAGAGCTTTTAGTGCTGGAGAGATGCAGTCTTTGGGTTTGTGGACAAGGATAAGTCTACAAATGCAAGATAACATAACACTCCTTGAATTGAATATGCACATAAATCGACAAGAGACTCTGGAAGTTCCCATATGGGCAGACTGTGCGCTTCTGCAGTATGCTCACACTCATTGAGTATCCATGCACTTCTAACTTTAAAACGATGGTTTCAATGTTGCACTTCCATGGCCAAACATATACAGATTGCAATTTATCATTTACCTGTACACCATTTACAACTAGTTAAATGAACAGCTGTGATTTAGGTTTCATCACATTTCAACAGCTAACACATCTTAACTGTGAGCACAACAACATTGTAACGAGTTGCAAAGACGATGTGAGATACGCAGAGGCAAGAGGATCTCCAAAGATATACATTCATAGCAAATAAGATTCTCCCGGTACACTTATTAGTTGCTCTAGAGTGCAGCTTTCGCTCACCTGAGTGCCTTGTTCCGACTATGTCTGCTGCGGTCCCTCTGGCAGCAGTCTAAGTAGCTAATGCAGATTTCCTGAAAGAGAAACAAAAGACATCAGATACACAAAGTCAGACTGTTCGTGAGATACAGTATTCATCAGCTCCGACCTGGTAACCTGGCGCAATATGGGAAAAGGTCAAATGCATGCATTTATGAGCACTTTACACTTTTATTCATCGGCCAAAGAGAGAACATGGAGAATTTACAAGTGATTCCCAATCCCTTCAGCACTTGATCTGGTGTTGACAAAAACCTATAAGTGTTCCTAATCCTTCACATATTAGCTGACAATTACCTATATTTATTGGTTAGATTGTCATTCCTTACCATCCTTCCTTACAACTTCAGAAGTCAACAAATCTTTTTGCTTTCTATTTGTGACACAAACGGTGCAAACTAGATGTTAATGTGCAAACCCAAGGTGGTGATGCAAACTACAGATCGTGATACACAGGTATTTCTCTGCAACCTATAGAAGTAAACTACTTTACAGAAAACAGTGCATGGCAAAGGTAGTTAGTACTTAAAAGTATAAAAAAAAAGAACTGTCATTATTCATAAAGAGGTTGCCAGTTCTACGTTTGACATACCTTTGGCTTAGATCTGTCCATTCAATTGAGAACAAATTCAATCAGGTGTTGTACAGAGCACATTCTGCCATTTTGGCGGTCCCTTGGTGCTCGGTTCGGCAAAAGGTCAGGGTGGGGTTTGTGTCAGTGGCAATGGGGTGGAAGGATTAAAATCAAGTTGTGAAACCGGCTATATGTGTGCTCGTACGGTTCTAGATGAGATCGGTTCGGTTTTATGATGCTATAAAGGAGCACCAGCTGTTTTACTGCTTCGTTGTGTATTTACTAGTTTTGCGCTGCCATTATATCTATGTCTTCTCTCATCCCAACTCCCCATTGCCCTGGTCCAACATGCCTGTCCACTTCACCTCCCCTGGCATGATTGGCCCACCTCTTACTCACCAAAAACTTACCTATCTGTTCCTGTAGCACACCTCACCTCTCCTCTCCCCTGTTCCACCACTCTCCAGGCACGCATCTTTCATGATCCCCATCTCCCTTGACCCTTCTCGCCTCTACTCTTGCTTAACTCGCCTCTGGCCCACATTTTTTGCTCTGGAACACCTTCTCTCCTCTACACCCCCTAGGACTGAATCCCCACTCGTCTAACACATATCAGTAGCATAATTTTTGACTGACCTAACCCTACCGCTTCAGCCTCACCTCTCCATCTTCCACTTATTTATTGGGTATTTGCAATGCAACTATACAGCAAATAGTGTTTCAAGGCACCACAAGACAAAAGAAAGGGGGCGGGGAGGGGGACTGGGATGAAGAATCACAAAAACGGTCCTAATAGGCCTTGTGTCATTCGGAGCGTGCAAGTGCAGTAACAAGTAGGGCAGGGGAGTGGGGGAGGCATGGAAGGGGGGGGGAGAAGTGCCGTCAGAGCGGAATGCTCGAATGCTAAGATGGGAAGGGAAGCGTGTAGAGCACGCAAGTACTGGGAGGGCGGGGGTAAGAAGGCCCCTGGGCTAGGCAAGTGCTAAAGGGGGGCTAGGTGAACAAGTGCTAGGGGAAGGCAGGGAGTGAGTGTCTATATGCATATGCTAAGTACGAGGACGGGGCTGGATCGGGCTCAGTAGGGTTGTCTGCCCCGCAAGGCTAGTTCAGGGGGGAGGGAGCCTGATAGGGCAAGTGCAGTTTTGGGGGTAGGGGTGGTGGTCAGGAGTGAGCGAACTGCTTGGGGAGACTGGGCGAGGAGGGCCTGGTGCCCTGTATGATTCAGAAGCAACAAGACAACCAGTCAAAATGCAGCAGAGGGGGACATCAGCAGGGGAGAGGAGAGGAAGAAGAGAAAAAGGAGCTTCTTGAGAAGCTTCCGGAACTTAAGGAGATCCGGCTCAAGCCCGAGAGGGGCAGTGAGGCCATTCCAGAGGGAAGCTCCTACAGAAGAGAGACCTACCCCCACCCCCCCCACACTCTCTGCTTGGAGAAGCATCTGATCTGCAGAGAGTTGGAGCGAGAAGACCGAAGGGCTCCAGTAGGGAGGTATTTATGGAGAGATAGATGGGGGTAGCAGGGCCCCAGGCCCCAGAAAGCCTTGTGGATGCTGCAGAGGGTCTTAAACATGATCCTCGCAACAAACGGGAGCCAGTGGAGAGATTTTAGAGCTGAGAGATGCAGTCTCTGGGCTTGAGGGCAAGTATAAGTCTTGCAGTCCTATTCTGGATTAGTTGAAGGGGGCGAAGGGAAGATTTAGGAAGAGGCTGTTGCAGTAGTCCAGCCTAAAGAGGACCAAAGCTCTGGAGACAGTGAGTGTCTGGGGTAAGATGAGGAAAGCGAGAATACCTCTGAGGAGGTGCAGCTGAAAGTGGGCCTTCTTGACAAGGTCCACATTGTGAGGAGAGAATGAGAGAGGAGTCAAAGATGAGACAAATTATTTTTGCCTCACAAGAGGGTGAGGGGAGGGGGCCCATGGAGGGTGGCCAGAGAGTAGGAGAGAACAAGGGAGCCGGGGGCAAAGTGAAAAGGATCTCAGTCTTCCTGGCATTAAGGCAGAGATCGTTAGCAGCATAACATGCTTGAATGGCAGTCAGACAGTCAGGAATGAGAGAGGACTAAAAGGAGGAAGTGGAGGGAAGCTTGAAGGAGAACTGCGTTTCGTCTGCATAACAATGGATGTGAGGAGAGAAGGCAGAGGTCAAATGGGCTAGAAAGGCAAGGTAGATGTTGAAGAGCCATAGTGGGAGGGCAGAGCCCTGAGGGTCGCCACAGGTACAGAGTGTGATGGGGAGAGAAAAGGGCCCAGTTGAACCTGGGAAGGTTGGTCGGAGAGAAAGGAGATCAACCAGTCCAGTGCCAGGTACGTGAGGGTATCACAGAGACGGTTTTTAAGGGTGGCATGATTGACCGTATCAAAGGCAAAGGAAAGGTCAAGAAGGATGAGAATGGAAGTTGTAATCGAGATTTGAGAGCAAGCCTTCACAGGTGTTCAGGAGTGCAGTTTCCGGGAGTCTGGCTGCTTTGAAGCCAGTCTGGTGGTTGTGGAGACAACCTAAAGATTCAGTGTAGTGGATCAACTGGGAAATGATCAACTTCTGCAAGGGTTTGCCCAGGAAGGGGGTAATGGAGGTATGGTGGTAGTTAGGTGGGCATGAGGGGTCAGCAGAATGCTTTTTGAGGAGAGGGTGCACAAGGGAGGGCTTGAGGGGTAGCAGGAAGGAGCCAGTGGCAAAGGAGAGATTGCAGAAATCAGTCAAGGCTGGCACAAGGGAAGCAATGTTGTCCTTGATGGTTCTGTAGGAGCAGGGGAGCACCTGTTTGGAGTACACTTTCATAGCGAGAACATGCCTAGAGACCTCATCCAGTGATATGGGCGAGAACGAGGAAGTAGGAGGGACCGGGAGAGGGGTGCTAAGGGAGGACAGAGAGGGTGAGGGAGAAGGAAGGGGTGAAGAGGAGAGTGAGGACAGGATGTCCTGAGTTTTGGTTATGAAGTGAGAGGCCATTGCAGAGTGTCAAGGATGGCAGAGGAGAGGTGGAGACTGAAGTAGGATTGGTGAGTTCCTTGCAGATTTTCAACTGTTCAGCCGTGTTGTTAATGGCCCCAGAGATGCAGGCTTGTACATAGGCCTTATAGCGGAGAGTCTGTATTGCTTATGTTGTAGGCGGCAGGCCAGTCTGTCAGAGGATGTGCTTGAGGCCTGCCACTTCCGCTCAGCAACTCTGCACTTGCGTTTCAGAGAGGCTAGGTCGGAATCATACCGGTTATTATGCTTGGAGGCAGGCTTCATGTGGATCCTCATGACAGGGGCAAGGATGTCCAGAGTGTTGGAGATGGAGAGGTATAGGTTAGCAAGGGCTGCGTCAGTGTGGGAGTCAGTGGCCAAAGTGGGATGGGGAAAGAAAGCTGCAGCATAGCAGAAACTGACACTCGCTTCATCGGTCGAAAGACAGAGAAGGAGATTGGCTGTGTGGGCAGAAGGACAGAAGATTAGCCGAGGGACCCAAGAGATCCAGGTGAGAGGACAGGAGGGCATGTCAGACCAGCAGAAGGGTGTAGTGAGAGGGTTGGAGATGGGGATGTCTGCTGAGATCAGAGCATCCAAGATGTGTCTGGCTGAGTGCGTCGGACCGGAGGGAAGGATGGTGAGGGAAAAAGAGGGGGAGAGAGAGAGAGAGAGAGAGAGAGCGAGCGAGCGAGAGAGAGAGAGTCACAGAGGCTGTGGATGAGTCCAGAGGCTGCATCAGGAGAGTCTGGGTGAATAATGAAGTCTCAGAGCAAGAGAAGCTTGGAGGTGGAGGCTGGGAGAGAAGAGGTGAAGTCAGACCACTCTGAAGGGAAGATTGAGACTGGACCAGGGGTCCTGTAGATGGTGGCAAGAGTTAACAAGAGGATTGCATCTTGTAGTCCTCTGGGAGGAGTGTGTCAAAAATAATGAGAGCTGGCAATGAGACAACCATTTCTCGGTGAGAGCGAGGACGTCAAGGTAGAAGTCTTCAAGGCGGTGGCAGATGTCAGAGGAGTGTTTAATGGCAGAGCGAGAGTTGAGGGTAGCCAAGTGGAGCTGGTTCCCACCTTTGAAGGTCTTCCGAGGAGGGGTGTACTGTAATGTGGTATGCCCATCGGTGTTGGCGAAGGGGCCGGTGAGGTGGCAGAAGGAGGAGAGGCAGGAGAAGGGGGGGGGGGGTTATGAGACAGAAGATGCCTATCAAGAAGGAGGAGGTTGGGCTGAGAGCCCTGGGCCATGACTGTGCCATTCTGGTAGACATTAATGATGCTCCTAGAGGATGGGAAGTGTGCCAAGAGTACTTCCCAATGGGTTCCACCATTAATGGGTGAAGAAGAGAAAGGGGAGAGGACTGAGACAATATGGGGAATCCAAAGGTCTGGGAGGGAATGACAAAGAGCATGTCAGTAACAGTCTGCCTGGAAGGAGTGTTGATGTAGGTGTCAGCAATAGGCAGTCCTGTATTGGAGACCAGGAGATCTTACTTGAACTTTTTCCTTCCAGAATTTGAAAGAGAGATAAGCAGGGTGCAGAGCCTCTGGCACACAAGTTGTAGGTGCTGCAGAAGGCTGTAGTAATGTGTGTACAGCTTTTGTAAGGTTCAAGTATGGTTACTGGTGACAAATGACTGTGTGCCCTACCAACAGGTGCCTCAATATGCTGTGAGCAGTTCCTGTTCTCTTCCTACCGCTGCAACCCTGCATGGCCTCTGGAGGGAGAAGCTGTGCACGGTTGCATTCATGTGTCCCTCCTCCGTTCGCGGCCGTCCCGCAGTGTTTCCCCAGAGCTGTCTGCCACCTCCCAGGCCCTGGCTCACATCTTGATAGGTACAAATACGGCCCGCTAGCCGCTTTCTCGCCCACTGCCGATTCACTGCAGGACCTTCCTTGCACACCACCATGCTCAGGGAAGGTCGCTTGCTGGCCCTGACTGATCAGGACCCCTTTGAGTTTAGTTGAGCACAAGTGATTGGCATTGCACCAGCAGTGTAAATCATGCACTGAGTGTCCTGCCAGTCGATAGATAGCCAGGTCTCCACGCAGTCATCAGAAACAACTGTGTATTTACTTATAGTTTGCGGCCTTGTCCGATTTTAAGGGACCCATTTCACATACAAAGGGGTGCCCAGAGGAGTCAAGTAGGCCTAAGCTGCAGTCCGCCCTTTACACCAGAGCACACGCAACGTGCCAAGGAATGTGCATGCACACAATCCCTGGTCCGGGTCTCCCCATCTCCTTCACAAGGCAGCAAAATCTCTGCAAATTCACAAGGTGCGTACAGCTCTCACCGCTGTCCTCGACAATTACTGCTTTTGCAGCTCGGTGAACAGGCCCATCAACACTTCACATTAAGCCACAATGCGATGGCGGCTCAATGGGGCTTGGTGAACATGGCCGCTCTGAGCGGTGCAAAGTCGCACCTGGCAATTCATGTTCATCACACTCCTATGAGCAACACACTGATATTGCAGATAACACTTTTACATTTTTTTTGCATAAATGCCAAAACATCCTCTTGGCTTTGGCAATTTGCGTGCAATGATCTTCAGCTGCTTCACTACTAAACTGTCTTGGATACAAAGAGTCAGTCATTCGACAATGGAAAAGCTCACTCGCGAGTGGTCTTTCACTCGCCAGGCACCTTCACTGATTCAACAATGGCTTGCAACTTTGCCTCTGCTCGCGTATTGGATTCTCATGTGAGGATCAGTTCAACAATACTTCAACTTAATTTCAAACTGCTACTGTTTCATCTGGTATTCACGTGCAAAGCGGCCCGGCGTTTCCCTCTGCATAGAAACTCACTGGTGTTCCAGCCTGACTCTGTTTGCACAGACAACCTTCTTGCTGCGAATCCCGCTTCACCTAAAGTCACCTACTGCTCCCACTGCTACAGAGGGGTCTCTGGCTGCCCCTCAAACACTCCAGTGTTCATCCAACACCCGAGGTAACAAGCACTTATTGCAGTCTCTCTGAGTACAGCTCAGTTTAGTATTATCTCACCGCTCTATGGTCAAGTCCTTGCTTTGCTGTCCACTTAAAGTTCTGGGTGTGGTCAGGTTTGTTAGGCCCCTCCGATTGTCATCCCGTGTCTCGTCGGTGCTTTGGGTTGGAGGGGCGGACGGGGGAGCCAAATCGCTGTGCACTTGCTTCGGCCAATTCAGACCAGTAGCAGTGCACTCTGATGGCACCTCATCAGCATCCTGCTAAGGGTGCTGCTCTCATTCACATTGGCAACACAGGCATCCTCACTTGCTTTTTCTAGGCCCCAGGAGAGGGTGATGCAGAATACAGAATTCTATGGCAACTTCATCTCGATAACCATTTTTCAGCTCTCTCATGTTCTCCCGGCCATCAATTCCCGATGCTTCACCTCACGAGCGCCATCTTGGATCATCTTGCCACAGCGGAGGTCGCTTGGTCACTACCATTTTCAGCCATGCACTCCGCCAGGTCTTTATTTAAATTTACGAAATGCAGGCTGGGGCAGCGTCCCATAGGCTGGTGGACGGCACAGATTTTAGTGCATGCCTTCAGACAGCCAAAACACTGAAAACACAGTAGGTGAAGTCAGGAGCAGGCAACGGCTGTTGCGGGCCCCAGGTCACCTGGGCTCTACAGGAGAAAAGTAATTTTCCAAAATTGCGAGTGCTGCTAGTTAACCTTTAATGGTTCCCACCTGAAGACCCTTGTGTGATAAAGAACGCAAAAAGGATAGAACATCCGGAGTTGAACACTGAAAAGGATAAACATTCTTTTCCCTGCACCAGTCGCAGAACTTATTCCAACGGCAACGGTACAGAGACTTTGTTGCCGGCCGCTTGCCGAAAGCAACACCTATTACGTCATCCGGGAGGTCCCAATCCTTGTATCTCAACCTTTCAGAAACCATGCACGAAGGTTTAGAGTCCTGACCTCTGGATGGAGAACCTGAGCCTCGTCTCACGATAGAAGATCCTCTCTTTGGGGAAGACGCATCAGAGGACAAATGGACATGTCTATAAGGTCCGGGTACCACAATCTCCTGGCCCAATTCGTAGCAATGAGGATCATGTGGGCCCCGAACCGTCTCAACCTCTTGAGAACTTCAGGGATGACGGGGACAGGAGGAAATGCGTACAGTAGCGGGAACTCTCAGTCCACCACGAAGAGGAAATTATTTGGGCAGTACCCCTCGCACTTCCGGTTGGCACCGGTCGCGATCAGATCCACTTGAGTGGTTCCTCAAAGGGCGAAGATCTCTCAAAGGACTTCCTGAGCTAGTTCCCACTCGTGGGAGACTGCTCTGCCTGTTCAGAGCGTCCGCCGCTACATTCTCCTCTCAGGCTAGGTGAACTGCCGCCATGGAGATTCCCTCTTGAACTGCCCAGTACCAGAGCTGCTTTGCCTCTCTGCACAGAGACAGTGACCCTACACCACCTCTCTCGTTGAGGTAATGCATGGCAACCATGTTGTTCGTCATCATCAGGACATTCTTTCCCCGTACAGGCGGCAGGAAAGCCTGCAGTGCTAGCATGATTGCCCACAGCTCTAAAAGGTTGATATGTAGTCTGCACTCCGACGGAGACCAACGATCACTGATGGTCAAATCGTTGGCGTGAGCTCCCAACCTTGTGAGAGAAGCGTCCGTCACTACAGTTAACTCTGGCCACGATTGGCAACAAGGTTCTCCCGTCATAAGATTTTCCTCACAGGCCAACCACAGAAGATCCTGCGAGACCCTGACTGGAATCTGAAGGCGATCAGACATCTTGCCCGAGAACTGAGACCACTGAGTCCTGAGAGCCCATTGAAGGGATCTCATTCTCATTTGGCACCAGAAAAATGCAGGATGCCATGAGGCCGAGCAACCTTAAGAATTCAAAGGGCGGAATACATTTGGGCACTCTGAAACTTGGTTACCATCTGGAGAATGTCTTGAGCCCTCACCCTGGGTGGCAAGCACTTCCCTAAGGATGTGTCCAAAAAAGCCCCGATGTACTGGAGCCATTGGGAAAGTGTCATAAGCCCAGTCTGTGAAAGGAGTTGCAGGTAACGCTGAGATGAACCAAGACTTTTTTGGGAGAACTCGCCCTGACCAGCCAATCGTCCAGATGGGGGTAGACGTGAATCCCCCCTCTCCTGAGATGCGCTGCCACCACCACTATCATTTTGGTGAATACCTTCGGGGCAGAGGTCAATCTGAATGGCAGGACACGAAACTTATAGTGCGAGCTGCCAACGGCGAACCTCAGGTATTTCCTGTGCTTGAGAGGGATTGGCACATGAAAATAAGCATCCTGAAGGTCCAATGACACCAACTGATCTTGAGGTTGGAGAGCCTGAAAGATCTGAGAAAGAGTGACCATCTTGAATTTGTCCTTCCTGAGGAACTTGTTAAAAATTTCTCAAGTGTCTTAGTCCCCCATCCTTTTTGGTAATCAAAAAATAAGGGGAGTACAATCCCTTGTTCTTCTCCACTACAGGCACTGGTTCTATAGCACCTTTCTCTAGCAGGGTTAATATTTCCTGCACAAGGAGCGAATCTGGCATCCTCAAAGAGTGTACTCACGGTGGATTGGTGTGAGGCTTCTGTTGAAAAGGAAGGTGCTACCCGTGGGCTATTGTTTTGAGAGCCCAAGCATCCGAAGTAATGGCTCGCCATTCTTCTAGATGCTGAGACAGTATGATTCCCCCACAGGTGAGCTGTAACAAAGGGCCTCAGAGCGGTTTTGAAGCGGCTGTAGCAGAGCCTGTTGGCAAAGAGGCTGCTGCTTGAGCGGGCTTGCCACCTATACCTCGTCCACCACGAGGAAACTTATGCGGGCCTCTTTGATTGGCCATTCCTCCCGCCCTTCCGAATGAGGAGTAGTAGCGAAAAGATCTACCCCTCCATGAAAAGGTTGAGGCTGGCGAAAAGCAGCGTCCAAAGACTTGGCGGCTGCTTTAGAGGTTTCTCAAGGCTCTCGTCAGCCTTGCTGCCAAAAAGATGTGACCGGTCAAATGGCATGTTCAGAAGTCTAGCCTGCACATCCAGTGCAAAACCAGACTTCCGCAACCAAGCACATCTACGTATCACGGTGCTCGTAGCCATGGACCTGCTGACACTGTCTGCAACATCCAACCCAGACTGTAGGGATTCACACACGGCTTCCTTGCCGTCCTTAATAGCCAGGAAGCCCTCCTTTTCTTCCCCTTCGGGAATATGCTCCACCGCCATAGATATGCACTTCCACACAGTTTATGAAAATCTTGCCAAGGCACAAGCAGAGTTGGCCGATTTCAACGCCATACTCCATCTTCCATGCGCTTATTGTCCCTATCTGGTGGGATGGTAGGGTACACGCAGCTTGTTTCGAGGTAGCCACCCTGTTCTGCAGAGCCACATGAAATGACAATATTGGATCCTTAGGGGGACCCTGATCCAAAATGTCTGAGATCATCCTGATCATAATGAGCAGGTGGTCTAGACCAGCCCAAATACTCCACAACTCTAGACATAAGTCGCCTGTAAGAGGAGTCGGCATGCTCCCCTGGGTCTGGTTTATCGAACTCCAGCTCTGGAAAAGTGTCTATACCACTTGCATTATGCAAGGCACCAAGATCCTGCATCCTACTCTCCTTCGATATGAGGCAGTCTGCCACATTAGGGGTCCCAAACTGGAGACCAAAAGGAGCATCAACCTCATCAGAATGTTCCTAGTCCTCAAAAATGGAGTTGAGGGATTTAAAGTCTTTCTTTGGCAGAGGAGTACACCTTTTTTTCCAGGTGTAACAGCCAGAGGCTTCAAGGTCGTCGACTTCGACAGCCTTTTTTGGAGGTTCCACCATCACCAGGGGCTGTGCCGGCAAAATTGTCACTGTCAGCATCCACAACGGCGCCGAAGGCAGCGAGGGTCTGACTGGGGTGGAGGTCCCGACAGGCTTCGATTGCATCGAGGGTTTGGACTGTTTTGATGGAGACGAAGCCCGTGACCTTGCTACACGTCTTGAACGATCCTTAGATACCTTGTCCGCACGGGGCCTCGAAGGATCCCGAAGAGGATCATGCTGTTTACTCGGGCTCGAAGGCGCGCAAGTATACGGCCAAGACCGTTCCCTGCCAGTTTCAATAGAAGGCACAGACTGGGCCTTGCCCAACTTTTCAAAAATCTTAAGCATTTCCACGCGGAAAGCTTCCCGCTCATCTGGCGTCGATTTTTTGGATGGGCAACTCACCCTCCCGGGGGTGCAGCCTGAAGAAGACGAGGAGGAAGGTGACTGGCAGTGCCTTCTCCTTGAGCACTTTGACGAGGACGAGTGGCAGGAACCACTCAGGGACCTTGAACGCTTGGCCTTCTTCCGCTGAGGAGAGTCGCCTCTCGACTCGTCGGTCGAAAGGCACAGCAGGTCGGGACTTATGGGGCTTGGAAACCTTGCCTACCTTGAGCTTCCCCCTTCGTTCCCCCAAGGTCTTTCCAGTCATCAACTGGCAAATGGAGCACGTATCCATGTCATGGCCCTCGCCGAGGAACAACAGGCAGACTCGATACGGATCCATGCTGGACATCTTGGAGCCACAGTCCTGGCATTTCTTGAGTCCGGACCGAGGTGTTGTCGAAGTGGAAGACTAAGACATATCGAAGACCTTCAACAGCAAACACTAGTAAGTACGAGGCGCACTGAGTTTCACAAAGCAAACACTTTTGTGGAAAAAACGAACAGAGGCAACGGCCGCTGTGCGTGCTACTTATAACATCCGACTACATCACCCTCGATAGAGGCCTTCGAGGGACATCAACCCGATGCCTTCGACGCAGGGCGCCCACTGCCGAGAAATGTCCAAAGCAGCCGAGCTGTGTATGCTACATGTAAAAGATTAGGAACACGTTGGAGGACACAATCTATTCAAAGGTATATCTAGATGTCCTCCGTTACCAAATCGTAGAATCGCATATGTTTTCTCAATTTGCCACGTCGTGTGACGCCAATAATGATGTTTTTAGTAAATAAATGTGTTTTTTTATGTTTTTTGCTGGGTCTTGCAGTCAGACATCCGACGATGACCATCCACCCTGTAGAGTGTTACCTAATCTTAAAGAGCCCAAGGCCTCACGTGCTAGCAGAGTATGGTTTTAAAGGCCCATCGATAAGTAAGTCTTTGGGGTAGTCGGAATATCGGACACCCTCTGCAATCCAGCTGGAAGAATGCAAGGTTTCCTGTGGAGAATGGTCGATATAGACAATTTGCAAGTAAAGAAGACACAGGTGGGACGGGCCCTTCCTTCCATAAAAATCCCTCCTGGTTTTCGCAGGCACTGAGCGGACTGAATGTGACAGTGGCTGATTGGAGGAGGGGGCGAACCTGAGTCCGGAGCCGAAAGGCGAATGGATTGAGAAAACTGGCAAATTGTGGGAGCGGGTTTGTGGTACCACATAAATAGGTAATGGAGGGATGGTGAATATAAGACGAGGAGCGTCTAAAGGTGTTTTGGACAAGGATCATTCCACAAGAAAAGCCCAGAGTCCTGAATTCAAGAAATTAGAAGGAGTTGTCTTAAAACTCAAGGGGGTAAATTAGGCTGTGCATAGATAGATCCAGGGGTGTTGCTAGGTCTGGAAAAGATCTGGGTCTACGCTAATGTCGGGACTGTCCGTGCTCGGGGCTAGCTAGCTTTTTGGTTGTAACCCCTGAGCTTCTATCCGGGGCTACAACCAAAAGACGTGGGGCTATAGACCCCCCTAGCAACGCCTCTGGAAGGATCTGTGAAAGAAGATAATTGAAACTCCCATCAGAGTATTTTAGTATATACCATGGTGTGCATGTAAAGAGCCGACTAGTTTGTTTTTATATTTTTTGTCTTTAAAGAGTGTCGAAGAGTGACAAAGATAGGCTGTGTTAAGTAGAGAAAAAGATTATTATTCATCTTAGTCAGTGTTGGTGCCGACCATATAGATTAAGATTATTGAGAAGTAGAGGCTTTGAGCAGCGATTGTTGGTGCACGCTCATATTTGTTATTTTCCTGAATCATATTTTTGTGTAAAATCACTGGTAAGTATAGACAGTCAATTGAGACTTGTCATAATTGGAGAGGTTACACCACAGATGCACATGTGCAAGACACTACCGAAACATATGCCCGAGAACAAACAGTACAGTGCAGAATGGGTAAAAGGCACAGTAGATAAAATGTTTATGCTGTGGCCACAAGGGGGATCATTAGCAAAGGCAGTGTTACAACACATGGCCCCATACTTTGACGCAGAGTACACAGGAAAGAAATTGGAGACGAGGTTGGATATTCTAGAGCTTTGGAAAATGTACCAGGAGGAGCGGGAAGATCCACCCCCTGAGGAATGGATGCTTAACTAGAGCAGGGGGGGGGGGTTTAGCCTTCTGCTCCCCTTACTCCGCCAGAAGTAAATGGGGAGAGTACAGAAGATGCAGGAATGTATCCATTAGAGGAACTAAAAGCGGCGATTGGGTATAGGAGCCCGATCTATGAACCGCCCGCTTATGGTAGTAACGATAGTCAAGAAGAGACTAAAAGAAAGGAAGAGATCTTTAAGGTCTTACAGAGCAAGGAAGAGAAAAGTGAACAATCAAACTTATCTTTAGAGATAGAACGAGAGATTAAAAGATGGAAAGGAAAAGAAGACAAAGCTGACGAGATTACGCTCGCACAGAACGAATGGATGGGTGCACAGATTATTAAGGCTTGCTGGGAAAAGCCTTGAGGAGGTAAGGCAAAGGGAAGACCAAGACAAGCAAGATAAAAAAGATTGGGAATGAGAAAGGAGATTGAAGGAAGATGAGAACAAGAGAAAGAGTAGACAAAGACGAGAGCAGATGTTCAGGAGGAACAACAAAGAAAGGAAGAAAGGGAAGAGGAGCAAAGAAAGTTTGACAACAGGCAGAGAGCACTCGAAGAACAAGACATGGTAGAAAAGAAGACAAGAGGAAGAAGCTCAGAAATTACGAGATAAGACATTGCAAAGACGAAAAGAAAAGGAAGTGCGTAGAGCATACGAACGGAGGTAAGAAAAAAAGACGAGACGAGGAAAAGGTTAGACAGGAAGCAAGGAAACAAAGGGAATTAGACTAAGAAATTGAGCAAAAAAGGAGGCAGAGAGAACGCTGTATTGAGCATATTCGAAAGGGGTTATTGGAACCATGTCCACCAATATCATGGAGCCACATAGAGAAGTTTCTCCTGCCGCAGGGAGCAACGGCAGAACCACTTGTGATAAACGTAGAAGAGTTTGCCCCGTTAAATGAGGCAACACCAGGACCATCTCGGGTAAACCTTGATGATACTTTTGACATAGTAAGCATCAGAGATAGGGTCGATAAGGTTTATCATGTTGCACATTCATACCTGCTCACAATGAAGAGAATGGGACCTTGACAGAGGCCATGATGTTACCATACCAAAATGGAAGCTGAAGTGGAAGATATTGCAGATGACAGCTGGTTTGCAGCAATCTTCTCATGGGTACCACAATGGATGGTGAATAGAGCATTACTGCTGATGATGTTTGGATTCTGTGTGATTAAGATAATAATCACACAGTACAAGAAGACACCAAAGAAAGCAGTAGGAATGAAGATTATGATCAATGTTGAATCTGGATTTGAACCTACAGAGCTAACATATGAAGAAATCAGACTGTATAAAAGCTAGAATCTATTCACTTGAGGGAACAAAGTTCCTGTATCCAAGAGACCACAAGAAATATGGGACGATGGATTTACTGTAGCCCGAGTGGACAGTGCAGCCACAGGACCTGGAGTGTTGATGAACATGTGAAATCAGCAGGATCTTTGAAAGGTGTGATGAAGATATGGACTCCTAAGAAGCACTTCTTCAGATGTCTAGATGCGGAGACTGGTGAGAGAGTGGTCGATGAATCAGAGGGGTGAGTGTAGAGGAGGAGCCAAAAGCCTCTACAGGAAGTCCCGCCCCTTAATTGCCTATATTTTGGGAACCGGAAATTGTGACAAGCAAGACACCTGTAATGATGCCTATAACACAAGCAGCCATTGAAGCAAAGTATCTGTTAATGGAACCATTCTTTATGTATTCACTGAGAACCAACAGCCTCTTGGGAAAGATCACTGAAGAGCACGTGAAGACGGATGAAAGATGAGATTGGTGGTGTCACATGAAGTAAAGTGACGCACCTCAGAAGAGATGAAAAGAATGAAGATGAATAAACCATATAGAATCTGATGTCGAAGTTAGAATTTAGTAAACTTTTATATATGGGATAATGATCATACGTGTGAAAAACACGGAAGCAACAGACAACCATTTTATATTTGTACAGAGTAACGCAAGTAGACAGTAATCATAATGCTGGCTATGTAGTGAATAGATTGTGGCAATGTGCAAAGGTATATATATGCATAGGAATCTGGAAGTTCCACATCGTATTTGGGCAAACTGGACCCCATGAATAGAAGGGCTGGAAAAGTGTGGCGCAGCGGAATAAGCCTGGCTAGAGATGGAAGAAGAATCAAATGGGCCCGCCTGAATCAGGGTCAAGGGATGAGGCATCCAAGAAACAAGTTAATTATAATGAACAGATACAATGGACGCGAAGGCAAGAGCAGAGCTCCTGTTAAGGTGCGGCAGAAGGACATTAAATGGCAGGTTTTATTCATTTCATATTATTAAATACAACAAAGAAGCTCAAAACATGGTCTCCAGTGACATGATCAGATGAAAATAGGCTTTCAGCATGATACACCGAGACCAGAAGATAAAGTCATGCTCACACTCCCTTTTTACCCAGGAGCAGTGATATTTTGCAAGGCCGAGTTCAAAGACTAGTCTCATGGCAGACCGCTTGAGTGATGAGTGATGATGGCTGGTTGGATGGGGAAGCATGACCAGGCAAAACCATCAGCAAATGGTGTAACAGCTTGCATGCTGCTAACGAGTGGAATATTCCAGAATAGTACAAGCGTGCCAACCAATTATAAAAGGCTACATACCAAAGAGCCCTATACTTTAGAGGTCCAATGAGACAGTGTATTTTATGATGCTCACAATGACCTGCACTAGGGGTGGGAAACGTTGCCCACCTGACAGAGACCCAATCTGAACACCAACCCTCATAGAAAGTATTTCTAGATGGCCCCTGTTACACAATCATAGACACACAAGGTTTTTCAGTTTGCCACGTAGTGCGACGTCAATAACGATGAGTTTTTAGTATATAAATGTGTTTATGTTTTTCACTGAGAGCTGGCTGTCAGACATCCGACGATGTCCGATGTACTCCCTGTTTTAGATAATTGTTAATAAAACAGACAAAGTCTTTTGCCAACTTCCTGAGTTGGTTTTATTATTGATGTTTGAGTAATTTCTCCATCCGCATTCAACCTGTAGAGTGTTACCTCGTCTTAAAGAGCCCAAGGGTTCAGGGAAAAGGCTCCTGATTATTCATATCTTTGGGGCTGCATCTCTAAACCACCCCACTAACAATATTGACCCTGAAGAAATTTCACACCATAATAATTGTATTATCCATTGCTCTTCATGTGTAAACATTCATGAAAATAAAAACCTATTTGTCAACGTTTTCAAGAATATACACTTTAAAATGTGGTATTATATACATACTTAATGTATCTGTGCAGAACGCATCCATACACTCAGTATAATCCTACACATTTCTGTTTCACTAACAATAGTCCTAGATTCTGGCCATAGGTAGTCGTAGCTTTAACACCATCGGTACATGCAAAGCAGTTTCTTCGCTTTCTTTTTGCTGCTCTCCCTTTATGGACATCAATGGAAACCCTACTTTTTGCTACTGCATTGAACATTTCCTGAGTTCTGGAGCCTTTTAGCTCCATTTTCTGTGATGCATCAGAGAGGATTCACCCAGGAAACCTGACCTGGGACACTTTTCATGTGGCACTGGAAAGACAGAAGCTTGCTCATCCTGACCCTCCGGCTGGCGTTCTGCAGAAGGATCACATTGATGCGGGAGGGGAGAACCAGGTCAGGATGAATGGGAAAGCACTTATAACTTTTGCCAAGATCCCCACCTTCTAATAGCCCATCGTAAAGTAGAAACTAGTAGTTAAGTCAATTTTGAAATGGACATGTCCCTCAAATCGCAAAGTAGTGGGACTAAGAGAACTGCAGAGGCAGAGGACTGCAGGTAGAGTTAATTAGGAATAATGACCCACTCCCAAGAAGGACTGAGGCATTAAAACCCCCCTCAGGCGCAGGCCATGAAAAGGAGCAGTAGTAGAAGGTGGGGTAGTTGTCCTACCTCCTCGAGGCCGCCGAAGCAGAGCTTGTGTGTGAGCAGAGACGCAGGGAGAACGGGGGCGAGTTAAGTAAATGCCGGGCCTGAAAGGGTCCTTAATGCTGAAGACCGTAATTGCTTATCTGGCACAGTGGGACGCATTAGGAGTAGCCACTCTCCCTTCGAGGAATATAGCTGTAGCGGTTGAGCAGCGGAAAGCGCACCTTTTGATGATTTTCCCCCCCTCCTCTGATGAGCACCGGTTGCAGATGAGCAACAACGTGTTGTGGGAGCAAGGAGAGCCCTCCTGATGATAGGCACAAATCGCGGAAGACCGTGGAGGAAAGATTCGCCGAACCTCGTTGAGAAACTGAAGCAGATGACCTGGAGCCAGCGAGGCGAACGGACGCGCATGCCAGACCTGATGAGTTCATTGTCAGATAGTGTCCCCGGAGTGATATGATATGGCATTTATAACGCACCTATACACAAGTGTTTCAAGGCGCGACAAGGCAAGGGTGGGAGAACAGAGTGAAGACAAAGACAGCAATCTTACTAGGCCAGGTGACATTGCTCTGAAAACCTCCTGCTTGCCAAGTCCAGGGTACTTAATCATAGAAACGTGTTAAACTGAGTAAACCGAATGGCCCGCTTGAATTGCATGAAGATGGTCCTGCTCCCCAAATTTATGTTTTTGTTCCAGATGCTGCCCATAGTAATACCTACCTCATTCTTCGCAGAAGTGAAGGTAGCCATGTTGAGATTTCTTTGGGCTAGGCATAGGATCTCAAAGGATCGCATACAAGACATTGATCTTGCCAAAAGGAGGGAGGGATGGGGTTCCCCGATCTGATGACGTACTCTAGAGCGACCAATCTCCGGGTCCTAGTGGATCACTTTGACCCACTTTCAAGGGAGCAATGGGTGTCAATGGACAACGCGGTACTGGCCCTGGTAATGCTGGATGAATGGCTGTGGGTCCCTAACCCGTCGCCTTTCTGGTTCTTGCAACTGAAGGGTGCTCTTTCAGAGGGACATTGGGGGGGGGGGGGAAATCTAAGGAGGGAACTGACTTTTGAAACATTCCTCATCACGCAGAGGGGCTCCAGAGGACAAATAGCGGGGCTGTACAAGAGCATCCTCTTGGCGAATCCACGAGACCCCCCTCCATCTAGAGTCAAATGGGGGCAGGACCTGGGTAGAGACATCAGAGACGGCCCTGATGTGTAGGAGGACTAACCGCTCATCGACTTCACTTCAATATAGGGGGGGATTATATCCATATGTGGTGGGGCTGTACAAGGGTGGAGGCTTACTGAAGGGAGGTCCTCTCATGGATAAAAGGGATAGATGGGATTCATAGGGGGTTTTCACCATGGCTTATCCTTTTTGGGGTTGACACGGGAGAGGAGCCAGAAGTAGCAGGAGGACATGCTTCAGGTCATGTTGGTCTCGGCCAGATGTCTGGCTCAGCTGTGGAAAAGCCAAAGAATGCCGGTGGAAAAGGAGTGGGTATTAAAAGACTCGCTCTTTATACGATATGGAGTACCTCACTCACCTCCTGGGTGAGTCAAGGTCTGACATTGAAGGTTTATAAATCCCTTTCTTTGAAAAGTATGGATGTAGGAAGGGGGAGGGCAGGAGGCGAGGAAGAGGTGCTCACCAAGAGGGGAGGTTGTTACTGCGAGGGGACAACCTTGGACAATGTGCAAACAATGTGCACTCTGGGAAGAGCTCTCCTGACTCACGGACAAGCGTACCTCTGAGACATTAGGTCAGAAAAAAAGTACCATCCTCTGTTTGAACTTTGCAGGGACAATTGAACTCAGCTGTGTGGGGGGGGTCAAAAGGGTAGGGTTTCAATGTGTTGGTTGCAGGGGAAAGCCACGTGGCTGACCTGTGTTGTTTTGAATAAAATGACGTTTAATTTTGAAAAAGAAAACGGAGTAAACCAAGATGATATAAAAGGGCACAGATGACAAAATAGGAATCCAATTACTATATCAGAAGAGTGCCATTGTAACATAAGAGCCAACAACAAAAAGGGGCAATATATTTGAGAGAAAAGATAAACCATCACTGCCAAAGCCAAAAGAGAAACATACCAGGCAAATAAGAAAGAACCAGAATTGCCAACGCCAAAAGAAGGCAGTTGATGTTCTCAATATTGATGAAAACAATTGCCCTTATGAAATGGGGGTCCTAAGAGAGAATGACAAACACATATTACCGAAGTCAGAGAAGTGTGACATTCAAACAGAAACTTTATCAGCAGTTGGTTAGTGAAAAAGGGAAGAAACAAGAGTGAAAGGAAGGCTGCCTTTTTGAAGGGAGACGTTCATAGGAGTGGAACATAACCTGCATAGTGTGAGGCAATCACATGTGTGTAATAAACAGCATCAGTGTGAGTTTTTGTTTCACTTAAGTGTTTCTTATATTTGATGTTTTGGAGCAAAAGACATTGCTAACTTGTTTGAGTTCAACCTTTACCACAAAAGTACTTGTAGTAGTAGTTTACTCTGGCCTGGTAGGAGGGTACACCAGATCGGAGATCGCTGTAGTTGTTGGATCTGTTCTGGCAGTAGAGTACACCAGAGCAGAGAACCCTGTCTCAATAAGCCTGGCAGGTGAGTGGACCAGGTGGAAGCCATTGAAGTACTGTGGTATGGTTAAAAATCTTGCAGAAGCTGAAAAACCACTAAAGTGTTTTGGTGAATGCAGAATCATCCTGACAAATTAATACAATTGAAGCAAGTGGTGTGTGAAGAGCTGCAGAAGTATTTAACATTGAAAACAAGTGTTAACTGGTTCAGAAATATCCTGACAAAGACCTTTCTGTTGAAACCAATGAAGTAAGGGAATGTTCCGAGTTGCAGAACAGATGTTGTTTCAAGAACTTTGTGGTATCAAGTAGGACACTTCCGAGCCTTTAAGAACCTAGAACTGGAATCTCTGCGGCAAAGCCCTCACAGCACAAGGCCACGGTGTTGAGCGATGCAAGTATGCAGGAGACACTGCCCAACGAGACATAGCATGCATCGCTACGTCCATGCTTCTAAGCCTTTAAGAACCGAGTATCAGACCCTCTCTGGCAAAACACTCACAAGACAAGGCTGCAGAGCTGAGCAATGCAGGTGCGCAGGAGAGGCTACCCGACAATATGTTGCATGCATTGCTACGTCCACATTTCCGAGCCTTTAAGAAATGAGGATCTGAGTCTCTGTGGCAAAGCCCTTGCAGGACAAGGCCGCAGTGTTGAGCGACGCAGGTGTTTGGCGACGAAGGGGTCGGAACGTAGAGTGCAAAAATTCAGCACAGCTGTCAACCAGCAGCAACCACAAGGTAAGAACGGTGCTGGGGTCGCAGCCATTCTTGCGTCCTACTAAACGTCCCTACCTCACATGTACTTCCTTTTTCAATGTGATTCTATCCTGCACTGTCTCCACGCCATCAATCAGGCTGTCCCTCTCCCGGATAGCAGTACTCTTTCTGCATCTCTGAACTGTTTTCTTTGCATTTCTCCCTCTAGGCGATTGTATGGACCTCTGTCTGTTTTTGCATAGTCATGGATATTTTCACCTCTAGGCAAGTGTTCCTGGGTGTGCTTTACATGCATGCTTTGTCCACTAGGCCTTTCTCCTCTTCTCTATGTTCCCTTCTTCTCTGTGTTTCACGACTGTTACCCTCCAGGCCTTTCTTCCTCCCTAGGGTGTCTCAAGCCGGCTCACAACACTGTTTCTCACTGCCTGCTGCTGCCTTGTTTACTTTTTCTCTGCGCTCTATTTTTGCCTGTTTTTCCCCCCTTTTGTCTCCACGCCAACTTCCCTCCTTATCGCCTTCCTGTGCACCGTGAGACGTAGTACTGTGCAGTGTTCCTTTCACTTCTCCCTCTCTCGCTTGCCCTCTCATCCCTCTATTACACCCACTATGGTGCTCTCCATTTCTCACCATTGTCTCTAATCTCCTATCCTACTCTAAGTAAGGCTGGTATGAATATGCTAAAGAAGGACACCCTGGCCTCCAATCCAGGCCTTCCCATCGCAGACACCTTTGTCAGTGCTTCCTTTAGAGAGACTGTCACTGTCATCCTCTGTCGTTCCCTTATCCAACCTATGGATCGTTCATATGGTCGCTCTTCTGTCTCCTTCTTTCTTCACCCATTAATGGTGGCAGCCGATGGGAGGCCTTTTGGCTTCCAGTCAGTCCCCCAGAGTCATTATTAATGTCCATCTAAATGGTACCATCATAGTCCAGGGGCACAGCCCAACCTCCAACTATTTGATAGGCGCCTCCCTCGCCTCATCAACTTCCTTCCTTTTTCTGCTACCACTTCTCTGGATGCTCTTCCAATGTCTTCCTCAATCAGTCTGTCTCGCTTCAAGAGCTATTGTTTAAACTGAACATTTCCAATATTCTACCTGAAACAGTTCAGGGGAAGGGAATCATCACCTGGAAACAAGGATTGTTTTGCTGGATTGAAATACTTTGTTTTTGCACTTATTCTGCTGAGTTTAAAGCAGAAACATTTACTTTGCTAATTTCTGTTGTTCAATTTTACTGTGAGGGTCAGAAAATGTTTTGGACACAAGGAGTTTGCCTAAGTTGGACGACGAGATGCAGACTGATGACTCGTGTTGATTTCATAGGCAGGGAAACTCATTAGGATAGGGACAGGAAAGCCTTTATCCAAACCCTTTTATTTCAATAAAATGTCTAATGTAGAAAGCATTACAACTTTGATTCTGCCTCTCATTTCCGACCCCTCCCTGTACTTACCCGAGCAGTTATTGTGTTTCTGTTCGCTCCCGTTGCAGTGGATGACTCAACCGTGTTCTCCCGTGCCTAAGGACATCCGTCCTGGGGGCTGAAATTCTTCAGGTGGCCTATCTAGGCCACCCTCAACCCTCTGAATCCAATTCCATTACTTGTTATGAAAACACTTCTGATATTTGACAACTTTGGCAGCATCTGTTTTCCTTTGTTACTGCTGCCCAAAGCCCATCTTGACTTTTGAGACAAGCATTCCCCAGATAATAAGGTTTTCCTAAAGTTGCCTACGTACCAGTGCTGCTAATTAAGTAACTGTTGGGTGATGAATTATTTGCTAACCTGAAGCTACTCTTACCTGTTTATCATCTAAAGGTCTACTATTGAACTGAGTATTGCAACAGAAAATAAATATGTCTATCTGGGTAAAGAACAAGTTACTCTCTTACCTGGCAACGTTCTTTCGATGGGATGGCCCGACAACGTATTCCATGACAGTAATCACCACAGCAGTGCTGCTTCGGGAAATCTTTCAGTGTCTGCGTCCTGCGTGGATGAGCTGTCCTCGAGGGCCTCCGTCGAGCCGACGTCATTGGATGTTATAAGTAGGACGCACGACGCCCGTAGCCTCAGTTGTAGTTTTTTCCCAGAACGTGTGGCACCAATCTTCTGCCAGTATGACCACAGAAAGCCTTGCGGAAACGTAAACTGCAATCGCATAAGAAATTCTGTAGCGGGGTAGGCAGGGAAGGAGCGATATGGAATACGTCGTCGGACCATCCCATCGAAAGAACGTTACCAGGTAAGAGTAACTTGTTCTTCGAGGGAATTGGGTCCTCCGACGTATTCCATATCTATGACAGACTCCCAAAGCAGTACCAACGTCAGGAGGAGGGAAAAGAATTTAGGGTATACAAATTTAGAATGCCCAATCAAATTGCAGAGTAAAGGACTGCCTTGTCAAAGGCCATATCCTGCCCATGGATAGAATCTAGGGTGTAGTGTCGTACAAAAGAATGCACCGAAGCCCATGTGGCTGCATCACAGATGTTACGAATAGGAACACTCCTCTGCAGGGTGGTAGAGGCAGCCATACCCCTAGTAGAATGGGCCTGTAAACCCACCGGAGGGTCCATACCCGCCAGACGGTAACATTCAGAAATTGCCAAGATAATACATCTAGACAAAGTCTGCTTAGTCACAGCTTGTCCCAAACGCCTTCCAGCGCAACCAATAAAGAGCGGATCGTCCACTCTGACCCGGGACATGCGTGAAATGTAGAAACTCAAAGCTCTCCTAGGATCCAGCCTATGGAGCCTCTCCTCTTCCTTACCAGGATGCGGAGGAGGATAAAATGGCAGAAGAATAACCTTCTGGCTTAAATGAAATTCCGACACCACCTTCGGAAGAAAAGAAGGATGAACTCGAAGGACAACCCTGTCCTTATGAAACAGAAAAAGACAGAACCACAGGAATGTCACATGAAAAAGGCTCCACATTCTCCACCTCCATCATGTTTTCAGGGAGGTCCCAATCCTTATACCTCAACCTTTCAGAAGTCAAGCGTGAAGGTTGAGGGATCTGACCTCTGGAAAGAGAACCTGACCCCCCTCCCGTGAGAGCAGATTGTCTCGGTAGGGAAGATGACGTGGAGGGCAGATGGACAAGTCGAGAAGGTCCGAGTACCACGTCCTCCGGGCCCATGCCGGAGCAATGAGGATCATCCGACAACCGAACCTCCGTAGCCTCCGCAGCACTTGCAGGATGACGGGGACTGGAGGAAACGCGTACAGCAGTGGGTAGGACCAATCCACTACGAACGTGTCTCCTAAGGCTCCTCTTGGAGGAAATTCCTGCAAGCAGAATCTTTCGCACTTCCGGTTGACACTGGAGGCGAAGAGATCCACTTGAGGGGTCCCTCAAAGGGCGAAGATCTCCAGGAGAATCTCCTGAGCCAACTCCAACTCGTGAGAGATCGCGCTCTGCCTGCTCAGAGCGTCCGCCGTCTCGTTTTCGTCTCCGGCCAGATGAACTGCCAAGATCGATATTTCCTGCTGAATGGCCCAGAACCAGAGCTGCATCGCCTCCCTGCACAGAGGAAGTGACCCTGCCCCCCCCCCCTTTTTTGAGGTAGTGCATGGCCACGGTGTTGTCCGTCAGAATCAGGACATTCTTTCCTCGCACAGTCGGCAGAAAAGCCTTCAGGGCAAGCCTGACCGCCCTCAGTTCCAACAGATTGATATGGAGTCTGGACTCCGATGGAGACCAATGACCGCTGTCAGCTCGTTGGCATGAGCCGTGAGGGATGCGTCTGTCACAATCGTCACCTCTGGCCAAGGCAGCCAAAACTGAGCCCCCCTCATCAGATTGCCTTCGACGGCCCACCACAGAAGGTCCTGGGCGACCAAAGGCGTTACCTGAACGGGGTCCGACAACCCGTGCCGGAGGACTGTGACCACTGAAGCTTGAGGGCCCATTGCAGAGATCTCATCCGCAACCTGGCCTCTGGCACCAGAAGAATGCAGGATGCCATGAGGCCGAGCAACCTCAAGAACTCGAACGCCAGGAGCATCTGGGCAAGTTGAAACTTGTGCACCATCTGCTGAATGTGAAGAGCCCTAACCTGGGGAGAGAAACACTGCCGCAGGGATGTGTCGAGCACCGCTCCGATGTACTGGAGCCGCTGTGCTGGCGTCAAGTGGGACTTCTTTAAGTTGAGGGAGAAGCCCAGCTTGTGGAGGGAGTGGCAGGTGACAGACAGATGATCCAGTACTTGCTCGGGAGAGTGCACCCTGATCAACCAATCGTCCAGGTAGGGGTAGACGTGAATCCCTCCTTTCCGGAGTTGTGCTGACACCACCACCATGAGCTTGGTGAAGACACTCGGGTGGTGGTCAATCCGAACGGCAGGACCCAAAACTGAAAGTGCGAGTCGCCAACCGCGAACCTCAGGTACTTCTTGTGCTCTGGATGCATCGGCACATGAAAATAAGCGTCCTTGAGGTTGAGAGACACCAACCAGTCCTGAAGTTGAAGGGCCTGGAGGACTTGAGAAAGAGTAAATATCTTGTACTTGTCCTTCCTGAGGAGCTTGTTCAAACCGTGCAAGTCCATGATGGGTCTCAATCCCCTGTCTTTCTTCGAAATCAAAAAATAAGGGGAATACCATCCTTTGTTCCTCTCCGCTACAGGCACGAGTTCTATGGCGCCTTTCTCCAGCAGGGCTTGAATTTCCCGCGCAAGGAGCGGATCCAGACTCTTCAAAGAGAGATTCCCCTGTGGATTGTCATGAGGGGGGAGGAGGGAAAGGAAGACAGTAGCCGTGGGCTATGATCTCCAGAACCCACACATCTGAAGTAATGGCACACCATTCCACAAGATGCTGCACCAGCCTTCCCCCAACCGGAGAAGCATGGGCCTCATGACTGAGCTGAAGCAGCTGCGGCAGTGACTGAGGGCAAAGAGGCAACTGCTCGCGCAGCCTTGGCACCTCAAGTACTTTGTTTTCCACTTCTCGCACTCCTACGGTTGCCCCTTTGATTTCCAGCTCCTCTCGATTTACTAAAGGACAAGTAATATCGAAAGGAACCTCCCCTCCATTGCTGTCCCCTAGGACGAAAAGGCAGAGGTTGGCGAACTGCAGCGCCCAACGACTTCGCTGCAGCTTTGGAGGTCTGCAACCTCTCAATGGTCTTGTCAGCCTTGCTGCCAAAAAGATGGTCACCATCAAAGGGCATGTTGAGGAGCCGGGCTTGCACATCAGGAGCAAACCCCGACTTCCGCAACCCTGCAAACCTGCGTATTACGGTGCTCGCCGCCATGGACCGGCTGACGCAATCAACCATGTCCAGACCCGACTGAACGGATTCACACATGGCATCCTTGCCATCCTGCACAATAGCAAGGAAACCATCCCGTTCCTCCGCTTCAGGAATATGATCAGCCGCTAGGGAAATACAGTTCCACAGAGTGTGCATGAAACGAGACAAGGCACAAACGGAGTTGGCAGTCTGAAGCGCCATACCCCCAGAAGAAAATACCTTCTTCGCCGAGCCGTCAAAACGTTTGTCGTCCCTATCAGGAGGGATGGTAGGGTACGACGCCTGCTTTGCTGGGGCCGTAGCCGCCTGCACCACCAAACTCTCCGGAGTAGGGTGCCTGGTCAAGTAGCAGGGGTCGCCACTTGCTGGCCGATATTTCTTCGGCAAGGACTTGCTCACTGCCGGGAGACTCTCCGGAGAAGTCCAAGCTGCAGCCACCCTTGTCTGCAAGGCCATATGGAATGGCAGTACCGGGTCAGTTGGGGGACCTTGGTCGAGGACATCAGCCAGATCATACTGCTGAAAATCCCCAGGGGGGGGTGGAGGGAGGGGGGCAGACCACCCCAGGTAATCCGTGACCCTCGACATCAGGCGCCGATAAGAGGAGTCGGCATGCGTGCCAGGCTCAGGCCTACCGAATTCCACCTCCGGAGAGGTGTCGTACCCACTGGCGTCATGCAATGATTGGCGCAGGTCCTCAAGCTGGCTATGACCAGAAAGGAGGCCATCAGGAACCTTTGCAGGAACCTCACCTTCCTCAGACCCCTCATCCACCTCAGAAATATAATCCAGAGGCTGGAAAGAGGGAACTGAAAAAGGAACAAAGACATGTTTTGCCTTAGCCAGAGCCTTTCTGGGGGGGTTCCCCTGTACCACGAGTATGCATCCCTGACAAAGCTGCCTCGAAAGGCGTCGAGGGCATTGATGGAATCGGCTTCGACACGTCGACACAGGGCACGAGGGCGGAGCCCCGAGCATGACTCTCGACAGCGTGGGTGCCGATGGCGTCGATGACTTCCTCGGAGGCGGGGCCTCGTGAGAGTCCGTCGACGACCTTGGTGCCGCCAGCGGAGAAGTCTTCCTCGAAGACTGCACAGGTTCTCGCGGTCTCGAGGGCGTCGAAGACCGGGACCTGGAACGGGCATGCCTAGAGCGACCATCCTTGTCCGACCGGGACCTCGAAGGCCGGTGGTCGCGACGACTGCTTGAGCCCAAAGTCGGACGAGCGGTGTCTCTAGCATGGCCACAACCAGCGTCCTCAGACCGCACGGACGGACCATAGTCCTGCGATTGAAAAATCGCCAACATCTCCTTTCAGAAGGAATCCCATTCCTCAGGAGTGGAATGCTTGTTGGGACAAGCAACCCGCCGACGGGCAGAGTCCTCGGAAGAGGACGGGGAAGGCGACCTGTGACGGTGCTTCCTGGAGTGCCTCGACGAGGCAGAGGAATAGCGGGACCGACTCCCAGACCGAGAACCCCCAGACTCACGACGACGATGCAGAGAGATGCAGAGAGTCCCCCCTCGAATCGTCTGTCGAAAGACCAGTGGAACGCAACTTCCGGGGCTTGGCCACCTTACCGACTGACGGCTTCTTCTTATGCTCCCGCAAGGCCTTTGATGTGAGCGATTGGCTGTCAACACAGTCGTCCGTATCATGGTCCTCCCCGAGGCACCAGAGGCAAGCGGCGTGCGTATCCATTAGCGACATCTTGGACCCGCACACCCGACACTTCTTAAACCCGGACCGCGGGGTGGAAGAAGCCGAAAACAACATGCTTACAAGTAGCAACGAAGAAACAGGATCGAAGAACCGAAAGAACATGATTCAGTAGAATCGAGGCGCGCCGAGATCTCCGAAGCGAATACGTTCGTGGAAAAAACAGAACAGAGGCTACGGGTGTTGTGCGTCCTACTTATAACATCCGGTGACGTCGGCTCGAGGACAGCGTATCGACGTCATTGACGCAGAAAGATTTTCCGAAGCAGCACAGCTGTGGGGATTACGGTCATAGATATGGACTAAGAATAGCTGCTCGACAATAGCTACCAAACATTGTGGGTATTACAGGCCAAACCTAAGAGTTGGAGCACTGTACTCCTAAGAGTGTGTCTTCTATTTCTTTTTTTTTAACTTTTGTTTATACATTTTTGAATGAGCAGGCACAACCCAATGTTATCAAAATAAAATCACAAATAAATTACATAATTTCTCACATTCAATATCAATGCCCCTCTACATGCAACCACCTCTCTTGGATTGGCATCCTTAGCTATTGTTTCTTTGGATTATAGGTGCGGAAAAAGGCCACTCAGCATTTGTGGGATCCTACATATACATGTGAAAACATAATGGTCATGACCTTAACTTCAACAAGCAGCACCATAAACATTAACTGCGCTTGCTTGCTCCCATCCCCCCAAAAGCATCCGTCCAGTCAGCCCTTTTTATGGGTGACCTGTTTATGTCTCTCCATAGTGTGTGTGTATGGATTTATAGTTCCCTTTAACTTTTGTGCTTAGGCTGGATTTCCCCTTCGGCCTTCCCTTTGTAATTTCTCTTATTTTCTCTTGGGTGAACTACTGTTCCCAAGAAGTAAAGGGGTATTGCCACCTCCTTAAATTTTATATAGTGAGCCAGCACACCCCGCCTTATGTGGAGTGCTGGGGAGATGCACTCTACCCCCTTTCTCCCTTACCTGGTAAAATGTTTGTTACAAATGCAAGTTCAAGTTAACTTGAATGGCTAGTGGCAGTGGTTCTACCTTAATGACATATTACTTGCAGGCTGTCAAATTAGCCACATTAATGCATAGGAGGATCACTATTCTCCCCGAATGGTGGGTTCCTTTTTCCTCATTTTTAAATAGCCTTGTTGTTTCTTAGGTCTTCTTCTGCCGTCCTAGGCGGGACAGATCTTGGTTGAAGTTTTGTCTTTGGCGGGAGCCCTTCGGATTTCCCGCTGAGGCCGCAGAGTGTCTGAGAAGGCAGGAAGCGAGAGAGGAGTTCACATTTCTGCAGCACTTTGTTTTTCAGCTTGCTTGACAAGAACCAGCTCCTACTGGGGAGCTGGCTGTTCTGATTGGACAGCCAGCCACCCTTATCTGCTAACTGCAGGGAGAGTTTGCAGAAGTTATGCTACAGTTCATGATAAACACTCCGATCCTGGAAGCTGCTGACAAGTCCACGACTGCAACCAAATTTGAAGCGGAAGATGAAGAAAAGACAGCTGTAATGAATTCCAGCGACCGGAGAGCCTGTTGTGTAACCAGAATCCGTTTCAACCCTTCATTTCAAATGACCTGGGGGTCCCAAAAACGATTCCTACAAAGAGGCCGGTGGGACCCACTAGTCTCAAGAAGATCTGCATTTTGAGCCATCCCTCGACGAGCTGCAACCTTGCTGGACAGTAAATCGTTGTTAGGTATGTTTTTCTAAAATCCAGTGGAATCTACAAGACTTATCCCTTGGTTTTAGAGCCCCAAATTCTACTATAGGCCTGTACTACCCAAGGTTGGTAGAGTGGCAGAGCAGTCAGGTTTATCTTAGGAGGACTAATGTGAGCTGTAAATTGGTACAAAGAAATCAGGACATACAAAGACCCAAAGAAACACTGAACACGCTCGCAGTTATATCACAAACTGTGATTTATTTTATATATACCCAAGGCAATTAGAAACGAAAAGAATATTGTTCAACTAGGAACATCAAATGTACTTTTAGAATAAGGAAATATAAAGCAGGCAAGTAAATAGTTCTATACTTTTCGTATCCACACACTGCGTGACTTCAGTTTAGGTCTGAAAAAGTAGTCATTTTATATTCACTCTGCATTATTAAAGTATAGGTAAGTTCAAGAATGTATAGAGCAACAATCACAGGTAGCAATATTGTAGCAACTCTTATAAGGCTTAGGTAGATTTTTCCTAACAAGAAAGGAGTTCTTCAGTTCAGGTTTTGGAGGAAAACCAGCAATGCCAAAGGCAAGAGGTTTAGAGGATTTACTTTTTGGAAACCAGCAATGCCCAAGTCAATAGGAAGGCAACAGTTTTCATGCAAATCATCTTAGCACAGGTAGGTAACAAGTTAGTTGTTCTTAGAAAAAAGTACAGGAGTTTAGGAGAAGACTTCCTGTAGGGGCACAGGCAGTTAGGCCTGGGCGACTGAAAATGGGTGAACACCAAAACAGCAGAAAAAGAGCTCCACAAGCAAAGGAGAAACACAAATGGTTTGAGATAAGGTTACCAAGAGCCCCACAGTACCTTGGGAGTGAAGATGATTCAGCTGGATGCCTTCTGGGTGCACGACTGCAAACCCGGTCTTCTGATCCTTGGTCGTGGTGACGAAAAGGGGGACCCTGGATGGGCTCCTGCTGCAGTAGTCGAGACAGGGACTTGCCAACGAAGAATTCTTACCCCCTGCATTGGTTTGTGGTTTTGGCACCTTTTTCTCAGCTCCACAAAAGATGATCGCAGCCAGTTGGAATATTCTTTTCTCGGTCCTGCCCTCTGGTGAGGGGACTCTGAGGAGAGGATTTGTGCTTCTGAAGGTCCACACCAATGCCACCAAAGTTCCATCAACGGCAAGGCAATGTACTTCAAGGTGGTCGAGGTACCCAGAGTATTGGGGTTCTGCAGCCCCGGAAGGTTGCAGGATGTCGGCAGACGGCTCAAATTGAAGTGTCTCTTGAGGCTCGTTATGACCACCAGTCCAGAGGAGGAAGTCGTCCTTGGCAGAGCTTCCCCGTTGATTCAAAAACAGGTTCAGGACAGCAGCGGTACATCCGCGGTGTTTCTGTGGTTACTGTAGGTGCTCTGGGCATCTCTGGTCATCTTCTTCAGAGCTTCAGTTCCAGTGGTCAACTTAGCCTTCTGTCCCAAAAGCCTTGCCTTTTATGGAGGAATCCATTCATTCAGCGGGTTCCATCCAGGCATACTTAAGACAGCCTGCTGGGTAAGATTTTCATATTTATGATAAATCCTCCTGACCTTTGTCAACCCCAGAACATTTTGTTTGGACTTGGTAACTAGTTGGGTTGCTCTTTGGGCTACCCTGTTCATTTCTCTTTCCTATACTTGGGTGAACTACAGTTCCCAAGTAATAAAGAGGGATGTTCATCCCCTTTACATTTTGTGTAAGTGAGCCAGCACATCCCACCCTAGGAGGGGTGCTGGGGGATACAACGTATCCCCTTTCTTACTTACCAGGTAACATTTTGGTACAATTGCAAGTGAATGGCTGGTAGCAGTCGTTTTACCATTAGCACTTTTAGTCTTTATTACTTGCAGGGAGTTAATTCAGACTCGGTAATGCACAGAAAGGCTACCATTTTCCTAAAATGGTGGGCTCCTTTTTTCAAAATGTATTGTGTGCATGCGGTTTCCGAGGTCTTCCCCTGACATTCCAGATGGGAACGACCTCAGTGGAAGTTTGGTCTTCGGCGGGAATGCTTTAGATTCCCCACCCAGGCTCCAGAGTATCTGAGAAGGCAGGAATCGAGGGAGGGGTCCAAAACTCTGCAGCCCTTTGTCTTCCACCTTGCCTGAAAGGAACCAACTCCCAGTGGGGGGCTGGCTGTCCTGATTGGACAGCCAGACCGCCCCTTGCTCTAAAATGCAGGGAGAGAATGCAGAGGGTGTGCTGCAGTTCCTGTTAAATACTCTGAACCTGGAAGCGGCTGACAAGTTGACCACTGAAGCTGAAACTGAAGAGGAAGATGAAGAAACTATGGCCAAAGCAATTTCTAGCGACCAGACAGCCTTCCGTTACCCTTCCTTACAATCGACCTGGGGGTCCCGAACGTGACAACTACTACCCAGAGGCTGGTGATATCCGCTAGTCTCAAGATGCCGGCATTTCTTGCCATCCCACGACGTGCTACGACCTTGCTGGGCTGCAATACCATAATACCCTGGGACCTTGAGCCATTGTACGGTGCATGGTCTTCTAAAGTCTGAATCCATCCAAAACTTTGGTGGACTCCTCCTGGCTCTCCAGAGACACGATGATTCGAATCCCTCAAGTCCCCTCACCAGAGTGCAGGACCGAGAGAGTGACGAGAATCCGACCAGCGATCTTCGTTAGTCATCTGGCTGCTGAAAAGAGCGCCAAAACTACAGAACCGCATTCAACCGGTTGATCCCTGCTGCAAATTCCCTTCCAGTGTCCTGTCTTCACGACAAGGAATTCATCGGCCAGGTTTTTGGCTGCAGATCCTGAAGATGTCCTGCTGCAAACTCGTCTTCAGAGCTGAGGTGCTGTGCTGGCTGGGGTCTTACTCACCTTTAGTCTTTTGTGATTCCTGTGTAGCTTTGGGGTGTTTCATTTGATTGGGAGTCCTCTCATCCAGTTGACCCCGGCCCACTGTTGGAATTCTCCTAGGGTGTCTTCTTTGAAGTCCCTGGACCCCAACTAACTCTAAAGTGAACTACTTACTTGTGTTGAAGAGAGTTCCACAGGAATTCTGATTTTTTTCTGCAATTGAACCCTATCCCACCCTGTCTACATCTAGCACCCAGATCACTAGGGTCCCTCTTCTTCCTCTTTGAGAACTCATGCAATAGACTAGGGAAGGACTGGATAAGAACATGACTCTGCCTTGAACAATATAACAAGTGTTTAAAAGTGACTTACTTGTAACAGATGTTACAACATGGTTTGGTAACTATCCATCTGAAATGAGCAGTTACAAAAAGTTCTCACTTAGTTTGAATGTGTTTCCCCTTCTAAAATAGTATATATAAGGTTATATTACTCACCTGTGTATTGGTTCTGCTGTGTATCCTGTCTAGACTAGGTCTACTGTTATGATGTGCTTGTCTGTGATGTGCCAGTGTATGAGTGTATCAGTAACGGAGGGAGATGTGTCATATAGTGCCTGTCTGCGCTTGCTGGAGCTTGTGATGTCATGTGGAATGTCGATGTGTGAATGTGAGAATGTTGATGGTGAAGGTTCATATTGTGGCACTTGGATCCTTCCTGCCTGGGTGATGGGAGCCAGTGTTGTGTGTCCTTATGTTTAATGTAACTAACTTGAGAACTGTTAATAAACCTCTTAGATGTATCCCAAGTAAGCCTGGAACCAGCTTTACTACAGCTACATTGGGTTCTACTTACTTGGAATAACAGTGTGTCATTCTTAAAGTGTAACATTGGGTTTGGCTTTCCCTTGTCTGCTTTACACAGATTCTAAAAACAGTCTTAGGTGTATGCATACCTTTAAGTTGCTGGTAGCTCCTTTTAAAAAGTATATAGGTCTTACTTCCCTTGATTAGCTGCTGCTCATTTAAACTTGTAACCCTGGGATGTGCCTCCTCTGAAACTACATGGAGCATTTTCAGAATAGTCATAGGGTCCATTACTTACCTTGAATAGCTGTGTGCCTTTCTGAATAAATCTACTGTGGGTTTAGTGTAAGGAGTTCTTGCTTACCTTAGTCTGTGTTCCATTCACCTGAAAAGCAACTGTAATCGTTTATATTTGTTTATATTTCTTTTTATTGTGTGTTTAGTTTATTTTCCAATCAAGAAAAAACTAGTTTATTACACCAATAGGTCTTACTCACCTTTTATAAGGAACAAGTTACTTACCTGTAACTGTTGTTCTCCAGCATGGGTCTGGCATGGATTCACATACTCATGAATATTCCCCGTCGTCAGGCTGGGAATCCTCGGTAAAGAAAAAACCAGTATCAGTTTCGTTTCTGATCTGTCTTTCGTAGTAATAACCAATCACTGGTCTCTGCGTCATACTGACCACAGCCAATGACTGCCCTCTACCTAAGCACCGCCTCTGGCAGCCATCTTCAGATTTGGAAGCACGTGAAGTGGCAGTATGACCAAGTGAAGAGCCGCAGAGGGGTAGGCGGGAGGGTTTGCATGTGAATCCATGCCAGACCCATGCTGGAGAACAACAGTTACAGGTAAGTAACTTGTTCCTTCTCCAGCATGGGGTCTGGCATGGATTCACATGCTCATGAATAAAGAATACATAGCAGTACACACATGCACAACCACGGGAGGTGGCAAAGGCTCAACATTAAGCATTGCATCAAACTCAACATTAAGCATCTTACCTCCCCACCAGGCTCACCTCAGGCGAACAGGTTGCGCAGCACTGCTTGGCCGACCCTGGACTCCTCCCTGGAATCCCGATCGACGCAGTAGAACTTCGTGAAGGTGTGCGTCGACCTCCACGTAGCAGCCCTGCATATGTCCAGCAGGGTCACACCAGAAAGGAACGCCGTGGTAGCTGCGATCGCTCTGGTGGAATGGGCTCTCGGACGGCCAGGCAGCGGTCAGTTTGCCAACCGATGACAGTACATGATACAGCGGCAGAGCCATCTGGAAATGGAAGCCTTCGAGAGAGCCTTCCCCTGATTGACAGGTCCAAAGTTCACAAAGAGTTGTGACGTCTTCCGAAAACACTTTGTGCGGTCCACGTAGAACTTCAGCGCTCTAGCCACATCCAGCGAGTGCAAAGTTCTCTCAGCCGGCGACGAAGGCGACGGGAAGAATACAGGCAACACAAAGGGTTCGTTGAGGTGGAAGACCGACGGTACCTTGGGCATGAAGGAGGGGTGCGTCCTGAGCACTACCCTCGTGTCGTGAAAAGTCAAGTACGGGGCCTTGCAGGAAAGGGCCTGTATCTCTCCCACCCGTCGTGCGGAGGTGATGGCCACAAGAAACGCTGTTTTCCACGACAGAAACTTCAACGGGGCCGAGTGCAGAGGCTCGAACGGAGGTCCCATGAGCTTGGTCAGCACCACGTTGAGCTCCCACGCCGGGGCCGGAGCCTTCACCGGCGGGAACGATCTGAACAGTCCCTTCATGAACTCTTTCACCAGACGATGAGACCACAAGGACGTCCGCCCAGTGGTTCTGGTGTATCGGGAGATCGCAGCAAGATGAATCTTTTGGCCAGCGTCAGCAGGTACGGCAGTACTTGGGGAGCCGTAATCCGTAGAGGGTTAATCTTCTGTGCGTGGCACCAGACAGAGAACCTCTTCCATTTGTGTCCGTAGCATTTAAGAGTCGAGGACGCCCTGGCCTTTGCAAGAACCTCTCTGCAGTTGGCCGGTAGGTCGTATCCTCCAAACTCTAGCGCTGCAGGAGCCAGGCCTGCAAGTTCAGCGATTTCGGGTCGTGGTGGAGGATGGCGCCTCCTTCCCTGGAGAGCAGATCCGCGTCCACCGGCAGCTTGATTGGCGGGGACGCTGACAAGTCCAGAAGGTCCGGGAACCATATCTGCCTCGGCCACGCAGGTGCGACGAGGATCATCCTGCACCGTGACCTCTTGAGCTGGTTGACGAGCCGGATTAGCAGTGGCAAAGGAGGGAATGCGTAGAGGAACAGGCCCTCCCAGGGGAACGAGAAAGCATCGCCCATGCTCCTCGCCTGGGGATACCTGCTGGCGAACCTCCGGCACTTGGAGTTCGTCGCCGTCGCAAACAGGTCGATCTGGGGTGTGCCCCACCGTCGGAAGAGGCGATCCACTAGATCCTGCCGTAGTTCCCACTCGTGGCACCAGCGCAGCTCCCTGCTGAGTGAGACGGCGATGGTGTTTTTTATCCCTGCCAGATGAAACGGCACCAGAAACATCCCTTGGGCGACTGCCCAATGCCACAGGTCCTGCGCCTCCTTGGACAGTGCTGGGGACCTGGTTCCGCCTTGTTTCCTGATGTAAAACATGGTGGTGGTGTTGTCGGTGAAGATTCTCACCACCCTGCCCTTGAGGGACGGAAGGAAGGACCTGAGGGCCCAAAACACTGCACGGAGCTCCAGGACGTTGATATGTAAGGATTTCTCCGTCGGGAGCCAAAGGCCTCTTGCGTGCAGATTTTCGGTGTGCGCTCCCCACCCTTCCAGGGAGGCATCCGTGGTCACTGTCTCCTGGTGGGCTGGGGTCTGGAAGTCCATGCCCGCCATCAGATGCGCGTGGGTGTCCCACCACCGGATCGCTCGTCGGAAACTCTCGTCGAGTGTGATCCTTTCCTCGAAGCTGCCCGTCGTTTGGATCCAGCGCGCGTCCAGGAACTCCTGCAACGGGCGCATCCGGAGCCTGCACATGGGAATGAGGTAGATGCAGGAAGACATCATTCCGAGGAGGGACTTGATGGACCTCATCCTGGCCGAGTCGGCCACCAACATCCGCTGCACCTTGCCCAGGATGGTCCTGGTCCTCTCCTCCGACGGGGAGGCCAGAAGGGACACTGTGTTGAGCCTCGCTCCCAGAAACAGAGCGTCTTGCGCGGGTACCAGGTGGGATTTGGCGTAGTTCACAGAGAATCCCAGGTCCGTGAGAAGTTGGACGGTCCTTGCCGTGTGAACCACGGCGAGCTCCCTTGTCTTGGCTCGGATGAGCCAGTCGTCCAGGTAGGGGTAGACGTGGATCCCTTCGCGGCGCAGCTGCGCCGCCACCGGTGCGAGGCACTTGGTGAACACCCTGGGTGCCGACCGTAGTCCGAAGGGGAGGGCTTTGAACTGGTAATGACGCCCTTGGACCACAAACCTGAGGAATTTTCGGTGCCCCTTCAGGATGGGAATATGGAAGTAGGCATCCTCCAAATCCAACGACGACAGGAAGTCTCCTTCCTCCAGCTGACCCAGGACGTGCTGGAGGGTGACCATCCGGAACTTTTGCGCCTTGATGAACTTGTTCAGACGTCGCAGGTCCAGGATGGGGCGCCATCCCCCCGTCTTCTTCACGAGGAAGTATCTCGAGTAAACTCCGGAGCCCCGAAGCCTCTTTGGGACGAGTTCGATGGCGCCCTTCCTGAGCATCGCCTTTACCTCCAGGAGAAGTTGAGGGACGTGAAGTTCTTTCCTGGCCACGGGGGGAGGCGCGGACACTTTCTTTGAAACTCGAGCGCGTGGCCCCGGGCCAAGGCGTCCAGCACCCAACGGTCGGTGGAGATGGACTCCCACACGCTGACGAAGCTCGCCAGCCGGCCTCCCACCGGGGTGCTTCGGTGGGGGCCCGACCCCACGGCCGGTTCAATCCTGCTTCGACGAGGCTTTGCCGCCTTGTCCTTGGCGACGACGGCGGGGTCCGCCAGACTTGCCTCGTCCTCTGTAGGCCTCCTGAGACGACGAGCGGGCCGCTTGACGGTAGGAGGAGAAACCGCCGCCGGAACCTTTGGAGGCGCCCTTGCCTCCGCTGCTCCGAAAGGGCGTCCGTCGTTGTTGCAGAACTCCAAGGGCCCGGGCCGTCTCGGTGTCCGCTTTAATGGCCTGAAGGGATTCGTCCACTGTTTTCCCAAACAGGTTGTTCCTATCGAAGGGCATGTCCAGGACTCTGGTCTGAACGTCTTGACGGAAGTCCGTACCCTTGAGCCATCCACGCCGCCTAAGGCAAACGCCGTTGCCCAACTGGCGGAACCCAGTGTCGGCGATGTCCGTCGCAACGGTAATGGCGTGGTCCGAAGCCACCTCACCTTCCTGCAGGATCTCCAGGGCCTCTGCCCTCTTGTCGTCCGGCAAGAAGTCCAGCAGGGGAGCCAGTTTGTACCAGAGCTCCCTGTCGTATCGGGCCACGATAGCCAAGGCGTTGGCAGCTTTAATCGTCGTCGCTGCAGACGAGATGACTCTGCGTCCCATAGCGTCCAATTTCTTTCCCTCGCCGTCCGGTGGGGAAGTCGATGTGGAGGCCGCACCCCCCCGCTTTTTTCCTGGCCGCCGCGGAGACGACTGAGTCCGGGGTAGGCTGCGCCCGGAGGCACAGGGGGGCCGTGTCCGGGACCCGGTACTTTTTCTCGTACCGGTCTCTTCTAGCTGGCGTCGTGGAAGGGTTCTTGAGGAGGGTGAGGCCCTCATCCCAAATGTCGTCCAATAGAGGCACTGCGAGGACCGTCTTCCTCTTGGCCTCGCGCCGCTGATAAAGGAAACCTTCCTCCTTCTTCTCCTCAGGGCAGAGTTGGAAAAGCTCGGATGCCCTGGCGATCATGGAGTGGAACGATCCAATCTCGTCGGGCGGAGAAGCCCTGGTGGGAGGAGACGACGGTACATCCTCGTCGTATACCTCGTCGTCCGTACCCGTCGCTGCCGTGTCAGTCCCCGTATCATCCCCTTGGGTGGACGGGGAGGAGGGCTGGAAGGGGCGCGACGGCTGAAAAGGAGGAGGAGGGTGGATCCTTCTTTTCTTGGTAGGGGGAACCCCAGAAGGTCCCGGTTCTGGGTCCCCCGACGGGAGAGGTTCCGTCGGCAACGGTAGTCTCGTCCTTATCTCTGAGCATAAGGACTGTATAGCCAACAAAATGGCCGCCGAGCTGTCTCGCGGCGCTGGCAGAGGGGAATCCGACGGGCGATCAGGGGCCCCGTCGGTACCCTCGACGATGTCGTCGTCACCTGCGTCGGGATCCATCCCGACGGGCCGGTCTTCTTCCACGCCGAGGCCGTGGCTTAAGACTTCGACCAGCTCCTCCTCCGAGGTTGAGGCCGAATCTACAACGACGCCCTGCCCCCCCTTTTTCTTCCCCACGGGGGATTTCACGGGGGTCCTATCGATGGGCACAAAAGAGGACTCCCTCCGAGGTGGCAGGGAGACTCTGAGCCCCGAGGTCGCCACCACTGGCGTAGCCTCCACAGGCTGAGACAGGGCCGCCGCGACAGACTCGATAGAGGGCTTGGCCGGATGGATTAAGGCCTTCACCACCTTAGGTGCGCTCACCGCCTTTTCCTTGAGGGGGGGGGGGACAGTGCCTCGCTCCCCCTCCGCCTTCGAGCTCGACCGGGGCCTCTCTAGGAGCCTCGCCGGGTGCTCGGCCTTCCTCTTACCCGACCCAGAGCGTTGGCTCGTGGTTGATGGTGCAGGGGAGGGTGCGCCCAGCCTGGCGCCCGTAGAGCCCGACCGTTCGGCGCTCCCGGTGCCAGCGGACTTGCGGTGCTTGGCCTTATGTTGGACCCCCGTCGCCGGGGCGTCCTCAAAGGTCTTAGAAGACCGCTCGGATTTCTTCCTCTTCTTCTCGCCGGACGGGCTCTTCCCTTCCAGCCAGTTGGCGAGACGTTGATGGCGGTCCTTCATGGTCCGCTCCGACATGTTGCCGCAAAACGCACAGTCCTTCTCCACGTGCGTCTTGTCCTCATGTAGGCAGTAAAGACAAAAAGAGTGTTCGTCCTCCTTGAAGACGTTCTGCAGCTGGCATCCGGGGCAGACCCTGAACAGCTTTCCGGGCATCGAGCTTCCCTTCTCCTGGGCCATGACCGGGCCTGAGAAACTTCTGGAGTCCTCCAAAAGCGTAGCTCGACGAAATCTTCACCCTTGAGGGGCGCAGACGAATCCGACACGGGTCCCCGTTGATCGGATGGAGAGTCGGTGGAGCTTGAGGCTCTTTTGACCGAAAAAATGAAGTTTTTGAGATAAAACGTGTAAAAAATAGCACTAACGCTCGAGAGCAATAGCACGAGGATCCCAACACATGAACGTGCGGTAAAAATCTGAAGATGGCTGCCAGAGGCGGTGCTTAGGTAGAGGGCAGTCATTGGCTGTGGTCAGTATGACGCAGAGACCAGTGATTGGTTATTACTACGAAAGACAGATCAGAAACGAAACTGATACTGGTTTTTTCTTTACCGAGGATTCCCAGCCTGACGACGGGGAATATTCATGAGTATGTGAATCCATGCCAGACCCCATGCTGGAGAAATAAATGTTATCCTGAATATAGTTAGGGTTTTACTAACCTTGTTCTGCCTTGTGCCAACCTAAAATAGGTTAGAGAATTATTGCTTACCGTAATCTGTGTTCCACTGATCTAAAAAGCAACTGTAATAGTTTATTACACCATTGGGTTTTATTCACCTAGTATAACTGAGGGTTAGCCTAAATGTAGTTATAGGTTAATCCTGTTCCATGAAGCTGTGTCTCACTATTCAGAAAGGTTTGGTTTACTAAGTGATTCCTTAACTGGGTGTCACTGCATGACTGACGGGTCTACTACCCTTGAATAACTGACTATTCAAAAAGTATATATAACCTGGTTTTATTCCCCAAGAATAGTTGATTGCATTCTGAATGTTTTATAGGTTTACCTAACCTTGAACTGCCGACTGCCATTATCAACAAGGTAATACCTTGTGCTGTATCTGTTAAGTATTGAGATGTTTTTTATAATTGTGTTTATAGATAATGTATTAGTACTTATAACCCAAGATTTTGGCCTACTTGTGTTTAAATAAACCATTTATTTTTTTACAATACATAGTGTTTGTTTTTCTTTGGACCAGTTGCATGCTACAATTAGTTTGTACCAAGCTACAGCCCTCTCGCTCTACTATGATAAGCCTGGATGCTCTGTCTACGCAACCATATACTCACGTGGTACAGCATTATACTAAGAGTGGAGTTTTGTACAGTCTCAGAAAAACTGTCCTAACAAGGCCAGATAAGCTTTGGGCTCCTCCCTCACTTCCTGCCTCAGCAGGCACATTGCAGTCTTGATGTTGGGCTTCAGAAAAAAACTCAAAGATCACCCACACCCACCTGGAATGGTAGAAGGTTCAAGAAGGAACACAAACTAAAAATGTTAATAAAATACTGGGGCTATTTTGGGAAAATGGTCACCTATGGGTAGTGTGAAAACAGCCTGTGAGTAACTAACACAAACAATTATAAAAAGATATCTATTGCCACCAGTCATTTAGGCTTGCTTGTTACTACAACTATAAAAGTTACAGGAACAGTGTGAAGGGAGTTACAATGTAGCTCTGCAGCACTCCACATAAGGTAAGTAAGATGAAAGTATCTTACTACACTTGAGAACAGTAGTTCTCAGAAAAAAGTAATACAAAATAGGAAAGAGGGCCCAAGGGACTCCCAGCAACACTGCACATAGAATGCTACTGCAACAATTTATTACATGGAGGAAAGCAGGACTCCATTAAAAGTAAAATAAATATAGAAGCAGAAAAATAGGATTCCCATCTCAGAGCAGAAAATGAGTGAGGGGTAAAAGGTCCCACTCGCTCAGGATAATAAAGCAACAAATAAAATGCCAAAAATCCAGCAAAGTTGCTGGGGGTCTCAGGTTGAGCGGAATTAGCACAACAAATTAAAATTCTCCCCAACAACTGCCAATACTCAGGGACCTCGAGCCAGTGTGCAGTACACCGTTTTCCAAAGTGAGATTTCTGCCGAAACCTTGGCAGACTCCTGCTGGACCTCCAGAGACATGATTCGAACCTGAAGTCCCCTCACCAGAGTGCTGGACCTAGAGAGTGAAGTGAATCTGACCGGCGGTATTTTGTTCTTCATCTGGTTCCTGTAGAAGGGTGCCAAAACCACAGAGCCGTGAGAAGCCTTGAAAAATCCTTTGTTGGACGCCTTTTCTGCAGACTCAGACTGGGATTCCAGGGACCAGGCCCTGTGCTGCTGCAGCCTGAAGCTATCCACCCAGGAGCTCTTCTCTTCTGCTAAGGCACTGTGTTGGCTCAGGTAATACTTACCTCAAGTCTTGTGACAATCCTGTTCGGCTGAAAGGTTGATTCGTGTGTTTGCCCATACCATTCACCCAGGCCCAACGCTGGAACGCCTATAGGGAGTCTTTTGTGAAGTCCTTGAATACTTGTTTAAGAAGATATCCTCTGGATCTCTGACTTTTCTGCAACTGAACCTTATCCTGACCTGCCTACATCTGGCCCTTAGACCACTGGGGTACTTCTTCTGCCTCTGAGAAAACTCCTGCTCTAGAATAGGGAAGTACTTTGATGGTAAGGCATCTGTCTTGAAACTATAACAAGTGTGGAAAGTACTTACTTGCTAATGAGGTTTGTGTGGCAACTGTATCTCTGTAATAGAATAAGTTACAAAGTGTCCTGAAGTTTATACTTACCTCCAAGTTGCTGGTTACTCCTTTACTTATATTGAACTGTGTTTCATTCTTCTTAAAAGTAATAGAGTTGGTACTGTTTTATTATTCTTAACTGAATGAGTGTAAAAGCTTACTAATAGGGCTCATCTACCTTGAATACATGTGTGTTCTTCTTAAAGTGTCCCATTCGGTTTTGCTTTCCATGATCTGCTTCACTGCATTTCTGGAACAGTTCAGGAGTTAATACTTTTCTTTGAGTTGCTTATAGCACCCTCTGAAATGTCTACGGGTCCTTACCTTGAACTGCTGATTGCCTTACATAAAAGGCTGCTAGAGTTCTTGCTCACCCTAGAATTGTATTCAACACTTCTGAAAGGTTGTATACGAATTGTTGGTTTTACAACTGTTCGAATTACAATTGACCTTTTCACAATTGACCGAATTGTGAAGGTCAATTTTAACATATATGTGGGGGGGGGGCCCCCAACGCCAAACCTATAAATATATATTATTGTTATATTACAAATACATGTAGGCCATATATACATTTGTTTTTCACAATTGATATATATATATGGTCAATTGTGAAAAGGTCAATTGTGACCCTTTAAATTCGGTCAATTGTTCATTCGAACAATTGTAAACAAACAATTTGGGTAATACCTTCTGAACGGTATCTGGTTAAACTGTCTATTTCTGTAATAGAAATAGTGTAATACGTTTATATACCAACAGGTTCTAATGACCCGGAATAGCTGTTGCTCTTCTAAAACTAACACTGGGTTATACTTTCCCTGAATTGCTTTAGTGCCCTTCTAAAATAATGTATTAGGTTCTTACTTGTCCATGAGTAGTTTAAGGCCCCTTTAGAAAGTATATGAGTTAGGTTACTCACTCTGAACGGTGTTCTTAAAAGTAACAGTGGTGTTCCAACTGTATCCATTCCGGATAGAAGAAAGATACATATGTTGCAATATATACTTGTAACAGTGTTGGTCTAATTAAGTGACTGTATAACTGACTAACCCTGTGAATTAGTACCAATAGGGTCTGCTGCCCTTGAATCACTTCTGGTATTCTAAAAGTATAACTAACCTGATCTTCTTCCTCAAGAATAGCCTAGAGCCATTCGGAATGTATAACTTTAGGTTTGACTCACCTTGACTTGCCTTATGCTCCTCTAAATGTTTATACTTATTATTAAGTTGGTTTTTAGAACTGTGTTTATATTATGTGTGATACTACTTACCTTTCACAAGATGTATCTTGGCCTACATGTATTTGTAATATAACATTATTTTTAGAATACAGTGTTTCTTTGGACCATATATATACTACAATGTCTTTGTACTGACCTACAGCCTTCCCTCCCTCCTAAAATAAGCCTTGCTGCTCTGTCTACACTACCAAATGTTCTCAGGTACAGCCTTGTATTAAGAGTGGAGTTTTGCACTGCCTCGGATATAGTTTTATGAAGCCGCTACTTGGACTTTAGAAATCTGTGCTAACAAGGGGCCAAAGGGGAGCTCCTATGCTGGCAGCACCCTAGAATTGCCTTACTGGCCCTGCGAAATTTCAAACCTTCAATAAAGCACTGTGACACCGACTTGCTGTGTGTGAACGTGGCACGACAGGACGACCATGCTGCTACTCATCCATTTCTTTTGAAGGCTCTCTCCACTCTGCAACTCTCCCTAAGCACCCCTCCCAAAGGCCTGAGCATTTCCATCTTAGGTTCACGGTTTGCTCATGTTCAACTGAAAGAACAATTATAAAGCTGTTAAGATGTTTTTCTAAAATCAGCCCCTGGAGGGAGGATTTTAGGAGGCCACCCTATTTATAGTAAACGGGGAATACACAGAGGTTAGCTAATACCCAATCAAGGTAGTGCAGTAGAGCAGTCGAGGCTTAGTCACCGGAAAGGTGTGCGAGTGGTCTAGGGCTACAACGGATCCATACAGAACATCACCAATAATTAAAGTTAGGGAGTATATGTAAAACACAATGATTAGGCCTTTCTAAACACCCTAAGCATAAAAATATCAAATATTGAAATCAAAAACCATATATCATATATATACACATTCACCTTTGGAGACATCACCCAATAGTAGTCAATATGTAAGTAATTAAATGCTGGAAAAACAGTTATATTTACATAGAATAGGGCAGAAACAGGCATGTTCACTTATCTCCCCTCTTGACTCTGCTTCTTCCAGCCGACTTCCGGAATTCCGGAATTCGCTGAGACTCCATTCTTCTGTCCTTGGTTCGGGTGAGGAGAGTCCTAGGGTCTTGGGTGCATAGGTCACTTTTCTTGTGTGGAGCTGGTCACAGTTTTTACCAGATGGTTCCAGGCAACTTCGTATAGAATACCTCCCAATGAAAAGAAGATGAAGACTTTTCAGGATTGCAGAAGGATGGTTCCAGCAGAGGCCACCACAGTCAGGCGTTCACTGGCAATCTTCCAGAGGTGAACACAGAGGTAGCCCGAGCTCAGCTTCCCTTGTCGTGAGAAGGCTGAAATTGCAAGGACAGGCGACCTATAGCATTAGGTGAAGATCCTGCGAGTCTCAAGGCTCTGCTCGAAATGACGTCTGCTGCAGCGCGATAGCCCAAAAGGGAGCTGTCAGTCCAGTGGGTTGTCCAGGGATACTTGTTAAGGCTACCAAAGCGGGGATCTGCGAGTAGGGGTCAACTTGAGACTGGTTGTAAGCACCATAAATGATCCTTTGAGATCAGGCAGAGGAGCAGGTCTTCTCCAGGCTAATTCACTGGAGACTATGCCCGTCAGCTGCAGGAGTCATCCTCGGGCCGTCAGCAGGCTGCTTTTCCGTAAAGATGCCCTCCTTTTATCCAAGATTCAGGCTGGGAGCTAGCCCACGTCCACCAATGGTAAGGATCAGCAACATTCAAACAGATTGGGGATGTCCAATCCTGGACAACTACTGGTCATTACATCCAACCAGCAACAGACCTTCCGGCGCCAAAGGAAGTGGACTGAAAGTTGACAGTCCCAGCCCCCTCGTCTGGCTGACATACAGCCTGCTTACTCAAAAAAGCAGCAGCTTTCATCAGGAAATGGGTTACCATATATAGCCTTTCCTGTCCTGAGAAGGTAAGAAGATGGCTAAAGAACAAGCCTTTTGTCTAAATACTGATAAGGAGAGGGTTCATGTGGTGGCCCGATTTAAAATCTGCAGTGTATTGTTGGATACACTAAAGACATAAAAGGTCTGACCCGTGTTGTTATGAAGCATGCCTACATATGATCGATTTTCGACTGGTTGATATAACGGACACGTTTTAAATATTTGAAAGAAATACTTGTATGGATTTTAACTGTCATATTATGATATTGATTGTTGTCTGATTTGTTTTTGTAAAGGTTAAATGAATCAAAACAAATGCATAAATAAAAAAGGGCCTCATCACGAGTTGGGCGGGGTATCCTAGTGGTAGTTCCGCCAGGATACGTCCGGGCTAATAGCGTTACCGCCAACCGGACTGGTGCTATTAGTGCCGGATCAAAGGTTGGGCGGTAATGGGTAATCCCCATTGGACCCAATGGGACATTTTTGGCGCAATTAGCGCGCGCTAATAGCAACCGAAAGTAGGCGTTAAGTTGGCGCATTCACCCTCCGTTTATAGCATTGTCCAGAAGGCTTTCTGGGGCCTGGGTCCAAAATACCTTCAACCATCCCTCCGCAAATACCCCCCTCCCCCTCTCGAGCTCTTCGCTCCTCTACCTCTATCACTCCCTCAGGGTCCGTCGTTTTTCAAAGAAACGAGCTGGGGTTAGACCCTGTCTTTGGCTGGGGCCTCCCTCTGGAACAGCCCCCCTGCCACTCTAAAACTTGAGGAGAACCATCTCTGGTTCCGGAAGTACCTCAAGACCTTCCTCTTTTCTTCTGCCTTCGCTCCCCTTCTCCCCTGCTGATCGGTTCTCTCATGGCACTGTGCACCTGACCACCCTCTGTCCCCTGGGCCCAGGTACCTACTCACCCTGCCACCCTCCTGCACTGCCTCCGGGCCACCCCTTGCACCGGGGTCTGTATCTGTACCCATACAGCCCCCCCTTTTTCTTCCTACACTTATCAGACCTACCCTGTCTGCTGCCTTAAACCTAGCACTTGCAAATTGCTGGCTGCACTACCACTGTTTGTTGCCTTTATTATTGATTTATTTATTTTTTATCTGTTTCTACTCTGCTTCGCACTTTCCACTCCCCCCCCTCCACGCACTTTTCCCATCCCCCTCTCCCATGCACTTGTGCATTCTCAATGTCACTGGGCCTAGTAAGATCGCCGTTTTGTTCTCCCCTGTTGCCCTCCCCTGCCTTGTTGCGCTCTGAAACACTTGTGTACGAGTGAGATTGATATTTTATTTCTAACTCGAGATTGGGCGGACCCTTAAATGCAGTAATAGCGTTACCGCCGCATTTCCGCCCAACTCGTGATGAGGCTGAAAGTTCCCTGTAAGGACAGTCTTAGGGACTAGTGAGTTTCCACATAAGAATGAACAAAAGAGGCAAGGGGAGTAAAGCAGAAAGTTTTACTGACCTCCAAAAGTCAGGACAGGGTTCAACAGAAAGCAAAAAGACCGGGCGTGATATAGGAATCTATTGATGGAAATGTGCAAAATGAAAATCTTTTACAACACTTATGACCGCCATTGTGCCGAGTGATGGCGCCTAAGGGTGTTTGCTGCTTTTAAAGGGCCACCAACTTGATTCCTGTACACGCAAGAGTCATCAATGGTCACAGCATGACTATTTGACCTTTTTTATTGAGGCACCAAAAAGGATGTCGGTGCACGTCGGCAATTCCCTAAATCTTGCTCTCAAAGCGGAGGGCTCACGCGCAGCACCCCATGCATGGCCCAGTGTTGCACTTTAGACCTTATCCAGATAAATTAAGTGAAAACACTGCTACTTGTCTTTGCAAATCCCAAATGGAAAGCATTTCTGACAGCAAGTTTCTAGTCAAGTGTCATTAGTTCTTGGCCATGTTCCATTAGTTTGGACACATACAACACTTTCCTGATGAAATGGTGTGAAAAAGCATACATAGTTACAGGGAAGTTAAGTAAAGAAGGTTTGAAGTGGGAACATATGGAAAAAGGAAGAGTGCGATCAGGGTATGGGGTGGAATCCTCATATAGAACAATGTTAAGATCGATATTTAGACAGAGACTAATTATTTTAACATACAATTTTCCAGGTCTTACTTAATGTACTATATCACAACCAAGCCCACACAAAATTGCTTCCTGTACATACAATAAGGGGCGTGCAAACATACTAGCTCAAATACAAACTCACCTCCCCTCTCTGTATATCATCCAGAGCTGTGAGATGCAAGAGAAAGTTATTGTCTGGGAATGATGTCTCTGCGTTTGGAGTGCAGCTGTGGTTACCTGAATTTTGGGGCGAAAATGAAGTACTTTAATAGTGGCCAGGTGGGATTGAGAAGAAAACATGCGTCAAAATTGCCAGGGCTTACTGGACAGTCGCTGTCCCTTCTAGATAGGTGAGCTTTACAAGGGGCAATTTGGAAGTGCAATCTATTCGGCTGTAGACACTTAGAAGGTGCAGATCCAGGAGTTGAGACAGTGGTGTTCAACCACAATTGGATGAGGCTTGTTGCTACTCCAAGCCACACGACTATGGCATCATCATACACTTAGGGTTAGTGAGTTAGAGAAAATCTTTCTTTTTTTTAACACTTACAGCAGCTCTGAAGCATGTACAAGCCAGATCCTTCGCAGTTCAGAAATTCACCAGTCACTGCATCAGAAACAGACAATTACAAGGGATCAACCACATTGCTTAGCTTAGAATTTCCACCATTTTACTTTTAAATGCAAACATTTGTCAACAAAAAGGCATGCCAAACAAACATGCATGCTTCCATCATCGGCGGCCACGCAAGTATTTCCTGATATAAGTTATCTGCATCCTTACAGACAACACACTTTTCTGTAGACCCTGTATTAACAAGATTGATGTTGTAGGCAAACGCCTGATCTCTTTGGTCTCTCTCCACAAGTGCCCACTATGATAGTGTCTCATACACCGCGGCGAGTCATACCACCTTCATGCAAATACTGGTGATGAAGCTTCATGCCTCCCTGTGGGGTCCTCCAGTAGGGTGAACAAGAGGTCTGGTGCCTACCCATGCCAGCAGATGAAGAACCCAGTGGTGGTACAGAGAAGATCCCCTGATGACCCCGACTTAGTCCCAATCTCAGGGCAGGGGAAGTAGCATTATACCCACAGACACTCCTGCTGCCCTTTAAGGGAATAAAGGAATAGTGGTGCTTCCAAAACTGAATGCTCGCCTCCTCTGGTGCAAGCATCCCATATAAATCAAGAGAGTGCCCTGAATTAGGATAGACGAATGGGGGGAGGGAGCTAAAGATATCCACATGTTCATCCATCCACATATTCATCCTTTCATAGATGCATACTGTTAGGTGAGGGAGATTTAGCATAAATATGAAAATGTATCTGTGAGACCCCAGCCCTCCCTGCACTTTATGGACCTATGGATTAATTTGTTGTGTCCCTGAGGAGTGGGAACCTCCCCCCCTCACTCATCCTTTCTTTTACTCTTTTCATGGAACTCATTTTTGTGACTCTCCATACTTTATTTTTGGAATGATACTTTTCCATAACTATATGGCCATCTTCATTTTATTATTGCAGCACATCACTTTGTGTGGTATTGCTGGGGTGCACCTTGGGCTCCCCTTTTTATTTTCTCTTGGGTTTCTTGTGTGAACTTATGTTCCCAAGGATAGAAGGATACTTTTTATCCTTTCTACAATCCACATTGTGAGATGTCATATCCAAGGTTTGCCAGCATGTTCTCTGCTTGTGCGCGCAATGGCATCTACACGTACTAATTTGGAATGCCATCGTGCGTACTATGTTGTCAGTTGAAATAAGTTTATTCTGTTTGGTCTAGCTCCCAGAAGACAGACCTGTGCTGGGGTCTCTCCCCTTGGAATAAACTTGTCTAACTTTCCTAAAGCTGCAGACATTCTTATTTATTACATAATTTTACTGGCGAAGAGGATCGGTTATAAGGGAGACCACAACACCGACAGGCACATCCCGTATTCTTGGGCAGTGGAACGGACAAGGAAGAGAACGTTGGGTGAGAGGTGCATTGGGTGCCTGGGGCAGCGAGAGGAGACCGTCTCATATACTGTTCAGGCAGGACTGACGTGGTGAGTCGGAGAGAGCCAGCCGGGTTCCATCAATAAACCTTCCTGTGTCGGGGCCTGGATCAGGGCTCGGTAGGGGTGCACGCTGGTGGTGGTTAACTTGGGATCTCCCTCCCTTTGTGGAAGAGGATTAGCATAAAGGAAAGCCCTGCTCTGACTGTGTCCCGACGTGATGTGAGGTGGTGTGTAGGTGAGGGCCTGCTGCGTTGCACATATCTATTCTCCTGTGCCTGGGTCTTGATCGGGATGTCCTTTTTTGGTATGCTTAGTGGAGTGCTGGGGGTGGGGTGGGAGGGGCAGAGGGGGGTAAGAGCCCTCATACTCTCCATATTGTGCATTAGTGGGGAAGCAGCACCATCGTCAGGCCAGAAGCGGCATAACATTGGTCCTTTAACATTTTTGTTACTGTGACAAGCTTACAATTAAGGCTGGTGGTAGTGGATGTGTTCTACAGACTTGTGTGTGATTTTTACTCGCAGGCTGTCAACCCAGCCGCGGTAATGCACAAAAGGGTCACCATTAGTCTAAAATGTGACTGCTTTCTTTTGACAACATTTTTAGTATGCTTGTCCTTTCTTGGTCCTGCCGTCCTGGGAGGGGGAGGTCCAGGTTTGATTTTTGTCTTTGGGGGGAGCCCTTTGTGTAGCCCACGAGGCACAAGAGCATCTGTGAAGACAGGAAATGAGGGAGGAGTCTGAAACTCAACAGCTCTGTCTTCTGGCATGCCTGCCTGGGACCAGTCCAAACTGGGAGGCTTGCTGTCCTTGGCTTCAATGTAACAATGTGCTCATTGGCTGGGTTCCTGGATAAATGGCCTGGATCTGGAAGTGGAAAATAAGTTGACTACTGGAGCTGAATCCGATGAAGAAGAGAAGATGGCTGTGGCCAATTCCAGTGACTGGAGATGCCTGCTGTGTAACTGCTGATTGTGCTGACCCCTTCTTCCATGCGACAGAGGATTCCCGAAGATGACTCCAACCCTTAGGCTGATGGGACCAATCCCTTAATACGACCTGCATTTCGAGTCATCCCACAATGAGCTGTGACCATCCTAGGCTGCAAATCGACAATACACTGGGACCTCGAGCCCGAGTGCTGTGCAACGTCTTCCAAAGAACAAATCTTGCTGAAACTTTGGTGGACTCCTGATGGATCTCCAGAAGCAAGATTCCATTCCAGCCATCAGCAGGACCAAAGAATCCCTTGTTGGGAGCCTTTTCTGTCGACTGGGTCCTGTACTGCTGCATCGTGAAGGAGTCTGTTTGCAAGATCTTTTTTCACTGCTGAGGTAGTGTGGCTGGTGAAATACTTAACCAAAGTCATGATTCGCTAGGATGGGCGATTTGTGTAGTTGGGAGTTCACCCATATCGTTTGCCCAGACCGAACACTGGAACACATCTAGAGAGCCTTCCACGAAGTCCCTGAACCCTTCCACTAACTCTGAAGTCTTCTTGTTACTCAGATTCCTTCATTTGTGCCTTATCCTAACCTGCCTACTGTTGGCCCCAGGATCCCCCTCCTGCGAACACTCATGCCCTACATTTGGGAAGGACTTCTGAAGTATAAGGCCTCTGTCTTGAAAATATAACAAGTGTTGCAAAGTACTTACTCGTTATAAGTTAGTGTTGTAACTGAATATTCCTAAAACAGAATAAGTTACAAATTGTTACAAAGTTCTTACTGCCATTCTGAAAAGTATACAAAGATATTTACTTACCTTTGATTTGTGTTCCACTCTTCTAAAAAGTAATGTTGGTGTGCCTACGTATTCCTGAAACAGAGGGTTTACTACCAATAGGGTTTTACTCGCCTTGACTAGTATACTGTCATTCTAACTGTGTAATACTGAGATCTTACAGATCTTTGAAGTGCAGAAGTGCATACTGCCATTCTGAAAAGCAATTCACAAGTTAATGTTTACCTTTGAATTGTGTTCCACTATTCTGAAAAGTAATGTTGGTGCAACTATATTATTTCTAACCTGAATAAGTGACAGTTTACTAGCAATAGGGTCTGCTTACCTTGAATTGCCTATTGCCATTCTAAAAGTCTACTAATGTGGGTTCACGCCCCTTGAATGGCATAGTGCCATTCTAAATGTGTAAACTTAGGTTTTACTTATCTTGAACTGCAGACTACTATTCTAAATATGATTTATACTTTGATTTACTTACCATAAGTGTTGTGTTGGTGTGTATGATTTATAATTGTACTTACTTCAACTTTCATACTGAACTTGCTGGTGGTCTTCACGGCCATCGATCTGGATTCCGAGCCTCCAGAGGCATGGAAACTGCTCTTCTGAGCACCCGTGAAGAAATGCTTGCATCCCTCGATTCCAACTCCCCAGCTGTCCACATCCTACTTGATCTCTCCTCTGCCTTTGACGCGGTCAACCACTCCATCCTCATACAAAGGCTCCATGACACCCTTGGTATTTCATCCTGGGCACCTTCTCTCCTATTTCATTCTCCTCATGTGGTGTCCCCCAGGGCTCCATCCTCTCCTGCTGACTAACATCTACCTTACTCAGCTGGCACTCCTCATCTCCTCATTTTCCTGCAACCTCCAGTGTGATGCAAATAACACACTCTTTCAAAACCTCCTGCTGATCCTCTTGCACCTTCCTTCATCCCTAACTGCCTATCTACCAACCAGGCATGGTGCACTTCCAATGATCTCTGCCTCAATGCCAGCAAAACCAAGATCCTTCCCATTGGGATCCATGCTCCCGCCTTCCGTCCTCCTCTCCGCCTTCCTCCATGGGCTCACCCCCTTCTACTGAAGCCAGAAACCTTGGAGTCATCTTCGACTCCTCTCTCTCCTTCCTCCCTCACACTCAGGACATTGCCAAGAATTCCCACTTTCAGCTCTTCCTTCTCAAAGGAATTCTACCTTTTCTCACCTTCCCCCAGAAGCTCAATGTTACCCGAGCCCTGGTTCTCTCTAGGCTCGACTATTGCACTAGCCTCCTCCTGAATCTACCTTCTAACCACTCTATGACCCCTCCACCTAATCCGGAATAGTGCAGCAAGACTTATCCTTGGCCTCAAGCCCAGGGACTGGATATCTCCTGCCCTAAAAAGTCTTCACTAGCTCCTGGTGGCTTCACGGATTGAATTCAAATCCCTCTTTATCATACACAAGGCTGTTTGGGGGACCACACTATCTGCAACTCTCTCTTACTAAATATCCTCCCTCTAGACCTCTGCGTTCCTCTGGCACCAACTCGTGTGTAAAGCGTTTCGCTAAACAGAGGGCAGGAGGTCGATCACTTTCCTCAGCTGGCTCCCTTCTATGGAACAGCTCTGCGTCTTGAGCAGGACTTTCTTAAATTTCAGAAGCTCAAGATTTCCCTATTTACCCCCTGCCCCCTTCCCCTTCTCTCCTCTGCTAATTTCACATTTGCTTTGATTGGTGTACAGGGCCCTTATGCATCCTCGGGCCCTGACCTCACACATCGAATCACCCATAGCTTCTGTCTATCCTCAGCACTTGCCTTAGCACATTCTCTGTCCTGGAGGCTCGCACCTACCAGACCTTGCACATCATCTGTTGCTCACCCACGAGCCTGCGCACCCCAGCACTTCTCCCACCCTTGCGCACTTGCATGTTCTGAATACTCACAAGGCGTCGTCGGTTTGTCCTTTTCCCCCTCCACTGTATTTAATATCTCTATGTATTTAATGTGTCTCATTTCCATGTTCCCTCCCAGGTGCCGTGTGCGCGCTTTCTAACAGAATGTACTTACTGTATAATTGCCTGACAAGCGAACAATAAATAATTCTCTTTACCTATGTATATATAAAACAAATCATTATTTTAAGTACAAGTATTTCCTTGGACCATATGTATGCAAGTTCTTTGTACCTTTCTACAGCCCTTCTCCTTCCTAAAATGCGCCTGGATGCTCTGCCATTGCTACTTACTTTGAGTCGTGCAGTCTTATACTAAGAGTGGGAGTTTCTGTATTGTCCAAGGGAATAGTCTTATAAAGTCTTATTTAGGTGGACTTTAGAAAATGTTGGGATGTACATTCAGATCACTGCCCCTCACAACCGATTCAGATTGCGGAAGATATATTAAAACATTGAGAATGTGTAAAGAGTGGTGTAGCGACAAGGGGAAACCTTATGGGTGGAGGTAACTGATGAGACACATGTATTTTGGGAGGTTATATAGGGGAAAATAGGACTAGTGACCAACAGGCAGTGTCAGAATAGGTTCTTTAGTAGCAAAAGTCAGAGTTCCTTAGGAAAACTGGGCAAACAGGTGAGCACTTTACTTCTAGGGATAGTAGAGGGTCTAGGGGATTCACTGAAGATACCCTAGTAGGATTCTAGCAGTGGGACAGGGTGCACTGGACGAGAGGCTTGCCCATCACAGAAAACAACCCACTGCTAAACAGAAATCCTAACAGGCTTAAGGTAAGTACACACCAAAGCCAACACAGTACCTCAGCATTGAAGAAGATTTTGCAGCAGGAGGACTTCAGGGTCTGCAGCCAAATACCCAGTCAGTGGATTCCTTATTGTGGTGACTGAAAACAAGACTGGAGCAGGGATTAAGGCAGCTCTAGGCAATGTTTCCCTCGTGGCTGAATGAGGTTCTGCGGATTTGGCACCTTTGCAAGGAGCCCAGAAGAAGACAGTAATTTGCGGTTGAATTCTTGTCGTTACAAAGGCCCAGCACTCTGTTGAGGGGACTTTTTGGACTTAACACGTGACTCTGGAGATCCACCAGGATGCCCACAAAGTTTCAGCGAGATTCGGAATTTGGAAGACTGCGCACTGCACAGTGGCTCGAGTTCCCAGGGTATTGCAGCAAAGCAAGGTCGCAGCAACGCGTAGGATGGCTCAAAATGCAGGTTTCCTTGAGTCTAGCACCAGGCTCTGGGTCATAGTCATCGTTTTCGGAAACCCAGGTTCGATTTGAAGGAAGGGCTACAGCAGGCTCTCCAGTCGTTGAGTTCCAGGGGTCGACTTGTCTACACAGCTTCCAAGTTCGCAGTATTTAACAGGAACTGCAGCACAACTTCTGCATTCTCTCACTGCATTTTACAAGGGGTGGTCTGGTTGCCCAATCAGGACAGCCAGCCCCCCACTGGGATGCGTCCCCATTCAGGCAAGGATGAAGACTAAGGGATGTGGAGTTTTGGACTCCTCCCTCGCTTCCTGCCCTCACAGACAGACTGGAGCCTGGGCGGGGAGTCCAGGGGACTCCTGCCAAAGAAAAATCACACAAAGGAATTTCCCGCCATGGATGTCACGTAAAGGAACAAGAAAGGACAAGAAACACTAACGGTAAAATGAGCACCATTAGGTGCCTGTACTGCAGCTGTGAACACAGCCCACGGTAAAGGTACACCAAATGAATACAGGGTATCACTGCCACCAGCAATTGAAGATAAGCTTGTCCCTGTAACAGAATTGTTACAGTTTTAGTGTGAAAGGGGATACACTATATCTCCCCAGCACGCCACATAAGGTGGGTCTGCTAGTTTCTAAAAATAAAATGTAAAAGGCATCCAAAGATCCTTTCTACCCTTGGGAATTTGTGGTTCTCTCAAGGTTAGCAAAAGGAAGTTAAAAGGGGAGCCCCTAGGGCAACCCAGAAACAACAGGCACTTATTGTTAGTTGTTAAAGAGGTTAACTTTTAAAAGACACTATGGAGAGTCAAATAAATGACACCCATAAAAAAAAGGAAAACATTCTGCAAGTGTGGAAAAAGGTTCTGGCTCACCGAAGTATTAAAGAAAAATATCCCACTAGTAAAGCAAAAATGTTCTGGGGTTCATCCAGGTCAGGAAGATTTACCATTTCTATGAAAATCTTACCCAACAGGGACGCTTCTCCGCAGTCCCCGACCCTTTTTCCAACAACGTTTGTTACTTACTTCCTACGGAAGACTTCCTGTGGAACATGTGAACTTTCTACATCTGTGCCTTACCTGTTTTCCTCTCCAATCTGACCCTGAGACACTCATAACTAGATAGGGACGGTCTTCTAAAGTGTTAGGCCTCTGTGGAAAAATTGCAAAGTATTTACTTACCTTGTGGTGGTTTGGTTTCATTTATTTGAGCTGAAACAGATACTCTGAAAATTATTACAAAGGTGGTTTACTTACTGTGAATAATGCATTGGTGTTTCTTTACTTATTGTGTGTTATAGTACTTACCTTTCTGAACAATAACTGTTAGTGTTTCTTTGACCTATGTGCATACTCTAAGGTCTTTGACCTACCCAAAGCCCTTTCTCTTTCCTAAAATGGGCCTGGCGGCTCAGCCATTGCTACCAACAAAACCTGTGTGGTTCAGGCATATAATGAGTTGGAGCCCTGTCTCCCTAGTGCGAGTCTTCACAAGTCTCACGATTGGTGGATTGTTGTAAAGCTCCACAAAAGCCTGCCCCCATGTGAGCTGCATTCTTCAACTGGACCACATTGTACCACTATCTGTGGACGAGAAGGGATTCACTCGAACCTGCATCTCCTGGGCAACGAGGTTCAGAAGAAATGGTGGGAAACGCGACCTCTGATGACCCTCTGAACACCTGCCAAGTTCCATGAGAATCCGTGGTATGGGGAGTGCGTTACTGTGGTACTTACCTGAACCCCAATCCCCCCATTTAGAGGTTTTCCTGAAAACCTTTACAATAGTTTGGCCTTGCCATTGCTTGTTCGTGCAAGTACCTTGAAAGCTGGGGACGGTTTTATTCACAGCACCAGATCCTTACCTGACTGTTAGTACTCTTCTCCCATCCACAAGACACCCCCCCTCCTAATTTTCTCCCGCCTTACAAAACTACTTGGAACTTTCAGGGCACAAGACCCCAGTCAACAGTAGTGGAGGTACACAAAGATTCACAGTTACAGGTATTCAAATAAACTCTTACACTCAATGTTTCTTGCATATACAATTATTAATACATGTATCAGTCAGTTATAAAGCCTTCTTTAGAAGGGAGCAATATAGTAGTTACACACAAATACACTTCAACACTGTACACTCTGAGTTTCTGAATCAGACAAGACCCTTTTGGGATGACCCACAGCCACAGCTGGGGACATTAATATCTTGCTTTTGGCATTCAGAACACTCTTAAAAGTTGGGAAAAGGCAAAGGTTATAACACAAGAGATCACCGATATTCTTAAGCAGGGCAAATACTTTCAGATCCTCTTAGAAGAGTCATACAATTCAATAGGCTAAGCCAAAGTCAATGGGCAAAAGTATTGGATGGGATGAAGCACTTCTGTTATGTTATGTTACTTTGCTTTTATATAGCGCTCTATATATCATTGGTATGATCTCAAAGCACTGGCAGGTTGAACACCCTGGGGAACCGTAGTTCTGGTCAGTAGAGAGAGAGTGTCGTAGGGTGTGTGGGTGCACCAGATATGTGTGCAGATCTCAAAGCGCTGGTAGGTTGAATGAGATGTGTGCAGCTGTTGTAATTGCCGGGTGGTAGCTGCATCCTAGCGTTAGGTGTGGTTCAGGAGTTATCAGTTGGATGTGTGCAGTCTGGTGGGTGGACACCTGGACTGGGCTTTGGCTGCGTTAAGTTGTAAGGATGCATATTTGAGCAAACTAGGCCGGAACTAGGAGTGCGTTTTATTAGGGTGATGAGACGTTCATGTGGTCATATTTGTAAGTGAACAGCTAGGCCGAATTAGTCAGGAGTATAGCTGTGTTCTAGTTGAATGATGGTGTATAGTAGAGAGTAAACGTAGTCATGTGATATGATGGTTATATTTAAAGCGCCCGAGACCAGGCACGTGAACAGGATGGCAGGGAACAGAGGCATACGGTTACAGGAAGAGGGGGGGTGGAGATACAGATATATAGCAGCAAGCAAGGGGAACAGGAGGGCAGGGTACACAGTGATACACGAGTGGGTCGAGTTTACATTTACATTCGTATATCTATCCAGATGCGATTCAGGCTAGTGTTGCAAGCGTGGGACATGCCAACATTTGCACTTCCATCCATAAGCGGCTCAGGCCAACGTTCACAGTCCCATCAGGATCTGGTGCAGGACTTTGTTCACAGTTCATCCACTCCATCCGCCCTATCCGGCCCATCACTCTGTCCACTCATTGATTCCATCCATTCCTTCTACCCCATTCATTCCTTCCACTCCGTCCATTCTATCTATTTCATCCACTCTATCTGTTCTATCCATTCCATCCATTTGATCCATTACAGCATTTCCCCCCACTCCATCCGTCACATCCATTCCATCCGTCACATCCATTCCATCCATATCATTTACTCCATCCATTCCATCCACTCTATCCATATAATTTACTCCATCCACTATATCCATTACGTCCACTATATCCATTTCATCCACTATCTCCATTTCATCCGTTCCGTCCACTATCTCCATTTCATCCGTTCCGTCCACTATCTCCATTTCATCCGTTCCGTCCACTATCTCCATTTCATCCGTTCCGTCCACTATCTCCATTTCATCCGTTCCGTCCACTCCATCCGTTTTCATTAATTCCATCCACTCGATCCATTCCATCCACTCGATCCGTTCTATTCTGGTAAGTAAATGGAAAAGTCTTTGCACAAATTCTTAGGAGTCTTTGATAAAAAGAAGAATCAAATGAAGAGCCACAAGCTGATTAGACTTGCGAGTTGCAGAAGTTACAAGCACTTCTACAGTAAGAGTTAAGTTCTCATAGATTTGTTTTACAGTACCTTAGTAAAGAAAAAAGATCCAGCTGATGACTTCTGTTCCTGTGCAGCTCTGCAGATCTCACTGTTCCTGGGCCTCAGTCGTACCTTGGCTGGCTGCCCCGATTGGACAGCCAAACAACCCTTTCTTCAGATTGCTGAGAGAGATTTCAGAAGAGCATGAGCTGGAACTTTATAAAATTTGAGGCTCCTGGAGTGAAAAGCAAGTTGACCACTGGAAGCTGAAGTAACCAAAGACGACGACCAGAGACGCCTGCAGACCCTTTGCAATACCGTGAAGCGACCACTGTTGTCTGACCCGGTTTTCTCTGTGACAGAAGAGCTCCGAAAAGGACTCCTGCTTTGCTTTGGCTGGTGGGAACAACCAGTCCCAAGACGAACTTTCATTTCAGCCATCTCCCAAGGTCCTGTGAGTTTCCAAAGCTGCGGAACCCTAATACTATGAGACCAGCTTCCCATTTTGAGTGCATCATCGTGGAAAGGCTGAATCCGTCCAAATCTTTGCTGAGCCCTCAATTACACTCCAGAGATACGATCCAACTCGCCAAGAGCTCACCAGAGTGCAGGACTGCAGCACACGAAGAAGATTGACCGGGCAAATCGCGTCCTTTGTTGGTGCTGCAGAAAAGGTGCCAAAACCACAAAGTGACCAGAAAAGTTGCTGAAAGTAATGCCAATGATCTTCCCTCAACTCTGCTGCTGAGATTCCGTCCATTACTGCCTTCAGTCATCAGACCAAGGAATCCAGAGGTCGGGTCCAGAGCAGGAACATCGCAGAGTATCCACCGTGAACATTTTCTTCTAATCTAAGGTACTGTAGGGAAAAAGGTATTGCTTACCTGATTCCAGAAAGTCGCTCCAGGTCATTGAGGTGCACATCGAAGTGTCCAGGGCAACCTCCTCTTACCCCGACTTAAGCCGCTACTTGTGTCCCTTGCAAGTCCTTTAACAGGGTCTCCAACATTGTGTAAGCCTTCTTGTATCTTCCTTCCTAGAGACTAGAAAGTCTCCACAGGAACTTTTGATTTCTACTGCTTTGCAAGACTTAAGCTGCTACGCACTGCCTTTTAGCTGGGGTTGTGTTTTTGACTTTGAAAGACTTGCTGTGCCGCAAAACTGCCTCTAGAACCGGAAGCTCTGCTAGGATAACACTAACCAATTGTTTTCCTTCCCAAAAATCACTATCTTTTATGTGTCTGCAGACTAAATATTATTACCATATTATTTTGTAGGTGCGCGGTATTAAAAAGGTAGAACTGACAAACTCTTGTAACAATTGTATGCGTTCAGCAACTACCAACTAAGAAGTGACCCTTTGAAAGCATTGAAAATTATACCTGTGTGTGTTGGTCTATTGTGCTAAGTAAACAGTGACGTGTGTGTGTGTGTGTTGGTCTATTGTGCTAAGTAAACAGTGACGTGTGTGTGTGTGTGTGTGTGTTGGTCTATTGTGCTAAGTAAACAGTGACGTGTGTGTGTGTGTGTGTGTGTGTATATATATACATATACACACACATATATATATACATATACACACACACATTAAATCTATATTTTAATATAAATGAATGTGTAAGTGTTTCTTTGATGTGCATTACTGATAGGGTTTAGTGTACCTACAGCTCACATTTTCCTTTTAAGATCAGTCTGACTGTACTGCCACTACCAAGGTACTGGAGTAGTACAGACTGATGCCAAGATTTGGGGATCTACAAACCACTGGGATAGATTACTTAAGTCTTACCTCCAAGCTGGACTTTAAGAAAACTCCCCTAACAGTAAAGTCCAGTGTAGCTCCTTCAGTATATGGACACCGGTCAGGATGTTCCAGGGCCACTTCCAAAGTTGACAGATGAAAGGACAAAAGACTGGTTAGGATCACCAGTCTGGGGTAGGAAGGCACCAGATGAAAATGTTCCCAAGTCGCCGGGAAGGGTCCAGAAGCTACTCAGTTGGTAGCTTTGGCAGATCCTGCACCTCACCTGCAGCCCTTCGACTCTTCTCTGCGTAGTCTTCTTCCTTCTGAATCTAGTTTCCAGTGGGCATACAAGCTTTGGGGTAGGAGCTGCTCCAGCCTCCCAATGGGAACTATCTGCACCTTTCAAACAGGCAGTGGCCATCTAATCATGATCAGTTGCCACACGGAGAATTCTCGGAAATGTGCTAATTCCCTTCTACCTTAGAGACCCCCAGCTCTTTTTGCTGGATTTAGGACTTTTAATTTTGATCCTGGAGAGAGAGACCTTTTTCCCCACTCTCGTGTATTTTTCATTTATTTGGACACTGTGCTTCTTTTGGGTTTGGTGTCTTGACAAACTCCATAGGCATCTTTTTACATTGTGACACACAGCACCTTCATTGCAGTGGCACAGATACATCTGCTAGATTTCCCCAAGGTTTCAATACCTTCTCTTGGGTTAAACTATTGTTTCCCAGAGCAGTAAAGTGAAATTGACTTAACTTACATTTGTAACTTTCTAGACCCAGCACACACTATCTTACAATAGGGTGCTGGAGGAGTTGCTTAGTATTCCCTTTTTCTAGTTTCTCATGTAACATTTTTATGTTACCATTTGTACAATTAATGGCTGCGGCAGTGATTTACTTTTTCCTACCATTGTGTGTTTCTACGGCGGGCTTCAATTGCAGCTGCAGTAAAACACCCATGGGTGCCCATTTTGTCAAAATGGCCTGGTCTTCTTTTTTTGCCATTACTTGTTGGAAAGGTCCTTCTTGAGATTAACTATGCGCACCAAAACAGGTTTGGTCCCTTTGTTCGTTTGGTCTTTGGCAGGGTTTACCAGTCTCTGGCAATCACCACTCTGGCTCCAGCGTGTCTGGCAGGGCAGCAAGTGAGGGAGGTGCCCAGAACTCCCTGTGCTTAATCCCCTTGGTTACAGGAATGCAGCCAAAGGTGATTATCTGGCTCGCTGTCCTTGAAGGACAGATACCCTGCTGTGTGAGTGACAGCTAGGCTGCAAATGAATGGGAGAAACCTGCATAAAAAGGTGAGGTATTTTGCTTGGAAGGCAGAGTCGACCACTGGATGAAGGAATCCGAAGAAGCACTTGGAAGAGTCGCTAGCTGCAACTCCTGGACCGTTGGTTTGCCTGGTGAAGCCCTACTGCAGTGCTGAAGCTCTGAATTGGCCGTGACTAGAGAAGCCATGCAAAGGACGACTTCTGCTCTTGGGTTGGCGGAACCAAATCGACCCCAAGACGAACTCGACTGGAAACCCTCTCTTTGCTGGCTGTACTTCCATTGCTGCTGCAGGCACCGATAACCAGGGAGAGGAACACCAGAATAGAGTGTGTAGCTTAAAGTCAGACCCGAGCTCCAGGAAGATTCTCCGGACTCCCATGAAGCAGGACTGACCAAGCCTGAGCCACCTCAACAGAGTGCTGGATCCCAGATGCAAGGAAGGTCCATAAGGTATCAGAAATCCACTGAGGTGCTATTCGCGAGAAGCTTAAACTGCGAAGAGCCACTGATCTGAAGTTTGCCCATTGATCCCGCCGACCTTTAAACCGTAGTGGAGGTGTCCCCAGACGTCGTCCTTGTCCCCACGACTGAGGCACAGGAACAACAGGATCTGCAAGACCGACAACAGGAACAGAAGCCAGCTGGAACCAATTTCTTCAGACGTAAGGTACTGTAAACTAAGGGGTACTTTCCTCTCGTCGTGTAACCTTGCTAGCTCTCAGTTGGGACTTGCCTTGGTTGCCTTTTGTAGAGTTGCTTGCAGCTTTGCCCACAGCGATTTCATTTTCTACAAAGATTTCTAAAACATTGTGCAAGACATTTTACTTACCTTCAAGAAGTACTTCAGCTCTCCTAGACTTTGCTCAATTGATATTGGCGGTCCTGGCTTCCTGAAAGACTAACCTCTGACTTTATCCCTCCAAAAAGTCACATGCTATAAATTGTGTAGCTGGGAAAAGGTAAAACTTCCTTGCATTGGGAGGGGGTTCAAAAGTGCTTACCTGCTTAAGAATATTCGTTAACCATTGTTTTATTCCCTAACCTTTTCCTTTTAACACCAAACTCAGCATTGCTCTAAATGTACCGGTGATATATCAATGTCCACAGTGTCCTAGTTATTTAAGTCACCTCCGGGTCTAGGAAGTATCTGTGTGCTATCTCAAAAGGGTATCTACTGATTTATTGAAACGGAGAGTGTGTATTTTTGAAGTATATTTTAAGTGTTATATAATTGCTCCCTTCTAGTATGCCTACAGCATGTATACGCTATGAAATGGGGATAACCTCAATCAATGCGCGTGTGATGTGAAACACCTTGACACTGTACAGGAAGGCAACTGGAGTAGATAACCTTTCACAGTTTGAAATTCAAAATACTTTGGCACCGAGTAATCCAGACGGCGTCTTTGAGAATTGTCTGAAAAACTGCGAAAACATTGTTATGCAACTTAGTACTAACAAAGACACACTAGCATCCAATCCGGATGCTGTGAAAAAAGAAAACTCTGAGCTCGATTGGATCGAAACATGTGACTAGAGAGATCAGCATGTATGTATGCGGTTATATGCTACTGAGACTAAAGCACAAAATGAACTGCCAAAGTATATGGAGACGTTTCCTTGTAAAGTTCGTAGAAAGATCTTCCTAAAGTTTTGAATTAACTTATTCGCAACAAAAGAGGTAAGAAATATGAGGAGAAAAAAAAAGAAGTGGTCATCACCTGTCGCTTTTGCCTAAATATGGAGGAGACGCTAAAACACTTGGTGATATTCTGCCTGAAACTAAGGGACCTGAGAACAAGGTATTTTGGGGAAGAATTTAGGAAATGCACACCAATGAGCTGAGATGATTGGTGGAAGCGAATATTGGATGGGGAAGAAAAGAAGTTAGTCTTTGCATTGACATTTTTTCTGGATGAAATAAACACGTTGTTGGTAAAGCATGAAGCCTATGACTATGAAACATCACACTTAGAAAATGGAACTAAAGTAGGGGCAAGAAAGGGACGCCCTAGTACCACCTAATGATCATGCTTCACCCATGAACTCTCATATCGTATCAGTTACGTGGACCTTTAGCACTGCTTTGGGCAACATCCTCATTGGCACAGTAATGATAGATCTCAATGTGTTCCTTCACCCTGAGACTATCTGTTTTAAACAGGAACTGTTGACTCTTAGTTTAAATGAATTAGTTTGCCTCATTCCTACCAATACATTATATTTTTAAAAGTTTGTAACAAGCGGTTTTAAAACTGAAAATTAAATAAAAATAATAATTGCTCCCTTCTAGGGAAGGCTTATTCTACTGACTGTTAAATTAATAAATACTTGTTTACTCAAGAAACCTTGAGTTAAGTGTTTATTCGGATACTTGTCGCTGTGAAACTCTATGTTGCAACCTTACAGCTCACACTGACCACTCTTGAGATAAGCCTGACTGCTCAGTCACTCGATCAACTTGTGTAGTACATGCTTATAACCAAAGGTTGGGTTAACTATTGCCAAGAGGACAGGGCTGGTGCAGTCTCACAAAGTGTACTGCATACAATCCTGCATAACAAACAGACCTCCCCTAGCTCAGGGGTCTGCCACCTTTGGTTCTACAGATGTTTTGGACTATAGCTCACATTGTTCCTAGTCTGTTTATTTAATGGTAGTCCAAAACACCTGAAGAGCCATAGGTTGCAGACCTCTGCATCTGGAAAGTTGATTTGAAGCAGGCATTCCCTCTCCCAGTTCCAACATAGCACAAAAGCCAAGGCTGGATCCTGCAAAAGATGAATTGGCTTATTTGGGAGTTTCAGGTCTTATAGGACAGGAAGAGGGAAAAAGGCGAGATGGCACAAAGGTTAAGACTTGTATTACAAGGAGCAGACATTTTGAATATATGGTAAACCAAATTACGCAGATCTAAAGCAAATGGTGCATGGTAGTGTAGCAGACAAAAGTGTAAAAGACAGGTCACTGCTCCAGCGTGTCTTGTACACATCATAGGTGGAACAAATATGATGCTAGTTACAAAGAAAAATGGACAGTGTCCCTGTAACACTCCACTGAAGGTGGCTTGCATTACAATGTAAACACAAAGGAAACAGTAACTAGGACAAAAGCTCTCACTACACATGCAACCTTAAAGTATGACCAGTACCCCTAAAATATGCGAGTTGAGCAGGTGATTTAGTCTGAAAGCATCTTACTCATCTCAAAAGCAGGCAGAATACCATATCATTGACAGATGTGCTGTTGGTTCCACTGAAATCAAAGGAGAAGTTGAAAAATATTCCTAACAAGAGAGCAAGATGAGATGCCAGCTGCAGAGAAGGAGCAGGGCCGCAAGGACAAAGGCTTCATGGCCCAGCCAGTATGGCCACGTCTGATTCCCCCAGCAGCTTCCAGGAAACCAGACACAGATCTGAGGAATACCCAGGTTCTCCCACCAATAATACATGCACTCAAAGGCTAGTCAAAACCAGTCCAGAAATTACCTCACACGGCAGCACATAAAGGAATTCATTGCAGTCATTCAGTCTGGCCCTAAACACCACCAATCAGCCTGCCCCACCATACTAGATGTAGATTGGTGTCTAGGGATTTTAAAGCAGTCTACAATAGCTTAGACCACAGCCACAAAGCCGGGGGCGGGCTCAGGGCAAGCCCACGTCTACAATAAAATGAGCGGGACTTAATGTGTACCACAATTGAAGCCATATAGGTGCAATGGCTAAATGCATGGTGTAGCCAAAGCTAAATCACTGCTGCTTCCATCATATTCCAAAGCACACTTTCAGGATGACCGAATCGCCATAGAATGACAATGGGTTGCTTTAAATGTGCCATTTCCATAGTAGCCACATAGGCAAAGGGCAGCACAGCAGAAAGAGTTCTAGTGGGAAGGGGACTTTAGTAGAGGTCCCTAAGGCTACAAAAGAAAAGCCAAAATATCATTGAAGGTGAACAAAGATTAGGAGACCCAGAACGTTAGCAAGGCAGACCCCTAAAAATGAAATTCTGCCAAATACTTGCAGTAAAAATAATGATGCACAGTAATGCACCATTGAAAAGATTGTACACTGCCAACACTTGGCCAATAACACTACCTGGGTAAGAAATCTAGCCATGTAAAGAAAATGGAGTAAAGGTGTTACCCTGCCCTGCCAGAACGACCATGGCTCCCCATTTAAAAAGGAGTTAAAATAATGTATGTGAAAAAGCTAGCAGAAATAATGCAGTGCACGAATGAGTTGAAAAAGAAGGAACATGTGCCAAAACATTTCTAAAGGTCTGATCAGAATGGTAAGACTTAGAGAAGTCCTACTTAAAGCTTATAAGAATTCCATAATAAAATGGACGTCAGAAATTCTTATGTTTTTAGTATTGTCCCCAAAATCCCATTAGTTTCCCACAAGTTGGCATAAGCTTTTTAACGGAATCTTATAAGGTATGATACGCAGAGGGACTCTCTATATTAAATTTAGAATAGACCCCTACCCCCGTGACCCACAATGAACCTGTTAAATAGCCACAATAATACAGAGCTCACAGGGCATAGCAGGAATGTTAACTTTAGGCAACCGAATAATTAATGTTTGCGAAAATTGACTGGCAACCAGACTTCGTGAAGGGAACTGGCTTTGATACCCTGAAAAGGATTTAAAGGAACAAGGTTGAACAATGGGATTGGGTTTAGAGCTATGATCACCTAAGTACCCTGCAGAATTATAAGTATGTGTATCTTGCGTCACTCACATGTACTTAAAGGCGCAAACCTGCTTACTGCTGTTAGGCAAGATTGTGTACAGTATCCTTTGGAAGACTACAGCAACCTTAACCTCCTGACAATAGGAACCCAACCTTTGGTATAAGTCTGTACTACGCAGGTTGGTTGTGTGGCTGAGCAGCCAGGCTTATCTCAAGAGGGGTCAATGTGAGCAGTAGGGTTCTAACACAGTTTTCACAGTGACAGTTATTCAAATAAACACACTCAAGGTTTCTTGAATAAACAATTATTAATTTAACAGTCAGTTATATAAGCCTTCTTCAGAAGGGGGCAAAACATCTAACAATGATAATATACTTCAAAATACACTTAGTTTCTCCAAATCAGATTATACCCATTGGGTTGGCACAGAGACACTTCCTACACCCTCAGGTGACTTAAATAGCTAGGACACTGAAAATTGATTTATCCCTGGTACATTTAGAGCAATACTGAGTTTGGTGCAAAGGTTCGATATGGGAATAAAACAAAGGTTAACAAATTATTCATAAACAGGTAAGTACCTTTTAAACCTTCCTATGTCAAGTAAATGTAACTCTTTTGTGGTGGAAAGGTAAAGGGACATAGTATCTTAGGGAGCCAGGGCAGTCAATGTTAGTTGAACAAAGTCTAGGGGAGCTGAAGATCTTCTGTGCAGGTAAGTAAAAGTCTTGCCCAGGGGACAGTGCCAAGAGAGCAGATCAGCAGGGGAGAAGGGGAGCGAAGGCGGAAGCAAAGAGGAAGGTCTTGCGGTGCTTCCGAAACCGGAGATGGTTCTCAAGTTTTAGAGTGGCAGGGAGGCTGTTCCAGAGGGAGGCCCGAGCCGAAGATAGAGATCTACCCCCAGGTCATTTCTTTGAAAAACGGTTGACCCGGAGGGATTTAGAGGTAGAGGAGCGAAAAGCTCGAGAGGGGAGGTGCAGAGTGATAGCTGAAGGTATTTTGAACCCAGGCCCCAGAAAGTCTTGTGGACAATGCAGAGGGTTTTGAATTTAATCCTTGCATACACTGGGAGCCAATGGAGAGGTTTCAGAGCTGGAGAGCTACGATCCCATGGCTTGGCCAAGGACAAGTCTCGCAGTCCTGTTCTGGATAAGTTGCAGAGGGAGGAGAGCAGAGGCAGGTAGTTTTAGAAAGAGGCTGTTACACTAGTCCAAACTCGAGAGAACCAGATTTTGGGAGACAGTGAGCTTCTAAGGGAAGGAGAGGAAAGGCAGAGGTCTGAGGAGGTGCAGTATGAAGTTTGACTTTAGAGACCTCAGAGAAATGGGCGGAGAAGGAAAATGCGGAGTCAAAGATGACCCCGAGGTTCTTAGCCTCGCAGGTACGGGTAGGAGGAGGGCCAAGGGAGGCCGGCCATAGAGTTAGGGAAAAGGATTGAGATGGTGTGCTGATGAGGAGGATCTCAGTCTTGCTGGCATCCGGACAAAGATCATTGGCGGCACACCAATCTTGAATGGCAGTTAGGCAGTCAGAGATGAGAATGGGAGAGGAGGTGGCCGAGGGTAGCCAGAAAATGAGTTGAGTGTCATCAGCGTAGCACTGGAAATTTGAGCAGAAAATGGCAATAAACTACCAGGTATTGGTTGAAGAACCGGGGTGAGAGGTTAGACCCCTGGGGAACCCATATGAATGTTATGTCATTGCAAATCTATACTATCTTAATGATGAATTTTGTTAAGTGCCTGTAAATTGTTTTTAGGTATTTAACAGTATTTTTTCTTGTTCTTTTAGAAATGAAATGATAAGTATGAACTATGATGATTATGATGAATTGTAACGTTAATGCTTAATGTTTATGGGTGTTTTTCTGACATTTGTAAATGTTCCTAGTGAACTAAAACAAATAATAATTTAAGTGAAAAAGCTAGCAGAAATAATGGGGTGCAAGAGTGAGTTGAAAAATAAGGAAAATGTGCCCAAACATTTCTAAAGGATCTCATCAGAATGGTACAACCTTAGAGAAGTCCTACTTAAAGCTTATAAGAATGCCATAATAAAATGAATGTCATACATTCTTATAATATTCTTAGTATTGTCCCCAAAATCCCATTAGTTTCCCACAAGTTGTCATAAGCTACTTAAAGGAAAATTATAAGGTATTTTTGAGTGGGCGCCTAAACACCCTGGGTTAAGTAAATCAAGGAACTAAGTGTAGACGGTGCTAGGAGACAGAAGAACAAGTTACTTTCTTACCTGGTAACGTTCTTTCGATGGGATGGTCCGACGACGTATTACATATCTATGACAAGTAATGTCCACAGCTGTGCTGCTTCGGAAAATCTTTGGCGTCTGCGTCGATGACGTGGATGCGCCGTCCCCGAGGACCTCCTCCGACGGCCAACGTCACCCGATGTGATAAGTAGGACGCACGACGCCCATAGCCTCAGTTATAGTTTTTTCCCAGAACGTGTGCCACCAATTTTCTGTCAGTCAGACACACAAGGCCTTGCGGAACGCAAGCTGCAATCGCAAAAGAAATTCTGCAGCGGGGAAAGCAGGGAGGGAGCGATATGGAATACGTCATCGGCCCATCCCCTCGAAAGAACGTTACCAGGTAAGAAAGTAACTTGTTCTTCGAGGGGATTGGGTCCTCCAACGTATTCCATATCTATGACAGACTCCCAAAGCAGTACCAAGCAAGGAGGTGGGGAAGAATTTAGTATACAAATTTAGCATGCCCAATCAAATTGCGGAATAGGGAACTGCCTTGCCAAAGGCCAGATCTTGCCCTCTGATGGAATCGAGGGAGTAGTGACGTACAAAAGTATGTACTGAAGCCCAGGTGGCTGCATCACAGATGTGACGAATAGGAACAGAGCAGTAGACGCAGCCACTCCCTTGGTAGAATGGGCCCGCAAGCCAGCCGGAGGATCCTTACCCGCCAAGCGGCAACACTCGGAGATAGCTAAAATAATCCAACGAGACAAAGTCTGTTTCGTCACAGCTTGTCCCAAACATTTTCCAGCGTAACCAATGAAAAGTTGATTGTCCACTCTGACCCGGGACATGCGCGAAATATAAAAGCTCAATGCTCTCCTAGGATCAAGCCTATGGAGTCTCTCCTCTTCCTTACCAGGATGTGGAGGAGGATAGAACGCCGGAAGAACAACCTTCTGGCTCAAATGAAATTCCGAAAACACCTTCGGAAGAAAAAAAGGACGAACTCTAAGGACAACCCTGTTCTTATGAAACGCAGTGAAGGGTAGCTTAACTGAAAGTGCCTGTAACTCACTCACTCTGCGAGCGGAAGTAACCGCAACCAAAAACGCAGTTTTCATAGTTAACAGCCTCAAAGGGCAAGAATGTAAAGGCTCAAACGGAGCACCCATAAGAAACTTAAGAACAAGTTTCAAATCCCAACCTGGCACCAGAAAAGGTGACGGGGGGGGAACACATTAGTGAGCCCTTTCAAAAACTGCGAAATTAAAAGGAATTTTAAAATAGGAACATTCTTCAGACGAGCGCTTAAATATGGACAGCGCCGCCAGGTAACCTTTAATGGTCCCCACTTGCAAGCCCCTCTGGGCCAAAGAAAGCAAAAAAGACAGAACCATGGGAATGTCCCATTCAAAAGGATCCACATTCTGAACTCTGCACCAGTCGCAGAACTTTCTACAACGGCAACGGTACAGAGACTTAGTTGCCAGGCGCGAGCAACACCTCCATCACGTATTCAGGGAGCTCCCAATCCTTATACCTCAACCTTTCAGAAGCCAAGCGTGAAGATTGAGGGATCTGACCTCTGGATGGAGAACCTGACCCCCCTACCGTGAGAGCAGATCGTCTCGGTATGGAAGACGACGTGGAGGGCAGATGGAAAAGTCTAGAAGGTCCGGGTACCACGTCCTCCGGGCCCACGCCGGAGCAATGAGGATCATCCAGGAACCGAACCTCCGTAACCTCCGCAGCACTTGCGGGATGACGGGGACTGGAGGAAACACGTAAAGCAGTGGGAATGACCACTCCACCACGAACGGGTCTCCTAAGGCTCCTTTTGGAGGAAATTCCCGCGAGCAAAACCTTTCGCACTTCCGGTTGACACTGGAGGCGAAGAGATCCACTTGAGGGGTCCCCCAAAGTGCGAAGATCTCCAGGAGAATCTCCTGAGCCAGTTCCCACTCGTGAGAGATCGAGCTCTGTCTGCTCAGAGCATCCGCCGTCTCGTTGTCGTCTCCGGCCAGATGAACAGCCGAGATCGAAACTTCCTGCTGGATGGCCCAGAATTCCAGCTGCATCGCCTCCCTGCACAGCGGAAGTAACCCTGCTCCCCTTTTTTGTTGAGGTAGTGCATGGCCACCGTGTTGTTCATTAGAATCGGGACACTCTTTCCGCGCACAGTCGGCAGAAAAGCCTTCAGGGCTAGCCTGACGGCCCTCAGCTCCAACAGATTGATATGGAGTCCTGACTCCGACGGAGACCAACGACCGCTGACTGTCAACTCGTTGGCATGAGCTCCCCATCCCGTGAGGGATGCGTCCGTCACGATCGTCACCTCTGGCCAGGGCAGCCAAAATGGGGCCCCCTTCATCAGATTGCCCTCGACCGCCAAACACAGAAGGTCCCGGGCCACCGAGGGCGGCGCACCTGAACAGGGTCCGACAGCCTTCCCGGAGGACTGAGACCACTGGAGCTTGAGTGCCCACTTCAAGGACCTCATCCGCAGACGAGCCTCTGGCACCAGAAGAATGCAGGATGCCATGAGGCCGAGCAGTCTCAAGAACTCGGACGCTGGGAGATCCTGGGCAAACTGAAACTTGTGCACCATCTGCTGAATGTGAAGAGCCCTCACCTGAGGAGGAAAACACTACCCCAGGGACGTGTCTAGCACTGCTCCGATGTACTGGAGCCGCTGCGTTGGTGTCAAATGGGACTTCTTTAAATTGAGGGAGAAGCCCAGCCTGTGAAGAGAGTGGCAGGTGACGGACAGATGATCCAGGACTTGCTCGGGAGAGCTCCCCCTGATCAACCAATCATCCAGGTAGGGGTAGACGTGAATCCCCCCTTTCCTGAGATGCGCTGCCACCACCACGAGCTTGGTGAAAACCCTCGGGGCGGAGGTCAACCGAACGGCAGGACCCGAAACTGAAAGTGCGAGTCGCCAACCACGAACCTCAGGTACTTCTTGCGCTTGGGATGGATCGGCACATGGAAGTAAGCATCCTTGAGGTCGAGAGACACCAACCAGTCCTGAAGTTGAAGGGCCTGGAGGACTTGAGAAAGAGTCACCATCTTGAACTTGTCTTTTCTGAGGAGTTTGTTCAAACCGCGCAAGTCCACGATGGGTCTCAATCCCCAGTCTTTCTTTGAAATCAAAAAATAAGGGGAATACCATCCCTTGTTCCTCTCCGCTACAGGCACCAGTTCTATGGTGCCTTTCTCCAGCAGGGCTTGAATTTCCTGCGCAAGGAGTGGATCCGGACACTTCAAAGAGAGGTTCCCTGGTGGATTGTCGTGAGGCTTCTGCCGAAAAGGAAGACAGTAGCCGTGGGTTATGATCTCCAGAACCCACACATCCGAAGTAATGGCTTGCCACTCTACAAGATGCTGCACCAGCCTTCCCCCAACCGGCGAACCATGGGACATGGCCTCATGACTGAGTGGTAGCGGCTGCGGCGTTGCCGGAGGGTAAAGAGGCAACTGCCCGAGCGGCCTTGGCACCTCAAGTACCTTTATTTCCACCTCTGGCACTCTTACGATGGCCTCTTTGACTGCTAGCTCCCCTCGCTTTACTGAAGGAAGAGTAATAGCGAAAGGAACCTCCCCTCCATTGCTGTCCCCTAGGACGAAAAGGCGGGGGTTTGCGAACTGCAGTGCCCAACGACTTCACTGCAGCTTTGGAGGTCTGTAACTTCTCAAGACTCTCGTCAGCCTTGCTGCCAAAAAGGTGTTCACCGTCAAAGGGCATGTTGAGGAGCCGGGACTGCACATCAGGAGCGAACCCAGACTTCCGCAACCACGCAAACCTGCGCATTACGGTGCTCGCCGCCATGGACCGACTGACACAATCCGCCAAGCCCAAACCCGACTGAACGGCCTCACACATAGCATCCTTGCCATCCTGAACCATAGCAAGGAAACCATCCCGTTCGTCCCCTTCGGGAATATGTTCAGCCACTAATGCAACACAGTATCACAGAGTGTGTGTGAAACGAGACAAGGCACATATGGAGTTGGCCGCCTGAAGCACCATACCCCCTGAAGAAAACACTTTCTTCGCCCATCCGTCAAAACGTTTGTCGTCCCTATCCGGAGGGATGGTAGGATATGACGCCTGCTTTGCCGGGGCCGTAGCCGCCTGCACCACCAAACTCTCCGGAGTGGGGTGCCTAGAGAAGTAGCAGGGGTCGCTACTGGCTGGACGGTATTTTCGCGACAAAGACTTGCCCACTTCCGGGAGACTCTCCGGAGCAGTCCAAGCCGCCACCACCCTTCTCTGCAGAGCCATATGAAAAGGTAAAACCGGGTCAGTGGGGGGGACCGAGATCAAGGATGTCCGTAAAATCATCCTGAATGAACTCCCCTGGGGGAGCTGACCAACCCAAGTACTCGGTGACCCGAGACATAAGGCGCTGATACGAAGAATCGGCATGAGTGCCAGGCTCCGGCCTACAAAACTCCACCTCCGGAGAGGTGTCCAGTCCACTGGCATCATGCAGCGACTGCCGCAGATCATCAAACTGGCTATGGCCCGAGATAAGGTCATCTGGAACCGTAACCGGAACCAAGCCCCCATCAGAGCCTTCATCACCCTCTAAAATGTACTCCAAGCGGGAAGAGGAAGACCTCTGTGGACCAAAGCAGTGCCTGGCCATAGCCTTTCTAGGGGCTAACCCCGTGCCACGGGGCCCCTCCGACACCACCGCCTTGAAAGGCGTTGAGTGCGCTGAACGACTCGGCGCCGGCGTCAACAGAAAAGGCGTCGACGTCGAGCGAATCGGCGTCGACGTCAGCTGCGCCAGCATCGGCTGCGGCGACACAGGCTTCGAAGCCGGAGCTCCGAGCGTGTCTCTCGACGACCTAGACGCCGACGACCCCCTCTGAAGCGGAGCCTCGAGAGAAATCGTCGACGACCTAGGCGTCGACGTCTTCTTCGAAGACGGCACAGGATCACGCGGTCTCGAGCGCGTCAAGGACCGGGACCTGGAACGGGCATGGCGAGAACGGCTACCCTTGTCCAAGCGGGACCTCTCCCGCGCCGAGCTGTGCCGACCACCCGAGCCCGAAGGCGTACGGGCGGTGTCTCTCGACCGGTGCAGACCGACCCCACTCGGAGGTGCGGACGGACCGGTGCCCTGCGATTCAAGAATCGCTAGCATCTGCTTCCCGAAGGAAGCCCATTCCTCCGGTGTCGCTTGCATGGAGGGATAAGCGACCCGCCGACGGGCAGAGTCCTCGGAAGAGGACGGGGAAGGCGACCGATGCCGGCACTTCCGGGAATGCCTCGAAGAGGCGGAGGAGTGGCGAGACCGACTCCTGGAAGGAGACCCACTGGACTTCCGATGATGACGCGGAGAGTCATCCCTCGAGTCACCCGTCGAAAGCCCCACAGACCTTGACTTTCGGGGCTTAGACACCCGGCCTACCGACAGCTTCTTCTTACGTTCCCGCAAGGCCTTTGCCGTGAGCGACTGGCAGTCAACACAGTCGTCCGTATCGTGGGCCTCCCCGAGGCACCAGAGGCAGGCGTCGTGCGAGTCTGTGACCGACATCTTGGACCCACAGTCCCCGCAGGTCTTGAAGCCCGGACGCGGGGTTGAAGATGAGAAAGACATCGCCACGAACAGGTCTTCACAACAAACCGAACAGGTTCAACGAACCGAGAATTGAAAACAGCAAACTCCAACGAGTCGAGGCGTACCGAGATTCACGAAGCGAACACGTTCGCGGAAAAAACGGCACTGAGGCTATGGGCGTCGCGTGTCCTACTGATCACATCGGGTGACGTCGGCCGTCGGAGGAGGTCCTCGGGGACGGCGCATCGACGTCATCGACGCAGGGCGCAGACGCCAAAGATTTTCCGAAGCATGTGTCCTTAAATTTCAGTTTCCTACCTAGAAAATTGTAGTGTACCGTCTCCTAAGTAGGCGGATCTGTGTTTATTTTACAACTCTTTTCCCTGTTAATCACTAATCTTGGTTCCATTGAAAATAAAAGCCATCAGAAACCAATTGATGTGTGTTCTCTGGGTGTTCTGTGTCACATCCCACATGACAACTTCAAACTGGGCAATTGCTTAAACACATTTTTGAGAAATGACGCATGCTTTGTGTCATCGATCCTATACTACTGCTATGACCTATGCATAATATGTATAATGTTTAATATGTATATATGTACCATTGTAATTTTTCCTTGATTGCTCAAACTGTATTCATGTACACAACTGTCTATACTATGCCATGTAACCATTTCTAGCCTCTAGCGCCCAATTACCTCCGGGTCAGGTGCGCGATATAACTAAAAAACAAACAAGCTTATGTTGTGCAGACTTGAGTGCGAACTTTATAGTAAAGAGTTTAATGGTTTACTTCTCGTTTGATTCCTAAGACAACAAATCAAAGTCATGTGTCTACTTTACTCAGCAGCATTATCAACCTGGCACTCTCGCAGATATGAAGCGTCTGCAAAGCGATATGTGGATGCTTCATGAAATATACTAGAAAATAAATAATTGCACAAAATGGATTAAGATGAGAAATTATGGTGACGATGCATTGGTAGAAATGTTTGGATTGTTCGATACTATGCACTATACAAATGATAGCCTTCTGTTTGGCTCAAACAGACACGTGGAAAAGAAATTCCATGGCCCATGTGTTCTGATAATATTAACAGGTCTGAGAGGTGGGTGTTGCAACCAATACAGCCTTATTGGCTGTTTCGAAAGTATATGGTGAAAAAAAAAGAGACATGTGTCCCGCCAAGCAAGGCACCAAACAGATCATCCTCCATGTGTACAGGTACACCCCACACCGCAGCTTCACCAACTGCATTCGGCACATCCCAGAACCCCGTCCCATAAACTGTGCGGCTTACCTTTTTCAATGTCCTTATAGAGCTGGTCTATGAAGAAGTCCAGCTGTTCTCTCTGTGGCGGCTGGAGCTCGAGGGCATCACAGCCATGCACCCACTGACTCAGGGAGCTGCAGGGATTAAATAGGAAAGCAATGGCATTAGTAACTTCCATCAAACCCGATAGAGAGTACTTCAGTGAGGGACAAAGGTGAAAGAATAATGTTTATCTCAGAATCAAAATGTAAATTTCTGTCAAGTAAAACAAGATAAGAATTGGGCATAGAGCAATCCCTGCCACTAAAAATTACTTCTCTTTCACTGAAACCAAAACAGGCTGGGCTCACCCGAGTTGGCCCTCAGGTGGCATTGCGGCTAACGTGGAACAATGTGGTTACTCCAAAAAGGGGTTTTATATAGTGCAACTAACTCATCGTAGATATTTTTGCACAATCCATCTTACTTTTGAGTACGAGTCCTACAACAAAGAGGATGGCATCAGAGTGGGTATGGTTTGTAAAGACTTTTTTACAAGTTTTTGTCGATCCCAGTGTTGTAATTCTGCCTGGTCTGGGGCGACAGTTTGGCTAGACTCTTGCTTACACTTGTTTGGAAACATTGACTTCAGTTACTAGTTCCTGAAAATTAGCATCAGCTTATCTTCTCCAAGGGTCCAGAGTGAAGCTCCTAGCATCGAATCTTGAGGGATTTAGCCTCTTTATTTATTTATTTATTTGATTCTTGATAACGCGCCAAATCGCCCGAAGGCCTCACGGCGCACATAAAACAAGTGAGACAAGACTAAACAAGACAGTTGAAAGGCGGACATCTCAGGAGGAAACTATGTAATGGAGAGTTAAGGAGCATTGAAAAGATGGGTCTTGAGATTTTTCTAGAACTGAATTAGTGAGGAGGAGCTCTTAAGGTGAAGAGGACGTTCCAGAGAGTAGGGGCTGAGACACTGAAGATAGTTTTGCCAAACTTGACTGAGCGAAAACGTGGCTGAGTGAGCATGGCTTGCTTGGTGGACCGGAGTGAACGGCCAGGGACGTAGCGATGAGGTAAGATAGATGGGTGCAGAACCAATCAAACATTTGAAGGTGAGAGTGAGTATCTTAAAGGATACCCTATGCTTGATAGGAAGCCAGTGCAATTTCTTCCTGGCATCCGTGATGGAAGAGTGCCTTGCCAAACCAAACATAGCTTGGACTGCGCCGTTTTGAGTTGTCTGGAGAGCAGTGATATTGGCAGTAGATGTACATGCTAGGAGACTATTGCAGTAGTCTAACCTGGAATTAACAAGGGCAGATGCTAAAAGAGACATATTGCTGACCGAGAGAAAAGGACGCATTGCACAGAGTTGCTTGTTAATCCAGCAACAAGATGCCCTGGTTTTAGCAACATGTTGGCGCATTGAGAGCTTGGCATCAATAGTGACGCCAAGAGTCTTGACGCTACGTGCCACTGGAATAGATACACTGGCAATGGCAAATGAGTCATATCCCTTAGACAGATTTTTTAACATGTGACTTGTACCTGCAATGAGAAGTTCAGTTTTATCGGCATTCAGAGCCATGAAGTTCGTACTCATCCATGAATGGATGACAGAGTAGATGGCCGAGATGGCCTTGGAGTCTGTGGGGTAGGAGCCAGACAATTCAAGGACGACCTGGGTGTCGTCAGCGTAGTTGGTATTAAGGACACCCAGATCGTCAAGCATGCGAAGCAGGGGGAGAATATAGATGTTGAACAAAGTGGGGGATAGGGAGGAACCCTGGGGGACACCACGTGTGAGCAAGGAGGGTATAGAGGAGGCACTTTGGATGACAACGCGAGCATTACGAGGACCAAGAAAGGAGACTAGCCATTGTGTGGAGAGATTTGAGCAACCAACAAGTGATTGTAGCCTAGATGCCAGGTGCGCGTGTTCGACTAAGTCGAACGCCGCAGGGAGATCCAACAACATCAGGAGTGCTGGATGACCCTGATCGATGATGGATCCAAGATTTGATTTGAAATCCAACATGGCCGTTTCAGTGCCATGACAGGCACGATAACCAGACTGACGAGGCCCAAGAATGGTATTATCGTCAATAAATTTCTGTAACTGAACATAGGCAACTCGGTCCATGACCTTCAGAAGGAAGGGCAAGTTGGGGATAGGACGATAGTGTTTAGCCAGGAGGGGATCAAGATTAGCTTTCTTGAGCAGGGGCGTGATCCAGGATTCCTTAAGACTAGTTGGTACTTGACCCTCTGTGAAAGACTGATTGATCAACTTGGTGATCCAAGGACTAATAATGTCGAGGCATTGTACCAGCAACCTGAAAGGACAGGAACGCCTTTACAAGAGGTAGGCTTCATTTTAAGGATGATGGCAGTTACTTCGGATACCGTGCAAGGGGTAAAAGAAAACGAAGGTATTGTGGTGTCGGAGTTAGGATGCGTCTCTGGGGAGGAGTGAGGGAGAGAATCACTGGGTAAACTTCTGGGTGAGTAGTCATGGGTAGTTTGAGCATAGAAGGATTGTTCAGATGAGTGAACGGGTGTAGGATCGGGATGAGGAAAGGAGGGAATAACAGAAGCATTGATTAAGGTAGAGATACTAGCTACAAAATGTGAGGCAATTTTAGCGTCATGAATGGTTTGACACCAGGCATATCAAGAGTGTTCGGGGAATGTGTACATTTGCTCACAGTGTGCACTCGAGTTCAGACTCTAACTAGGGGGATCTCTACTGAGATGGAATTTATTTCCCCAGTAGCAACAAACTTACATTTTAATGATTTATCTCGAACGGCGTCTCGAACAGCGCTAAATGGAAGCAAAAATTCAACCTGCAAAATACAGCATTGATGGATGTGAATGATTTCTCTGCACAGGTGCTCGTTCAGATGCATTAGAACGGATTCCTAGAATGCAAGGCTTAGGCACTTGGTTGGATGGACTCTGTGACTCCACTCTGGGGACTGGATCTTGAGGTTGCTGCTGCTCGGCACCTAGTTTTGCTCTCCTGCCCTCTCAGCTGGATTTGCCACCTCATCTCCTTGGCGCCTGGTACCAGTTCCCAGTCTTGTGTTCAGGTTCTAAATGCAGAGCTCTGAATCAGTTTTGCTGCAACAGTTCCTCATGCCCTATTCCTTTTATAATCTTTTCTGCTGTGGTCAGACTCTTTCCTCCCCATGTACGCTCAGCGACAGAATGAACCTCTTTCAATCCTAGTTCCCTTTTCAGACTCCTGCCGACAATTAATTGTCCCTGCCACCATTGCAACTGGCTTTGTGTCCTCACCTCTTGACTGTTAGTCACCACTTCAGTCCTAGGTATGGGCACAAATTCAATTTCTCTTGCTCTGCTACACAAATGCTGCACTTCAGCAGCACACGGTCCGCACGCAGCTCTGCAGCTCCTGTCATTAATTATACTCCACTACTTTCACAGATGAACCCTTTCCTCTTGAGGTGTCCATTTTGATTTTCGTTCTGTGCTGTGTGCGAGATAACATGGCAAGAACAGTAAAAATAAACTGGTTCTCAGAGTTGGATGTGCTCAGATAGGAACTACGCCACAGCAAAGCCACTTGGCTTCCCTGTTTTATGGTATATTCCTTTATGAAAAGGTATGCAGGGGGACTAGGGATCGGAGCAGGGATGGCTGGTCAAGAGGAAGGGATGTTGCAGTACGAGGTGTTAACTTGAGTGGTGCTATATTCTATACAAGAGTTCATTGCTGTGCTCATTTTGTATTGGAAAGCGTGATCTGGTGTTGGAGTGCAAACTCTCGAAGGTGCTCCAATGAACAGGGCCCGGCCATCAGAAGAGTTGTTTTGGCAGTGGTCCCAGCGCAGTCGCCTAAGAACTGAAGGTAGGTGGAGCAGAGGAACTCTGGATGTACAAACTACAAGTACTTTGGCTTATGACAGCTTTCAGTGTTGTGCAATTTCTAAATAATTCCCATTTATTTAGTTCCACAGGAAAAAAGAGCGGCAGTTACCTAAGCCACAATAAACCTTTAGGAGGTTATGGTAAAACCCAAAGTTAAAATTGAGCAAAAACTTGGCAGCCCTTCTACTGAGAACAAACGAGGACAAAAATTGTTTTATGGGGTGGTGTTTGTATTTTTTCTAACAAATTGTATGGGCTTGGTTGTGGTTAAAGAACAGGAAAAGTATAGCCAGGCTCCTTAGAAGTGTTAAAGCCAAGGAAGGACATCCCTTATTAATATTAAAACATGCATGTTATAGAGCTAGGAAATAGCATGAAAATACGGTAGCACACGGCTCTATAAACAAGTGACTATATTATTATTCACTGAAAAAACCTTAACGCATCAAAACCCTTGAAATACAGTGGATGTGGGAATACAAGGGCAGCTTAACTCTGCACACTCCCATTGATGTCCCCCATAATGCTATGTCCCCAATAATGCCATTTTGTAGGTCATTGTGAATCCCTTCTCTTACAGTATGTGCTCATGGGCTTTGCAAGTGGAACGCGCCGATTTGAGCTGTTCATGACTGCCACATCCAATGAATTTCAAGAATTTTGATGCAGTAAATCTGTGCAACTTAACTGCATCTTAACTAAGGTTTTTTCAATGAATTTCAAGGGTTTTGTAATATCAACGGTTCATTTTTTTTTTTTTTTTTACAGTCCACTCGGCCATGGACTTCGTCCGTGTCTGCTGTACTCTCCCCCAATAGGTTTCTTTTTGACCCACTAAGGACATGCCCATTATATATGTATTTTGCGCCAACTAGCCAGGGCCTTTGGCCTACTGCATATTTTAAAAACACTACTGGCACACTAGCCATGGCCATTTATGTTCCCCCAATATGTTTCTTTTAGACCCACTTTTAAAACACTATCTTTCTTTCCTACTCACTAGCCATGGCCTTCACTCATAACCATTGGATACAGCCTTTAGCCGTGGCGCCTTTACATGTTACCCCAATAGCTCTCTTCCAGTCCCACTAGCCATGGCCGTGACCACTTTACATATTGCTCCAATAGGTATCCTAAACGGGTCCACTAGCCATGGTCTTCGGTTGTGGCCACACTACTAGGTTTCTCTTGGGCATACTAGTCATGGCCTTTGGCCGTAACCACTTACTATATTACACCCCTTGTGGCTCCAATAGGTTTTTTTGGGGCGCACTAGCCATGGCTACGGGCGTGTCCACTTTCCATTTTGCACTGTTCGGTTACTTAAAGTAACCCAGTACCCATATCCTTCGGCCACACCCATTACCCCCACCTCACTGTAGCTGTAAAATTCCACTGTGCAATGTACTACAAATAACCCAGATTATCCGTAAATGCCTGCAAATAACCTGTTATTTTCACGTGACGCACTTTCATTCCGATCCCGTTTTGTTCTATAACCGCTGTTTTCCCCAGTATAACCATGGTTAGGGGAAAAAGTTTGAGCTTTGAACTTGGTCCCCCATACCCTCCCTCCGGAATGTATCCTGGTGTCCTCTTTTCCACCTCTAGCCTGAAGCCCTTTCATCCTTTTTCCTCCTCCAAGTGGTATTTTTTCCGCTTTATGTTTTTCGGCTAACCCTGGCCCACTCCTGCAAAAAAACACATAACAAAAAAAGGCTTTTTTCATTTCTGGAAAGCCTCTGCTGCAATGTACCATGGGAAAAATATAGCTATAATTTGGGCAGAAGGACGGGCACTCCCTTCGTGTCAAATATTTTAACCACCGGACAGAATAAGTCTAGACCCCTCCCAGAAATTGAGTCAATGCTTCGTGCCCAAGTTGTTTCGTACGTGGTTCAAATCCATCCGGCGTTTTTTGGCTGTGCAGAAATTAGGATTTTTTTCCTCTATGGGAAAATGATTTTGAGTAGGCTGAAAACAGGGTTTTTTTGCTTTATTAATAACCATTTCCTTTTTTAACAAAACTTTTCCAGAATTTCCAGTCGGGGACGGAAGTGTCACTTGACAAACGTTTTTTTTTTTTGCAAAATAGTAGCCACATCCGTTCCGTCATGCAAGTATTAACAATACAATGTTAGGGTTTCCTATGGAACTTGATACTCAACTATATTTCGGCGATAAAAGCCACACATGATTGTAATCTGTGTTCAGTACTTTATTTGTAGAGCGATGACGAGAATGCAAACGTGTTGAGGTCATCTCTGGAGTGCTAACCTTTAATGATGCTAGGCACGTGAAAATACCCCTTGTGTTACTGCCGGGTGAATCATCTGATTGCAAGGGGGGCGGGACGATACCCACCAAAAGCGTGTGGATTTAGAGGTATGTCTTTGTACCACAGCGCGCCCTTGCAATTTAGATTATGCAGTGTGGCCCGCCCTGAAACTGGGTGCTCTATACCCATTTCTGAAGATTATTTTTATATTGGAAAATACAGGGGTCCCGGTTTTAGGTAGTAGATCTCCAGAACTGGCAGATCTCCCACAGAAGAAATGCTGCGTTTTACAAAGATAGTGGTAGTTTGTGATACATTAAATATAATACTTGCTTATTCCACCAGAAATGCTTAAACCGCTCCTCCGGCCACTTAAGTGTAGTGCCTTGACAGCCACTTTCAAAAGTTAGTCCTACCTTTATGTCAGTTGTCCTGTGACGTTTTTTTACTTTTTAAATCTGATCACCCAGACTCACCCCTAGAATATGAAAACTGATATCCAAGAAAGGCGCCCCTCTTCCATTCGTGGTGGTTCTTTGCTCCGTGCAGGCAGACCTGGTTAGAGATATGAACCCCTGTTTTTGAGAGCAAATCATGTCCTGGGGCCCACCCCATCGCGTGAGGGGCTTCGGGCAACCTGCAAGTCTTACAACCTGCCTGTGCATCAGATCCAGACGGCCAATACACATCCAGGCTGGGAGCAGTCCACTTCCAGACACTCCGCAGGGGGGTCCAGGCACAGGGAGGGATTGACTTGCTAATGACTCGCATTGTTATTAATTAGTCACCCCCCACTGGGCCAAACTTTATCAATAACAATGGCGGGCCTTCTCCTCCCACACCTCAAGGGGCCTCAGCACTCGGGCAAGTACCTGGGCCATTATGCAATACTCTGCTCCATTACAGTTCAATTGCAGAAACTAATGAAGACACCCCCGGCTCTCAGGATGGGCCAGCCGCCTAATGGAATGTTTGTGCTCTCAAAAGGGTGTTAATGGTTACCAGTGGGAAACGGGGCTCTGCAGAAGAATAAGACCAAGAAAACTTGAGCAATTTTACTAACCAAAAGCAGCTCTCCATAATAATACAGACCGGGTAACTAAAAAAAAAAAAAAACAACGTGCGGCTGCCCGTTTAATGGCATATTAACATTATTTACGCTTTAGTCGGACCTTCTGGAAATTTTCTGAAACATTCGGGCATATTTTGTTAAATGCCTTCAACAAACAGCTAACTAATTGGCTCCCGTCTTTTATGCCTCGCATAACTTGGTATCAGAGACACAGACTTGTGTTGTCCTCTTCAATATGCCGCCATCTGCAACAGCTACAGAGGATAGCCGGGCCTAGTGAGTCAGAATATCCATGCCGGCTCTTAATCTTCACGCTGAGATCATATGAGGTCTCCAGCTTTACTTTTGTTGAACCCGGAGGCCTTGGCTCCCCTGTTTCTGCAGCAGATCTTAAAGTTTGCTTCTCCTTACGTCTGGGGTAGGTCTTCTAAGCAAAACACACCAGGAAGCGTACTTTAGGGTGCTATGCGAGTCTGAAGGGGGCTCAGCAGGATTACCAGATTTTCCATTTTAGTAAGTTGATTACTGTTAGAAGCTTCCATCAAAAGCCAAAAGGTCAAGCTAGTTCACAAAGCCAAAGACGGAGGGGCAAATGCGATGTGTGTCATGCGATTCAGGGCCGGCCTTCACGGTGGTAGTTACCCCAGTCTGTTTTTAAAAAAAATGTGGCGACCACCCTCCACGAGCGCCCCTGGCCAGGGCCACTCCCCGCTCCAGCGCCTGGCTTGGAGCTAATCACTGGAATATGGCGCTCTATTCTAATGAAAACCGCCCACGTCAGTAATCATCTGTATAGGGGTGCTGAGGGGAATAGGTATTAAATGCACCCGCCGCGGGCACATTTAATAACAAAAGGGTGCCGGCCGCCCCTTCTACTATGCCAGCTTGGGGGAGCTCTTGAAAGACTCCCCCGGGCTGGCGTGGCAAGGTGTTAATGGCGGCCTGGGGGGAAAGGCGCCCCAGGCGATTGCCAGTCCGCCATGACCTAAGGCCGGCCCTGATGTAATTTATATCGCATCTGTACACAAGTGTATCTAGGCACGACAAGACAAGCAGGGGTTAGACAATGCAAACGATCTTACTAGGCCTTGTGTCATTCAGATCGTGCAAGTGTGACAATGCAAAAGTGCAGGGGGAACGGAGAGGGCGGGGGGGGGGGTGTCAGGGAGAGGGAAGGGAAAATGCAATCAGAGCATCATTGCTCCGTGTGTGTGCAGCAGGGCAGCGTGGCTCGGGGTAAGTGCATGGAAGTAGGGGGCTGTAGAGGTTACAGTCCCTAGATGCGTGGTAGGCCAGGAGGCAGTGCAGTGGAGACTGATCATAATGGAGCCTGGCACCCGGTGAGACTCTGGGGCCAGGCTGTGCCAATTGCCAAGCAGGTAATTGGCGCAGCAGACAGGTAGGTCAGCAGGGGAGAGAGAGCGGGAGAAAGCAGAGGAGAAAAGGAATGTCTTCCTGAACTTCAGGTAGTCCGACTCAAGTTTGAGAGGGGCAGAGAGGCCCTTCCAGAGGGAGGCACCTGCAGAGGAGAGAGATCTACCCCCCACTCTCTGCCTGGAGAAGCATCTGGACCTAAGAGTTAGAGGTAGCTGAGCGTATGGCTCGAGAAGGAAGGTATTTTGAAAGAGTTGGATGCAGTGAGGGCCCTGTCCCCAGAAAGCCTTGAGGACGATGCAGAGGGTCTTGAACTTGAGCCTTGCACCACCGGGAGCCAGTGGAGGGATTTCAGGGCTGGAGAGATACTGTCCCTAGGCTTGAGGCCAAGGATAAGTCTGGCAGTCCGCTTCTGGATTAGTTGCAGAGTGCGGAGAGTGGAGGAAGGCAGATTGAGAAAGAGGCTGTTGCAGTAGTCAAGTCTAGTGAGAACCAGAGCCCTGGAGACAGTGAGCTTCTGGGGGAAAGTAAGAAAAGGTAGGTAGTCATTGCAAAGATGGAGACCATACAGTGTTTGTGCAGGCAGGAACTGTGTAGCCTGATGAGAGCTGGAGGTCCTTAGCACATACTCCATTTTAATTGAGATTTTGATGAAAAGCGAGGTATTTCATACAGCGCCATCAGACCAAAGGCTTAACTGCCAGTCCACGGGAATGCAGAAGAGAATTTCCAGATATGTATTCATTTTTTTCTCGTTTTAGCACACTTCTACACTTCAACAGTTACATGTGCAACATTAAATCACACCAAAACGGTTCCAGGTTAGTGCCCCACAGTGATATCAAGTGAATTGACCAATGTCATACTGTTACGAGCCAAGACTTTGCAGCACAAAGAAGCAGACCACCACCAAACCTATGCAAAGTCTTAGGATGAGACGCTTCAGTAGCCTTGCCACATAAGGAGCAGTGATGGTTACATTAAAAACATAAAATGAATGTTCTTGGCGATTGCCCTCTTGGGTACTTTGCAAAAAATGTTGGCCTAGAAATAATGATCCATCGCTGGCAGTGCGCGAGATACGGAGTGGGGGTATAACGTCACTCAAAAAGAAGCAACATTGATCTGCCAATCCTGCTAGGTTTTAGCAAGTTCTTCTGTTTTAGAACGTACTTTGGTTTAACCACCAGTTTTCCGATGCCATATTTTTCTAACATAAGGACAGTTGCTGCAATTTCTGCAACACAATCACTTTTAGGATTAGAAACGGGTCATATTTTATTCTACTGAAATTTTAAACAACAACAGAGCTATAAAGTGTGATGGGGAAATCAGCTGAAACTGGAAACTCTTGTGTTCTAGTGTTGTGTTCCCCCTTTGGCAGAGGTGTGTTCACTCTTGGAAAGTGGCTATGTTGGCCACAAAGCCCATCTAATTTGTCCATTATTTGAGGGATTGCTACAACACCCGAGACTCTCCAAGCCCAGACAGTATGATGGGACTGCAAATCTGTGAAGAGCAGGGGCCAGAAAAGAGGGAGGGGGGAGCGGGGGTGATGTGCGGGTTTAGGGGTTGGGGTAGGAAAGGACCTTCGGCATAGAGCAGTGATATGATCTAATAGGGCGTCAAAGCTAGGGCCGGAAGTTCCCAGGTCGGTGGGGTTTCGGCACAGGAGAGTCAGAAGCTATAAGAGGGAGAGCAAGGTTGTGCTGCCCCTCTTTAGAGCTTAACAGCAAGGGGATCCCCCCTCACCTCCCCCCCCCCCCCCGAGGACCAAGGAAGACATTGAGAAGGCTGTGGAAGACTTCAAGATAGCAGTGCAGCAGGCAGTCAAGAGCAGCATTCCAAGCAGAAGCCAAACTGATATTCCATCTACGACCTACAGAGGGTCATCCAGCAATCAATCGCTGACAAGAACCGGGCTGGATGCCAGTGGCCGAAGTTCCGCACACCAGATCTCCTGCAGAAGTACAACACGCTCACAAGGCTCCTGCGGGAGCAAATCAGAAAGCACCATGGAGAGAAGTGGGAGGCCGCAACAGCCAAGCTGAAGGAGGTGGACAACTCAGTGTGGAGAATGATTCGGCGCCTGACTGGGAAGGAGCCAAGCACACCAATCCAGGGACTTACCCACTTTGCATGCAGCAACAAGGACAAGGTGGAGGTCATCGCCGAGACACTGGAGGCTTTGTTCACCCCAAACACGGCAAGCAGGCCTTCAGACGGAGTGGAGAAAGAAGTTGACAAGCATCTTGCAGAAGACCAAACCACGATGGGAGCAGAAGAGATCAAGGAGTGCACAACCTCTGAGGTAGGAGGACTTGCAGAGAAGCCGGCGAACTGCAAGCCACTAGGGAGAAACTAAATAACCAACCTGGCAATCAAGAACCTCCCACCGATATCAATGGAACACCTCAGAGATCTTCAATGCATGCATGAGACTTCAGCACTTTCCGAGATCCTGGAAGGAAGCAAGGATCATTGTATTCCCAAAGGCCAGTAAAACCACTGAGGGATCCTGCAAACTACAGCCCCATCAGCCTGCTCTCTGGATTATCGAAGCTCCTGGAGAAGGTCCCTGTCGCCCGCCTCAGCGACTTCACACCTGAAAGAAATTTACTAGCAAAGGAACAGTTTGGAGTTCAAGAGGAGCATGCAGCAACCCACCAACTGCTGAGAGTGGTGGACGCCATCAGCCACGGATTCAACGTCAACAAGTCCACGGGAATCGTCTTCTTGTAGATCGCCAAAGCATTCAACAGAGTCTGGCACAAGGGACTGCTGCACAAGATGATCGGCCTGGGATTTCCGAACTGCCTGGTGAAGACGATTGCAAGCTACCTGGGAGACCGCACTTTCCATGTCGCCATGCGGTCTGAGATGTCCTCATTACGCCCCTTCCGAGCAGGTGTGCCACAGAGATCGAACCTCGGACCCTTCCTGTTTAACATTTTCACCAACGACATTCCGACAGAGCTCCACAAGACCGACCTGGCACTGTATGCGGATGATGTTGCAGTCATCTCCCAGTCGTTCATCATAATGGAAGTGGCAAAAAACAGGCAAACTTCATTGTAGGCCATCTGAACGTGGAACAGCGATTGTCAGATAGAACTCTAACAACTGCCACACTGTTCACCAGTAATAAGATCAAGGAGTACCCGCACCTCAGCCTCAACAGGGAGACCATCAAGTGGGAGAGCAGCAGCCGTTACCTTGGTGTGACCCTGGACAGCAAACAAACGCCAAAGCCATATCGAGACGACTGGGCAGAAGACATCAGGAAAGATGGCAGCGCTGTACCCACTCCTAAAGACCAAGTCCGTGACCCTCTGGATAAAGATCAACATCTACAAGGCGATAATCGGGCCTACCCGACGTATGCCTCCCCAGCATGGATGACCTGCCAGGAGTGACACCAGAAGATTCTTCAGATAGTCCAGAACATGGCCCTGCGGATAGCGTCTGGAGCTCCACTCTTCACAAACATAGCTGGCCTTCACAGATAACTGGACATCGAGATGCTGGACGAACATCTAGCGAAGCTGAGCAAGAACTTCTGCCAAGAACTGGATCAGAACCCAAATCCTCTGATCAGAAGACTCACTGCCACCACTGCAAACCCTTTTGACCCCTACCCACGGTCGATCACAGCAAAGACCCTGTGAAACCAGCCTCACTGTGCCAAGTTCACAAAGACCATGAAGAAACCCAACCCACAACTACATACTCAACCCGAGAAGATGAAGTAATGATGCTCAAGACTTGGTATCCAATAATCACTGCTGATGGATAAAATCTGTCAGCAAGAAGAAAGATGCTGTGCTGCCAGTCTTTGATCCAGTGCCCCCGAGACCCGGCACCTCAGAGTGTAGCGCTGCTGCTTCCTACATTTGCCTGTTCACTCACCATTATGTTTTTGGGCTGGAGAGGACAACGGGTGCGGATTTCGCCGGAGCACGAGCGGTACATTATCACATTGCGTTGAATTGTATACTTGGCTCAAACGTTTGGGGACCCTGGTCGAGAGATTTTACTCCCTAGTTGTGGGCCAATGCTTGGTAACAAATGGTAAAGTTGTCATGGCAGGCACCCACTTAATAGTGTTGATTCGGTAGGCGCACAGGGGCAGGGAGAACGGGTCTGGGGGTTTGGACAGTTCATAGGAGTCTCCCTTGGGCCATTCTCGGGTTGTGAGGGATATGGACATAAACCCCCCAGCCCCCACGTATGTATTAGTTATGATGCAACTATGTAAGCCTGTAAGAATGCCATTGTATTTTCCCTTGTTCCCCCCTTGAATTGTAGGGCTTTGAAACACATTGTGTATAGGCACTATATAAATAGACTATCATGTGTGAAGACAATATTGATACTGCGTATTGTATTTCATGCATTTATTAACTTCCATTTTGTACATTAATTTGGCCAAATGCGTGTCAAAATGAAGCGTGCCTCAAGTCTCCTTCCTTGGCATTGCAATCTGCATTGCCTAACAAATGAGTTGACAGCTCTGCCTTTTCCTGCTGTGGGATGACACTCTTGGCCCTCTCTAAGCCTTTTTTAATATCTTATATTAAATTTAGCCAAAAGAAGCCCCTGCTGGAATCACCCTACCTTACACAGCTTATTTATTCATATACATGTGGAACAATGCTCTTTTGATCACAAAAGAACATGAAATAGATAAGAAATCAGATATGACGGGAGCAGTGAGCTTCTTACAATGGGGTGAGTTTGAGGGACATTCTGATCAGGTTGTGGAGGGGAATAAATGGAACAGTCACCGGGGGCAATAGATAAGTGGACATACAGAGACACTGAACATTGGACATTTGCAAGTGCAGGTCGGCAGTATGGCCAGCTGTACATGGGATGTGACCACGATGGGTGAAGTGCTAGAGTGGAGTTCAAGGAAGCGAGGCACAGAGGCAGGTTAGAGGCGAAGGAAAAACGTTAGCTGGTAGGCAGATGAGAGGTAGGTTAAGAGGGTAACTGAGACAAGGAGGTAGGCTTTTAGTTTGGTTTTGAACAAATCTATGTGGACGGTTTCTCGGATGGCGGGGGGGGGGGGAGAATTACTATGGATCGCTTTAGTCATTCCTGTGACTGGATCTCTGCCGCTACAGCTCCCCTGTCCTACTGAAGGTTTTTGCCCAAGCTCATTCAGTCTCTCATTATACTAGCATATCTCTGGTACTCCCTCTTATTGCTCAGACTGTGGACCTCTGTCTTGGAAGCCTTGACCTGATAATAGTCATGGGCAGGCCCCACCACTGGGCTGTGGATCATTACCTTGCTCTTAGGACAATGGCAAAATGTGCATCCGGGGCTAAACGTTGCGACAGGTTGCCAGAAAGCAATAGCCAAGTGGATAATGAGATCTTGACTGCCTTATTATGAGATGGAATGTGTAATATATGAGATGGGTCTGGCGATTTAAGCCTACTAACAATGTGGGTAGACTTGACACTGCCACCTTGGAAATACACCGGCTGGGCACAACTTAGGGTGACGTGGCACAACAGCCCAAGCACTGCTCGTTTTATTTAAATTGTTGGGTGGCTCAGCATTACAGATCCTAACTGCAACATCAATACTGAGGGATGGCACAGTCTATATGGGGCAACAACACCAATTTACAGGTTGCATCGGTCATCTGTGTGTCTAATGGGGGCTGTCAATCAGCAATGTCCTCTCCTGGTGTGGAAAAAGACTGGCACAAACCCACAAGGGAAAAAGGAGGCCATCTGTGGTGATCGTAGGAAGAGAGCCAAAAGGTGCAGCAGCGGAGGGCCAGCTGTAGAGAGCACTGTGCCCTCACTTTAAGGAACCAAAGTGTGCAGTTCTTTACCTTACAATTTCGACAGTTCAGACAGAAGGCTGCAGATATTAACAATTTGGAATATACCCATGATGGTGATAGCATGGTTTTCTCCCACTTAAAATAGGTACAGTAGTAATATATCTTCAAAAACCCTTCTTAGCAGCAATCAACCACCTACGCCTTCCAGTGTATATTGCTGAATGCAACAGGTAGACCCCAGCCAAGATTCTCTATTACGGTAGCAATGGACGAGCAATCAAGGCCTAGCTTCTCAGGAGGTGATGCAGGCTGGTTCTTAAGTACAGTGTAGTCCCCAAGTCCCCACAAAGGAATGCCCACACACTGTATTGGTTAGAACACAGTCTTTATATAATCAATATTCAAGGTTATGTACACTTATCATAATAACTCACTTTGTACTTAGGAAAATCAACAATGGCAAATATATACAATTCTAAAGTGGTACCACCCTTTGTATTAGATCTCATTAAAGTGCATCAACAATACTGTAACAATGTCACACAGATCAATAGAGTGAAACCAGCAATAGAGAGAGGAGAGACAATAAGATGGTTGAGCAATAGGCAGAATACTGGCCCCTACCACTAGACACAGTTCTGTGTGGAGATCCCCCCCACCTGGGCAACCTGTAAAATAAAGATATAGCACAAGCCCAGTCCATATATTGTTCTGCAAGTCTTATTCCCTCCTATAATGTTTTTACCCCTCCAATGTACCTGGTGGAGTCGAGTTCTTCGAAGAGGCGTCGACAGATCCTTCTTGAGCGACCCCCTTTCAAGCGGGAGTCACGGATCGTCGAGAGGCGTCGAGAAGCGTCGAGGAACTCGGCGTTCGGTGTCGGGAATCGACGGCCCTTCTTGAATGCCTTCCCTTTCAAGCGGGAGACACGGGGCGTCGAACGTCCGTCGAGGAACTCGGCGTTCGGCGTCAGGGAATCGACGGCCCTTCTTGAATGCCTTCCCTTTCAAGCGGGAGACACGGGGCGTCGAACGTCCGACAACAAACAGGGTAGAACGGCGTCAATGAGGCGGCAGCTTCGTCCGAGCGGTGCTCGTCGGCGTCGGAGCATCGGCGTCCTGCAAGGCAGAGGCGTGCGGGGCACCTCGGTGACAATAGTTCTGGACCGCAAAGATTGTGGAGACGGAGGCCCAGCAAGGGCGTCGAGTCGTTCGAGTCTTTGTGGTCTTCGGGTGGTGGGAAACCCACCGGTAGGTTTCTGCTCGGCGCGTTGGTCATCCTCGACTTTCTCCGGCAGGATAAAGCGGTCGACGGTGCGGACGAGGGAGTCCTTCGATTCAAATGTTCTTAGGCAAGGAGCGGACGGCTCCGGTCGTCGGCTGCACAGAGCCAAGTGGTTCCCACGGCTGGGCAACACAACTTCGACGGGCCTCCAGCGGTTACACAAACCTACGAACCCTGGTCGACGGCAATGGACTTCGACGGCGGCGATGTCCGGGTGCTTCACTTCGATCTCCTCGGCAGTCCCGTCTCGGGTCGGCAGCCTTTCGAGGGTCTGACTTCCAGGGCGCTTCGGCGAAGATGGAGCGGTGCTCAATGGTCCCTCGGAGCACGGGAAGAGGGCGCCTTACCAGGTCCTCTCTCGGGTCAGTCTTCGACGATTTCGGCAGCCTTCGGATCGGTCGAAGCAAATGCAACAGCAAGTCTTCTTCCAGCTGGACGTCGAGGATCAGCAGTTCCAGTTACTCAGAGTGGAGACTCAACTCCAGAACGCTTCTGAACAATTACCAGTGGTGAGAGGTCCCCAGATATACTATTCTGTCTCTCATCCACACTGCTGGCACACACTCAGCAGCCAATCATACAGAAGGGAATTCATGCAGTCAGTCAGCCAATCAGGCACACAGTGCATTCAGGCCACACTCCTCCCTTTCAGACACTCACAACAAGGAATGTGGATTGGGACAAGTACCCAGCCATTCAACACTACACACTGCATTCAGGCCAGTTTCGGGCAGGGCTGTCTCAGTCTTTGTCTCTCATGCCAGAAACCAGACAACCACAACAAGGAGTGTATATTGGTCACACTCCATTCACCCAGGTCCCACCCACAGGAGGTACCCACAACATACAGTCACTGGGAAGGCTCCAGTCAGTCTAGCTGGGCCTTCACAACAACACCATATATGGAACTTCCACCCAACAGCCAGTCAGGGGGAAGGGACAGAGTCTGGGCTTCCCAGGACTTTGGGAAAACAAGGTAACAGGCAATAGAAAGCAAGAGGCCAAAGGGGCCATCTTGTTTCCTATCAGGAATCAACTGATCCCAATGGCAGGGCCTGGGTATCCCAAAATGGAGGACACCCAGAGCACCTGTCAAATTCAGCATGGAGCTGCCACAAGCCCATACCCTGCTCTGTGGGCCACCCACAGGTGCCCAAAAACATACACTAGGGGCACAGGGTTGTACCCCTACCCATGGGTGCCATAAGGGTATCCCATGGGTCTGCACACCAAACCAAAACTAGGTAGAGCTGCACTGCCAGGAGTCCCACATGGACTCCTGGGCAGAAAACAACACAGAACACAATATGAAAAAGGACTACAGGACAAGGACAGGGCTGCCCTGTCCCTCCAATGCATTTCCAGCATCACAGTCGCCCCCCCCAGACTGAGGTGGAGGGTGCCTAATCTCCCACGGGATAGACACCCTCATCCAGACGGTCAACATACCTTCTGGAAAGGCCATCTGCATTATCGTGACTCTTCCCTGGTCTGTGCTCTATGGTGAAGTCTAGCCCTTGCAGGCTAATGGACCACCTGAGCAATTTCGGATTCTCAACCTTCGTCTGCATAAGCCACTTCAGGGGCTTATGATCTGTTTGGACCTTGAAGGTAGACCCCGTAAGGTAGGGCCTAAAAGGCCTAAGGCTCCAATCTATGCATAAACACTCCTTTTCAACAGTAGCCACCTAAGTTCTCTACCCTTGAGTTGTCTACTGATGAATATGATAGGATGTTCTCTCCCTTTGTCATCTAACTGGGACAAGACAGCTCCATTTCAGGTGTCGCAGGCATCCGTCTGGACGATAAAGGGTCGGCTGTAGTCAGGCGCACACAACACAGGTGGCCTACACAGACTTTCTTTCAAGCCATCAAAGGCCCTCTGACAGTCTTCGGTCCAATTAACCTTCCTAGGCTGTTTGGGTGAAATTAGAGCTGTCAGGGGTGCAGCTATGGTTCCATAGTCTGCCATGAAATTGCGATAGTACCCAGTGAGGCCCAAAAAGGCTCTCACCTGGGTTTGAGTAGTGGGAGTCTCCCAGTTCTGTACATCCTGTACTTTACTGGAGAGAGTTTGGATTTGACCCCCTCCTACCTCATGACCAAGATAGGTAACTTTCCCCTGAGCTATCTGGCACTTGGTGGCCTTGATAGTGAGGTTAGCCCTTTTCAAGGCCTGCAAAACCTTATCCAGATGTGTCAAATGCTCTTCCCAGGTGGAACTGTAGACGGCAATGTCGTCTAAGTAAGCCACACAAAAGGCTTCCAGCCCACTGAGCGCATGGTTGACCAATCTCTGGAAGGTGGCAGGGGCATTCTTCATCCCAAAAGGCATGACCCTAAACTGGTAGAGTCCCTCAGGTGTTGAGAAGGCCGTCTTTTCCTTGGCATGGTCCGTCAGAGCTATTTGCCAATAGCCTGAGGTAAGGTCAAAGGTGCTCACAAATTTGGCAGCACCTATGGTGTCCACGAGCTCATCAGCCCTGGGCAATGGGTGCGCGTCAGTTTTGGTGACGGCATTGACTCCTCGGTAGTCCACACAGAACCTCCAATCCTTGGTACCCGCCTGGGAACTTGCCTTGGGGACAAGGACCACTGGACTGGACCAGGGACTGGTTGAGGGTTCAATAACACCCAGATCCAACATCTTGGCGACCTCAGCCTGGATGTGGTTCTTGACGGTATCTGACATACGGTAGCACCTGCTTTTGACAGGCACACTGTCACCAGTGTCAATTTCATGCCTACACCACGGTGTAAGGCCTGGCGTCAGTGAAAACAGAGAGACATACTGTTGGAGCAAAGCCCTGCAGGCCCTCTGTTGCTCTGTTGTCGAATCCGGAGAGAGATGTACTCCCTCCACTGAGCCATCCTGAGGGTTGCTATGCAGCAAATCAGGAAGGGGCTCACTCTCATCCTCTTCTTGCCCTGAAGCTAGCAAGAGACATGAGACTTCTGCTCGCCGGTGGAAAGGCTTGAGCCGGTTGACATGGAATATCTGAGGGGCTACCCCAGAGGCTCCCATGTCAACCAGATAATTGACTTCGCCCATCTTGGAGATGATCCTGAAGGGTCCAGTCCACTTGTCTGCCAAAGCTCTAGGCTTGGTAGGCTCCATCACAAGGATTTCCTGTCCCGGAGTCCAATCCACTTGCGAGGCTTTAAGGTCATGCCAGTACTTATTCAATTCCTGGCTGGCCTTGAGATTTGCTGTTGCCTGACCCATCATCTGTGTCATCCTCCGTCTGAGGCCTAACACATAGTCCCCCACTTGCTTGGCGGGACCTGGAGGGGTGGCTTCTAAGCCTTCTCTGATCAAGGCGAGGGGCCCCCTCACGGGATGTCCAAATAGTAACTCAAAGGGGCTGAAACCAACACCCTCTTGAGGTACCTCTCTGTAAGAAAACAGCAGGCATGGCAGGAGGAGATCCCATTTCCTCCTTAGGGGTTCTTCCAAAGCCCCTAGCATGCCCTTGAGAGTTTTATTAAATCTCTCAACTAGACCATTGGTCTGGGGGTGGTAAGAGGTGGAGAACTTGTAGGTTACCCCGCACTCTTTCCAGATGGTTTTCATGTAACTAGGCATGAAGTTGGATCCTCTGTCAGAGACAACCTCCTTGGGGAATCCAACACGGGTGAAAATGCCCAGGAGAGCCCTGACAACCACCTTGGCAGTAACAGTCCGAAGGGGTATTGCCTCAGGGTACCTGGTGGCATGATCTACCAAGACCAGGATGAACCGATGTCCACCTAAAGTGGGAGGGTCAAGGGGACCGACGATGTCGATGCCCACCCTCTCAAATGGTGTACCAACCACTGGCAATGGCTGCAGTGGGGCAATGTCACTGCCTCCAGTCTGCCAGACAACTGACAAGTTGGGCAGGTCCTGCAGTGGGACTCCACCTCTACTCCCGTCCGTGGCCAGTAGAAATGGGCAGAGAGCCTCTGCTTAGTCTTCTTGGTCCCAAGATGACCAGCCAAGGGCACCTCATGCGCCAACTGCAGTAGGAAGGGCCTGTAAACCTGCGGTACCACCAACCTCTTGAGGGCACCAGGTTCAGGCTTAGTGGGCTCACTAACAAGGAGCTCACCCTCCCAATAAATCTGGAATGTCCTAGGCACTTCTCATTTTGCTGGGACAGGGCCTGTTTCCTCAGTCCCTCGAGAGAGTGGCGCTCTCTCTGTCCCTTACAGAAGTCTGCCTGGGAGGGTCCCCCTTTAGCTAACAAGCATTGAAGGTCGGGATGATCCTCTGGGTTGAGAACCTCTCCCACAGGAGAGTCTTCTGTCTCTTCTCCCATAGGAGTTGAGTTTGGGTTTTCCACTGGACCCAGCCCGTCCGGAGCATGGATCCCAATGGGTGCTGTCGGAACAGCAGGAAGAGAAGGTGTTCCCTCCACAGGGGTGGCCTTCTTGGTCTTCCTTCTTCTTGCCTTAGGCCTCGCCTTTGGCTCGGGTACCTGACTCACAGCCAGACCCGGTGTCACCTGTGACCTAGTGACTGCAGCAGCAGTCATGGGAAGACCATCCGAGATCAACCCCAACTCTACTAGATCATTTCCTAACAGAATGTTAGCAGGGACATTGTCCTGAACCAGGACAGGAAGCTTTGCTGTCTTGTCTCCAATCATGAGTGTGACTAAGGCTACAGGTGATAATTTGGGAGGCCCACCAGCTAACCTGGTGGTTCTCAGAGGAGCACCTACATAGTCCTCTGGCTTGAGCAGGGTCCTGTCCACCACTGTCATGCTTGCCCCAGTGTCTCTCAAACCAGTAGAAGGCTGGCCATTCAAGAGGACACTTCTCAAAAACCTACGGGTGTTCTGTGGGATAGTCGCCAGTACTTCTGCATACTGGTCCCAGGCCCCAAGGGACACTAAGGAAATCTCTACCGGAGCACCAAATGTGATCCCGGTAGAGGAGGGGTGGACAGTGGCCTCCACCTCAGACACGGGGTAAGGGTAGGTCAGGCTGACAGCCTGTACTCCAAGTGCCTTACCTTTACACTTGAAGTCACCCCTTCTGTGATCCAGAGCCCCACAGTCCCTACAAGCGCCAGGAGTGCGGGGTACGGTACTGGAACCACTGGGAGCCTGCTTTGCAGCAGGTGGACCACTACTCTTATTCCCACCCACAGATGACTTATCCCCACTAGATTTTTGGGTCTTGGGAGAGGAAGGTTTAGGTTTACCCGACTGCGACTGCTTGTGGGACTCCTCAGCTTTCTGAGAGGCCCCCTTTTCTTTGTCCTTGTCCTTCACCACTGGAGTCCTTAGGGGACACCCGGTGGGAGACCCACTTGTCAGCCAACCTAGCCAGCTTAAAGGGGTCCAAAATGTTCTGGTCAGCTACATACTGACGCAGCTCTGGTGAACAGGCTTCAGAAAAATGCTCAAAAAACAAGAGGTAGGACAATTCAACAAAAGTCTTAACCTTGTATCCATCGATCCACCCCATCATGTTCATGTGCGCAGCACTCACCCAGTCAACCCAAGACACATTCTCTCTTTTCTTAAAATCCCCGAACCTTCTAAGGTATTGGGTAGGTGTCTTGCCAAACTAGGCAATCAAAGCAGACTTCATACACTCATACTGACCCCTTTCTTCCACACTCAGTTTCAGAATACAGTCATATCCAGTTTGAGGCACTCTGCTTAACAAACACTTAGCCCAATCTCTTTTATCAACATCATGAATCGCACAAGCCATTTCAAACGCTTCAATCCATTGGAGGATATCTGAACCCTCCACAAATACACCAACCAAATCTTTCATAAACTTGGTGGCTGGGGACCTGACACTCTCACTGGTTTTAACTGAAGTCTCCACTCTAGCTTTCTCTAGCTGGATTCTCTGACATTGTGTCCTGGCTCTTGAGTTCAAGGTACTTATTTCTGAGTTCAAGATCCCTATTATTGAGCTCCACTTGTTGAGCCAACTTCTCTTTCTTAAGTTCAGCATCTATTTCCAACTTGCGGTATTCAAAGGCCAATTTCATCCTTAATAACTCAAGCTCCAAGGAATTGCTGGGGTTTGGAACAGAGGCAGCAGGAATGGTGGCATTCCCAGAAACAGATTCAGCAGAAACCCCAGGGGCAGAGTCCTCATTGGTTGCATTCCCCCCTCATCAAGAGTTTCACCATCAGTCTGGTAGTCCACCAGGGCAGCTTTCAGCTCAGCCCTAGACTTATCCACAAAGTCTAACTCCCTGGCTTCACAAGCACCCTGGAGAGCCACCAAGCTCATCCGAGTCAATTTGCCATTTGCAATAGACTCCATTGTTTGTAATGCAGTTATCTTGTACACAACTAAACCTTAATTTAATAAAGTGCAGATATTTTGTAAGTGGCACGGTTATACACTGATTCTTAAAATCATAAGCATCCCACCGCTGCCACCAGCTGTAAAGGACCGGTAGGGGGTGTCTGTACTTCTGCTCTCTATATGGTAGAAGAGAGGCACAGAAAACCCCAGCCAAGATTCTCTATTACGGTAGCAATGGACGAGCAATCAAGGCCTAGCTTCTCAGGAGGTGATGCAGGCTGGTTCTTAAGTACAGTGTAGTCCCCAAGCCACCACAAAGGAACGTCCACACACGGTATTGGTTAGAACACAGTCTTTATATAATCAATATTCAAGGTTATGTACACTTATCATAATAACTCACTTTGTACTTAGGAAAATCAACAATGGCAAATATATACAATTCTAAAGTGGTACCACCCTTTGTATTAGATCTCATTAAAGTGCATCAACAATACTGTAACAATGTCACACAGATCAATAGAGTGAAACCAGCAATAGAGAGAGGAGAGAAAATAAGATGGTTCAGCAATAGGCAGAATACTGGCCCCTACCACTAGACACAGTTCTGTGTGGAGATCCCCCCAACTGGGCAACCTGTAAAATAAAGATATAGCACAAGCCCAGTCCATATATTGTTCTGCAAGTCTTATTCCCTCCTATAATGTTTTTACCCCCCCAATGTACCTGGTGGAGTCGAGTTCTTCGAAGAGGCGTCGACAGATCCTTCTTGAGCGACCCCCTTTCAAGCGGGAGTCACGGATCGTCGAGAAGCGTCGAGGAACTCGGCGTTCGGTGTCGGGGAATCGACGGCCCTTCTTGAATGCCTTCCCTTTCAAGCGGGAGACACGGGGCGTCGAACGTCCGTCGAGGAACTCGGCGTTCGGCGTCGGGGAATCGACGGCCCTTCTTGAATGCCTTCCCTTTCAAGCGGGAGACACGGGGCGTCGAACGTCCGACAACAAACAGGGTAGAACGGCGTCGATGAGGTGGCAGCTTCGTCCGAGCGGTGCTCGTCGGAGCGTCGGCGTCCTGCAAGGCAGAGGCGTGCGGGGCACCTCCGTGACAATAGTTCTGGACCGCAAAGATTGTGGAGACGGAGGCCCAGCAAGGGCGTCGAGTCGTTCGAGTCTTTGTGGTCTTCGGGTGGCGGGAAACTCACCGGTAGGTTTCTCCTCGGCGCGTTGGTCGTCCTCGACTTTCTTCGGCAGGATAAAGCAGTCGACGGTGCGGACGAGGGAGTCCTTCGATTCAAATGTTCTTAGGCAAGGAGCGGACGGCTCCGGTCGTCAGCGGCACAGCGTCAAGTGGTTCCCACGGCTGGGCAACACAACTTCGACGGGCCTCCAGCGGTTACACAAACCTGCGAACCCTGGTCGACGGCAATGGACTTCGCCGGCCGCGATGTCCGGGTGCTTCACTTCGATCTCCTCTGCGGTCCCGTCTCGGGTCGGCAGCCTTTCGAGGGTCTGACTTCCAGGGTGCTTCGGCGAAGATGGAGCGGTGCTCAATGGTCCCTCGGAGCACGGGAAGAGGGCGCCTTACCAGGTCCTCTCTCGGGTCAGTCTTCGACGATTTCGGCAGCCTTCGGATCGGTCGAAGCAAATGCAACAGCAAGTCTTCTTCCAGCTGGACGTCGAGGATCAGCAGTTACAGTTACTCTTAGAGTGGAGACTCAACTCCAGAACGCTTCTGAACAATTACCAGTGGTGAGAGGTCCCCAGATATACTATTCTATCTCTCATCCACACTGCTGGCACACACTCAGCAGCCAATCATACAGAAGGGCATTCATGCAGTCAGTCAGCCAATCAGGCACACAGTGCATTCAGGCCACACTCCTCCCTTTCAGACACTCACAACAAGGAATGCGGATTGGGACAAGTACCCAGCCATTCAACACTACACACTGCATTCAGGCCAGTTTCGGGCAGGGCTGTCTCAGTCTTTGTCTCTCATGCCAGAAATCAGACAACCACAACAAGGAGTGTATATTGGTCACATACTCCATTCACCCAGGTCCCACCCACAGGAGGTACCCACAACATACAGTCACTGGGAAGGCTAAAGTCAGTCTAGCTGGGCCTTCACAACAACACCATATATGAAACTTCCACCCAACAGCCAGTCAGGGGGAAGGGACAGAGTCAGGGCTTCCCAGGACTTTGGGAAAACAAGGTAACAGGCAATAGAAAGCAAGAGGCCACAGCAAGAGGATTCAACTGATCCCAATGGCAGGGCCTGGGTATCCCAAAATGGAGGACACCCAGAGCACCTGTCAAATTCAGCATGGAGCTGCCACCAGCCCATACCCTGCTCTGTGGGCCACCCACAGGTGCCCAAAAACATACACTAGGGGCACAGGGTTTTACCCATACCTATAGGTGCCATAAGGGTATCCCATGGGTCTGTAACCAAACCAAAACTAGGTAGAGCTGCACTGCCAGGAGTCCCACATGGACTCCTGGGCAGAAAACAACACAGAACACAATATGAAAAAGCACTACAGGACAAGGACAGGGAGGCCCTGTCCCTCCAATGCATTTCCAGCATCACTTTAGATTGAGTGATAACCATTTGGGCCAAATGGTTGGGGGCATGGCCTTGGTGTTCATCTCACATCTATAGTCTTTTGCCCTCCGCCCCGTTTTATCATCGCTATACCCTAGACTAATTGATTTTGTGAATATTGGCTCAACATTCACCATCATAATAAAAATGGCACATTGAACACCAAGGCCACCATGTGATGCCCATCGCCTCCACAGGGAGATGGCTCCATGGACTCACTATTCATTGAATTTGCCTAACGCCCAAACCCCGGGGCTATCACAGCGTATGTACAGAGGAAACAGCAAAGACATGAACTAATAACACAGTATAGGGTGACGTCAATCAGATTTGTTGAACAGTCACGTTTTCACAAGTGTCTTGAAGGTCGGGTAGGTGCGCTCATTTCTGATGTTTGTAAGCAGTTCCAGAGGGAGGGAGCAGCGACACAAAAGCTTCCACCTCCTGGTCTAGTACATTTTAATCGTGGTGTGATCGAGCACACATGCCGTTTCTGGTTAATGCTGTTACTGTTAGTCAGGTAGAGAGGGGCTTCTTTATAGATGCAGCAGTGTGCAAGAGTCCATGTTTTGAACGGATGCAGGCGTTAATGGGCAGCCAGTGGACTTCTCGCCTTCCAGCAAAGAAAGTCATCCTTATGCTCAGCCGCACATGTTAACGGGGTGGCCCCATTCGCTCCTAACCTATTCCCATGGACTGTTCCCCGGAAACCTCCTTGTGCCATAGATTAACAGAAAGAAACATGTATGGCTCATGGGCTGAGCTAATCATGAGCAGCCCTCGTTGCTATGGCTGATGGGCTGAGCTAATCATGAGCAGCCCTCGTTGCTATGGCTGATGGGCTGAGCTAATCATGAGCAGCCCTCGTTGCTATGGCTGATGGGCTGAGCTAATCATGAGCAGCCCTCGTTGCTATGGCTGATGGGCTGAGCTAATCACGAGCAGCCCTCGTTGCTTAGGCAAACTCGTACCCTAGCAACCTTTCCCACAGGGTGCAATCTGGTTCTATAGAGTACATCATCCATGCATTCTTCCAGCCTGCTCTTCCCAGCAGTATCCTGGTGCTTCATGGGACCAGTTCATAATACGTCATATAGAGAACAAGATGGCAGGGCCAGAAGGGAAACCGGCTGGTTTGGAATTTTAGCGCGAGAGACCCCTGGACTGTACAATAAAGAGTAAACCCGATTGGTAATATTACGCAGAAGGGCGTTTAAAGGAGTTTGCGCATTCACTGCTATACTGCCAGGTCCTCTCAATACCTCTCCTGGGCCTGAAAGCCAGACAGTCAATACACAAACGAGGGTGGAAGGTGCATTTCCAGACAGCGCCCTTTCAGAGGCCCATTACCGAAGCAATAGCAGTGTTCGGGGCGGCCTCTGGGCCCATCACAAAGCAGCGCCTAGTTAGCAGACCACACCTTGAGCGGTGCCTGACTGTGAATGCATTCCAGGCCCCTCGGCGGGAGGCCCCCCAATCTCGCCCGTGCATCTGGGAGCCTGGTGGACGTGTCCTGGGAGCACTGGGTTGCACTCACCGAGGACCTTCTCAGCACGCTCTCCAATCACAGGGCGCTGCGACGCCTATAATAGAAACTACAAACTCTGGCAAACAAAAGGTCGGCGCATTCGCCTTTAATACAAGGCCCATTCTGGACATGGGGGAGGGCGCGCGAGGTGGTCACTGTGGGAGGCATGGGCCAGGCCTTGACAGACACAAGCGAAGCATAACACGTTTTATTACGTGTCAATGGAGCACGTTTCGGTGACCTTGAAGCAGTTTACCTATTGGTTTAATGAATACAATCAGCCCCCCGTGTATCAATTACATTGGGAGGCCACATGCAGTCTTTGCGACACTGCACGTCTGACCTTGCAGTTGCACCCGGATCTGAGCACAGCTGAAAGTTAAGTAACAGACCCTCTTCAAACCCCGTGCAATCCTGGTCTGTATTCTGGGCTCAGAAAGGTACAGGTTGAATGCAGCTCCTGATCCCAGGAACGAGTCACAGAGTGGCACCAGTGGACCAATAGATGTTTCGCACTACGACTCCCACGATTCCTTGCCATGGAGTGGACTATGCTAATCTAGGGCTCACGGATGTTCTAGTCCACAGCATGCACACCAGAATGCGGTGCTGCCCCAGCAGCTGCACTCTGGCACTGGGCGCTAACCCATATGCAGAACACGGCCCCCACGGTACAGGCAGCAACGTACAGGCTGAAGAAGGGGGACCAACAAAGATCAGTGCAGAACCAGAAGTGGCGATGCATTCCTAGACACGTGCACCCCATGAGCACACCGCGCGTTCTTTCTGCGTGACCAGTGACCACTGCTCCAGCCTCCAGCGAGGTGCTGGGCTCAGCACTATTTACAGGTGAATACATACGCTCCTTGTGCATGACCTGGAGCCGATATGGCGGTATCAGCACACGAGCTATTGTACCATGAACTTCGTGACGCTTTATGTTTAATATAGAGCATATCTCTAGTCTGAGCTGTAAGGTGGCTCTTGCGCAGCATGCAAGCTGAAACTATTGCATGAGAAAACAGATAGGGAGAAATGGCATAGGAGGAGGGATGCAAAGATTAAAGATTGCAGGTGGTGGTTGGTTATTTGCCCACCTATAGACTGCCCACAGCCATGCTAATCCCTACGGCCATTCCCACACAGTTCCTACCTCCTCCTGGCCCAAAACACCTCATCTTGGGAATTTCTTCAGCTTGACCTCTCTCCCTGGCTGTTCAACCAATACCTGGCACTTTTTGCCCACCGCATTGCCGCTCTTTGCCCCAACTTTCAGTACTATGCGGATGACACCTAACTAATTTTCAGGCTCCCTTCTGCCACTTCTTCTCGCATCTGTGACTGTCTGTCTGCAATCCAGGAGTGGTGTGCCGCCAATGATCTCTGCCTCAATACCAGCAAGACTAAGATTCTCCTCATCGGTACACCTGCTCCCTCCTTTCCCGTCACTCTCTGCCCGGCCTCTCTTGACCATCTTCATGCTCCCACCTGTAAGGTTAAAAACCTCTGGGCTATCTTCGACTCCAGACTCTCCTCTCCTCACATCTCTGACGTCTCTAAGAAGTCAAACTACCAGCTGCACCTCCTCAGAGGTATTCTTCCTTTCCTCTCCTTCCCTCAGAAGCTCACTATCTACAGAGCTGTGGTTCTCTCTACGCTGGACTACTGCAACTGCCTCTTTCTAAATCTGCCTGCTTCTACTCTCTGCCCTTTGCAACTCATTCAGAAAGGGACTGCAAAACTTGTCTTTGGCCTCAGGCCCAGGGATCATATCTCTCCAGGACAGAAATCTCTGCACTTTCTGCTAGTGGCTGCGAGGATTAAGTTCAAAACCCTCTGCATTGTCCCCAAGGCCTTCTGGGGCCTCAATACCTTCAACTCTCTTCCTAAATATCTTCCTTCTCGAGCTCTTTGTGCATCCACCTCCTACTCCCTCAGGGTCAGTCGCTTCTCCAAGCAACGAGTTGGTGGTAGATCTCTTTCTTCTGCTGGGGCCTCCCTTTGGAACAGCCTCCCTGAAACTCGAGGAGCACCATCTCCAGTTCTGCAAGTACCTCCAAACCTTCCTCTTTGCTTTCACTTTCTCTCCTCCGCTCCCCTGCTGAACTCCTGGCTGAAACTGAAACTGCACTGGTCACCTGGCTACCCTCTGATCTCGGGCCCCCCGGTCCTCTCCCCCGCCAGTTGCACACCTGCAATGTCTCCCTGGCAACCCCCGTATTTGGGACTGTTTTCTGTAACACTATGGTCCCCTACCAGCACTGGACACCTGATGTCTGCACTTACCCTTGACCTTGCCACCAGCTGGACGCAGTTTTTAATAATTACTCTGCTTTTATTTATTCTATTTTTTTTTTACTGTCGATCCCATGCACTGCACTGTCCCCTTGCCCCGCACTTGAGCGATCTCAATGTCTGCTGGCCTAGTAAAGATCATGGTCTCCATCTTCCACCTGTTCCCCTCACTTTGCCTCATCTCGCCTTGAAACACTTGTATATAGGCGTGCCATAAATATCATATCATAGCAAGCCTTACCATCAAACTTTCCATTCAAAGTGCTTGCCAGAGTTTTTTCAAAGCAGTCTTTTCCAAGTTAATCGTTTAATTGGAAGTGTAAACACCCCACTGGTGTAATAAAAATGTCTTAACCACATCCACTTTCAACCACTCTATTTATAAGCACTAGGCGTGTCCTTCACTGAAATACTGTAAAAAGCAAGAATTGGCAAATCCAACAGTTTTGGCTTGTGTATAAGTATTAGGCCCATTTGCCAGGCACTATTAGATGCCCAGGTACTCACACTCTTTTGCACCTGCAACTATCAATGGCCAGTTAACACCACTTGGCAGTGCATGCATTGCAAGTGACCTTTCCCATGCCTACACTAAAGCCAAAACGGTTGGCATTTTGCCAATGCTTGTTGTACTTGTGTTGACCTCAACATAATTTGCCCTCGTCATCTGTACCTTACACCAAGCCTACATCATTGTAACAATTAAACACCATTGCTCTTTCACCCCGCCTACATCATTGCAAAAATTAAACGCCATTGCTCTTTCACTCCGCCTACATCATTGCAAAAATTAAACGCCATTGCTCTTTCACTCCGCTTACATCATTGTAAAAATTAAACGCCATTGCTCTTTCACTCCGCCTACATCATTGCAAAAATTAAACGCCATTGCTCTTTCACTCCGCCTACATCATTGCAAAAATTAAACGCCATTGCTCTTTCACTCCGCTTACATCATTGTAAAAATTAAGCGCCATTGCTCTTTCACTCCACCTCCGACAGTTTGGCCAAAGATTCAGGGGAGGATTCACAGAGCGTTTTCCTATGGCACTGCACCATTATAAACTTCTCCTGTGAATCAGGTCCTTGCTATACAATTGTTGCAAATTTCGGTTGGCTTCTCAGATTCTCAGAAACCCTAATGCTCGTAGGCTCTGAAAACCCGCTTACGACCCCGACTCCGCCCTCCCTCCCCATCTCCCTCGGACCTTGCAAAGTCTGCTGTCAAAATACAAGACTGAATACTTAACGTTGGCGTGCCAGCGAGCAGCATCCAATCCGTATTTGCCAGTTTGAGGGAAATGAGGGCCTTTCCAGAGAGGGGCAGGTTTTCTGGGGAATTCATTACTGGAACCAGAGTTGCAAGATTCTCCCGCATAAGAGACAGGGATCTGGCTTCCAGTCATTGGGGGTGGTGCAACATGCAGTGAGCCATGCAAGGGGATGACCGTACAGCCACAGGCAGTACAATAACAACGCACACGTGTAGAATATTCAAAAGTAAAGCCTAACAAATCATTTCACTGGAAAAAAAGTAAAAAAGTGAAGACAGAAAAATAAACTGATATTTAATTGGAGAATAAAAAAGCTAAGTAGATGAAAGGAAAACCACTTTTGCCTGGATGCAGTAAGGGGTAGAGGATTGTGTAAGGGTGCTTTTGGGCACCAGAATGGTGGGATTCTCTTACCAGATACCTCAGCAGATGGCAATAACCAAAGCCTTTTGGCAAGCTGAACTGGTTGGTATAAGTACATATTCGGGCTAAAATACATGGAGCTATTTTTACTTTCTTCCGTTAATATTTTTTTTTTTACTTTTTATGAAAAGGTGTTAATTTTGCCTCTACAGTTTTGACTTGGTTTTAAGTCCGAGTTAATATTGCCAAGACATATTGTGCATTGTTAAATATTTCTATCTTGGGAGCAACGGAGCGCTATATACGTCATAGAGCAAAATATCAACAATGAGAATTACATAGGTCAAGCAAATAATAGTAATAATTACCAAAGTACAATATACGGATGGGGGAAGTGCACTAGATAGCTTGGATATAGGTTACACCAAGGTGTTAGTGGAAGCGCCAGGTCTTCAGTCCTTTCCTAAATTGTAGAAGACTTGGAGCAGTCCGAGTGGCCACCAGGATGGAGTTGCAGAGGACCAGAGCATGGCAAGAGAGAACTGTTTACAAGTTAACTCCTTGTGATCAGGGAAGGAATTGGGCTTGTTAGGGAGAGTCGTCATTTTTATGCTTCATCCCTGTTATGGAGAATTTTCATTTAAGTGGTAAAACCCTCCCACCTTGAAGACCTCCAGCGCTTTTTCTGGACTTTTGTACTTTTTAATTTTTACCCTGGAATGAGCGAGACCTTTTTCTCACTCTTTCGTGTGTTTTGATCTGATTTGGATTTTGTGTTTCCACTGTTTTTGGAGTCTGAAAAACTCTGCAGGCATCTACTTTTAGTATGGCGACACACAGCACCTTCAGTGCAGTGTCACTCAGAAATCCTCCGGATTCCACATAAGATTTCAATGCCTTTTCTTGTGTGAACTACTGTTCCCAAGAATAGTAAGGGAAATCTTACGTTTTTTCTTTGTAGAAGTGCTGGGGGGTTACCTAGTAGCCCCTTGTACTATATTAATTATCATGTAACATACTTACCCTCACTACTTTAAATGGCTGGTGGCAGTGGTTCACTACCATTGTGCTTTTCTAATGCAGGCTGAACCCTCAGCTGCAGTACAGCACCATGGGTAACCATTTTGTCAAAATGGCCCTAGTCTTTTTTCACCATTTTCTGTTTGTGAGGTCTTTCTTGGGTTTTACTCTGTAAATTGAGACAGGGTTGAGCCCTTTGTTCGTTTTGTCTTTTGCGGGCTTCAGCCCTGAAGCCCGTCTCTGGTTCCAGTGTGCGTGGAAAGGTGGAAAGGCAGGATGTGAGGGAGGTTCTCCAAACTCCCCTGTCCTTTGTCTCTGGGAGCGCCTGAATGCGACCAGTCCCGATTGGCTGGCTGGCTGTCCTTTTGGGAGAGCCACCCTGCTGTGTGATTGACAGCCTAGGCTGTGCAAGAATGGGAGAAACCTGCCTAAAAGGCTAGGGTTTGAAGACTAGAGTCAGAGTCGATCACTGGGAGAAACACCAGATGAAGAAACCACAAACGAAGCTGGCTGCATCCTCCTGGACCTTTGAATTGCCCAGTCAAGCACTGCTGCTGTGCTGAAACTACTTTTTCAATTCAACAGAGAAGCTCCGGAAGGGACGACTTCTTCCCTTGGGTTAGTGGGACCAACTGACCCCGAGACGAACTCTACTGGACCATCTTCCCTGACTGGCTGTACTTCTTCGCTGCTGCAAGAAGAGAGCGCCAGTGGTCGACTAATGCATAGTTGAGTGAAACGTCTGAAATCCGGACAGGAGCTACAGGAGTCTCGTAATGACCCTCCAGAAGCAGGACGACCAGAGCCCGAGTCACCTCAGCAGAGTATAGGACACAATAAGTGAAGGAAGCCCAACCGGTACTCACAATCCGCAACAGAGCTGTTTGCTAAGCGCTGAACTGAAAAAAGGAGCCCGTAGCTGCCGACGACCTCCCAAGTACCGCTGCATGATCCCTCCTGGCGCCCTCCCTCTTGTCCCCATGACTGAGGCCCAGGAACAAAGGATCTGCACTGCAGTAGGAAGACAGAATCCAGCTGGACCACTCTTCTTCAAACTAGAGGTACTGTTTAGACCTGGGGTACTTACCTCATTGTCTTGAAGCTGTTGGGAATTGCAATTGCTTACTTTTGGGAGTTGATTCCAACTCTCTTTTCACAGGCTTAACAGCTTGCGACCCTACAAGTGCTTTTCTAACAAACTCTCTAACTTTGTGCAAGACTTTGATTCTAAGAAGTACATCAGCTCCATAGACTGTTTCAAATTGACTTTGGCCGTCCTGATCCCCCGAAGACTCTTCTAGCCCATTGACTTTGAAATTGTTTGTCCCCCATTGGTGGTGACTTGTTTTAGCCTGTTCCTGATGGGAAAGGCTTGTCAAGATTTAATTGGAAGATTTAGTTGTCCTCACATTTACTGAAAACTTCCTTAAACCTTTCCTTTCTGCAACCTCAGAATCTGCAAACTAGTGTGATATATAAATGCCAATACTGTCCTTGTGATTGAGGCCACCTCAGGGTGTAGGAATTGCGTAAGAAGCATGTCCAAATATTATCCGCTAACTTGTGCCGATTCTAAAAAGCGATTTTAAAGTGTATTTACATTGTTACATGAATTGGCCTTTTAAAGAATGCTTATTTAAAAATGTATGTTAATTAAATAAATAACTATTTAGAACAGAAACCTTGAGTTTAAGTGTTACTTGGCTACCTGTATTTACGGATTTCAATTGTACAGCTCTACAGATCACATTTACCCCTCTTGTGACTGGGCCTAGCTGCCCATTCACACTACCAACCTGTGTAGTGCATACCTATACCAAAAGGTGGGTTACCTAATACCAAGCAGATAGGTGATGTGTAGTCTCACACAGGTTGACTGCATCAATTCTTACCTAACAATCCCCTCTCCTAGGGAGATCCCCAGCACTATTTGCTGGACTTCTGGACCTTTTTCTTAAATCCTGAATGAGTGGCGATTTGTTCCACTTATTCATTCATTCTTATGGGCTCTGTCTTTTACCTGTCCTATGGAGTCTACTTTCCTCTGTATCTCTTTCAAGGCATCTTTATTTGACTATTGCAGTACACAGCTCCTGATGGGCAGTGCTGCCGTGAATCCTTTGGGTCCTCCTTAGAGATTCTTTTCTTTATCCTAGAGTAACTACAGTCCAGGATAGGAGAGGTACTGAGTATCACTCTAAAACTTTATATTCTGAGAGATTTCCACACAACACCTTATGTGGAGTACCATGAGGATACTTAGTATCCCCCTTCTCTTGCCTCCTGTGACCTTTTAGTCACACAGACAACCTTCTAGTTATGGCTGATAGCAGTGGACGTGTTCTACCCACTATTGTGTGATTTCTCTACCGCAGGCTATGTCCATAGCTCTGGTAGTGCACAATAGGGGCAACAAAGCGGTGGGGGTGGGTGGGTGTCCCTGGGTGGGTGTCCCTCTTCCCCAGTCGGGGTCTGGCTGTCCTGATTAGAAAGGCATACACCCCTTTCTGTAAAATGCTAAAAGATTGCAGGAGTGAGTGCCGGAACTGTATAAAAAGGTGAGGCTCCAGAAGTGAAAAAGCAAGCCGACCACTGAAAACTGAAGTAACCGAAGACGCCTGAAGACCCTTTGCAAGAGACCACTGTGGTCCCGACACTGCTTTCTATGCAACAGAGTACCTCCTTCCCTTTGACTGGTGGGAACAACCAGCCCCAGGACAAACTTTATCTTGAGCCATCTCCCGAGAACCTGTGACTTTCCGGAGCTGTGAAACCCAAATGCCAGGAGACCTGCTGCCTATTTGAAGTGCTTCGTCGTGGAAAAGCCAAATTCTTCCAAGTCTATGCTGTGCCCTCATGGAACCTCCAACGGCACAATCAAACACGTCTAAATCCCCTCAACAGAGTGGAGGACTTGTGGAACCGAAGAAGATTGACCCGACAAATTGAATCCTTTGTTGGTGCTGCAGAAAAAGGCGCCAAAACAGCAGAGTGACCAGAGAAGTTGATGAAAGCCGTGCCAGAGGTCCTCCCTCAAGACTGCTGCTGAGATCTCCTATCCACTGTCCTGCCTTTCGTCATCAGACCAAGGAATCTGGAGGTCGGGTCCAGAGCTGCAACATTGAAGAGCATCTAGCCAAACGTTTTCTTCTAACCAAAGGCACTGTGGGGAAAAAGGGTATTGCTTACCTTATTCCAGAATGTCGCCCCCGATCATTGGAGTGCCTGTAGAGGAGTACAGGGCAACCCCCTCTTACCTCCGACCAAAGCTGCTCCTTGTGTCCCCTTAGCGAGTTCTTTAACAGGGTCTCAGACGTTAGTTAAGCCTTCTTGCATTTTTTATCCTAGAGACAAGAAAATATTCACAGGAACTTCTGAGGTATTGTACGATTTGACCATATCCAAACAGTCATATGTACAAAAAGTCGTTAAAATGCTACCACCAAAGGTTCGAACACCAGAAGTTTGAACCTTTGGTGGTAGCATTGTAGGGAAGTATTAACAAAAAAGAAAAGACTGCAGAGGTTGCAGGGGGTGCCCCCACAACACCCCGTTCACTAGTGTAGTGAGCGGGGCGTTGCGGGGGACACCCCGCAGCACACCCGGAAAGAAAAAATACAAAACAGGTGCTGCAGGGGTGTCTTATATACTTTAGAGCAGGGGTCTCCAACCTTTACGTTAGCTAGAGCTACTTGTAGTGGAGGCCAACAATAGAGAGCTACTAGCGGGCGATATCGGGATGGGGATATTTATAAACCTCGGAATTTTTACCAATATTTTTTTGGCCCAATTATTTCCCCTGGATGGAATAACATATGCCTTCACGATTATATTAAGAACTTCAAAAACCTCTTTGTTGCATCAATATTTATTAGTAGCTGTCTCAAAAAACACAGATATTTGTTGGACTACCACACAAATATCCTGTAATTTTTGTGCCTCTTGCTTTGCATTTGATGCAGGCTTTCTACATGCTACGCACACTATTGTTTTCCACATGTGCATTTCACACTCCCATAAAAAATACAGTAATTTCCAAATTGAAAAATGCTGCTTGCGTTCACTAGTTTCTTTGAAATGTTTTTTTTTTGTCAGACACCACGCATGCTCTGTTATTTGTGTGCCCCTCTGTGTTTTAGCACAGGTTATATTTATAAAGATGTTATATGCTTGTCAAACTGGTTAATCACAAATAAATGCTTCTGTTGTGCTGACAGCAGTTTTTAGGAAATTAAACTGTGGGTTAATGGGTGCCAACTTTTGATTTTCACTAAAGGGGCAAAAAAATCCCTGACCAGTACACTCTGGGAAGCCTTTATGGTTTACATACGTGGTTTCACCATGTCTGCTAAGTTCAGTGTCCTCAAAACCATTAGGCGTGACATAGCCAACTGTGGATCAACTAGGAGAACTAGAACTGGGGCTAGCAGCCACACTCCTGTAGATCAACAAGGCAATAGATGGCTTCAAGGCACACGCTGACCGGGAGCTTACATTCTTCGACAATCCGCTGGCTGCCAGGCGGTATGGGGAGGGCGTGAGGCCAGGTAGATTATTAGCCCACGTCAGGAAGGGGGCACTGGATGCACCTCACTTGTTGCAGATGAAGCGGGCAACATGGTGGACACTGAAGCAGCTATAAACAGGGTATTCACTCGCTTTTACACAGACCTCTACTCCAATAAGGACACTTTTACCTTAGATGAAATTGACCGGTTTCTTGAACACCTGCCAATCAGTCAGCTGTCTCATGACCCCGCTTGATATCCCTTGCCAACATCACTTGGGCGACTGATGATTTACCATCAGGGAAAGCACTGGGCACGGATATTAGACCTTATTGGCCCCTTACCTGGTGCGGCTATGGCAGGAAACTCCAGAGGTGCCTGGGCTCCTTGCAAGAGGCTATTACAGTCCTCCTGAAGCTGAAAAAACCTGCAGAATTATTCAGTTTATACAGACCCCTTTCCCTAATCAACACAGATGTTAAAATATTTTCAAAGATAATGACCACCAGATTAATGGTGTTTATGCCCCACATCTTCCACCCAGACCAATCAGGGTTCATCCCCGGGAGGTTCACTGCTTTAAACGTACAACGCCTCTTCAATATATTAGCATAGATAGATCCCAGGGCCCAAACAGCTTGATATTCAAAAAGCATTTGACGCCGTTTCCTGGCAATTTATGTATGCAGTGTTAGCAAAATATGGGTTCGGTCCAGGGTTTCGCTCGTGTATGCAGCTTTTATACGCAGCTCCAATAGCCATGGTTTGCACTAATGGAACATTGTCCCAAAAGTTCACAATAGCCAGAGGCACCCAGCCAAGGTTGTCCCCTATCGCCCCCAATATTCGCTATTGCCATTGAACCGCTAGAGGACCTGATGCAGCATAACACAGACATCGGGGTAGCCGAATGACTGGGTACCTGTAATTATTTCCCTCTATGCTGACGATGTGCTACTATACATTAGGGACACCCACATCCAGCTAGCGCCCATCATGCAGGATATCCTAGACTTCAGAGAGGGATCAGGCCTCAAAGTGAACTGCAGTAAGTTTGAACTCTTCCCTCTAATGGATGTCACCACAGAGCCTCATGAGCTACAGGGATTTACGTAGGCCGCCCCTAACCATTCGCTATTTAGGAGTTGCGGCTGCCTGGCATGGCGCCACGCTCTATGATCGCAACTATGTGGCATATATAACGCAGCTGGTAGCTAAACATAAGCGTTGGGCCCAATTACCCATCACCGTTGCTGGCAAGATAGCACTATCAAAATGACTCTGCTCCCCAAACTCCTCTACCCTTTCCTTAATATTCAACTGTGGCCTGGACTGTCATTCCTCCAGGACCTGGAGGTAGAAATATGCAGGTTTGTGTGGCACTCTGGTGCGGGCGGTTTAAGTGGGCCACGTTATCGCAGCTGTATGAGAGGGGTGGATTCGCAGCTCCTAACATTTATCTATACTTGGTAGCGGCTCAGGCACAATTCGCAGCCGCTTGGTTCTCAGAAGGCACCCCCGCACGTTAGACTTGAGACGCTCTGCTGGTGACAGGGATCTAAGGGAATTAATCTTCCCTGCTCGCTTTACGGACAACTGATTTCATCCTGGCTAGCATAACTGCGTGGAACTGGCATACAATTTGGAAAGAAACTGGTGTATCCACTGCATATCAGAGGTATCTCCCTCTCAGGAACTGCGTACCCTAATTACCGCAAGCTGACATTGGTCACAAAAGACCTGGGCAAAACATGGGCTTCATATGATAGGGGCCTTGTTCTCAAAGGGTAACTTTATTTCCACCAGCGATATTTTATACCCATACAACGCTCATCCTAGCTGTGGTTGCAATATGCAGGCCTAGTTAAGGCATGTAAATAGCAATGGGTTGGGTTTCCAGTGGAACCCAAGTACGATACAATGCTGGGGTACATCTTAACAGCGAGTGAGGGCCGTGGCTTGGTGTCTTCTTTGTACCGTTTGGTAACTGTTCAGTGGTGCCACAGCTTAATGCTCCTTCCAAATGAGCAAGAGACCTCCAGGTGGACATCACCGATTACCTCTGAGCAAGCATGTGTGCGCAGGCACCTGCAGTGTCTGCAAAGATGAGGTTCCAATTAATGCAATGGAAAGTGCTGCACCGCTATCACTATATGCCAGATAGGCTGCAGTTGTTCACCAGGAAGGGCGTGCCCCAGGTCTAACAGCGTAAATGCCAAATACTTCCACATGTTATGGGACTGTTCTATACTTACACATTTTTGGAGGAATATGTGTGCGACGTTGTCAGAAATGGGCAAGAACGTAGACCTCTAGACCCAGGCATTGTTTATTTCACATTTTTGAACCCTCACTGGGCTGGATGAGCAGATTTTTAAACCTGTGCTTCCTCCTTGCCAAGCGTTGTGTTTTGCTGCGATGGATGAGCGCGAGGATCACTGGCTGAGAGATGTTGTGCAGACCAGTGATTATGGTGGAACAATGGGCATGAATGTAATCTGCTACATCCCGAGCAAGAGATATTTGGGGCCCACTCAAATTGCATCTCCTACGTACATCACCTTCACAGGATCCCCCCCGCAGTCTTGCAACTAGTTTAACCCGGCGCCTTTGCCGTGATCAAATCTGAAACTACTGGTAATTACAATAGCAACGTCATGTGATCATGTTGTACCCCTACGGATTGTACTGGACCCTGACACTAGTTATTGCCCATCTGTCCATCCAGATGTAAGTCATGTCATAATGTGTTGTGATGTACCATGCCAAGTGTGCCAATAAAAGTAAAAACAAAAGAAAAAAGAATCTACATCTTGATGCCGTAAGACAAGAAAAAACTGGATCTGGAATTATGGACAAGTTCTGCCTGCAGATGAACATCTAGAGGAGAAACAGACAATCCTGTGGCAAGGCGTGGGAACCATAGGTACTAGTCAGGCACTAAATAGTAGGGTAATACCATGTGCCAACAGAGGTCGGTAGGAAGGAAACAATACATGGGTGTGCTTGACCAGTGTGAATGCTGTAGACAAGCCTAAAAAGTGTAAATACTGTCGCTATCTACATTGGTGACCGTCAGAAAGAGAAGCATTTTTCCAATTCTGGAAAACATCTTTTCAATTGATCAATCTGATGAAGTTTTGAATTTATAAAAAGGTTGCAAAATGTCAGTGTTTTTCAACTCTATCCGATGTGCAGTAGTTGAGTAGCATTTGCAAAAGGAGCACTCTTTTGTGGCATATAAAATTCAAGACCATATTACTCAGCATAGCTGGTAAACTTTGATTTAGGTTATAAAGTTGTTTGAATCTCAAGTCCAACACTGGAGAAGCTGCAACAAATGAGAATAGCATGGCAAAGAGAACTTGTGGAGAGGGTACATTTGTGCAATCTTCTATAGGAGCCTGGCAGAAAGCAGCTCTTAGGGAGATTTTTCATATTTATGCCAAATTCCCTCTACCTGTGAGACCACAAGCACATTTTGCTGGACTTCTGGATCTTTTTGTCTGTTCTCCTGAATAAGGGGAACCTTTTTCCCCTCATTCATTCTTTTTACTTCGACTATGGGGACCCCTGTTCATTATGTTTTACTTTATTTTGTGAAGTAATGCTATCCTCCAAACATTTTAAAGGCATCTGCAATTTACTTCTGCAGCACATAGCACCATTTGTCCAGTTTTGCTGGGAGCCCTTTGGTCTTTCCTTTTTATCTACTTTAATTTTCCTTTTGAGAAATACTGTTCCCAAGGATAGAAGGATACTTTTATCCTTCTTCCTTGTCTTTTGTGAGATCAGTGAGTGCTGAGGGGTTACATAGTATCTTCTTTCTCACTGCTCCTCAAACATTTGTTACAGTGACAGGCACACCTAAATGACTGGTGGCAGTGGATGTGTTCTACCAACTTGTGTGCATGATCCCTACCCTGGCTGTGTTCACAGCTTCACTATTGCACAGAAGGGCCACCATTGACCCAAAATGGTAATTCTTTTTGCCATTTCTTGTGTGCTTGTCTTTCTTGGTCTGTCATCTACCAACCTGGGTGGGGCAGCTCCTGGTTTGACTTTGCTCTTCGGCAGGAGTCCTATGGGAAGCCTGCCAAGACTAGTGTCTGTGAAGACAGTAAACGTGTGAGGAGTCCGAAACTCTGCAGTCCGTGGTTGTCTGGCATGCCTGCCTGGATCCAGTTCCAACTCGGAGGCTGGCTGTTCTGAAAGTACAGCCACCACCCACAGTTTGAATGTGCATGGCTGCTGATTGGCTGGGTTTGTGGATAAAAGGCTAGGATCCTGAGCAAAAGAAGAACCGAAGTAGACGACCAGAAATGCCTGCAGAAACTTCGAGCAACCAGTAAAGCCCGCTGAAGTACCCGCTGCCGTCCTGACCCTGTTTTCGAATCGACAGGGAATCTCCAAAGAGGACGTCTTCTTCCCTTGGACTGGTGGGCATAATCATTCCTACGACGACCTTCATTCAAGCCATCCCACAACACGTTGTGACCTTTCTGGCAGCAAGCCGCCAATACCCTGGGGCTTCGAGCCAGAGTGCTGTGCATAATCATGCCATGAGCAAACTCTCCCAAAACTTTGATGGACCCCTTCCGGACCTCCAAGATCCCTCTCCTCAAAGTTCCCTGACCAGAGCGCAGGAGCAAGCAAGTGCAAAGAATTGATAGGACAGGAACCGTTCTTCACTGGTGTCTCTAAAAAGGTGCCAAAATCATAGATCCGCATTGGAGCATGAAGAATCGTTTGCACAAGGCCTCCTCTCTCGACTGCTGCTGCAACATCCCTTCCAGAGACGACCTTTTGTCACCACGACCAAGGAACAGGAGAACGAGTCCACTGCTGCTGCATCAAGAAGGTGTTCAGCTGCAACATCTTCATCAATCCCAAGGTACTGTGGTGCTCAGGGTAATACTTACCTAGATTCCTTTCAACGCTCTTTTGTTGCTGGAGTGCTCATTACAGTGTTTGGGTGTTCGCCCATACACAGTCGCACTGGCCTAAAGCTTGTGCGCATACACGGAGACTTTCCTGAAGTCCTTGAACTCTATTTCACCAACAAAAGCCTGCTACTTACTTCTAACTAAAGAATCCTCTGCAACTTGCCTGTTCTACAGCTCTGCCTTACCTGCTTAAACTCCAATCTGACTTTGAAGAATCATACCTAGTGTTTAGGCCTATGAAAAGTATTACAAGTCTTACAAAGTGCTTGCCTGCTAATGTTCATACATTTTATTCCCACAAAAAAATATTTTGAGTTGCAATAACTGATTTTACTTGCCTCTGAATTGTTTTAATCAATACGTCTTTTACTTTGTGGTTTACTCACTTGAAATATTGCATTGGTTTTCCTATTGTGTGTATTAGTTTTGAAATAGTACTTAAATATTTAACTTTACCTTGGTGTATATAAAATAAGTAATTATTTTGATATAACTATTAGTGTGTAAGTGTTTCTTTGGGCCTATGTATATTATAAGTTATTTGTACTTACTACAACTCACATCTTCCCCCTTTATTTTATTTATAATGCGCACAATGTACCCATAGGCATGATGGCGCGTACATGACAAACAACAATCATAAACAACATAAAACAAAAATAATGCATACCGGGGGCAGGATGTTGTTAGGGCAGGGGATGGACAGCATGCAATGCACAGAAATGGTATAAGCAACCCCGGAATGTTACAGGAAGCTATCCCGCAGTATCCAACTGCCTGTGGGCATTCGTGCCTAAAACCAGGACGAAGCCTAGGGAGGAGAGACTACAATACCAATTTGCAATTTGCACCACCCCTGGGTATATATTTGCAACGTTTAAGGTAGGACGGCAGATTGCTAAGCCCACAGCCCACTAATGCACAATCTCTCGATGACGATTAGCACCAGCTGTTCAGATCTATTCTTCGCATGACCTTCAGGTCCAGTGTCCAAACTATTCCTGGCCCACTTCGTTGCCGTAGCTAGGCCAATACCTTGTTGCGAAAAGAGTCTCTAGATTCTTTACCCTCGGTTTTCTCCACATTTGTTATTACAAAGTTTCTCTCATCCAAGACCAAGACTTTAATATCCAGGTTCTCAACGTTGGGCATAGACTGCTTCAGAGTGTTGACAGATCGAAAAGTCACTTGTTTAGCAGTAAGTCCTATGGACTGGTTTTTAGCAAAAGGACCAGAAATAGAAATGGGTGTTACGTGAGCATCTTGCAGAGGTTTTTCCCCCATGGAAGAGGATAATAATCCTGACACCTCCTGCCCAGGGGCACCTACAGTCGAGGACGCTCCCCTGTCTGAATGGCAACTTTGTGGGACCCTGTATGAGGGAGGAGATGATTGGGTCGATTTTTCACTACGATCCACTATAACTTGGGTGGGTCTTTGCTGATAGTGCAATGCTGAACCGCACTTATTGAAGCCAGCAGTCAGCATCAACCTGTGGAAATCTTCCATGTTGGCACAAACCACAATGTCCAACTGTAACTGCTCCTTGAACAGGCACCAGGCCGATGAGGTCATATGGTCCACAGTCACCCCCTTCTTACCTGGAGCTGAAGCACCCCCTATCTGTGCTTCATTGAGCATCTGCTGTGATGCTATTGAGTGTAACTGGACCAGCGTATGTCCTAGAACAGTAACGTATTCCTGATTCTTAGGTTTAACCCCATTTGAAGCTTCTAGCTCCATGAAGTCAACTGGGTTGGGCTGAGGAGGCGTAGGCATACATAAAAGGAGAACATACACCTTTCTCAGTGTTTTTAAACTTACTCCAAAGGTTTTTATTAGAATGCATCATATTAGCAATGGACAATTGCTCAACCTGGAGTTTCATTCTCCTTTTTGCACTATAAGCCAGGACTTCTAATAGTGCTGTATTTCTTCTGCAAGGGGTTGGGTTTCCATAGGCGAGTGCAGTGGAGGCTCATCCCTCGTTGTGTTTTCAAATAGGGGTTCCAATCCCAAGAGGGGGGAGATTTCAGCTTCCATTATCTAGGGAATATATTTCCCGCACCCCCTATAGTTGGCAGGCCGTCTGAGGCAGCGGGAAGACTGACAAAAAAGATAATAACAAACCAACAGTAAGATCACTATCCAGTTTAGACGCTGGGAGTAAACGATGCAGTGTGAAGCAGACAGGTGAGTTCTGCCCCTTGTCACCCATTACCTTCTTCCAGTAAGCGCAGCAGATGGACCACCGAATGACATTGAACGCAAAGCCTGAAAGGGGTTTTGATTTATTGAAGTTTAAAACTTCACTCAGGGGCGTTTGGGGCACGGCAAGAACGCTGGTCGAGTTGAGGCATCTGACCCTCACCTCGCTGCCTCACCGTAGTGGTGGCTGCTCTCTGCTCCACCATCAGAGCTCCGCCGTCTCGAGCGATTAGAGAAAAGGACCTAACCGGAAGTGCCTCATCAAGCTGCACCGCCTACAACGGCCGCTTCAGACTCACCGCTTCTCAGCTAAGCTGGCTGCTCTGCCATACTATCAAAACCATGAGTAGTATAGACTTATACTAGACATTGGGGGATGTATATCAAGGGGATAGTTTTATACAGTCCTACCATAAGTGGGCTTTAACATCAGCTGCGGTTGGGGCAGTTTTTCTAATGTTAAAGAATATTTGTACCGCGCACTATCACTACCCGAGTGGTCCCCTGGTGTTCTGGCGGATCTGAACACAAAAAAGGGGGTTAGGTTAGGCATGTTAGTAGGACAAAGTACTGTTGGCAGCTTCAGTTCGGTGAACACCATTCGCCGAGCATGTCGGTGTGGTATTCTGTTCTGAGTTCATCGTGTGCTGTTGTGTTGGGGTCTGTGTGGTTGTTGTTGCAGTGTGGTGTAGTGCGTGAGGGTTGTTGCGGTTTTAAGAGATATGGTTGTGTTTGGTTAGAGTGTGAAAGGTCTGTGAGGAGTGGTGAGGTGTTTAGATCAAGAAAATGTTTTCTAGCAAATTAATAACCAGTCCCCAATCACATTTGTGGGAGAAAAATACAGAGCAAAAGCACTATTTATGAATGTCCAAAGGAAATTGTATTTATTTGACATTTGTATGGTGCCTATACACAGGTGTTTCCAAGCGCCACAATACAAGATGTGGGGAGGAGGCGGTGGTTGGGTGAGGAGCATGGGAAATCATAAGAATACAACAACAAAGAACGGTTATATTGGCCTTGTGACAATCCTACCGTGCAAGTGACGGACAAGGTGATAACTGCAACGTGGGGGTGGGTGGTAGAGGGAGAAGTGCAGGAGTGGGGTACCCCTACAGATGGGGGCAGGCAAGTGCTGGTCAGGCCAGGGCGGCAAATGCCAGGGGAAAGAGGGGGGAGGGAGGGAAGAGTGCAGTGGACAGGGAGGACTAAGTTTGGATAGTCCGGGAAGAGAGCCCGAAGGCAAGTGCTGACAAAGGATGCTGGGGGGGCGGGGGTGGGCGGGGTCCAGCCCCTGTATGACTAACGGGATCAGGCCCCACCCAATATTTGTACCAGGGCAATTCAGTGCCAGTGCAACAAGATTACCTTGTTCCGATGCCTTGGCCATTGGTTCCAACAAGAGCAAAGAGAGACTGGAACCCTTCTGGCGTAAACCACTGAGAGGAAAAGGAGGAAATAAATTAATACCACTGTTAGTTATATAGTGTATCAGATAGAACAAGCCATTCTAAAATGCAAGCGATAAGGACCAGTTCAATGTTGTACCATCTGAAAGAATAGGCAATTTGGCTCAGTTTGCACTGTACAACAAAACAAACCATGTCCAAAAGCTGGCATCCACATAATGGTGTGTGTTAAGATGGAGTTCAAAAATCAACATTGGGTGTAGCAGGCCAACCTATTACAGTGAATAGGAAAGACAGAACATTCTAGCCAAACCCAATCAAGGTAGGTAGCAGAGCCGTAAGGCTTAAACTTGGGAGGGAGCGTGAGAATGGCCTAGGGCTACAATGAGCCCACAGGGAGCAACACCAACATTTCCACTTGGACAGGTCTGCACAACAATATACAGAGAGGTATTATGCCTTTAAAATATGCACTAAGCAATGAAACATCTAGGCAAATATTGCCACACACCTACTATAAATCACATACACATTCAACCTTCGGAATAGAAAATAATATGATTCAAAATCTGTGCAATACTTGTAAGTAGCCGGATGCATGAAACACAACAGAAACCAGTGGGGGACGATCACCTGGATTGGGAGACTTCGTGGAGTGGAAGTGGACACTGACTGGTGAGATGTGTTACCCACATCCTTATAATACCCTTTCCCCATCCTACCCCGTAGGATACTTAGAAGCTCCACTCCCCCGCCCCCCTTTCCTACATGAACACTTTTACACTGTAAAAAACAAAGGACTAAGACCAGAGCCGTTTACCTGATGTGTCCCAACACCCGGGTCAGGCAGATAGGCAACTGACAATAACTACACACACTTTCACACTGACAGCACTTTCCCTTCCCCACAGGGATAAAAGGCGGACATCTCCCCAGAGAGAAAGAGTGCACTCTACTTCCCCGGAGGGCACCAGGGCCTTGAGACAAACGTTAGGTTAGAATTACATATTTATGCTAAATCTACCTCACATGCGAGCTGGACTTCAGGATTATTTTTCTATGTCCTTGGGTGAGTGGGAACCTTTTTCCCCCACTCACCCTTTCTTTTACTCCTTTTATGGTGTCCTTTTTATGACTCGCCATACTTTATTTTTGGAATTATACTTTCCTAACATTTTGGTCATCTACATTTTATTATAGCAGCACAGCACTTTCTGTGCAGTGTTGCGGAGGAGCCCCTTGGACATCCCTTTTTATTTCCTCTTGGGTTCCTTCTGTGAACTACTGTTCCAAAGGGTCGAAGGATACTTTTTATCCTTTCTACAATCCGCATTATGAGATCAGCACACCCCACCTTATGTGGAACGCTGATGGATTACATAGTATCCCCTTATTCACTGGGTCTTTTTTTAAATTTTTTAATTTTTTTTACTTTTATTTATTGGCAGGAAGTTACGACAGGTACAGCATACATTTCACAGAGATATACAGGAGCCACAGTATCACATTTGACCATTATATCATACAATTGTTCGAGCAGCACATATCGGGGGTGGGGAGGGGGGAAATCGCTCTAAGGAGCGTGCAGTGTTCAGGACTCGAGGTGCGGACTCAGTCCACACATTTCTGGGGCGGGATGCCATGGGGAGAGAGCCAATGTATTCCTCTTCACACGTTTGTACCCAAGTGAGGGATTTCAACCACATCTCAAGTAGGGCTGTACCGAACTTCGGCTTCGAGTCCCTATTCTGCCGAAGTTCGGCTGAAATACAGCTATCCGGCTTCGGCAGAATAGTTTCTGTTTAGGGACTCAACGCCGAAGTCCACTTTCTATGATTAGCTGCCCTCTCCCTGTTTGGGAGATGACAGCCAATCATAGAAAGTTTGACAGTGTTCAGGCTGCAGAAGCCAAACAAGCTGTTTGCCTATTGGCTTCTGCAGTCTGACCACAGAGGAACCAGCCTAACGTGTTGAAATAGGTAGCGAGGGAAGGGAACAGTTCTTCCCTTCCCTCGATTCCTATGCCAACAGACGGGCTCCAGCAGATGCCAGCACCCGGACCTGGAGAAATCACCAGGTAAGTGACCCCCCCCCCACGCCATCGCCCTCACCGCAGTAATTGCAGGTATGCTGGTCGGGCCACCGGTGCAAAGCCGGTGGCCCGACATTTATTTTGCATTGGGGGGCCGCTCCTACAGGAGCGCCCCCCCAGACTCATGAGGCCGCCGGGGCACTTTGCCGACCCCGGCGGCCTCGCTGTGAAATGTGCCCTCCCTCGCCCCTTGAGCACGGTGAGGCCGCGGGGCCACAGGGAACCCCCGCGGCCTCACCGCAATAATGTTGTGTTTGTCGGGCCACCGGGCCAAAGCCAGTAGCCCGACATTGTATTGCATAGGGGTGCCACGGCCCCCCCAGAGTTATGAGGCCGCCGGGGCACTTTGCCAACCCCGGCGGCCTCGATTTCTAATGTGTCCCCCATGCCCCCTCATCACAGTGAGGCCGCGGGGGTGCCCTGCACCCCCGCGGTCTCACCGCAGTTATTTCAGGTATGCTGGTCTGGCCACCGGTGCAAAGCCGGTGGCCCGACATTTGTTTTGCATTGGGGGGCCGCCGCCCCCCAGACTCATGAGGCCGCCGGGGCACTGAAGCCACCCCGGCGGCCTCGCTTTGAAATGTGCCCCCTCATCACGGTGAGTCAGCAGGGGTGCCATGTTTCCCCCCCACCCGCAATGTTCTCCAATGATCCCTCCACCCCCAGTTGTCCCGCAATGTACTCCCATTTACCCCCACCCCTCAATTGTCCCATGATGATCTCCCATGTTCCCGCCCACCCCCACTGTTGTCCCGCAATGTTCTGCCATTTACCCCCACCCCCACTGTTGTCCCGCAATGTTCTCCCATGTTCCTTCACCCCCCACATTTGTCCCGCAATGCACTCCCATTTACCCCCACCCCTCAATTGTCCCATGATGATTTCCCATGTTCCCGCCCAACCCCACTGTTGTCCCGCAATGTTCTGCCATTTACCCCCACCCCCACTGTTGTCCCGCAATGTTCTCCCATGTTCCCCCACCCCCACATTTGTCCCGCAATGTACTCCCATTTACCCCACCCCTCAATTGTCCCATGATGATCTCCCATGTTCCCGCCCACCCCCACTGTTGTCCCGCAATGTTCTGCCATTTACCCCATCCCTCCATTGTCTCGCAATGTACTCCCATTTACCCCCACCCCCTCCATTGTGCCATGATGTCCCTGCTGGAGCAGCCCCCAGAGTTGCTTTTAGCCTTGCCCTCCATAGAGTTCTGTGTCTGAAATATTTTATGAGTGGATGTCAGTCCCGCTGGCTGTGATGGGACTTCTGCACCCCAAAGAGTTTCATAGTTTGTTCCTTTTAGGCCATAGTTTCTTGATCTTATGATCCAGTTGTCCTGGGCCATGTATTTGTTCTTGTAGACTTGTTGTGACAAAATGTGATGAGTAGAAAAATTGTGCATTTTCGTAATCCTGCAACACTTGTCTAGCAGTAACATCATCCTTTTCTTTACTTTAGTTATACCACAGCCCAGAAAAGACACAGCACCTACCAAGGAAGCTCACCCCTGAGACGGACTTACACCACCTTGATGTAGATGCCTGCTTAGTGCCTACAATCCTGGTGAGTACTATGGGGGTTTTACTATTCAGGGGAAGCTTGCGGTGGGAGGTTAACGCTCATATGCCTGATTAAATGAAAGACTGCTATATCATGATTGCTGCCGTCAATGGATGTACATAATGACTCCAACTCCTGGCAATTTCAAGTGAGGTTTTTGTCGTTCATATTTCGTTTTTTACATAGTTATTTTTGTTAAAAGGTTTTTTCAAAAACTTTTTTAAAGGGAACCCCGATACCACTTCAGAGACCAGAGCCATCATGCAGTACTGCCCTGCCAAAAAATTAAGTTTGACTTTTGCTTTACATTTCTTTGTCACCAGTACGAGCTTCTGATTTACCTAAAGGCCCACAAGCAACAGCTAGGAGACGTGCCCAGCAGAAACCCTATCCCTCGCCCAGAGCTGCAGAACCCCCTGCGTTGTCGGCATGAGTAGCACCAAGGAGAAAACCAGCCCTGTGTGGGATTACTTTACCATAAAAATGGATGATAACTCCAAGGCAGTGTGTTCTGTGTGCCTTGCGGTTTTGTCTCGTGGATCTGCAAACTCGAGACACTGCAGCACATCAGCACTGACCAACCATCTGCGGTCCAAACATCACAATGAATATGTCCAATATGAAAGGAAAAAAGAGGCAGTTGTTGGGAGAATCAATACCAATGTGTCTCCCGCAAAGTGCAAGAGGGCATTGTCACAGCTGTCCATTAAAGATTGTCTGGACAAAAAACAAGCGTGGCCTCTGTACAGCCCTTCCGCACATGCAATGCATCGCAGTATTAGCGAAATGATAGCGTTATACTTGCAACCATTTTCTGTTGTTGAGGATGTCGGTTTTGTGCGTTTACTCCATAAATTGGAGCATAGGTACAAGGTACCATCACGTAAATATTTTTCAACACGCATCATCCCCGACCTGTATGAGAAAGTGAGCCAGTTTATTGCTTCAGAGGTTCAGAGGGCTGAGAAAATTGCATTTACTGTGGACATTTGTACATCTGATAACACTGTGAAATCTTTTATGAGCTTAACAGGGCATTGGCTGGCCAGCAACATGAAAAGGCATGGAGTTTTGTTGCAGTGCGAGGCTTTTGGCGGAA